>NC_090927.1:223790331-225040331 GCF_040938575.1 Ambystoma mexicanum | reverse complement strand
GCTTCACTGGCACCAGGCATGAATTTTGCTACCCTTGCTTGGGTATAGTTTAACCAATTAAGAATCTTGAATTCGATAAGCCTATACCTCGCATTCATGGAAACCTTTTTGGTTAGGAGACATCTTCACCACTGCTCATCAGTCAGTTCACATCCTAGATTCGGCTCTGTGAGGGATCAGAAATGAGAGACGAACAAAAGGTTGTTGTATTCTTGGTTAAAGACATTTTTAATAAATAAAAACTGGTTGGGAAAACACCTCTCTAGCCTTATTCTAAAGAGGAACATAAAAACTAAAACTAAGGATCTGTCTGTGTCAGGATGTCAGTAAATGAAAATCCATCTTTGTCTCCAACACAATCTATACTGAGCCTCACACTTATAAACAAACAACAAAAGGTGCAAGGAAATGTCTTTAACGTGATGTTAGAAAAAGTATTCAAAACCAAAAGTATCCAAATGATTCCAACGAAAATGTTCTGCAAGGTAAAAACCCTTGGATCCATGAGGTTGTTCCCTTCCCCTGGATTCTTAAACAGAATGGCAAAATGTCTCTTTAGCCAACAGTTCCTTTATGTCTTTAATGGATTCACAAAAGTTCTTGTTCAACCAAAATGTTCTGTTTAAACAAAGGTTCTGGAATAGTTGTTCTTGTATCTTTGCAGATTACCTGGTATACTCCTCTGCCAGGAATCTTTATACAATTTTCATCTACCTGGTGTACTCGCCTGCCAGGACTTCTCCTTAGGGGTTTCAGATCACCAGGTGTACTCTCCTTACAGGAATCTTTGTACAATTTCAAATGCCTGGTATACAAGCCTGGCAGGACTTCTTATTTATTTCACAGCTCCCTGATACCACTTCAGCATATACCATGTGGTACTTGGTATAGCAGTCTTTGGTAATATTTGCTCAAATACACTTTTTCGCCCCCACATTGGCAACTCATGCATCTGTATTTGATTGGGGTTTACCATCATCTTTGTATAATTCCTGGATTAGAAAACTTGTACCATTCAATCACTTGGTGGCGTGCTAGTCGGAATGCCCTGGGTTCCCCAGGTGCTTTGGGCAGACTCATCGGTTTCTTCTTGAGTCTCCGATGTTGCTCGCGCCTTTGTGGTATGGCTTCTCCGCCCTTTTTCCAGTTTGGAGTCTGTGGATGCTTTCCCGGTATCCAGCACGGCTCCCCGGTCACCTGGCATTTTTCCCTTGCAACCCGGGATGCAGACTGCTGGCCCATCAAGCGGCCCGACCTCAAGGAGCTTCTGCACTGCTCACGTTGGCCTTCTCTGCTTCGCCAGCTTTCTCAGTGTGCCTAGCCTTCAACAGGCTTTGCGTGGATGGCAACGTCTCCTGCGCTACTCGCTGCACTTCTCTGCTCCATAATGCTGTTGCCATTTTTAAATGTCCTGGTCATTGCAAGTTTGAAAACATGTTATCCTTCGAGCTCCTGTCAGTTTTCATAAACTTGCTTTCCCTCCTCCTCGTCTCAGTACCTGAGTGGTTATGGGAGTTGAAGTTCATAACTTTCTTGGGGCTCTTAACTCCTGGATGTCTTTTCTCACGGATTTCACAGTAAGGCACATCCAGATCAAAATAGTTATATGTGAGTTGTAGGTGTTTGGGTGAAAAGTGGGTGCCTGACTAAAATGGCAATAGGCCATTAAGTACTTGGGTATCAGAGGGTCTTCCTCATGGGTAAGGGGAGAACACTGTGACTCCTCCAATGAAGTCATGACTTCTCCCAGGTAGTTGTCTCTTTCTGTGTGCTTTCCCCTTCATATAACCGCCCCCAGGGTCAGAATCAGGAAGCGGCTGCCATACCCTGGACACATGGGAGGAGGTCACAGCCGGGGAATCCGTGATGGCTCCATTGGATTCATCACCACTCCCACTTCATGAACACCTGTTCCCTGGAAGTTTCATTTGTTTGGAGACAATTATAGAGCTTAGAGACCATGGGCCTCATTATGAGTCCGGTGGTAGCCGTGCCAGTAAAACCGGCAGACTGCTGCTGGAGTTGTGATGATTTGCTGCTGTCTGACTTGCCGGAATAACTGGGGCATTACAGCCCTGGTGGTCCCATAAGTCAGGCGGCGGCATTCTTAACTCCCATTCCCATTTGCGTCCCATAGGACTCAATGGGAATGGGAGGACGGAAGCACCGGCACTGTGGGCAACAGTGGCAGTGCTTCCATCAAAGTCTGAGGGTGGGTGCTGTTCCGCCCGCCAGGTCCGACCTGGCGGGCGGGACAGCACCCCCCTGCAGAACTCGTAGTTTGCCGGTCTGGAAACAACGGTGCAGGTAAGCTTACCAGCACCGTTGTTTCCAGGCCGGCAAACTTGCAATGAGGCCCCATATGGCTGGGTTCCTCCCCCAAGACAATTGTTTAAATACACGGATCTGACCCCATTGCTTGTGGGACAGACGGCCAATGCCGTCTGAATGACACTCTCGTACAAATGTATTTCAGCACCCTTGTGGGGTTGTTTCCTAGTTTGTTCATAAAGTCAACCAGTGAGCCATACCGTCCTTCCAGGAATAAGTCCTGTAGTACTAATTGGCCCTATTTATTCCAAGGCATAAGTATATCCTTGGGAAATGTCGGGGCAAATTCCTGGAAATTTCCACAGAGGTATTCCCCTGATGTAAGGAACAGTAATGTCCAATCTGCAAAGTTTGGTGAGAACTACCATTTTCAGGAGAGAGGCGACCATACATCAAGATTGGGAGCCCAGCCAATACCTTCAACTTTGCAGTAAGATAGGGAAGATACCCCACATAATTGTCCACAAAAAGAGACTAACATTCTGGAGACCCGGCCTGATACCGAGGTACATGAGATAGGAGGTGACCCACCTGAACTCCATCAAATCAGGTATTAGCATGGTGGTGCTAGTTAACAGAAATTGTTCTGATTTGGCCCTATTGATTCTGTATCCTGAATAACATGCAAATTAGTGTACATCTTCCATCATGGGACTAAGATTTATCTCTGGGTCGCGACTATATAATAGAATGTCATCTGCATATCATGAAATTCCCTCAGGCAGGCCAGCTATGCGGATCCCCTATGCTCAGGCTTTGACGGCATAAGTGCTGCAAGCGGTTCTTTTGAGAGTGCAAAAAGTAATAGGGACAGGGGACATCCTTGGCACGTCCCTCTGCCCAAACGTATACCCAAAGATAAGGTGTTGTTAGTGTGAACTCTCGCTGTGTGAGAGAGATACAGAAACCGCACACAACCAAGGAAGTACTGGCCAAACTGGAATAATCGGAGGACCAGGAACAGGTAATTCCAGGACACAGGATCTAAAGCCTTTTTGGCATCCAGTGAGGCTGCCACTGCCTTAACACACAGATTTATTTGTGGCATAATGCAAAATTAAATGCCTCAAATTCAGAGTTGTAGACCGGGTTGGGATGACGCACAACTAAGAATTGGGGTGCTAGACTAAGTTCGAATTCTTTATAAAACTCCATCCCCAGGTTGTCAGACCCATGTGCTTTTCCGGACGACAGCACTGACATTGCGGCAATAACTTCTTCAACTGTAATGGGTGCGTCAAGAACAAGACTTGCTTCCTCAGGTAATTGTGGCAAGTCAACACCCGCCAAATAGTTCCTCACACACTCTTCCGAACAAGTATCAACATTAGAATATAGTGCACTGCTGTAAGTCTTACATTCTTCATTGAAAACCTTCTTCAGCAGTAATAACTTTTCCAGGTTTATAGTCAAAGTTTTGAATACACAGTTTGAAATCCAATACTTTCGAAACAAAAGGATGGAAAAAAAATTATTCGAGTGCATGTTTTTCTTGGGGGGAGGGGGCCCAAACACCCGTTTTTTGGGGAAAAACCACTATTTTTTCCTAAACAACCCCCCCAAAAAAAGACATAAAAAAAAAAAGCATTCGAACATTTTTTTTCGATCCTTTTTTTTCGAAAGTATTGTATTTCGAAACTATGTATTCGAAACTTTGACTGGACACCACTTTTCCAGCTGACCCTGTGAGCCTGGTTATAATCCATCTGTTACCTTCCACCCAGATCACACGAGCTAGGGATCTCCTAGGTCTATCCGCTTCCCCATATCTGTGAGCAACCACTGGCTTAGAAATATACTATACCTGCTTTTCCGCCTGTTCGTGGTATTTTAGTAGGTTACCTTTAATCACTCCCAGCAATGCCCTATTCTTGGTGACCCCATATTCATTCTCCAGCCACCTTATCTGACTTCCAAGACCCTGTAGCTATGACCTGAGTTTTCTAAGCGTCCCAACCGTCCAAGAAAATAATTCCCTGTGTATATCCACTTTAAACTCTTCCCATGCGGTAGATTGCAGTGACACAGAGCGAACATTATTAACAAAGAAAACATCCATTTTTTTTCAGGGGTAGAGGACGCCAAATCGGAATCTAGCAACATAGTCAGAGCCATCCTCCAAATTGGAAGAGGTTTGGGACTGGGGTCTAGTTAAGAGAAAGGGAGTGAGGAGTGTTGGAGGAAAAATCCAGATCAGTATCCAGAATAATATTAAGGTTTCCCTCACAAATAATGGGAATCTCTGTCCACCTCACAAGAATATCAGCTATTTGCCTATAAAACTTCAGGTGATTGGCGTTCAGACCATATGTGTTGACCAGCCCAACTTTCTTACCAACCAGTGTACCCCATGCTATAAGATACTGCCCCTTACAGTCAATGCAAGTTTTAGTGGCTTCAAATGGAATGGAGGAGTGGACAAGGATCATTAATCCTCTTAACTGTGAAGAGTTATCTGTATACTACCTCTGCTTTCCCCACTTTTTGACAAAAGCCTCATGTACCTTGCCCACAGCATGTAAGGATCTTTGGGGAATGCTGTTGTATATATGTAAGCAACTTCCTAGCTTGTTTGGGATTGTTCAACCCTCGGACATTCCATGTCAGGAGCTTAATCACATTGCTTACCACTTTTAGGTAAGATTTTCATATTTATGATAAATCTTACTGACCTGTGTCAACCCCAGAACCTTTTGCTTGGACTTGGTAACTATTTTACCTTGTCCCTAGGTAAGTGGGAATCCCTTTACCCTCCCACCTAGTCTTTTACTATTTTTATGGTTGACCTTTTTATGTCTCTCCATAGTGGGTGATTGGAGGTATAGTTTCCTATAACTTTGGACTGACTGTAATGGACTATGGCAGCACACAGCATTTTAAATGCAGTGACTTCCTTTTTAATTCACTTACTATTTCTTGGGTGAACTACTGTTCCCAAGAAGTAAAGTGGATTCACATCCCCTTTATATTGATTTAAGGGAGCCAGAACACCACATCTTATGTGGAGTGCTCGGGGTATCCAATGTATCCCCTTTCTTACTTACCTGGTAAAATGTTTGTTTGAATTACAAGTTTACTTGAATGGCTGGTGGCAGTGGTTTTACCTTTATCACTTTTAGTCATTATTAATTGCAGGCTGCTAAATCAGCCTACGTAATGCACAAAAGAGACACAATTCTGCTACAGTGGTAGGCTCCTTCTTTTTTCATAATTTCTCATTTGCTTTTATTTCTGCGGTCTTCCCGTGCCATTCTAGGTGGGAACAACTTGGGTTGAAGTTTTGTATTTGATTTGTCAAGACCAGCGTGTCACGCAGTTCCTCCGGAGGCTGCTCATTCAGTATTTGGGTTTAAGCATCAGCTTTATCCAGTGGTCAGCCGTGCCAGTTGACTGCTCCTCCTCCTCTGCACGGTCAGAGTTCCCACGGCAGCGGCAGTTGCCCCAATCCTTTCCTATTCGCTGCCACCCCCGCCGCGATCTCTGGGGCATCAACCAGCAAAAGGGTCCAGGCCGAGTAACGGAACACTTGCTTTCCTGCTGTGTTCCATATCCTCTGGCATAGTCCTCAGTCAGGCCACACATAGTCGCGGCCTCGCGCACACCTGCTCGGAGGCAGTATCTAGGACTTCCACTTGTGTGTACGCCACCTCACACTGCAGTGATGCTCAGCGCTCTGCCCCGGTATCGATCCTGGAGATATTCCAGATTGGTTTGCCTGACAATGTCTGTCACCAGTTGGAGCACAGGAATCCTCCAGTAAGCGCTCAGTGCAGGATTTATTTCAATCAGGATCTTGCCGGGCACCAGAGCTCCAAGGCTATGCAGCTAACTTTGTTGCTGCTCAGAAACAACCCCCTCAAGTGGTAGAGTTCTGCAATGAGGTCTTTGTTCACATTGTGATAACAATGGGCTTATCAGTTCCACTTCTACCTGATTAATTACTTTAAACTGTATCATTGCCCTTACGTACCTGATACTAGTCATACAGGGCACTCACCTGTGTGAATAAAAGAGCTACTATGGAAAACTAGCAGGATTCCAAAGGCAGATGATTGGTTTGCAAGTGTGGTGCAGTTTTGAAGCTATGAGAACATCATAAGCAGTAAGCATGAAAAGGCTGTGAAGGTATAAGGCAGTAACTTTAATGACCGGTATGCGCTGGCATCCACCTCTCCCTTTATGCTCTAATGAGGGTGTTGTGGCACAGCCAAAATCACCAATATCGGTCCATGCACAGGCTACAACAGAGGGCTAGAGGAGGTGCACATACATTCCCAGCTACAGGGAAACATCCAGCAGCACCCAAACAAAATTGGCTCAATGAATGAATGTTCTTCACCACAGAATGTCTTAGTGGGAGGAAACATCAAAGGATCTGTCCAGCACTCGACTGATATCACCAAATATGCTTTGGTGCTCATCAGGCAATAATATGCTATACTATTCAATACTCCCACCTCCACATACCACCAGAACACATATGAAAGAAACTGGCATGTCTGGCCATGATACTTAAAGAAGTTTGACACCCTTCGTCATACATATAATGCTATAGTTCCAGTTTCAGGGAAGGGTGTATTTTCTTGATTATGTACCATTATTTCCTGGTACATAATCAAGAATAAAAAATACTGCAAACACATGGGTGAAATTGTCAAACTTCAGAATGCTTGCTCTCCATCAAGTTTTCCACCACTTGCAGAAACGCAACTGAACGGAGGCCATACTTCTCCAAGATGCGTACTTCCACATTTGCATCAAGGAAGTTCACTTCTTCTTCTTGAGGTTCTTCATCTGCGGAAGAGGCTTGCAGCATCAATTCCTCCATTGACGTCTGCTCCATAGCCCTTTTCTGTGCATGTAGGAATTAGCACAGCATTCATGCAAAATAAAAGTTGATTTTTTTATCCCTATTTAAATGACTGGATGTTGAAGGCGTGATTATAGCTATATTTTCAGAAAGAGGAATATGACCCTACAACCTCTGGTCCAATTTGGGCTGTTAGTAAAACCTTTTTCAATGCCTCTGGTAGTTTAACCATATGCGACACTGACCAAGTTCAACCTCTGTAAAACAAATATCCCTGGATTCTTCAAATTTAACCAACGTTCAGCCTAGTCCAGCTTTAGGTCTTTTTCGGGCAAGTTCCTTTAGTGATGCACAGTGCCTCAATTGACCCATCACAGCTTTCTATGTCAATAGAAATTAGACCTCAGTTGGTTCACCCTGTACACATTCAGGATGGGGGAGATCGCAGTCTCCACATCCTGCCGGACCACTTGGTGCTTGGGGCAGAGGTGATAATAGCACTCTCCTCTAAATTGTGTCCACTTGTAGACATATTGGTGGTCAGATGCTGGGGTGCTTTCTCTCGGGTCACATCTAGTTTGTGAGGATGGGACCCCCTAGGTCAGACCGAGTGGTATGACATGCAACATGATCAAAGTTTAGTATGTTGTAGTAAGCTCTGACATCACCAGCACTTTCTTCCATAATTTAACAATGCACTGCATTTCAAGGACGTTTCAGCAAACATAGACACAGGCTAATGCTTAAAGCAGTTTCAATGTATCATATCCGGTGACTGTAGTAGACATTGACAACAGACCGACATGTCACAATAGTCATCAGCAGAGATACTGACAACAGACTGCTGCAGTTGGATTAGTTATACCTGCGTTTCCCTCTTTGCCAGGACTGTTTTAGCATTTGATGGGACAAACGCAGCCCAGTGCAACCCTTTGGTCCATGTTATGAACTTTACAAAGTTTTATCAGTTGAGAGATGTTATACTTTAACGGCCATAAACCTATACCATGCCTAAAACGCACTGGTTCTTTATTTGCACACAAACATCTGTTGAGTATTTGTCCTACACACTTGAATTTATGTTTATGTGTATGTTTTGTGATCTGTTTGTTGTCTGCACCAATGTCAAAGATTTTTTAGAACTGTAGATCATTTTGATGGTTATAGATATGTTAATTCCCCCATACACATTACACGTTTCTTTCTCATGTACAGGAATTACCCCCCTACAATGGGTTTGGTCTGATTGAAGACTCTATTCAGAACTGCCTCTCTTTGATACCCCAGCCTCCAAAGAAGGACGTTATTAAAATGCTGGAGAATGACCGAAAGGTGTTACGATATGCAGCTGTCTTGGTATGTGCAATAAACTCTTTTTTGAAACGTTTAGTAAAAAAGTATCACAGTGATGTCTGAGCTCATGGTGATTCAATAAGTATTTTCCATTTCACTCAACTTCCATGCCTTATTCTTGCCAGGGTAGGCCAATGGCAATCCTGTGACCCCACCTTTAGCTGCTGCTGAGGTGGCTGATCCTCTTGAAAAACCACATACATTGGAAGTGGTTCAACTATTTGCCAGACATTTAAATGCTCCTGTCCTACTACTGGCCACGTCAAACCCCACCTTTAGTTAACCCTGAGGTGGAAGAACCTCTTGAAAACCCATCTAGAGTGGAAGGGGTTCACCCTGTTGATAAGAACTTAAGTGTTCCTGTATCATATATAACATTGTGTAGTAACTTTGTTTATGTCACTGATGTGACCCTACCTTCAGCAGAAGTAGCAAATCCCCCTAAAGCATCCCTCTTTTTTTTAAAATGTTTAGTAAAACACGATAACAGTGATGTCAGAGCTCATGTTGATTCAAGAAATGTTTTCCATTTCACACAACTTCCATGCATTATTCCTGCCAGGGTAGGGCGATGCCAACTGTAAACGTCTTTGTGTTGACCTAGTCTGTCTACAGAATGGGCCTGATTCACAAAGATTTGCACTGGAGCAAATGTATAGATGCACAAAGGCCCACTCCTGTGACCCACCTTTAGCTGCTGCTGAGGTGACTGATCCTCTTGAAAACCACATATAGTGGTTGAACTATTTACCAGAAACTTAAATGCTCATGTCCTACTACTGGCCACATGTGAGCCCGCCTTTAGTAAACCCTGAGGTGGAAGAACCTCTTGAAAACCCATCTAGAGTGGAAGGGGTTCACCCTGTTGATAAGAACTTAAGTGTTCCTGTTCAACATATAACATTGTGTGGTAACTTTGTCTAGGTCACTGATGTGACCCTACCTTCAGCAGAAGTAGCAAATCCCCCTAAAGCATCCCTCTTTTTTTTAAAATGTTTAGTAAAACACGATAACAGTGATGTCAGAGCTCATGGTGATTCAAGAAGTGTTTTCCATTTCACACAACTTCCATGCATTATTCCTGCCAGGGTAGGGCGATGCCAACTGCAAACGTCTTTGTGTTGACCTAGTCTGTCTACAGAATGGGCCTGATTCACAAAGATTTGCACTGGAGCAAATGTATAGATGCACAAAGGCCCACAAAGCTAGAGGTCACTCCTGTGACCCACCTTTAGCTGCTGCTGAGGTGACTGATCCTCTTGAAAACCACATATAGTGGTTGAACTATTTACCAGAAACTTAAATGCTCATGTCCTACTACTGGCCACATGTGAGCCCGCCTTTAGTAAACCCTGAGGTGGAAGAACCTCTTGAAAACCCAACTAGTGGGAGTGGTTCACCCTGTTCAGAAGAACTTAAGTGTTCCTGTTCAACATATAAGATTGTGTAGTAACTTTGTTAAGGTCACTTATGTGATCCTACCTTCAGCTGAGGTAGCAAATCCCTCTGAAACATCACAGACAGTGGAGGGGTCCTTGAATCTCAAAACCTGGTCTCTCAACCAGCTGCTGTGGAGCCAATTCCTAGGGCTGACAAGACCTTGGTGTTCCGGTCACTCACCCTGTGTGGTGTATGTCCTTTAGAATTAAGGCACCTTCAGTTAAATCTGAAGTGGCTGAACCACTTGAAGATCCACTTACAGTGGAAGTGGTTCCTAAAACTCTAAAACGGAATACACCTGAAAACCAACCTACAGTGGAGCTCATACACTGTAGGAGTTTTCTTGACCCCAAGGTAGGAATTGTGTTTGATATGATATATGATATGATAGGTTATTTATAACACGCTTAATACCCAGAGGTTTCTAACCGCGGACACAGGGATCGAACCTGTGGTGGTGCATGCCGTCTGGCTTCCAAGGGGAGCACGTTACCCCTGAGCTATCATCCTGAGACGAATTTTCTCCTTCAGTTCAGAGTACCCAGAAGGAAACTTCCAGGCCTGAAAAACTGAAAAACAAAAAGAGTTATAAGAAACCTAAACATAGCTTTCCTACTAGGCCTTCTATAAAAAAAGTCTATGACTGCAACTACTCCGACAGGAGAGATGATAGGTGTTCTAAAAGAACTAGGGTCTCTGTTGTTTCTAGAGACAACTCTAAATCTGTGGGATCCCCAACGGATGTGTCATATACTCACGTGGTACAGCCTTATACTAAGAGTGGAGTCTTGTACTGTCTCAGTTAAATAGTTTTACTAATCCCTTAGTTCGACTTAAAAGAAATGGTCCCAATATTTACCACTTGGCCTGCTTATAGATTTGAAAACCCATGGGCAAGAAAAACACATGCCTGTGAGTGGAGGCCTTATCTCCACTAAAAATGGTGGATAGGGATTTGGCACATGGACTAATACCGACACTTCCCAATGAAGTTCTATGGGACCTCAGAACAGTGAGGAGCAACACACGTAATTAGGCTTAGATTTACACATGCAGGAATGTTCTGTTGGAACCGCAAACCCATAATAAGACCCCAAAGATTCATTATTGCAAAAGTAAGTCGTATTTCTTAATTAAGGACAACCTCAGAATGAATAAACACATACTCATTGAGAAAGGCTGCTGTTTATAATTTGTTTTGTTTTATTCATGTTGCTTTATGAATTAAATAAATATAAATGGTCTGACTTTTTTCCAATTTGAAGGACTTGATAAACCAAGAAGACAAAATCCGATGATTTATCTTGTCCTTTTACTTATCCTACTGTAAGCTCTAATGTTAGCACGGCAACCTCTAACAAAGGCAAATCAAAAACTAGAATCATAGGGAAATTGGAGCCTAAACCATACTCTACCATTTCAATTCCAAATATAAAGCCTTTGGCCCACGTTGCTTCTGAGGAAAAGGTGAATAGGAACATTGGAAACATCTCTAGGCCTTTGAGGACAGGTAGTTCTCAAAGCTGGTGGAAAACCAGAAAACGTAAGTCTAAGGCTAAACACTTTGCGACTGTTGGATCTTCTACTGGAGATCCAATTCTAATCCTAGTGTTAGGAGTGAGACCTCTAACCAAGGTAAACTTAGATCTCAGTGGAAGTGGAAGCATGTACAATGCTTTGCCACAACTACTCCAACTAAGATCCCTGAAAACCAACCTGCTACAGAGGGAGAAGTAGTGAGGAATCATGGAGACCCCTTTAGTTCTAGGGGAATTATTTATACAAATCCCTTTAAAAACCTATTGCAAGTTGTAACGCCTCCCGAGGGACTGTTAACCCAGACTCCTTACTTTAAAAAGAGCAAATTGCCCGGCAATGATTGCAGGTCCTATAGTTTGTTAAGAAGCTATTCCACTAATCTCAAAAAGAATTATAAAAAGATTTTGGATGGACTCCACAGTAGGTTTAACCGACTGTGGCAAGAGATCCATCTAGGAGAGGATTAGATCCTCCTGTTGCTTAGTCTGGGAGGGACGAGGGTTAGGTAAGATTTTCATATCTATGATAAATCTTCCTGACCTGTGTCAACTTTTAGAACCTTTTGCTTTGACTAGATAACTATTTTACCTTGTCCCTAGGTGAAGGGGAATAGTTTTCCCCTCTCACCTAGTATTTTACTCTTTTTATGGGTGACCTTTTTATGTCTCAACATAGTGTATGTTGGAAGTTATAGTTTCCTACATCTTTTGGGCTTAGGCTGGGTTGCCCCTTTGGGCTCCTCTGTTAATTTCTCTTTGATGTACTTGGTTGAACTACAGTTCACAAGTAGTAACAAGGGATTTTCATCCCCCTTTACATTTTATATTGTGAGCCAGCACACCCCCACCTTATGTGGAGTGTTGGGGAAAACAATGTATTCCCTTTCTTACTTACCTGGTAACAGTACCAGTTTTACACGAATGGCAGTGGTTTTACCTTTAGGACGTTTAGCCTTTATTACTTGCAGGCTGTTAATTCAGCCTCAGCAATGCACAGAAGGGCCACCATGTTTCTAAAATGGTGGGCTGCTTCTTTTTTCGCCATTTCTCGTGTGCTTGCTGTTTCTGAGGTCTTACCCTGCCATTCTAGGTGGGAATGACCTCAGTGGCTGTTTTGTTTACGGCGGGAATCCTGTGGATTCCCCGCTCAGGCTCCACAGTGTATGGAAAGGCAGGAAGCAAGGGAGGAGTCCAAAGCTCTTAAGCCCTTTGTCTTTTACCTTGCCTGAAAAATGCAGGGAGAGAATGCTGCAACACACCAATACCCTGGAACCAAAAGCTATTGTGCAGTGCATGGTCTTCAAGCCCCCTCATCAGAGTGCTGGACATTGAAAATGACGTGAATCCGACCAGTGATATTCCGTTTTTTTCTGGCTCCTGAAAAGGGACCACAAAACCACAGAGCTGCATAAAACCATGAAGAAACTCTTGCCTGGAGCCTTCTCCATTGATCCCTGCTGCAAATTCCCTTCCAAACTTCTTTCTTCCATCTTCATGACAAAGGAATCCATCGACTGGATTTTTGGGTGCAGATGCTGAATTGTTCCTGCTTCAACTCTTCTTCTGTGCTAAGGTACTGTGTTGGATGGGGTATTTACTTACCTTATGCCTTTGTGATTCCTGTGTAGCTTTGGAGTGTTTTCTTGTGATTGGGAGTCCTCTCGTCCAGTTCACCCAGGCTGACTGCTGGAATCCTCCTAGGGTGTCTTCTTTGAAGTCCCTGGACCCTAACTAACTTTAAAGGGAATGATTTACTTGTTTGAGCAGTCTTCCACAGAAACTCTGACTTTTGTCTGCAACAGAACCCTATCTCACCCTGCCTACAACCTCCAGTTACACCTCTAGGGACCCTCTTCTGCCTTGAGTGAATTTATGCAATGAACTAGGGAAGGACCCGATAAGTAAAGGATTCTGTCTTGAAAAGCATAACAAGTGTTACCTTGAATGTGTGTTGTGCCATTCTGAAAAGTATATGTAAGGTTATTTTACTCACCTGTGAATTGGCTATGCCTCTTTCCCAAAAGTAATGCTGTTGGCTTTGCTAACTATTTCAGAGAATAGGTGTATAAGTTCCACAACTTGGTCTTGCTTCCCCTAACCTGCTGTACAGCCTGTTTAGAATAAGTGTGCCTTGGGTTTTACCTACCTATAATAACAATGAGTAATTCATAAAGTGTAACATCGGGTTTTGCTTTCCCTGGTCTGTTTTATACAGATGCTAAAACAGTCTTGGGTCTATACAAACCTCTTTTAAAAAGTATATAGGTTTTACCTACCTTGAGTCAGCTGCTTGCCATCCTAAAATAAGTTAAAGTGTTGTTGCTTCCTTCAGTCTGTGTTCCACTGATCAGAAAAACAACTGTAATAATATATTGCAACATTAGGTTTTACTTGCCTAGAATACCTGTGTGCCATTCTTAAAACATGTTCTTTAGGTGTAGCTGACCTTGGTCTGCCTGATACAATCCTAAATTAGTGTGAAGAGTTCTTGTTTATCTTAGACTGTGTTCCACGGAGCTGAAAATCAACTTTAATTGTATATTACAGCAAAAAGGGCTTACTCACTTAGAATAACTGTGTAATCATAAATGTAGTTACAGGTATATACTGTTCCTTGAATCTGTGTTCCACTATTCAGAAAAGTATCCCGGTAACAGGGTTGGTTGATTATGTGATTGCTTTGCTGAGTGTTACTGCATAACTGACAGGGTCTACTACCCTTGTATTACAGAAAGTAATATAAAAGTAATTAATTATTTTTACTCCACATGAATATGTGTGACCTACAATACATGTGTTTGATATGGTCTGACTTACCTAGAAATACTGTTAGTGTTCTGAACAAGGTCTATGCGTTGGTCTGTGTACTTTAAAGAATAGTGTTGTGTTTTTACAATTGTGCTTATATATAATGTGATAGTACTTATTTTGCCAAAGATGTATCTGGGCCCACTTGTATTTAAATAAACCCTTTATTTATTACAATACATAGTTTTTCAGTGTTTTTTTGGACCATGGTTGCACTACAATTTCTTTGTACTGATTCTACAGCCCTCTCTCCCTCCTAAGATAAGCTTGGCTGCTCTGTCTACGCTAACATATACTCAGGTGGTTCAGCCGTGTACTAAGAGTGGAGACTTGTACTGTCTCAGTTCAATGGTTTTACTAAGCCCTTAGTTCGACTTCAGAAAAACTGTCCCAACATTTACCACTTGGCCTGTGTTAGGTAAGATTTTCATAGCAATGTTAAATCTTCCTGACCTGTGTAAACCCCAGAACCTTTTGATTTTACTGGTGGATTATTTTTCCTTATACCTCTGTGAGTGGGAACCCTTTCCCACACTCACAGAATCTTTTACTCTTTTTATGGGTGTCATTTGTAAGACTCCCCATAGTGTCTTTTAAAAGTTACCCTCGTTGACAACTTTTTTGGCAATATGTTGCTGTTGTTGCTGACTTAACTTTCTCTGGCTAACCTTCTGAGAACTACAGTTCCCAAGGGTAGAAAGGATATTTTGATCCTGTTTGCATGTTGTTTGGTGAAACCAGCAGACCCCACCTTATTTGGAGTGCTGTGGAGATACAATGTATCCCCTTTCACACTAAAACTGTAACAATTCTGTTACAAGGACAAACATACCTTTAATGGCTAGTGGCAGTGAACCTTTTTATTAATTCGGTGCACCTTTACCGCTGGCTGTGTGCAGAGCCTTGGTGAAGACATGCATGGGTGCTAATTTTAACAAAATGCCCCTGTCTTGTTTTTTTGCCATTTTAGTGTTGTGTCCTTTCTTGCTCATTCCCCTGACATCCAGGGTGGGACATTCCTTTGTGTGATTTGTATCTTCGGCGGGAGTCCTGTGGACTCAACGGCCAGGCTCCAGAGTGTCTGTGAGGGCAGGAAGCGAGGAAGGAGTCCAAACCTCTGCAGCCCTTTGTCTTCCAGCCTGAGTGCGAGATTCCAGTCCAAACTGGAATGCTGGCTGTCCTGAAAGGATTGCCAACCCCCTAGGTTTGAATGTTGCAAGGCTGTTTGATTGGCTGGATCCTGCAGAAAAGTTTGAACCTGGAAGCTAAAGAGGTAGTCGGCCACTGGAACCAAAACCGAAGAGGTAGATGAAGAATTCATGGCTGAAACGATTCCCAGCGACCGGAGTGCGCGCTGTATAATCAGAGCCTTCTGTAGCCCTTCCTTCTAATCGACCTGGGGACTCAAAAAACGAGGACCCTGACACAGAGCCTAGTGAGACGCACTAGACTCAAGATGACCTGCATTTTGAGCCATTGCGCGCAGTGCTGTGACCATGCAGGGCCGCAATATCCCAATACCCTGGTATCTCAAGCCATTATGCAGTGCATGGACTTCCAAATTCCAAATCTCACTGAAACTTCAAGGGCAACTTTGCTGGATCTCCAGAGACATGATTCCAGTCCAAACAATCCCCTCACCAGAGTTCTGGACCTTGCAAACAATGAAAATCCGACCAGCAATATTCTCTCTTCTTCTGTGCTCCTGAAAAAGACACCAAATCCACAGAACCTCATCCGGCCATGAGGAAAACCTTGCCTAGAACCTTCCCCATGATCCTTGCCACAAAAGTCCTTCCAGTGTCCTGTCTTCTGTCTTCTTGATGAAGGAATTCAACGACTGGATTTTTGGCTGCAGATCCTGAAGTCCTCCTGCTGCAAAATCTTCTTCTGTTCTGAGTTACTGTGCCGGCTTGGATAGTTTACCTACCTTAAGCCTTTGTGATTTCTGTATAGCTGTGGGGTGTTTTCTGTGATTGGGAGGCCCTCATCCAGTTTACTCAGGCCCCTGCGGAATCCTCCTAGGGTCTCTTCTCTAAAGCCCCTGGACCATCAACTAACTCTAAAAGTAAAGTACTTACTTGTTCTAACAGTCTTCCTTAGGAACTCTGACTTTTGCTACTTAGGAACCTATCCTGACACTGCCTGTTGGACACTAGACCCTACTGACCCCCCTTCTGCCACTGAGAACCCTCATGCACTGTGCAACCGCAATCCCCGCAATGTACCATGATCTAAATATGTATGTAACCCTATACCATGCATTGTATCGTCACTAAGTCTATCTACCTGGGCGGCTTCACTGTAACCCTTAAGCGAGCCTTCATTGAGTACTGCTATAGCGCCGCGATGCCCGTGGGCTGTAGTGCGCTCTACAAATACAAATAAATAAAAAATGCTCCCAAGAATAAGGCAAATACTTTTAAAGGATTGGGCCATTTGCCTAGAAAAGAGAATACGTGTTTAAAAGTTACGTATTTGTAAAAGAAGTTGATTGTTAACTGTAATTCTGAGAGTGAATAGTTACAAAAGTTCTTACTTACCTTGAATGTGTGTTGCACTATTCTGAAAAGTATCTATAAGGTTAAGTTACTCACCTGTGATTTGATTGTGCCTCTTCCCAAAAGTAATGCTGTTGGTTTCACTTTATTATTCCTGTTAAGATAATTGTATGAGTGGCCCCAACTGGGTCTTGCTTCCCCTGACTTGCTGTTAGTCTGTCCATAATAAGTCTGTCTTACGTTTTACCTACCTAGAATAACTTTGAGTCATTCATAAAGTGTAACATTAGGTTTTGCTTTCTCTGGTCTGTTTTAGACAGACACAAAAATAGGCTTAGGTTTACACCTGACTTTACGTTTCTTATAGCTTCTGTAAAAAGTGTGTAGGTGTTACTTACCTTGAGTATAACTGTTATCCTAAAATAAGTTAGAGTTATGGCTCCCCTTAGTCTCTGAACTGAAAAACAACTGTAATTGAATATTACATCCAAGGTCCAAATCCCCTAGAATAACTGTGTTATCCTGAATCAGAGTTATAGGTTTATACTGTTCCTAGAATCTGTGTTTCACTAGATCAGAAATGTATATTGTCCAGTTGATATTACTGTGTGATTTCCTGCTGAGTGCCACGGTAAAACTAATAAATTCTACTACCCTGGTATTACTGAATGTAATCTTAAAGAAACTATTGGTCTTGGCTTCCCTAGAACTACTGTTAGGTGTTCCAAATAAGGTTATATGCTTTGGTCTGTGCACCTTCAAGCATAGTGTTGTGTTTTTTTAATTGTGGTTAGATATACTGTGATAGTACTTACTGTTCCCAAGATTTATCTTAGTCTACTTGTATTTAAATAAACCATTTATTTTTACAATACATAGTATTTCAGTGTTTGTTGGACTATTTGTATTACAATTTCATTTGTACTGATTCTACAGCCCTCAACCCTCCTAAAATAAGCTTGGCTGCTCTGTCTATGCTACCCTGAACCTAGGTGGCACATCCTTATACTAGGAGTGGAGTCCTGTACAGCCTCAGTTGAATGGCTTTACTAAGCCCTTAGTTGGACCTCGGAAAAACTGTCCAAATAGCCTGCTTATATATTTGGAAACCCATAGGCAAGAAAAACATGTGCTTGTGAGTGGATGCCTTATCTCCACTAAAAATGGTGGTTAAGGAGCAGGCACATGGATTAATACCAACACTCCCCAATGACGTTCTATGGGACCTCAGAACGGTGAGGGACAACACCCGTAATTATGCTGAGATTTAGACATGCAGGAACGTTCTGTTGAAACCGCAAACTCATAATAAGGCCCCAGAGATTCATTATTGGAAAGGTAAGTCGTATTTTGTAATTAAGGACAACCTCAGAATTAATAAACACATACACCTTGAGAAATGCTGCTGTTTATAATTTGCTTTATTCATGTTGCCTTATGAATGAAATAAATATAAAGGGTCTGACTTTTTTTCCAATTTTAAGGATTCGATAAACCAAGAAGACAAAATCCGACGATTTATCTTGTCCTTTTACTTATCCAACGACATGATCAGTATCTTTGAGCCACAAATCCGCAACTCTGGGATCATTGGTGGGAAATTTCTTGAACGATCGAAGGTCCCTAAACCTGGCTCACCTTTTGACAACCCATGCTTCTACGGACCAGCAGACTTCTCCATCGGTGCTGTTGTTGAAGGTATGTTGAAAGGGACTCCTGGCTGTCAAGTTGTATGCCTTGTAAAATCATTACCCAAAATATAATATAAAGCAACTCCTGATGCTTGAGAACGTGAGATCGCTTGACTGACAGCTGTAACTGTATTTATTAATTTTGCACACTCCATAAAAACACATGCATTTGAAGAAGTTCGAATGGAGCACGCTTTGCATCTACTTGACCAGTCTCATCCGACAATATTTCGAAATGATGTAGGTTTGAATGGATTTTTAAAGATGCTCTGCTTATAAATATTTCATAGTAGAAATGTTTTCCTGAGTAAAAGAAGTACAAATTCTTTCCATCAAGAAAAATCTAACCTGCAAATCTTTCCGATTGTATGACCTCATCCTATATTCAGTTCCCAGAAGCCGGACATTTGACCATTTGTAGATTCCCGTGCTCTGAATAGTCCCACTTATCAGGTTGGCAACCAAAAGAACAAACATCCCTTTAAGAACTCACGCAGGGCGGCCAAACTCTGTCTAACCAATAAGTGCTGGTTATCATCATGGTCAGATTGGCCCATCGGCCACTCAGCCTGTTGCCGGGCCGAAATCAGTCCCTGGGGGCCGGTTTCATTCTGCCCACATCTGGGCCGGTTTCTTTCAGTAAACAATTTTGATAAAACATCTTTTACATAGAGAAATTGTTTTCTGTCTTCCCAGGTGTTGTCATCAAATGCCCAGGTGCTCACAGCACACAAGATATGGATAGAGTGTGCTATGCTAAGTACTCAAATCATAAGGCCCACCTCCTCTCAGCCACGCACACACAACCACACTCTCTCTGGCGGATCAGGGTGCCGGGGCAACACCATTTTGCCTCAGGTTCCCCCTGGAGTTGTGGTGTGGCCCGAGTCCGGAGAGCACAGGCATTAATGTCCCCTTCCATGTACTACACACCAATGGACACATTATGGCAAAACGAGACCAAAAACACACCTGAAACGGCCAGGCCTAAAATACATGTGACATACAAGAATGACTAAGCCTATAAAATAATGTGCATGAGGTATGCAGTCATCAGTCAATGCTCGACTGCCCTGCACCCAGAGAGGACAGGACATTTAAACATCAAAACAGTCATATGTAAACAAAAGTATGCATATGTTGGCACGAACAAATGGCGCTGTATAAAACCTTGCGTGCCACAAACCATTTTTGAGCCTCGGTGCGTAAAGTGCGAAGCCATTTTGAAAAGTTGGCCACCCTATTGCAAAGGGCAGTTTATCCAGGTGTGAGTTTTTGGGATAGCATTTTCTGTAAAGTTGTGAAGTGATGCGATTCACGGATGATGGTTTGAGGGCCACTTTTTTGAGACGATGGGTGGGCCACTTTCTTTTGGGTGTCCGGTCCTATTTCTTGCCCCAGTCCGACCCTGCTCATCATAGTCCCACAGCCTCCACCCGTGACAGCTCCTGCCCTGTTATTTTTCTACTGGGAAGACTGCTATTTTGGGGAAGTTTTTCATTTTCTCTTTGAATGATTTGTGGATAGACAGAGCTCTGTCTCCTGTTTTATTTATCTCTTCCTGGAGGCCAGATCATTGAGTCTTCTCTGCACAGGCTTTAGAAATGACTCTTTTCAGAGTTTGTGGCAACTATGTCAAAAGGAACATTGTTCAGGAGGCCCTCTTTGACAGTTACATATATTGTCTTCACCATTATGATGATGGTGATGAATCTGATCTTTGTAAAATACTAAGTCTGAAGGTGAGAACAAGCATAAAGGTCCTAAAATGCACAGCAGTGTTGAATGGTAGCAACCGGTTCAGCAAAAACACCCTGCTCAGCTAGAAACACCAAAACTCATCCTTCTACAGTCACTGCCGCTAGATCAGTGGTCTGCAACCTACAGCACGCCAAGTGTTTTGTACTACGTCACCCATCATCTCTCACAATTGATTATGCTTGTGAGGGGTGACGGAGATGTAGTCCAAAACTTCGGAAGAGCCAAAGGTTGCTGACCCCAACTCTAGATCTATCTCAGAACCTTTAGCCATTTTAAAAATAACAGCTGTTGGAAAACCATCAATGGCATGACCACCGAGCTGGGGGGCTTCACCACCCAATAATGAGGTTGGGGCCATTACCAGGCCATGAAGCTTAGGTATGGAGAAAGGAGGATGGCATTTAATGAAGGATGCATATACTCCAGTGTTCGCCATCACAAGACAAGCAACTGCTATTTGCACTTTAGTGCAGTAATTCGTATTTTGCAAGTTTCTGAAGGCATCTGTTTGCAAAGGGTTCACTTCCATGTCACACTAAAATCATTAGTTGCAAGCTAATAGGCTGCAGAATTGAAACAAAACAATGGGCCTCATTACGAGTGAGGCTGTAGGGGGTTAACGGCGCCAGTAAAGCTGCCGCACTGTTAAACCCCTACCGCCTCATTACGGGGTCTCATCGCAGGACCCACTCTGGATGCCTGGTTTTACCAGATGTCCTTAGCGGGTCCCGCGAGCAGCCCAGCATGCTAACAACAGGCTCATCGTTAAGCATGCTCCCCTTTCCCATTGAGCCCTATGGGGGCTCACATGGGAATGGGGATGGTCTGGTTCCGGGTTCCCTGAATGGGGAAATACCAGGCCCTCCTAGGTCGGAATGGCCCGGTATTTCCCCATTAAGGGAACCCGGTCCCGAGTTTGGGGGTAGCCATGCCCTTATTAAGGGCATGGCTACCCCCAAACTCGTAATGAGGCCCAATGTTTTTTTTTAAGTTTCCTTAACAGCACTGAAAAGTATTGTATTGCTTCTCATGGACTGTAACAACTGATAAAAACAATCCAAACGATTACGGTCCTGCTAGTTATGCGGCTAACATTATTTTCTAAAATGTACTTAATCATTTTCCACAGCTGAAATTCTCCAGTCTGCAAGAAATAGACTGCGGAAATTGCTCACTGCAGTGGAATGCGAAGTAAACATTAGAAATGCTGTGCGGACAGTTTTGGCTTTAGTAAAGTGTGAAATGACAATCTGGTGTTAGTGTTTTTGTGAATAATAGGCAATGGTGAATTTTGAAAGCTTGTGCTCTATTCACATCGTTTTAATGAAGTGTTATTCTTGCAGTCAGATGTGAATACAAAATGTGTATGTGTCATGGTTTAATAATGGTAAGTACATGTTCCAATATTCAAATGCTCTCCCTTCTTCCCAGCGTGTTGGCCCTGCTCCTGCAGCAGGCTGTGCTGCACAATGTACTATAGGATTTTGAATCTCTGGTACAGTGGCATTCCTTTGCCTGCAGGAGGTACCCTGCTCGACTACATAACCAGCCTTAGCAGCTCATCCGTCAATTCCTTGCAGCCCCCTTTTCCAGTGTGACGGTAAATGGGACACATAGGTATACGGCGCTGACCTGTACAGAAGGGATACATGTTGGATCCCCTAGGACTGATTACTTGGATATTTTAAGTAGCCGTGGTAGTGTCTTCATCTCATCTGGGGTTAATGGGGTAATCTGAAGCTCTCCTTGAATACATGAAAACAGTAATGACATTATTATTAATCACAGATACATGTTCAACCACCTTTTAGTAACAGGATAAGGTTTTCAGTAAAGTAGCTGTGAAATTTCAGATATATTATGTATACATTGATATTTAGATGCTTATTTTTACCTTCAACCTCTACAGTGAGATTTAGGATGGCAGAAATCTGATTGCATAGAAGAGTGCAGAACAAAAAGTCCACTTGGTGGAAAATACGTTTTCAACTGTCTCTTAATGGGGAAGGAGATGACAGACTGTGTCTAGGCCAAGGATCTGAGCCTGCACACAACCGCAAACTTGATGGACAGCTTACAGAGACCTTAAATGTTGACCCACCCTAAAGGTTGAATAGAGTTCAATTTCACCTGCTGCCTCCATTTGTTGAGTGCATTGAGTCAGAGTGGACACCCAAGAAGCAGATTCTACTCAGAGTTGGTGCGTGGATGGTAGCGTCAGGAGTGAGTGTTCTTTTTAGCTCCCACTTTTGTAATTCTTGTAGCCCTGCTGCAGGGGATGTAGTCTCAAAATGTGCCACTTGTCTGGGCAATGCACGTGCACTGTGCCTGAAATGGAATGGATCCTTTGCCCCCTGGGATGTCAGCGATCCGCTGGCAGTTTGGCTCTCCACAAAAAAGTGTTCACCTTTCTGGCTGGATGCCGGCGATTCTATTGGAGAGCTTACGCAGCACAGACCTATGCAATTCTACATCGTCTTCCGGAGGGGGTGGCAGTTCCAGCAGTTTGGCTCTATTGGGATGTCCTTTGACAAGCACTGACAAAATGCACCTCTAGGTGTAAACCACATGCCAGGGCGGCTCAACCCAAGGCTGCAGCGTGGAGTAGTTCTGAATGAGCACCTGGTGTTAAAAACTTACCATCGACCAAAACCTCTTTACATCACAGGAAGAGACCTATCGCTAGTCTGCCACTAGAACTGAATGGGTCGCGTACCATGGCCTGCATGATGCCTGTACCCAAGATGGTGACTAAGGGGATTGCGCCAATGCCGAGCCACATCCTGGCATGCCCCGAAGTATCCCGACGTACCCGGAAGTTCAGAGAAAACTTACAGGTATAAAGATAAAAGGATGAATGACACTGACGAGAAGCACCCGATTGTCATGACCACTGTGAGCCACAAGTTGTGCCACAAGCAGGCTCCCACCAGAACCCTGAGGGCCTTAAAACCACTGCAAAAGGGCTCCTGGAGCCAGTCCTGGCACCTTTGGCACCAGGCTCATATGTAGGAAGGAAGGGCTATTCACACTAGGTCCCATGTATGTACATGGGCTTTTAAATCCAACATGGAAGCACCCACACAGTCTAGTTCTAAGAACCAAGCCATGCGGTCTAGTGTTTTGGGTGTGGCAGGCCTGGAACTACTTTCCCTGGTACTACTTTACCTGGGCTATATAAACCACACCCTGACTGCAGAACACGCTTCGTGTTATTCTCCAACCAGCAGCGTGACGCTCACCGTGTCCAGCTCCTGGTCTTCAGCATCTTCCTGTAATCCTGCAAGAACAAGAACAAGATTATTCTGTTTTACCTGAGAAAACACCATCCAGCACTCAGCATCTGAACTAGGCTGCCATCTGTAGAAACCGAAAGAAGTAGAAACATCACTCACCTGTGAGTACTAGCTTAAGGACTTCCGGCGAACCGCTACCACAGCTGCTGTTCGAACATTGCGACCTGCAATAACGAGAAAGGGAAAAACAATATTAGAAAGCGCGCTTCCAAAACATCGAATTCCATCAGTCTTACCTGAATTCCATCGCACTACGCCACCCTTCCATCCAGAGCACCACAGCAAAATCTGCAAAGGAAAAGAGACATATTCAGGTTCGCTTTCAGTATTAAACAACCGCACAGCGCTGTACTTACCTTAACGGATTCCGGGTGCCTGTTTTTCATCGCGCTCTCATCCACTCGCAGCACCACAGCGGCCTGTGAGGAGAAGAAGAAGAAAACACAGGTTAGCTTTAAAAGACAATAAAGGCGCTGCGCTTCGCGCTTTCTCTTACCTAGAAAACGTGCCTCTCCATCCGGCACGCCAGCATCAAGGCCTTCGCACCTGAAAAGAAGGAGATAAAGACATTAACGAATTTCAACCATAAACAGAACAAAAACTTACAATTAACAAATCTACCTGCCTACCAGCAGATTCGGGGTCACAGCAGGCCTGGGCCCAAGGAAGGCGTACTGCACCAGTGAAGCAACTCGGGCAGCTCGCCAAAAAACATCAAGCGCCCCTGCACAAGAAACACAGGACGGATAGCTCACCCTACAAATAATTAAGGTGAGAAAGTACCCAGTGGGAAGCAAATCTGTCAGAGGGAGGTGGGAGATTCACCCATTAGATATAGTTATCACAAATCCTCCCTTCTGTAATTGCAGATTCATTATTCAGCACTGGGCAACTACGCATCCAGGGTTCCAGATCTCGGAGCCTTCCAGACGCCCCTGGGGATATGAGGTGAGCTTAACACCGTTCAACTGCATCCAGCCAGGACCCCTCCCGCATCCAAGATCCCTCACCAACCACTCAACTAAGTTACTTCCAAATGGGGATATTTAGGAGATCTACTGACCTCACAGAGAGTATTCCATGACCTTTCCTAGAGAAATCTTTCCCTTTGAAACAGTGGTCGAAGTGGGTGGGGGCCGTTGAGAGCAGTGCTCCTCTACTTTAATTTTCGTTTAAAGTTTTAATGTTCTTATACTTTTTTTTATTTTTTATAAACCATTCCGGAAGGCTTTAGGTTTAAAATAAAAAGTGTAGGAAGAAGTTGAAACTTGCGCTTCAGTGCGGTGCACTGAACATTCCCTTAAACAGCAGGTGTGTTTGTTTGGTGGTTTGGATTGTGTGTGGGATGGGACGTGGTGATGGGGTTTGTGGAGAGCAGGGCCAGGCCAGCAGGGAACATAGATCCACTGCTTGTTTGTGTGCACTTCGACCACTGCTTTCAAACAAACCTCAGAGCCTCTCCTCATTCATAGGCAAGCCATCATCTATGTTCCAATTGATCTTCCTTGCTTCATTATATATGCTAGGTACACACTACATAAAAGTCAGTATAAGCATATAGGGGACGGGGAGAGAGGGCAGTGCACATTGTTCCATGGTTTTTAAGACCTATAATTTGTTATAGTTATTGTATGGACCGCTCATCTCCTGTGTCTCATTGTTGCCTGGACCCTTGTCATCTTGTAGTTTTGGTGGACCCGATGAGAGTCAGTTAACAGGCTAGTATCCCCTAGGGTCTCTGAGTTTCTGCCTCTCGTCTGGTTCTCTACATTCACACTGTGCTGTGAAAGATCAAAGTATACCGGAAACACCAGGTACTGAAATATTGATCGGAGCTTGTCATTCCACCCCAGGGTGCGATGGAAAAAGCTATGATCGAGATGCCACAGAATTAAAGGCCATGCAAGCAGATATGGCTCGTTATCACCACGATAAAATAGCTTTGGCTGATCAACTAACAACGTTACAAGAGCCGGTCCATACTTTACAAGCGGTTCATCGAGGGGCTCCTAGTACTTCAGACAGAGGGAAATATGTATGAAAACTTTAAAACCGGCTTCCTGTCAATATAGTTATGGTTCAAATACTGATGAAATAGGAACAGCGGATAGAAACCTTCCAAACTCTAAGATTGCAGTGAGGGCCCATATCCCTGCACCCACCATGCCAAACAAATATACCGGGAATCTGGAAGGATTCCAAAAAGTAATGACACAATGCTTGTTACATTTCATGAATTGACCCTAAATGTACCGTTCAGGTACAGCCAACATCGGCTTTATATTGATGAATCTAGATGGACCGTCTCTTACCTGGGCAACTCCCTGGATTAATAACCAAGATACAATTGTGGATGATTATGATACATTCCTTATTTCTGGAAAAAAAATGTTAGAATGGAATGTGTGTGGAAGGGCTCAAACTCATGGACATCAAACAAGGCAACCACAATCTCATATCTTAAATCATCCATTTCAATTATCTGGTCACAGAGATAGCATGGGAAGATGATGTACACACCACAGTATTTTATAGGGGACTCGGAGAGGATATAAAAGACATAATCATTCAAGTGCATCCCCCTCCATCCAACATAGATGAATTCATGAAATTAGCCTGACAGATAGACCAAAGACAAGGGGAAAGAAAGAATGAACACAAAAAGTTTGAACTCCATAAAACCTCCTGTAGAATCTACAGGCGACAAAGATACTTCAGAACCCATGCAATTTGGGGATTCAAAGGGCCCATTAGTCAAGAAGAACAGGAACGATACAGAAAACGTAATCTTTGCTATTATTGTTGGCTAGTAGGACATCCTGTTAGGAATTGCTCCAAAAGACTGGGAAATGGATTGGGGTTGCAATGAATCTGAGGGGACAAGCAAGCCCTACTAAAGTTCAAGTTAAAGACCAACCCTCTCCTACTTCGGTGGCTAATCATATTTACATTGGGATTACACTATACCTAGAAAGAATTCATCCTATTGAGACTAAGGCATCGATAAACTGTGGCGCCACGTGGAATTTCTTAGATACCCATTTTGCTCCACTACAGAGATTGACTACATAAGACAAAGATATAATCAAAACCATTCATTCTATAGAATGGTCAACATTAACTTCAGGTCCTATTACACAACAAACTCGGTTCTTTAAAATGTCTTGTGGAAAAGACCATCATGAATTAATCACATTTGATATTATTGACGCCCCCTACTTCCAAATCATCCTTAGAATGCCCTGGTTATAAAAACAGACCTGTGGCTAGGCCGACACATCCTGGCGTGCCCCGTAGCATCCTAATTTACCCAGAAGTTGTATTTATTGGCCCTTCTCCGTTGCATTTCAGCAGAGAGAAACTTCTCTTCTGAAGTGTCTGGGGCTTTTGCCTCATGCGTTTTGGGGCTTTTTCATGTTATTGTCTTCAAAGCGTGTATATGGAGGGCGCATCCCATCTCAAATGCTGACCAGCAAAGTGCCTTTGTCACGTCCGTAGTGTTGTGTTGTGACATATGTTTGGGAATTGCCTCTCAGTCCATTAGAAGTTGTTTGTAACACATATAGGTGAAAGCAAAAGGTGCAGTCCCTGAAACAGCAGTGCAATTCATTCTCCACCGCTGTGTGTCTAACATAGGAAAGGAGGTTCCATACATAGCACAATGCTGATGAGCAGAAGGTTGCACCGCCAGTTCGTGAGCATTCTGAGGACCATTCTAGATCTTTGGGCTTCACAGTTACCTGAAAGGCCTACCAATATTCAAACGGTGACCGCCACCAATCCTTCATTACCGGACCCCCTTTCGCTGCCACAAAAAGGTTAGGTCATCGTAAGCCCCCAGTACAGCTCAAAACAGGTCTTGCCCCCTCTAGGCCTGCTCAAAACCTGGCTGAATTCTCCAAAAGGCATGGGTGGAGCAGCAGGCACGTCCAGTGGAGGATGATCATCATAAATCTGGAGCATGAATAGAATTGCCTGCCCAGACTACTCCTTTCAAACTTCAGCTCTACCAATACAGTTCTTCTTCTGGATTTCTATCGTGGGTTAGCCCCACAATAAAAGAGTTGGCATTTAAATTAGAATTGCAGTTCATTGCCGTCATATTGTCTTGACGGTTCTTAACAGATAAAACAACACTTTGCTTTATAGGCATGCAATTCAACTTACATTTCACAGATAAGGGGGGGTTCCAAACCATAAAACTGAATATTACTTTCTGAAAATGAGCCATTCATGGTCACCTCATACAGCAGGCTTTAGAAAATATTTAATAGGATGTAACATGAAGACTCAGTTATATTTTTTAGTTATAGCCCCCCTTTTTTGATGCTTTTTAGAAGAAACTCCCAACCAAATTTTTTCCCCTTCCTCGCCATCCACATAAGAAAGAACTCAAGACATTCGGAATTAGTCTTATTTCCTTTCTAGTCAGGGGTCACAGCAATACAATAAGGACATACAACAATTGTGGTAGGACAACCATCTTTTTTTGAGTAGAATGCTACTGCATGTGATGGGGTCCCTAGGGGACCTCGCGTATGGAAACAAGGCACAATCACCACACACGAACTGATACGCCAGACACAAGGTTGTATTCCCAAAAGCTAGGGTTTATTGCAAAGCAAATAGTCTCAGTTGGCCAACTGGGTCTCACGCCCCGCGACGTGTGTCTCCAGACCCCGAGGGGAGCAAGAGAACGAGAATTTGACAACAGTTACATATATACAAAGCGAGCATCTTACAATCAGTGGTGCCATATTCAATACCGCCCATAATGTATTTTCTTTGAATTGGGTTCGACAATTGACAATTGTGACGAGTATGACACCTTCAGATATTCATTTAGCAACAGTTTGCAATTTGCGAGCCTGCAGACACAATTCTTTGTTTTACAGAACACATTGCTCCTGTTCTTGTAAGCAAGCTGCGTGCAGGGGAGAGACACATTCCTGGCCTCGCTATCTTCTAGTTTCTATTTGTGTGCTAGGGGTTAACTCGATCTCCAGGGCTCTACTGGGCTCAGGGAAGGGGGGGCCGCAAAGGAGAGCATAATTCAAACCATTAATTGTTTGTTTCTACTATTTCTTCCGCATGAGCGAGACTAGCTGGCACCTGTGTAATGATTAAATGCCTTGTTGCTTACTTCCAAGGATTTGTGAGGGACGAGACCGGGCATTACTGTCTGGGTCGCCTGCGTTCTGTTTCAACAAGTATCTCGCGGCCTTGCTCTATACATGAATAACAATGTAATAGTGGAATAGAAAAAGCTTACAGCAAAGCAGTTTAAACAGAAGGCAAGAAGCGAAAGTCAAAAACAAAATGGCGGTTTCTATTCCATCAAAATGGACGCACTTTAGTCAGGCTTATTTGTCTGTATTACTAATACCGAACATATGAGGCGGTTGGTCTTCGGCCAACAAAATACATTGCCTCTGTTATGGAGGGGTATCTACTTTTTCTGGACTGACAAACCCTCCTTTTGGCCGTATGCCAAACGCCTTATCCGTACATTGCATCCTCTTCCGGCCAAGTATCTGATTCTGAATTTTGCATACTACTAGTTTTCTCCTCGTTATCATCAATATTGATTGACATGAATTCTTTTACTGTCTTCATTTCATGATTCATTTGAGTGTCCGATTTAGTAGTGTTCTTTTTTGTTACCATCTGTACACACTCCTCACTTATTTCAGTGCAAATTATAGGTAAGAAGTCTATAGAACAACAACATGTCATAAATATTCCTAGCACTGCTGCTAGGATCGCAACTAATTTCCATCCCCATGAGCGTAATACTTCCCAGAACCAAGAGCTTATGTTTAATTCCCAACTTCCTTCTGGGGGGTGGAGGTCATAGCGCAAAACATGCTGATCCCACGATTTTACAAACTCCCCCACGATCAACCAGAATTACATCAAGAGCCATCCTATTTTGGAGTGTCATTAATCTAATTCCTTTTTCCTCTAATGTCATATTGTATAATATGTCCGTTGTCCCATGTATTGTTTTCTAATATTTTGGACAGTTGTCTTATATTCTAAGAGTTTATGGCTTGGCCCCAAAATGGTATAAACGATTTTGTTATGTCTTCTGCGATCAAACTCATCTCGCCATGGTCTTGACCTGGACAATTTTGCTATATTTGCTGTTTTTAAAAGGAATACTCCCGGGAACAGAAGTCCCAAGTAACAAGTACCTCACCAGTTTCTAGGTAACCAGGCATACGCTTTTTCTCCACATATAAAATAAACGGGTCACCTACATACACAGGTTCTTCCTCTCTGTCAAGGAACGCTATATTCATACATCTAGTAAATGTCCCCACTGAATAGGATCCATTCTTCTTCAAGCAAAAGGGAACAGAGCGTGGGCTGTAGTTTATGGTATAGGAGGGGGGCACTGTATCTTTATTTCCATCTAGATTCATATGAAACGTGATTACAGATGATTTAAAGGGCACAAATAATCTATCTTGTGGCATGACTACTGGCGTGATCAGTCGTGTTTTATGAAATATAGATCAACCTACAGGTTTCATAATTATCTCCTCAAATTCATTCATGTTTGTTGTGTCTAATTGACCTGTTTCACTTTTGTTCTATTTCCCATTATATAATGCACTCAAGGATGCGTAGCATGCAGAACTCAATGGCAGTGGCTGCACATACCACCCTATTCTCTTACCACCATGCTGTAACAAGTGGGCAAACACCCAACAATTGTTTTCCTCAAAATTGTGTGAGTCATATTAATTATTAGAAGTAATGTGTTATTTCCATATCCTTCAATGTGTCTCTCTTCCATTGGGGACAAAGTGTGAGTAATCACATGAACCGAGCTTTCTGTAATGGAGATGTTTCTCACGGGCAAGAGCACTTTTAATGGGTGTATTTCTTCTAAATACCATAATGCCAGTACTGTCATTATTGGGGCTAATATACTCATCACACACATGACTATTGTTAAGATCAGCATACTATTTTTTCGTCAATCTTTTTTTTGTAACCTTTCAGTCTCTATATTTAACTCATTATCAGCAGTGGTGCAGGAGAGGGCAAAAGCCGGTGCCGCCATTTTTCTCTCGCGGTCCTTCTTTTCCAACAATGTTCATCGTGAATATCTCTTATCGTTGCACTTGTTCAAATGTCAATAAGTTCGGAGATGTCAACAGTTTGTTCTACCAGTTCTCAGCAGCCTGGATTGCTATACGTTGGGCAGGATTTCTGTACATCTGCACATTGCTCAAGGAACTCCAGAGCAGTTATCAATTGCCTTTGTACCATATGAACTCCTCTTGTCCGTGAGGGGTGATCTACACATGGATTTTTTAGCACCGGGGAGCCACGTTCTTGAGCTGGCCGATTTGCACAACCCTCATGCCGCTCTCCCCTAGGCCTCCGGTTCCCACTTCATCCATTTTTTGCGAAACAGAGGCAACAAAGATCAAACAAAATAAAGATTTGATCACTCCTTCTTCCGAGGCCGTAAATTATACCGCCTTGCTCCTGGTGTCGTGTGATCAATGAATAGTGCGGGTGCACTTTCAGACTCAGGCTCAGAGTCAGCCTGCGGCGTGATGACAGATGATGGGCGCCAAAGTGTTGGTACAGGCTTCGTTTCAACCAGCAGTGATGCAGGTTCTGCTGGATGATGTTGGGGCACTCTTTGCCCTTTCTCCTTTATAGCAATCTTTCCAGGCTTCGTTTCAGGATCAGACAGATTTTGTGGCAAAGAGCTGGCAACAATTTCTTTCGATTCTGGGGCCGCTGTCTCTCTTTGGTCGTCCTCATCAGGCAGTTTTTTCAATGGTGATGGGACCTTCTCTGCATGCGTTACATGTATCCACGCCTTCCTCCCGTCCACGCGGATTGCAGTCTGTGTTGCCAAAAGTATCTGGTAAGGTCCACGCCACCTGGGTGCGAGCGATGACTTTCTTTCAAAGTTCTTTACTAGAACGCACTCTCCGGGTTCCAGTGAATGCCCCACACCAGTGTATCTGATTGGGAGAGCCTCCTGCACCTGCTGATGAATCAAACACAATTTCTGTATTAACAGGTTACAATAAGTACTGAGCGCAGGATATTCTACCTCTCTCAATCGCCTCGGCTGTGGTGCACACCAAACATTCACCGTCCTCCCCATTACGATCTTCTACGGGGAGAGCCCAGTTCTTGCCTGCAGAGATGTGCGCATGCACAATAACGCTAGTGGCAATGCGTCTACGCAGCGCAACTTATTTCCCGCATAGATTTTACTAATCTTTGCCTTCAATATGCCGTTTTGGCACTCAACAAGACCGGCACTCATGGAATGTCTGGCGCAATGGAATCGTTTGTCAATCTGGAGACCTGCGCAAATCTGTAATACCACTGCGCCCACAAATTGCGGGCCATTATCTGACCATATGACCTAAGGCAGACCAAATCGTGAGAAATATTCCTTCAACATTACTTTTGCAGTGCTCATGGCGGTGCAGTCTTTTAATGGATATGCTTCCACCCACTTACTGAACGCACACACAACCACTAAAACGTATTTTAAATTTTGGCACCTCTCCATCTCTATGAAATCAAAATGGATTACCTCAAATGGCATATAGGGAGGGCCAAAACTACCTGTTGGTGTCACTGTCCCCTTCCCCACATTGTGTTGCAGGCATGTAATACAATTTTGTACTCGTCTCTCTGCATTTTTCTTTATGTGTGTGTTCTGCCATACTGTGGCTAAATGCTAGACTATCTTCTTCGCACAAATCTGTGTAGGACTGTGGGCCATTGTGACCATTGGGGTTACATAGGAGTTGGGCAGCATCCAATTTCTACTTTTCTTTTCCACCCAGCAACCTTCTAGATCTAATTCTGCAGGGTCCTCAGCCCATTCTTGTATTTCATCAGCAGTGGCTTCTGCCTGCATCTCTTTAACAGTAGCAATTCCATTTTCTATCATGCAGGGCACTTCCTCTGACTGTACTGTTAACATTTTGGTATTCAAATCAGTGGCAGTTTGCTTCGCAATCCTGTCTGCAAATGCGTTTCCCTCTCCCACTTTACATGTTACTTTTTTATGCGCCTCACATTTCACTATTGCTAGGCACTTGGGACACGTAAGTGCAGATAGTAATCGTACAATCAAAGGGCCATGTTGAATTCTGGCTCCATGTGACGTCAAGAAACCCCTCTCAGCCCAGAGTCAGCCAAAGTTAAGTACCACGCCAAAGGCATATTGGCTGTCAGTATATATGTTTACACTCAGATTTTCAGATATTTCACAAGCTCTGGTTAACGGTATTATCTCCAAGGCTTGTGCAAAGTTGTAGGGGATTCTTTTACTTTCTACAATACTTTTTTGTGTCGTAATAGTATAGGCAGCAGTTTATGTGCCATCAGGTAATTTAAAACAGGAGCCATCACAAAACAGTTCTCCATCTGGCTCTTTTTGTGGGGTATCTGTTAAATCAATTCTTCCTTTCGTTTCTTCCTCAGTGACCATTAAACAATCATGGGGAGGTGATTCATTCTCACCTAATTCTTCCGTAGGCAGTAGCATTAATTCTGCAGGATTCAAAACGCTACACCACATAATTTGGATGTGTGGCACGAATAGGACAATTTCATATCTAGTCAATCTAGCAGAAGTGAGGAGTTGCATCTGTGTTCTATTTAATAGAACGTCTATGGCATGTGGCACCATCAAAATTAAGGTGTGCCCCAACACCATTCCCTCAGTTTGTTTCACTGACACAGCAGCCGCTGCAACAGCTCGCAAACCATGTGGTAATGCGCGCGCTACAGTGTCCAGCGCGGAAGAAAAATAGCTGCATGGTCTATTTCTTCCACCTTGTTCCTGTGTCAAAACAGCCAACGCACAGCCTTCATTCCCATGCACAAACAATCAGAATTTTGTTTTCATAGTTTGGTGTGCCCAGAACTGGGGCGGAACACAATGCAGTTTTGAGCAAATCAAATGCTCTCCGGCATTCTTCATTCCATTGCAAAGGCATCACAGCATCCTTTTTTGTCAATGCCACCATTGGTTTCACAATCAACGCAAAATTCACAATCCACTGCCGGCAATAGGAAGCCATGCCTATTATAGCTCTAACTCCTTTCTGCGTTTTTGGAATAGGCATACTAGAGATACTTTCCATCCTTTCTGGTGTCAGTCTTCTCCCCTCTCTCGGAAGTAGGTAGCCCAAATAAGCCACCTCCTTTCGACAATATTGGAATTTCTTTAAGCTCGCTTTATGGCCATGCGCTGCTAAGTGTGACAATAACAAAACAGTACTTTTTTTACAAATCTCATCTGTATCAGCAGCAATCAATAGATCATCTATATACTGTAACAATACACAACCTGCCAGTAGTTCTAGCATATCTAGCTGTTCTTTCAATGCCCTGCTGTAAATACTTGGGCTTTCTGTACAGCCTTGTGGAATGCGCGTGAATGTAAATGATCGTCCTCCTAATGTAAAGGCAAACAAGTATCTGCTATCCTTGTGTACTGGAATGCTGAAGAATACATTCTTCAAGTCTATAACACTAAAATATTCTGCCGAGGCGGGTATCATTGTCAAAATCGTGGTGACGTCTGGGACCAATGCGAATTGAGGGTCAACCACTTTGTTTAATGCGCATAGATCAATTATGAAACGATACGGTATCTCATTACCTCCTTTCTTATACACTGGAAGAATATGGCTGTTACATGTGCTGCCTGTAATATCTTCAATCACCTCCAGTTTTACCAAATCTGAGACAATACTTTTTAATCCTTTTTCTCCCTCTATTGAAATTTTTTACTGTGGAATATGTGGCAACATTACTCCCTCTTTTAGAACAATTTTTACTGGCTCTGTTTTCAAGCATCCCACATCATTGTCATTCATCGCCCATATGCAAGTTGACACTTCACTCAACTCTCACACTGATTGTATGATCTGTGGTTGTGCTGGGATCTGAACAATAGGGAGGGGCTGAGCAACTGGAGCGGGCTGAGCAATAGACACTGGTGCAGTCCTTTTAGTATCCCTTTTTGGGCGCTCTTGCCTTGTTTCAGTTAATATTTTGTTTATTAACTCATCTGATGAATGCAACTCTTGTTGTGAATATATCTTATCTATACTCAACTGACCACATCTGTCTGATTTTCTCAAATTTTCATCCCACTCCTTCTCCTCTCTTTCTTTCCCTCTTTCTGTTTTTGACTTATGCCTGCGCGCATTCTTCTCTCTGCTTTTCCAACGAATCATAGCTTCCTTCCTCCAGTCTCTAAGGACATTGAATGACGCAGGACGTGTTTTCTTTTTCAACAACACTTTTTCCAAATAATCTATCCTCGAAATCTCAAAACTCCAGTGGTTCGGTCATTGTAAATCCTCTTCGTGTCTGGTTTGCCTATGCCAAATTTCACAAAACATTACCGCCCCTACACCATACTTCACATACATCTCATACGCCGGCGACCCCATGAGTGGCGCGACCTGGCCAGTTTCCAAAGATTGTCTACCACAGTGGAAAAATCCCACTAAGCAGGTGGACAATACTCCAGGCATGTTTTAACCTTACCCTTGGCTAATTAACCTTACGCTGGGGGTTTGATTTCGCAAAATCAACTCTCAACCAATATCAGGGTTACTTTGAATCGGGGCACGACTCACCTGATCAATCAATTCGTCTTTCGAGACGCAATTCGTCCGTATACTGACGCAACCAATAATCGTTGTGTCTGCGTATCTTGGCTCACTCTGCCTCGTTTCGGGACCCTCGCCTCCTTGTTCTCTGGCCGGACACGTCGAGCAGGGATCAGCTCTGTACAGATCTGCGAAGGAGTCTCATCACTTTCACAGGGGCGCCCCGAACACCTCTTGATCCCGGCTTGACCGTCTCATCCGTCTCGTCCTCGACGTTTTCCTCGCCTTCCTTATATTACAACGTACACGATGGAACAAGTGGGGGAGGGTCCCTATTCGGGTGCCATTTTGATGGGGCCCCTAGGGGACCCTCGCACATGGAAACAAGGCACAATCACCACACACGAACTGATACGCCAGACACGAGGTTGTATTCCCAAAAGCTAGGGTTTATTGCAAAGCAAATAGTCTCAGTTGGCCAACTGGGTCTCACGCCCCGCGACGTGTATCTCCAGACCCTGAGGGATGCAAGAGAACGAGAATTTTACAACAGTTACATATATACAAAGCGAGAATTTTACAATCAGCAGTGACATATTCAATACCGCCCATAATGTATTTCCTTTGAATTGGGTTCAACAATTGACAATTGTGACGAGTATGGCACCTTCAGACATTCATTTAGCAACAGTTTGCAATTTCGTGAGCCTGTAGACACAATTCTTTGTTTTACAGAACACATTGCTACTGTTGTTGCAAGCAAGCTGCGTGCAGGGGAGAGACACATTCCAGGCCTCGCTATCTTCTAGTTTCTATTCGTGTGCTAGGGGTCAACTCGATCTCCCGGGCTCTACTGGGCTCAGGGAAGGGGGACCGCAAAGGAGAGCATAATTAAAACCAATAATTGTTTGTTTCTACCATTTCTTCCGCATGAGCGAAACTAGCTGGCACCTTTGTAATGATTAAATGCCTTGTTGCTTACTTCCAAGGATTTGTGAGGGAGGAGACCGGGCATTACTGTCTGGGTCGCCTGCGTTATGTTTCAACAAGTATCTCGCGGCCTTGCTCTATGCATGAATAACAATGTAATAGTGGAATAGAATAAGCTTACAGCAAAGCAGTGTAAACAGAAGGCAAGAAGCGAAAGTCAAAAACAAAATGGCGATTTCTATTCCATCAAAATGGACACACTTTAGTCAGGCTTATGAGTCTGTATTACTAATACCGAATATATGAGGCAGTTGGTCTTCGGCCAACAAAATACATTGCCTCTGTTATGGAGGGGTATCTACTTTTTCTGGACTGGCAGATGTAGATGACCTGTAGCCAAATGACTCTGGGACAACACTGCTCCCATGGCTACGACTGAAGCGTCTGCCTCCACAAAGAACAGTTGCTCCACATCCTGATGAAGTAAAACGGGACTAGTGGTGAACGTCTCCTTCAAGAAACTAAAGGCTTCCTTTGCTTCATTACTTCCCATGAATTTCATATCCTTCTTCAAAAGTCTGGTAATAGGTACCACCACCATTGGTGAACAATCACGGATGAATCTGCGATAGAGGTTCGCAAATCCAATAAAACTTTGAATGTCTTTGACATTAATTGGTGTTTCCCACTCCCGAACTGCCTTTACCTTACTGGAATCCATCTCCAATCCTTCGGGGGAAATGACAAACCCCAAAAACTCCACTCTAGATGAGTGAAACTGGCTCTTCTCCAGTTTCGCCAATACATTATTCTCTCTTAGCTTCTTCAATACCTTCTGAATATGAACTTCATGTTGATTTACATCCTTAGGAAAAATTAAGATATCATCAATGTAAACAACCATGAAAATGTCTAGATATTCCCAGAGCACTACATTTTAATACAAAACTGGAAAGTGGCTGGAGCATTGCAAAGGCCAAAAGGCATCACCTGATATTCTAAAAGGCCAAAATTAGTTCTGATTGCTGTTTTCAATTTGTCACCCTCACGAATCCTCACCAAATGCTACACCCCTCTGAAATCCAACTTTGTGAAAATCTTTGCACCTTGCATTCTGTTTAACATCATCAAAATCAGCGTGAGAGGATAACAATGTCTTGTCCTTTTCTGGCACAAAAATAAAGGTGATGCAGCAGGAGACTGTGAATGATGAATTAAACCCCTGTCCAGGTTTTCTTGTAAGTACTTTTTGAGATGCTCATTCTCTTTTTACGTCAAAGCATACATTCTACTACAAGGAATTGGCACCCCATCTTCCAGGTCAATCTTGCAGTCATATGGGCAATGCAGTGGTAATTCGCTAGCCTCCTGCTTACTGAAGAACCACAATAACACTCAGGTAAGACTCCCACAAGAGCCCCCACCACATGCTTCTACCTCCTTAACCTTACTCCCCTTGAAAACCTCCACACTGCACTGTTCTGGGCAAAACTCCAATTTGAATTCTGCTGTTATTCTTGCCCAATTAATCAGGGGGTTGTGTTAAGTTAACCAGGGCTTGCCCAAAGTGATCTGCAACTGAGGAACATCTATTATTCAAACACAATCTCCTCCCAATGTCCCTCTGCTATTCTCAAACCAAATTGGCGAGTTGTGTGCATAATACGACCTAAAGAAAGCTGTGTGCCATCCACTGCTATAACCTGTTTAGGAACCTTCTTGCATACTACAAGAACCCCAAGACAAGTAGCTAAATTCTTATCCATAAAGTTCCCTGTAGCACCAGAATCACACAAGGACCACCACACCTCAATATACCTACCCAGTGCAAGGATACGTTTAAGGTAATATACAGCACTGAGGTCTGAATCATTTTGACCACCATCTAGCATCTAACTGCAAGACCAAGGTGATTAATTCCTCACAAGAAGCTGGTCGCTCTACAATAACTGTTAGCACATCTTTCAACTCCTTCAGTGACCCTCTACAGAAAAGAGAAGCTCTTTTCTTTTCTGGTCACCCACTCTCCAGAACTAAGGCCCTGACTGCGTAATATACTTAGTTAACTCCCTACTTCGCTTCAACTCCATTAATTCACTGTCTACACTTCGTGTCAAGGTACGCTGATCGAACATCTTATTGTACTCAGCTTTAAATAAGGTCCAATCCCGAAGTCTAACGCTCCTCCACCCACCAAAGGAACTCACCAGGCGGCCACCTCCCTTGCCAAATAAGAAATTAAAATGATGCTTTAGCAGGCAAAGTTTCAGGCTGACATATAAAATGGAGTTCACATTGAATTAAAAATGACTTAAACTTGCGCTTATCTCTACCAAAGTGCTCTGGAGGAGCCAAAGGTGTGGTAATTAAGGAAATTCCTGGAGAGATACTAGCACTCTTCTCCATACACTTGGCCCTTCCCAAACCTCCACACACTGGCTCAGGGTAAAGCACTGGTAGTTCCTCTCTGTTATTCCACACCGAAGAGGACAGTCTCACTGCCTCCGCTCCTTCCCTGTTAACCTGCAATCTCAACTCCTCCATTTTAGCACTAAGTTTCAATGCATCCCTCCTTGACTCCTTAATTTCTTCCCTCATCTCCATTAACATCCTTCGCAGGAAACTCAAGGTTAAATCTGATTCGGAATCCATCTGTACCCAGGCAGGACCAATAGCGGGGTCTTTTCATCCTTTAAGGTCCCGGATCACCATTCCTGCAGGGGCAGAAGATGAATCCTCCAGACCCCTTAGTCTGGTCTTCCCAACATCTTTTAGTTACGATTGCTGAGCTTACCAGCCCAGCGGAAAAGGGGGGGTGAATAAAACAATAAAAGGTTAGGTCCCTGCTGGTTGCCCTCTGCCTTCTGGACTTCCAGGAAAACCAGCAAATAAACACATTTCATGGTTACTCAACCTGCCCCATCTACTTCTTTTCTAAATTACTAATACCATCTCTCTGCTTTAACTGATAACCTCTGCATACAGCTTGGAGACACACTAGCTCAAGTAACTGTATGTAACTTCAGAGGTTTCTGTTTCCTTGTGATTTAAGAAGAAAAAAATGCCACTTGTCCAAAGTCACTAGTTTCATCCTTCCTTCAGAAACCGGAGTAAAAATGCTTTTTTTGCAGATAGGACTTACTCAGAAAATAAATGTTGTTTTCTAAAATTATTTACCAAAGGGTTCAGTCTTTACATTTTTACTTCACTTAAAAGAAACTTGGAACAGTGATCCTCTTCTTTACTTACCTGTCTTACTCAAACGTGGCACTCACACTCAGCAAGGATTTTCACTTTGCTCTACTACAATAGCACTCACACACAGCAAGGATCTTCACATCGCCTTGAACTCGATCTCTGAGGAGACCAAACAGCTGCTGTGGCACTGCGGGACGCCTCCTGTGCTCTCCTTCACTGGGTCCGCGCTGCCAATGATGCAATGCAATATTTACAATTTGGGAAATCTCTTCCTGAAGACGCATGCCTGTCACATCAACGGGTTCTTTACTCTTATCTGCTCACGAAGGCCTCAGCTGATCGTGTGCACTCACCCAGCAATGATCACAATCTCACTGCAGTCTCCGATCCGTTGTGCACTGCTTTAACAATTAGTTACTACAAATAACTTTATATACACTCCCTTTTCCAACAAAGCTAACTCAAGTATTATTCTTTCTACTGCTGAGTCTTGTTTGGAAGAGATTATTAAAGTCTTATTCTAATCATAAATCCATACTTACAATAAAAAAATGTTCCTAATGTAGAAACACACTTCTGGGTCCTGGTGGTATGCTCTACAGTCTTGTTGAGTTTAGCTCTTTTACAATTGACTCCCGAGATGTCCTTTTCACTGTTTTTTCACCACATTTCTCTGGATCTCTGGTTGCTGTGACCTTCTCTGCTCATAGCTAAAATGTGTTTATGCTAAAGGTTTTTATACTGAATAAAGCTGTTGATGATGGAACGAAAGGCAGTTTAGAATCTTGTTCAAGATTCCAAACTACCTCACAATAGCTTCTGAGCCTATCATTGCTGACTGGCATTCCCACCATTTTGAATTGGGACCACTCCTGCATTCTACAATGGCAATTTTAAGGAAAAGTATACTCCAGCACCCCACACTCAGCAACAGGCTTTTAACCCAGCTCCTATCCTGCGCCTTACACAATCCTTGTGACCCAGACATTCCTCTTGGCTATGATACTTAGTGGGAACCTGACAGTGAGGACCGCCAAAGCCTCCCGGTAAGCTGAGGGAGAATGAATGGGTTATGGGGGTACGTGAAGGGGAATGCTGTGTCACAGTGATAATGCGGGACAGCCCAATTAAAGACATTAAAGAAACTGACACGGATGAAAACATTGTTGGAAAAGGTGTGCTGACCCAATGCTTGAAAGAGGATTTGATTTACTTAATACATATACAAACAATATTAAAGGTGGGTCAGAGACCCAATGTTTGAGAAGGAGATTTGATATACATGAAAATAGTATTGAGAGAGGGTTGGAAACCCAACACTTGAAAAGTGGAATTTTTTGACAGTTGAAAACTTTGTCAAAAAAGTGCCAGGGACCCAACATTGGAAGAATATTGTCACATGGATGAAAGAAAGAGCGAACAGAGAAAGTAAAAGCCCTGGCAGGTTAGTGCACCAGGCAACCAGTGAGGCTGGAGGAGTGAGAAGGGAATCAAAGTAATATGCGGGCAGGAAAGTAAACCAGGACTGAGTGGAGAAGTGAACTTGAAAATTGTAAATTCAAAAGGGAGGATTCATACCCCTTTTAAGGATCAAAAAATAAGTTGCAAATACTCTGGCAGGAGAGTATACCAGGGGTCAAAAGAGGACTGAGTGTGAGAAATTGAACTGTGATCAAGTGACATTTAAAACTACAAGAAGAATTCTAGGGGAAGGGAAGCCCCTTTCCTGGTGGAACATTATTTTATTTTTGTTTGGTACCCTAAGAACTGTACGTTGAGAACTTTGAAAGAGAGCTACAAGTGCATAGCATACCAGAATCCCCCTTGTGCACATTATATTGAGTTTAGAGTGTAAGGGTCTGTTTAGGATTTTTAGGCACAGGACGGAGGACGATCTTTTGTTTAACATCCTGACACAGACGTTCCTTATTTTTGTTGAGTCAGGGAAACCCCTCTTAGGATTAGGGATAGGTAGGATTTCTCCCAACCCTTTTTATTATTTTCTGGAAATAAGAGACTATAATCAAAACCCACCACGTCACTGTGTCTGAGTCTTACTCCTGATCCCTTACATAAAATAAACAACTAAATGTATATGAATTTCTGTATGAGGCTTATAGTATAAGACCATCTAAAAACCATGAGCTTTGTGTGCTCGAGGACACATTTTTGGGATGGGGACACTCTGCCAGTTTTACTGTCCATTTCAGCACACCTGCATGGAAATAAATTCTCTCTCTGCCTTTGCGATCTGTGCATGCTAATTGGATTTTGGTGACGACTTTGTACAATATCATCAGTCATAGCTATTTACACACTTTTTGAAATAAAGGTATTGGTCACCAGGTCAGAGCATGCAAATAGACGTTGGCCAAAAAGCCAGGATTGGGCAAAGGCGACTCTGAAAAACCTAGGGCCAGCTCTTACTTTTTGTGGCTAGTATTACTAGTCATGGCCATACAATTATGCTTTTAACGATTTATTTCTATTTCAGCAACTACATGGCTCTGTACTTGGTACTATTGAGAACTAATATCTAAGGTTGTAGACTATATGGGGTGGGGTGGGCCTACCCTCCCCTTTGAACAGGATGATCTGACGGACATCCTTGATAAGGATCCACAAATGGATCCTATTTTACCATTTCATATCGCTCTCCAAAAAAGCCCGGCAGCAAATTGGGAGACGCCAGAGACTAATCTGGCAGTGAACAAAAACCTGACCAAAAAATACTCCCTTCCAGTAGTGACCCTGACTTCCTCTCTAAACACCCCACTCCAGAGAGTCTGGTGAAAAAGGCAGCTACTGCAACTTCCAAGAAAACAGCTCATCCAAATATCCCTCCAGATAGGGATGACAAGAGTAGATGGATGGGCAAGAAAAGTATTTTCTGCAGAGAGCATGGCTCTTAAAACGGCCAACTCCACATGTGCCCTTGCAAAATTCTCATTCACTCTATGGGACTGTATTGCCATGGCGGCAGAGCACATTCCCGAGGGGGAGGAAAGAGACTGGTTCTTGGCTATTGTTAGAGACGCAAGGAAGCCATGTGTGAGTCTCTTCAGATGTGCAATCCAGACTCCTCAACATGTCTTTTGACGGTTCTCACCTTTTTGGCAACAAGGCTGACGAAAGCCTTGAGAAGTTGTGGACCTCAAAAGCAGCAGCCAAAATTCTTAGGTGCCACTATTAGGCAGCCTCAGCCTTTTCGCCCCAGTGGACAGCCTTGGAGGGGTAGATCTTTTCGCTACTACTTCTCAATTGGAAGAGCGAGAGGAAGCGCTGATCAAAGAGGCCAAAGAAGATTCCCTCGGGGTTGTCGAGGGAGAGGTGCGAAGCCCGTTCAGGCAGGGGCATCCTTACCAACAGCCACTGCATCAGCCACCTCAAAACCTATCTGAGGTCTTGAGTCACACTTCACCAGTGGGAGGCAGACTGTCTCAGCATCTGAAAGAATGGCGAGCCATTATTTCGGATGCTTGGGCATTGGAAACCATAGCCCACGGTTACTGCCTTCCTTCCATTCACAGATCTCAGAACCATTCACTGGGGAGCCACTCTGAGGGTTCCAGATTCCCTCCTTGTGCAGGAAAGTTTGACCCTGCTAGAGAAAGGCGCTATAGAACTGGTGCCTGTAGCGGAGAGGAACAAGGGATGGTACTCACCATATTACCTAATAAATACCCAAGAAGGACGGAGGACTGAGACCCATATTAGACTTGAGATTCTTGAACAAGTTCCTCAGGAAGGACAGATTCAAGGTGGTCACACTTTCTCAAATCCTTCAGTCCCTCCAACTCCAGGATTGGATGGTGTCATTGGACCTTCAGGATGTTTATTTTCATGTGACAATCCATTTCAAGCACACAAAATACCAGATGTCGCCGTTGACAGTTCTCATTATCAGTTTCGAGTTCTGCCATTCGAGCTAACCTCAGCCCGAGGGTTTTCACCAAACTGATGGCGGTGGTGGCAGCGAGTCTCAGGAGAGGGCGGATTCACGTCTACCCCTACCTGGACGATTGGCTGATCAGGGTGGTTCTCCCGAACAAGTCCTGGATCATCTCAACGTCACCTGACACTCTCGTAACAGACTGGGCTTCTCCCTCAATTACAAGAAGTCCCATATGACACCTTCTCAAAAGTTCAAGTTCATCAGAGCTGTACTGGATACATCCTTGGGAAAGAGCTTGCCACCCGAGGTGAGGGCTCAAGACATTCTACAGATGGTCTCTAAATTGCAAAGTGCCCAGCATATCTCGGCCTTCCATTTTTTGAGGTTGCTGCCTCATGCCATCCTGCATTTTTCTGGTGCCTGCGGCTCACCTGAGAATGAGATACCTCCAATGGGCCCTTAAAACAAAATGGTCCCAGTTCTCAGGAAACATGACAGACCTACTTCAGATTCCAGGCAGGGTTACACAGGATCTCCTGTGGTGGACCTGCAAGGACAACATTCTGAAGGAAGAACCCTTTTGGCAACCATGTCCAGCGATAACAGTAGTGACGGATGCCTCACTCACGGATTGGGCAGCCCACACCAACCACCTGACAATCAGGGATCGTTGGTCTCCCTCAGAGTCCAAACTACATATCAATCTTTTGGAGCTGAGGGCAATCGGACTTCTGCTGAAGGCTTTTCTGCCCTCTGTACAGGGAAAGAATGTTCTAATGACGGACAACACAGTGGCCATGTACTACCTCAACCAGAGAGGAGGTGTAGGGTCACTACCACTGTGCAGAGAGGCAATGCAGCGTTGGTACTGGGCAATTCAAGAAGGAATCTCTCTATCAGCAGTTCACATAGCCGGAGAAAAGAACACGGCTGACGCTCTCAGCTGGCAGAGCACAGTCTCCCACGAGTGGGAACTAGCTCAGCAAGTCCTTCAAGAGATCAACACCCTTTGGGGAACCCCTCAAGTGGATCTGTTCACAACCAGAAGTGCAAACTGTTCTGCTCCAGGGAATTTCCTCAAAGAGGAGCTCTAGGGGACGCATTCGTAGTAGACTGGGAGGTTCCACTCCCGTAAGCGTTTCCTCCAGTCCCCCGTCATTCCTCACGTGATCAAAAGTTTGAGAAAGTTTGGGAAACACTTGATCCTAATTGCCTGAGATTGGGCCAGGAGGATGTGGTACCCGGACCTTCTGGACATGTCCATCTGCCCTCCAATACGTCTTCCAGTAAGAGAGGACTTATTCTCACGAGAGGAGGGTTGGGTTCTCCATCCAGAGGTCAAGACACTCAGCCTTCATGCATGGTTTCTGAAAGGCTGAGATACAAGGATTGGGACCTCCTGGATGACGTAATAGAGATTTTGCTTTCGGCCAGAAAGCAAGCAACAAAGTCCTTGTACCATTGCCAATATAACAAATTCTGCAACAGGTGCAGAGACAAGAAAGTAGACCTATTTCTATGCAAAACACCGGAAGTGTTATCTGTTCTACTATCCTTAGCCAATCTGGGGCTCCAGGTTGGAACTATCATGGGCTATTTAGCGGTACTACCCATCTTTAAGCGCTTGTCAGAAGAATGACCATATTTCAAAATCTCACTGGTGACACAATTTCTAAAGGGACGTACCAATGTATTCCCATCTCCTTTCCAGGTTCCAATTTGGGACCTTAATCTGGTATTAAGATTTCTAATGTGGGCACCCTTTGAACCATAAGCGCATTACAAATAACCTATCATATCATATCATACATTCATGTCCATTAAGGTTGTTAATATTTAAAACCATTCTCTTGGTAGCATTAACCTCAGCCCGTAGAGTGAGTGAATTGCAGGCACCATCATCCAAGCCACCCTTTACTATCTTCCACAAGGAAAGAGTTGTTCTGAGGGTTAGCCTTCATTTTACCCAAAATCATTTCTGATTTTCATGTAGGGCAGAAAATTGTATTGCCCGCTTTCTAACCTCCACCTTATCCTGGCAAAGAGGAGAACAGATTACATAGATTGGACCCACACAGAACACAGAGATTTTACATATCTAGGCTTTCCAAACTTCGTATTGACGATCAGCTTTTTATAAGCTATGCAGGTCACAAACTGGGTATGGCTGTGACAAAACAGACCTTATCCAGGTGGATCATTCAGGCAATTTCGGAAGGCTACAGACTAGCGGGCAAGGATCCTCTGGAAGGATTAAGGGCCCATTCCACCAGGGGCATGGCTACCACTACAGCCGTGCAAAGAGGTGTACCGATCAAAAATATTTGTGAGGCGGCTACGTGGTCTGCTATTCACACATTCACAAAACATTACTGCCTTATCTTCCCTCGGCCAGGAAGGAAGAGTCGGTTCATTCGGTTCATGCAAACCATTGAAAACTAAATTCTTACTCCCTCTACCAAATCAAACACTGCTTTGAGAGTGTATCAAAGATGAAGAATACGTGGGAGGACACAATCCATTCAAAGAACAAGTTACTTATCCCTGGTAACGTTCTTTTGGCTGGATGTTCCTCCCACATATTCCTCATTGCCCTCCCAGCCTACCCCACAGTAGAATTTCCCATGCTATTAAAGCTTTCGCACCTTCAAAGTTTAGTACGGTCAAACCTGTGGTTATGAGGGTAGTTTCTACTGTAAGAAAAACAGAACTGAAGCCAACGAGCGCGGCACGTGCTATATATGCCTTCAGTGATATCATCCTCGAGGCAGTGGCCTGCGAGCGACATCGAGTCGACTGCATCGACGCATAGTGCCCTCTGCTGACATTTATTTTCTCGGAAGCAGCTGAAGCTGGATATCGTATATCAAAGATGAGGAATACGTGGGAGGAACATCCAGTTGAAAGAACATTACCACGGGTAAGTAACTTGATCTTCACTGCCTTTTGTCCTCATCAGTGCATAACTTCGGTGTTATTTTTTATCCTTCGCTTTCTTTTTCACGCCATAGCTCCTCTATTGCTTGTTCTTGCCATTATGCTCACCTCTACTTTTCCTGCTACAAGACCTATCCTCTTTTCTTATTTTTTTTTTCTCTTATTGATTACTGCTCATCTCTCCTACTTGGTCTCCCTGCCTCACATCTTCTCTCCCTTCTTTCTGTTTATAACTCTTCGATTCGTCTTCTTTTTCCTTTGCCTTCTTGCTCTTCTATTACATCGTCCCTACTCTCTATTTCGTTGCTTCCTTTTGTATCATGTCGCCTTTAACATTTTCTTTAAATTGTCCTTATCTTTCTTCGCTAGCCACGTTTTATGCTCTCTCCCGCTTTCTTAGTTCTCAGAACCTATTTCTTCTTACTGCCCATAAGGCCCCCTGTGGCTCTTCTCATTTTCGTTCCTTTGTTCTTCTAGCTCCTAAACATTGGACCTCTCTTCCTCTTTGCTGCCAATCTGAAAGTCCATCTTCTATCTTCCCTTTCCACTTAATTCTGTTGGCCTTTTCCCCTCTTCTGCTTTACATGTGATTGTGCCGCCTTTTGATCAATTCTGTTCAGTGCTTTATAAATGTAATAAAATTGAATGAAAATGAACTACGACTTTCGTTAATAAAAGACGTTTCATTCCTTTGTATTTTTCAGTTTTTGGTCACAGGTTCATCATCAGTGATGCAGATGTGTACGTGTTGAACTACATCGAAGCAAACCGCGACAAGTATCCATTGGAAGTGCTGACCTCTCTGCAGAAACATTTGGAAGGACGTAGAGAGGCGGCTCCGAGGCTGATATGGTGAGATACCAATATTTATTATGATTGGCACTTTACTAATATATCCTAACGTATACCCATATAGATCTTTATTTCATTAGAACAAGCCTGTAATAATTAGCGCCTTCCGATAAAAATGGCAAATTCAATATTCGCACACAATGGGGTCATTTCAATCCCTGTGGGGAGAAAAAGTTCTGAGGTAAACCAAAGCGGGAGTGATTTTTGCCACACACTCACCGTCTGGAGGATGTTAAAGGTGTTTTTCCCTGCCTTCAAGTGTAGTTTTACAGCATCATGAGATTGTAATGCAGGTGTAAAATTAAGGATTCCTAAGAGCAGGCAGATTCTGTAGGGATCCATTGTAAATGCCACCTGCAAAGAGTAATTTGTAGCTTGTAGGAGCCATTCATATTTTATTTAAAAAACAACGGAGAGTAAAATTAGAATATAGGCGTTATCTTCCTTTTCATACTTTTTACTTTTGCACTCTGTATTGTAAATTTTTAAACTTGCATGCACGGGACCCAAAAGCATGAAATTGCCAACATTGGTGGTCTCCTCAATGCAATTAGCACCTTTTACCGAATGGACCCTGGTGTCTTTTTTTACTCACCCAACCAATCTGAAAGATTAAAATAGGTGCAAGTCCATTGTTTCCATAGTATCAATGCTTCCTTCTGGGAAGTGTGACTATTGTGTAGGTTTATCATTTCTAAGTGCTAGAAATCTGCCTTGAAGAAGTAAATAAGAGAGAGTTAAACTAACTCAGCAGCTGGAAGTTTACTTCCTGGTTTAAGAATTGTTTCAGGAGCTCTCAAACATTCATAGATTCAGAAATCTTCTTTTTCACTTGTGAGTTTACATCCGGTCCTGGTGACCTCATACTTCAGTCTCCCTGAATTTATGAAAGCCATTCTTTTGTGAGGGGTCTCAGGAATATATTACTGGAAAATTGAGGGTGGTCGTATGTTTGGTACTTGCATATTATGATACTATGTTTGCTGTGTTCTGGTACACTTTCCCTAAGTCTCTCGCAAATAATGTGAGATACAGGGAAGCCAGATACCCCTTCTTTAGTTGCTTTAAATAGTTAGTTGGGTGGATCGTCTGGCTATAGCCCTCAACATGCTGCACTCAGTATCTTTCCTCTCAAGTGCATATCGCCCTCAATATGCTCCCAGTAAAGTACTGGGCTGCACTGGATTCTCTTCTCCTGTACCAGCTCCCACCTCTCTTTCCCACATTACCTGTTAATATCTTTCATCTACTTTTACACTGGACTGGAGCTCTTCCGTGCCTCAACGTTGTGTGTAATTGGTTAAGTATACCTCTAAATTAACCCAGGGTGACACCATTGCCCGGGGCCACTAATTCCCTCACCCTCCCGCATTTCGTTCCCCCATGAATCTCATGTTATGTCGCTTTATAGGATCCTCAGGTTGGTTACTTACATAATTGGAAGGGGTTGCATGGCCCAATGTGCTCAAAGGCAGTCGCCACCATTTTAGAGTCATATAGCGCTGGCTAGGGTCACTGCAGTGGAGTTCCTAGCCCTACTGGGAGAAATTGCCTCTTCATTCCATTCACTCACTCTGAGCACAAATGTCCCAATCTACCCACAACACATCTCTGCTGGTGAGCAAAACAAGAGGCATATGAAGGGATTCCTGTGCCATTGGCCTTTTCGTTGATTCTCTCCCAGCATGAGCCAGATTTGCGAGCCTCATCCGCGCTCTTCTTCCTTTTCTCCTGAACCAATGTGAAGGTATTGCTGCAGTCACTGACCTGAACATGACCTTTGGTAAAAGAACTTGAGGGAAAGGATAGAGGTTCTGGGGTATTCCCTATATAACACCTCGGAGTCGGTGCAGTGTCTCGTGAGTCTCTGACCCACTGCTTACCTGGAGTTCCTGCTGGAGAAGTGCTGTCCTTCTTCTATTGCTACTATCAACCAGAGGGGTGTGGACTTAAAAACCTCCTCTTTCCGCGGAGCGGCGCGGAGTCAGTGCAGAGTCTCGTGAGTCTCTGACCCACTGCTTACCTGGAGTTCCTGCTGGAGAAGTGCTGTCCTTCTTCTATTGCTACTATCAACCAGAGGGGTGTGGACTTAAAAACCTCCTCTTTCCGCGGAGTCGGTGCAGAGTCTCGTGAGTCTCTGACCCACTGCTTACCTGGAGTTCCTGCTGGAGAAGTGCTGTCCTTCTATTGCTACTATCAACCAGAGGGGTGTGGACTTAAAAACCTCCTCTTTCCGCGGAGCGGCGCGGAGTCGGTGCAGAGTCTCGTGAGTCTCTGACCCACTGCTTACCTGGAGTTCCTGCTGGAGAAGTGCTGTCCTTCTATTGCTACTATCAACCAGAGGGGTGTGGACTTAAAAACCTCCTCTTTCCGCAGAGCGGCGCGGAGTCGGTGCAGAGTCTCGTGAGTCTCTGACCCACTGCTTACCTGGAGTTCCTGCTTGAGAAGTGCTGTCCTTCTTCTATTGCTACTATCAACCAGAGGGGTGTGGACTTAAAAACCTCCTCTTTCCGCGGAGCGGCGCAGAGTCGGTGCAGAGTCTCGTGAGTCTCTGACCCACTGCTTACCTGGAGTTCCTGCTGGAGAAGTGCTGTCCTTCTATTGCTACTATCAACCAGAGTGGTGTGGACTTAAAAACCTCCTCTTTCCGCGGAGCGGCGCGGAGTCGGTGCAGAGTCTCGTGAGTCTCTGACCCACTGCTTACCTGGAGTTCCTGCTGGAGAAGTGCTGTCCTCCTATTGCTACTATCAACCAGAGGGGTGTGGACTTAAAAACCTCCTCTTTCCGCGGAGCGGCGCGGAGTCGGTGCAGAGTCTCGTGAGTCTCTGACCCACTGCTTACCTGGAGTTCCTGCTTGAGAAGTGCTGTCCTTCTTCTATTGCTACTATCAACCAGAGGGGTGTGGACTTAAAAACCTCCTCTTTCCGCGGAGCGGCGCAGAGTCGGTGCAGAGTCTCGTGAGTCTCTGACCCACTGCTTACCTGGAGTTCCTGCTGGAGAAGTGCTGTCCTTCTATTGCTACTATCAACCAGAGTGGTGTGGACTTAAAAACCTCCTCTTTCCGCGGAGCGGCGCGGAGTCGGTGCAGAGTCTCGTGAGTCTCTGACCCACTGCTTACCTGGAGTTCCTGCTGGAGAAGTGCTGTCCTCCTATTGCTACTATCAACCAGAGGGGTGTGGACTTAAAAACCTCCTCTTTCCGCGGAGCGGCGCGGAGTCGGTGCAGAGTCTCGTGAGTCTCTGGAGGCTCACGAGGCTTACGAGGCACCTTCTGTCATCTAGTGTGTGGTCAACATGAACCGTGAAAAGCAGCTACCGCGAATCATCCACCACCCTCTAACGCGTCTACAGCTGCGCAGAACTGAGCGAGGAGTTCCTTCGAAGACAACTGAAACTACAAGCCTAAACAAGGAGGATTCTGCGACTGCTCAAGTAAGAAAAATATGCGGCTTTTCTTCCCCGGCCCCTCGTACTATCTCTCTCCCAAACCCCTTAACATTTAAGCCTCGCGAAAATCATTCAAACACGAGAGCTAATAACATTGTAACTGAGGCAACAAATATGGAACACCCATTTGATGACCCACCCCAGACTCACCTCATGTTTAAAAATCATGAGACCTTACCTCACAGTCGGATGGCTCCTTTGGGGGCGGGTGTGGTGGGGGCTGCCGGAGCGTGTGCAGTTGCCGGGGTGTGTGCAGCTGCCGCGGTCGGCTGTTGGTGTGCCGAGAAGGAGGCGGCGGCGAATGATGTGTCAATCAACCATGCTCCAAGAGATCAAGGCGTGCAGTGTGCCCGGGGGAGGGGGAGGGGTAACCCTGATCCCCTGGTGGCCATGGGGGGAAGGAAACTCTTATCTGAGCCGCCGCGGTTGCGAGTGCTGGCCTTGCAAGCCGTGCAAGTGGCTGGACTGGATGCAGACCCCGTGCCTGTAGTCATAATGCCAAGAGAAAGGCGCCTAACTTCAGAATGCACAAGTGATTGGTTAGAATGCGCGCTGACCTGTCCAGGAGTCCTCGTGAGTGCCCAAAAGTTTCATATACCCGTCACTCACCCCGCGCTCATACCCGAGCTAGGTGAAAATGATACAGACTGCACCACTGAGACTCGAGAAAAATACACAGATTGCAATAAGGAGTGCATGGAAGTTTTCCACTTGTTGGAAGAGACAGATGTAAATTGCAAAATCAATAATCCATCCTCTAAAAAACCGGAAAGATGCAATGACGCCTCTCGCCAAGACGAGGCGGGGATTGCCTCGCCACAAGAAAATATAGATCCTGTTTGTTCAAAGAGCAACATTATGAAAAAAAGTTTGCAATCCCCTGCAAAAAAACAAAATTCGCTGGCCATTGTAAATAAATTGCTATCAGACTTGATTGAACTGAATGGCTCTTTAACCTCAAAACCAGCTGTAGCTAATGAATCAAAAAGCAATCTGGAAGAAATACACAGTGAATCATGTCCAACACAGCAAACACCACCGATACCAGTTAAAGTATCTACCCTGCGGAATCACTGGCTAGGTGGTGCAAGAAAAAGAAGACGGGTGGCTGAAAGTTTGTCACCTCTGTTCGAATGCTCACAGAATAGACCCAGGCAAATCGATAATACTTCTTCTTCAAACTTAAACGGCAATCATCAAGAGAGATGCTCCTCACCTAAGATCACTCTCAGCCTAAGTACAGAAAAACGGCTAGCCTCATCTAGCAATGATGAATCTCTCTCATACTCTCCAGAAGAACAAAGGTATAATTCAAAACCAAAACGTTTGATCAATAGAGCTCCATCAAATCGAAGTAGGAATGATGCAAACGTTCAGAAATTAATCAAGGAGGCTTTAAATGAATTAAGACCTTTTGTCATGTCTTCGCTGACAATAGCGATAGCCCCTATGCTTAAGATGTATGAGCAAATTAACGAGAACATAAAAGATCTCTCAACCCTGTCTGCTTTGATGAATTCGAGACTGCCTCTCGCAGATACCCAGGGAGCTATGACAACTGCCAAACTATGGGGAAACATCCAAAGAATAGACCAGTCCATCAAGGACCTAGCAGACCAAAAGAGAAATAATACTGAAGACAAGAGAGTTTTAGCTGAGGTGACCAGAGAGGCACTGGGGCTATTAAAACAAAGTCAAAAACTGAGAAGGGATGAAGTGGACCCAAACACGTCTCTGCAATCTTCATCGAGGTCTGTTGTTACCCAAGAGAAAGGTTTTGAGGGGCTGAATCAACAACCGGTGAGCCGGACCGGTACGGCACTACCATGTTTGTCTGGACATCCAGACAAAGAAACAACACAAGTCCGCCTTGGAGAAATGGAAGGTATGGAACCGTCTATCGTGGGAACCACATGTCCCACGTTGATGCAAACTATACAGGTTTCCTGCCCATCGTCAAATGTGGCGAATGTTACTCATAATCTTCACCCTGTAACGTGCCAACCAAACATTCGCAATCAATCGGAAAAAGAGAAGACTGCAGTCGTCCAGGATACTACCCCCAAACAGAAGTGTGTCCAACAACTTCTGTCAACGCCGATGGCATCATAGGGTCCGGTGACATCCATTCGCAAGTCCTACATGCTAATCAAAATCCTCAGTCTACAGGTGAAAAGAAAAAGACCGTAAGCGTCCTCAATACACCAAATGAAACGGACTTTCTATCCCCATGTTCGACAAATGAAGTGGAGGATTCTAGTTCAAGTGGAGGAAATATTTCTGGTCAAAATTTAAGTAAGAATAAAACTTACGATATATTTCAGAAACCGAACTTGTCCATTTCAAGTCAAGATCTGGAAAAGAAATCAAAAAATCAAAAATGTAAGAGAAAACAAAATAATCTCGGCTCAAGAAAATTTCTCAGGAGTCTGAAGGCAGTGAATGTCTTCGTAAACACAAAACGGCCGAGTGGAAGTCTCGAAAAAGCTCTGCCTAGTTCTAAAACAAACGAAAAAACTATTGTTGAAGAAACAATTTTCGTAGATGAAAGCGTAGAAATTGCACAGAGTGAACTTCTTGACTTTTCTACCTACGAGGATGGTTCATGCTATGAAGAAACTGAAGAGCAAACTGCTGAGGACTCTGCGAATCAAAGTGTTCCACAACGCGAGAACAAGCAGCTGGTAAAACACACACAAGATGTGGCAAACTATGGAAGAATCTGCCAACTAATATTGCCCATTGAAGACTCAAAAGCCCCAGATCCAGTACAACAAGAGATCAAATTCGAGACAATGGATGAGAAAAGAAAACGGCTAAGAGCTGTTAACGATCTGATTGAAATATCACACAACAGAAACGATACAGGGACTATAACAGACAGTCTAAAGGTGAAGGATGCCGCTGGAACACCGAGATGCCATACTCCACCAGGTAAATCCTTGTTTAAAACATGCTCAAAGGATCTCGCAATAGGATCAACCGCCAACAAGAATGATGGAACCGGGAGGCAAGCCAATCAAAAAAATAGCCTGCAAAATGGGAAACACAAAAAGCCTGGGAGGCACGTATTGATCCTGGAACGAATTTTAGATACAAAAGATGGCCTAACGTTAAATAGAAATAACGTATTACGCCTATTACATCATGTGCCCGGCCTTCGCTCCATAGAGTCAAATGACATTCAAACAGTCGAATTTGTAAGTGATCATCGAAATGACAAAGTCCGACTTCACATTGACTCCAGATTAATATGTGACTTGCTCATGAACGCAATCCAGTTCCTGCTGTCCCTGGGATTCGACATTCATGAAGAAAGAAATACGTCCCGGGAAGATGTATTCTCCATAGATACCCAAAGTGGAAGTTCGGAAGATTTCAAAAGTCAGGATAGACATGCTGAGAAACCTGGTGTGGCCCAAATAGGATCTACAAGTGAGCAGGCAGCAGAACGACCAGTAACACTCCAGATTGAAAAGGAGTTCAATGATAAAAATCATGTACGCTTTACACCCGGCGAACAAATAAAAATTACAATAAATGGAAACATAAGCACAGCACCAAATGAAAACGATGCAACACAAGATGTAGAAAAACCAAATAAGAGCTCAAACTGGAACTGGTTAGCAGGTGCCCTAGGCAGTAAATCGAGCTAATGCCAACAAGGGCCAGTCGGCCCGACCATAAACATTCTTTCTTGGAATACAAGAGGCTTCATACACCTATTTAACGACCCAAAAAACTGGAGCAACGATCAAACCGTTATTTGCTTGCAAGAAACATGGATGGCAAACTGTCCTGTGTCTGACGTATACGAGCTAACTATAAAGCCGGCTATTACAAGAGCCAAGGGACGTCCATCTGCTGGTCTCTTAACAATGATAAAGAAGAACTCTGGTTGGAACTTAGAGAAAGCAATAAACGTATCACCTTTCATACAGTATTCTGTGATTGCCGCGAAAAATGAGATGAACAACAACAGAACCCAAATTCACATCATCAATTTCTATTGGCATCACAAGAATGCAGGAAAATATAAATTCATAACAATGGTGTGTGATCTAATTGATGGAATAAACAGTGCTCATCATAATCCAAACATTATCTGTTGTGGTGATCTTAATCTGGACTGCGTGAACGAGGCAAAGACGCCTGGACCTAAAACCTTGTTACAAAATCTGGCAAAAAAATGGTGTGATGATCTCGAGGAAAGAAATGTCACCATCTTAAATGGGAACATCACGGGTGATATTCCGCCAAAAAAAACGTGGAGATTTCTGAAGCAGTCCTCCACCATAGACTATTTCTTTATATCTGATAGTCTGCAACAACGAGTCATTGCTCTCAACATCACAGCAAACTCAAACAGTGACCACAGTCAACTAGAACTGGCAATCAAAATGTCAAACATTAAGAAGCCCCAACAATAGCACAGTCAGATTTCTGTTGAACCTAACAGATCTCGGCTGAGAATAAAACCTCAAGAAGTCAAGATATTAACAAAATCCTATGACAAGTATGTACTGAGTGTAACAGAATCGAGAGCTGAATATAATTGCCTTCTACAACAATTTATGACGGTAGACTTGGGGTTGAGAAAACCTTCCCTCCAACCAATACATCGTTTTGATAAACAAGTTCGGGAAAGAAAACAACAACTGCGAAAGGAATTGAGGCTCCATAGAAACCTGAATGTTGAACAACAAAAGAAGGCGGTTAAAATCAGCAAACAGAAATACAAAAACTGGCAAATCTCGCATAAAGGAGTCATGTACCAAAACGACAGCGAAACAATGCTTGCCAGCCTCAACAACAAAAATTCCTCCGAGTTTTGGAAACTAATAAACAACATTAACTGCACGCAAGACGCAATTCAATCAAATATGGTGAATGAAAAAGATTGGATCAACCACTATAACTCAGTATACGAGAAAAAAAGTACCACCATCGACCCGATACTCCCTGAGCTCTCAAAATGGGACTTGCACTTTGATAAAGAGGACATCTTACAGAGTATCCAAAGATGCTCCTCCTCCAGGGCACCGGGACCAGATGGCCTGACAAACTTTATTCTCAAACAAAACCCTGAAGAGTGGGCAAACTTCCTATCAAAACTGTTTGCCACAATTGCTAATGAAGCAAAAGTCCCAACCAGTTGGAAAACCGCAATTGTCATTCCAATCTTTAAAAAAGGCAATAGAGCTGAACCTAAAAACTACAGACCCATTGCCTTGCTGGACGTTGTGGGAAAAATATTCGCGACTCAAATACAGAAACAACTCCAAGAGTGGATCCAAGAGTCAAGTCATCTGGACATCCGTCAAGCGGGTTTTGTCAAAGGTGTAGGCTGTGGCCTAAACCTTTTTCTGCTAAACCTACTTAAGATGGATGCAATAAAAAGAAACAAAAAATTCTACTTGGCATTTGTGGATTTATCACAAGCCTTTGATAGCATAGATAGAGAGCTACTTTGGAAAAAAATGTTTGATTGGCAATGTCCAATTAGCCTACTTCCAGCAATAAAAGCATTACATACCAACACGGAGATAAAAATAAAGCTAGATAAAAGTGGCACCCTATCGGCTCCAATAAAAACATATCGAGGAGTAAAACAAGGGTGCCCTCTGGCCTCTGTTATCTTCAATCTGTTTATCTCAGACTTGGGCGATGCATACAAAGGTGCAAACACTTTTCCTCCAAAAGTTAATGGAAAAGATCTGCATTGGCTTTTGTATGCGGATGACCTTGTTCTCTTGGACTTGACGCCAATAGGTCTGCAACGAAAACTCGGGATTTTAGCGCAATATATCAAGCTAAACGGCCTAAATGTGAACACACAAAAAGCAGAAATTTTAATCCTGCAAGATCTGCAAAAGAACAAAGATCTTATTGGGAAAAAAAAGTTCACGTGGAAACTGGATGATGGCAAAATTGAGCTAAAAAAACAATCGCTGTACCTGGGTATGTTGCTCAGCTCAAGTATAAACGATGCCCCATGGGTACGAAAAGTCAAGTCAAAATGTAAACAATTGACAGCGCAGGCTTGCATTGTAAACTCAAAATTCGGGAAACGCTCATTAACACCTGTTTTAACATTCTATAAGGCAAAAGTCATACCGGCCTTGATCCATGGAGCTGAATGTGCCTTTGGCTGCCCAGCAGAATTATGGGCCTCTTTGGAACACTCGTTTTGGTCGAAAGTCTTGTGTCTACCCCCTGGCATACCAACCGCCTGTATAAGATATGAGCTGAGCCTCCTATCTATTAATGGAAGGATAACGTGGAACACCCTAAATGAATTCCGCAAAGTATCTGCTGAAAAGCCGATCATCCAATATAACATCCTAAAAACTTCAGCTATAGAGCATGATAATTCTGTGCTCTCAATGTGGCTCCAACGTTGTGAAAAAATCCTCAGCGACATAGGAGCGGACAAAAATCTACTGCAAGAAAATCCGAATAAGGTCAAATCCTTGCTGTGGATCCAAGACTGGATTGACACGGGTGACACGTGCAAAAAACACAGAATAATGAAGCTGATGCCAAATGGAGAGAGAAATTTGAACAAAACTCAGCCATACTTACACAAATTTCCAGACAAAAAACGTAGAGCATTGTTCATGAAATATCGTCTCAACCAATTTCCAACCAAAGAAAATCTAAACATACGGAACGGTATGGATCAAACCTCCACAACGTGACGACTCTGTGAGAAAGATACTGAAACGTTGAAACATCTGACGCTGGCATGCAGTTATCTGACACAGGAACGCACAAAGCATCTTGGAAGGTTTATAATGGCAAAGCCTTCATTGTCCGCTGAAGAATGGTGGGCACGACTCTCTCAAGAGTCAGATCGCAGCCTAACATTTGAACTAACCTTCTTTTTAGAATCAATGATGGAGAAGCTACTAAAGGCAGAACCTAATCTGGAATTACAACAGTCGAAGTTATCAGAGGCGGGTGTTTAATCAGCATCAGTGGAAGATCCGTCCCTTTCCTGTAAACACCTAGCTTTGAAGTTTTGGTGAATGTAAAACCAACCCAAAACATTGTGCCAACGAATCTATGTCACATAAGGGACTTACTGATTGGTTCTGCCTTTTTGTGGGTTCTCTAGATTGGTGGCTTTTCCTAGTCTTCTCCTCTGTATTTCTTTTCTTATTTTTTAAAGGTTTGTAACAAACCAATAAAAAAAAAAAAACAAACAAAAAAAAAAAATATAACACCTCAAGGGGTTGCTTCACAAAGCTGGTGGCTTATCATGGCCCCCAGGTCCTTCTGGCTCTCCCTAGCTGGGCTTAACAAGTGACTTTGTCACTGGCCATAGACTTGCAGCTAAGCATGTTTATTGTGCAGGTAGAGGAAATGTTCTTTTTGGTGTTAAAACAAGGGTACTAACCTGGTTGCCGGCTCTGCCTCCCTTGTTCTGTTTCTTTTCTTTGTCATTGGCGATAGACAGATAAACCTTTGGTATAGTTAAAGGTTGCTGATGACACCATCTTGATAGCGCACACCGCAAATGCACTTCAGAGGCTTATATCGGAATACACTGTGTTCATTAACTCGCTTAACCTAAAGATTAACACGGCCAAATCTGCAGTTATGGGATGTGGTCTGGGCAAGAAGGCAATAAAAATGCACCCAAAGCAGAGTAATATTGTGGCCATCCCCAGGGTGAATGAATTTGACCACCTGGGCATTCGGTTCTCTCTCCCTGCCACAGGAAAAGCCCATATAAGTAAACAAGAGATCTGCATGGGCCAATCACTGGGAGTGGTCTCACGTTTCAGGGCCCTGTGCACCAGCCAACCTCTGCACATGATCTTCAAGGTTTATAGGACCCAGACTAAGGCCGCCACCAATTATGGTGCGTGCATTTGGGGCTTTGAGGGGGCTCGCCGCTCTCTAAATGGAAGAAAACTAAATTTTGAGGGAGCTGCTGGGATTACCCAGTTCAGCCCCTGTTTATTCCATTCATGCTGAATTGAGTCTCAGGTTTTTGGAGGACTGGGTCTTGGCTCCCGTTTGTTTCTGGCTAAGGATTTAGTCTAACCCGAGCGTGGCTCTGACGCAGCATATTATCAGGAACATTAAAGGGGCAGAAGAATGGAAGAGGATCCCTTGGCTCAAGTATAATAATGGCCTTTTGATTCAGTTTAATGTTCCTTCACTGTTCCCACTAAATGATCTGCTAAGTATGGAACATGCATAGAATTTGAAAAAAAGGTTTTTGTATAATATTTAAGAATATCGTGAAGCCAGTGCATCGCTTGTCCCTGGCCGTGATTAGCTTGGTGGACACCATGCAGTCATATTTTAGTTTTGGTGCTCCTTTACAGAATCGCTTGGCCAAAACCATTTCCAAAACCATTTCCCATTTCAGCCAGTTGCTGTTGAGAGCAGTCACTGTAAACTGGAAGGGCTATTCTAACTCCTCTAATTGCCTGCCCGTGGGTACCGGTCGGAGGACATCTTACATTTTGTAATATTCTGCCCTCTTTATTCATCCATTAGACGATGCACAATTCTGCCTGTCCTGCGACAGATGAACTTTGAACAATGCAGGCCCACACTATTTCTTCTTTTAATGGCAGATACCCTTTATGTGGCATGGGCGCTGCTGTCGTTTTTAAAGGGAGCTTTGAATTTAGGGAAATATTACTTAGCTCCTATACCAAAGGTTTAAATTGCACAGGCTAAAGATTGCTTGTGCATAGGTTTTTTAAGTGATCTCCATTATGAATTCTGTCTATCATTTACTTTTTCAGTATTGTCTGGCTTGCAGGAACATTGTTGGAGAAAACAAAGTTTTTTTAATGAATATTATTTATTTGATGATGATATATTTTGGATTTTAATGTTGTATCTAGGGATTTCACATTAATGAACAATGATTAAGTACTGTCTGCATGGTTTGCACATATGGTTGTTCTTTTGTTTTGTTTAACAAATGCACATTTTTAGCCTTAATGTATTATATTTACTATATTTGTTTTATTTTACTGCATCTATGTGTTAATTCAATATTGCAATTGGTTTTGACTTTCATGGCACTTTGTGGCCGAAATAAATTTTAAAAGAAGTTAAAGGTTATTTGACTATCATTCCTGACTTTAGACGGATGACAGAGAAAGCATTTTATTTTTCAATTCCAACAGTCATGCAGTTCCTGAAGAGATTAGTAAATCCCTTCCCTCCGACACCTTTTGCCGTCGCCTCTTGGAATTTGAATCTTGTATTGAACCTTTTGAGGGCAACTCCACTGGAGCCTTTGTAGTCTTGCCCTTTTGCCAGCTCATATGTTAAGCTATTGTTCTGATTATGATCGCCTCAGCTATGTGTGGGCGAGTGAACTGCAGGGTCTAAGTGTGATGGCCCCCCTAAGTGTGTATGTCCCCCTTATGGGCCTTTCCTAAAGAAAAGATTAAGTTACACTAAGGGTTCCTCAGCCTCTCCTGATGAATATCATATATCAATATAATGTTCAACAAATTATTCATCTGCTTGCTTGCTTGCTTCTGCGCCTTTCTATCCTTTGAGGCGGAGGAACGCTTACACAGGTTGGACCAAAAGGGGGTGATTGTTTTTATATTGCCAGGTCTAACAGGTCCTGTGCTCATTACAGCTATATGTTGCCTTTGTAAGCCCCGAGGCTATGTCTCATTGAGTATTTCTGTTCATCAAGACCTGTTACAGGCAATAACTACTTCTTTACAGGCAGTGTTACCTATACTGCACATTTGTCAGGCAGCACGGTCCTCCTTGCATAAGTTTACCAACCATTATTGCACAGACTTTCTAGTTGGAGGGGATGATTGCGTTGGGCACTGTGTTCTGTAACTGTTTAGTAAGTTCTGGTTCCTTGCAATGTTCCCACTTTGAGCTTTTCTCCCTCAATTTAATAGAAACTCTCTCAAAAAACGTTTTCTAAATGACAAAAGACTTGAAATACTGGATTAGATTGAGGAAAGCTCAGAGGAGTCCTCAAGTCTGTAGACTGCAGTGTAAAATCTGAAGATGGCTACCTGGGGTGGTGCTTAAGCCCTGCCACCTCATTGGTTAGGGTCACAAAGGACAGAAATGAGGTAGAGGGATTACAAAAGTGAGTGCCTTGTCAGGCACAATGGGCAATCTGTATTGTCTTTTTTTCCGATGGGAACGTATATATTTATTTTTAAATTTTAAATTACTGAGGATTTCAAGAGATGCATAATCTTTTGGTGGTAGGTAGCCTTTAGAACAAGTGACTTAATTACTTTTGTTAATGTTCCTGCTGCTGGATACAGTATTCCTCCCAGAGATTCCTCATCAACTCTCCCACTGCCAGCTCAATTAAAATGGCTGTAATGTTTTTATGGTGGTAGTTCTACCGCTTCTCTCCCTCTGTGGGTTGGGAAAATGGGTGGTACTGTAGTCATGGGCTAGCACAACTGCTTATGCAGGGTGGCAGCCGTTTCCTGAAACAGTGGCACCAATGAATGTCATCTCAGCTCTATTGCAGAGCCCAGCTGCGTCTCTGTGTCCAAATTCTTGCTGCGACTGGGGATATTTCAGTAGCCAAGGTTTCAATGGAAAGAAACCATATCTATCAGAAATAATTATTGGGCCGGGGGGATAGCTCAGGGGCAAGGCATTTGTCTTGGAAGCAATACAAAACACAGAGCAACACAGGTTCGAATCCCAGTCCCCCACTTAGAGATTGGTCTCTGGTGTAAAAGATAAATCAATTGAAGGTAAGTAACTTGATCTTCATTGAGATTTGCCTTGCAGAATAAATATAATGCTTCTACTGACTATTCTGGCCCCCATGTCTGGGAATCTTTTCATACGGACAGTAAGCACACATTTATCAGTGGCCCACACCAAACCTTTTTCAACCTGCTGCCTATCTCTTCTGTCCCTTCATAAAACCAACACCATGCCGCTCTACTATGTATGATGGGGTGAGTGTACTTCCTTCGGACTACATACTCCACTGGCGAGAACACAAATCTTTTAAAGATCTCCCAGGATGAAGATGCCAAGGAACTAAGTGAGGGTGGGAATATGCAGAGCTGGAAGGGGCTCTTGATCGTATATGTGTGGGTGGAGTAAGGGGCATTGGTTGGGGAATTCTATGAACTGTAGGTTGAATGTATTTTAGTTACAGATATCCCTATGTCTGGCCCACTAACAAGAACACCCCAAACCCTTAAAATGTACTTACTCCTACACTACTCATATACACTTGGAAGGAAACCTGTATTAGTGCCACCACTCAGGCTCACCAGGAGAATATTGGTCTGAGTCAGAAAACATGGGTCAGTTTCTGCAAAATATTGGGCTGTAAAGTTAGAGGCTCTGGGAAAGGGCAGCAGGGAAAGTGGTCAGACACAGAGAGATTAAGCAGATACTAAATGGAAGGAAAAGGGTGGCCCGTGAAAGATAAATTTGAAGATAATAGCGTTTTCATATAATACTTTGGCAGATTTGATAGCAGAGGCATAAAGGCACCACATTGAATAGTCATGTGGAAGGCTACAAGGGCAGAAACTAAAAGAAAAGGAACACCACAGCAGGGATGACAAACATATAGGACCAGAAGCAACCTTACATGGATGTTGACCATAATCATATGCCTGAGTCAGCGCTCATGTCTAGCTATAGGCATCAACGTAATGTTGCCATCATGGACCTAGGTATGCCAGAAATCCCCATGCCCAATCCATCATGGTAACAGCCCAATAATACAAAGAAGAAAGAAGGCTTCCTGCCCATGACTCTCCCAACATCACCAGCATTTCCCCATGCCTCATTGGAATATCTCATTCTCCTGTGCTCTGTTCGCCACCCAGCATTGGACCTCTGTCACCTCAGGCGACCGAGCCTCACTCACTTGATGGTTAGTTGGTCCAGAGCATCCTTGCCTGGCAAAGGGCACATGGAAAAGGACTCCACCTGTTAGCCATGCTCGCCCTACTTGCTCTTTGCCTGGACCCTCAGCAAACTCATACCCCCTGCAGCACCAAATGTCTGTGTTATCACCATCGGCCCATTTGCTCCCAGAGTATTGGTTCTGTATTTTGGACTCCCTGCACACCTCTTCACCCACACATACCTGTCCGGATGTTATTGAGCAAATTTCCCCCCAACACCTATTGTCCGACACTAGTCTTGGGCTACGCTCACCCCCCCCCCCACAACTCTCCCCAGCTGGTCCGAGATCCCTAACCCCCACTTCACTCCATGGCTGGTACTGGAAGTCCCCTTCCTCATAAACCCTCCTTATGTTAGTCGCTAATTATTAGAACCTACACACAATTTATTTATTTATTTATTTATTGCATTTATTGATCGCCCAAACCCTTGGGTACCACGGCGATGTTACAGACAGCTTGGTTAAAACATTTCTTAGAGATTGCCAATCGGGCGCAGTGCAAGTGAATACAAGATAATCATACATGAAGACATTTAATGCAGGGCTTCAGTACAGTGATATTTCCTGAAGCATGGAAAGGGATATTAGTCTTGGTTAAATAGCCACGTCTTCAGGGATTTCTTGAAGCCTGAGAACGTTTGCTCATTTTTGATGGGGTGGGGAAGAGTGTTCCAATATGTGGGTGCGAGGTATTGGAAACTACTGCCTCCTGCCTTGGTTGTCTTGTAACGGGGGATGGCTAGGAGTAATTGACCGTTAGATCTGAGGGGCCTCTTTGATACTTTTTTGGTGATGGCGTGGTTGAGGTATATGGGGACACAAGAGTGGATGCATTTGAATGTGACGCACAGGGCTTTGAATGTGACCCTGGCTTTGATGGGGAGCCAGTGATGGTTTCTTCTAATATTTGAGATGTGATCTGACTTCCTTAATCCAAGGGCCGCCCGAAGGGCTTTATTTTGAATAAGCTGTAGTTTGTGTAGATTGGCTTTAGAGGTACCCAGGTAGAGTACGTTGCAGTAGTCGAGTCTGGATAAGATTAAAGCTCTTGCCAGCGTGATACAGTTGGTGGGTGTCAAGAATTGGCGACTGAGAGCAATAAGTTTTGAGGTGTAGGAGGTAGAGGAAGAGAGGGCGTTAATGTGCTTGGTCATGGTGAGATTGGCATCTAGGTAGACACCTAGTGTTTTTACTTGTTTGAGTACTGATATGTTTGTGCCATCGATGTTGATGGATGAGTAATCAGCATGTAATGCATCTATTTTGGATTGGGAGCCCACAATGAGAACCTCGGTCTTCTCATCATGGAGGCAGAGGCTATTTAGTGCCATCCAATTTTGGATTATGGCATATATTTTGTTGATAGTGTCAGTGTCTTGAGTGTAGTCTCCCGATAAAGGGATGAGGATCTGGGTGTCGTCTGCAAAGTTGGTGTAGATGACACCCATGTCGTCTAGCGCTGAGAAGAGGAGTTTAGTGTATGCATTGTATAATGTTGGTGCGAGACAGGAACCTTGGGGGACACCAATGGGTACTATGATGGGGTCGGCGGCTTCTTTACCTATGGCGACCCTGGAGGTGCGGTCAGCAAGAAAGGATTTGATCCAGGTAGTAGCTTCGGTGGAGAAGTTGAAGTCTTTCGCTAGTGTGGCGCACAGTTTATTATGGTCTACTAAATCAAACGCAGCGGAGAGATCGAGTAGGAGGAGGATGCAGAGTTTTCCTAAGTCTCTGATGGTATCCATCTGGATTTTTAAGTCAAGGAGTGCCGTTTCTGTGCTGTGGTTGGGGCGGAAGCCTGATTGCCTCGTGCCAAGGAGGTTGTTTTGTTCAAGGTGAGTTTGGACTTGGTTGTATGCTAATTTATCCAATATTTTGAGGAGAAATGGGACAGTTGTTATTGGCCTGTAATTAGTGGGCACAGTAGGGTCTAGTGTAGGTTTTTTCAGGAGAGGGGTGACCCAGGCTTCTTTAATGCTAGCTGGTACTAGGTTAGTATTGAAGGATGCGTTCACGAAGTTGGTGATAATGGGGGTGAGGATGTGGGCGCAGGATTTGACTACTGATGCGGGGACAGAATCTCCTTTGCAGTTGGAGGCTTTAAGTTTGGCGATGGTGTCAAACACTACATTTTGGGATACTGGTGTGAAGTGGAATGGGGAGCTGGTGAATTCCTGATGTGGTCGATTTAGATTAAGGAGGGCAGGTTTGTTGGCTAGTGATTGTTTTTTGGATGTGATTTTTATTTGGAGTAGTTCAATTTTGGCTGTTAGTGCGTCTTGAATAGTGGTGCACCATTCCTTGCTAGGGATGGTTGGGTTTATGGCTGGGGTAGGGTTTTCCAATTCTTTTAGAATGGCAAATAGTTCCTTGGTATCTGAGGTCGCATTGCTGATCCTACTATTATACGCATTAGATTTGTAGGTAATAGTAGCTGTTTTATAGGTTTTGTTTATTTCTTGGTAGGCTTTTTCTGCCTCTGCAGTAGGATGCTTTCTGTAGGCATGTTCGCACGCGCGTTTGGTTCTTCTGAGGGCGATAAGATCATCATTGAACCAGAAACTAGATCGCTTGTCTGAGCGTTTTGCCTTAGTGGTGAGCGGTGCTATAGCATTAACGGTTGCAGTGAGGCAGTTGTGATATATGTCTGCTAGGAGACAGGGGTTGTCACTAGTGATCGAGGTAGAATCTAGGATTTTTGAAAGAGGAGGCGTGAGGTTTTCTGGCGTGAGTTTGCGGGCGTTTCTAGTTTCATAGGTAATCATGGTTTTAGGTTTCTTTTGTGTGGGTTCGGAGGGATTGATTGTAAATACAATGTTGTGGTGATCGGTCCAAGTAAGAGGGGAGATGGCCTCAATGGTTATGGGGGTATTAAGGGAGAGGATCCAGTCAAGAGTCCTGCCTTTGATATGTGTGGGTGCATTAACTAGTTGGCTGAAGCCCATGTCCTTCAGGGCGGAGTGAAGTGATTCTGCTTTGGCATCTTGGCTGTCATTGAAACCTAGGTTAAGGTCGCCTAGGATGATGTATTTTGAGCTAGGTTTTATTAGTGGAGCTAATAGCAATGGAATTTCAGTCTCTGGGTGGTTGTTAGGGCTAGGTGCTCTATAAATGACTATTAAGTTAATCGTAGTTTTAGCATTTATGGGAAATTTTACGAGTAATGTTTCATACCCTTCAATACTTTCGATGGGACAAGATCTAAGCTGTAATTTAGTCTTGACTATTATAGCAACACCGCCTCCTTGTGAGTGGGTCCTATCTGTTCTAAATATGCTCCCCCTTTGTTTTGTCCTCTCTTACCTTCATCACTCTTTGCAATTGTAAGAAACCCAGTGAGGGGATTGTTACCATCATTCGTAATCCCTTGTAAAGTATTTTTGTTGGAAATATATATTTTTTGCTTCCTCCAATAAATACAAAACTAGAAAGGTACTCCCACAACAAGCCAGTCATTGGAATTGCATGTCCTATTGCTCGCACAATGTTCCACTTATGGCTAGTCACTACCACAACCTGGCAGGTATCAACATCACATGTCCAGTTATTCACCCCATGTGGGCGCCGGTGGATTTATGTGCATTTGTATGAGAGAAGGAGCCCTGGTGGGAATGGCCTTGTATGCTGCGTGTATCTTTCTGTATGACATGAGAAAAAGTGTTCTTCATTTTGGGTTAGGTACAACCAGGGGAAGGTGCATTGTCTATCCTTGACAGCTGCTTTAACCATGATGGAGAGATGCAGGGAGTCAAGGCGGTTGAGGCAAGGACTGGGGCTGGTGCTGTAAGTGGTGCGATCTCAGAGAGAGTTTGGTAGAGGATCACCAGTACTTGCACTTGCCATGGTAAGCAGCATGGTTAGTTCCTGGAAAGGAATTGGATGCAGCCCTGAGGAAGCCGTGGTAGCAGAAAGACACAACATCTCAGGGCTGTTACCCTCACACGCTCTCTAACTAAGTACAGCAGGAGAGAATAAGCAGGGTGACAGGAGTCCAATGCGTTTGAAGCAGAGAGATCATCAGGAAGATCTGGTGGCATGAGGAAGGCGCTTGATGGTCCCGCAGCCCCACCACCCTGCACAGGAACGCTCAGAGTCCATCCTAATCAGGATCAAAGGTGAGTGAAGGAACAGCAGGAAAGGTATCTGAGCATGTTCCATGCTGGACTCCAGGTCTGGAGAAACTGTCTAGCCCAACTGCCCCGAGCGGTGTTAGCAGACACATGATTTGAGCTGCACCCTCCACACTTGATATGCAGTTTGCTCATGACAATGTTCCCTTCTGTATGTGTGCATGCATGCATGCCTGCATACATACAAACGCGTATCTATGTGTGACTGTAAGTGAATGAGGGCATGCATACATGTTGGCTTTGTGAACATGTTCACCACCAAATATGTGAATTTGCTTACATGGCAAAAATGTATGAGTGATTCTATGTGTGTTGTTTGTGTGTTTGCATAGACGTCTGTTGTACATGAGCGTACATTTGTGTGCGTATTGATAGGATTGCCTGGAACATTGATGTACACACCTAGCATATTATGAGTACCAGGGATATTATATCAGGGAATGCCTGGGCTTTCACTGCCACATTTGTGTGAATAGTGGACATATTATTTAAATTATTGGGCTATTGATGTTAATACCACACTATAACTGGGTCCTTGATGGCATGACGTTGCCATATAGACCTATGCTACCTGTAGCTGTCTTTGTTTTTCTAAAGGTGTGGTTCCTTCACAAAGCACATTACTCTTTGTGAAGGCACCACAGGTCAGAAACACAGGCTTGATCAGATAAGGAACTCCATAGGTGATATTTATATATAGTTTATTCTGCATTCATACATAATTGACAGTATTCAAATCTAAAATAGCAAAGGTCTTACATTCTCTAGTCCCGTGCTGGGAACTGGGAACCCATAGCAAGGCCGTGCTGCTTCATTGGTGCACCGCTGCATCCTGGGACTTGGCAGCATTCACAGCACCAAGCTGGCGACAGTGGTGCAGTGATGTATACCTTTGGGTGTTGGATCAGCCTGGAGACCTCTTCTACCTAGTCTATGTGAAATTATATGTTGCACACAATGTTTTCATAACATCCTTTAGCTGGGAAAATACAACACAAAAAACCGAACCATTCATATCCGTCAATGCTTCTCACCATAACATCTGCTAGTCCTCAACAAATGGAGAGTGTAACACAGAACAGAAAATCCCAGTCTCACTGCCTGAGTACATCATGTGCCTTCAGTGGATTTTAATTCATGCATTCTAGTCCTCTTCAGCAAGCTAACAGATTAAGCTGGGTGCATGTCCATCACTATATTTATATATTATCCTTCGCTAACACGGTACAAGCAAACTGAACTATGTATATGAATGTGCAATATTCAGGTTGACTACTATGGGAATTACAATTATGCAGGAGGAACAATGAGCAAAACAAAGACAAAGAAAGAAGCACAACATGGTTGCTTTTAAAATGTCTTGGTTAGGGTAGGAAAAGAGGAACTAAGCAGTCCGTAGAGCCTAATTAAAAGACCAACGTGCCCGGGTACTTAGAATGCTTGGGAGAGGACACCTACGCCATCAGTTCATAACCTAGACCATCGTTCAGTGTCTTGACAGCCCCAAGTTGATCTTAGCAATTTTCTTTGGATTTGAGCCTCGGTTTGAAGGTGGCGACTTGGCTCAATGGCATTCAAGCACTGCAGTATATATTGACAAACTGGGATGTCTCAACAGTTTGAGTCTGCATGGCTGTAAGGCCTCAACAATCATCTTGAAAGTAGAAAAAAGAAGATTTGGTCCAGATGTCCCAAATCGGATCAAACAGGCTCGATCGGCGGGGTCCGTTTTGAATCATCTGTCTCGACTGACTTTTAGGTAGGCTCAGCATTGAGTGGTATGGCTTGATGTGGCAAAGGAAGTCCGGTGCATGAACCATCGAGCATCTTATTCAGTGGTTTAACTGCTCCTTGAAGTCTCGGAAGTGTCTAGAATGAATCAAATAGGGTGTCGATGATCAGCAAACAATAATGCCAGGGATAATGCTTTTGGAATGTCCTTAGTGCAGCCAATTGATATTCTTCCAGCTGGTGTACTTTTTGTTACTCAGGGACAAATAGATGGGGCGGGGGTGAGGGGCTCTCTCCCTTCTCTAAACAATGTCTTCATCCTATGGAAGGAGACTTTGAGCTGTCCACAATTCCACCAGAAATCGGCAGTGGTGGATTCTCACTTGTTTTATAGTAAAATGCTAACGGGTGATGTGTGGCTCCCAAGCCTTCTGCTTGAATGCAAAGAGGTGACCACCAATAGGAGTGCCCAGACTCTTTTACTGAAGTTCCCTGAGGCCTAAATACCCGGTGTATCACTGTGGGGCACAACAAAGCATGTAAGAATTTTGTAAAATAGCCATAACAACTTTCCTTTGTCACAACCTGTGACAAATCAACTTCCTGGCCACCAGTGGTCCAGGGATGAATATCGGTTCTAAACCATCAATCAGGCCTACACCTCTAGTACACCAGAAAGGGATCCGAACAGATTCGAAACACAAGTCAATTATAAAATTCCTTATCCAACTTTGGCAATGTGGACGGAACAGCAGGCTTATCTCCGCAAGGTTGTGGATCGTTGGTTAGGTGCAACAAAGCAAAAATACAATTATTACCCAATGATAAAAAAGGACTGTCCAGTAAAGGTAGTATACAAATATCTACTTTATTATTATTACAACAGACAGTTCTAGCACACTACAAAATACAACCCAACCTGTAAAGAAGCACAGAGGACAGACAGTTTCGAGAAGGAAAGGGGGTGCACTCTGGATACTGACAGGGGGGTAATCAATCATAATTTTCAAGGATACTTGGTTTCTGCACAAAGGCAACAATGGGTCGTAAAATCGACCAGGGGGACAGAATCACAATGTACCTTGTGCTTGCAGAATTTCTTGGTGCTCGACAGGGTCGAGTCTGTTTCAGGGCACTTGGCAGCACCTGCGACAGAGTTCAAGATGGGAGACAGCTGTGGGTATCATGCGGCAGGCAGTTCGGCGAGCGAGGCGTCAGGAATCGTCGTCGGCAGCGGGACTGAAACACTGGTTGAGGCGTCTCGGACAACGTTAGCGACTGCGGCGTGACAACAGTCAGTGATGCAGTCGGTTGCAGTTGGAGTGGCTCGACTGTCTCAAAAGTGTCCTTTCAGGCGAACGCTGATTGATGCTCGTCGATGCACTCCTCCTAGCTTCTTCGCTGGGTTTGTGTTGTCTTTCAAGGCAGATGGGCCAAAGCTGAGGAGAGTGTTGCAGGCAACGGCCTTGTCCTTCTTCCGGTTCAGAGACTCTCTGGCACTTTCCACCTATGAAGCCTGCTTGCAGAGCCTAGCAGGGCACGCTGTGTGCTGGCTGGGTACCGCTTTTGGAGCTGCTAGGGTCCACTGGATTCAGTATCTCCCTCTGCTCCGTGGGAGGTGTTTAGGGGAGGGATCTTGCTTCCCTCTTGGAAATCCTGGTTTTCCTTCACTTGCGGAAGCTGTAAGGCAGACTGCACCTTCAGCCAGAGTCCAAATGAGTTCTTCTTTCCTGCTTCTGGTGAAGCCTTCAGATGATCTTCCAAAAAGAGGGGCTCAACCCTCTTTTAATGCCACATGGGCCGTAGTGATTGGTACAGGTTAAGCCTACCTTAATGAACCAATGCTGGGTCCCCACCAACAATCTTCTGTTATGTATGAGGCCATACCCACAGTGCTTTTCAACAGGAAAGGTAAAGGGGTGAAACCATGTACTACTAAGTCCCACCCATCTTCCTGACTGTGGTGGAGCAAAGGGTCTCTCAGATTAATTGAGTTCCCTGTGGTTTCTGATCAAAGCACAGGTTTCCCTTGAAATTGTGGCGAGAACAGACTTTCTGTCTCCATCAAATCACCAAATCAGCAAACCCCTCTGAATGGGGTTGCTTACTGTAAACACATGTACCAGACATGACAGCTCACTGTCATTGATCCTTTAGGGCGGGAGCTGGCTTCAGGTTGACACAGATGCATCTAAAAGGAGTGTTGGTGTTCCTGTCCTTTGTTAGTTCTGTGACCAGGCCTCTCGCAGGCCTGCTTCAAATAACTCTCATCAATATGCAATGCCACCAACAGAACTGACAATGACAAGGGCAGATCCATGAAGCTTTTGATATTGAATTAGGCTGGCCATGGCCGGAGGAAGGTTTGGCCCTCCTTCTCCTGAGGTGCTTTCATGTACTCCTGGCTGTCAAATTCCAACTAAATGGGCGGGGAGTTGGGAGGGCGCATGTAGTCTGTGCTCATCCAGAGTACACAGGTCTATGTTGTTGTCGTACGGTGAGCATAGGAAAATGTGTACGGATTAGCCCCACACATTTTCTGAGGTTGATCTACCATCATTCAATTTTCTTAAAAATATCAAAAAAGCCCAGGCGGGTGCACACCCGCCATGCAGATGGTCGAATTCCTCACACAACTCCTAAGGGTTATGTAGCACAACACCTGAAGAGCTGGCTCCATTAGTCTTTTAATGGATCAGTCCACCCTTTAGAAACCAGTTACCATTCTCATCCACTGCTGGGGTGTGAAAGTCTCACTTCTGTAAGGACAAAGAGTCCTGGCTCACACTGAAACCAAACTTCCATGGCAAGCAGAGCATTCATCTGGTCAGCCATTTTGCGTGAGGCACGTTTTGGTATCAAAACATCAGATAAATCAGAATTGTAACATTGGCCCTGTACATACCACAGCAAAATCCCTTGGGAATAAGCTCTGTTATATTTATATCGATTCAGGATCTAACTTGGCTATTAGGACACTGCCACTGAATATGACAGTGAAAATGAAATGCCAATGTATTTTTAACATGGACCAAGCTTCACGTCTAAGATAAACCCTTTTCTGCGGAAGCAAAGCTTTGGGCTTAGCAGTCATTTAAATTAATAATACACTTTTACTGAATAGCACCTTTGGTGGTATTAACTTCAAAGCTGCCAAGTGACAGCTGTTTAATATCAATACAGTTACCTAAAGCCATTATGAATTCAAAGGAAAGTAGATGATGATTTTGGCATGCCACGTTCATATATCTCTGCTGCATGCAACATTCCCTGAAAGATACCAATGCTAACAGTTCCTAGTATGCCAAAAAGATGGCACACAGCAAAAAAGTATATCCACGTGTGTCTGTATGCATTCCAGTGATTCTGTCATTAATGCTCTGGGCTGGTAGGCCCATCTTGTTTGTTTGTTTATTTATTGTGCGCACCGGACCCTGAGGTAACAGGGCGCATTTGACAAGAGGGCTTGCAGCTTGGTTACAGAAGTTACAAATATACAGAGCATGGAGAAAACAAATTTTCTTAGCACCACAGGGTGAAGGTAAGGCAGTGAGGTACATATACAAAACGGTTACAGAAGTTATAACTGTACCGAGCATGGTAAAAGCAGTTCTCTTAGCTCCACAGGTGAAGGTAAGGCAGTAAAGTACATATACAAAACGGTATGCAGACAGCAGGTCATCATATAGTTGACGTTAACAAACTAGCAAATCTATATCAGGTGCAGTACATGTGGTGGGTGCGTGGGGGGAGTGCAGGTTACATAGCATTCTCAGTGAGCCATTTTATAGTGTTCATTCTGAATTTGTTGAACGTTTGGTCAGATCTGAGAGCGTGAGGTAGGGAATTCCACAATTGAGCTGCCCTGACTGGGAAGCTAGACCCTCCAATAGTGGTCAGTTTAAATCTGGGCACTAGGAGGCAGTTAGGGCTGACTGTTCTTGTAGGTCTAGTGGAGGTTTTTCTGGTAAAACGTTCTGTTAGGTAACGAGGGGCTTTGTTATTTAAGCATTTGTGGATGAGGGAGGCAGATTTGAGGTTCATTTTTTCCTGGGTAGAGAGCCATTTGTGTTTCCGTCTTATTTCAGAAATATGTACTCTTCTAGGAATAATTAGGGCCGCTCTAAGTGCATTATTTTGGAGCACTTGTATTCTGTTGATGGTTTGTTTAGTTGCCCCTATGTAGAGGGAGTTGCAATAATCTAATTTTGATAGGATGAGCGCTCTGGATAGGATAAGGCAACTGTCATCTCATAGGAATTGTTTCCCTGCTCGTATTCATTTACATGTATAGGCCGTGGATGAGGCCAGTGAGTTTACCTGTTTGGTGAGGGATAGGGTCGAGTCAAGGTGGAAACCTAGCGTTTTTACTTCTCTGGCGACCTTGATAGTGTTCCCATCGATGATGAATGCTGAGTAGTTTGAGTTAAGTTTAGAAATGCGAGCATAGGTGCCCATGATGATGAGCACCGTTTTGTCATCGTTCAGACATAGGCCATGGTTGGCCATCCATGCCTGAACGATGCTATAGACTCTGTTCACCAAAGCCAGGTCTTTCTCATAATCCCCAGTAAGTGGTAGGAGAATCTGGGTATCGTCTCCGTAATTGGTATAGGTGACACCCAGATTATCAAGATCGTCAAAGAGTGGCTTGGTGAAAATGTTGTAGAGTGTAGGCGAGACGCAAGATCCCTGGGGCACTCCACAATTAATGGGTATCGAGTCTGCTGCCACCAAGGGGGAAAATACCCCCATAGTCCTGTCACTGAGGAATGACTGTATCCAGACTATAGCCTCCCCTGAAAAGTGGGCCGCAGAGTCCAGGTGATTACACAGGACTCTATGGTCCACCAAGTCAAAGGCGGCTGAGTGGTCTAGTAGGAGGAGGAGTGCTAATTTACCCTCGTCTCTAAGTGAGTCTATTTGGGCCTTTAAGTAAATGAAAGAAACCACCCAAAAAAAATGTTTTAATGACACAGAGCGATTTGTGAAAATTAGGCTATTTACCAGACTTAACTTTCATGTGGAATGCATCACTTAAGTTCCTGGAATGTGAAAAGGCCCAGGTGGGTTCCCCTACCAATTGGAAATTCAAAACATGCTATTATTTCAAATACATTGTTCTATCATTCTGGTCACCCTTGCCAGCACATGCAATACACCTGCGCACAATGCTTAAATCAAAAAGCTCTCAAGACCTGACTCAGTTGGTTAGACTCACCTACTCTTACCAATCAGTAATAAAATACAGGCACCAGCAGGGACGTCATTTCACCAAAATTCCAGGGGTAGCGGAAGTGACATCACACAACCCTTGCCCTCAGATGGCATCACAGAAAGTGATGTCATGTGATCCCACTCCAAGTGACATCACGCAAAGTGATGGCACACGACCTTTCACCCCTTCACAACACAGGAAGTGGCATCACATAGCGTTGTTACTCGGTATACTAAGAAAAATATGCTTACTATATCACTGTAATATTATATACATTTCATACCAGAATGGATCACCATATGTAGAGTTAATATCAGTGTGTATAAGCCCATATTACTAAATTACTATCACTGTAAATAGATGTCCAACACAACAACCTGAACTATTGTACATCACTCAGGCTAAACTGTAAATAGAACATCTCCAAAAGGCCTAGACCCCAAAGCGCAGACATCCAGTGCCAGCCAAGTGTCTGGCCACAGACTGGAAACAGGAACTGACCAACACAACTCCAACCAAAAGGCAATCGGAGGCTGTACCACTTCATGCTTTTACACGTGGACAATACATGCAGGGACTTTCTTGTTAATAGTGCACTTTGAACCATGGGGCAGCAACCCACTCCCACCAGTCACCCAGAGTTTGAATATCCCCCAACCATTTTCACCACGGGCACCCCACCATCCACTGTGAGTAGCTAAGGGCCCTAAGTCAACAGCTTTAAATGTCTGGCACCCACTCCCCCCCTCCAACACCTTACACCTCCAATGCCTTGCTCCAACACCTTCATGTTTGCACAGTGCCACTCTCCAGCAACCTAAGTCTCCAACAATCTCCAACACCATCAACCTCAAGCAAACTAGCAACTTAAGTCTCCAGTACCCTCCTTTAACACCCCAACACTGTGAGTCTCAATTACCCTCCTCAAACATCTTATATCTGTATTCAATGCATTTCAACACATTACGTCTCAAACACTCTCTCCCAACATCGCTAGTACAACATCTTAAATCTCCAGTACCAGCCTCCATAACATTGAGCCTCAAGCACACAGGTCAGACCCAGAGCTATGCCAGGGGTTATGAATGACCTGAGAACCCATCGCAATCTATTTTAGACAACAGTTTTTTGATGCAGAGATAAGGCTAGGTGGAATCGACCACATCGTCTCATTATATGCGGACGATGTACTGATATGTGTCAACAACCCACACCTTAATGTACCAACAATATTAGACGTCCTTGACAATTATGCCAAGGTTTCTGGCATCCAATTTAGCAAAACTAAATCCTGCTTGTTCCCCCTAGCAGGCCTGAAGAACAGGAGCGCTGAAGAGCTCCCCTTGGTGGGCGTGAAATGGCAAACCACTTCTTTCCGATACATCGGAATCCTAATAATGCACACCCCGGAGAGGATGCATGAACATAACACGAAAGCAGCTGTACCCACATTATGTAAATCCATAGGATTTTGGACGAAATTACCACTATCTATGCTAGGTAGGGCCTCTATAGTTAAGATGATTATCCTCCCTAGATTCCTGTACAGGTTCCTGAATGTGCAGTTCTACATTGCAAGACCCTTTTTTCAACTCCTTGACACTATAATCAGAGAATTCTTGTGGGGAAGCGGCAGACATCGGGTGGCCTTGTCTACCTTAACCTTACCATACAAACAGGGTGGGGTACAATTACCTAGCCTGGAAAAGTACTATCTTGCAGCCCAACTAAGCCACGTGTCCAAATGGTTGGCAGACGAACCCACCTCTGAAACCCCTCTACTACAGGCCCTGATCTCCCCATTTCGACTAAAGGAACTGGTTTGGGCCCCCCAGAATTTGTTTCGTAAAATGCCATTTCTGGCGACCCTTGGTAGAAAAATATGGCACAGAACTAATACAGTCTTGCGTTTGAAGCAACCATACTCGCAAGAAATGCCATTAATTTCATGTCTTGGTAAATCTGATACAAGCCTATATAGCATTAGGCTTTGGGAACAAAAAGGGGTGTACACTTGGAGTGATCTATATGCCGAAGTCGTGTTCAGGGAGTTCACCGAACTACAAACTGAGGAGGACATCCATGCTGGCCAATTCTTATGGTACCAAAAGATCCGCAAAATTGCTCGCACAAAATGGGCACCTGGCCGGAAGAACTGGAGGCAGATCCCTTCTTGACACTGATGTATAACTTGAACGAAGGGGGGAGGGCAGTATCTCAAATTTACAGCCTCCTCATTGATAACCCCAACTCTCGTAGCACTGCGTTGAAGTCCTGTTGGGAAGCACACATGGGACAAGAGATGTCAGAAAAAGAATGGGACAGAGCACTATCGTTCCCAAAAGAGGTCTCCAGGAACCAGAGATTTCGACTAATACAGTTAAATGCACTTACTTAACCCCAAGCAGAATAGCAAAGTTCAACAACTCCAAACAGGCACAGTGCACCTGGTGTGGGGCTGACGGGGCGGACTTGATCCACATGCTATGGAGCTGCATCAAGGCACAGAACCTCTGGTCAAAAGTGAAGCGAACCTGCGAAGAAGCGGAAGTAACTAGATTCCAATGGACCCCAGCTGAGTGCCTATTAGGCATCTATCCCAGGCTGGCCAAACTCAAATACACTGTCAGACTGATGGACTTGTTGTGCATAACGGCCAAGAGAGCTATCGACATGGCCTGGAAAAAACCTGCAGGTCCTAACTATAAAATATGGCGCAAAGAATTCGAAAGATGGGCAAACGCTGAAACAAGAGCCTGGGAGGACAGCGTAACCAGATCTACTGATGACTCGAGCATGGCCCTAGCAGCTTGGAAGGACACCATGTCTAGATTGTCCCGCTCCTCGGACGATAAACCCCCCTGAACGAGTCACCCGGCTGACCATTCGACCCACACGGTCAACTAAGATGCCAACACCTAGACCACAACACCCCAGATGGGGGCCAGAGAAGAACTTGCCCACTCCCACCAGCTGCCCAACCACCTGTCTTTTCCAGAAACCTGACAACTGTTACCCCCCCTTTACTATGGAGACAGTTACTGTGAATTTGTCGTTTGTATGTTGTTGTTTGTTTAAGAAGGCACAACTTCTGCGTAAGAGTTGGATAATCTGAGTAAGGATTCCGGCCAATATACTGTATGATGTTGGAAAACGTTAAATGCCAATAAACAAATTTTAAAATAAATAAAAATGAATGACCTGAAACCTTACAGTCATCACCTTTCTGTTTTGCTTATTCAGCAAGTAACCCCGTTTGTTTGTTAAATGGGAGATAGCAGGAAAGGATTTGTTGAAGGTCACAGTAATTGCAGTTTTTTTGAACATTTTAAAATGTAAACAGCAGCAGCTGCATGACATCACATCTAGAAAAGGCCAATTTTATTATTTTCTTTGGTCCTTTATATGTTGCTTAATGACAGCCTCCTCCAGCTTATAAGCACTGGAACAAGAACTGAACTCATGTTGCACTGCACTCTCTTGTTCCCAAAGCAAGTGCGTTGCCCCTGAGCCATCCTTCCAAATATATATTTTATTTGCTTGGGGAAGCAACAGATGGTTTGCATCAAAGGCAGAGGGCAACTTCATTTAAATGAATTATCGCACCTAACATCTATCTACAGTGTGCCTGTGATGCAGGTCTGGCAGATCTGAGCCAGGTCACGCAGTGCCCAGGCAGGATTGGTGGCAGAAACCACTGGGGCACACCCCTCTCATCACAGGCCCAGTGGCTCATTGCATGGACAAAGCAGACAACAAGAATCACTGATGAGATTTGCGTTCATGCTGTGCTGACACGGAGTACTGCAGCCCGCTCTTATCCATTCCCTGCTAGCTAGACCTAGCCCACATGCTCTTCCTGTTGCTACAGTACTGGGTATGAGCTGGACAGGCAACCCCGCCTCTGAACCCAACCATTCAGGAATTCTTCACTAATAGACTGCCAACCTGTTAGTGATGGCGGCTTTATGGTTTTTCCTGTATCCCTATTACTTGTCAACGGCATTAACAACTGCCTTTTTCAGGAGCAACATAGTTATCTGCTCTGGGCGCTGCCTCTTTTCCCAGTGCCTCAGGGGTAGCAAGGGACAGGTTTAGTGGAAGCAGAGGAGGAGCCAGGGGTAGCAGCTGCTACCCCTGGCAACCCCCAAATGACGTCCCCGGACACCAGCCCACAATTATCATAACATCGAACCTAGAACAGTAAGAACTCCTTTTCTGATGGATAACAACATGACAAAGCTTCCACTTTCAGGTCAACAGCAGACTGATCTTTCCAATTACTAGCATCTTTACACTATGCACAATCCCCCCACCCCCACCCCCACAAACATCAGCTTTATCTATTCTAGCACCACAAAAGTCTCGGCAGAACAGTTCAGAGCTCATTGCATGGCCTACTGCTTCTTTACAATAGCTCTTCCAAGGTACACAAACACACCCTCCCCCCTCTTCCCAGTGTACAAATGCTGTCACCAAATAGGTTAGATCTTGGGTTTTCACCTCTGAAGAAAGCACACACTCAAATGTCACTTCCACAAACCACATAGATATAAAATGGCACTAAGGACTCAAGTTCTTCCAATCTGCACTCATCAACACTTCGGTTTTCTTCTTTGCCTTGTACCTTCGTTAATGCACCTCATGTTCTTGCAGAGTCATGTGCAACAAGGCCGTCAAAGTGGTACAGAGGTGCACTATATAAGACCAGTTTATACTTGACCGCGAGCCCTGTGCCATTTGCCTACACTGCTCCTAAAATGCATTTTCAAATGTACAGCAGTCATTCTTTTCTGAAAGGTCACATGCAGAAACAAAATTAGCAAATCGATATTTGTCGAATCCATTAAAGGATTGCTTCAAGGACATTAAAGCATTTTTAAACAGACTTTATTTACAGTAATATTGTAAAAATTTGAAATATATTTTGTGACCCACTCCCCCGAATTTGGGCAGGGGTCAAGCACAGACAGGGTCCCCTGGGGCCCCCTCCTCACTTCCCACTTCAAAATCCCAAGGTACCTACGAATCCAAAACAAGAAACTCCTTTAGTATGGAGGAACCCCTGAACCTCCCTCAGGCCAGAGCTAACTACCTGATGTGGACACTGAACTCTTTTCCTTTAACGTGACACGGTTACAGCCATGTGTTCTCCCTTGTGAGTGTGTGGATGCATTTGTTTCTGCAGTAGCACTGCCAGAGACATCAAGGAGAAAGGTTTGTGTAGCTCGCAAGTCTCCTGCGGATATAAAATTGCCCACAATAATGGAAGGTTAGGAAGAAAACGTTATGTCTATTTACTGTGCATGAGATCAAAATGAGCACATTTTGCTTCCACATTCATGCGAGCATTTCATGGATTGCAATGTTACATTTTCCCCACAACTAAAGCATTTTCTTTATCCCTTGGTTGAAAGAGGTTTCCCTGTAGGGAATCCAGTGGAACCAGTTTACAACAGGGCAAGCCAACTGAGCCCCTTTGGGGAGGGGAGGAGAACACCTATAGGTCCAAGGCCATTATAGAAACTAAAATGGCGGCAGGCCCTTGTATAACTTTAAACCCTACCCTTCTCAACCCACATGCCCAACAGCACATGGCCCAAACACAGTCAAACCCAGCCCATAATAACTTGGTGCAAACCATGTTCTTAGGCACCACCCAAATGGGGAAACTCGGACATTAAAAGGCAGCCAGCAGATTAACAATCCATGTGAAAACTGGCAGGAAACGAGCAGCAGACATTGGAGACCCCTCCCATGAGAGCCCAAGCGAGGAGAGCATGATGGCAGAGACCACAAATGAGGAGACACCGGTGGGTGGTAAGGATGGAGAAGCATGGAGTAGTGTGAAGGGAGATATTTTTGGAGAATAAAAAACTGTAGTTGAAGGAGGGGAGTAGTGAGGTATAAGGAAATAGTAGAGGAAGGCTAGAGGTTTTGTGTTGTTAGAGGAGACAGATAGTTTCGGAGCAGAGGGGTTATGACCTTGTAGAAAAGGACATCACATGCACAGGACATGAACAAGATATTAAGTTAGAACAGGGGAAAGAGAGAAATAGTACTTCTGAGATGTCGGAGGGGGGACATTGCCAGGGAGATGGCGGAGTGAAATATTAACTTGGAGAAGATGGAGGAAGACAATGAGTTTGAGACGAAAGAGGGGAAGGAGATATTCATTTTAAGAGGAAGGAGAGAGGATCTTTTTGAACAAGGAGGGTGCTGACAGTTTGACGTTTTTGGCTAAGGGAAAGGGGAAGGAGGAGACAAGAGGAGGAAAGTGGGAAGTATTTTGCAGAGAAAGGAGAAGACTTGAAGTTAGGAAAGAGTTGCAGTGAGAAGGAGAGGTACCATCTGGAAAGAGAAGAAAATGTGTATCTTCTAAAGAGGGGGATAGAGCTGGGCACTTGTAAGAAAGGAAGATAAGCGGAGACCAGCCACTCAGAACAGATAATTTCCAGATGGCCCAGATGATCCAGGAGACATTGCTGGAAAAGGGCTTAGTGGAATGAGACAGTGCCACTATTCTGGGCAGCATGGCGACAGCCTGTTGCTAGCCATAATGGGAATCCCAAGAAAGAACATCAAAAGGAGAAATGGGTGGATGGAGAAATGGGTAGAATGGAAGAGTGGGGTCAAAAACCTTGGGACCAGCTTTGTGGGAAGGTCCCATTGCTCAACCAAGAATGAACCCCAGGCAGAAGACCTAAAAGAAAGCTGTCAGGATGACCATGAGCCAGCAAACACCCATCTGCCTGAGAACCATTAGTCCGAAGCGCAAGAAAAGCCCACGACCCAGAGAGAGGGTTGAGGAAATACACCCCCTCTGTCACAAACATCTGGTTTGGGAGAGATGCCCTACTTTGAACAATTTGGTTTGCACCAGCTCCCTGAATTGATTTGCATAGGGTTTTGTAGTACTGAGCAGCTTTTGGCAAATCCTTTGAAGAAAGAGGGGAGTTCCTGCTCATCGATCTTCTATATTGAGAACCCCATTCCTCACGTTAGATCCTGACTCTTTGGTTCATGATCACTGCTACCATCCTGACATCCTATTTGTTTTGTTTTAATATCACCCAGACACGTTGCTATTTAGTTTCGAAAGAATGACTAATAAAAATCCTTGAAACAGGATTCTGGGTCTACTCTCAATTCTGGTTCACAGAAACAGTCGTCCTGGCGACCTGTCATAGTGTGTATAAACAACACCTGTTCATTGTAACTACCCTCCTCAAAACTGCATTTTGTAAACATTACATTGAGAATGTGCGCCAGTGACATTCCGATATGGAGGGCGTACTCCACTAAAATCCACCAGGATCACTTATTGCTTGTGTATGGTATAGGCCAATTTGGTAGATTATAAACTGAGAGCCAAAACTATACATCACTTCTTGCAGAAATTCGAATCTCTGATCCTTCAAGCTCTTGCATTGTTGAAATAAATTTTTGGTGCTTTGAGTTATCTGTCATAGGTTTGAATTTGGATTTATATTTTGTACGCCATTTGTGAAATGTTGAACAGAACGAAACTCATTCTTTTTCATTAGGATAAAAGGTTATTCCAACCATAGAGATGCTGTTCATCTTGCAATTAGTACAGTGCATTTAACGCACCTCACAGTTTAGAATAGCCACACGTCCATGCAATATATTTCCAATGCCAAAGTGATGGTTATTTATCCTTGGTTCAGTATTGTTTTATAATGTGCTACTATTGCCACACTGATACTTTAGGCATTGGTTTCAGGGGCCATGATCAATTTATTTAGATAGCAGATAAACTGATGATACATTGAAAGATAAAGATGAATGCGTAACAATGTCCTTACTTTACAGCAAGCTAGATCCAGATATAGTGGAATCCACTGTGGGATATGCAGAAGAGAAGCCATCTTTAGAGTCCTCCGCAGAACAGCCATCTTTAGATCAGCCATGTGTAGCGAAGAATGAAGATCAGGCATCTTTAGAAAAGACCGCAGAGCAGCCATGCAAAGTGAGGACAGCAGAGTCGCCACCTTTAGAAAAGACAGCAGAGAGGCCATGTGTAGTGAGGTTTGCCACAGATCAATCACCCATGGAAAAGGCAGCAGCAGACAAACCTCAGGGAACCAGCAAAGGATGTGGGTGCCGTGCAACCTGCCCACATGCAGACAAGTGGTGAGCAACAGCTGAACAGCAACATGGCAGATCTATGAGTCACTTATCTTGCAATAGCTCCCAGAGTGAATGGCTCTGTAGGTTTAATAATTGATGAGAACCATGCAGAATCAAGTGTACGTCCCGTTAATATGCATGTGCAGGAAGCTCCTCTGTTCTCCATTGAGATAAAAGTTTGTCCAGGACAACTGCATATTGAGGGGAGCCCATGATTTGTCACAAGCATTCCAAATGTGGGTGCCAGGACAAGGTACCCGTTTGATAATCCAGGCACATAGCCAGCAGGGCCTGTCACAAGATGTGGTGAGGCACAGGGGAAAAAAGTGTTGACGTCCCCTTACAATTTTTTGCACAGGGCCAGCAGCAGCACTGCCGCAAACAGGACACAAGAGAAATCTCCTCCTGTGTTTATGTGTGAATGTACCCAAATATGGTTTATTATTATACCTGTAAATCAACTACAGCAATGTTATGTTTCACTACTGAAGAAAGGTTTATTCCACACTAACGTTTGTACCATCTGAAAAAATATATATAGGATGGCATGCAGCATGTGGTATGCGGCACAAGCATTAGGGAGCACCCTGCCCCTGTGTGCGCATTAAAACACACACCATACACAGTGACAGGTAGATGATGTTCAGTGGTGGCTGGTAAATTTTTTAACTGAATAGGCTTAAATGTGTGCGCCAATTATGGGGGATCAACAGAGCACCGTAAGGGAGACCAAACCAAATAAGGCATACTTGAGAGGGTTTTTGTCCCTGGGCACATTTTTGAAACAATGGGTTAAAATGGTGCATTTTACAGTACTTTCTTTACACATTTTGGGTATAAGGCAATACAGTTTGCAATTGGTTGTGTATGGAAGCACATGGAAAAACCAAATAGATGAAAGCCACCAACCGTAAACAGGAGCATTTTTCAATGCATTTCAAGCCGCCTTTGCCAAAACATGGCAGTATAAAAACATTTTCATGCTGGCTGTTGCATACATGGCCATACAGGCTGCATCATTATATGCCAGTATTACCATGTGAAGACTCACAGCCAGTAACAAAAGTCCATGCCACAGAAAGTAAATCCAGACTGGCTGTGCACCAAAAGTGTTATTACTGGCTAGACTGGCTGGCTGTTGCATACATGGCCATACAGGCTGCATCATTATATGCCAGTATTACCATGTGAAGACTCACAGCCAGTAACAAAAGTCCATGCCACAGAAAGTAAATCCAGACTGGCTGTGCACCAAAAGTGTTATTACTGGCTAGACTGCCCTACAATCAATGTAGGCCAGCCCGCCACATAACATTTATGTATGCTTTACCCAGGCCCAGCTGAAGAAGTGTGTAGGCCCATTTCAACATGATGGTTGGTCCCCGCACCGCCTGTTGCTTAGAGCGGAATACAAAATCTGTCATATGTTCTCTTAATGTGTATGCAATACAAATTCCTTGAACCGCTTGTCACAGACGGCTTCAATAACTCGAGGTTATAGGTATAGGGTTTAGGTATTTTATTATCAATGTTGCAGATTTGATGTTAGAATGACGGTTGGCACGCTGGGCTAATGGGGTCCCTAATCTCACCCCATCCTTCCTGTGGGCTCCCTCCTCCCTAACTCAGGCATCCCTATTCCCCAACAGGATGTGGTGCACAAATAGAGATACATAACACCTACTGTCTGGTTCTAACCTAGTCCTGTTGTGATGTACTAAAGGCCGAACACCCTTTTCTACCATCCTCCCTCTGGGGCTTCCTAAGGGTTCCCAACTGTGATGGTATTCTTCCCCAGAAGGATTTCAAGATGTTTGGATGTTGGGTTGTTTCACAATCTCACACTCTGTGTGTATCTCTCTCTCTCTCCTCTCCCTGCTCTTTCTTTCTCTCCTGTACATCCTTATTCTCATTCCTCTTTTTTAGTCTCGCTCTTTCTCCTCCTCTGCCACCGGCCTTCTTAGGTCCTCTATCTCCTATCTCGCCTCTCTCCCTACATGCATTTTCGACTTCCCTCTCTCTCCCCCCTTCTCCCTCTTTCTCTCTCCCTCTCTTTTCTTCAGATTTTCTCACATCCCTTCCTCACTTCCAGTTCTTTCCCTCCTCTTACATATTCCTCAATCCTCACACTTACACCGTCTTTCCTAATAGTTGCTGCGCTCTCTCTTGCCTTCCCTCTCATTCCCTCTTTCACTTTGTATCACTCTTGCCTACCACTATCTACATTCATGCCTCCCCCCTACGTCACACTCTGCTCTCTTCTACACCTTTCTCTCCTCACACACTCTGACACATACATTACCAATTCTACAATCTCTCAAAGCCTGGTTCCACTCTCTCTCACACTCAATACCTTACCTGCAACCTCACGCATCTCTTCTGCAACCTTCTCAGCACTCTGTGCCACCTTCCACTCTCAGCCGCGTGATCTCTCGCTCTAACACTCGCCTCCTGATCTCACCGAACACCTCTCATCCATGGTTCGGAGTGTGGGGTCTTTATAGCCCTGCCTTTCCTGATGTTACTCTCTCCCGCTTCCCATTGGTCTTTCCTGTCACCTGTTTGCTCAGGCCAATCTCTCCATGTCATTTCCGATGGGGGTTGGGTTTTTCGCAGCAAAAGGTTTCAAATCACCTCTTGGCCCTGCCCACTTGTTGTGATTCAATTAAATAAGCAGCAAAGAAATGTCAGAGATCCATAATACCCTGCCAATCCCAGGAAGGCTCTGATGTCTTTTTTCTTTCTTGGGTGGGGAGTACTCTGAATAGCCTCTAACATGTTTTTATGGGAAAGTAGATATCCGTTCCATACCTGAAAGCCCAGAATCTTCACTGAGCTCTACACCAGATGATACTTGGCCAGATTTGCAGAGAGGTCGCTTTCCACAGGCATGGAGATGTATGTGTCCTTCCCAAGATGCAATAGGGACTACGATGTCATAAGGTCCTGCACATTCGCGACATGGTTCCAAGACTTGGTCCATAAGCCTCTGTAATCCATGTGGCCCAAAAGGCACCACATTGAAATAAAATGGCCCATCTGACATTGAAAAGACCGTCTTCTTTTTATCTTCGGGGTCAAGTGACTCGTGGCAAAAGTTTTGCATATGGCCAGGGTGATATTAGCTCGCCTTTGCGCAGAATCTCAACCAATTTGTTGATTCATGGCAACGGTTATACGTCTAATTCGGACACCTTGTTTCATCTGCAGAAATCAATGGAGAATCGCCCGCTCTGGTCTGGCTTTAGCACTAACACAATGGACGATGATAGAGGGCCAGCAGCAGCACGTTAATGTTCTCCTTCCAGGCTTTTAGTTTGTTAATATGATAGAATTGTGATGGCTCCTGTAAGGAAGGCATGGCATCAACAGTAGACACAAACATAATAGATGCAAGTTTTGAATGCCATTATTATGTAGTTTACTGGGGTTGGTGAAATACCTAACTGGCTCTTACTCTAAAATGGGAGTAATCTCAACCATAAAATAAACAAAAAACAAGTCCAAGTCAGTCTAGTCAAAATAAAAAGACCTATAAAAAGAAAACCTAACCTTGCCCCCCTTCTCAAGTGACAAATGTGTAAAGGGAATGCATAAGGGAAGATAGTGTCTTAAAAGAAATGTCAGAATGGCTTAGGTAACAACTCCCTTCCCCACGTTCAGAAGCATGGGGTGTCAAGAGTTTATTAAAAAGGATAGGTGGATGGCACAGTTCTATCAGTTTTGCACACTCTGGCTTGCTGGTACAATTCAACAGTTCAGGCTTGTACTTCAAGCTTTTGACAGTCTACTCAGAACATTTCACAAAGACTTTCGAATGTGTGATTTTGCTTAGCAGGACCACTCTGTTACTTTGTATACTTTTCTGAGCATTCAATCATTGTTCTTGTCTTTATGCGTTTTATCGGCACACACGCAACCTTCAACTCTTGCCACATGCCTCTTTTGCTCTTAACACAAACCGGGCTTTTGTTTGCCTTCTATAATTCAATGGTCGTGTTAATTGGTCCTCTATCTTTAATGCTTTTCCCGTAGCAGTCAAGGCTGTTACCAAAGCCTCCTCTTCTCCTCCCAAACTCCGTCGTTCACCCGGGAGTGTAGCGGTCCGCCTGGAAGCACTTTGAAGGTTTCTCTTTTCCGCTTACACGTTTTCGGTCATGGAACGTTTACGGCTTCCCGATAGGATTGAATTCTCGTCTGGCTCTTTCTCTTTCTCCGCAGCAGCCGATCAGCCCCTTTGCCTTCCAACTTCCATAGCCTGGTTCACATTAACCCCCGAAAGAGATGTTCCTTCTCGCTCCCAGTGTGCCTGTGCATGCCACCTTTTATCCTGACAGAGAGTGTTAATAAGTGGCAGGTGTATGTAATTTTGATTACGTGAGACAGAGACATTTCAGGTCAGTGGAGGTAATCCTCCTGGCCTAATTCATCAACTTCCTCGGCTCAGTAGTGTTGTCAATGTGAAGTGGGCAGGAATTATGGGAGTTGCAGTTTCCCATAAAATAAGCAGGGATAAAGGTTAGATGGTGTAAGGAAAAAGTAGGACACTATGTCTCCCCATCAGGTGCTTCACCCCCACTCCCTGAGGCCCCCTTACCCAGATGGTTTTCCCTCACTTGTCCACCCCAAGGATTGGGATGCAAAAGCGATGGCCTTTCCCTGGCCACCTGAGTACGGGATCCCCAGGGACTAGGCTCTGGTTTTTCACACTCCCTACAGCCTGCTTGTTGGACTTTATAGGTTAGACTAGATGCTACATCAGCAATAATATATGGTGCATGACATCTATCCAGCAACTTATTTTGGGTCGTAGGTAGAGGAACCATCGTCTTATCCACCACATTAAATATTATAAGCTTGACCATCTGATTGTAGCCTTTTTCCTACCTTGCTTATGCTGCTTGCTGCATGTTTGGTGATGACAGCAGGACTATATGGTCTCTGCATACAAAAGTACTTTAGTAAAATAATCCTTATATCCAATTCCGGTAGTACCTTTGTATCCGAAAATCACTATGGGTTCATGGCAAGATTAAATAGATATTGGGAATACAGGCAGCCCTTACGAGTGCCACTCTGTAGGTAAAAGCCCCCCAAAATCAGTCAATTGACCAAAGCCTAGGCAAAGAGGTAGACTATAAGTTCATGAGCAGTGGAACAAATTAAGGGCTAAAGTTAAACCTTACCATACCAGGTCACTCCCCTGCACCTAGTCCCAATTAATTGTGTTCATGTCGATTAGGACATGTAGCCAAACGCCCAGTTGAAATTCAAAAGCAGAGTGGAGAAGTTCGAGGCAGAGATGGCCGTACTACCTCGGTTGTTGGAAGAAGTTATACTGAGCACAGGCAACCTCCAGGTCGACAAATGATCCAAAATGGCGCAGATGGAAGTTTCAATAGGCTTACAAAAGGAAAGAAGGAGTTAAGAAGGTGAAGGACGATGTGGGAACATCAGAAGGTGTGAATTGAGAGAAGGAGGTGCTAGGAAAGAAGAAACAGCAGGAGGAGGTTGTACCAATAGAGAAGTAGATAGGACAGAATAGATTAGAGTTCAGTATGTGATGGAGGTTGTAACATAAGTAGGAGAGATACAGGATGCAGAGGAAATAACATCACGGATCAAGCATGGAAAGGAAGTTGTAGGAGAAGGTACAGGTGGTGGTAATAAAACCCAGGGTCCAGGAGGAGGTGTGAAGATAAGCAGCAAGGAGTGACACCAAACAGGTACCATCAGAGGATCAGAGTAGAGTTTGTGCGATGGAAGGAGTATCATGAGATGGTAGTGGAAGTGCTATGGAGCTTAGAGCATCAGGGAGAGCAAGAGACACCCCTGAGAATACAACATCCCAGGCTGTGGAAGAAAGGAAAAGAAAAGACAAGCGGGTAGCAAAGTAGGGATTGAGGAAGACCAGTATCTAGATGGCAAGAGCAGCAAGCTTCCAATGGGCCAGGTCAGCCTTAGGCACGTCTGCTCACAGAACTCCGTGGTAGCATCAGTCATGGGGAACAGGACCTGTGAAAGCTGGCAATTAACGTAGACTTAAGAAAAGCATTTGGGTCAGCCTTAAGCCCTCAATGCCAGAGGAGGCGTAGACACCCCCTGTGAACTGTATAGACTTCTCCGGTGTCCCAAAGACTTTACTACACACATCGGTCAAGAGAGAACCATTTGGCGAGAAAACCATCCTGATCTGTTTCTTCGGTAAATCCCTTTTCTTGGATTAAACTAGCCTCTGTTTGTACACAGCGCCTGAAGAAAATGATAGAATGATAGTACTTGATTGTGACATGCTTGATCCCAGATGTTCTACATGAAGGTGAATAACATCAAGCAGTTCCTGCATGTTATCATACCCATGGCATCCTTTAATAAAACTGACTTGATGAAGAATAATTTGCATCACATTCGGATATTGGGGCATATATGTTTCCAGAAATTATGTAAAAGGTTATTATTATTCCTTCTTATGTGGCTCAATTCTAACAGCATGCATCAATTTTAGAATTATGTGTGCTATTTAATCACAACATAAAATATTGTAATACAATTATAGATCATCTATGGATATATGGGAGAAGACTTGTTCCTTACTGGATATGTCAAGGCATATGGGAACCAAATCTAGACCTCTAGTGGGTGATCCTTCTGACATCTGGCTATGGATCCCTTGGTGTTGCATGAAGTAAATACATTAAAGAGGCAGGCAAAAGATTTTCCTCCTCTGCCAATTGGTAGGGAATTGACAGGCATAGACTTTACATTTACAAAAAAAATACTTTTCCGTCTGGTTCATCTTCCTTGGGTTTGGGGTTACCCCATTAAGGTAAATGGGGACAATCTTGGTGCCAGCGTTGGTATTCTTTGTGGAGACTTGTAGAAAAGGAGCGTGCATCTGACATACAAGTTGAAGCACTAGGGCAAATGGTCACAGATAGTTATGGCACCTACAGACACATGACTATCGCTGGAGTTTCTGTTAATTTACAAACCCACCTGTTAGTCCTATAGATTGGGGGTTAAAAGTTGCATGATGAAAAAGCTAATCAAACCTGAGGGGTCTAAACAGATGGCTCACTCCTTGGAAGGGCTCTTACTCCAAAGTTTTATGGCTTAGCAAAAGTGGGTGTCTTCTCCTTGACAACAACAGAGAGCTGGGGCTGGGTAGGGTGCACAGTTTCAGAAGCAGCATTACAGGAGGGCTAGTAGAGGTGTATAATTAGGGATGGAGAAAGTAGCGCTAAGCAACCTAATGGCACCATAAAACACCAGTGGGGCTCGGGAGACAGTTCAGAAGGAGAATGAAGGACCTCTTCAGATATTGTGAAAAAAAAAAGACCTAAGCCAAGAAGGGCCCAGCCTTTAAATTAAAAGCTTTTCTTTCTGTTGCTCTTCCTCCTGTATAAGCACAATACAGACATAAGTGTCTCTACTATTGTCAGTGAGACATATATCGGACAAAATGATGTAATATTTTTATCTAGACAATTTCTAATTCCAATACGTGAACATCTAAGTTGAGACTCACATTAGGCGTAAATGGCCTTAACACACTTATATAAAAGGTGCAGGGAACTCAAGACAATAATGCACGTCACACAGTGCATACCAAAAAGACACTGCCAAAGTGAATCCAAGATGATGGCAACATTGTGTAGCACCTTTAAAACCACTGAAACTACAGGTCAGACAAATTGAGTAATTAGCCAGTGCAGAGAAGCTCATTACTACAGGTTCAAAGTACCGTTAGAGGAAACTAAATTAAGAGCCCAATCCAAGACCCTGGCAAAACCCGAATGATCAAAGCCAACCACAAAGAGAACACACATGCACCATAAAATTCTGGTTGAACCCAGTGGAAGCAGCAGATCATGAACAGAAGACTAGGTTCCTTTATACTACTTCCTGCCAAAGCAGGGAGACCATAACTTGGGACAAGGCAGCAACTTCACTAAAGGAACTACTGATGTCCTGGACACTGATAGTATGGTATGAAGCCTACCAGACCTCTAGAAAGGACCTTAACACTGAATGGCGGGGAAACCAGGTTGATGTGAGGCCTAGAAAACAGAATGTTGAAAGCCAGATTGTGGCGATACCGGAAGAAATGTATACTAAACACCAGGTTGTGGTGAAAGCTAATGAAGTGAATTCCAAAAACCTGGTTGTGGTGAGAGGTAAAGAAGTGAATGCAGAAAAGCAGGTTGTGGTGTGACCTAACCAAATGAATGCTGAGAAACTAGGCCGCAGAGAGACTTGACTAAGGGAATTCTGAAATTCAGGTTGTCGAGAGACCCAATAAAGAAAAATGTTGATAACCAGGTTGTGGGAGACCTAACCCAGTGAATCCTCAGAGCCACACTTGGAAGAGACCTAACCTAATGACGGCTGAGACTGAAGTTGTGAAGAGAGATGATCAAGAGAACCCCGAGGACAAAACAGATTGCTAAGAGGTATGACTTGTGTAACTCTGTCCCTGGTTCTACTCCTGTTCTGGACCCTGTGTAAACTGTCCTCCTGTTCCGTTTCTCTCTAACTAGATTCATGCTATAACATATACAAATTTGACCAAGTGAACGTTGAAAAGATCAAGTCACAGAGAAACCTACAGCTCTTGGAGGAGACCTGGGAAAGTGAACCTTGAAATATTGGGAAACTCCAAAGTTGGTAACGAGTCATCATTAATTGAATGATGAGGATCCCACACATTGGCAATGAGACCAGAACAAATGAGGATAGAAGTCCACATTGACACCCTCGCTCCGGCCCTTGCTGATTTTTGCAACCACTCCTTTGCCTCTGGATCCTTCCCCTCCCCTCTGAAGCACTCCTTTGTGCATCCTCTTCTCAATAAACCCACAGATGATCCTTCTTGTCCAGCTAACTATCGCCCAATTTCCATTACTCCCTTTCTGGGCAAACTCCTAGAAAAGTTGGCCATCTCTCAGCTTAACCTTCATTCCAATTCTGTTGGCTGTCTCCATGACCACCAGTCTGGCTTCTGACCTCCCAGAAGCACTGAAACTGCTCTCCTGAACATCCATGAAGATCTGCTCTCCAACCTTGACTCTAACATTCCCTCTGTCCTCATCCTCCTCGATATCTCTTCTGTCTTTGACACGGTCAACCATACCATCCTGCTCAACCGTCTCCGTGAAAACCTGGGTATCAATGATCAGGCTCTGGCACGGCTGACCTCTTTCCTCTCAGAACAACCCTCCCAGGTCCAACTTGGGACCTTCGTTTCATCTATCTTCCTCTCTATCTGTGGTGTTCCCCAGGGGTCTAACCTCTCGCCCTGGCTTTTCAACCAATACCTGGCAACTCTTGCCCACTGCATTGCCACTTTCGCCTCAAATTTCCAGTGCTACGCCGACGACACTCACCTCCTCTCCCTCTCTCATCTCTGATTGCCTAACTGCCATTCAAGATGGGTGTCCCGCCAATGATCGTTGTCTGAATGCCAGCAAGACAGAGATTCTCCTCATCGGCACACCTTCACCATCCTCTCCCCTCACTGTCTGGCCGGCCTCCTTTGGCCCTCCTCCTACCCCCACCTGCAAGGCTAAGACCCTCGGGGTCATCTTTGACTCCACCCTGTCCTTCTCTGCCCCTCTAAAAAGTCAAATTTCCTACTGCACCTCTTCGGAGGTACTCTGCCTTTCCTCTCCTTCCCCCAGAAGCTCATGGTATCCTAAGCTCTGGTTCTCTCTAGCTTGGACTATTGTAACAGCCTCTTTCTAAATCTACCTGCCTCTACTCTCCACCCTCTGCAACATCTCCAGTCCCGGAAGCACCTCAAGACCTTCCTCTTTTCTTCTGCCTTCGCTTCCCCTTTCCCCTGCTGATCTGTTCTCTCTTGGCACTGTGCACCTGGCCACCCTCTGCACTCTGGGCCCGGTACCTGCTCACCCTGCCACCCTCCCGCACTGCCTCCGTGCCACCCCTTGCACTGGGGTCTGTATCTGTACCCATACAGCCCCCCCTTTTCTTCCTGCACTTATCAGACCTACCCTGTCTGCTGCCTTAAACCTAGCACTTGCAAATTACTGGCTGTACTACCACTGTTTGTTGCCATTATTATTTATTTATTATTATTTATCTGTTTCTCCTCTGCTTCGCACTTTCCACTTCTCCCCCTTACATGCACTTTTCCCCTCCCCCTCTCCCATGCACTTGCGCATTCTCAATGTCACTGGACCTAGTAAGATTGCTGTTCTGTTCGCCCCTGTTCCCCTCCCTTGCCTCTGTCTGGCGGCGTGAGATCGCTCTTCTTTCCCAGCTGTGGTTTTGATTCGTCATCGGAGTTGGCTGGGTCACATGCTCAGAGACTGTGATTTTGAGCTCGGCACCTCTGAATTATGAGGATTTATTCCCACTCATTGCTGCTCGTGTTTCTTTCGTTCAGGGAATGGAATGTCACTCATATCTAGTGTCCTTGGCAGCGGGTCCTGTCCCACACACTTGTTCTTCTGTGCAGGCTGAATTCGCCTCTACTCTGCTCAGCTCTTGCTGAGAGTCCATGGCTTACTGTAATTTCCCTATGCCATTACATGGTTTCTACATTGTTTGTGCTATCCTGCATTCTCCATACATTAGTCACACTTGGCTGTCAGGTCCCATAGGTTAATGGCACGTAAGAGTCTGCAAGCTTGTTCAGGATCTCTTGCTTCTTGCGGTTTCTGCATGCTGTGTTTAAGCTAGTGACAAAATAATAAAGCAAAGGCAGTATGTACGTGTTTCTGTCCTCCAACTATAGAACTGTACATCTGTGATCTTCATGTATTCGAGTGCGTGTTTGTGTTAGAATCTGCGGATGGCATGTGTGCTTCCTGTCTAAAGCATCTATGTTGTGGTGTCTCTAACAACGTCAGAGGCTTCGGCTTCTTGGCGCTTTAGTCAATACTGTAGTCTCTTTTGTTGCAGCTTGAGGGTCTTCATCCACTCTGGGTAGGGTTTGTACCACACCTGGTCTATAGGGCTGGCTGAGTGGGTACCTCTCAACATACTTTTAAATTATTTGTGCATTGGGAATTGGTCCGAAATAGTATAAGCGGTTCCGATATCTTCTGTTCTTCCTCCGGGCCATTTACCTTATGGGAGGAGTTACAGGGGGCACATTTGGCCATCCCTCTTCAATACCTAGAGGGAGAGATTGAAAGCAGGAAAACAAGAGGCATGGTCCAGGCTGTGATCAAACGCTAAAAGTGCCTTTCCCGGGGAAACCTCTTCAATTGTGTTATAGAATGGGGCTGGACACTGTAGAATAGGTTTTGTGATGTCTTCTGTTGGTCAAGAACTGTTTAAGGATTAGCATGAAGGCTAAGGACCTGTTCGTATAGGTTTGAAACTGTCTGTTGACCAAATCCTTGAACATTTCTATATAGACTAGGACATGTAATATCAGGTTTGAACTTTTTGCTTTGCCGAACCGCTATAGAAGGAGTTAGGGCACCAGAGAAACATCTTATGCTGTGCTAGCCCAATCCATGACACTGTTGTTATTACAAACTTCCTTATTATTTATAGAGATTCCCCTAGTTCCTACAGTCATTTGGTTTAATCCTTTCCCTGACTCAATTCTAAATAACCCACCCTTTGGTGTCACTTGTATCCTTGTTCTACCTCCCTACAAAGCATCATTCAGACTGATGTTGTTACATTTATCTTTTTAGGACAACTAGTTCCGACATCTGGGTTCTTTGAAAAATTGTAGAAGAGTCTCTCAAAGTGTTCCAGTGTATACAGTGATTAACCAAGCAGGAGAGGTTTGTTGCTAAAAGATGGTCTCTTAGGCCACCTCAAAGCCAATTGCAATTAGTTGCAAGTGCTTCTCTGAAGAGGTGGGGGGGACCACTCAAAAGATCTGTCTGATGGTCTGGCTAGTAGGGTGCTTCATAGCAACCATATGGAGCTCAGGGAACTATATTTGACTTTGTCATCGTTCCTGTCTAGATGAATGTACTGTGCGTCCCAGGGATGCTTTATCTTTTTAAGTAGTGACACTTCTGAAAACTGTGTTCAGGAGCCTGAGAATGTGTTGCATAACAACGGTAGGGATCTTGCGAAATTAGAAAACGATAAGTCAGGAACGGCCAAGGAGAATCCCACTTTTCCTTCTTTATTAACTATGGGGGGGGACAGCATTCAGAGCCCAGAGTACCCAACGGACTTTCAAAAGCAACTGAGAGAGTTGCTATTTATATGCCATGGTGCAGACATAAAGGCCAGTGCCATGCAATACCCAACCAGCACACCGGGACATACAGGATGCCCCATAACCTTGCACCTCCCTTTTCTGCCCTCCCTCCAGCACCTTACCCTGCATCCTGTGATCCTGCTGCTGCTGCGTCCACTGACAAAAGAGGACCGATTTCCTATTTCCTGCTGAATTTCTTTCAGAATATAAGCACTTTCCCTGGGGTGTCCATTCTCCCAGGCTCCTATAGGAAAGGGTGGACAGAGTAAATGGTTGCTGCTAATATTTATTCTCCATTTCATTATTTTCTTTCCTGTTAGTGCCTGCTTGCCACTGGGTGCCACTAAAGTGCCTCATAAAAAAGCACACACATATTCAAATTAAACTCCAGCACGGCACTCCACTGAAACAACTAGTCGCATACACCTGCGTTCTGCTCAACTGCCACTGTGCCCCTGAACACGTACACACATACACATGAAATCAATGAGCTAATTTGCACACACTCCCCAGACATACTATTTCTAAAGGAGACATGGCTCAAACCCACTCACACACCTGCTATCCCTGATATGCCTCCATCACACTATCGCATCCACAGAGACCACCCACAGATGGATATGTGATATTAGCTGTGTAGATTTATGAACATCTTTAAAGGTGAATGAAGAACACATCCAAGGAACATTTATCGGACATTTTATAACATTTAATGGACATAAAGTTAGATTTTGCATCTTGTCACATACCAGATTTGCTGTGCGCTATGGACTGACTCCTGGATCCCCAAAGGTAGCTCCTGACTAACGGGTGATGCCAGATACGTGAGCATCAGAAGAGAACTTCCTTGTTGCAGTGGCAACAACAAGCCCACTGACCACCAGAGAAGGGTCTGGGACCCTAAGCCAAGTATGTGAAATATCCAAGGAAAGCATCCTTATCGCAGTGGAAGGGAACAGTCCACTGAGGCCCAGAGAAGGACTTGGGACTTTGCCAATGCCAGGAGAAGAGAGTAATTCTCCTGGTTCTGAAAGGAAGGAAACTGAAAGTCTTTTTGATCAAGCAACACTAGGAGAAGGGGGTCATTCCCCCTGGCCTTGGAATGAACTATATTGAAGTGAATGAGCCATTACCAGGAGAAAGGAGTCGGCACCCTGGTTCTGAAAGTTGAAGGAAACTGAAAGTCCTTTTGATCAAGAGATGCCAGGGGATTATTGGAGCGTGTCAACCAATACTAGGAGAAGGAAGTCATTCTCCTGGTTCCTAAAGTTGACTGTTGTATAGGTTTGTTGGAACCACAAGCCAGGGGAAAGGGAGTCATTCCTCCTGGCATCCTTTTTGGCAAGGAGGCAAGGAACATGTTTGGGAGTACCACCCACATACCAGGAGAAGGTAGTCATTTTCCTGGAGAAGGACCTTTTCTGTTGCCTTATTCTTTAGCTGTAGTGTAAGTTATAGAAGGAGGTTCTGACACAGGATGGTGGAGTTTGATTTAGACGGGCATTCTGACAGCCCATTTGTAATATTAGTTTGAGGCAGGGAACCACTGTCACTCCTAAGCAATATCTCACCTGCTCCATGAATCTCTTCCACATGCCGCTGCCCACTCCTGGTCCCTTGGTCGTTGTCTACCACCACCCCTGATCTCACCCGAAAAGCTGACACTTGCCGTTTCCTGTCCCCTGTTTTAGTACTCCGTTAGTCGCGGTGCCTTTTAATATTAGTTTGAGGCAGGGAACCCCCTCTTAGAAGATTTAGAAGTGTGCCCAATAGCCTCTCTGTGAAAGTAGAATTAGAAGTGTCCCCAATAGCATCTGTGGGAAGTTAAATTTAGAAGTGTGCCCAATAGCCTCTGTGAAAGTAGAATTAGAAATGTCCCCAATAGTCTCTCTGAGAAAGTAGAATTTGGAAGTGTGCCCAATAGCCTCTTTGTTAAAGTTGAATTTAGAAGTGTGCCCAATAGCATCTGTGGGAAGTTGAATTTAGAAGTGTGCCCAATAGCCTCTGTGAAAGTTGAATTTAGAAGTGTGTCCAATAGCCTCTTTGTTAAAGTTGAACTTAGAAGTGTGCCCAATAGCCTCTCTGTGAAAGTAGAATTAGAAGTGTCCCCAATAGTCTCTCTGAGAAAGTAGAATTTAGAAGTGTGCCCAATAGCCTCTTTGTTAAAGTTGAATTTAGAAATGTGCCCAATAGCCTCTGTGGAAAGTTGAACTTGGAAGTGTGCCCAATAGCCTCTTTGTTAAAGTTGAATTCAGAAGTGTGCCCAATAGCCTCTGTGAAAGTTGAACTTAGAAGTGTCCTCAATAACCTCTCTGTTAAAGTTGAATTTAGAAGTGTCCCCAATAGCCTCTATGAAAAGTTGAATTTAGAAATGTGCCCAATAGCCTCTGTGAAAAGTAGAATTAGTAGAGTGCCCAGTAGCCAAGTTGCCCAGTAGCCCCTGTGAAAGTTGAACTTAGAAATGTACCCAATAGCCTCTGTGAAAAGTTGAACCTAGAAGTGTTCCCAATAGCCTTTTGTGAAAACTGACTTTAGAAGTGTGCCCAATAGCCTCTGTGAAAAGTTGAATTTAGAAGTGTGCCCAATAGCCTCTCTGAGAAAGTTGAATTTAGATGTGTTTCCAATACCCCCTGTGAAAGTCGCATTTAGAAGTGTCCCCGATAGCCTCTATGAAAAGTTGAATTTAGAAATGTGCCCAATAGCCTCTGTGGAAAGCTGAATTAGAAGTTTGCCCAATAGCCAAGTTGCCCAGTAGCCCCTGCGAAAGTTGAACTTAGAAATGTGCCCAATAGCCTCTGTGGAAAGTTGAACCTAGAAGAGTGCCCAATAGCGTCTGTGGAAAGTATAATTAGAAGTGTGCCCAATTGCCAAGTTGCCCAGTAGCCCCTGTGAAAGTTGAACTTAGAAATGTGCCCAATAGCCTCTGTGAAAAGTTGAACCTAGAAGTGTCCCCAAAAGCCTTTTGTGAAAACTGACTTTAGAAATGTGCCCAATAGCCTCTTTGTGAAAGTTGAATTTAGAAATGTCCCCAATAGCCTCGGTAGAAGATTCTAGAAAACACTCGAATGACCATATAACCCACCTTATGCTTACTCTATCCTTACACCACCACTCAACTAGAACACAGAGATACTATGACACCATTCGGTATAACTGTTCTCATACCAACATCCGTCACATACTCCACATCACTCTATGTAAACACTGCTGGTTACACACCCCCAGCCAGGCGTTCTCCTCAGGCCTAACGCAGCCACATCCGGTCTGGATAAATCCTGCCAGAACGAACACATACTCCTGACCCCTCAACCACCACACCTACCGCTAAGAAGCAGCTATTACACGAATACCACACAAGCTGCACACATACATGGTGCCCACACGCATCTTTGACTCTCTCTACTCCCTCTACTGATCTGAACTTCGGTTCCCAAGGGCGTTCAACCTACCAGCGCCTTCAGACCATACCAATGGTATATAAGGCGCTATATAAATGCAAAATAACAATAACAATAACAATAGGGATAGTGAGGGTTTCTTTTCTTACAAATAAGTATTTGGCAATCACAATGCCACCTTTGTGTAAGCTTCCTTCTTTGTGACCCTAACAGTGTGTGGTTGTTTTATTGTTGGTTCTTTGATCTGTATTGTCCCATGTTTGCTTTGGCACCAGAGTACGGTTTTTGTGGTGCACGTTTTTATGCTTGTCTCGGTGAGTTGAGTAGCCATGTTTTCAGTCATTTTCTGAAAGTTAGGTGTTTTGCATTCATTTATATTTCCTTTGTTACCAAGTCCCAGAGTTTGACTATCAAGTAGGAGAATGTGGTTCCTCCGAATTTCCTTTTCTCATAATGTTTTGTTTCTATTTGCACATCATTGCTCGATCTTAGGTTTCTTCCTGATTGGTAACGGTTAATTTTACCTTGGAGAAATTCCACTCCTTGTACATGTATTGATTTGTGGACGATGCAGAGGACTTTAAAGTTAATGTGTTTTTTTAATAGTAGCCAGTGTATACTTCTCAGGGCTGGTATGATGCGGTCTCTTCGATTTAGTCTCAGGGGTAGTCTTGCTGCAGTATTTTAGATGCATTGTCGTCTTTTTGTGAGGCGTTCTGGTGTTCCACGGTAGAGGCTGTTTGCATAGTCTAGTCTCAATAGTACCAAGGAGATGATTGAGGGGCTTCTGTATCAGAAGGTAAGGTAGGGGAGTATCCATTTTATTAGCCGCAGGAGGTAGAAGTATTTATTTGCTATTGCGTTGACTTGTGGTTCAAGAGAAAGTCTGCTAGTCTGGATTCCAAGGTTTTTTAATCACTGAGAATGTCTCTGGTTAGGTTCCCATACACGGTGGCCAGCTCAGGTATGTTGTGTTGCATTGTCTTCTGGAGGGGAGATAATGATTTCTGTTTTTGTCGGATTTAGCTTGAGATTGTTGTTCGTCATCCAGGTGTAAATGTCTGTGAGGCATTTGTAGAAGGTGTTGTTTGGGTCTTGGGCGGAGGTTATCTTGAAAATTAGTTTGGTGTCGTCTGCTTAGTTGTAGGCGGTCATTCCATGGATTTGAATGAGTTTCTTTAGGGAGAACATGTAGATGTTGAAGAGGAGCGGGCAGAGACTTGATCCTTGTGGTATGCCACGGGTGATATTTTTAGTATAAGATGTATAGAGCAATACGTTTTTTCTTTCTGTTCAGTTGGTGAGGAAAGATTTCAGCCATTGTAGTGCAGAAATGTTTATGCCACGTTTCTCTAGTCACTGCATTAATGCTGTGTGTCTGATTGTGTCGAAGGCGGCTGATATGTCAACTAGTATGAGGGCTGATTTGGTGCTGTTGTCTGCGTTTATTTTTAGGTCGTCCCATATGGAGATAAGTGCTTATTCAGTTCCTCTCATGGGTCTGAAGCAGACTTGGGAGGGGTTGGTTGAGTATTCTGTTGCTTTCTACATGGTTGAGTAGAGCTTTGTAGATGTGGGTCTCAAGGATGTTTTCGCTGGGTAAGTTCAATTCGATATAGGTCTGTAGTTGGTAGGGTTGTGATGTTGTCAAATAGGGATTGTGATGGTACGATGCATTTGTTGCACAAGGTTGGGTTTTTAATTTCTTTGATGATTTTAATAATTCTTTTTTGTGGGTTTGTCTGTTGCTGATTGGATTCTTGTAGTGTAGTATTATACTTTTTCTTTTTGCTTACAAGACTGCTGCTTTGTAAATTCAGATTTGTCATCGGTATTTGTTTTTGTCTGATTGGTTGTAGTGATTTCTCCATTGTTTTTCCAGTTTGCGGTTTGTTTGTCTGAGTTCCCTCAGTTCTTATGTGAACCATCTTACTGCAATTTATTTTGGAGGTGCTAATTGGTATTGAGAGTCTGATCCAGGTGTCGAGTTTCTCTTCCGCTGAGCCTGGAGTCATTCTGTTTAGCTGGGAGGTGTTTAATTTGATTGATTCCAGTAACTCTGATAGCATTTCCAGGCGAGAGTGCACTACAAGTGACACATTTTTCATGGGAACTAAACCTGTAGTGCAATAGGTTATAACACAATATAGGTTGAAAAAAAGAAACAATGAGTGTTAGTAAAAACCAAGAGAAATCATGGATACACAGCTTTTTTTATTTTTTGAAGTATGACTTTTTACAGTTTTCTGTTTTTGCCATTTTGCCCTATTTTGATGATGAACCAATTTTGCAAGATCTTTTTAATCATACTGTGGTCATTCTTTTTATTTTCCAGCTCATGAATATAAGAAGATAACTAAAAAGAATATTGAAAAATCGTTCATAAGTCAACAAGGATTTCAGAAAAGCTGTTGTTTACCAACTGTCCACTTTGAACGTTACTATAGATTGTCAATTGATATCAACCATCAAAAATGACTGATACATATCAACCTGATACTTTTCCATTTATGTTTACTACAGTGCCTTATTCTTGAATTCATATTTATTCTGTTGGTCCAGATATTTGAATTAAGGCTCAAAATCGGTTCCTTGTAACCTAACCACATTGTAACAGTCATGTTTATGACCTGATTGTAGTAACCAATAAAGAACTCACATGATTATATGTGCACAGATCAATAAAGATGCAGGTGCATTGTGACAACCTGTTTCCAAGAATATATGCTGATCATAGGAGGGTATGGGGGGTTGGTGGTGTACATCATTTTTTTCAGTGACTCCACCTGCTCAGCATATCCTACTAGTTACATTTGTGACTTTGCTAGTAAATAAGACAAAGTAGAGATTTTAATAAAGCGAGTATTATGTAGTTCACCGTTTTCTCTATTTGACAGCAGCAAGAACAAATGTCATTTGAAACTTCCAACTCCATAGTTTATTGGCCCTACAAGTCCCATAATCCCTTGGTATAGGCCGCATGGAGTGGCTATCTTTCATCAGTCCTTATATAATTTATTTCTCCCTTTAGGTAAGTCCTCTTTAGTTGACCCGATGTGAGCATCCATAAAGGCTCCTTCTTCCATTTTATTCAACAGTCCTGGTATCTGTCTGTTCCTTAATATGACTCAACACCTCTGCCTGGACCCAAGGCTGAAATGGACAACCAGGAATATTGCGGATGGGTGTCAAATTATTTTAATCGATTAGTCGCCAAATAATACTCACCTCTGCGCCTTTAATAAAATCTCTACTTTCCACCATGTTTAACATTATGTAGATTTTAGTTCATGGCATGGAGGCTTCATATTATGCATTTTTAAAGATGGGATGAAAGCACAGCCGTTTTATTAGCAATTGGCTTATTGTTAGGAGAGTGTTTCAAAGTGTCTACCTGGCTGGATAGGACTTGCACAGAAAACACTCTGCATCTTTAAAATAGACATTTCAAGGGACCTAGTACCGTCTCTCTTGCCTTGCCGCCACCCTCCACCATAATCCAGCTATTCCTAACCCCGATAATAATAGCGAATGTTTACCCTTCCTGTCAAAAGTCTGTCTTTTCCTAAAGATGTTCCCTAAATGCAAACTCTCCTTGCTCTCACCAAGGATTTGTGCTCTAATGGGAGTTTGCCAGTGCCTTGCACATACTCTGCTGGATTCAGCCTAGTTCAGTCAGCTCACTCACCTCTGCTCTTCTACTCTTACTACAAACACCTTAGCCGTACTCCTCCCATCAGTCCACTGTCCCTCAGATATTTAATTCCTCCTCCTATTTCCCACGTTCACCTTTTGTTACACCTCCTCTCACTGTTCTTCACTTCTCTCCACTGCTAATATTCTCCTCCCACTGCTACTCTCCTCCTCCCACTACCATTTTCCTCCTACCAACTACCCAAACACCCTTCTTTCACCATGTATCATTCAATTCACAGTCACTCCTTACGCTAATTTCTACTCAGACAAACCTTCACACCCACTCTGCAGAACCACTGTCACTCCTAAGCAATATCTCACCTGCTCCATGAATCTCTTCCACATGCCGCTGCCCACTCCTGGTCCCTTGGTCGTTGTCTACCACCACCCTCGTTGCTGTTTCCTGTCCCCTGTTTAAGTACTCCGTTAGTCGCTGTGCCTTAACCAATCTGGCCTTTTCTTCTCCTACCAGGTGTGTATGTTATGTTATTGGACATTTTTACAGCACCTTTTACCATTGGTATGTTTTCAAAGCGCTGTGGATTGAATGCCTTTGGGGACCATGGTCCAGATCAGTGGAGAGAGTAGTGTAGTAAATCGTGCTTGGGTGCACTCAGTATGTGGTGGTGTAGCTCCATCCTAGGATTAGGCATGGTGCAGTGGTTGTGTGAGATCAGTAGAATATGTGTAGCAGGCCAAATGGACTTGTGCGGCTGCATTCTGGTAGCAGTGGAGTTTGTGAGCGGGATTATGTGTGCAGCTATGCCGTTCTATCATGGACGATAGCCGCATTCTATTGTCTGTTGGCGCAGAGGAGAGAGTTAGCATATTGGTGTGTTTAAGTGCCTGTGGATTGGACGGCGACCCTGTTCCTGATGTCCTACTAGTGTTTGTCTAAGTGACCGTATCTCCCTTTAGGGTTTGGGCTATTAGGCTATGGTCATCCCTTTGTCTTGTTGGGTACCAGGTCAGTTGTCGATCCAGCGACTTCATCCTAGAAATTGTGGCTGGTGCTTGTAAGCCCGGACCAGCATCAGCGTCTATGGTCATCCCTGTGTCTTGGTGAGTCAGCAATTGCTTATTGGTTGCACCGTCTCTGTGTGCAGTTGCATCCAGTTTTGTACTAAGTGTACAAGTACATCCTAGCTATGGAGACTGGTACTCAGCATGCCTGAAGGTCCAGCATCCGGTCAGGCCTTGTTGTTAGTGCTGTGGCAGACTAACGGCTATTGCTCTTGGTCCAGTGTCAGGTTTCATTATTGATAGGCTTCACCAGCATTCAGTTTATCATATTCTTCTTCTCTTTATTCATGTTGCAGGGAAAGAAAATGGGGCTTATTCCCACCCACTTTCTCTGCGTGGGCTCACAGTGCAATGCATATAGCGGTGTATGAAGTTCAATGACCCGGTATCTGTTCAGGCCCATTCCCATGTGTTGTCCTGTTGAGTTTAGGAAAAGCCTCTCCTATTTGGTCCAACAGGCTTTGTCTGGATCCCTCTGGTGGGACGCTCTTTTCCCCAGAAGGAGTGGTTGGTACTCATTGGTTGCCTGCCTCGGTATCCTCCATGGAGTTCTCCATTTCCTCTGGTACTGGGTCCAGCCTTAGAAACTCGAACTCTACTCCTATTTTCCAGACTCCTCTGTCCCAAGGTGCAGTATTGGCAGTTACTGAGGACTCTCGATTTCTGATAATTAGTCTGTGTTCATTTTGGCATAGGCCCACTGCTGTATTGGGGTCTAGTAAATCCCACCCTAACACCAACTGTCACAAAAAAACTCTGAGTCGTTGTGACAGTTGAAGGGTCACTTTCTCTCTCTCACTCTCTCTCTAACACTCTCACACTCTCACTCTCCCACAACCCTCCTCCCTATTCAAGGCATTGTAACCTACGGTTAGTACTAGCAGATGTTGACCCCCAACTGTCTACTGTCTGTCTTTTCCTGAAGATGGTTCCCTAAATACAAGCCATCTAAACTCCCTCGGGAACTTGCTAACTAACTTTCTCTACTAGAACCAAGGATTAGTGTTCTAATGGGTAATGCTTTACACGTACTCTATTGTATTAAGCCTAGTTCAGTCATGCTCGCTCACCTCTGCTCTTCTACTCCTACAACAGTACCCCTCTGCCTTAATCCTCTCACCAGTCCTCCATGCCTCAGATGTTTCACTCCTCCTACCGCTCACCTCCACCCTTGTTATGACTCCTCAAACTCTTTGTCATTTCTCTTACCAACTGCTAAAATACCTCCCTTTTATCCTGTACCATTCAAGTCCTATTCAAACCTTATGCTAATCGCTCTACTCACTCATCACACAAACACGCACACTCATGCTGCAGAATCTGTCTCTGATGGAAGTTTACCAAATAAATGTGTGGAACAGTGGTCTCGGCAGAGGAGGTGGTAAACAGAAGCATAGTGCAACATGTGACAAGGTGTTGCGGCCGTGGCATTGCAATAGTCTAAGTGACTAGTAACTAAGGCGCCTATTACACCTTTACACTTGCACAGGGACATGAATGGAAAAGTCCTCTATATAGAATAGTGAATATGGTTGTAAAAAGTCTAGGAATGATAAACAGAAAAAAATAAAAGTAGTGGGACACCGCTCCCGACGGATCCCGCTCACTTCAATCACTGCTCTCCATGCTTTTCGGTACTCGTTTGGAGCGTTGAGCACTGATGTTGGTTTTCTCGCTTGGCATACTCTGTTGTCTTAGTGTCGCTCTGGTGTTTCCTATAAATGAAAACAAACACAGGCCAGTATATGATACACAAGGCAGGGGAGGGGGGGGGGTGGTTGAGGGTCCTTTCAGTTAATGCCATACCCTCCATGGATATGTCCAGCCCTGAATACAACTCCATACCTCCCGCTGGACAGGGGTTTTGAACCACTTCTGACATGGCCCATTGTTGGATCTTGTCACAAAGCCCAACTCAGGCATTAAGTTTAGTTCAACCAGAGTTAAACTTCACCACTCGCTTAAGGGTAGCAAGGCTGAGCAGTGAGGAAAAACTAAGGTGGGAGGGGCTACTGTTGAGTAGTAAAATTAACACCTTTACAGATATAATATGATAAGGGCAACAGACATGCAAGTAAATACTTTGGGCCTTATCACGAGTTGGGCGGTAACCCTTAAATCCGGCGGTAACGGTATTAGCGCTGCCAATACCGCTCCGTTGGATCATGAGTACAAATACCGCCAGCGCTATTACAGCCGGTGGAAGTATCGCTGGCTGTAATAGCGCCGCCACTCATTCGCGCTATTACAGAGCCATCACGAGTCCGGCGTAGGTGCATTTAGCGCCAGAAAATCTGTGGAAAATCCACCGAAAATACCCCTAGCCAAATGATAGAGGTAAAAGAATACAGGAGACTGCAAAAAGTGCCCAGGTGAAACCAATGCCAATCAGAGGCCTACAAAGGACCCACCCATGCACAAAACACACTTCTAAACACCATGCTGCCATTTGGAGCCAGAAGCCTTGACGTGTACATCTATCAGCTGCGCCTAGAGCTACAGAGGCCAGCCAACCAGGCCAGGGCCCTGGGAGCACAGGGTGCGGTGGGGATGAGGAGAAGGAGGAGGAGAGTATCACCAGCAAGGCGGACAGCCATCCCCAGGGTCAGGCCAACACCCTGGGCCCTGGCTGATGGGCAGTTGGTGACCATGTATAGGCTGTACATGGCAACCATCACACAGGCTGACATAGGCAGCCGTATGGCTATCAGCACTGCAGTGCCCCCGCTCGTGAAGCTTATGTCCGTGCTGCAATAGCTTGGGACTCGTAGCTACCAACACACCGTTGCCATGATGCATGCCATGGCCCAGTCCGCCTTCAGTGCTGTGCTGGGACAGGTGCTGGATGCACTGCTGCTCCATGTAAATGAGCACATTGCATTGGCAGCCACACATGCACAGGTGAACCAGCTGAACGGCCAGTGTCATGCCATTGGACAAGTCATGAACGTCATAGCAGCCGTGGACTGCACACATGTAGCACTAGTAGTACCCAGGGTACATGATGCGGCATACAGAAACTGTAAGAATTATAATTCCATGAATGTGCAGATGACATGTAGACCTGACCTAACCCTCAGCCACTGCTGTGCCCGCTATCCAGGATACACCCACGACTCCATGAACCTGCGCAATAGTACCCTGCCAGCGTACATGTAAAGGCACCAGGGCCTCAACACATGGATCCTGGGTGAGTACAAATGAAGTCTGAAATGCATTTGAAATGACACCTGATGGGGAGTTGAGACACACAGTGAAATCCATGCATGCCAGCAGAAGACATAGGCAGCACTAGCACTGCAACTTTCCCATGTATGTCCCTTGCACGAGAACCCTTGGACATGTGGAACACATCAGAACACAGCCAGTCTGTATGGCAAAGACATGTGGGAGCCCAGTCAGATATGGAAGCCCAACTACCACAATGCATCCTGTGTGTGTCGCAGTGTTGCTCCCCATCCTGACACACCATAGACATCCCACCCTGGCCCCCCGACAGTCATGGCAATGGTGCCCGAAAGTAGGCACATCCACAACAACACAACACAACACACAAGTTGCTCGATCCACGACAATGTACATCCCATAAACAATGAGTCCTGATTGGCCAATCACATGCCTGGATAAGTGTACAAAATAGTGACAATCAGCAAACGCAACACCACCCAAAGGGAATGCCAATGACACATGGCCGAACAACATGTCGCATGCACATGCAGATACAAAGGTCCCCTCATCCAGTTACAAGGGACAGACCTGATACATCTAGATACAGGTGTGGTGCTAGCAGTAAGTAGTCCATCGATCCGATGCTGCCCCTTGCACAGCACACACCACAGTGGAAGTGACCATATGACAAGTAGAACACACGTACCACATGAGTGTGATACACATGAAGACTCACACAGACATCGAAGCACAGCTGCATGTCGACCTCAGACCATGCATGTCCTGCAAGACGCAGTGTGCATGGCAACATAGCAATGAGCTAGCATTACCGCTTCAACACAAACTTGATTCTGCTGCCAATGTCACTGATTACTGAGCCTTGTGCACCCACTGAACCAACCTCGTCCTCATACCTGCATTCCCTCACCTGCAGGTGATTCATGATGTCCCCAATACACATGGCTCATGACCCCTGTGCGTCATCCACACACTCAAACTGAGCAGGCATACAACATTGCCCATGGATGTACACAAATCGAGAGGGCATTGACATATCCACCTTGAAAAATCTGCAGACTCGTCCTAACATGTGCCATGCTGCACAACATTTGCTGTTGCAGGAATGTGCCACTGCCCCCCAATGCCGATGTGCAGCCACCTGGGGATGGAAGTCATGATGATGATGTGCCTGAAGCTGGTGCACGTGTACAGAGGGATAGGGTAGGGGAGGGGAGGTTGGCAAGACAGGGCTTGATTGATAATTGTCTCAGATATGGTTGAAGGGTACATATAACACATCACTTGTACATTAAAGAGTCAATGATCACAATCATGAATGTCCATGCTTTGTATGAATTTTGAACGTGATTTATTAAATGTTTGACAATCCCCACTCCCCCCAGCGAACTCCCCAGCACACAATCCCCACTCACCAAAACAGTGCAAGTAGGTGCATGTTCTCAAGGCCCGCAAAAACGGTGCCATGTCCATCTATGATGGTCGCGGGCGCTTTCCAAGTCCGGGCCCCTCTGGTGAGCCGGCTTTCAGGTTGCGCATTGAACGGCACCTTGGTGAAGGCTCCAGGGGCATCCGAGGTCGATGGGATAGCTCTGGTGACCTGCAGCTGCTGGCGGAGAAGATTGTTTGATTCCCTTGCCTGCTTTGCATGCGGAGATAGTCCCTCGCACAACAACCGTACACTTTGCCCAAAACATGTAAGGGTCGCGATGCATCCCTCTACCACTTTCCGGGTCCGTGCATTGTCATGGGCCATGGACTTATTGGCATCCCGTATGGTACCGCTGATGGCCTTTATGTGGCAGCTGTGCACTTTGGTCATGGACTGGATTTTCGCCTGTTTGGCCTCAATAACATCCAGACGTGCCATCATGGCAGCTCCCGTGATAAATGGTACTTTGGGTGTGACAGGGACCGGGCTGACAGCTATGCGCTGCCTGGAAGGGGGGCTCTAGGGAGACATGTTGCCACCTTGGATGGGGCTGCTGCGGTCCGAGTGCCTATCCTCTGGGGTACCATAGGATGGTGTACCAACGACTGGCTCTGGTGTGCGGACACAACGCACACCTGGAGTGTGTATCCTTTGCAACTGGCTCTGGGATTCCCTGAGGTGTGGCCATTCCTTGCGTGTGACTGCGGCTGGGTGAGGTCAACAGATCAGGTTGTCGTGCTGCTGTCTGTCCCTCATCAGGCTCAGACCCAATGGCGGCTCCCTCAACATCCAGTGTCTGCATGGTGGCTTGTGGTGAATGAGGCGCTGCCCCCCTGTGGCCTTGTGGGTACTGCACCCGTCTGGTTGGGTGACGTGGGATGGGTCCGGCATCGTGTTGTTTCCGTCCGGCCCCTTTGCGGGGTGGTGGTGCTGGTAGAAGCGCGCTGCCTCAGGCGCCGTGCTGTTGTAGCCTCCTCACCGTCATCGTTGGCCTGTGTTGATCACTGTGTCCCTGTGGGGTACATAGGGTGTGGTAGGAGTTCAGGGCAGCCTAGATGAGTATCATGCATATCATACCTTCAAGTGGGTTTGTACACCGTATCAATCATGCATTGCAATTGCATTTTGTTCACTCCCCATGTTGTGATTGGTGGAATGTGTCACTGTTGAGGGACACTGCACAGACATGTTTGCGTGACATCTTCAGATGCCTGCTGGGGATGCACGGTGCCCATGTTGCTGGTTTTTGTTTTCATGCACACTCACACATCATGTAGCTGTGCCATGGCCATCCATGGATGTCTGTCCCCTGGCCCTTGTATTGATGCAGTGCATGTACAGGGGAGTCTAGGTGGGCGCTACATACGGTGGTACAAGGAGTCACACACATTGCTTGCACATACATTCACTCAGGGTCTGCATGTGTGGCCCTTACAGGTTCATGCATTTTTAGAGGGGGGCTCACCTGCAGCCTGCTGGGTACCGGTGCCAGCCTCCGCTCCTCCAACTCCCTCTGTGGTGCCCATATCGATGAGTGTAGTGATCTTTTCCTCCCAGGGTGTGAGCTCGGGTGGTGGTGGTGGAGGCCCTCCTCCAGTCCCCATGCTTGCACTCCTGTGCTTTTTTTTTTCTCTCCAGTCGAGCGTGGAGAGTGGTCGCCGGTGGCCCTAGGGGAACAGCAGGCCTGGGAAGCCCTGCCTGGGCCTCCGTGAGTGTTTTTTAAATAATATTGATTGATTAATTTGCTTTTCGCGCTCTGAGCGCGGTGTTTGGCCTGCTCCTGCTCCCCCCTCCCACTTCCTGGTCCTCCTCTCCCTCCCCGCCTCCCTGCCCGCCCACACCCCCCTTCCTCTCCCTCTGCCTATAACCTCCCCCCCTCCTGGGCAGCCCTCTGCCCGGCAGCCCCCGCGGCTAAGGGCCCCAGGCCAAGGGCGACTGTGTGTCTGCAGGTGTCCGCAGGGGACGCCAGGCGCCAGTTCCACCTGTTCTCCGTTCCCCGGCCCACCCCTCCTACTCCTGGTTACATCCGCATGGGGCCTTGCCTCACTGTATTCACAGTTGAGGTAAACTAGGGTGTTTTTCTCCCCTCGCAGGATTCTCAAACTTAGGTGGCCCGGTACCTAATACGCATTACTGTTTGCTCTGAACTGTGGTAAACTAGGGTGTTTTTCTCCCCTCGCAGGATTCTCAAACTTAGGTGGCCCGGTACCTAATACGCATTACTGTTTGCTCTGAACTGTGGTAAACTAGGGTGTTTTTCTCCCCTCGCAGGATTCTCAAACTTAGGTGGCCCGGTACCTAATACGCATTTCTGTTTGCTCTGAACTGTGGTAAACTAGGGTGTTTTTCTCCCCTCGCAGGATTCTCAAACTTAGGTGGCCCGGTACCTAATACGCTTTACTGTTTGTTTTCTCTAATTGTGGTAACTTGTGCTTGCTGCTCACTTCCTGTCTGCGTGCTCCCGTTTCGTCTGTCTCCCCCCCCTCCCTCCTACTCCATGGTGCTCTCTGTCTCGCCTATCTTCTCTAACTGCTTCTCCATTGACTATCCTGCTCTCCTCACTAAATCTGGTAGGAAAAAGTTTAAAAAGGACATCCTGGTCTCCAACCCAGGCCTCCCTATCGCTGACACCTACACTAGTGCCTGCTCTAAGGAAACTCTCACTGGCATCCTCTTTTTCGTGCCTTCGCCTGACCTATGGACCCTTCATATGGTCTCTGTGCTCTCTCCTTTCTCCTCCTCTCCCATTAATGGTGGCACCCGTTGGGATGTCCTCTTTGCCCCCTTCCGCTCCTCTAAGGCCATCATTAATGTCTACGCTAATGGGACCATCTTGGTCCAAGGCCCTCAGGCCAACCTTCTCCTCTTTGATAGACGCTTCCCACACCTCATCAACTTTCTCTCCTCTCCTGCTGTCCCCCCTCCTCTGTCTTCGGCTACCTTGCCTCTACCCCCCTCCCTGCCCCCTCTCATGCTCCTTCTTCACCTCCTTCTTCAACACCTCCGCAGGGCGTACCTCTGATCTGTACCCCTCCCCGGAAGTTCTTCAAGGAGGGCAACCTTCTCCACATTGCCACTCTAAATTCTCGCTCTGCCATCAAGCATTCCTCTGATATCTGTCACCTTCTTGAGTAACTGGACCTCGACGTCCTCTGTCTCACTGAGACATGGTTCACAGCCAGCTCTGCCACCAGCTTTGACACACTCCTACCTGACGGTTACAAGATCCTCTCCATGCCCAGGCCTAACTGTGCAGGGGGTGGTGTTGCCCTTATCTTCCCTGAGTGGATTCCTGCCACTGTCACTCCTACGCAGACCTACTCCTCTTTTGAATGTCTTGTCTGCCGACTCTCTCTCTCTCCTAGCCATTCCCTTACCGTGGCTACTATCTATCGGCCACCTGGTCAAATTTCTTCCTTCCTCTCTGAGTGGGCTGACCTCTCCTCCTCACTCCTGTCCTCAACCACTCAACTCCTCTTTCTTGGCGACTTCAACATCCACCTTGATGCCTCCAGTCCCCCCACTGCTCTCTTTCGTGACCTCTGCGACTCTCTCTCACTCTCTATTCTCCCGTCTGGGCCTACTCACTCTGCTGGGCACACTCTTGATGCTCTGATCTCTTCTGACCTTCCCCTCTCCGTCCCTCTCTCCACTCCTCTCTCCTGGAGTGATCACTTTCTCCTATCCTCCCACCTCACCCTCCCTACCCCACAGGCAAAGCCACCCTCTTCACTGCCACCCACCTTCTCGGTCATCCGACCCATGAAGCGTGTGTCAGTTGAGGCTTTCGCTGCTACCTTCTCACCCCCCCCCCTGCCCCTTCGGCTGACTCCCACCCTGACACAGCCCTCTCCATGCTCCACTCTGCTATATCTGTTACTCTTGATATCCTTGCCCCCGTCATGAGAATCCGCCTGAAGCCCAAAGCCAAATGTAACTCCTGGTATGACTCGGATCTCGCCACCCTAAAACGCAAGTGCAGGGTTGCAGAGAGGAAATGGCGTGCTTCATGTTCATCCTCTGACAAACTGGCCTGCCGCCTGCTCCAAAGGCAGTATCGGCTCTCCGTTCTCACCAAGAAGAGAGCCCTTATCCAAGCCCGCATCTCTGCGGCATCTAACAACTCCGCCGAACTCTTTAAAATCTGCAAGGAGCTGGCCAACCCTGTTGCAGTCTCTACCTCTCCTGTCCCCTCCCAGGCCCTCTGCACTGCATTGGCCTCTCACTTCATCTCTAAAACTCAGGACATCCTGTCCTCGCTCTCCTCCTTTCACCTCCCTCCCTCCCTTCCCGGCTCTTCCTCTGGCCCTTCTGCAGTCACCCCTCCTCCCTCTTTCTCTGCCTTTCCACTTTTCTCTGCTGACGAGGTTTCCAGACAAGTCCGATCTATTAAAGTCTCGTCTAAACAGGTTCACCCCTGTTCCTCCAAAACTATCAAGGACCACATCGACTCCCTGGCTCCTGCCCTGGCTGACTTTTGCAACCACTCATTCGCCTCTGGAGTCTTCCCTTTCCCCCTCAAGCACTCCCTTGTGACCCTCTTCTCAAGAAACCCTCTTCCGACCCCTCCTGCCCGCCTAACTATCGCCCTATCTCCATCACTCCCTTCCTGGGCAAGCTCCTGGAGAAACTGGCCATCTCCCAGCTTAACCTCCATGCTGAATCTGTTGGTAGTCTTCATGACCATCAATCTGTTTTCAGAGCTGCCAGAAGCACGGAAACTGCTCTCCTGAACATCCGTGAAGACCTGCTCTTGAACCTCGATTCCAACACTCTGTGTGTTCTCATTCTGCTCGATCTCTCCTCTGCCTTTGACACTGTCAACCATGCCATCCTGCTCAACCGTCTCCGTGAAAACCTGGGTATCACTGGTCAGGCTCTGGTGTGGCTGACCTCTTTCCTTTCAAATCGACCCTCCCAGGTCCAACTGGGGTCCTTCCTCTCCGACATCTTTTTCTCCACCTGTGGTGTCCCCCAGGGATCTAATCTCTCTCCCTGGCTGTTCAACCAGTATCTGGCACTCCTTGCCCACCGCATCGCCGCTCTCTGCCCTAATTTCCAGTGCTATGCGGACGATACTCAGCTCATTTTCAGGCTACCCTCAGCCTCCCCCTCTCCTTCCCTCATCTCTGACTGTCTGTCTGCTATCCAGGAATGGTGTGCCGCCAATGACCTCTGCCTTAATGCCAGTAAGACTGAGATTCTACTCATCGGTACACCCACTGCCTCCTTCCCTGCAGCTCTCTGGCCTGCCTCCCTTGGCCCCCTCCCTGCTCCTACCTGCAATGCAAAAAACCTTGGGGTCATCTTCGACTCCACACTCTCCTTCTCTCCTCATATTTCTGACGTCGCTAAGAAGTCACACTACCAGCTGCACCTCCTCAGAGGTATTCTTCCCTTCCTCTCCTTCCCCCAGAAGCTCACTGTCTCCCGAGCCCTGGTTCTCTCGAAGCTGGATTACTGTAACAGCCTCTATCTTAATCTGCCTGCCTCCACTCTCCGCCCTCTGCAACTCATCCAGAACAGAACTGCGAGACTTGTCCTTGGCCTCAAGCCCAGGGACCGTATCTCTCCAGGACTGAAATCTCTACACTGGCTCCCAGTGGCTGTGAGGATAAAGTTCAAAACCCTCTGCATTGTCCACAAGGCCTTCTGGGGCCTTGGTCCTAAATACCTTCAACTCTCTCTTCCCAAATATCTTCCTTCCCGAGCCCTTCGCTCATCCGCCTCCAACTCCCTCAGGGTCAGCCGCTTCTCGAAGCAACGAGCTGGGGGTAGATCTCTCTCCGCGGCAGGGGCCTCCCTCTGGAACAGCCTTCCTGCCTCTCTGAAACTTGAGGAGAACCATCTCCGGTTCCGGAAGCACCTCAAAACCTTCCTCTTTGCTTCTGCTTTCTCTCTCCCTCTCCCCTGCTGAACAGCTAATATTCTTCACTGAAACTGCACTGATTCTGCAACTGGACCACTCTTAACGGCCTCGGTCCTGGGCCCAGCCACTCTCCACTTGCACTGATCCCCTGGAGCCCCTCTGCACTGCGGGACTGTCTCTGTATCCCTACAGCCCCCCCCTTTTCCAGCACTTGTTCTGCACTTACCTTGCACTTGCCACCAGCTGGCCCTATTTATTTATTACTTTACGCCACTTACCTTGTACTGCACTTCCCCCCCTCCCCTTCCCCTTCCACTTTTCCCCCCCTCCCACCCCTGCACTTGCGCGATCTGAATGACACCTGGCCTAGTAGGATCGTTGTCTGTCTCCCCTTGTTCCTCCCCCCCCTGCCTCGTCGCGCCTTGAAACACCTGTGTATAGGCGCGTTACAAATGCCATATCATATCAATGTATTCAGACCCGCAAGTCAATTAGGCACTTGCGGCAGTCCTCCCCATCCCGGGGCACGCGCCCCACTGCAGACACCCTATGGCTGATTTCCCGCCAGATCTGTGCTCGACGCTGCCCACTTGTCTTGCGCTGCAGTGCACCGTATAGCTCTTCCTGATGAGTCACTGCCTCCTCCATGAGTATGGCCAGCTCCTGGTCATTGAATTTAGGTTTCCTGAGCCTGTCCAGGGCTGACTTGCCCCTGGTACGCTCCTGAGACATTTTTCAGTCTTCACAGGGGTGGGTGGCTTGTAGGAGCTGTGATATTCGGCGGATTGTGATTTCCAAAATGGGCGTTGCTTTATTTCCCGTTATGGTGGTGACGCGTTTCAGGGGCACTATAACACCGTGGCTCGGCGGTAGCGCAGAGTGCAATGGATTTACGGGTTCCTGGCCAATTTCTACGCCAGACGCTATTTGCATGTCCCTGTGCGCGTGCACGCGTACTCGTGATCTGGCGGGCTTTCCGCCAGGGAGCGTGGCGTTACTGCAAATAGCGCTCGGCGGGAAATCCATCGGAATGATGCCCATTCTCTAGTTGATTACGACACACTTTATGCAATTAAAGGTAGGTAAAAAATAAAACTATATATATATATATATATATATATATATATATATATATATATATATATATATATACCTTCCATTTTGGCAACCTACTATGGCCTGCTAAATACATTACATATGCACACAGATAAAATAGATTTACTGTAATCACTAAAGTATTGAAAAAGTAGCTAGCACATCAAAATACATAGGTTGTGATCAAGAGTTGGGCGGTATCCTGGCTGGGATCCCGCCCTAATTCATTTGCGTTAGCGCTCACCCGTCTGGTGGTATTATTGCTAAGTCACAGGTTAGGCGCTAACTGTTAGTCGCCATTTCCCATTGGGTCCATTTTCATCACAATTACTGCACGGTAATACCGCTGTCAGTATTTGTTCTGAAAATTGGCATTTTTTCTGGTGTGTTTACCCCAGCTCCAAGCTCAGTTTCCTCATTGGGGATTTGAACTTGGGTCCTCCCACATGTTCTATTGTGTTGCGAACATTATGGCTTTGGGCTAGCGCTGCCGAAGGAAAAGGCTAGGGCCTTTCTTCTGAGGTTCTGCAGAGCCTCTCTGCCAGCATCTCTCATCCAGTTCCATCCCTCAGAGCGGATCCCTCCGCCATCCCGGCTCCCGGTGTTCCAGCACAGGCATGATTAGGGGTGGATGCCCCCTTGTTCTTCAACGTGCCATGAGCTGCCCCACTGATGTTGCCGCCCGCTCCAAAAGGCAGCACCGCTAGCGCTGTAAGGCAGTCCTGGGTAAGTGTCTTGTGGGGATTCCCCACACAACATATTTAGGTATTCCAAGATGATAAATTGATGATGGTCCTCTATGCTAGAAAGCAGGAGGGTAACAGAGGAAGAAGAGCCAGAATGGATATAATCTTCGGGTCTGTCTCTGGTACTTGTGGTCGTGCCGTAATGTCAACGACTGTGACTTGTGCCAATCAATGATTGTTAAAACCTTAAAATAGAGGAAGGGGAAACTCGCTTTAGGCAGACCCTCCCCGAAATCAGTCAATATGTTCTTTATTCGGAAAATAAATCTCCATCAAAATGCAATTTTTACAATACAAAACATTAAAACATTAATATCTGCATTTTTCTCTGTAACTTAAAAATCATTTTGTTTAAAATATACATACAATAGTAAAACCAATAACAGCTTGGATAAATCCTGACCTTGGTACCCACATCCCACCCAGCCTACTGCTTTACCAGTATAGTGCTCATTTTGGTCCCTAGCATTCTCTTCTTGAATGCAGAACTTAGGAATTTTGAGACTGATAGCACATATTGACGATGGGTGCAACATTTCAGGGCTTGAATGGCTGATGGAGTTGGGAGCTGGATTTAGTGGCTCCATACTGGGGCAAGCCAATGCCCCCCTTACCCGGGATTGGGCCTTGCAAAAAAAGAAAAGATGCGCCTCATCCTTGTGCCCCTTACCACAAAGAGGGCATTCGGACGAGGGACAAGACCCACTCTTCCACTTAACAGACTCATGGGGCAATGGGAGTGTGCCTAAAGTTTTTAGTTTTGCTACCATTCGGAGGTCCAGATATACCTCCGACCCCTATACGTCCTTAAGCAGCAAATAAGCCCTAGCTTTTTTCCCCCCTTAGGCAATTATCAACCATCATACTCCATGCCCATTCTCTAAAGTTGTTCTTGACCACCACCTTATAGGTACTACCCAACCTAGTGGGGTCATACCAAAGATCCCCCCCAGTCCAATGTTGAAAAGCAAGGTTCTTACATGCCTGAACCAAAAAAAAAAGTTTCCTACCACCTGGCATCGAGAGAACCTCCTCCAAATCTTCCCTAAACAAAAGCAAGGCTTCATTATTCTAAATATGCAGCCAATAAAACACTGGCTGCATTATAATGGCGTATCGAATCTCGATAAGGCCAAATTCACATGCAACTGGCGTGGACGGCGCATTGGGGGGGGTAAACCCAACAATGATTTCAAAAATCTATTTTCGGCTATCTGAATGGCAGTGCAATCATTTGCACCCCACAAATCGGCACCATAAGTTATCCCTCAGATTGTCTGGGCCTGGAAAATCTTGCGGGGTATCGAAAGAGCCTCACCCTCAAATCTCCAGACCCCCAACATATCCGTGCTGTATTCCCAGAATATGACTTAATAGCATTGCCCAGGGATGATGAAATGCCTAGTCCCTCTAACACAGACCACAGAGAGACCCTCTGGACTGTGTGGAAAGCCAACTGCAACTCCACAAATGCCAGATACAAACATTGTGAGTTAAGAAGCACGTAATTCTAGCATAAGAGATCCAGCCTCATGGCCTGGTCTACCATGGAAATAGCTGCTCTAAATCCAGCTTGCACATTGGGAAGGATACCTTCTTTAGCAACCTAGTCCTCCAGACGGTGCAAAAGTACCCTGGAGTAAAGTGTTGCCAGTGAGTCGATCAATGAGATTGGCCTGTAATTACTCTGGGCATCCCGGTCGCCTTTCTTATAAAGTGGAATCATGATTGCCTCCCTCCAACTACCCGGTGGGTGGTTACTAAAGAAAATATCATTAAAATATGTTGTTAAAAAGGTACCCAAAGCATGGGTTCGCTTTTACAAAGATCAATAGGAATACAATCCGGGCCAGGGGCCTTTCCCTTTTTCGCTTTGGACAGAGCTTGTGCGACTACGACGGATGTAAACACATCAACCCTGCCTTCATTAGGGGGAAAAGGGGATGCCCGTATCTGCCCAATCAACTCCTTTCTGACCTGCTCAGACCGCCATGCGGCATATAGGTCGGTAAAATGATCATGCAGGCCTCCAGGGTAATATTGCTTGTCACACCTGGCTGATCTGATTTAAAAAAAAAAATCACCAAGTACCAAAATTCTTTAGAATCATTTGACCCGGCAGCCCTACCAAGGGCCAACCAGGTACGCTTACCCTGTTCCCTCTTCTTTTCAATGAGCATACTTTAATAATCATGCCTACGTTTTTTGATCACCCCCGGGGGAATAACCACCCCGGACTTAAGTGTCTTAATCAGGACAGACTTGGCCTCCGGACAATCATGGTCATACCAAACCACAGATTTATGGTTAGTCAGGGATTGAGGGTGTCTTTTTTTGTTAACAAATGGGGTGAGTCGTTCTGTCCCCTAAATCATCTTCGGTTACTCTGTCGAAGACTAAATCATTGGAAGACAAAAGCTTGAGAGATGTTCTCCTCACCGGTCCAATGGCAAACATGCTAAACGCTCTAGGTTGAGGTCTCAATCATCAAGCAGTCCAGGAAAAGGCATCATTGCTCCAGATCGACCATGTCGGATTCCTTGCTCGAGGGAAAACGGGTAAGCTTTAAGTAAAAGGGCCTCTAAAATCGAGTTGGAGAAATTTTGACTCCAAATGTTGGAGGTATTTGCAAAGGCTGCAGCACCGACCCCTTTGAAGAATTCGAAACAATGCACTGAAGGCTGACATGGAGTCGTCAAAAGCCACTGTTCGCACGCCAAAGAACCCGGACAGCAAGGCCCTGAAGGCCTCTCGAGCGCCACATGTGGTCTTGAAGCTTCTAGGGAAGAGTCCACCTCCCCACCAACCAGCACTGTTAAAGGTGTTGAAGTAGAGTACATCGCCTTTGATGTTGATGGTGTTGAAGCCTTCAACGTCCTGTTCAGGCTCAAAGGTTTTCAAACTGCAAGCTAAAAAATACTTGTTCAGGTCTATGAGCTCTATTTATGAGGCGGAGGAAAGCCCTCTTTTTGGTTTTGGGCTAAATCGAGGCACTCCTGGTGTTCCAGAGGAGCTTATCTCTGAAGAATCTAGGATGAGAGACCTGGTGGACACTCTTAAAGAGGCAGTGGTCTCAACACTTCCCCCAGAAGGAGAATTTGGCACTCCTTATGGGTCTGGATATGCGGATGCTTCGTACAGATCAGACATGTCTAAGGTTATAAATTATCTGGGCTTGGGGAGGTCTACAGTTGAGTATGTACAGGATGATTTGACTGATATTCTGGTTAAGGACCGTATACTTCCATTCCATGTGGCAGTCAAGAATAGAGTCTTGGACAATTGGAGAAAGCCAGAGTCCACTCCTGCAGTGGATAGGGATTTCACTAAACAATATAGACCATCCTCCATGGACCCCGAGTTCCTTTCTAAATACCTAAGCCCGGAAAGCCTAGTGGTACAGGCAGCCACTTCAGCTTCTAAGGGTTCAGCATACCCCATAATTTCACCAGACAGGGACGATAATAGGATGGACACCCTGGGGAAGAGTCTTCTCTGCTCGGAACATGGCGTTAAAGGCAGTCAATGCCACTTGTGCCTAAGCCAAGTTTACATATACCTTATGGGAGGTGGCTGCTATGGCAGCTCAGCATATCCCTGAGGGTGAAGAGAGAGAAAGCTTTTTGAGTATCATTCAAGATGGTAAAGATGCTGTTTATCAATCTCTGCAGGCGGGTTTGCTGACTGTGTAAGTCGCTCTATGGCTGCCGGTACAGTTCTGCAGAATTTTGTATGGCTAAGAAAAGCAAGTTGTGCTCTCGACGTGCAGTCCAGACTTTAGATATGCCGTTTGAGGGATCACAGTTATTTGGATCTAGAGCGGATGAAAGCCTTGAGAAGCTGCTGACCTCTAAGGTAGCAGTGTAAGATTAGGGTCCAAATGGTCCCTTATTTTCAGCTTTATGCAATTCTTTGGTGAGCTGAGGGCGCAAGACCTTTGGGTTTTCGTCTTTTTTTCTAAAAAGACAATTTGCAGCATTACGTTTATAGTCTGATCAGCTTCAGACCAAAAGAAAACCAAGAGTGCTGCCCAGTGACCAAGTTTGCATAAATTGATACTATCAACTATTGGAAAAATCAGGCTCCCCAAAGAATTGCATAAAGCTGAAAATAAGGGACCAGTTGGACCTTAATCTTACACTGTTATGTTCAAGCAATTCAGGCAGAACCAACCAAATATAACTATCACTACTAAAGCATAAGGAAATCTTTACAACAACAGCATGGCATCAATGTATGACCAAAGAGAATTGGAGGCTGAACAACTTTTTACAGAACAACAAAATCCTAATCAGGAAAACAAAGATAAAAATCCAAAATCACTTAGATCACTGTTTAATAAATTAGAACTATTACAAAAGAAAGAACTCTCAAGATGGTGGGAGGTGAAAACAATGGAACAATACCTCAAAGTTAATAGAATACCGAGAGGCTTAAGAATTTGCATTTTTCCATCGTTTGATGAGGAAGACATAGAAGGATTCCAAGAATGGGAAGAACTACTTATTCAAACATCAAGAGAAATGATGCTGAGGTTGATAAACAATGCTAAAAAAAGCTCATGACAAATTGACAAAAGAAATAGATGCAACCAAAAAAGAAATAGAACAACTAAATGCACCAGAGGCAATGTTGAAAAACTACCAAGTATTGGATGACTACATACAGTGGTATACCAAAGAGCTCAAAATCAGAAAACAAAACAAATTCAAACGAGACGAAATGGATTACAGATTCAAAAGAATATATACTTTTCAAAAACCAATGGGACAAAGGAAATGCACACCATAACAAAGTTTCAAACCTAAACCATTCCAACAAACACCAACTACCCCACCATCCTCAGAAATAGAATCTTTGAGTGATTTAGAAACAGAGCAACCAAGTATTTCATAACCAACAACTGATGACAACTCAGGAAGAACATCATCAGCTTTTTTAGAGGAATATATCAAATACAAGAATACGAAGAGTACCCAACAGTATCCCAGAAACCAACAAAACCAAGGTACCACGACACAACCAGGAGAAGGACAAGGAGGGGCAGGGGCACCAATACAAATAACAGCTTCAATAGGAGAAGGAGTAAAAACAAGGTCCAAAAATCAAAAACCATACAAGAAAACATAGTGGTCAACTTATCTAAATTGGAACTATCAACAGATCTTGAGATGACACTAAGCAAAGGCCTGACTTTTTGCCCACCATCCAACTCTGACTACTTCTCACTAAATGCAGATCTATTCAAATTCTGCAGAGCTAAAGAAATATTTCTCACAAATTGAGACATTGCAAAAGAAAAAACAATATACTGAATCCCCATCAGAATTATCAATCCTACACATAGAAAATACGGCTAATCTTTTGAATCTAACAGAAGATGAAGATCTGTACTCAGTGGAAAAAATAACGGAAGAAATGCTTAAAGACATAGATCTAAGTGAAGAAACTACTTTAAGGCCACAATCAACATTTTTACCAGCATTGGCACAAGAGAATGTTATTGACTTATTTCACAAAGCCACTCTGAGTGAACTAAGATCACAATATTTTGCAGGAAGACTAAACAACAGGAAGAAAACTCAAAAATGGCTAAAAGAAAAAGCAGTAATTGACCAACTACGAAAAGATTCGGAAATACCAATCAAAAAAGCAGACAAGGGCGGAAACATTGAAATAATGGACTCTAAAGACTATATAACAGCAGCTGAAAAGCATGTAAACCAAGAGCAGTGCTATGATAAATTAAAGAAAAATCCATTAGTAGATTTGACATCAGAATGGACTTCAATGGTAAAAAATTGGACAGAGCAAAATTTGCTAACAGACATGGAGAAAGATTTTCTGATCAACCTTTTCCAATAATGGGTACTATATACTTCATACCCATGATACATAAGCCGTATACAACTTTTCCTTCGTTCAGACCCATAATCAATAGCATTGGCTCAATCACAGAGCCAATATCAAAATATATAGATACTCATCTACAGCCCCTAGTGCTTAGTCTTACCTCATACATTAGAGATACTTAGCATCTAATACAGCAAATTGAAGAAATAAATTGGGAACAAAGCTATCTACTGGTCACACCGGACGTCTCTTCCGTATACACAAGTATACCACATGAAAAGGAATTAGAAACTACCAACTATTTCTTGAAAACCAGATCAGTCTCATATTACAACCAAAACGAAATGTTACTAGAAATGCTAAACTTCACATTAAATAACAACATTTTCATGGTCAACAATAAGATCTACAGACAGAAACAGGGGACGGCCATGGGAGCCAAATTCGCACCATCCTACGCTAACCTATATGTAGGCCATTTTGAAATAGAACACGCCTGGATACACAACACCTTTACCAAATCCAACAATATAATCTATCGGGGGCGCTATATCAACGATATTCTTCTGATGTGGAATGGAAACACCGAAACCTTGAATGATTATGTCATATACTTAAATTCAAACCAATACAACCTGAAGTTCACCACAAACCAAAGTTCCAATCGAATTCAATTTCTAGATCTAGAAATATATATCAGAAATGGAAGAATTTTAACAACCCTCTATGTGAAACCAACTGCTGGTAATACAATTTTACATGCAAAAAGCCACCATCCCCAACATATTATTCGAAATATACCATATGGAGAAATATTAAGAATTAAAAGAAACTGTACTGAACCACAAGAATATGAAAAACATGCCAAACAAGCATTGGAACATTTTTGGGAAAGAGGCTATAAGAAAAAACGTTTGGAAAAATCGTATGAAAGAACAAAGACTAAACTAAGAACAGAAATGCTGAAAGACAAACAAGGTAAGAAGGAAGCAAAAGAACAAAAAGTGAGATTTATCACGCAATACAGCATGAATGCAAAACGGATCCAAAACATTTTGAAGAAAATTGGCATATATTAAAAATGGATCAAGATATATCCAGATACAGTGAAGAAGATGTAAATATTACTTTCAAAAGAGCGAAAAGCCATTTGCATTTCCTAGCAAAAAAACAAGAAGAAGGATTAACTCTGTTATGAACCACAAAAAACCTGCAGGGAAACTATAAATGCGGAACATGCATCAGTTGCCAATATTCAGACAATGGGAAAAAAAGTGTTTCTTTGCCAAATGGAACAAAATACTGAATCAAAAATTTCATCAATTGCAATACAAAAACAGTAGTATATGTGATCACATGCACATGCAAAAAAGCATACGTGGGAAGCACAACAAGAAAACTTTAAACTAGAATTCAAGAGCACATGAGAGCCATTATCAATAAAGACATAAGATACCCATTGGGTTATCATTACCTAACAGAACATGCAAATGAATCCATCAACGGCATAAAGTTTTTTGGAATTGAAAAAGTCACCAGACCACAGAGAGGAGGAAATATGGAGAAAATTCAGAGAAATAGAGAAGCTTTTTGGATCTTTACTTTGGACAGCTGCCATACAGGCTTAAATTCGGACAATGAATTAATACATTTATTGTAATAACATTTTGTTCAGCCTTGAAACCATATCTTAAACTTAAAAATAACTAATGCTTATGCTGTTAGCTTAATGTATAGCTGAACAATAATAAGCACGTAAACTAAAATGTAGTTAGCAAGCACTAAGCATAACCAACCAGATTTTGGTAAGTATATTGGCCTAAGCCACTATGAAAATAGTACCTGCATTGAAAATTACTTGTTCAAAGAAAAGGTAAGTAAAGGATCAAACCTGTGAAATACACTATCACGTGATTATGCTTACGGATAACAGTACACGTGAAAAGTATAAGAATAGTACTACGTTATTATGTAGTACTATTTTTAATCCATAAAATTGACCCGAGAAGCAGCAAAAGCTCTATAAAAAAATAAAAATATAAAAAAATAACAAAAGAAAACAAGCCAATAGTGAGGGCAACAACTTTATTGTTCCCAAACCAAGATGGCGTAGCGGAGCGATCACGTGATATACATCACTAAGTGATCACGCTTTCGCATAACAGTAATCACTGGGAGAAAACAACTAAAGAAAGGAACACTATAAAAGCATTTTAGATGCATTATTACGCATCTATAATAAAGGGTTCATGCAGTAGTAGAAAGTACTGCATTGTTCCCAATCCAAAATGGTGGATTTGCGATCACGTGATACATTTCATCACATGACCGTGACTTTGAACAACAACAAAAGCGAAAGGAAGCAGGTAAGCACTACGGTTATCAGGCCGTATGATCTTGCGCACATGAGGATCGATCTCAGACAATAGCGAATGTTTGAGCAACAAGGAAATAGAAGGTAAGTGCAATATGAAGAAACTCTAAGGAAGTAGACATATTATATGATTTAGATTAAAAGTGATAGTAACTAGCTGAACGCTACAACAAATTTACTATTTTGTGGTGCTCCTCTCTCCCCAGCCTTACCAACAATTGGGAGAACAAAAAGGGGAAACTGTTCCTTTAAGCAATTTCAAAATGCATATAGAAGCTTTGGGCCAGAGAGAAAAAAACAGAAGTGAGTTTATTTTAGTGCTACAAATATGTTTATTAAACTGTTATTTGTTTTCAACATGTTTAACACTGTAAAAGAGCAATTAAGATCACAAAGGTTCAGAAAAGTTAACATTTTGTGTTAAAGTTAACCTTATTAGAAGTGCTTGCAACACATTCAAAGGACAATAAGCAAAAATGTTTTTCTCTATTTTCAGATAACACAATTCTTTTGTTACGATATCAAATGTGCCAAAAAAGGCTTTAATATGTTACATGAGTCGGAAAAATAGACTTATTATTCCCTCCTGAAGATCTGTCTGGAAACTTAAGACAGTGAAACACGTGTAGAGGGCATTGATTTGAGGACATTGATTTATCATTTAGAAAGAGGGCATTGATTTGAGGACATTGAGGACATTGATTTGAGGACATTGATTTATCATTTTGAAAATAAATACAGATTTATGGATAAACTATCAAAATTGGACTATACCTTTCATTATTTTTTTCAACTAAAAAGTTTTCTGAGGGCGCAAGACATTTGGGTTTTCGTCTTTTTTCTAAAAAGACAATTTGCAGACCTCTAAGGTAGCCGCTAAATCTCTTAATGTGGCGATTAGATAGCCTCAGCAGGGTCAAAGATGGAGGAACTGTTCATTTCGGTTCGGCTCCTCTGTTGGAAGAACGAGATGTCAGTTTTCACAGAACGGCCAGAGGAGACAGCCTTGCGCCTCCCGGGACGTACAGGCAGAGGTGCCACTACACCCTCCGCCTCTTTGCCATCTGCACATAAGTAAGCCACATGACTGTGGAAGGGGGAAGGTTAACCAAGCATTTGGAAGAGTACCAAGGTTTTACTTTTGATGCATGGGCTCTACAAAACAGCTGCCCACAGGTACTGTCTTCTTTTTCTGAAAAGACCTCCGAACTGTCCCCCAAGAGGCCAGTTCTTGAAAGTACCAGATCCACTCCTTTAACAGGAAGTTCTAGCCCTGTTGGAGAAAGGTGCAATAGAACCGGCACCTGCAGTGGAAAGAAAACAAGGCTGGTACTCTCCTTATTTTCTGATTTCGAAAAAGGACAAAGGGTTGCGACCCATCTTTGACTTGAGATGCTTGAACAAGTTCCTCAGGAAGGACAAGTTCATGATGGTCACTCTCTTGCAAATCTTCCAGGCCTCTGAGTTCCAGGATTGTATGGTGTCATTGGATCTTCAGGATGCTTATTACCATGTGCCTATGCATCACAAGCACAGGAAATACCTAATATTCGCCGTTGGCAGTAGTCATTATCCGTTTCGAGTACTGCCTTTCGGGCTGACCTCTGCCTCAAGGGTCTTCAAGTTGATGGCAGTGGTGGCAGAAAATCTAAGGAGGGCAGGCTCTGGAACATCTAGACAGCACCTGCCACTCTCTCTACAAACTAGGCTTCTACCTCAATTTCAACAAGTCGCACATGACACCTTCCCAGAAGCTGCAGTTCATTGGAGCGGACCTGAACTCTTCCTCAGGGAAAGCTTTGCCACCCAAGGTAAGGGCTCGCCACATACCACAGATGGTAAACAAATTTCAGAGTGCCCCAAGTCTTCAGGCATTCAATTTTCTGAGGCTGCTCAGTTTCATGGCATCTGCATTTTTCTATTGCCAGAGGACTGTCTGAGGAGGAGAGCCTTTCAGTGGGCCCTCAGATCCCAGTGGTCGCAGTTCTCCGGCATAATTATAGATCTGGTCCAGATCTCCAGCAAGGTTGCGCCTGCAAGGAGACTGTTGAAAGTGGAACCTTTTGGGCAACCATGGCCGGTGATTACAGGCGCCTCCCTTCTCAGGTTGGGGGGGGACACACCAATGGTCTGAGGATCAGTGGATGCTGGTCTCAGGAGTCCACTCTGTACATCATCCTTTTGGAGCTGAGGGCAATCAGACTAGTGCTGATGGACTTTCGGCCCTATGCATGGGGGAAGAATGTCCTGATAATGATGGACAACACAGTTGCTGTGCATTACCTCAACAACAGAGGAGATGTAGGGTCACTACCATTATGCAAAGAGGCAATGCAGCTCTGGTTTTGGGAACTGCATGAATGAATCTCTCTCGCATCTGTTCACTTAGCCGGAGAGGAGAACACGGCAGCGAACGCTGTGAGAAGAGAAGGCAGATCACGGTCTCCCACGAGTAGGCACTATCTCAGGAAGTCCTTCAATAGATCTTCACCCTTTTGGGAACCCCTCAGGTGGATTTGTTTGCGTCCAGTGTCAATAGGAAGTGTTACCTGTTCTGCTCCAGGGAATTTCCTTAGAGAGGAGCTCTGAGAGATGCGTTTGTAGTGGATTGGGAATTTCCACTTCTTTATGTGTTCCCTCCAGTCTCCATCATTCATCATGTTCTCATGAGGTTGAGGCAGTTCAAGAAAACCATGATGCTGATTGCTCTGGATTGAGCCAGGAGGACGTGGAACCTAGAACCTCTAGAGATGTTCAATTAGTCTTCATCAAAGAGAGGATATGCTCTTGCAGGTTCAAGGTTGCAGTCTTCACCCGTAAATCAGGACCCTGACTCTTCACGTCTGGTTTCTGAGAGGTTGAGGTACAAAGATTGGGGCCTTCCCGAAGACGTAATGGAAGTGTTGCTTTCGGCCAGAAGACCAGCAACAAAATCGCTGTAGCGCTGTCGGAACAATTTTTGCAGCTGGTTATTAAAACGTTATTTTTTAGTAAAACATGTGTACCAACAAGCCCAAACAGTGGGCTACTAACATACCGCCGTTGCCCCCCCACCCCCCGGTAGTCCCATTACGCAACAAGCATCTATTGCTTTTGATTTACTCAGGTGAAGTCTGTGGTGGCTGATCAGGTGGCTCAGTTGGTACAGTGCTGGAGAGGAGGTGGGAGATGTACGGGCCCCAAATATCTGGGGGTCTCGCGTGGTGGGGTAGTGTCTTTAAGAATTCAGTTTCTGTTTCTTAGCAATATATAATGTCTCTCCTCCAGTTCGCTAGTGTGGGGGGTGTACCACGTCCCCACGCCATGGCCACTCTTCTACGTGACAGTACCAATAGCATGCTTGCCAGTTTTCTAACGTGCGAGGACAGGGGTCTCGTTAGATCAAGGAGTGCCACTATTGGGGAGTGCTCCACCCTCTCGCAAATTATTGCTTCAGTTTCATCAAGCACATCTGACCAGAATTTGGTCACTGTTGGGCAGCTCCACGCCAGGTGCAAAAAGTCAGCATCAGGGGACCCACATCTGTCACAAGATGCGTTTGACCCGGGGTGATGTCGGTTTCTCTTTTTGGGGGTATAATAGGTTTGGTGCAGAAAGTTAAAGTGGATTTGTTTGAAGCGGGAGTTGAGTGCCACTTTTTGAGTCTGTTGTAAGATATAGTCCCAGTCTTCATCTAGAATGGGGGTTTGTAGCGTGGTTTCCCATCTTGCTTTTGTTTTGGGGTTCGAGGGTAGAGTGTCCATGAGCAGGGCTTTGTAGATAGATGAGACCAATTTGCCCTCCCCTTGTGCCTGAATGACTCTGTGCAGCAGCTGCCAAGTGGGTGGTTGTTGTGGGAACGATGGAATGAGGGCCTGAAGGGTGTACCACACTCTGAAGTACATAAAGATATCAAGGGAGGAGGTGCTACCCTTTTCCTTCGCTTACTGCGGTGTTATGAAGGTGTCTTGTATGAAAAGGTTACCTAGTGTATTTATTTTGCACTTGTCCGCCCAGTTCAGATACACATTCTTAGCGGTAAGTGGGATCCTGGGGATGAATTTAACGGATAGAAGAGGAGAGTATCTAAACTGTATCTTGTACTTTTGGGCCATTTTCCGCCATATTGTGTAAGTGGATTGCACTATGTTCAGCGTTGTGTGTGGCACAGCCTGTTTGCTGATGATCACGGCCCTTAGCAGGTTGGTTGAGGCTAGTGCCCGTTCGACTTGTACGTGTGGTCTTACGAACTGGGGCTTATACCAGTGACTGAGGAACTGGGCTTGTGCTGCCCAGTAGTACCATTCTAAATCGGGTAGAGCTAGGCCACCCTTAGTGACCGGGAGTACGAGGGACGAGTATGCCATCTTTGCTGGTTTGCCCGACCAAATGAGGTCTAGAACTAGGCTTCTCAGATTACCCAGGAAGCACCGAGACAACAGGATGGGGATGTTGGAGAATAGATACAGGAGTTTGGGGAGGATTACCATTTTTACCAGTGAGGCTCTTCCCCAGAGGGTGAGTGGTAGAGTTTTCCACATGTTCACCTTCTCTTAGTGATTTCAGTGTGCTTTCGTAATTGTCTTTGAATATGTCATGGTGGTTCAGGGACATTCGGATTCCTAGGTATCGGACGTGGGCTTTCTCCCAATGGAAATTGAAATCATCTTGAACTATTTTGGTCTTAGTGTTTAAGGGAAAACCAATTGATTTAGATTGATTGATTTTCAACCCTGATACCAGCCCAAACTTAATTATTTTTCGCATGATCGGGTTAAGGTTTTCGCTGAGGTTTTGCATGTACAGGACTATGTCATCGGCATAGAGGGATATTATCAGACGGTGAGGTCCTATTTTAAGCCCTCTCTGGATTTGGCATTCCCTGAGGCCCGCTGCTAAGGGCTCCATCACAAGGGCGAATATCATGGCGGATAGTGGGCATCCCTGCCTGGTGCTGCATTGGAGATTAATAAATGACGAGCGAGTCGACCCAAGAGTGATTGCTGATAGGGGCTGATTATAGAGGAGTGAGACCAGCTTGATAAACTGTTTCCCAAGTCCGAGCTGTTGCAGCACGGTGAACAAAAAGGGCCACTCAACGGAGTCGAACGCCTTTTCGGCATCCAGAAGCACCGCCACTGCCTGCTGTTCGGGGTTGAGGGCTGCCAGAACCCCGAACATTCTACGTATCCCGAATGTAGTGTTTCGGCCAGGTACGAATCCTGCCTGGTCAGCGAGTACCAGTGCAGGCATTAGCGGGAGAAGTCTGTTAGCGAGGATCTTTGCCAGGATTTTGTTGTCGAGATTAATTAATGATATGGGGCGGTAGGATTTACAATCTTTGGGTGGTTTGTCTTTTTTGTGTAGCAGTATTATGTTGGCTTCTCTTAATGTCTGTGGGAGAATGCCAGATTCGATCGCTTCTTCGAAGACATTTAGCAGAAGAGGGGCTATGAGAGGGGCGAAGTGTTTATAAAACTCACCAGTTAACCCATCAGGCCCTGGGGTTTTGGATGGCGGTAGACTTTTAATGGCTTCTTGGATCTCATCTAGAGTTATGGGATCGTTCAGCGGCTCATGGAGTTCCCTCTCCACCCAGTACAGTTCTGTGTCTTTGAAGTAGTTCCGGATCGCCTCGGTATCCGCTGGGCACCCGGCGCTGTATAGATCTTGGTAGAATGCCCTGAATACTTCGACTATGTCTTCTTCTTTGTGCAGCATATTTCCCTGCGGTGTTCGGATACTGTCCACCCTTGTTGGCCTCCTGTCTGCAGCTATAAGCTGAGCAAGAAGGGCCCCAGGCTTCTGGCCTTCACCGTATTGTCTAATTCTATGATTGTGGCCCAGAAATTTTAACTCCCGTTCAGCTAGGTTTCTGAAGTTGAGAAGTTCTTCTTTCAACATTGCCTGGATGTGGTCTGAGTTGTGAGCGGCTTGCTGCTTTTCCAGTTCCTTCAGGTGTGTTTTGCTGGTCCCTAGCTCCCGTCTGATAAGTTTCAGGATTCCGTTTTCTTTGGCTAGACAGACGCCTCTTACATAGCATTTGAGTGATTCCCACAGCACTCCGGCAGAGTTGACGGTGCCATGGTTAATGTCAAGAAAGGTGTTGATTTCCTCGCTTAGTTCAGTGGCAAATATTTGATCTGCGAGAGATCTGGGTTTGAAATGCCATTGGGGGGGTCATGGTCTGCTAGTCGGCAAGCGGCATTCGAGTATTACCGTGGCGTGGTCCGAGAAGGTTTTGGGGAGTATTTGGCAGCTGCCCCATTGCCAGTTGCTGTGTGCGGAGACTAGCAGATAATCGATGCGGGAGTTCGTATTATGTACACTTGAGTGGTATGTGTAGTCTCCGACTTCCCAATTCTGGATCCTCCATATGTCCGATAGATCAAATGCTTTGCAGATCTCCTGCACTTGTAGGCTGGCCTTGAACGGGTGCGCAGTTGTTAGCTGTGATTGATCTTTCTGTGGGTCGAGATGAGTATTCAGGTCGCCTCCCCAGATTATGGTAGCGTTTCGCACTTGTGTAAGGCGGGACAGCACCCAGTCAAAGTTGTTTGCTCCCTATGTGTTGGGGGCATAGGAGTTGACGAAAACCACCTCCTCTCCCTCCACCATGCCCCGAACCAAAAGAGCCCTTCCATCGTTATCTCTTTCCGTTTTGATCAAGCTTAACCCCAGCAAAGTGTGAAGAAGTATTGCGACTCCCCTGGCGTAGGATGAATATGAAGAGAAGTAGCGGTGGCATCCCCAGCTGCGGGCCTACAGGTGTTCGTTTTGCAGTAAAAGGTGGGTTTCTTGAATCATTGCCACCTCGATCTTGTGATGTCTGAGTAATTGCAGGATCTTTCATGTCTTCGCCAGGATGTTGCCCCCTCTAATGTTCCAGGTTGCTACTTTGAATTGGAACGATGATGTTTTATATGGAGCCCGTTTGTGGAAAATGCGGTGGGCCACCCCTCGGTGGTGTCCGGACATTTGGGGCGACTGGATTGCATGGGAGCTGCTTCAGGCGGGAGGGCGTGCGAAGGGCGGCGGCAGGGCCCGGGACGAGGCCCGCGGTTAGGCGAGATGGCGCATGGCACGCGTTTCAAACAACAACAATAAAACAATTTTCCTTACACGGACAACCCCCAACTCGTCCGTTTGGAACCCCCCCCAACTAGAACACAAGACGTGCTGTGCACGGGGCGCAGGTGGCCTTCCGAGGCTTAGTCCCCAACCTCCCGTTTGCAAATATTGTCCTGATGGCTTGTTACCTTCTTACTTTGGATCAGTGGTGCGGCTGTTTATCAAGGCGGGACACTCCCCGCCCTTTCTCCGTTTGTGGCTCCGGCCATTTGGTTTGCGGATTTATATCCCTGCCGGTCGAGGAACAGTGTGGCTTCATCTGGGGAGTTGAAGAAGTGGGTATTTCCCTCAAGTTGAATGCGAAGTCTCGCCGGGAAGAGCATTGAGTACGTGATTTGGTTGGCGCGCAATCTGTGTTTAACATGGGTGAACGATCTCCTTTGGGCTTGGACTGACGGCGAGAGGTCTGGGTAAAACTGGATGTCGTCCCCATCGAAGTGTAGTTTTTCTTTTTCTCTTGCCATTCTCAGGATCGCGTCCCTGTCCTTGTAGCTTAAGAGCTTTGCGATGATCGGGCGGGCAGGAGCTCCCGGAGCAGGTCTTGTTGCAGGGATTCCGTGGGCTCTTTCCACTACGAATATTTGCAACAGAACTGCGGGACCGAATAGCTCAGTGCATAGTTTTTCGATGTACTCCTCCATTCTGTTTGGTAGTTGTTGTTCTCTGACTCCGACTATCCTTATGTTGTTTTGTCTGGAGCGGCCTTCCAAGTCCTCATTTTTGGTCAGTACGGTTTTCATTTGGCCCTCAAGCGTGGAGACTCGGGAGGTGAGTGCTGATGTGCCGTCGTCCAGATCTGACACTCTCTGTTCGACGGAGTCGAGCCTGTCACTGTGTTTGTCAAGACGGTGCTGCAACAGGTCCACCTTGGATGAGAGCGAGTCTATCTTGCTGTCCAGGCCACCTATCCCAGCTTTTAGTTCCATCAGGATTTCCCTAATGTCCGTTTGTTGCGGTAGCTCTACCTCCGATGGATTATTCGGGGATTTGGGGCGGTGTTCCGGTCTGGGCATTTAAGGTGCTGGGCCTGCGTCAAAATTGAGTCTTTCCTGGGACTTGTCAGGCTGCCCCATCTTGATCTTGGCGGATGTATGGGCGCAGTTCGGTTGGTAGTCCCATGCTGAGGACGGCAGTGTCGGAGCGTCCGATTTTTGAGTTTTAGAAAAGGCGCAGTTGAGGCGTGCACAAATGGAGGGCCGCCGTGCAGTCGTGCCGGGATTTACTGCGTCTCAGGTTCAGACTTAGCCGCTGTGTGCCGCGCAAGGGGCTGAGACCCAGCCATGCGGGAAGTCGTTATGGGCTAAGATGGCACGGGCGCCGCAGAGCGATCCTTTCTTGCTAGCGTAGCGTAGACTCGCAGTCCCACTTGTTTTGTGTGCTTCTGTGAGCCTTCGGCCGCGCCTCCCGCCTCTCACCTGCGGGTGTTCACTCCGACTCCGTCCTACTGCTGGCTGTGAGCCGTGAAGCCGCTCTGTATTTCTTGCAGATTTAATGATTTTGCCTCAGGATTGCCGCGATTAAACAGGATTCATGCGGGAGGTAGCCAAGAGCTTACAGGGGGGCGGCCATCTTGGTCGGCCCTCTAGCACCCTCCGCAGCTGGTTAAGAGATAAAGGAATAGACCCATTCTCTTTTGACACACCTTTGATGTTGTCCTTCCTTCTATATCTAACCTCATCAGGGGCTACAAGTTTCTATGGCCAAAGGCTATCTGGCCGTGCTGTCCATTATTAAGCGTTCGCTGGAACAGGGTTCCTAGTTCAAAGTCCCTATTGTTGTTACATTTTTTAAAGGGTTGACTAATTTCTTCCCGCTTGTTCCTTTCATTGTTCCAGTCTGGGACCTTAACCTAGTTTTGAGTTTCCCGATGGGTGCTGCTTTTGAGCCATTGCATTCCTGTCGGCTTGGGATGCTTTCATTAAAAACTGTGTTTTTGACAGCCATTACCTCTGCTGGCAGGGTTAGCGAGCTTCAAGCTCTGTCCTCTAAAACACCATTTACAGTGTTCTATAAAGACAAAGTAGTCTTGAGGGTTCGCCCCTCAGTTCTGCCAAAGGTGGTATCAGAATTTAATTTGGCGCAGAAAATAGTTTTGCCTGATTTCTACCCTCCTTGTCATCCATTTAAAAAGGAGGAAAGACTCCGCAGACTGGACCCCAAGAGAGCATTAAGCTTTTATATTAATAGACTCTCTAAATTGAGACAAGATGACCAACATTTTGTTGGCTATTCGGGCTATAGGATGAAACAAGCGGTTACAAAACAAACGCTGTCTCATTGTATAATCCTGTGCATTTCCGAGTGCTACAATCTAGCGGGAAAGAAATTCCAGATGGTTTCAGAGCTCATTCGACTAGATGAGTTGCCACTTCCTCAGCCCTTCAGAGGGGGGTGCTGGTGCAAGATATTTGCAATGCCGCCACCTGGACTTCATTGCATACCTTCAAAAATAATTATTGTTTGGATTCCCTATCGGGTCAGGAAACATGATTTGGAAACGCTGTGTTACTGTTGGGAAGGAAGTGAGCCTTTCCCACCCCTCAGGCACCATAGATAAGTGTGCAATATGCCAGGAGGGAGAGAGCCGTGCTAAGAAACCGGGCACAAACATAATATTGCCGGAATTATAGATACATAGATTTAGTGCGCGCATATAAAGCGACGTCATTTTCATAGTTATGGTAGACCCATTCAGTCCTGAACAGGCCCAAACACAGAGGGCAGATGAGCCTGCGCTGCTGATTCTCAGAGAAACTTCCTTTTGTTCCTTAACTGTTGCAATTATGTATTATCTCAGAGAGGAACGCGCCCTGCCCTGCATGGCCATGAGACAGCACCAGGCTAACAGCAGAATTCCAAACCCCACCCAGCCTGCCAGGAGCAATGGCACCCACCACTGACCCAGTCCAAGAACCCCTGTATGCCACGATAGTGGGCGACCTGCAGCCACCAACAATAAAACCTATGACCATTTCCCCTATGGTGCATGCCCATGCATAGGGCCTAACCAACTAGTCTTGCGATTTTCGTTTGTATTTAATGATGTGACTGATGATGCGGGACACCCTTCTAATGAGCGGTTCATGCAGACTCTGCAGAACGCTCTCGAGCAGCAAAGTCCTGTGCTTCCACCTTTACCTTTTTTGTGATTAAAACTTGTTAACTTTGCAAGCAATCTTGGCCCTTTTCCCTGGAGGGTTCCATTTATTCTGGCCTGAGCGTACAGGGGCGTGCCTTCAATTGGTGACCCTGACATGATCCCAGCGGCCCCCGTACCTTCAGAGGTATCCAGCCGACCTTGCCAGAAGGGACGTGCCCAGCTGCAGTGGCCAGCCCAAAAACGCGTACTTCCTAGCGGCCGCGCAGGAGACGTCCTTGTAGAATCCTGTCCGCTCTTTAGAGCGGGCTGCGGCCCCAAGGAGAGGAGCAGGCCGGTGTTGGAACCCTGTGAACAGAGGAGTTCGGGTGACCGCGCACACATGAGTATATGATATGCTTGCAATGGATAACAAGTTGGGGAGGAATGTGTGGTGAACAGTATGAACATGCGGTAAGTGGGAGTGTGGCATGTCTGTGAATGTGATGGTTCTTTGGTTTTATTGATTTTAGGAGAAAATAAGGAAAAGGAAAACAGAAGATAGGGATCCTCCCCAAACGAGGCGGGGAAGGTGGTGTCGCAACTATTGTTTAACAAAGAAGACAACGAGGAAATACATAGGAGCTTCGTATAAGTAGAGAACTCTGGAATAGTAGTGGTTATTTTAATTTGCTATTTTAGTTTATTTTGTTAGTATATTCTTATTGTGTAGGAAAGAAGCCCAGGTGGGGCGTTGTGTGGGACGTATGTGTGTGTATGAGTATATAGGGAATGCAGATTGTGCAAACAAGAGGTTTTAAGGGGGAACAGGAGGGATTGGACTGTGTTGTTTTCTTTCACAACACTTGTACAACTGTGGCGCATTAGTACAGGCATAGCTCCAATAAGCGGGCACACGGGAGGTGCGACCATGGGGGGAGAAACACCCACATAGCACATGTACAAGGCTCTTGTGTTGTATCGCGACAAAATGAAGGAATATCATAATCAATGGGTGACTGAGATCAGAAAAGGGGGGGATGTTCCGCTCCTGGCCAGAGCAGGGCTCCTTTGACAGAAGTGCATTGGAACACATGTCTACCTTCTTGACACGAAGTACAAGGGGAGACCATTGCAGAATAGAAATATTGAACCTCTGGAAAATGATTGAGGATCCAGAGGACGATAGGGAGGAAAGACAAGAGGATGATATAAATATGGTCCCGGAGGAGGGGAAGGGCTTAGCAGGGAAGAAAGGAATCTAACCTGTAGCATCCCATCCTGCAGAGGGGTACACAAACCCAACATATGTGTCAATGGGCACAAACGCATCGACACTAGTGACCACACCACCTCCCCCATATGTCTCCCCTCCAGATGCCACAGTGCACACAAAACACACTGGTGTAAGCGCAAGGGATTTAGAAATAGCACTAGCATTGACGGAAACAGAGTTAGCCAGATTGTGGGTGGCATGTGACATAACAAAAGCAGAGACACCGGTACAGCCAGCAGGAGATGAGTGGAAGTCATGAGATGTTTTTTTTCAGAATAGACAACACGCCCATAAAGACTGTTCACGTAGAGCGTGGCAGCGATAAGGATATCTTGGGTTACGAGAATGTTGGGTCCCGCTGGGGAGATGAATAGTGGAGCGAGTACGATGAAGTGGAGGAAGGTGAAGATGGGGAGGCAGAGTTTGCGCCTCAACGCACCCCGAGGGTGGAACATCTGTGGGACGGTAGGTTGAGGGAAAGGTTTGGCCAAATGGCAATAGCAAGAAAAAAGGGATGTGCAACTAGGGCCGGAAGGAGCAAGACGAGAATGCAAATGCCCCTGATACACAAGGTCACGGGGAGGCCATTATATGTACCATGGGCACAGATGGATAAGAACAACTTACTTAAAGCACTCCCGCCACTCAAGGTGAGCACAGGGAAATGGACAAACTCCTTCATAAAACACACAGCTGGAGTACCCCTAGCAATAGGGGACATTAAAAGTGTATTGGTGGCTGCAGTTGGGGGATCAGGCTGCCAATGTGTGGGTAAAGACAGGATACCCGGGAATAACATTGACAAACGAAGCTCAAGATGGAGCATCGTTCAATAAGATCAGAGCAAGAGTTTGAGATGCGCTGCGGCAAGCATTCACAGACACACCAAATTTACAGTCCATCATGCAATGTACAATTGCGGATGCTGAAGATGCCATGCAGTTTATTCCACAAGTCCAAGAGATGTGGAGGGCGGAGACTGGTAACGTCTGGGACTAGTCAGTACTCTTTTCCTATTTTATATTAAAACAAGGCTTATCGAAACAAGTGCAAAAAGCTCGCCAGGATTGAGGTGAAAGAGTGGCACGAGATTCAAAGCCTGATAGTACATTATTGTAGGAGAATAAAAGAGCGAGAGAAAGAATTGCTTCAGAGACGACAGGCAAAGGAAGCGAAACTGGTACAGAATAAATTAGAAAAAGTGGCTGTGGGGGAATCAGGTCCGACACCAGCACAGGTAGAGGAGGGAGGATATACCCCAATTTCACAAATGCAAGAATAGCCGCAGTGTGGGCTGAAAGAGGACAAGGACAGTGGGGCGGAAACCCACGATTCTCTGGGCCACAGTGGCAAGGTGGGTGCAGCGAGGGTGAGGTGGGTTCAATGGATCAAGGGGGGGAATTCGGGGGACTGCGACCCAGGGCAGGAGGAACAGGGCAGTGCTGGACATGTGGGAAGTGGGAACATTTTTCAAGGGAATGCATGAGTAGGCAAGGGATGAGGTATGGCTATGGCCAGTAGAACTATGGCCCCCCCACCCCAAGGAACCCAAGGACTACCCCCCAGAATGACCTCAATACCATACAAGATTTGCCAGGCTTGCACCCAGCTACCCCCACAGATGCCTGGCCCCCCTCCACCGTAACATCCCCAACAGGTAGCACAGCACTACCTGCCCCACTCCAGCATGCAGCAAGAGGAGAACACAAACGCCTTCGGTGGTGAGCCCAATAGCACAGTGGTCCCGTTTCAGGGTGCTACAGTAGTGGGGGGAAACCCTTTTTCATTCCCAGCAATGACTTGAAACCCAGAAGAGGAACCCTTGGTGGGGCAGAGCTAGAGAATAAACAGTTCATCTTTATGGTAAACTCAGGAGCTGAGAAATCATGCATCAGCGAAGGTGACTTCCCGCTAAATGGCAAAACTCTCAGCACACAGGGATTCTCTGCAGCTGTTTTAACGGCTCCCTATACTAATGTTTTGATGTAAAGGTAGGAGGGAGGGTGGTATGCGCCCCATACTTTATTCTGAAATTTCTCCTGTCAACTTGCTCAGTCGAGTTCGGCTTAGCAAGTTGAACGTGACGTCCTTCACAGACAGCTGCATTGTGTGCTCTACACCAGGCATGTTCTCATTAAGGACAATGCCCATGATACATGCCATGGCACGTGACATGGTGGTGCGAGGCATCCCCGTAGACCCGGACATGTTAATTTACGGCATAACAGTACTTGCAAAGGCAGTACCGCAAATCACCAAAACCTGTTGGAGTGCCAACCGGAGTTAGTGGCAGGCACTATACTGTCCCTAGACACAAGAGAATTGTGGTCTTGGTACTGACCCTCACAGGTGCCAATGGTGCACCGTCCCGTGCATGGATCCCACGGTACCCCTTAAGGAACTAACAGACGCAAACCTTTATGAGCACAATGAGAAAATATTACTTGAGATTTGCATCCCCTGCAATATTATGGCAGAGCCCCTTCATGGCCGTTGTCGCCCTGTCCACATTTAACCAAGACGATTTACAACATGTGCTGATACAGTTGTGGACAACTAACCCACATGATGTAGGACTCCTAAAAGAAGTGACCCCAGTTAGAATCACACTAAAGGATGGAGCCGTATTACCCCAAGTGAAACAATACCCACTCTTGAGGGAGGCAGAAGAAGGGATAACGGACCCCATACAGGCTTTGTTATACCAAGGGATCATAGTGCCCTCTACATCACCATGTAACACGCCATATACACTGTTGAGAAAGCGATGGGGGGTAGTTGGAGAATGATCCAGGATCTCCGCCCCTTCAATGACCTGGTGCAGAAGGAGTTTCCTCTTGCTCCAAACCTGGCCTTCATCTTGTGCAACATCCCCAAAGAAGCAAAGTGGTCGACTTAAAAAACACCTTTTTCTCAATACTATTGCACCCAAATTCACAGTACCTCACAGCATTTATACACGGCGGAAAGCACTATGAGCACACTAATTTTCACCAAGGGTATTGTGAGAATCCTAGCATATTTAACAGTATTTAACAGGATATTACACCAAGACCTAAGTAACATCCATGTACCCAGCAAGGACATCCAATACGTAGATGACTTATTTGTGTGTAGTGAAAGTGAGCAAGACCGCGGCAGAGATTCTATCACCCTGCTGCAATTGCTAGCCTGCAAGGCTTACAAGGTTGATGAGGCCAAGCTTCAATACTGTTAGCTTAAAGTACTTTATATAGGGCAGCTCATTTCAGTGGATGGCAAGAGAATTATACCTGACAGAGTGGCAACAGTGCGCGTCATGCCTAAACCAGTTACAGTAAAAGACATGCAGAAATTCCTGAGGCTGTGCAACTACTGCAGGGCTTGGATTCTGGACTACACAGCTTACACTAGACCACTCCTAGAGGGCCCCAAAGAAGCACAAAATGACAGCCATAAGAGAGTGGACAGCAGACATGGTGCAAAGTTTTAACGATCTAAAGGATGTAATTTCCACACCTAGAGTCCTCGCCACCCCAGATTACACGCAGGAATTTTACATATTTTCACAATTGAACGGCACACTTATGACGGCTGTATTGACACAGAAGAGCACAATGGCCCACAAGCCACTGGTCTATTATAGCAGTACATTAGACTCAGTGATGCAAGGACAGTTTGCGTGCGAACAAGCCCTCGCTGCAGCTTCCTTTGCAATCGAGAAGAGCTCCACAATTGTAATGTTATGTTATGTTCCATGAATTCATATAGCACACGTTCACCCAAGGGCATCATGGCACACACCAAACAAGAAGATCAAACAGGATACAGCAGGCTAAGTTCAGACCAGAAAGGTCTTCAGAGCCCTGGGAAAGGGGAGATGGTCGGAGGTAGTGCGCAGGGCAAGGGGGACAGGAGGAGTGAATTTCAGGCCTTAGCCTCTGCCACAGAAAAGGCACGGCCACCCATGCGAGAGAGTCTGACCCAATGAACATGAATCAAGAAGGCTGATGCCAACGAAGGGCTCTCGGGGGATCATAAGGAAGGCATTTAGTATTCAGGTATTCAGCGCCACATTTATAAAAAAGCTCTGTGCGCAATACAGAGTGACTTAAAAAGGACATGTCTCTCAACCAGAAGGCAGTGAAGCTGGTGGAGAAGGGGCGGCATGCACTCAATAAGCAGGGCGGGTTACTGACCTGATGGCTGCATTCTGAAGGAGCTACAGATGACACACAAGATAAGCAAGTTGAGCCAGATAAAGCGTGTTGCAATAATCAATATTGCTAAGCATGAAAGCGGCTACCACGGGTGCCTGAAATTTCAGAGGAATAAAAGGCAGGACTTTCCATAGGATTTTAAGTTTGAAATGGCCTGATTTACAGACAGAGGTGACCTGGTCGCACATAGAAAGAGAGTAAGAGATTTTAATCCCCAAATCCTTCACAGAGGAAGCAGGGGACGGGGATTGGCCAAGAATGGCAGGCCCAAAGTCAGGGGTCCAGAAAGACAGAGGGCTGGAGGTGCCAACAACCAGAACCTCCATCTTTTCGCCATTCAGCTTCAGCCAGTTCTCAGCCATCCATAAACTCAGGTCTTCAAGGCACTCCTTAAGCCGTGCAGCAGTATCATGCCTGGTGAGATCTAGACGAAGCTTGAGCTGCGTGTCATCGACATAGTAGTAACACAAGAAGTCAAACTTCCTACTGCACATCCTCATTTCTTCTCCTTCCCCCAGTAGCTCACTGTATCTCAAGCCCTGGTTCTCTCTAGGATGGATTACTGAAACAGCCTCTTTCTAAATCTACCTGCTTCTACTCTTCACCCTTTGCAACTCATCCAGAACAGGACTGCAAGACTTGTCCTGGGCTCAAGCCCTGGGATCGTATCTCTCAAGCCGTGAAATCTCTTCATTGGCTCCCTGTGGCTGCAAGGATTAATTTCAAGACCCCTTGCATTGTACACAAGGCTTTCTGGGGCCTGGGTTCAAAATACCTTCAACTCTCTCTCTGCAAATACCTTCCATCTTAAGCTCTTTACTCCTCCTCCTCCAACTCCCTCAGGATCAGTTGTTTCTCAAAGAAACTTGCACTGTCTTTGGATCTACGTAAAATCATTGTGGCTGATTTTCCCACAACGGAAATGTTTGCATGGGAAATGCACGAATACCTGAAATATAAATCAAATAAAAAAAAAAAAATGCACGAATACAAAATGTTCGCACATTTCCCATGCGAACATGCAGGGGTGTCCCTGCAACCCCTGCTCACTATACTGTGTAGTATAGTGAGCGGGATGTTCGGGGGACACCCCCGCATCCCCCGTTTTCTTTTTTGTTCTGTCGGGAAAGCTGCAGGGGTGTCCCCCACAACCGCCACTCACTGTAGTGAGTGGGGTGTTGTGGGGGATACCAAACCCCCGCAGCATTTTTTTTAAATTAATTTTTCAAACCAATCCCACCAAAACATCTAAACACATACCACAAAAAGTTCGAACTTTTGGTAGTTAGAACTTTTCGTGGTGTGTGTTTTAGGTCTTTTGGTGGGGGTCGGTAATTTTTATTCAGACATTTCGTCCTATTCCCTGTCTTCCGCTGGGGCCTCCCTCTGGAATAAACTCTCTGCCACTCTGAATCTTGAGAAGCACATCTCCAGTTCCGGAAGCACCTCATGACCTTCCTCTTTGCTTCTACCTTCTCTCCTCCTCCCCCCTGCTGATCTGTTCTGCTTAGTGATCGTGCACCTGGTTACCCTACGATTTCGGGCCCAAGTACTTGCCCACTCTGCCATGCACTCGCACTGCCTTCTGGCAACCCTTGCACTTTGTGGTCTGTATCTGTAACCCTACAGTCCCCCCTTTTTTCCTGCACTTATAAGACACCCCTGGTCTGTACCTTTAACCTAGCACTTGCCACTTGCTGGCTGCACTATCATTTGTTGCTTTTTTTCTTTCTTATGCTCAGCGCTTTCCACTTCCCCCCCTGCACTTTCACCCTTCCCTCTCCCCCGCACTTGCACGTTCTCAATATCACTGGGACTAGTAAGATCATTGTTTTTGTTCTCCCTTCTTCCCCTCCTTTGCCTTGTTGCGCTCTGAAAAACATGTGTATGAGTGCGATACAAATAAAATATCAATATTAAGGGGAGTGGATAAGGCGGAAAAGTGGCAAATATAAATGTTGAACAAAGTGGGAGATAGAGCAGAGCCCTGCGGGACTCCACAGGACAAGGAAACAACAGACCTAAAGCAGTAAGGAGCAAGACAAACAGACTGGGAACGGTCAGCCACAAAGGCAGTGAACCAAGCCAGTACCTCGCATGACAGACCCGCAAAGGACAGCCGGGTAATCAGGGTGACATGATCAATGGTACTGAAAGCAGCTGACAGATCTAATAAAATCAGTGCCTCGACACCACCCAGGTCAACCGGGCGAGCAAGGTTGTCAATCACGGACACAAGAACTGACACGGTTCCCCTCCCAGGGCGAAAACCAAATTGAAAAGAATGAAAGAAACTGGAAGATTCGAGAAATGAGGAAAGCAGGAGGGAAACCAGGGACTCAAGAATCTTCAAAAGAAAAGGGAGGAGCGAGATAGGGCGGAAATTAGAAATAACAGAAGGATCAAGAGAGGGTTTCTTAAGCAGAGGAATTACTAGAGCATGTTTCAGGGGACTATTAATATAACCAGAGGGGAGAGAGGTATTAACTGCTGATGTAATCAGCGATACAGTCTCCCGCAAAATCTCCTTAAGAAGAGCAAGAGGAATAGGGTCAAGCAGTGAGGCAGATTTAAACTTATGAATAGCAGCCAGAACATCATGATCAGTAAAAAGGTAGACCAGTTAGCATCGGAAGTAGAAAGAGAGGGAGAATGAGAGGAAGCCACAGACCATGAGACAGTATTAGTAATTTTCGGACAGATGATGTCGATCTTATCGGCAAAAACGTTAGAAAGAGATCCTGAGAAGGCAGAACCTGCTAGCTGGCTTAACAGATCGAACAGTGCTTTAGGTTGGTTTATTGCTGCCTCAACTTTCGCACTAAAAAAATATTGTTTTTCTAAAAAGATGTCCGTCTGATAAGTAGCAGTGGCTAGGCAGAAGAGTCAGCCACACAGTAGCTTGCTCTCCACTTTCTTTCTGCCTGCCTACAAAAATGTTTATAAGCCTTAAGTTCATCAGAGAACCATGGTATCGAGGTGCTGTTTTTTCTTTTAAAAAGCTTAAGAGGAGCCAAAGTTGTCAGGGAGCAAGGGCCAGTCTGAGCACATTGGGAGATGAGGCAAGCCAAAAGATCTGGTTTGGAAACAAGGTTCCAGCTGCGCTTAAAAAAGTCCTGTTCGAGCACAGGCGGAATAGCAGCCAATAGTGGAATGGAGAATTGCACAACAAAGTGATCAGGCCAAAATACAGGGAAAGAAGGAGTAATGGTAAGAAAGGTCTTGGGGCAAAAACAAAATCGAGGATGTTTCCCAACTGATGGGTAGGGTCAACAACCTGCAGTGGAAGACTGAGATCTGATATGGAAGCTAAGAAAGTGGAGACCTGCAGAGCACTAGCCATACTGACAGGGAGATTAAAATTGGCAACAATCCAAAGGTTGGAATACTTGAGCTGTAGTTCGGACACAAAGGCAGGAAACTAGACAAAGTAGATACTATCAGGGCCCAGAGGCCGATAGACTACAAGAACAGGCAGGGTGAAGGTGGGTGAGACCGCAATACGGACAAATAGGCTCTCCATCTTCAAGGTATGATCGACCATAATACAAGAGATTTAAAAAAATACTTTATGAATTAAAGCGACACTCCCCTCCGGATGACTAGAGGGACAGTCACAATGGACAAGCTCATAGTTAAGGGGCAGTGCTTGAAATGTGGAAGGGCCTGAGCTATCCCGGAGCCAGGTCTCCGTCATGAACAGATCAGTTTGAAAGGTATTCAGCAGATCATGGCAAGCAAGGGCATGAGCGACCAGAGAATGGGTGTTTAATAAAAAAGCAGTATAGTGAAACAGAAGATTTGAGTTGACTCTTTGCCGAAGGGGATGCTTTGCAGAATCCAAGAGGCCATACAGTCTCAGTGGGGGCTAGAAGCAGAAAATCACTGTGGGCCAAGTAGGTGGAGGACATATGGAAAGGAACATTACCTTTAGGATGTGCCCCTTGCCCGGCCTGCGCATGGAAGAGAACAGATGGGCTAGACTTTGGTGATCAAGGATCTAGCCCGCTGTGCTCATCCACTGTGCTTCCAGAATGTGCCACTTAACTATCGACACATATCGTCCTAGCTCTGTCCCTCCCACTCAGGGAATGAACAGAAAAGACATACTGCAAAGCGTGCCTGCAGTGGTCCGTGATTTGGACGGCGAATACAAGCAAAGTAAAATGCTGATGATGTAGATAGCATTTTAGCATTCAAAGATAAAATTACACTGGGTGTCCAATCACCTGCAGCCCAGTGCGTGCTAAAAGAAAATGAAAAACCTGTAGCAAGATATCAAGCAGGCCATACCTGCTGGTGTAACTCGCTGGAGGCAGAGTGCTCTAATAAGAGCAGAGGGTGCTCTGTCCCTCCCACTCAGGGAATGAACAGAAAAGTAATGGGCTGCTCAATGACATTGCACGAGGAACACTCAGTATTTGCAATCTTGGAAAAGTCGAAGTCCACCTTCACCACCCGGAGGGCATCGGCCCACGAGATGATCATCTCTAGCCCAAATGTCCATGTTGTAAGGTGCAAAACAGTAACCGTGCCACGTTCCTAACAGAACCATGCACAAAGGAGGACTTACAACCACATGATTGTCCCGCCTTTGAGGGCAAAGAAGAGGACACCCCCAAAGCAATGGATAGTCCACTAGGAGAGGGCGAGGTGCTCTTTGTTGATGAGTCAGCAACAATCTAACAAAAGACGGAACAAAGGCATTCTGGGGCGGCAGTGGTGCGGTTAGAATTGGGAGAATATGAAACACTAGTAATTAAAAGACTGCCAATGCATTACTTCACACAAGCAGCAGAGCTTGTAGCGCTCATAGAAGTGCTCCGAGCATCAAAGGGATGTTATGTAACCATTTATTCAGACTGAGCATACATCACCACAATGGTGCATGCTTGTCTCACGCTGCAGCTGAAGGGGCTTCCGACGAGCAGACGGATCCACATACAACATGCAGGGCTATTAAATGCCCTGATTTCTGCCCTGTGAGAACCATCTGTAGTGGCAGACATGAAATATGCCGTCCATACCAATAACACTGACAAAGTCTCTTTGAGAAATGCAGCCGCAGATGTGGCAGCCAAAGCGGCAGCGTACCTCCCAGTACCCATCCCTGCTCAATATGTCATTACTACCATTTCCACATGACCAGAGAAAGACCCATACACAGCACTGCCCATAGAACAAATAGTAGAGCTCCAATGTAGAGCTCCGCAGGAAGAGAAAGACATCTGGCTCAAGTGCAGGTGGGCACATTCACCGACTGATCTCCTATGGAGACAACAATGCACAGGGAAGGCAGTAATGGCTACATACATCCTTTGAATGACTACACTACCCCTCCCACAGTTCAAAACAATACATTGCAGCAGACTTACAGGAGGATTGGTTCATACCAAATCTCCAAGAACACCTCTCAACAATGGTCATACAATGCATGTTACAATGTACCTTGGCCCGCCCCATTGGGCCGTTCTGCAAGCCCCATATTGATTATGCGGAAATGGGCAAGAGATGTGTGCCCATTCTCACGGTGGGTTGAGGCTGGTCGCTGTGCCTACCCAGAGGCCAAATGTGAAGGAAAATTCCTTGTACGCGAAGTGTTCCCCGATGGCCGGTGTGCAATGTTTTAAGATCAGATAATGGAACCCACTTTTTTAATGAGCTCTTCAAGGAAATCACAACATTACATTACTAGGAATAAAGAACTGCATGTGCTCAAGTTATCACCCCCAGGACAATGGTGTTGTGGAACCAATCAACAGCCTTCTTAAAAGCAAGCTTTCCAAACTCTGCAACACCCCAAAAAAAGAACTGGATCCATTGTTTGCCCCTGGCCATGTTCAACTTGCTCACTCAGCCAAGTAAGGACTACTACCTCTCATCACATGAGAAAGTGATATGTATGTGTATGCATACGCCTGTATCCCCTGTAAGGCAGAGCTGCAATAGTTCTGGGAGAGGAGTTCAAGGAATACTTGACAAACTTAACCCATGTGATCAAATGTGTCTCATGACAAATGTCACCACCTCACCCAGACGACATCCAAAACACTACAGTTTCATGTGCGGACACAGCACCCGCCCAACTACTGTTGCCGGGGGAGCTAGTGTATATAAAAGGTTTTGTGCACAAGTGGAACAATCCCAGGTTCTATGGGCCCTTTACAGTGGCGTTTTCCACCCGTCTTGCAGTAAAGGTGAAAGGGCTTCGATACTGGATACACCATTCAGACATTCGAAGGGCACCACCGAATTCCTCATCAGTACTCTGAAAGTTAACATGACCAGTCTACGTCACCTTGCTTAGCTTAATGCTGTCAATATGAGTACATGTCCAAAGACACCAGACATGCATTGCTGCCAAAAGCATAAGCTCTGTAAATTAAAACGGTCTCTCTCTCTCTCTCTCTTTCTCTCTCTCTCTCCCCTTTCCACTACCTCCCCAAACTCCCACCCCTTATCCCCTCCCCTCGCCCTACCATCCCAATTTTCAAAGCTGTTTTTGTTCCCATTACAAGTGAAAGAGGATGTATCGTTCAAGGTGAAATTGTTAATTGCATAACAATAGAAACAAATGGCTTCTCTTGAACTGCTTTTTCTAAAATAAATGTTAATCTTGACTGGGCCTCAAGGGTAAGGCCTTACTAATGGGAGCTTCCAAAAACTTGATGAAAAGACAAGCGATTAGGCTCAAATATGATGCATGCAATGGCCTAGGCCTGGATGCGGTTGAAGATATCCGTCATCCTGAGCAGTCGATTAGTTGTTACTCTGGCATGAGTGCAGTGGGTAGACGAACAACAAATAGTAGTTGGTGTGTATGCTCGTTGATAATGCATGCATCGGGGGCAGCCTAGGTTTTAGTACCACAAGTAGTACCGATTATAGAGGCACAATGCCTGATCCATCTTGCGCTATGTAGGCTCAAGGGCACTTCCAGGCACACAGCGTGCATCTACAACTTGTCGAACCAGATGCCCAGAAATGCAAAACCAATCCAACAAACACCAACTGTCTAAAGCAACCACATTTGGTGATCGACTGAGCAAAGTATGTTAACAAGTGGCAGGACACGACCCTCACTTGCCAAGCTGAAGCCCTCCTGGGGTTTCGAGAAAAAACAGTGGCCCTTGTGGAAGGAACATACACACAAACATAGACAGAGCACTTTACAAAACTGACATGCATTGCAGCGAAGGAGAAACCAGTAAAGGTGCACCAAGAAAAGAACTATGAGTTGTGCTTTTTCAGCGAAGGAACTTTCTTTGTCGGTTTCAATGCGGGATGCAACAGGACATTGTTGATTTCAGATCTAAAGAGCGGCACAGAAGCACTAATGGACTACTATTGGGTGTGTGGCCAACAAGCATACTTGCACCTCCCACCATCTTGGAGGGGCTTTTGTTGGCTAACTACGCTACACTCAGCCCTATTAGTAGTCCCAGAAGAACACCTGAAAGGTGGGGCCATCGCCCGATGAAGCACCAACAGTGCCCTAACGATCGCAGAACAAAACATGCTGCCACCAACAATCTTTCGCATCCTCCCTGGGAAGGAGCCATATAGCCAGCTGTGGAGGAAAATGAGAACATCGAATTATCTATCCAAAGACTCATAGAAACTGCTTGAAGAAATACCTGAACAATACAAGCTATTCACCTCAGCATAGACATTTTTTGCATCACTTTTGTTACCCGGTTTACAAGCACGAGCTAACGCTGTGTGGCTCAAAATTGTGTGCTGGGAATTGGTCCAGTTGGCGAATGACACTGAGCAAGGGTTTAATATCATAAGGGTCAAGCTGCGTGCACGAAGACTGATGACAATGCAGAAACGTGATATGCTGACGGTGATGGAAGGAGGTGTGTGCAAAAAGATCAGGAGTTCATGTTGCACATTTGTGCCTTCTGAGGATGCAGAAAAAGGAACCCTGTCACACATCATTGCTGCAGTGCACGATCTAGGGGCCAAAATGAAGAAGGAAGCTGGGGTTCAGGAGGAGGACTGGTTTGCGCTGGCCTTCAGCTGGGCCCTGTCCTGGCTGGGAGCACCCGTGAACAGGTTGTTGCCCATCATCATGTGTATCCTAGTAATTTTTTTGCACGTGGCAATTGAGACTCCGGTGTTGTGCCAAAGCTGTACCAAATAGCGCAATGATGATGTGTCAATTGGTGTTTCAAAAGTACCTGATAATACAAAATAGATAGAAGTACAAACTGCACACCCTATCTCCCACATGGTCCTCATACCCTACGGAAATGAGGTAGACAGGTAATACCAAAGCATTATTGTGTCCCCCATGACCCTGAAAACTATAAAGAAGTGTGGGTATGTTTAGTGGGGGACGGGGGCTGCATTTATATCACATGTACTCCTGAAGAGTATGCACAAGTGGGAGAGAACTTGCGGAACGTATGTACAATGTGGATGCCAATAAAGGGAATGCCCCCATATGAAGCTGCAGTGAGAAGGGAACAAGGGAGGAAGCCTTGGGTGTGTAGTGTGCAATATGAACCGAGCAGAGAATGTGTGGGTCAGCATGATCAAGATTCCCAGGTGCATGCCATAGTGATGTAGTAATGTTATGGAATGGCAACATGTGAAAAGCCTGACATTCGGTCCTTGGAGAGATGAGCCCAGTCGACCCCACGTGAGAAGAGACAAGCAGACAAGGCCACAGCCAATCATAGCCTGACATCCCCTATGGAGCAGGCCCATGCATAAGGCCCAACCAACCAGTCTTGAGATTTTCGATTGTATGTGATGATGTAACTGATGACGCGGGACACCCTTATAATGTGTTGTCAGACTCAGGCAGAATGTACTTGAGCAGCAGAGTCCTCTGTTTGCACCTTCTTTTGTGCAATTAAAACTGGTTATCTTGCCCTTTTTTCCTTAGTGGGTTGCATTTATTCTGGCGTGAGCGTACAGGGGTGTGTGCCTTCATTACACAGCGTGAATCAAAAATAAACTCTCCTTTTCCACCTCCTACAGGGTACTGCTATTCCACCTCCTACAGGGTACTGCTACGGGAGTCTATCAAAAATGAGGCATACGTTGGAGGACACAAGCCATTCAAAGAACAAATTACTTACCCCTGGTAATGTTCTTTCGACTGGATGTTCCTCCCATGTATTACTCATCACCCCTCCCATCTTCCCCTCAGTCAAGAGGGCGTTTCAGTGATTTACATCTTCCTCTCTGTTAATGCTTACGTCTTTCTCATCTTCGAGACTGCTGTGCTGGTGAGAGGAAAAACATGAACAGAGGCAACAGGCGCGGTGCGTGCCAATGTCTGACACAAGGTCGCAACAACGACGCAGTGCCCCCTCTGCTGTGAAAGGTTTCCAAGCTGCAAGCAGGTTATCGGAGTATATCGAAGATGAGGAATACATGGGTGGAGGAACATCCAGTCGAAAGAACATTACTAGCGGTAAATCAATTGTTCTTCCATACGTCTATCAGTTCAAACCCTATACTATGGAAGAAAGTCAAAACAGTGCTGGTCAGGCTGTCTTTAAACTAAAAGTGGTCCTCCATCCAGAATCCTACTCTAACCGATCACTGTCCCTATTTTCCAAATTAAAAACATCAAGCAAATAAACAATAGGAGAAAGCCTTTGTGGAACGATCAACTTGAGGGGTTGGCTGCTGGCTCCTGACCCCAACCATGTCTCTATAAGTACAGGCCTTTGCCCATAGTCACGGTTCATGAGTTCCGGAGAGTACCTTGAGACTCTCCAGGTGTTCTAGATCTGGTCTCACTCTGCCTTTTCCCACTGAGAGGTTCTTTCAGTCTTAACTTTCTTCCTCCTTCTAGGGTTATCTCAGTCTCTCCCTCACTCTGGGGTGATTATCCTTTGCACCCCCCCACTCTGGGGCATCCGTTATCTCTCCCCACTCTGGGGTTCATCTCTTTCACACTCCCCACTCTGGGGTATTTGTGGTCTCTCCACACTCAGATTTTTCTCCTTTCCACCCCAACCTATGGGATGGTTGCTCTTTTCCCCTCTCTGTGGCTCTTTTCTTTTCATCTCCCCACTCTGGGCTCTTCTCCCTCTACCCCACTCTGGGGTCCCCTATCTCTCTCCACTCTGTTCCTGTATCTCTTTCCACTGGAACCACTGTGTCGGGGGGAAATTCTGCCGGGGTCGGCCGGGCCGTCCGCAGACCTCCAGGCAGGGAGGCCCCAACTCCTCCCGTGTGTATCCCAGATAAGATGAGATAGAGTATGAGACGCACACAAGGAGCAAGGTGACTCTGCTGTTTATTAGACAAAACGGCAGGGATGGGTCAAGGAGCGCACGCGTTCGTCCTGACACACACACAATTGTGGGGCTCGCAGGCCCTTTTTACTGTATTATGACGCGCTACTTGCGTCACTTCAGAAAGTTAACAAAAAACCTATTGCCACTCTTAATTGGATGTTCGAGTGGTAGGATTAGTATAGCACACATATAGAGAAAGATATTAGTGGATAAGGTGTAGTCAGGTGGTATATCTGGGTTGTCCCTACAATAAGATACATGAAAATTGTTACATGAAGGCTCCTGAGGATTGGCTAAATGTGCTGGCGTCAGTGATAAGAGCCCCAAGTTCTGATTGGTGCACCCGTGAGCTCCCCAGCCTGGGACCACCGTCGTTCCCAGCTCTCGGTGTACCTGTAAGTTGCAACAATGTTTCACTATGGGTACATGCAGACAATGTGAGGACTTATTCATAGCTAGACGGGGTACCGTTCCCACCGTTGCAAATGTCCATTGAGCCTTTCAAGTGTATCTGCCAGTGTCTCGTAGCGAGGGATCCAGACGCCTCTGTTCTCCAGGGTTTGGCATCTCGTCAGGTTCGGCTTGATCACGTGGGGAGGGACCGTGAAAGAGGCATAATTCTGCACAATTAATATTGTTTTTCTACTGTGCGTCTGGTTTAATTTGTCGGTGTGACTTTAACGTTGGTGCGCGGAGTGCGAGATTGCAACATCGTGCCTTTGATGAGTTGCTCTTGGAACGTGGGTTTGCAACATTGCGACCTTGGCTGGTTGCTTTGCCAAGCTCATTCTGGAGGATCAGCAACTGACTTTTGTCTTGTTGATGTCCACGGAAGCTCTTGTTTGAGGCCTACTTTGGCCCGGTGCATAAGTTGTTCGTTTGGTGCACAGGTGCTTTAGGTTATAGGAGCATGTAATTCCATAATCGGTATTGTCTTTATTATATTTCTCATCGTTGTACCTGGTTTCAAAGAGAAGCGTGAGCAAGCTAATAAAAGTTCATGACGCGTCTTGCGTTTCTGCATTCTGAAAGCCTATATGAAAATAATAAAGATGCACGTCCGTGAATATGCCTGTCGCCTACGTCATAGCACTGAGTATATTCTTCGTGTAGGTTGGTGTGGGAATGTCCAGTGTGTATATTTGTACAGATGTGCTTCCCGTTGTCTAGGTCGTCATGGCATCTCTAACGACGTGTAGATTTTAGTCTAGTTGATCCGTGCCGCAGGTGTCGGCATGGCCAGTGCGGGCTGCTGGGCAAGCAGATGGACACATCCGTATGTTCCTGTACCAGGGTACCTGGTCGTCTGGTAAATGGGCAAACTCTTCTTGTGGCGGGTGTTTGGGTCGTGACCCTCTAGGCCAAGCGCGAGAGGTGAAGGACGGGAGCCTGGTTTTCCATTCTCCCACTTCAGTCCCCCCTCTGGTCGACTTGTCGACCACAAACATATCCTTCTCATTATCTCCTCTTACTCGCCATATCTTGGTTATTCCTCCGAGATGTCCATAGTGGTTTACATGATCTTCAAATGACCAATACATATATTCACAGGTACCCCCAGGAGTACAATATACCCATCTTCCTATGTAGCTCCTGGGGTTTCTTGGGTTCTCGGTCTTTACTGACGGTGGGTCTAGATGGTTGGTAATTATTTGGGTGCACAGCTTCTCCCTTTCCTGTATAATTACACCTGTATGCTGGCCGTCATCTGCTGGCATCAAGGGGTGCATTCCCACCATTTCCAGCAATTCGTCAGTATTGCGTGCCTTTCGTGCCTTCCAAAATCTAATTATGATCAGGGTAGCTCCAGCCAATATGGTGCAGCCCACTATTATTTTCAGTCCATCTGACAGCCAAGATGGCATCCATGACCATAATAGTGAAAACCAGCTCTCATCCTTGTTCACACCATTGCTTTCATCCGTCATTTTAGAGTGCATTTGGGCTAATTGTGAAACAGCTTCTGTCAGTGTACCATTGTCAGCATCATTGGCAGGTATGAACGTGCAGCATGATTGTCCTATCTTTGCACAAACTCCTCCTTCCATTGCTGTGAGAAGGTCCAATACATATCTGTTCTGTAGTGCTACCATCCTTACAGCTCGCAGCTCTTCTTTTATTGCGTTGAACCCATTTACTGTAGAATTGATGGTCATCATTAGTTCCCATCTAGTTATTTGGAGCCATTTTGCGTTTGCGTAAGCCTGTAATCCCGGGTGTATTATTGAGGAGAAGAACATTGCTGCTCTGCTGAATAGTCTGTGTTCTGGCGGTATTGATGTTAGTGCCGTTTCCGACCTTCCCCATAGGTAATTTCCTGTCAGCGGCTCTCCTTGTCTTTTTCTTCTAGTTAGGACAGTGTCATTGCTGTTGGTCCTGTTCCTTTGCTCCTCCTGGAGTGGTGCAGATCTCTTTCTTCTCTTATCCCCCTCATTCATTCTGGGAAATTTCGCCACATCGACGTGCTTCTTAGGTACCACTAGTGATGGTACATTGACGTGTACCATTGTGCACACACCATTCCACAGGGGAGGCAGTGTATGGTATGCCTTTTCTCCACAGGCCCAATAATGATCCATTATTACTGCTGTTCCTGCTCCCCCCTCAGGTAACTCCGTCACACTTGCGCAATTGGTGTTATATCCTACGTCCACCTCTCCTTTATGTTGGTAACATACCTTGGGCGCAGTCAACGGTAGTATCGTTATTGGGTCTTCATCTTCTTCTACCCATGTGAGCATTGGTACATACTTGATCCACGTCGTCCAACATCGGTGATTGTGTGTCTCGATGGTTGAGATAGTTTCTTTTGTTACCATGTTGCTGCCAATCACTCCTATCTCCCAGCTGTTATCCAGATACACCTTTCCCGTTATCGTCAGTAGCGGCCTCTCCCATCATCCTTGTTTACCTGGAATTTCAGTGGCGTACCAATCACATGGTAGATACTTCAGTGTTACTTTCTGTGTTTCTCCTTTTGCAGGGCCACTTGTTATATATTTGAATGCTTCAGCATGTAAACTGGTCTTGTGATAACTCAGGTAGGTCTTGAGGAAGTTGTTTTCATATGGGTATGAGTCTCGTGTTTTCCATGTCATGTGCACTACAGTTCCTTGAAATCTTCCTTTCGTCTGGAACAGTGCCAAGTATATTATGCACTGTGCTACCTTCTCATTTATTTCTGTAGCAACAAATGTTCGTGACGCACTCATGGCGTATGGTATTAATGAGCAGACGTAGCAGCTATCCTCAGTTGTCTGCTTACCAATGCGGGTCATGTGTTGGTACCATATATTGTTTGTGACGTGTGCTGAATCTTGTACATAATTATCAATACCTTTATTGTCTGAGTATGTGCTGCGTTTAACTCTATTTTTCTTTGGTGTAATGTTACTACTACCACCTGACGTAACACCTGTTGCAGCAAGGAACGGGGGTACATTAGGTTTGGGTGCAGCAACAAAATTGATAGCACAGCTATACTGCCATACAGAAGCAGCCACAAATCCGGTGATTATCAAAATCCCTATTATTTTTATTACAATTGCTAATCTCACCGGCATTTTGCTCTTACCTTGCTGCAGTCCTGGCAGCTTATTCTTGCGACGTTAAAGTTGCCCGCCTAAAAATTCTCAGAAATGCTCGTTTTAAATGTTAGTTTTGTTTTGTTTAAGCTCTCCCTATCAAATAGTCATTCAGTGCCCAGGCGAAGAGCTGCTCCCACGCTACTCTAAGTGATTGGTCTCTTAAGACCGGCAAGTATGGGCGGAGGTGGGGCATGTAATATTCTATGGCCAGGAGGAAGGCTGTGTAGTAAACACGTACCCTTCTTCTTTTTAGGTATGTTGGCCTTTTTATTTCGTATACAAATTGGTGTGACAATTCTTCTGGGTAGTTATCGTCTGGGAGTACCATCTACGCCTGGACAGTGGACTTTGTTAGTTATTTTTCTACTTAACAATACAATAATACGCAGTTCCTGTATGTGCGAGAGAGAAAGAGAACATTCACGTGTTTACATGTGTATTTGTGCGACCAAGTTCTTTTAGTTTATGTTACAACTGTCCTGGGGGGGGGATGGCGTAATTATTTTTATTCTTTGAACGTGTGACCATGGGGTGGGCAGTGCAGTGATCACCCCTTTCTTCGTCAGTTATCGTCTCTGGGGTATCTGGGTAGTGGGAAGGTAAGGGAACAATTGGGTCGTTGTCTGTGGTAGAACTTCCTTCCGCTGTCAGGGATGTTGTTGCTGTTGTTCCAATGGACCTGTCGTTGGCGCTGGGGCGGGTCTGCAGTTTGTATATCTTTACATCGTGTAGGTGGTTCCAAGCACGCTTATCCTTTAGTTTTACTGCTCTTGTTGATACGTCTTCTACCAGATGTGGACCGGTGAACCTTTTATTGTTCCATCTTCTATTGAAATTACGAAGTAGCACGTGGTCACCTTTGGCAATTTTGCACAAGTTCTCTTTTTCCAATTCTGTACTGGCGCCTTCTTCTTTATCTCTGGTGGACCCGCCCCGTGTGCGCTCGAGCTGTTGAGACACAAACACAACACTAGTAATCAAAGATGACACATATTGATACATTTCATCACCTAGTATATTCGCTGAACTTTCGTGGTCAGTGAATGCCCTTGACGTTGGCGTTAGAGGAAGGCGCATTTGTCGTCCAGTAACCACCTCATGTGGGGTGAGGTGGTGGTCGGACCCTGGCCTGTTCCTCAGCTCAAACAATGCTAACGGAAGGCAGTACAACCAACTTTTCTTTGTTGTTTGTTGTATCTTTGCAATTGCCTCCTTCAATAAGCCATTTAGGCGTTCACATACGCCATTAGCCTGTGGGTGATATGCACATGCAAATTTGTGCTTTATGCTCAGCAGGGCTGTGATATGTTGGAACATTTCGTTTGCGAAATGTGGGCCATTATCTGATCTTAATACTTCGCACACTCCCCACCTGGGGAAGACCTCTCTTACTATGAATTTGGCTGCTCTAAATGCATCTGGGTGTGAACAGGGCCCTGCTTCAATCCACCTAGAAAATGGGCATACTACTACAATCATGTATCTATTACCTTGACATATGTTGATCATATCAACATAGTCAATGTGGAGGTGCCGAAAGGGTCCTTCTGGCCGGGGTATGGTACCTCTTATCACTTTTAGGGTGTGACCGGCCGTAAACTGTTGGCATGTGAGACAATTGCTAATAAAATTTGAAACATGAGAATTTAACTCGGGACAGAACCAATCATCTCTAATTCGTGCTGCAATTATTTCCTTGCCTGTATGGGCTGGGTGATGTAATTGGCTCAGGGCGGTATTTAAAAGTGCCAATGGTATTACAACTTTCCCAGTACCACTCTGGCGCCATAGTGCGTCGGTTGGTGACATTGTACATCCTCTTTTTACCCATATTTCCTTTTCGGCCATTGGTGCTGCTGCTTGTAATTCCATAATCTGTGTGGCTGGGAGATGGGTATACCCTTCTCTTATTAACATCTCCCTAGCCATTCCCCTCCCTCTCCCTCTCTGTGAGTCTGTGGGGTCCCATATCTCACCAAAGTATGCAGCATATTTCGCATGTGCGTCTGCTGCTGCATTCCCTTTTGAGACATGGTCTTCACCATTGGTGTGTGCGGTGCATTTTACTAGGGCTAGCTCTTGGGGGTCGTTTATTACTTCAATTAATTCAGCCAACAAGAGGGCATGTTGCACTGGAGTGCCGTCAGCTCTCCTAAACCCTCTTCTCCTCCATTTTGTTAACCCTGAGTGGACAGTGGATGTAACATATGCACTGTCGGAATATATTGTTACACGTTTGTTAAAACTTTCTTTCAATGCCAATATTAGTGCAACTAGTTCAGCGGCTTGAGCAGAGTAATGCTGTGGTAACTGTACACATTTCATAGCCACACACACCGGAGCCTCCATCATTTTTACCACTGCTGCCCCAGTTCTCCTTATCCCATCTCCTTGATCAATAGTTGATGACCCATCAATAAACAAAAGCTCACCTCCCTCTAGTGCATTCTCTTCAACCTTTCTAGTACATGAATACATTTCATTTAGTTGGGTGCAGTCGTGGGCGTAATCTCCCTCCTCAATTATTTCTGCTAGAAATCTTGCAGGGTTAACAGTGCTACATCTAACAATCGCTAGTTCAGCCCTAGACAAAATGATCTCATAACCTGAAGCCCTTTGTGTCGTTAGTGTGGACTTGGGTTTATTCAATATTGCAAATAATGCATGTTCCACAAACAGTGTAGTTGGACACCCCATGGTTATTGCTGATGCCTTTTCTACTGCAAAAGCAGCTGCAGCGAGGCCTTGTTCGCAAGGGAAGTGGCCTAACATCACGGGATCTAAGTGACCGCTATAAAACGCTACTGGTTTATAGCCCATGCTTGTTTTTTGGGCCAATACTGCTTTCATTACTGCTGAGTCGCAATGTGAAAATATAAAAAATCGTCGCTCATAGTCTGGGGTTGCCAGTACTGGAGCTGTTGATATCGCGTCCTTTAATTCGTCAAATGCCTCCCTCATTTCCATAGTCCACCCCAACCTTTTCTCCCCTTTATTTGCTTCCTTCAACCCCTCAAGCAGGGGTCCTATGTATGAGCTGTAATCAAACACCCATGCTCTACAGTAATTACATAGCCCCAAAAATTGCTGCAGTTCTCTCACAGTCTGTGGCATGGGAGTGCTTGATATGGCCTGTGCTCTTTGTGGTGCAATATTTCTTCCATGTTGGGATATCAGTTGGCCAATGTACAGTACCTGTTCCTGACAGTATTGTATTTTTTCCATGTCTACTTTATACCCTTTTTCAGCCAATATAGTCAACATTTTTAGAGAATCCTCTCTGCATTTACTTTCATTTGTACTGCAAATTATTATGTCATCCACATATTGTAACACTGTGCTTTCCACCTCAACGTTACCCAAATCCATCTGTATAACTCTATTGAAAATTGAGGGTGATTCACAATACCCTTGTGGTAACCTGGTATGTTTCCATTTAGTATTTCGGTAAGTGAAACTTGTTAGATCTTGTGAGTCGGGGTGTAGTGGTATTGAGAAAAAAGCATTCTTAAGATCTATTACTGTAAATCGTGATGCCTCTGCTGGAATGCCACACAATATTGTGGCCGGGTTTGCTGTTACTGGATATTCTGCTTCCACTATGTTGTTCAAGGGCCTTAGGTCCTGTATGAAGCGCCAAGACCCCCCTTTAGCCTTGCGCACTGGGTACACAGCCGTGTTACATGGTGATTCTGAGGGGACCAATATGCCATTGTTTATAAGGGCCGTTATAGTTTCATATATGCCCTCATCTGCCTCTTTCGACAATGGGTACTGTTTTACTCTTGGTAGTATTGCACCTTTTTTCAATTTTATCCGTACACCCCCTATGCTTTTAATGCATCCTACGTCATAAGGGCTAATGGTCCATAATGATTTGGGCACCTTTGCCATATCCTCCTTAAAGAAGGGGACTGGGGTGCATGCAGGTGCCTCAAGTGCCATAGCAATTTTCTGCGCTATATGTTTGTGAGCCACTCGTAACCATATTTCTACACTCATCATGAACACCATTTCCCCCTCCTCTTTTTCTTCTGAAAACAGTTCCTCATCTGACACCTGGGTCAACCTACATCCTTCTGCTAGTGCAATCACTGCCCTCCATGCTCTTCCTTCTTTGTCTTGGGCGTGCACAGCAATATACTCAGCTGTTGTAATAATGCTTTCAATGTCTATTGCAAACACTTTTCCTTCCTGTTCATTAACAGGTGTTTCTGGTCGGAACAGGTAAGCTGCTGGCCTCCTCCATATTTTACCTTCTATCCCTGGCATCCATGCAATTGCCATGTCTGTCCCATACTGGAATATCGCGCCATCTATTGGTTCCGCCCTAATCGCTGTCTGCCCACAGTATGCTTGCATAATCTGTCGCGCTGCTAGCATGTTAATCCCAGGAGTAGAGCAAATTATACCATCCTCTGTAAAGGAGATTGTCATATTTAACCTATTCATTATGTCCCTCCCCAGTATATTTACTGGTGAGGCACTATAATACAATAGTGGAACTGACAGATCGTAATCTCCGATAGATAAGGGAACGTTATCAGTAAAAGGAACCAATCCTTTAGCCCCAGAAAATCCTTGGGTGTTCATGGCTTCGCCTGACATCTTAAATTTACCTTCCCTTATGCAAGACCGGGTTGCCCCGGTGTCAACAAGGAAAGATAATTTTTTGTCACCTATCGTTACCTCTATGCGTGGCTCCTCCGCACTATTAGGTGTTATTGACAGGATGGGACACACCAAGGCCGTCTGTGGGCTGTCCTATTGGGGGTACAATGATTGGCCATTTCCTGTGTAAGGGTTGTGTCCCAATACTGTCACCCTACCCAATTGTGTTTGTTCATTTTGGGGTTGTTGTGTTGTCACTATTTGTTGTTGTGGCAGTGGCTGTTGTTGTGTTAATTGCTGTTGCTGCAGTGGCTGTTGTTGTGTTAATTGCTGTTGCTGCAGTGGCTGTTGTTCTTGCGATGGCCTAGGTTGTGCCTGCTCATTCCATGCTGGTGTCCCTGGCCTGACCCTACACGTGCGTGACATGTGTCCTAGTATTCCACAACTCCAACACACGGGTGGTTCTCTGTTTTGCCATTGAAAGCTCCCTGTGTTGTCCTGGTATACCTGTTGCCCTGTGGGGTATGAACTTCCAACTCCCCCCACCTGCTGTTGGGTATTATATCCGTATCCTCTCCCTCTCATAAATCCACCTCTCCCTCTGTTATACCCATAATACCCAGCTCCTTGCATCTGGTACCCTCCTCCCACGTTTTGTGCTTGTAATTGTAGTGGCGGCATTTGCTGTATTATACTTTGTCGAGGTGCTATTAGAGCTGGGTCTTGTGCAGCCACTATTTGCGTGGGGCTTTGGGCCACTGTTGTGGGCGCAGTTATTAGTGCCCCCTCCATTGTATATTTAGTTAATTTTTTCTGTACTAGTTTGGCCTCTTCCGTTTTCCTGTCCTCTTCCTTTTGTTTCATTTTTCCTTGCCATATCCTGCAGTGATGTACTATTGTCAGCTGTATTTCAGGCCATGGTTTTACTTCCATTCCCACTACTTTCTTTAGTTGTTTCTGTACTCCTTCTGGGAGCCCCTGTACTAGTATATGATAAAATATGGCTGGTGTTTTATCCCATTGTTCTCTCGTTTCCATGCGCCACTTTTCTTGAATATCCTGTATATAATCAACGGGATCTTCATTCTCACGCATCTTACGGGAAGTGATTGCTCCTATATCTGATGTGTCTGGGTACTGTACTCTCAGTGCCTGCCATAGCGCATGTCTGCAGTTTGCAAATGGCGCCCCATCATGCGATGTGTTTGTTATTGTTATCCCATGGAATCCCGCTCTCTTCCAAATGTCGTCCGCTCTATCTCCTAATATTGATATTAACAGGCCTTTCACATCTCCTACTGCTAGTTTCTGCCCTGCGGTGTGTTTTTCCATTTCATATATCCACTTACCCGCACCTCCACTTAGTGATGGGAGCCTACATTTTATATTTTCTTTATCCGTATGCTTCCATGGTACATACTGCGGCCTAACCCCTCCTCTCTCCAGCAGTGGCATTAAGTTGTGTCCTAAATCACCCTTTATGTTCCATAATATTGAGTCCTCACACCCCTCCTCCTCCCCTATTTCCCTTACCACATCAAATCCTTCCTTGCTACCCCTCCTCCTACCTACCTCTCCTTCCCTTCCCCTTTTTTCGTCATCCTCTGTGCTTAATATGGGTATGCTTATCTGTCTGTCTTGCCTGCGGCTAGGGAGGTCTCTAAGCCGGCACAGGGAGTCACTTCGTCCATGAATGGCACAAGCTTTATTTTGCGCAGCGTGCGTGTGGTCGTTGAACATGTAGGGTGCGATGGGGGAGGGCGTGATGGAGATGGCGATGGTGTGGTTTCATGGGTTTGTTTTTCCACTAGTTGTTGCACCCTCTCCTCACTTTGTTCCAGCTCCTCCCTTCTCTTACGGATCCATGGCGAGTCTATATTGGTTCTAGTGAGGTACAGCTTATCTAAGCTTTCCCTTTCACTCTTTCTTCCTACCCTTTCTACTCCTTCTTCCTCTTCACTGCAAAAATCATTCATAGATGTTATCCCCCACTCTGTTCTTTTCCCCTTTACTGTTACTGTTTCTAAGTCTATTCGCTCCATTTCTCCTCTTCCTTTGTTATCAACTGTTCCCCCGGGTGTTGATGTTGTCGCTACTTCTCTACTTCTATATACATCCCCCCATTTTTCACTCTCCTTATTTCTCCCTCCTCTTTCCCCATCACTCCTCTCCTCCATTTCCCTACTATTTTCCTCCCTTTTCCTTTTTAATTCCTCCATCATTTCGTTGCTCATCTGTTCCAATATTCTTTCATCTTCTTTCTTTCTTTCCCATTTCACCCTTTCTCTTTCTATTGCTTTCTCTTCTTCATATTTCTTAGCTGCTTCTGATACTACCCTCCTCCTCCATAATTCCAATTCCCTTTCCTTTTCCTCTTCTTCCTTCTTTTTTTCTCTCAATACTACTCTTGACACCCTTTCTGCTGCTGTTCTTACCCTTCCATCTTCTATCCTTTGCTCCTCATTTTGTTCCCTTAATTTGTCCAATTCGTTTTTACCCTCTTTCCTTTTCCTCACTCTCTCCTTTTCCCCCCTCTCAAGCTGTGTTAGTAATTCATTCTGCTCATCCCTTAGTTTTGCCAATTTTTCCTCCAAAATCTCTTCTCTTTGTGTTAGTAGCTCCTCCCCCTTCATCTCACTCTCCCTTCTACTATCCTCGCCTGTTCTCTTTACAACCTCCCTTTCTTCTCCCGTTAGTGAACCCCGTAATTTTAATAATATCTGTGCAGCTACCCACTCATCATGTCCTATCTCTACAATCTGTTCTTCTCCAATCCTCCCCTCCCCCACTATCTTCCTGTGAGCCACATATGGTGGAGGGCTGTAAGCCGGGTTCGAGTATCCTTCAGCCGCCCTTAACTGTCCTTCCATTTCTCCTAGTTCTCTTAAAGGGTACAACCCTTCTCTCTCAGTTTTCACTCCCGGTGTTATGGGTATCTCGTTGCTCGGTTCCTTTTTTATGTCTTTTAAGGTGTCAATCTTTTCTCTTCCCTCTCCTTCGTTTTCCTCGTTCTTTTTCCTTTCACACCCCTTTCCCCCATCCGTTCCCTCCTTTATAATCTCCTTTACTTCCGGTGTTTCTCCCACAGAGAACATTCCATTTGGTCCTGGTCGGGATCCCTGGAACATCCTCCATAAGTTAAACACCTCCATATGGCTCGCCAACTTCTTCCCCTTGTATGTATTATGCAGATGGTTTAGCAATGAATGTTGGGCATATGGATCGAAACTACCATTGGGCGGCCATGGTGTTAACATTTTGTTATCCGTCCCCTGGGTCCACTCTATGCTGTACTTAATTAATTTCTCCCTATGGGGTGGCAGTGTTGTGCATATGTGTTGTAGTGGGGTAGTGAGGGTGTTCCCCCACCCTCCTGGCCCTTTCCCAGATGACATACTTGTGCCCTACTTGTTACTCCTCCTTTCGTTATCAGTTTACAATTTACAACCTTATATTGTTTACCTGGCCCCGTAAGTGTGGGGACTTACGACAATCCTTTACAAAGTATGCAATAATAGTAAAAAAAAATAAAAAAAAACAAGAAATAATAAAACACAAATATATATATATATATATGTATAATTTTGTATTGTATATTCCTTCCCCTACGGCCCCCTGCGGCCGAAGCGCACGCAGCCCCCTGTGGCTGCGTACCCCTTACGACGATCTTATACAGTCGTCCTTATTCCTCGTTCTCCTCCCCCTTTTACATTTGCCGTGGCTGGCGTTCTCCGTGCTCAGCCACGCCCCTCTCCCCTTCTCCTCTTCCAATCCACTCGTTTATTGTTTATCTTCTTATCCACTCCCTCATCATTTTTCTCTTCCCCACCGCCTTCAAAACTCAATCTTCCTTGTGCTCGTGATATCCTATAAAATCCCTACTGGTGACGTCACCGATGTCTCTACGCTACTAGTACAATCTCATTATTAGTTTCAAAATACACTTGCAATTTATCCCCGCTAACCCTACAGCTGTCTTCCTGTCTCTCCTGGAACAAGGTAATCTCATCAATAATATAATTGGACTGCACACGCTGCGTCGCCTCGCGTGTGATACGCCCCTCAACAGGAGGGCTTAACCAGCCAACTATCTTCCGTATTTGGCAACTATGCAACTAGCTACCCCCTACAGGGAAACATCATCTACCTATCGAGTTTCTTGCTCGAACAATAGGAAACCTCATCTACCTATCGAGTTTCTTGCTCAACCAATAGGAAACCTCATCTACCTATCGAGTTTCTTGCTCGAACAATAGGGAACCTCATCTACTCATTGATCAATAAATGCCAAATCGTAGGAAACCACACACGCCCACCCCTACACGTTAGTCGCGATTTAGGTCAATCAGTGTCTACGAGCGACCACACGTGATGTTTTCGTGCTCCGCCCCCCCCTCTTTCACGTCACTGCTCTCGCACTCTTTTCACTCTCTTTCATTCCATTGCCAACACTATATTGTCAACCCTTCGCCGCACACCTGTGCAACACCTCCCTCCTCCCTTATTTAATTCCTCCCCCCTCCCTCACAATTTCGCATTGCTCGTTGTGTGTGCCATGCTCACCAAGTTCTCTCGATGCAGGGCCGCTCGACTGCGTGCACCCCTCCAAGCGGCTCGCCACCTCCCCTCGTCTGGACCACGTCTGGACACTCGCCAACCGCGGGCGGGATACTTCTCAACCGGCTCCCGAGGGCCAATATCCGGATTGCGCTGTCCGGTCTTCTCGCAGCTCCGCGATGGTCCTGTAGTCCTCAGAAGGGGGCAACGGCAGAGGGGGCCGCGCCGCCGGGCCTCCTCGCAACGGGAGTGCCTGGAAAAAGTAAAAATAAAAGTCGATCTTAAACAGATCTCAGCAGTGCCTCCAACTTGTCGGGGGGAAATTCTGCCGGGGTCGGCCGGGCCGTCCGCAGACCTCCAGGCAGGGAGGCCCCAACTCCTCCCGTGTGTATCCCAGATAAGATGAGATAGAGTATGAGACGCACACAAGGAGCAAGGTGACTCTGCTGTTTATTAGACAAAACGGCAGGGATGGGTCAAGGAGCGCACGCGTTCGTCCTGACACACACACAATTGTGGGGCTCGCAGGCCCTTTTTACTGTATTATGACGCGCTACTTGCGTCACTTCAGAAAGTTAACAAAAAACCTATTGCCACTCTTAATTGGATGTTCGAGTGGTAGGATTAGTATAGCACACATATAGAGAAAGATATTAGTGGATAAGGTGTAGTCAGGTGGTATATCTGGGTTGTCCCTACAATAAGATACATGAAAATTGTTACATGAAGGCTCCTGAGGATTGGCTAAATGTGCTGGCGTCAGTGATAAGAGCCCCAAGTTCTGATTGGTGCACCCGTGAGCTCCCCAGCCTGGGACCACCGTCGTTCCCAGCTCTCGGTGTACCTGTAAGTTGCAACAATGTTTCACTATGGGTACATGCAGACAATGTGAGGACTTATTCATAGCTAGACGGGGTACCGTTCCCACCGTTGCAAATGTCCATTGAGCCTTTCAAGTGTATCTGCCAGTGTCTCGTAGCGAGGGATCCAGACGCCTCTGTTCTCCAGGGTTTGGCATCTCGTCAGGTTCGGCTTGATCACGTGGGGAGGGACCGTGAAAGAGGCATAATTCTGCACAATTAATATCGTTTTTCTACTGTGCGTCTGGTTTAATTTGTCGGTGTGACTTTAACGTTGGTGCGCGGAGTGCGAGATTGCAACATCGTGCCTTTGATGAGTTGCTCTTGGAACGTGGGTTTGCAACATTGCGACCTTGGCTGGTTGCTTTGCCAAGCTCATTCTGGAGGATCAGCAACTGACTTTTGTCTTGTTGATGTCCACGGAAGCTCTTGTTTGAGGCCTACTTTGGCCCGGTGCATAAGTTGTTCGTTTGGTGCACAGGTGCTTTAGGTTATAGGAGCATGTAATTCCATAATCGGTATTGTCTTTATTATATTTCTCATCGTTGTACCTGGTTTCAAAGAGAAGCGTGAGCAAGCTAATAAAAGTTCATGACGCGTCTTGCGTTTCTGCATTCTGAAAGCCTATATGAAAATAATAAAGATGCACGTCCGTGAATATGCCTGTCGCCTACGTCATAGCACTGAGTATATTCTTCGTGTAGGTTGGTGTGGGAATGTCCAGTGTGTATATTTGTACAGATGTGCTTCCCGTTGTCTAGGTCGTCATGGCATCTCTAACGACGTGTAGATTTTAGTCTAGTTGATCCGTGCCGCAGGTGTCGGCATGGCCAGTGCGGGCTGCTGGGCAAGCAGATGGACACATCCGTATGTTCCTGTACCAGGGTACCTGGTCGTCTGGTAAATGGGCAAACTCTTCTTGTGGCGGGTGTTTGGGTCGTGACCCTCTAGGCCAAGCGCGAGAGGTGAAGGACGGGAGCCTGGTTTTCCATTCTCCCACTTCAACTGTGTACCTGTTTGTATCGAGTGGTGCTCCGTGGTAGGGGCATTGAGTTGGGTCACTTCATCAGTGGGTATGGAGCCTCTTATGTTCCTTTTCCTCTGGGTTCACCTTCAGTCGTTCAAGGCTCGCCCTCTGTGTCCTCTCTGGGCTGCTGCTGGCTTCTCTGCACTCAGTTGCACGTTCTCCACCAGGACAGCGACACCAGCATTCTCGGTCTCCATCGGCCACACACCCTTTGTCCTGTCTGGTGTGGTGCCTGCTGAGACTCCTCTGTGAGTGATTGTAATTGTGATTGACAACTATGTCACAGCTTCTGCCCGAGAGACTCTCACAGACATCTTCTTTGTCATTCCCTCACCCGACCTATGGACCCGATACATGGTCGCCTTTCTCTCTCCCATCGCCTCTTTCCCTATTAATGGTGGCACCCCCTCAGAGGTCCTCCTTGACCTCTTTGCCATTTCCTGGGTCATCATCAATGTCTATCTGAATCGAACAGTCATGGTTCAGGGTCCTCAACCCAACCTTCTTCTCTTTGACAGGCTCCTACCTTGCCTCTCAAACCATACCTCTCCCCATGAACATGCTCCTTTGCCCATTGTGCCTTCCTTGTCTGCTGCACAGGCTCCCTTGCCTGTTGTGCCTTCCTCATCTCCTGCCCAGGCTCCCTTGCCTGTTGTGCCTTCCTCCTCTGCTGCACAGGCTCCCTTGCCTGCTGTGCCTTCCTCCTCTGCTGCACAGGCTCCCTTGCCTGCTGTGCCTTCCTCCTCCACTGCACAGGCTCCCTTGCCTGCTGTGCCTTCTTCCGCCTATGCACAGGCATCCTGACCTTTCCTTACTGTCCCGACTCCCAGACTTGGCTCCTCCACCATCGTCCACTATTCCCATGGGTGTCTTGCCACCCTCGGGGTGGGGGGGGGACCACTGCCCCCTGTGCCCCCCACGGAAGAACTTCAAAGATAGCAAGCTGCTCCATATTGCCACTGTTAACTCTTGCTCCGCTGTCAAACACTCGTCCGACCTCTGCAACCTCCTTGAACACATGGAACTTGATGTGCTCGCTATCACCGAGATATGGATCAAGGACAGCTCTGTCACAAGCTTTGACACATTCCTCCATGAAGGATACAAGATCCTCTCTGTAACCAGGCCCAAGGGGTTGGGAGGGGGAGTGGCATTGATCTTCCCACAATGGATACCTGTGTCCATCATCCCCACTCAGGCCTACTCCTCTTTCAAACACCTAGTCTGCAGGCTCTCACTCTCTCCTAAATCTTCCCTTCTTATGGCCACCTTCCACCGGTCACCAGGGCAATCCACTCTCTTCCTCTCAGAATGGGCTGACCTGGCCTCCTCTCTACTCTCCTCCTCCTCCCAACTCCTCCTGTTGGGCGACCTCAACATCCATCTGGACTCTCTTGACTCCTCAGGACCTTTCCGCAACCTATGTGACTCCCTCTCTCTCTCTATCTTACCTTCTGGCTCCTCGCACATAGTGGGCCACACTTTGGATGCTCTCATCTCTACCAACATCCCTCCCTCTCCCTCTCACTACCTCTCTCTCTTGAGCGGACCATTATCTTCTCTCTTCACACTTAATGCTCTCCTCTCCTCTTGCATCGGCACACCCGGCGTGGCCACTCGGAGTCAAAGTCACCAGACCCATGATAAGAATGACAGCGGCTGCCTTTGCCTCCACCTACTCTCCGCCCCCTACTCCTGCAGCTTACTCCCACCCTGACACAGCCCACTAACTTCAATCTCTCCATCTCCAACACACTTGACATTCTGGCCCCTGTCATGAAGGTCCGACAGAAGCCTTCCAAAAAGTGCAACTCTTAGTACGACTCTGATCTGGCTGCCCTTAAACGCAAGTGTAGGGCAGCTGAAAGGAAATGGAATGCGTCAGGCGGGCCCTCTGACAAACTGGCCTGCTGCCTCCTTCAAAGGAAATATCGAATCTGCATCCGCACCAAGAAAAGTCTTTTTTCAAGCCTGCATCTCCGCGGCATCAAACAACACAGCCAAACCTTTCAAAGTGTGTAAGGAACTTGACAATCCTGCAGCAGCCTCCTCTTCTGTCACACCCACGCAGGACCTTTGCTCGACCCTAGCTTCTCACTTCTCCTCAAACCCAAAACATCCTTTCCTCTCTCACCTCCACACCACATCATAGACCTATACTCCTGGAGCCTCCCTTGGCCCCTCCACCACTTCTCTCACTCTCATCACAACTGATGAGGTCGCCAGACAAGTTCGGTCTATGAAGGCCTCATCCAAACAGGTGGACCCCTGTCCCTCCAAAACCATTAAGGACAACATTGACTCTCTCACTCCAACCATGGGTGATCTCTGCAATCTATCTTTTGCCACTGGAGTTTTCCCAACTTCTCTTAAGCACTCCCTTGTGCACCCTCTGCCTAAGAAACTTTCTGTCGACCCCTCCATTCTGGCAAACTACCACCCTATCTCTATCGCCCCTTTCCTGGGCAAACTCCTGGAGAAGCTGGCTATCTCTCAGCTCACCCTCCACACTGAATCTGCTGGTTGCCTCCACAACCAGCCTGGCTTTAGAGTGTCCAGAGGCACGGAAACTGCTCTTCTGAATACTTGTGAAGACCTGCTCTCAAATCTTGAGACTAACACTCCCTCTGTCCTCATTCTTCTTGACCTCTCCTCTGCCTTTGACATGGTAAACCACAACATCCTGATTGCATGTCTCTGTGACACCCTAGGAATCACTGGTCAGGCTCTGGTGTGGTTAACCACCTTCCTGTTCGACCGTCCATCCCAGGTGGTACTTGGGCCCTTTATCTCCACTATCACTCTTTCAACCTGTGGCTTTCCCCAGGGCTCTAATTTTTCCCCCTGGTTCTCCAATGACTACATGGCTCCCCTGGCACATGTGATTGCCAGTTTCATGTCTAATTTCCAGCGTTAAGCGGATTACACACAACTCTCCTTCAGGCTACCCTCAGCCACATCCTCTAATCGCTCATATCAGACTGGGCCAGTAAGATGGAGATTATTTACATTGGGACTCCTGCTGCCGCTTTCCCACTCTCAATCTGTCCGGCCTCGCTTGGCCCTGCGCCCGCCCCCACATGCAAGGAAAAAAACCTTGGGTCATCTTCGACTCCACTCTCTCATTCTCCACTCACATTTCGGACATCTCTAAAAAGTCCAACTACCAGCTGCGCCTCCTCAGAGGTAGTCTTCCTTTTCTCACCTTCCCCCAGAGGCTGACAGACTCCAGAGCCCTGGTTATCTCAAGGCTTAACTACTGCAACAGCCTCTTTCTCAATCTGCCTGCCTCGGCACTGCACCCTCTGCAACTCATCCAGAACAGAACCGCAAGAATTATCCTTGGCCTCAAGCCCTCGGACTGCATCTCTCCAGCGCTGAAATCCCTCCACTGGCTCCCGGTGGCTGCAAGGACCAAGTTTAAGACCCTCTGCATTGTCCACAAGGCTTTATGGGGCCTGGGACCCACCTATCTTCTCTGATGTCTTCCTAAATACTGTCCCTCCCAAGCCCTCTGCTCATCTACCTGCAACCTTTTTGCGAATGGACCAGTTCTCTAAGCACAGATTTGGTGGGAGACATTTATCCTCAGCAGGGGCCTCCCTCTGGAATAGCCTCTCTGCTGCCCTCTGTCTTGAGCCTGGTTTCCTTAAGTTCCGGAAACTCCTTAAGACATTTCTCTCATTCGCTTCCTTCTCTCTCCCTCTACCCTGCTAACCTCTCTCTCCGTTCTATTCCCTATCTCCCTCCTTGTCCACACAGCATGCCGACTGGCCACCAGGAGTACCTCAGAGTCTCACAGGTCCCAGCACCCTCGCCAGTCCTCCTGCACTTGCCTCATGCTTCTGTACTCGGTCTATTACCCATTGAGAATGGCATCTCTCAGCACTTACCCAGTTTCTGATCAACTGGGTGCATCCGAATCTCCCCCTCAACACTTCTCCTCCCCCCTCTCCTGCACCGTCTGTGTACTTGTACGATTTGAACATACCATGCCTTGTAGATAATCTATCCTTTCCTCCCTGCCTCCCCTCCCGCATGGTGGCGCCTCTATGTCCTTTGAAAAACATCAGAATCGTTGTCAGACCTATTTGTTGCTATCTACACTGTTAATTGTATTATCTGCACTTATTCTGCCTGGCAGACTGGTTATCATTATCTCCCCTGTTCCCTCTCTCCTTGAGCGTCTTGAATCACTTGCCTTGTGTATAGGAGCTTTACAAATAAACATCACCATTACCATTGTCCATGGGACGCTCCTCCAGGGAGCTGGTTCTCTTGTCTCTGCTCAGTCTCTATAGAAATTTGGGCACAGGTAAGGTCAGAAGCCAGATCAACCATTACAAAAGGGTGAGTAGGGTTATAGTAAATCCTAGTCCCTAGATAGTATGAAAGGGTGTTAGAAACAGGGACGGAGGGAAGATGACTCGTACGCCTCTCAGGATCCCTGTCCCATTATGTGGAGTCACCTCAAGAGGGATCACGCTTATCCTGTCCCCTAGGGGGTGTTAAGTGATCCTCCCTAGTTTCAAAGGTGGTGGCTCCCCCTTGGGGAGAGGTGATGATCTCTCTGGAATCGTAACAGCACCTTTATCAATTGATGTGCATTCTTCACTCCCAGATTGACCCCTGTCCACTAGTCAAGGGTTTTCCACACCTAGCTCCCCAACCTATCTGGCTCTGCATCTCAGTAATAAATCTGGGCCAGAACTTAAGCCTCTCTTCTGTTCCAAGCCACCATATACCTTATCCACCAGAGAATCTCTGCTTTGACATCCAGGGACTAAGGTACCTAGTCTGCACATGTGCAACCCTGTCTCAAGTGGTGTAGGGCCCTCTAATGCAGATGTCCTAGAACTATGGCCGAAGGATGATGACAGAAGGCCTACAATCCTAGCCACAGGTACAAGTGATATCACTGGTTGAATTATTACCCTTCTCAATTATATATTTATGAACGGAATCTTTGATCGGGGAAGATTAAGAGAAGAGTATCTTTCATTGATGTGGAAACCTAAAAAGACATCTAAGCTGGGCACATTTCTGATGTGTCCACGTTGATGAAGAATCCTAGTTCCTGTAGCAGATGGTGTGTCCGCAAGTGTTAACAGAAGTTCTGGGGACTGACTTATAAGGAGAAAGTAAATTAACAACCTTATCCCCTGTCTCTAGAGAGCCTTTGCAAAAGTCCAAAGGAGCTTTGTAAAGCACTACGAAGCAGAGGAAAGGATGAAAGGTAGACAAGTGCAATGAAAAGTGGGCATGTCCCAGGTGAGCTTTAGATACTGCCTTTAAGGGGGTATATAGACAGGCAGGCGTCCTCCTGAACAAGATGCACCATCCAAACCTTGGGGTGCAGGACACTGTTTTAATTTCAAAATGAGGGTAAACCAACACAATTATTTAATTCCCTCGAATGTATCACTTGGTTGAAACCCTTTTTCCTGAAAATGAATTAATTGCTCAGACACCCATCTGGTGCTAGGCGCATTCATTTTATTGCCCCCCTTTTGTAGCAACCCTTCAATCACCTAGATTATATATAGTTGGTGTTCCCAAAGGAGAAAACTGGATTCTCCTTGGATGTTTGACCTGAAAGGAAGTTGACATTAAATTATTTCAAAGCCCTGTGCCGTTTGTAGTACCCAATGGTGCGTTAGGATTTTTTGCAGAGGTGGTGTTGAATGTTTCTCCCAAACCTCAGTGTTAAAGAAGAGATACAATGGCTTATCAAAGAATCCTCCATTGTTGGCCCTTCACCTGGGACAATCCCTTTAATGTAACTGTCCCTTATGAGGAAAGAGAGTCTGCTCAGTGGTATCAAAGTAGCTTTGTTCCCCTCTTCTTCCGGACATTACACTGTAACCGGATTATCAGGGTGTTTGGCCAGTCAATTGGCTCCTTTCACAATCAGTCAGTATAAAAAACGTATTTTGGAAACATTTCTCAGGGTGTTCTCGGCCTTAGAGCGATGAGAACGCGAACGTGGTGACATAGTGACCTCTACATGTAGCCACTTGGGCACTCTTGGTCACATTCAACATCAAAATCCACCGGTATGCTGATGGCACAGCTATACCTGAAGGTCAACTGCCTCGACGGCAATCACCAATTGAAATACTACCCCTCCACCAGTCACTCCTGGATGTCTATTGCCTACCTAAAGCTCAACCCTACTAAAGCAGAGTTCATCCTCCTCAGGGTACAACCAAATGCACCCAAGTTAAAAACTGGCTGGCACAGATTGACATTGTCAGCTTCTCCCCTCCAAACACCCCCCCACACAATCGCCCTTAATGCAAAATCTGTGCATCATAGATTGCGACCTCGCCTTCAAAGCACACAATGCTAAGAAGACAAAAAGCATGGTACCACTAAATCAAATCCTTAATCCCTGGCCCAGACTTCCGATCAGTTGTCCAGGCCCTGGCTCTCTCCCACCTGGATGGTGGCAACGCCCACCTGAAAGGTGTCCCAACCACTACTCCGGCCCACCTGAAAGCTGCCCCGAATGCAACAGCACAATTGGACCACATTTCCCCCACTCTCAAGGAGGCTACACTGGTTACCCCATCAATTTCTAGACATCAAAAATGTGTCATGGGCGCCCCTCTATGAGAATGGACACAGCAAAAATGGCCTGTTCTATGGGATGGTACCCACTCTAGAGTCCGCAGCCACATTTTAGCTCACCGTACCTTTCACAGATGGGAAACATCCATTTGCATATCAGTCTTTGTCCCGCCCACATGGGCAGTCCATCACCGAAATGCTAGGACAATTCCCTCTGAACAAGAGTACCAACAGCAACCCCATACACGTGTTTCAGCCTTGTTAGGCATCATCAGTGAGATGGAGCTGTGCCTCTCTGAGCACAGTGAGCAAGGGGTCCACGTCTGGATGACCCTAGGACACTTAGGGTGACTAATCCTCAGGCCCTCGTAAAAATCAAAAATTAGTCATGGTTGCCCCTCTATGAGAACGAACACAGCAAAAATGGCCTGTTCTATGGTATAGTACCCACTCTAGAGTCCGCAGCCACATTTTAGCTCACTGTGCCTTTCACAGATGGGAAATATCCATTTGCATATCAGTATTTGTCCGGCCCTAGGACCCTAGGAAACTTAGGGTGATTAAACCCAAGTCCCTTAAATAATAAAAGAATTGTCCATAGGCGCCCCTCTGGGAATTGCCATAGCATTTCGGTGCTGGACTGCCCATGTGGGCAGGACAAAGACCGATATGCAAATGGATATTTCCCATCTGTGAAAGGTACAGTGAGCATAAGTGTGGCAGCGGACTCTCGAGTGGGTACCTTCCGAAAGAACAGGTCAATGGGGCGTGTTCGTTCTCGCAGAGGGGCGCCTATGGACAATTTTTTGATAAATTTCTAGACAGCCTGCATCACCTACAAAGCTCTAACGTCCAAATCGCCATCATACTTAGCTGAAAACATTACCATTTCAGGAGGCCATCCCTAAGCCAGGAGCCAAGATATCACCAGACTGGAATCCAAGAAGGAGAATACAGGCATTGCCATGCTGTGCTTCCATGCTCTGGGACAACCTCCCTGCTAATATCAGGCTTGCCCCCCCCCCTGCAATTCAGGAATGGTCTAAATGGTCTTAAAAGAATACTTCACCATAAGTACATATACTGACCAGCCAATCCTTCCCTGTCCCCCCCACTATGTTCCACTACCTTTATTGTACAGTGGGTGCCCTCTTGGTTTGACTAGATTTAAAGTTAAAAAAAACATAGCAACAAAACCCTTGAAATTCAGCACTCTATTGTTAATAACTTTTGACTTGAATGACAGATTTGGCTGCTATTTTCCAAACAATGTTTGTCAGGGATCCCCTCCCCCACTTGTCCCCAAACTGGATATTTTGGGAACGATACCTTAATAAAATGAAAAAGATATTAAGAAACCATAAAAACACAGTTTTCAGCCATTCCCATTCATTTCCCATAGAGAAAAAGTGCAGTTTCTGAACAGCCGTGGCATGAAAACCGCTGGGCAGATCTGGAACAAATATGAAAACAAATAGGGCACAAAACATTGACAATTTCCTTGACTGGTATGTGGTAAATCAATCAAATAGTTTTTAAAATATTCGACAGACATTGGGGTGCCCTCTGCTTCTTAGAAACTTGATATATGTATCGGCATTGGTGCTTTGCAGCAGTGAGACTTTTAAAAATGAAATCCGCTGTTTATTTTTAGCTCGATGCAAGCAATTCCTGCGATATTACTGTGAAAAGGCAAAAATGAAAGAACTCAAAGCGCTATTTGGAGGATGAAAAGGGAGGCCACAAAGCTTTGGAATGAACTCCCCCATGACCTTAGAGAATCTAATAACCTTGACTAAAGAAAGGAACCAAAAACGCTTCTGTTTATGTAGTCACTCCTAGAGGAACACAGATGCTTTTAAACAACAGCACTTACATGGCCTGTCCGTAGGCACTATATAAATAAAACCAATAACAGATCAATTAAGGCTAGAGGTCGGAAGTGGGAAAGAAGACCATGTGAAGTTGGGGATTTGGAGGTGGGTTTGGGAGCCATTTGCGGGTAGAAAATGTTTGGTTCATCTGGGGATGACCAGAGGAATCTCACAAGATGACAGCTGCACCCCACAAGATGCACTCAGGAAAAAATGTGCAACACGCGAAGCAATGAGTGTAATAGGGGATGGCTAGGGAGGGAAGAAGCAATTGAGTGGATGAGGGGACGTGGACAAAAAGAAAGGGGACACATGTTGAGTGCCTGTGAGAACGTGGAAGACTTGAATTCTGAGCATTTTTTCCCATTATCGTAGGAATCCACCAAAGTGGAGTTATTTAGATTTGTGACTAAAGCAGAAGACCTAGGGTGACTCAATCACCACACTAAAAAAATTCTTATAACATCCCATCCAAGAATTCCTAATTTCTACACTCTCCCTAAAATTCAAACATCCCACTAATCCCCCAGGGAGACCAATTGTGGCTGGCACTTATCCTCAAACCTTTGGGAAAATATTTTGATTTATTTCCATACCCATAGTTAAAAAGACCAGTACATATATCCGGGACACCACCCATTTCCTACAAAAACTGAGTCAAGTTCCCCACAATGAAGGATCGATTATATTTACTATTGATGTGAAAGGTTGGTACATGACCAAACTGCATGACTTGGGCATTGAAGCCATTGAATGGTTCCTCCTTAATGAAGGAGATATAAAGGCATCTAAAGAATTTATTATCATCATATTGCAGTTTATCTCTGAGAATTCATACTTCCAGTTCAAAGATAATGTTACCTTCAAGTATCAGGTACTTTAATGGCCGGCACCCTGGGACCCACATATGCAAATTGTTTCATGCACACATTTGAAAGAGAACATGTTCTAGATCACACAATATTGCGCACTTACTTGTCTATATGGGTATGTTATATAGACAAACTTTTTGGAACATGGAAAGGGACACCTGAAAATCTACAGGGATTCCTTACATATTTTAACATCATAGATCCCTGTATACAAATCACAAGTGAAAATTCGGAACACTGCATACACTATCTGGATGGGAAGTAAAAACCCCAAGAGGGTTAAATATACAGCTAATATTTTCCAAAAGGAAACTGATCAAAATAAACTGCTACACATGTTAAGTTTTCACCAACCTACTCTGATTAAAAACTCACCGTTCAGCAGATGCTGTGGGTAAGGAGGATTGTGTGCGATCCCAAGGACTATGAGGATGAGATTATTAAAATGTGAGGAACATTCTATGCCCGAGGCTACAAACCCGAAGAGGTTGATGCAGCAAGAGAACGGCTATCCATGGTCAAACAAACTGATCTACTCACTGAAACAAGCAAAGAGAAGAAACCCCTGATCTTGGTATATGTGTCCAAATACTCGATTCGAAGTGGGCATATAAAATCGATCATCAAAAAGAATTGGAGAACACTAACATGTGACACCAAAGTAGAACATCTGTTTCGTCATTTACCCACTTTTGCTTATAAGAGAAGCACACATTTGTGAGACCAACTGGTTAAAACCAGACCAGCCAAAAATCCACCACTGACGAAACGGACAGGTACTTTTCCCTGTTTGCATTCTACAAACTAAAGGTTTGTAACAAAGGGCAACATAATAAATCACCCAAGATCTAGGGGAAAATGTAAAAGAACAGTTTTGCTACATGTGAAACCAATAATGTGATTTATACCATCAATGTCCCTGTGGGGTTTACTATATTGGACAGTCCAAAAGACCATGCAAACAAAGGTGGAATGAACATCGGTCCTGTATTAGGACCAAGCATGTTAACTCAGCAGTGGCCAGGCACTGGCTTGAAAACAGACATGACATCTCACAGATCTGGTTCCAGGTGGTGGAAGTGATGATCAAAAAAGACACCGAAGAAGATCTAGTGACAAGATTAGATCAAAGAAAGACTTTTTGGACGGAAGGATTGGACACTATGACCCCTGGAGTAATGAATGAAGAAGTTAATTATACAAGCTTCTTGTGAGCACACTAGCAACTGTGAAAGAAACAGTTTGGTGCACAATCATGTCAGACTGCAACCTCAGGATGAAAGAACTGTAATAGCGTGGGATTATGTGAAGTAATCTAAGAAGGTGAGCGTTGATGATTAGTTATGGCTCTTACCCATTAATGTCCATATTTCATGATGGGATATACATACCAAGTGTATCTTAATCTGTTTCTGCAATGAAAAAGAACTGACTCACCTCTAATTGTGATATCTGTATCATCAGTTATATTTGTATTTTCAGCTATTTCCAGGTAGCCTGTAATGAAAATAAGCTGTTCCGCGAGTATAGGAAAGCTGTCACATACAATAGGAGTGGAATAGATGATAGATGATTTATAAAAGTCTCTATGTTGATATATGAAACAGCGTTACTTGATCTTAAGTCTAACATCTCGAGCATCGTAGAGAAAGGCCGGCAGGCCCTCTTGATGTTGCTCGATCTCCCTACAGCGTTTGACCTCATTGATCATGTTCTTCCTCAAGAGAGGCTGACCAGTATCGCCAATTGCTCAGAGAAATCTACATTACGGATCTCATCTTTTCTGGGCCCCAGAACCTCAAGGGTGTCCTTTGGGAAAGCTGAATCCGCTCCTATTAACTCCTTGTGTGGAGTACCACAGGGTTCTTGCCTGTGCCCTACGTTATTCAACATTTACACAAGACCATTTCTTGATCTTCTGGATGGCCTGGGTGTCGGATACGCAATTCCGCGGACGACACCCAAGTACTTCTTGAACTGACTGGCATCTACAACACTGATGTCAAGACATTGGATACAATATGAAGACTGAGCTTTTGCTCATTGCCTCTGGCCCTCGGTTGAAGAAAATTAACTCTGAATACTTCCACTTTTCCATCATGGGCAATCTCATTCCTGTCAGCAAGACTGTAAAGACCTTGGGCATCATACTTGACTCTGAATTGTCCATGAAGCAGCATGTATCTAGTATCCGATCATCTTGTGGGTATCTAACTAAGCTTCTTCACCACATTACACCCTATATAACTCTAAAAAACAGAGCAATTTGTTCCGTTTTAAGATACTCCTCTACCTTGGCGATGTTTAAGAGGACTATCAAAACACTTCTCTTTAACATCCTTGATTAAGCACCCGATTCCCACCTTGCCCCTCCTGTGCCCACTTGTTCTGTCTGTCTGTCTTTGTTATCTGTACGCTCTGAGGCCTACGGGCGTGCAGCGCTCTATAAAAATGTAAAATAAATACATAAATGATTGCCAGTAACAAGGCTGTCTATGAGGACAAGGACACTAGTTATGTACTTTAGGAACTGTATAATATGAGTTTAGAGTTAGCCGTATCTCTTCTAGATCATCATCAATGCCCTTCTTTTCACACATTTTATTTTAGTAGAGTGTTTACACAATAGAGAATCTTTTGGAGCTGCAGGTATGTAGGTAAATAGGGACCTATGTCTAAAATGCTAAGATAAATGCATCTGCCTTACCTATTTTCCTGGAATCCATTCTCACTTTAAAGTGGAGCGTGGCCATTGCACCTCTATGAGGCAATTTTGAAGACTCAGGCATGATTTTCAATCTTCAATACCGAACACGTGGATGATTAGAATGCAATTGTGTGCTAATCTATGGGTACAATTGTTTTTTTTTTCTAGTCAGACACAAACTTTGTGATCAAGGAAGGTAAAACAGTTTATAATGAAAACTTTTGACAATCATTTCTCTAAATTTGATCCTTGTAACATGCTAATGGTTGTCTTTTATTTTAATTGGGAGTTTAATGTATTAACTGTGCGCAAGGCTAATACTAACTTATTATATGTGCGTATCAAATGCAGCTATCGTAACGTTGGTGAGCGCTGTGGTGAAAGAAATCCTTGCGAGTTTATTTGAAAAAGGACCTAGTAGCGCAATCAAAGGTGCGCGTCATTCAAGGAAGTCGGGCCCTTCAACAGTGCACGGCATTCCAGTTAGTCGGGTCCTGAGGAGAAGGTATCAATGTTAGAGTTTCTATTTTTGTTGTGGCATTGCAGCGCCAGAGTTTCGGAGTTGCTGCAGACAGTTCTTTCAGCATTTTCTAAGGCGGCGTGTTTTCGCTGCAAGTGCATTTGTTTTCTGAAGAGATTGGATACAAACCGAGAGACAATTCATTGTTCAGTATAAAGAAATATGAAAAGAACATGATTTTTGACAAGCTAGTTTTGAGAAACAGAAGCATAGTTAAGGAACTGTGAACTGGGAAACGAAATTGATCCCTCAGCTATTCACTTCTAGAGAAGCCTATCAGCTATCATGCAAAAGCCAACAGGTACTGGGTTTTAAGGGTGGATTTAATATCAGAAAATTGTTTTTGGGTTGGAAAGGAAGATCATTAATGATACCGGAAATCAGAAAGCAGTCAAGTGATTGAGAGAGACCAGAGTTTGTCATTTTATCCACTTCCCCTTTCCCCTTGGGCTTGCCTACACAGCAGTTCAACTAACTGTTTGATGAGAGAGTCTGGGGGGTCTGGTGGGCTAGCATCCACTCCTGCAGGAATAAAGAGCTGGGACCTCATAGGGATATAGAGAGCGCTTGGTAGGTTCTGGGGCAACGCTGAACCTTTTTTGTGTAGCTTCTGATTTCTGTCCATATATGCAGCTGCATTGCTTCTGACACGCCACTTGAGGGACAGGAATTTCGGTTTGTGGGCCAGCTACTCTTTTGCAGAGCTGAACATTACCCTTGTGGATTTAGTGTGGAAGACTGACCTTCATATCTTGGGTTTATTATACTGCTCCTGGCAGCGTAGCGCCTGGCTATTGGTCGTGGTGGTGGATTGTGGACTGGATCTGATGGGCCTACAGGTTGCCTGGGCTGTTTGTGTGTGGCGAGGTACAGATTCAGGCCTATTGGGTGCGCCTGGACATCCTAGATCCTGGAATACTTGGTGGGGTGCTTTCACTACTGAGTACATTGCATGTTGGAGAATGACAAAGGGGGCTGCCAAGAAATGTGCACCGATTGATTCCTTTGCTAGCACTCCTTGCAGGGAGGCCCCTACTGCATCTATTACAGAGATTTCCCTGGCAGGGGCAATGGCGGCACCTACAAGGATGGAAGCCCTTATGGCAGCAATCCAGTATGGATTTGCCTCCATTAACACTAAGCTGGACGATATTGTTGCCAACATAAGCTCCTTGGAGGCTAGAATAGATAAGGAGAGTGGGCGCATCACAGAGACTGAGATGAGGATAGGGCACTTTGAAGATATGGTCCTCTCTCATGATCAGTTACTGAAACGGGTCACAAAGGAACTTACCGTTGTTAGAGCGAAGTACGAGCATCTAGATTCGTGCTCTCGCTGAAATAATAGTCATATTGTGGGAGTCCTGAGGCACCAGGGACGGGGCCCATGGAGCAATTTGTGGAGGGTCTGCTTAAGACATTGTTTGAGGAGGCTGTCTTCTCAGCTCACTTCCTTGTGGAACACATATTGGGCGCTAGTGCCTGTCGCCAAGCATGGAGCGTGGCCGCATACGGGCATCACCCGGCTGTTAAATTACAGAAACAGAGATTACATATTGCGCCTGTCTAGGGAGAGAGGATCACCAAAATTTGAATCCAGCACCATTCATGTGTACCCTGCCTTCTCTGCTGGAGTCCAGGCGGCCAGATAATCCTACAACCCTGTCACACACCTGCAGCAAGAGCAGCAGGTTCAATATGCCATCCTTTTTCCATCCAAGCTGTAAATCCTGCATGGAGGCAGGGCCAATTTCTTTGAGACTCCAGGGGATGCTCTGCAGTATATCAAGGCTTCTATTTGGCATGGGCAGTCAGCCTCGAACAAAACATGATGATACTTAGCTCCTGCAATGTTGAAGTTTATAGAAGGGAGCTATCCTCCACCTGCGCTATGCTTTCAGTACCTACTGTTATTTTGCTCTAGGGCATTTGTATGTACTGGTGTATTGGTTTTTTGTCGATCTGGCTTGTGCCTGGACTATAGACTTCCGGATGCATTACAATTATGAATCGAGTGGTTCTCTTATATTGTGTTGAGTTGCTGCTCATACTGGTTTCCTTGAAGTTTTAACATGGGATGGTTGTGGGTTGATACTGGGCTTCATTTGGCGTTCCCGGAAATAAGGGTCCATGTAGCAAGCAACATAATGGCACGCTTTCTAGACTGCCAAACTTCAAGTTGGCGGTAGGGGCATGGCACTCTCAGCAGACCTGACCTGCCAGGAATTCTGGCCACTACAGGCAATGTTTTCACTGAAGCACCAGCACTGTTAATAACTCCATAATTCCAAGGGAATTAGGATTTCCACCTTCACTGCAACACATGATATCCCGGCGGCACCAGGATAGGGTCGGTGGTAATGAGGCCCAATGTCTGGTTGGGGTGGACTGTGCAGGTGGGGGGACGTAAAGTTAAATGTTTGACAGACAGAATGGCCATTGTGTGGTGGCAACATGTGGTGGGGCGCGGGGTGAGGTTTTAGGATATGTTTATATATTATTGTCCCCTACAGTGTGGGGACTGGGGAGCAAGTCACCTTTTTAACATGGAACGTGAATGGGATTAAAAACCCAATTCTCCAGGAAGCTATTGGATTATATTACCAGACACCAGCCCAGGGTTGTTATGCTACAAGAGACTCATTCGTTGGGGGTACCCATGAGGCTTTTGCCACAACTGGGTTACTCGAAGATACCATACTCATTATTCCTCTCAGGCTAGAGGTGTCCTCACCCTTATCCACTGTTTGATTCCATTCCAAGTTATGGGTAGTGATGTTGACCCAATGGGCTGCTATGTGATAGTATGGGGGAAGCTCTGCTGTAGGGAGCTGGGTCTCATTAATACCTAAGGCTCCAACATTGATGACGCTAGCTTTTACAAGCTTTTAAAAGATAAAGTTTTTATCTTTGAAAAACTCGCCAAAGTCGCTTGCAACATGCTGGTCTTGGACGCAAGACCACACAGAGCAACAGAGGTTCGAAGCCCAGATCCGCGCTTAGAAACCAAACCCGGGTATTAAGTGCGTTATAAAAAAAACAAACAAATAAAAATACCATCCTTAATGATGTCCTAGATTGGTCCTCCGTATCCCCTCGGGTGGGGTGCACCAGTTGCAATTTCCGGATATTTGGCGCTGCCTACATCCTGAGGCTAGGGAGTACACCTACCATTCTACTGTACATGACACAATGTCTAGAATAGACTATTGGTATCCGTCTGCTGAATTGGTTCCATGGTAAGACAATGTGAAATTCTGCCACGTACGCTTTCTAACAATTGCCCTGTAGTCCTGTCCATGCTTCTGCACCTACAGCCGCAACCTAGTCCGATTTGGCAGATGCCATCGTCCGTGCTGCTGGACCCTGGGTTGACAGCAACTCTGCATGATCAAATTGAGGATTTTTTAAAACATTAACATGGTTTTAGTGACCCGGTATTCTGTTGTGTGGGAGGCATTTAAGGTTTGGATATGGGTTGAATTGTTGTCAGTCACAGTGGGAACCCTTAAGTCAGGTAGGGCCGAATTGACTCCGGTGGAGCGGCAGATTAGGCAGCTTGAAAATGAATACATTATATGCCATGATAGGGCACTATTGGGAGTGCTTAAAGCAAAGATGTTCATTTCAGGACCTTGCAGAGAAGGAAGTTAAGTACATGTCCAAACCTGTGAGGGCTAGAGCGTATGGGGAGGTGGAGCGACCTGGAAAAACACTGGCCTGGGTTTTCAGGGCTGAAAGGGAGGCACAGGCTATTACTGGTATTCGTGGTCCAACTGGGGAGGTGGTTGTCACCAACAAAGGTGTGAATAGGGTCCTTAAAGAGTACTATGCTAAATTATATGCCAACGCTGGTGCACTGTTACGGGCTTGGAGGGATACTGGTCTGTCAGAGCTCCCGGAGCTTCCCCTGGAGCATAGGCTTGCTCTGGATACTCCAATAATGGTTGAAGAGGTATACAAGGCTATAGCCGCCTTGGCATCAGGTAAGGCACCTTGGTCGGATGAGTTGGTGGTCGAGTTATATAAGAATTTAAACTGACTGACACCTCGATTGCTGTTGGTATGGGAGGAAGCGATGAAAACTGGGGTGTTGCCGCCATCCTTTTGGGAGGCATTATTACTGTCCTATTGAAGACCAACTAACCACCTGAAGATGTTGCATCTCATAGGCGTTTGCCATTAATTAATGTTGGCGCAAAGATTTTAGCTAAGGTACCTTTCTCCCGGTTGCTTCCACTCATCACCCATCTGGTGCACCCAGATCAGTCCAGGTTTATACCAAGTCGACCCACGGTGCTGAATCTTAGGTGGTTGTTTTGTATTATATCCTAGATTAACCAGCGGGCCAGGGTGGTGGCTGCCTCCCTGGATGCCGAGAAAGCTTTTGATTCAGTGTTGTGAATGTATTTGTTTACGGTCTTGCAGCGATATCAGTTTGGACAGTATTCTATACATTGTGTATGTTTACTATATACTGGTCCAGTGGCTAGAGTTCACACTAACAATAACATCTCACAGGAGTTGCAGCTGGAGAGGGGTACACAGCAGGGATATCCGTTATTCCCCCTGCTTTTTGCTGTTACCATTGAACCCCGGCTGCACATATTAGAACATAACATGGGCACAGAGGTATCCATATATTGGGCCCCCCACAGGTTATCTCCTACACGGTATAGTCTCCTGTATGTCCGTGACCCGGAGGTTAATGTGGGCCCCATGATGGATATGGTTCATGAGTTTTCCAAGTACTTGGGGTACAGGTTTAAAAGGGCTAGGTCAGAGCTTATCCCTATTACTCAGCCAGATCTACTGGGGTTCCAGTGGGTCCTGGTGCGATTTAAGTATATGGGTATAGTAGTCTCTAGGGCACATAAATACTTGTATGCTGATAATCATGCAGAGTATCTACAGGTGCATGGGACTAAACTGAAAATGTGGTCCAGACTTCCTATGTCATTGTATGGTAGACTTTCATTGCTCAAAATGGTTGTTATTCCCAAAGTTCTCTACTATTTCTGTAATGTACCTATATAGCCAAGGAGGGAGATTTGTTTACTAGATCATGGTCGCTTGCACTGGGATTTCTTTGGGGAGGTGGGTGGCTAGGATTAGCTGGGAGCAGCTGGTTGAGCCCTATGCACGGGTGTAACGCTCACCTGATATCCATGGGGACGCCACTCAGACTGGTTGGACCACTTCCGACCTTGAACCCCTTCCCTTGGACTCTTATTCGGCCGAGGACCGGGTCTTACTTTATTATATGGTGTGCTCTCAGTCCTGCTGCTCTGTGCAGGGGCGCGTTGTCAAATGGGCGCGGCACAACCTAGTTGCTTCACTGGTGTGGGTCCTCAGAGTCCAGACCTGCTGCGACTCCCTTTTGTCCAGGTAAGACTGCTGGTTTGGCAGTTTGTTTCTTACTTTGCAATTGCCTCTACTAATGTCTCTCCTCCTTCCTTAGGTGCAAATGGTTTTGCTGTGCTGCTTGGGGCTGTGCACGAGATGGTAAGTGAAAGCGCGATGCGCGGCACTATGTGCCTTTTCTTGTGCTGACCTGTTGGTTCTCTCTTCCTTACAGGCTGCTGCGATGTCCCGGAATGGATGCTGCCGAGAAGAAGAGCGGTGAGTAAAGCGTAGCACGTGCCGCCTTCTTGATCTCTTGTGTCCTAATCAGTGTTTTCTTCCCTCTCGCAGGTCGTTAAAATGGCCCGGAATGGACGTGGGCCAAGGGGGAGTCAACCCCAGGTAAGCGTGTGCTTATTTTGATTGTTTTCAATATTGGAGAATAAACGCTTACTAATGCTGCTTTTCCGTTCTCTTTTCTTCCCATGTGCGGCTTTCCAGATCGAAGGAGCGCTCGCCAAGATGCTGTATATTCAGGATGCAGGAGCGGAGGACAGAAGCAAGATTCGCTCACAGGTAAGTATATACTAACAATGTTCTTGTTCTTGCAGGTAACAGGCTCGGGAATGCAGATGAGGATCCGAACAGAATGTGGTGAGCGTCACGCTGCAGCTAGCAGAGTAATGCGAAGCGTGTTGCTCAGCTTGGGCGTGGCCTATATAGCCTTCAGGTATCCCAGGTGCCCCTAGGTCTGACCACACCTAAAATACTAGACCGCATAGCTCAGTTCTGGGACTGAGCTATGCAGGGGCATCCATGTTGTCCAAAGGCTTTTGCAGGTCCCAGTTCTCAAGCTCTCTGGCTTCACATATGAGCCTGGCGCAAAAGGCGCCAGGACTGACTCCAAGAGAGTCTTGGGACGGAATGGTAATGCCTTTGGGGCCATCATGGAAGGCCGTGGTGCAGCTCAGATGGCTTGTCTGTTAGGGCCAGGGGCATGGGTCATGATAACGGGGGCAAATTGGTGGCGCCAGATATCGAGCTCTACTATTTGGTGGCACAGGTGCTCTTTGCCGAATATTGGTACTCCTCTGGGAGCAGGTCGGTGCATGCTGTTCTGGAGCAATATTTACGATCTGTGATTTTAAGTGACCGATATGTTGCTTCTTGTACATTTGATCCTGTACGCACTACAGTGAATGCATGGGCCAGAATATACTGTCTGGCAATTGCCACTCCGTATAATAGAAGAGTCCCTATGTGGGATTACCCTAAGCTGTCCGCAACGTATGATGTGGAACAACAACATTACATGGAATAATACAATGATACAGAAGTATCATATGATTATGTATGGAGCATTAATTTCTAGTACTTAACTTATAAAATGTAAAATACAAATATGCAACGTTAGACAAATGGTTTGAATTTCATGTATTAGTAAGCAATTACAATACTTCATTGCAGGGAAAGTACCTGATTCAGGCAAAACTATTTCAGGTATTTCAAACATCGAATCTCACGTGGTGAAGAGACCATGGCCTCAATTGCCATTTTGCAAATCTTGCATAAGGCTGGAATCATAAAATTGAGGCGGTAGTTGACATAGGATATCCTTGCTATGAAGTTTTACAAGAATTAAGAAATATATTTCTAGGCTCCTTCTTTGTTTTAAACTCATTTAATTGCCACTAATGTGTTTATTTTGCTTAGTCTGTTGTACTGTTTTTGTATTTTTATATGACTTTTTTTTTTTTGTCATTTGTTGTGATTTTTGTTGTGATTTTAGCTTTGTAAGGTCGAGTAAGCATAACCAGTATCACAAATACATTTTTAAAAATAGAATACAATAAGTATATGTATTAGTAAAAAAAAAAAATAGATATAAGTAGAAACATGTTTAACAGCAAGTGTTATGAAAATGGTAAATGTATACGTTTACATTTACACTTCTTACTGTGATAACATTACATGAACACATACTTTTATAAATGAGAAGTTTTATTTAAATAAAAACACATAATAGAAAGTACGTATCCGTGTGCATTGTGATAGTATAGAATCTAAGAATTTCATGTTTGATTAATTTACAAAATAAATCTGTTACTTATACTACATAATTACATTTATAGAAAAGAAATGAAGATTAGAAAATATATATTTAACTATAGACTTGGGAATAGTATTACTAATATTTGTAGCAATTTCTTTGGAAAATAAATTATGAATTTGTATCCTAATATAACAGATTAACTTCTGTTGGTGAGGTCTGGTATGCCAAAGGTCTGGGCGTTACTACGCGCTTACCCGTTCAGCTCCCAGGGCCCAACAACTCTTCCCCCAGAACAAACGGGGGACTGAGGCAAGGGCAAGGTAGACTGTCGTTTATTACAAAAACCGACAGGGATCATACAGGACATTAAAAAATCTCTCACTGCTCCCAAACCTGTGTCAAGTCTTTTTGCTGCAGAGTGTCATCACAACATGGGTCCTTCCCCGAAAAATGTATCCAACTTCCTGGTTGGGTGATCAGAGTGATATACAGTATAGATTGCCCCTATGGATCTTAGTTAATTGGCCCTCTCATGTCAGGTGGCTGGCCTGCCCCTTCCCTAAGAATCTATCTATTACTTTGTTGCATGGTCGCAGGATTACCATTGGCCGTTGCCCTCTGCCATCCACCCCTGGATTTCTGTCCCTTGATTGGCTGGAACTGGTCTCCCCAGACCTGGGACCCAGCTCTGTTCTCAGCACTCTGTGCACCTCTTGAAGGTGATGAGAATGATGTGTTCCCAATGTATCTGTTAGCAGTACCACTTTTGCATGTGAGTGCTTTCCATTTTGCAGCATTGTTAACTTGTTCATGTTTCACTTCATGTCTGTGATGCTGAGAACTGTTAGTCTTCCCACCATGGGTGAATAACCATTGTCTATCTTGGCCACATCACGTGGTCGAGGACCACGAAATCGAGCTCTTCTGGTTTGCAATTTATGAGGATTTATTCTGCAATTCTGTGCAACCTGGTTCTGCGTTCCCTCGTCTCTCATCCTGAGGCTTGTGGCCTTATATGATCCTCATTATACTTATACTACGATTTTTACACCTCTATATCATGCTAGGTTTCCTATAGGTTAGCCATATTTGGTCCTGTCGGGCTCCTTATGGGATCCTGTAGTTCCACAGGGTTAGTTGCCATAAGCATCTGCAAGTTTGCTCTGCATCTCTCTGTGGCTTTGTGTTCAGCGTTTCTGCACTTGGCTGATGAGAAAAATAATAGAAGCTTTTGACAGTATAGATATGTATCTGTCCTCTATCTATAGAACTGTGTAAGCATGTTCTTCGTATGTGGTTGTTTAACGCTATGCATGATTGAGAGTGTACTTCATGACTAACGTGGCTATGTCGTGGTGACACTAATGACGTCAGCACAGTGGTTTCTCAGCATTAGTCAATGTCATACATCGAGGCATTTGGGTCCATGACCAATGTTGAAGCACCTGTAGCCATAAAGACATTCACTGGATAAGGTTTGAATGGCTGAGAGAATATCTTTCTGCATACATGTCACTATCCCTCCTGGGGCCTGGCCGGATAGTGAGTGACTGTGTGTTTTTGACTCTTTGGGCCGTCATGTTCATGGGGGTCAGGAGCCAGGGACCCTTTCTCCACTAAAGTATGTAATGCTTATAATACTACTCCTCATTGTAATAATGTCTGTATGAACTTACACATGTGCACTGTACACTGCATTTAAAGAAACAAGGGCAGAATACAAAGTACTGTGTAAGTATGAAATATGTACTTTGACGAATCCTGTGATGCTGTCCCTTCTTCTATAGGGAAATCCCCTTATCGTGGAGCCTGTGAGGTGAGGCCGCTACCCGATAGTTCCCCTGGGGGTGGAACTCAGCAGGAGGGCCCTCCCCCTATGGGAGTAGGGGCAACTATCCAGGGAGAAAGCAGTATATTTCCACTTAATTCCCCTCACGTAACCCTCCTTTACCCTGCCATCCTATGTACATGTGCCATGTTTCATGTTCTGATACAATGAAAAACATAGTCGATTCAAAAAAGAGCTACGGAAAAACTACTGGGACTAAGAAGAGTCGGGTTTACCTTAGAGGGAGCTCTCAGTGAAATACTGGGACATGGAGGAGGTGCAGAGGCATGAAGAGCGATCCTCAAAACACTATGGCACAGTCTAGTGTTTCATGAGTTCTGATAGGCAAATACAAAATAGAAGAGGGAAAACCAAGCAGAGAGAGAGAGAGAGAGAGAGAGAGAGAGAGAGAGAGAGAGAGAGAGAGAGAGAGACCCGCTCTGGATGAACCGCATGTGGAGATGCTGACCGGAGCGAAGATGCAACACGGTTGCTAGCTGGAACCCAGGAGAACTTCCAGGAGGGTTCTGAATCGGTCCAGTGAGGAAGAACCAACCAGCGAGCGGGGATGCCCCACATTGAGGCAAAAGCAGCAGTGGAAGCATGCTGCCAAGGGAAGCCGCACAGCCCCAGAGGAGCGGAGCGCTGAGGACTCAACACAGCCCCCAAAGAGCCACAGGAAGCCATGGAGAGCACAGAGAAGCACACAGGAAAGCCCAACACTGGCCGCAGAGGACCGGCAAACACCCTAAAGGTACCTGGTTGACTGGAATGGGTGGTGGGGCTGCAAAAGAGAGAAGCACGGGCCTGCCGCACCAAATTGAGAAGAGCATCATAAATTCTCTTCCTCGGCACAGTACCTGGCAGAGGAGTGAGCCAGGCCGGCCAGAGAGAAACACAGTTCTGGGACTCACATCCAGTTGAGAAGAGCATCATGAATTGTCTTCTTTGGCACAGTACTGAAAGGAAAGTGGACTATGTCTGCCAAAGGGAAGCAGCAGAATCCTACGGGTCTGGTAACACCTACAGGCCAGTAAAACAAGGTGAAAGGAAGACATGGGGAAGGGAAGCATTGCCCGCTGGTGGAGTGGAACTACGAGAAGGGCCTAGGGAAGGGAGTCATTCCCCCAGTATTCGTGAACTGTGACAAAGAGCATGAGAAGGGCCGGGGGGAAGGGAGACATTCCACCTGCTATGGTGAAACTAACTGCAAACCAAGAGAGATCAGGGGAAGGAAGTCATATACACTGGTGTTGTGTACCATGAAGAAAAGCCGGGTAAGGGAGTGATTCCCCTGGCACTGTAAAAATACTGAGAATAAGATGCCTGGAGAGGGGAGGAATTCTCCAGGAACACAATAGTGAAGAAAACGATGGGCAATAAGGAATGAGGTTTGAGTTGGAGCTATACCTTTTGAGTTTGAACTGAGAACCTTACAGCACCAGAAGCTGGAACTTTGTTTTGTATTTTGGAAAGGAACTGAGACCTAAAGAAGGGAGTCATTCTCTCAGGCGAGGTTCTCACCTGCCAATTGGAACCATTATCCATTGTCCAGAAGAAGGGAGCCATTCTTATGGGCCAAGAAGATCCACAACTTCTTTAGTGTAGTTACAAGCGTGAGGGACAGAAGTAGGCATTTTGACACGACGATCTGACAGATTCCTTAATTGATGCAGGGAAACCCCTCTTAGAGTTGGAGGGATAGGTTTCCCCTTGATTTTGATCCAATAATGGTTTATTCCAACAATCATGTTAGCTTCCTCCTTCTGCACCCTTACAGTACATATATACTAGATAACAAAAATACGTTATATTTCAATGTGCAAATAATAGATCAGTGGTGTCATGTATGATGTAATTAGTGACGCCATCAGTGATTTAATCAGTGTTGTAATGTGTGGTGTATTGTGTGATGTAATTAGTGGCCATGTCTAGCGGGTCCCAGAGAAAGGTATTGGTACAACATGTTGGCCATGGCCACTGGTCATGGCCAAAGGCCATGGTAAGTGGGCTGCTTTGAAAGCTATTGGTGCAATATGTAAAGTGGCCAAGGCCAAAGGCCATGCCCAATGACCATGGCTAGTGGGCCCCAAAGTAACCTATTGGTGCAGTATGTACAGTGGTCAAGGCCGAAGGTTGTTGCCACTGGCTATGGCCAAAGGTCATGGCTAATGGGCCCCCAAAAAAGTATAGTTGAACAAAACCCTTGCAATTCAGATAATAAATATATAGCAGCAAAACCTTTGAAATTTACTGAAAAAATGTTTAGTATGAAAACAATTAAGATGAATACATTGCAACAGAACCTTTCAAATTCCGCGAAAATACCTTAGTTAAAGAGACGTTAAGGTGAAAATGTAACACAATAAAACCCTTGAAATTGGGCAACCATTTCAGACAAAGACACCATAACTACTCACCACCTGTTGCGCAACATATGGCTACAATGACATCAGAGATTACATCATTGATTGCAACACTGATGACGTCAGACATGAGATCACTCATTATGTATGTTGAAATATTTTTGGGTCACTCTTGGGACATATGTGCTTTCAGTATACTTAACAAGAAGAACATGACATACAACAGCATAGACAGGTACAACAGACTGGTACACATGTATGATATAAGTACTTGTGGGGCATTCATTTGTAGAATGTATTAAAGAATGACATTTTAAATATAAATATGTAATATTTTAGAAATACCTTTAATTTCGCTAAGTAGCAAGCAATTAAAATTGTCCATTGCATAGAGTGTACCTGATTGTGGCAAATGTACTTTAGATATTTGTATGGTTATATAATATGTATATACAGTAGTATAACAAATTATAATAGGAATAGTAATAGAAACATGTTGAATCCTGATTGTTTTGAAAATGTTAAATGTACAGATAAAAATGTTCTATTGTGCTTAATATAAAAATAGTATATAAACATTATTTTTTGTAAATGAGAAGTATTTAAAAAACACATTTAAAACAAAGTGCATGCTCTTATGAATTGTGATATATGAAGGTGGTCACTTCCCACATGCAGTTAGAGACTCAGAATAAAGGACACATCCCAGTAGGGAAATAGACCAGCAGATTGGTTGTGAGAGACAAAAAGGTTTTATCTAAAATTCAGCATCCACAGAACTCTGCCGCCTTGAGAGTGCTCTGGCAAACAATACAAAGCAATACATTTTTAAAGGGTTACAGCGTCATAGATGAGGTTTTCCATACAGTTTACAAGTTACATTTGGATTGGTGAGGGAATGGGTCCTAGTATAGTACTATAGGGGCAGGCTCCACGAGATTGGCTGGCAGCTTGGCAGGTTGGTAGGCATCACGTGATTCAGCTGGGCCGGGCCGTGCGAGGTGAAGGTCAGGCCGGTTCCGTGAGAGGCAGCTGGTACTGTCTAATTTATGTGCTATCACAGGACATCCAGTAAATAATAACCCATAAACTATACCTTTGGTATTAAGAGAGGCCTATAAATTGTACACACTTATTTACATTATCCAGCCTCAGATCATTGGGGAGGTGAAGGGTGTGGGGGTCTTGCCCTCCAGGTGACTTTCTGGGGGGGTGAGATTAACAGTTGTGGGGTCTGGCACTTCAGAGCGAGAGAGAGAGTGGATTGATGTGTGTTGGTTTTGGGCAGAATCTATAATGACAGGAGATTAGTTTCATTGGGGGGCACTGTAGGGTGGTCAACAAGGAAGGGCCACACTTCTGCTACATCAAAGGAAGACCAGAGGGGCACAGGGTTGAACGGGCAGTAACTTTCCAATGGTGGGGGAGAGAGGTGCGGGATCGGGTATGGGGAGATGGATGGGCTATAAGTCATGATCCGGCCCGGTCACACGCAGGGCAGTGATCTCAGAGGAAGAATGAAAAGAATACACTGTTTGCTTGCAACAATTCGCGCCAGAGCATCCGTGAGAAATGGGCTTGGGTGACCAAGCGCGGGAGGAAAAAGGTGGGGGCTGTCAGTGCTCGCTGTGCGCGGTGCTGCTGAGGAGAGAGAAGGCTTCACAGTTACCAGAATGCGGCCTAGTCCAAAGATGGAGTCGGGGGGTACACAAAATGGAGTCCTTATGCATCTTGCAGTAGCCCCGCTTCTGTATGTGTCATGGACTCGTCCACTGAGGCCACAGAAGTGCACGGAAGGCATCCCTCCACTTATTGCAAGAGCAGGTGGTCCCTTTCGTATCGAATGTACGGGGTGGGAGGGCAACCCGACCCCCCCTTCCTTAAGTATATTATAGGAATTTAAAGTATGGGTATTCTAAAAAATTATGAATGAGCTTAGAAAATTAAGCTTTTCATTAACAAATGTAACTCGTTTTATATCACTTTGCTATTTCTTTTGTAAATTATGACTTTTTATTTTTAACAGACCTGCCCAAAGGAAATTAATCTTTACATACTATACTATTTTTTAATGTACTTCAAATTGTGGCCCATACACTACATATAAAGAAATTAGAGCAGAATAAAATGTACTTTGAAATTTTAAATATGTATATTTATTTTATGTAAAAGAAAGTCCTAAAAGTTGAAAATGCAATTAATGTAATCAATGCTTTATCAGTCAAATCATATATGATATTATGTCTGATGTCATCAACAAAGAGGGAAGTATGGGGTAGGAAAGGGCTGGTGAAAGGGCTGTGTATGTCATTTTGGGTTGGTGACAGCAATATTGGAATATAGCATGCCAAACTGCTATTCCAATTGTGGATAATCCTGAGCATTGGCTTTTATGGAAGAGATGAAAGTGGTCTGGCCCTACGATTCGAACATCTCAGCACAGGAGTGCCTACCAAGGCATAAGACTTGTTTCCAGCCTCCCTGTTCCCCTCTGAGGGTACCCGAGCTTAAGGTAAGCTCTGCCGGGCTTGCCACTTAAAACTAGCTGACTTTACAACAACGACTGTCGCAGCTCCAGTCTGCCATGTCATGTGCTCGCTTCCGGCTGCACTCGATCAGAGGATTGCACCTCAAAATCAGCCTACCACAGGGAGTGGGCAGGCAATGCCGGCCCCCTATAAAGGCCGATTTCTAAATCCTCTAGCTTTGTGAATGCGCCTCAAAATCAGCCTACCCCAGGTAGCTGGAAATTCTTTGTGCCTCATGCCCAGTCCGGGGAACCACCAGTTAACGGCATTAATACCCTTGTATGTTTTACCACCTCCATGACTGTCCGCTGATGCTCCTTTAGGCTGCTTATGCACCTAAACTGCTAAAAGGCCTCCGAAATATATAATTCCTGCTCATAATGACTCTCGCTGCTGATGTAGCCCTCTGCTTTTCTGAGCGCAGCATTAAACAATGTATCTGATACGAAAACGCTAGCAGGCCATCTTACTATATCATGTCTAATCAATCATATTGTTCATGTTATACCCGATTTGACTTTTAGCCTTGCACTACATATGCAATTCTACCAAAAAAAGTATCTACTTGCAAATTCATGACCCGGTCTAGTACTACAGCTACATAAGCACAGACCCAAACACATACAACACCTTTTAATAGAACTTGGTTTTCATAATCATTATTGAGAACTGCTTTATTTGAGTTAAAGGAACAGTATGTTTGTTCCTGCTATGTGTTGCCAAAATGCATATTTCACAGAAATCACCCTCTGGTTGGACCTGGGGCTTTTTATCCAGGAATTGGTCTAAATGCATCCATTTACAAATTCTACATCTACCTTTCTTACTGCATTCAAGTTCATTCTACCTGTACTTTAGATTGCTACCTGCCGTACATCTGCGATTTTGGTTGCTACCTTTACAGCACTTTAAAAATATATATATATTCCCTACTAGTCACCTGTACTTTTGGTTGCCATCTGCCACACCTGTTTTGGTTTTAACCTGCCCTACAGATCTACTCTTAGTAGCTACACACACAACACATGGTCTTACACACCCTCGTTCTCCTCCTAATCACCCTCTCCATGCTCTTCACCTGGGGGACTAAGGATTTCCTGAATTACCATTAGTCCTCCCTTCCTTCCTTCCTGCTCTAACTCCATACACACTACACCTACCTCTCCTAAACGTCACTTTGTGTGCACATCTACAACCAATCCATTCACATCTTCGGGTCTCGCTTTCCACCACCTCCTACCCCCACACTTGGACTCTGGAAAGCCTACTCTATCTGCAACAAATCTTCCCTCCATTAGAACCACTTTGATTCCCACCAACCTCATTTCTCCGAGACGCCTGTCACCGAAACATGAATCCTCTTGCACGACATCAGCCCTCTTGCAAGACTGGCCATGGACCCCACATTATCTGACTCTCCTAGCTTCCCTAAGAAAGGTGTAGCAATGGGCATTATTATTGGAATATCTCACTCTCTCTTCCGACCTTTCCTACGAACATATGCCTGTTCAACTTCTTGCACTATCCCCTCGATCATCATGCCAAGCCTACTTTTCCATAATGATGCAATCCAACTATATTCTCTTCCCACTGCAGGCCCAGCCACACCCATGAGAAACGTTAACCTTCAGAATCTGACAATGGTCCACACACAGCAGCTGGAGTCCATTCTCACTGAGCATTCTGTCGTCACCCCCAAGACCAGCCAATCCAAATGCATATCATCTAGTTCGACCGTGTCTTTCTGTTCTCCTCCCTAAATTCTTCCATTCCCTCTATTAATCACTCTGGTTTTGATCACTCCCCCTTACACTTCAGTCTGTCCCTCCGTGTCGCTCTATCCACCAACTACCACTTAATGTAAATTGTCATCTCCATGGTCCTCCATCTCATCCAAAAGGTTTTCTCTTCAAGCTCAACCTCTTACCAACTTCATTTAACATCCCTTTCTGGAATTCAATTTCACACTTGTGTTCCCTTTAAGGACAATAACTTTAAGTCCTCCAGTTAACCGTGCCCTAGACCCTGGATATTCTCAGCCATGTAACAGATGAGGTCAACAACTCATCACTACCTCTGGCCTTTGGCACAAAACCTGTTGTCCTTCTCTTTGAAACCCCCACAAGGAATAACTTCTATCTCTCCACAGACCAAGACTATTCCAATACCCTCTACTATCCTAACTACATCTTTCACTCCCATTCCTTGAGGACATCAATAACTCCCCAATACATGCTTACCTCCCTGAACTGCTCTTTCTCCTCCTGTCTTAGCTGAGGGATTTGCCAGCTACAATTTCTCCAAGATACATGAATCCTGACTTCCCTCCCCTATTTTCCACCCACCTTGTTCCTTATCTCACCAACCTAAACCCACACATGTGTCTCTCTAGCCACTTTCCCTCCCACCCTCGTGGCTGAACTGGAACCCACCCTGTGACCACGCTTAACCATTTGTACTGAAGACATTCAAGCAAGTGGCCTCACCTATCTGCTCATACTGAGCTCTCTTCTTTTAACCTGTCACTGTCCACGGTCACCTTCCCAGCCAAAATCAAGGTAACATTAATTCCCATCCTGAAGAACTAATAATCAATCCTTATATAATAAACCCACCTAAGTTTTGTGCCCTCAATTTGAACCGCTATCCAATCTCATGCCACATTCCCTCCATAAACAACCTAGCTAACCCTAATGTTTTCCTTGTTGAAAAACTGATGTTCGGTAGGGTGTGCGATCCACATAGAAGCCCCTTGTTGTGTCTTGTCTTTCCCTGCACCCTGCCTTGTATGCATGGAATGCTAGGAGTGACTGACATGGAATGCTGTGTGTGAGAATGTTATGTTCTGAATGGTTCTGTGAATGTGCAGTTGAGCAGATGGGTTGACTAGGAGAGGATGCCGGTGGATGTTGTGTCCAAGCAACTTACCTGATGTGCCTAAATATATTCCTGTACCATGTACCTGGAGCCGGAACGCAGTAAAGATTTTTTCTGTTCCTACACTGGCGCTTGGCCAAGAACCCACCTTAACAGTGGCGACGAGGTTGCTGGCTGTGCTCGGGGGACAGCACCTGGGAAGGCAAATGGGCATCCACTGCCTCCCAAACAAGAGAAGATCCTCTCATGTGGTAGGAGTGCTGTGAGCTGCAGTGGGGTCAGCCATGGATGTAAGGAGGCAGCACCAGGTCATGGGGGCCTATTGGGTCTGCAAGCGCCGGACAAAGATATTGCAGGGTCAGGAGCCTAGCGGGTCTGCAAGGGGCACACGGAGAAATTGCAGGGCTAAGGGCCCATCGGGTCTGCAAGGGGCAGACAGTCGTTGCAGGGTCAAAGGCTTACCGGCTTTGCAAGGGGCAGACAAACCAGTTCTGCAAGTGGGAGGCTTTGCTGCATGAGGCATTCAAGTTTGGAGTCTGCGAGCAGCAGCTAACCCAGGCCAAGGAAGGCAAGTGTCTGCGAGCAGCAGCCAACCCAGGCCAAGGAAGGCAAGTAGTGACTGTAGGAAACAGCAGCAAAGGAGCCAGTATCCAGGTGGCAGCATAAGAATTAAAGTAGTGCGGGCCAGAGAAAAGCTAACAGGAACTTTGCTGGAGGAAACTGGTGAAAATATTACTGCTAGGGGCAGACCTACTTACATAAGTAAGGCACACCTGGGATATTGATGGCTCTTGTGGGATCCCAGTGAAACGGGCCACCTTGCTAGAATGAAGAAGGAAGTTGGCCCCTTTGTGAGGGAAAGAGCCAGATCGGAAGGCGGACCCATCTCCCTAAGGTACTGTGGGGCAACTTGTGTACACTGTTCTAGTCAGTACTAGGAGGAAGCAAAGGAGAAGGGGCTCTTGCTTTAGGTTTTGGTGCTACATGTGGTTTGGTACTGAAAAGTTAGGAAAATAGCAATTTGTTGGTACTCCAGGAATTAGATGATTTCATGAATATCTTCAGGGAGATCTCACTTGAACAGAGAGAGGCTTAAGGGTTTACTTCACATTCAAGTTTTGGAATAGTGTGATGTGAGGCCTGTTAAATATTCTACATCTGTTGTTGTGCTTGTGTTTTGGAAGTTGTGGCCTCTGTTAAGAGAGATTTATTGTGCATTTAGTTTTGTTTTGCAGAGGTTTAGTGTGCACTAATTTTAGCTGTGTTTTAACACCTTCTTTTAGAGGTTGGACTTTGTGTTTTAAAGTTAGTTTGGACATGGACTTCCTAAATTAGTAGGGTAATGTGCAAATTTTGATGCATGTTCTGTTAACCATTTCAGTTTACAGGCTAGATTTTTACTGAAGAACATTGAATTAGAATTTCAAGTGCATGGGTTCAATGCTTTAAGTAAAACCTTAAGGGAGGTTTATCTTAATGCATTTAGTGAACTGTGAGGACAGTCTAGAATATTTGTTCTGCATTGTCTGGTTCGTGCGTCAGGATGTGGTGTGGTCCTCCTTGTCTTTCTGAATTGGAGTTACTGAAGTTGTGGAATGTGGTCTTTCAGCACATGCATCTTGTGGGGTTTCAACCCCCGGAGTACTTTGTGTGCTCTTTCTGTGGGGAGTCGGTTACCCGGGGTACCTGGAGTACCTTGCTGTGTTGGAAATGGTACACAGGTTATGGCGGGCAGCCAGTGAGTTGCAGTTGGTATGGTTAACGTTGTATTTGGGGGCTGAGTTTTGTTTATGCTATGATGAGTGTGTGGTGTACTGTGTGTAGTTCTGCTCTCCGTGCGTGTTTTGAGAGATCTGCTCTCTGCGCCCTCTGGGCTACCCCGGTATGTTGTAGTGGAGATGTTTGGGAGATCAGTCTCTGTGCCCTCTGGGGCACACTTGGCACGTTTGTGTGGCATGGCTGTGGGGGTGGGATCAGTTCTCCGTGCCTTCCGGGGCATACCTTGCATGTCAGTACAGAATGGTTTTTGCCTCAGTCGTGTGGTTTGGGGCTGGTTGTTGTATTCTTTTGTTCAGTGGTTGGGGTCTATCCCTTAGTGGTAGAGGAAAGGGAGTGGCATATTATGGTGCATATTGTCCCACTAGGGGAGGGCGGCTACAAGGTTTATGTGGGTGCGTTGTTGGATTTGTTTTGGAAGTTGAGGGATGTACATGTGTTGTTGCGTGTGTATGTATGTCTCTTGCTTCTTGAGTGTGCCTTGTGTTGTTTAAGGGGGAGGATATGTTGTGTCTTGTCTTTCCCTGCAATGCTAGGAGTGACTGACATGAAATGCAGCGTGTGAGAATATTATGTTCAGAATGGTTCTGTGAATGTGCAGTTGAGAAGATGGGTTGAGTGAGAGAGGATGCTGGTGGATATCTGTCCCAGTAACTTACCTGATGTGGCCTAAACGTATTCCTGTACCCTGTGCCTGGAGCTGGAAATCAGTTAAGATGTTTCCTGTTCTTACACTGGTGTCAGTGTCGTGCTTGGCCAGGAACCCACCTTAACACCCCTCTCCCTGCACGTTATCCTCGCCTGCCGAAGAAGCCCCTACTCAGGTCTGTGAAAAGCACAATCCTCTGTCCTTCAAACAGGAGTTCCTTTTTAGCTGCATCCCTCAGTATATGCACCCTCGAACTAGTATTCGAGAGCTCCAGCAGGATCATTCCTCATCCTCCCCAGATTTCCTCCTTAGCAATCTGCAAGCTTTGTACACCAATTACAGAGTCAAGGGGAATCTCCATCATTAATACATTCTCCATAAACATGCTTAGGTTGCATTCCTCTACCCAGGGAAGAGCCTGTCCCATCTTATTCTCAAGGCACTCAATGCGGAAATCCGCTTTGATAATACTTTGCGTCAAGCAGCAATGGATTTCATCACCAGAGCCATGAAGCTCGCCTACTTCCATCACAGTTGCCTCTATTGTTGTCAACTCTGTTTCAATGCAAGCCAATGAAGTCTCATTTGTTGTCAGTCTTCCAGGCAGCTCCTCTAATGTCGCTTACACAGAGGTCAACATGGCTCAGGCTCTCCACTGTACCACAGCGTGCATTCATAGACTCCAAAAGCATTGGTTTCTCAGTTGATTGGGATTTTCCTTTGGTTTCCTAGATTATTTGGTGCAAATTATAGCACTGATGTCTGCTTGGATTACAGAAATCTGAACTTTCATGGTTCTTTTGTGGTCTCTGCAGTGTCATTGTGCAGTTACAAACTACAAGGGAGAGTACTGCTATATACTTTCATTAAGGAGGGTTAGATTACGATGTGAGAGCTCCAGGATTGGCCCAATTCAAGTGACCAGTTCCAGTGAGAGCTTACTGAGGAGCAGGCATAGGGAGTCACCTGTGATAGTCGAGTGTTATACAACTTTAAACCATTCTGGGTAATCCATAAAAATACCTTAGGTGGATGCCCAAACCTCTATGCCCAAACACCTGTCCATCGAGGGCTGCACCATAAGGCACAACACCCTTATGCACTGAGCGGTGCCACATCCAGTGTCTCACTCACCTCCTGTGGGTGAGTGGATCAACAGACTGCCTGAAAATCTCTCCCAAAGGTGGGGAGGGTCTTCTCCAGTTGCCTGCGTTCACTTGCAGGGGTTTGCTTTCTCATTAGGCTCTTGGCGGTATGCCACCATCTCAGGCTACAGTGCCAGATCACAGGGGAGTGTCTTTTCTGCATCCCTGTGGACAAGCTTCAGTAGTCCCTGCTGCTATTGTGTGGAGTAACTGAGAAACACATTGGTATTTCAATCACCACCAGAAAGCTGTGAGCATACACTCCCAAGTGGGACCGCACCAGAGACTCCGACAGTTTAAGTTCGCTAGAACTCTGAAGTGGAGCGACCCGACTGGAGCCTTGCAAGCACCTCTATCTCCCCCCACTGAGGTTTTAAAAACAATCAACATAATTTTGTTCAGTAATGTCTGGCTGTAGAACTTTTGGATGTTATATGACAAACTATATTTGGGTGATATAAGCCCAATCACAGAAAGTATAATGCTGTAATATTTCCAGAATAGTTACGGTTACACATAAAAATGCAAAAATGCTTTCCTCTACAGAACTAAAAGTAAAGCAAATTTGGCATGCATCTGATCCAATCCCAACACTTATGCAAATTTGACAAAGTTTCATCGGTATTGTCATACTGAAAATAATTGAAAATACATTTTTGTTTGCATTGGGCCTTCAATCTAGGATAAAAAAAAGTCACTATTTATCCAGTGATGAATTCTTTTCTGCTTCGAATTTCGTGACTGTCATATGCCTCGGATCTAGGCTGGAGAAATATTGCGGAAATCTGATTAGTCAAACTTGAGATAAACACTTTTTAAAGTCTACAAAAATGATCGATATTTCAGGACATGCGCAATAGTCGGAGATGGACCAAAAAAAGATACATACTGCAAAATGCACAAAAACGACCAGCCCCCAAGAACTCACACACAACCCTATTCATTCATGAACTGTAGGAATTGAGGGACAAAACAAAAGAAAAAATATACTATTCATAATTTACCAAACAAAACAGTAGGGCCCAAAATAAATCCCACAAAAACATCTGCAGTCCCAATATAGACACGCAAACACTTTTTAATGCCCAAAAAAGTCATTTATGTACATGTGGAGTAAGCGCGGAGACCAAAACAGAATATAAAATGCACTGTAAAATCTGCACAAAATCCACAGCTCCCTGATAGACCCCTAATCAGTCATGTGCAGAACGGCCCCAGGGATAAAATTATATGAATAATGTACAGTAAATAGAAAAATATTCTTCAAAATGTAACCATCAGCTGCACCAAACACATCCTACATGCGCAGTACATACAGAGGTACACAACTGAATGTAAAATATACTGCAAAACAAACACAAACATCTGCAGCCTCCCAACACATATCCCTATTCAGTCATGACAGTAGTGTTAGATGGACAAAACGTATTGAAAAACATACCGCAAAATAAAAAAATATTCTGCAAAACAAAATCATCTGCCACATCCAGTAGGTGTACACGCGTAGAAAAGATGGAGGGACAAAATGGAAAGAACAACATACAGTGAAATGAAATATGTTCTCCAAAACGAACAAAATGACGAGCATAGTAGGGTTGGAGGGATAACAAAGTTTAAAATACACCATGAAATGAAATGCATATCAAGAAATGTACATGATCCAACACAATCAACACAATTCTTTCAACAAAACTCGGATATAAATCTTACAATACTCCTTTCACAAACAAAGAAACCAGTGGGAAAAACAAATATAAAATATAAGGTTACGATAAAAAAAGAAAAAACTATAAAATGTTGGGATTGCCAACGTTAAGGTTTAATCTATTATTGAACAATAAAAATTGGATTATTTATTTGTATTCATTGATTAGGAGTCTCATGCAGAAAATATAACCGATTCAGGGGCGCGATGAATGGGTAGAGGATAAGGGGTAAGAGGAGGAAGATGCCAAAGAGGCTAGGGAACACAACACTCGAGAAGGCCAGCGTCTAACTGTCCTCGAGGATGTCCAGCGGCTGCTTCCAGTGTTCCGGTAGATGTGGTCAGTGTCCAAGTGTAACTCCAGAGGTATGGAAGAAGGCGGTCTCGAAGGCTTAAAAGCCAATTAAGTAAGAGGAGGGAGCCTGGGCGGGGAGATAGCAATCTACATAGGCTCCTACCACATCCTGTACAGAGAAGTAACTACTGGAAGTCCTACATCACATGTGAATAATCCAAATGTCTAGTCTCTTAATAGGCTGGTCTGCAATCATTATGTGGCAGTTCCATTCCCTTCTACTGCCCCTGTGTACCTATTACACTTGGTTTAACCAGTCTTCACATTTCCTTTACTATTGTAGGTCATCGGTCTTGGGATGGCAAAGTCAGCCATTTGTGCAGCTGTACAGTGTTTTTTTGTCAAAGCTCTTCTCTGAATAAATACAAAATGCAAACACGAACAGCACCAAAGAGGACTCCACCATACATTTGTGTCCTGCAAATTAAAGGGCGATATCATCAACAATCAAATACTCGAGCCACATCCATGATGGAAAATGTCTATGCCTTTAATAGGTCCATTCATCAAAACAAATTCGACAGGTTGCACTTTATGAAACATAATGGAACATGATTGTACAAAAACCCTTTTTTCCAAATGACAATGCTCTACAGGTGGAAAGACATACATTGAAAGACATTTTTTGTTTACAAAAAAGCAAAATATCTACTGAAAGCTACATGGAATATAAATACTGAACAATATTTCTCCCGCGATTTTGGATGCTGTTTGGTCCACAAAAAAATAAAGCATTTGAGAGCACAAAAAGAAACTTCAGGTTCATAACTACATTGTGTTGGCGACTTTCCATGATACGAGGTCCAAGGTTGAAGGCATTGATGGGACGCGCACTGCGCCCGTGAAACGCCATGCTAATGGTTTCTTACAGTACCCCTCAAAAAGAACTTGCGCATTTACTGTACTCAAAGGGGTTGCGCATCATCAAACATGGGAACAACCAAACAATCTTGAGCCGCAAACATCCGGAGATGCATGAAACTAGACCAGTACCCAAGCGCAGGGTGCATCAGGCCACCATCCCCACATCACGCATTGAGGGAATAACACTACACATACAACATACAGAGCTCCCCTTACTTGCAAAATAACCCCACTGCAACAAAACCACCCACAACCCTACCGGGCAGGTCTCAACAACTTAAACTAAACATTTTGCTGGAACAGGTTGTAAATCGGACACGTTTTCTGGCTAAGTGCTATTAGAAGCAAAGGAGGCTTGTTCACAGACAACCCTTGCATCACAAACATTATTTAGGAAAAGAAAAATGATGGATGGTGATGCCGAGGAAGCGCCTCCTAACCTTTAGGCATTCCTCTTAGTGGCATCCGGTTGAATTTTTTGTTTTAGTTCCAACCACATACAATTGTGCCTTTGCATCCCTTCCAAAAAGGAGCACTTCAGCCTGTACCGCAGGCAGCTTCAAAGGCTGAACAGGAACCCTAGGTCACACATGCATTCAACCTAATGGAACACATAAGCAAGGGTCTTAACATAACCCTCCTACTTAGACTTTCCATGCCTTAAACAGCGGGGCTTCAACTACAGACTTCAATAACAGCTCTCAATTTATTGACACAACAGCGGTGACCTTGAACATCAATATATCTTTAAACATTTTAAAGAGGGCCTTTAGGCTATACTACCAGTAAAGGGCCAATACCCCACTTCAGCTACCATCCTTTCATTTGAAAAGTGGAGGAGAACTTTTGGGAAAAAATACAGGTTTGTTTGTAATAAACCACTTACCAACAAGGACCCAATATACGAACCTTCTACCATGGGACTATGACGCACTAAAAAAGGGAGTCTTAAACAGAAGTGGACATGATATTGTGCCTGTATACTGTCAACACAAGTACAGGCTACACTGCTAACTCCACTAATCCCCTTTAAATGTATTAAAGGTTAAATAAAGCTTTTCAAGGGTACCAGAGCTGGGATGGGGTCTTCTGCAACTTTTGACTCGCCAGATTTTCTGGACTAGGACTCCCATGATCCTTCGCCATTAACAATGCTGTTAAGGGCTCATGGAAGTTGTAGTGCAAACAATCTGGAGAGCCACATGTTGCAGATCCCAGTCTTGGAGAATCTGTACAGGAACACTGGGGAAAGCGAGGGGTGGTGCAGCCACTTCCATAAGTCAATGATCACTGTATGGACTATGGAGACATTTTATTATAAATACCCTATGCCAAAAGGAACTGTTCAAAACATGCTAAAGGACATCAAACGAACCCTTCTTTTACCTGCCTGCCTCGACATCACATGATATAACAGACTAGCATCCAACACCTCACAGCTGCATCACAGATGCCACAATGTGAAGAAGCCTTTGAGTGTTGCTTAAACTTCATAATGTGGTAGGAGCAGGCCATATTACGCTACATGAGGGAAAGAATAAAGCAACTTGTTGAACATACTTCTCCATTTCATTTTTCTTTCACAACACAGAAAACAGAGAGGTGAGGAAAGGTATATTAAGAAATTCGAGAATGGTTATTGCACAACCCAGAAAAAAGGAGCAGGATGGGAGATGGGGCTTGGGCATGAGGGTAGGGGTAGACGAGAGAACGCTGTGGGCCGCAGCCCAGAGGCAATATGGTAAGCACCAAAAAACAATCTATTCATATGTAAAACCAGAAGGCCCAAAAAGCCACATTTATTGGCTCAGACTTAACATGGCATAGTGTATACTATGTTTTTTTTTTTTAAAACCTTTAGTAAAGGAATCAGTATTTCAGAAAAAAAAGCAATTGTGAAATGTGGGATAGTTTTAGACTTAAGATTACATTAATAAAGTGTATTTTCGTGTGTGTGTGTGTGTGTGTGTGTGTGTGTGCGTATGTGTGTGCGTATGTGTGCGTGCGTGCGTGCGTGTGCATGTGCAGGCAGAAGAAAGAAGGGGAGGTCTTTGTAGAGTGTGCTTTGGATGAGAGACTGAAGCCAACTAAGGAGTTGTTGAGGGACATCACATTGGCATTAGGGAACTATGTAACAAAAGCAGTCGATTACATGGTGTCCGCATTTGAGAATCAGCGGGGCAGTAATACATCTTGGTTTCTTGCCCTGGAGAAAGGCTGAAAGAACATCATTAACCTGTACAACAAACACTACCTGTACAAAAAAGCATAGAAAACTAGCAATAATGAACACATTGTCCCTTTTACTATAATCGGGTGCATAAACACCATACATACATACATACATAGCTTTCTAAACAGTACATATATAGAGTACACAAGAATACATGGAAATGTAAGGCACTTGTTTATGTACAAGATATAACACACTAGTTAAGGGATAACCGAGCAGGAGCGGCAAAGCTCTAAGGCGCTGAACCGATTTGACTTTATTTTAGGTGTCCGGTTATGAAATCCTTCCTCAATAAGTGTTGAGAAAGCATGGCCTTGGCAGGTGAGCAGATTCTTTTGAGGGGAGAGGGGAGGAGGGGTTTGAGTTTGGGACACATAGGAAGGCATGACCACGGCAGAACCGCCATCTGGAAGGAGGAAGGAACATGTCAATGTGTCTTGCCTTCTAACAGATACAGTCTGATCCAGGGTGCTTTTGTTATGAGCCCCAGCGAACATGCATACTACAAAATCAAAGTTATGCAATACAGTGTGGTGGTGTAGGGCGTGGCCGCGCATGAGCACTTTTGTGCATGTGTGTGCGCAAGTGGGAAGGTCTTTGATAGACTGGGGAAGTGGGTGTCTCTTGCCAGCGCTACCTCAAGGGTGGGTTCTTGGGTAGCCTGAAAGGTAAGGGAAGGGTTGGAGGGAAAAGTACATGCTAAGTGCTTGGGCGAAGTGGAGGAGAGCGGGTGACGGAGGCACTTAAGTGTAGGCAGAGGTGTTAGTTGTTTCTAAAAGTTAAAAAATACATATTTTTGTAGTCTATGTTCACACAGTTCCCATGTTACGAGTATGGCATGTTCTTCATTAAACATGTGCATATGTTTAGGAGAAGTCCCGGCTCAGCAAGGGATGAGGAGGTTGCACTATATGTATGTATGAACAGGAGAGGAAAAGCCATGTGGAAATCTTGCATGGCTTTTGGTCTTCACAAAAAGACCTGGTGGACAAAAGTACAGCAGGGACCAATGCCACATGTTTGCTTTGCTTTTAACCTCTCAAACCTGCATAGTCCCTTTTAAAGTGCCCACTATCCCCAGGACTGTGTGTTGGATAGAATATTGGCAGGCATTCTGGTGTTCAAACAGACAGGACAAAAACCAGCCTGGAGGTTTCTTAGTCATCTGGCTTCATTGCCCGGTTGGAGCGTGAAACTGAAATATTAGATTTCTGGGCCAAACAAAGTGCGCTTCAGGACAATCTATTTGCACAGGAGAAGTTGTACATAGAAAGAGTAATATGTGAGGTAGATTTTCACTATTAAGAGGAAGACCAGTTTTCCTGTGTTTCTGTAAACGCTGCCTATCGGTATAGACTTGCATGTATGCATTGGCCAAAGGTCTTTGGTATTCAAGAGTACAGTTCCGCAAGCATAGGGACACAGTTTGGAGCCTGGAACCAGGTGGTGGCAATTTACAGGCATCATTCCTTAGCCACGAGCCCTGACTGAACTTCTGGAGTCTTAGCAAATAACAACAGAAAGTTCTCACCGTTCTATAAGTGCCGTGGTGTGACCCAGAGGTGGTCAGGGTATGTGCATGTCTAAAGTGACATTCCTGTAACGTCCTTCTCTTTGATTATGAGCTGTTCTACCGGACACCTCAACAGGGAGAAGGCAATCCTCAAATATAGTCAATGGATTGAGACAGAAGGCAAGGATATAAGGCGCTAAGGGACGTATGCCTACGGCAAGGATGATGAGCTGACAATTTCCAAGCACCTCCGATTCTAGATTAGGGAGTACAAGTGCCTGAAATGTTTCCCTGAAGGCTTTTGCTTGAGGTGCCTTGTTAATTTTGTAAGCGTGTCTGTTGGAGCCCAATTGGGTCTCTATGAGAAAGAACTCTGCCAGCACAAGCGGCTCAGATCAATGCAACCTCCCTGGCAGTGCTGGGTCATGCCGCCATTTCTGCTATTGCATGAGTGTGGACTTCAAGACATTCTACTCACTTCTTGAAGCCTTCCACCCTTCTCAGAAAAAGGGTTTCAAACACCTGGTACTACTTTATCTAAGTACTGCATTTGATGACAAGCGGGGACCGAAAAGGGGCCATTGCCAAAAATGACTGCCTATGTAGGAAAATGTGATGCCTTGAACCCCCCCCCCCCAATAGAAAACCAAGAGACATTCTACCTTTCAAAAGTTAAGTAAAGAAAGGGAAATTCCAATGTGTGCAGTCTATGTTTTGTCACTCTGTACAAACAGTACTTTATTTGCTGCCTTCCAAGGTTCTTAAGTTTGAAATATATAGACGCATATATGTACTGCTGCTGCCCAAATGCCATGATGTTGCCCAAGTGACAAGCAGAACCTTTACAATTCTAAACCCTGCACGAACACAGGTTTCCATCAATGCATGGCATTTCACTACAGAATCGCTCTAACTGATCATGCTGGTTTCCGTACCGCTCATTGCAAAATGAACATTTTCAGTAACAGAATTCAGTGGCAGAAAAAAAGAAAAATAATGAAATGGTGGTAAGGAGTTAAAGGCTGGAGTTCACCAGCAAGAGCAGGTCCGAATGAGTGTACACCCAAGTAGTTGTTGATGCCGCTTGCCGAAGGCATACATCCTAATTCAGGAGATCATGGGGCTACATTTTGCTACCAAAAGCGCTTCCAGCTCTTTATGCTATTTCAGAGGACCAGAGAAGAGGAGGCTATAGAGGAGCCACAGAACTTCACTGGCCGCCACCAGTACTGGTCAGTTTCATGTCCATGGTTCTCTTGGAGGATTGCCTTCCTTTGTTCTCTTCCTTCCTTTACAATGGGAAGAAACAGAGTTTGACTCTTCATCTAACCAAGCGTAAGCTTGGTCTCTAGAGAATAATGCCAAGTGTGGCAGAGAAGCAGGCAACCTCCATCCAGCCAGAGTGAGAACAATCTGCAGAGACAAAGCAGCTGTGCGTCCCAATTGCAGAGCACCTGAGCCGTTCCTTCATGACGCATTTGTTACATTGCATTGTCCTGTTTCCTGCCTCAGCGTTAAAGGCACTGGAGGCTACCAGGTAAGGGTGCAACGCACAAAGAAAAGGTCTGTTTTGAAAACTACTGAGAACATAAGAAAAATTGCACTGTATTAAAAAATTAAGCATAAAATTAAAGAACAGAAACGGAATGCGAAGGCATAAATGCACCAGTTGCAACTGTCTTTGACATAATTAAAGGGGGCAGTAATCCCATTTGTATTGCCTTTTTAAATGGCTCGCTTCTTAAGATTTCTTTAAGGCACATTTCATCCAATCGAAGGTCCACAAAAGAAATCCAGAGGCTGGTGGTTGATCTTGATCTCAAAGGAATTTCGTTCTGCAAGTTCTTGCCTTATTTTACGGTGATTTGATCTTCTTGGGACGTGGCGAGGTTCCGTTCTCTGCTTTCACCACTCCATTTTCATGAAAACCTGAATAAACAGGAAAAGTTAAAATCTCTAAGTTAAAATAACAAAAACAGAAAGGTCTCCTATGTACTCATGTTTTGATTGTAGCACTCCACGGTCTCTAATAAGGGATCATGTGACAAAACCAAAGCATTTTAAACTGCGAGACAGGTCTCGAGATAAACAGCCATATGCCCAGGGTTTGAACACAAGCTCTCATTATTTTTACTGTGGAATTAATAGAACATCTTTCAAAAGCAAATAACCTACTCTTCGAGGGCAAACAGATCATAGGGAGGGATAAAAAGGTCACAGATATAGCGGCTAGATAACTGCAGGCCGTCAGACACAACTTTTTAAGTAGTGTTCATACATTTAGCAAAGAAATGCATTCTGTGAGAGTCAGTCTTGGTTAACTTTACTTGAAGAGGTTGGGCGCAAGCACCCAATATGAATTATTTACAACAACGAAAAAGCCCATGACTGAAATAAATGAATTCCCAGATACAGAGTCAACTTTTCATCCTAGCCAGGGATCTCTTCAAAATCTGATGCCTGCCAACATTGATAACTTTATCAGTTTTTGTGAGGACTACTCATACACAGCATGTATATGAATTTCAGTTTACTGCAATGTTCTCAGAAAGTAGGTTCAAATACAAACGTAGGATGTCAAGACATTTTACTACCCTTTTTAAGCACAATGCTTAAGAAGAGTGTGTCGGGATAGTGAAATAACTCAAGAGGTAAAGTGTGTGGCTTATCGAGCCGCCTAGTGTTAGAGTGAGAAGTGAAAGGCAGGTGCCACAGTCTCTCAACAATAAAGGGCCCTTCCCTCTTGCTCAGAAGGGCTCCACCAAAACAAAAGACAGTCACCTCAGGTTCAACAAGCAGTCCAAATAGTCCCAGGTAAGGTCCAGGCTTAACAAAGTGCTCCATTCCCATCGCAACAAAAAGATAAATGTTTAGTCAGAAGGTATTCCCCATGGAGGATGTCGTTGCTTCTCTTAGGGTCAGACTGGTGGGGGCCGTCCTGCCTTCTTATCCTTAGCTCTGGGTCTAAATTTACTAAAGCTTTGAACCCACAGCTCTGGGGCAGCCAGATGACTTTGGGGTCCTCATGTTCACTGCCTCTTAGGCAGTATCTCTGGGGAACCCCTCTTTTGGACTGGCAAACACTTCCTATGAGGCTGGTCCGAGGATTGTGCTTCTGTTGGGGATTAGTGCCCCGGGTGGGGTTTGATGGAGAAGTGTGTCCCTATTCTCTCCTAGCTCCTCTCTGTGGTTCACCTTGGTCAATGCTCAACTTAGTTTTATACTGCCCTTTTTGTCGCATGGTGTGTTCTTGCTGTCTCAGTCCTCCACCCACCCTTCTACTCAATTCTGATCCAATATGGCCCTTCTGGACCTCGCTGTGTGCTCTGTCATGGTAGATTGCTGATGAATAGGTCCATCACCAGTGGAAAATGTGAGATCCAGATCATCTTGCTATCCAGAACAATGAGTCCACAAGAGAGACTGGAATTGACAACTCACTGGATCCAAACTCGACTCTGAAACCTACCTGTGCACCGTCAACCCCTTGGTCTACATCGCAATGATCAACAGTAAAAGCAGTCATTCCCCAGTCTTTAGACTTACTTTGAGTATTTTTTACTGCTTAGAGCCCTACACTAAAGTGGATTTTGTTACTTGCTTTAGGCTTTGCTTTAACTCTTTTTCTGTGGCTAGGGATTGGACCTCTCAAGTCATTTCTTGGGCTTTTGCTGGTTTGGCTTAGATTCTCTGAGACCTGTATTATTGTTACTAGCTTCTATTATTCTCCCTGCTTTCCAATATCTATTGTGTATTGCATTTTGCCAGTGATTGGCAATTAAACTGTGGGTGGTGTTTGGTTTGTATTAATGTTTATGCATATATGTGTACAGTACTTACCTTGTAGTTGATCCTAGTTTATAGCACAGCCTATCTGCATATTGGTCAAATAAATACTACAACTATTTTCTATTTATCGTGTGTGGACAATGCTGGACTTTGACTAATTTGCACATTAGTACTAGAATATCATGCAGTCCAAGATGATCATTTTGGGATAGGATTGACCCTGTAAATGATCAAACAGCCTGTAAGAGGTCCCCTTAGTATGGGAATTTTCAGCAGAGACATCTAAGTAGTTTCTCTTGCTGTTCATAATCTCAGAACGATTTCTGATTGGTATATACAATTTGCGGAGGATAGTCGTATAAATAGTTAATTACTAGGGCACTTGCAGGCAGACTTCTCTCCACTCACCAGAGTCCCTCTTGATGGGCTTGGATTGCTGCTTGGTCGTGGTTGGGATGGTGATAGCAGCTCTCTTCCTTGCAGCTTGTTCATTCCAGTACTCCCGCCAGCGCCGCAGCTGGAAGTGAATGAACCGCCACATCATCCACGCCTGGGAGAGGCACATCAGGAGCAGAATACACAATCTACAAATGATAAACACTGAATAAGTCCAGAGTCGACAGTTTGAGCTTGTGTTCCTCCCATCTCATAGGGAAAGCGGCTAGAAAAGATAATCAGGTCTTCTTTCTTGCCTCTCTCTTTAGATATAAGGAATTTTGAGATTAAAGACAGCATCTAAAAAGGCGCTCACTACCAATCCAACTCTAGGGGACACTCATTAATTAGATTACTTTAAAGGCAAGAATAGGAGAGTCTTACATGGCCATTTAGCGATCAGCCAAGATGGCAGCAGTTCTATGGAGAGAGCACCCATCTATGTGGTTTTCTGTCTCAGAGAAACAAGACTGAAAAATATAATCTGCTCGGCTCACACACATATAAAGTAAGTGAATTGAGTTCATGTAACCTGCTGTTCTACTACAAGACAATAGATGGGGTAATAGAAACTCCATAAAAAGCTTTTTTATTGTTCAATATTTTTGTTATCAAAGTTTCCCTGTAGTTAATTGACTTTATTACAGCTCCATCATGCAAAAACATACTCAAAACTTTACAATGAACGTCTCAATAAAAACATTTGACAGTACTTGAATATTTGTATTGCATTTTCTTGTAATTAAGATCAATTAATTAAGAGATATTGGTCCACAGTCCAATATTCACTAATGTTACAATAATCTCTAAAATACAAAATCTTGGATAGTACGTAGATCAGTGGAATTATCAAGTGCATAAGTACTTCAAACACCAAATAACCGCTATAATATTCAACAAGTTAAATTACTTTTGACCAATTCCATAAACAGCGCATCCAGCACATTACCTATGAGGTTGTTCATGATAAACTCACAATGATATTTAGTTATTTAAAAGAAATGCATCAGGAACCAAGATATATCCCCCTCACCAACACCCTGTGTAAGAGAAGACAAAATGGATATCCCAATGTACCACCCTTTAAGTAGTTTTGAATAGAAACTACTACACATTAAGCAAGGCCCTACATGCTACTGCTAAGATTTGCTTGACTGATTTGTAGGCACAATGACTGGATCACACATTGTATTCTCTGTTGACTTAATGCAAAGTGAAAGAATAATTTCACTAGTAATGTGTAGATGAATGAGCCATCCCTCATCCCATCAACAAAAGACTGAACATAATAGACTGACGCCTACAATCTCTGGCTTGCAACCTCAAACTGTCACCAATTCTTAAAACAAAACTAAAGAGCAGGAAGTGAAATTATTTCAGAACAGGACTAGACGGTTATTGGTGACAACTTTGAACCCTTAAATCAGCTGGGGTCCACCAGTGCGGTTCTTCACAGGTGGTCTCTTTGCCTGATCCGCAGCCATGCAGATACTTCTTAATTGACAAATGTGCACATTTTGACCTCTCGGCAGACTTTATCAGGCTTTTGTACTAGACATACATTCCCACCTTCACCACAGATCATGCAATCATGGATTTATAAGCAAGCCTGGCAAACACACCAAAGTGAACAGTGAGGATGGCAAATCTAATGCAAGATTGTCCTGTGCTTTTATGGAAAGTAAATCAAAAGGTTATCCATACATGACAAATGATAGTAGATGCTGCATTTACATGTTTTGAATCCGAACCTGTTTTGCTTAGTAAACAATGAGCCTAAACTGGTTGTGTTTAACCCCAATATTCCACTCAACGGTTCTGCTTCTAGAGACCTCAACAGCTCTTTAAAATTGGTATGGAAGTCCGCCCTCAGAGTTCATTGAAGTGTATTGTGTTTCACGATAGGTGTAGCATCTCTCCAACTTAACATCAGTTATTTGTCAATTTTGTCAATCTTTGGATTTTCTTTGTACAGATGTTGACCAGGTGGAATGGCCGGAGTGGTCTTGATTTAATGCATTTTTTATCCATTGACCTACTGACATATGGTGGTTACAACAGCTAATGGCAACTTAGTCAATGAATCAGACATCTTTACTCAAACATTCACTTGCTGCTTTCCAACTGTAAGACCCTATCACTCCATTTCTTTCTCACTTCACCCTTAGCTACAGTGGGTTTCAGTTATCATACAGTAAGCCTCTTTTGGCATGCCCACTCTCCAACTTCCTGAAAAGCACGGATCACATGGAGTTCATCCAATCGAACATCTGTGCAGAGCAGCTGTTTCCACTATAAATCCGTATGGAGATATTCTCCACTATTGATTATTTCAAAGAACTTTACTATTAATGTATTACCATCACATTGTTGAGCAGGCCAAGGTGCTGCAGGCCTCCTGGATTTAATCAAATATACAGTCTTGCAACTGTGCAATCAGATTCTACTCTCCTCTGCAAAAGCCTGATCTGCTCCTTCGACTTTCATTACAGAAACTTGCCTTGAGACTGTGGTAACACCCATCCAGCTACCACTCCCTGCTCCGGGCTAATTAGATACCTAAAGATCGCACAGGTTTGGTACAATCAGCTCTCCGCACCACTAACACAAAACTAAAATGCAGTAGATCACCTGTATTAAATGGAAATAATTAAAATACTACTAAATGAAAGAATGAACACAAAAAACGCTGGAGTTCCGATAACTTTTCAGCCTTGTGACAAATCCGTCTATGCTTGCAGAGGTAAGACGCTTGTTATAATGAGACATGCCTATAGATGCCACATGCTAAAACTGAGGGTTGTGGTCGGGGGGAAGACTAAATATAAATCATACAATGACACTTAAAATAGTTTCATGGAGCACCACAGGAATTAACCTCATTAAAAGGCAAAACATATGATCTCATGTTAGGAAACTGAAGGTGAAGAAGTCCTTTTCTAAGAAACTCAGTTAACGGAAACTGAAGCAATTAACCGTCAAAAATAAACTATATGAACGCTGCTTCTTTTCACAGGCTAAAGACAAAACGAATGGGGTTATAACACTTGTTAAAGAAACAATTAAAGTGAATATTTCATCAACAGATAGTGATTCTGAAGTGAGATGACTTCTTAGTTCTGTCGCCATTAATGACAATAATTACCATTATCCTAAATATTTATGCACCAACACAAGGTGATGCTAGAATTTGTCAAGCACTCGGGAAAAGGAACAATTAAACCTTACATGAACAATAATGAAATCATTGGGGGGGGGATTGGAATTCACCATTCGAGTAAATTTTTGACAAGAAATCAAAAGTAAGATTCTCTGAGGGTCGAGGTCACTAAACACTCGACAAGTTGATCGAAAACACCACCTAACAGACATTTGGAGATTATGGAACCCCGAAGAATTGGATTGCACCTCCTTTTCCAGAGACTACCAGGCATAATGAAGACGAGATTATTTTCTAACCAATAGCCCTTTGAGGAATTATGAAATGGAAATAGAGATCAGCTCAACTGTACTTTCAGACCATGTAGCTTTCGCACGGACAACTGAGAATTATACATCAACATCCAATTTAAAAAAATGGCGATTTATAAGCGCCTTACTTAAAGATATACATTTATAGACAAAATAGAAACATTTAGCCTCCGTTCTTTGATATTATCCAAACATCAGATACACACTGTAAATCACTGGGATGTGTATAAAGCAGCACTTCGAGGCGTAATCATTTGTAGACTAGCACAGAGGATGAAGAAAAAGGAAAAGGAATTTCACAAAAAATTAAGCATCTGGAACACCATTATCAGACAGAAGAAACATGGCTTAATACATATGTGTTTGATGTCTTACTGAAAATAAATGTGCTATTTAAATGTGTTCATTTTTTGTCATGTATGGTGATCATACTTTTATGTTTTAGGCATCTGTATTGTACTGCAGGTTGAATTTCATCTGGATGGGGTTTCACTGCCTTTTGTTTTCTGACTCAACACAATCTCTGTCAGGATTGATATTAGAGCCAAAAGTGCAGAAATGTGTATACCTTTTGCTGTAGCAGAACAGGTTAAACTTTGCTACATAAACAAATATCACGTTCTAAAGAGATTGGTGCCAATAAGAAATTGGGTTCTGCCGCATTACCCTTGCCTGGTGAAGCGTTCATCATGTATACCAGGATGAACACATGCTATCACCTGCTCATTGGCTCAGTGCCATATATTGATGTCTCGTTGGTGGGTCCAGTCTTCTGTCTGCCCTGTCACTGCCCTTACACCTCCTCCCAGCATCAAGCCAATATGGCTCCCTTTCATCCTATATGACTATTTGGTAAATTTGATGGCCAGCACCCATATAGAGGCATGTGTTTTCTCTTACTTATGGCTAAATGTTCCGTTGATAGTTTTTCAAAACAATTTTGTTTATACAATCTAGAAGTTTCCACATTTTTGCCACATCAGGTGAAATTACTTTTCTAGAGGATTTTTGGGAGATGATGTCTGTCGACGAAGCCACAAACCATGTTCACCAGGAAGGGAAACAAAAAATGTTGTTTCCCAACCCGTCCCGGCACGAGGAACAAGTCCAGGCCCTAGCAGGCACGGTTTCCAAGATATTTGCAATGCAAAGAATTGCACCACGCCAAGGTGAGGTAACAGGTGGGGAGAGAGCACAGGAGGTCCCAGTATGCAGCAACACACCAACTCTCACCTCCCCCCAACATCTGCTCTGGGGTATGTCAGCAAGCAAATGCACCCATTCTCAGTGCAGTTTACTTCAGGGTGCAAATCACATCAAGCTACAGAAACAGTGTTATCATGTCTGTTTACAGAACTCATTCGGATAACGGGTACTTCTGCTAGTAAATGATAAAATACCCAAAATGAAAAATAACTCTTGTGTAAATAACTATCCATCGATTGTTTAGAAAAACATTTCCCATGATTCACAAAGCATGCAGCAACGAAATCCAGAAGTCGGTCACTTCTGATCCTCCTAAGCACACTTACCTAAAAAGTAAAGTATTGAAGTGTCCCTTTTCTGGATCAAAAGTGTGGTTCTCCACCCGAGCCAGTCCGAAACCAATCGTCAGCACTGAAAGGGTGAGGGTGAACAGGCGAGTGACAACAAAAACCGCTGCCCAGGCATTAAATCTGAAAATAAATAAAATACATCTTTGTAATAAAAGAACACAGACAATTCACGGGATATGCCAATTTAATATGATTTTTTTGCAGCCCGCCTGGGAAGTGACTCCAGTGGGGTCAGCAGAAGACTGCGATGGGAGGACAGGGTTGCTTGATGGAAGTTGTCTGATTTATGTTTGATACTTGGTAGGTTGAACATCATATATAAAATGGAGGACAGCTCAAGTGTGGTGAATACATGGTGCAAGATAGAGGACAGATCTTAGCCTCTCTAGAAGGTCATTTTTCATCAAGCCTGTACAATGTCAAGGAAAGTCAGGGTCAAAATGGCCAAAGTCTTTACCAATAGCTAAGATTCGGCATGAACTACGGTTACCCTCAATGGCCTCCATAGTCTTATGGAAGGAGATTCCTCTCTACCGAAAATGCACTGTGTCGGAGGCCCCACCTCCATTTACCATCCTACGATCTATAAATCGGCCTAATGAAAGACCTTTGAATCAATTGCACAATAGAATAAGTGAGACACTACATAGCCATGGAGTAGATAGTGATTTGTTAAGGGCAAACCCCCCTGAGGTAAAGAATATTTTGGAAATGGCAGACTCGATAAATACCTGTGAAGCCAGACCTATTGCTCCTCTAACATTCACATGGTGGGTGGAAAAGAAAGGCTTTAACAATCCGCCTCTTTATCTCTGTAAATTCCCTTCAGCAGAGACCTTCTCATGCGCTGCCGTCTGAATATCATGCCTACCCGTGAAATACAGTTCTAACGGCACCAGAAAAATGATGATAATAATTTGTGCCGTTTCTGTATGAAGAGGGATCATGTGGAATCTCTTTTTCATATTGCAATGGAATGTTCAGCACTATCCCTGGAAAGGTTGCAATATAGACAGGATGTTTAACTCTGGAAGAATGTTGGGATTGGCTGCTTATGGGTCACAAAATAGGCCAAGTGCTTGCAATGCTTACATTTATAGACTAATAAAACTGGCTTAAAATCGAACATGTGTTCAAAGATCCGGTAGATAAAGGAATCTATGATCTGCCGATTCATATCTAAGATGCGGATGACAAGTAGAATATCTAATTGTCGCTGGATGGAAACCTGATATTATTTCTTTTGCACTGTTTTGTCTCGTCTTTTTCTTCTTGACAGTAATGAAATGAAAAGAAAAATGATGGATTTCTGGTTTTTAGTTTCTTAAACTGTTAAAGGTTTATTTTGCTATTACCATGTTCTTAGCTTGAAACCATTATAACTTTTAATAAAATAAAATAATTGCCAGTTTGTAATGGAAGACATGGGTAAATTTCTATGGTTATCAGATGTAAAAAAGGACCATTAGTTTGGCCATGCTCACAAGCTAATCCCAGTGTGACATACGGATAGTGTACTCTGTCTCACACCAAACTACCATAGCCCATCACTGCGAAGCCCCATAATCCCGAATTTCGAGTTTATATATATACAGATAAGTTAAGTGAATGGAAGTGATGTGCCCAAGATCACACAATTTTGGTCAAGTAGGGGAATTGGAATTACAGTATAACTTGCCAGTAGATCAGCAAGAAGAGCTAGTCTGCTCCTAGATATTTGCTAGATGCCTAGGGGGAGACGGCCTAGATAAACACGGGAGCACTTCTGCTAAAACATTGTTGGCAACCATAACAAACATCCCACCTATTCCCAGCTGACACAAAGATGCACCACAAAGCAACATGCTGTATTTTTAGTTTGGCTTACATGGTACTGTAACCACTTTTTGACACATCTATGAGATCAACTTAACTGGCTATCCTCTTACCTCTCTTCCCGTCCTTTTACTGTTTCCTGTGGCGGCCGGTCCTCTCCAACCCAACCTCTAGAATACGGCGTTCCCCAAGGTTCAGTGCTTGGACCTTTCCTCTTCTCTCTTTACACCTCCCTCCTTGCCCCTGTTATCTCCTTGTTTGGCATCTCCCACCATTTCTATGCTGCCGACACTCAACTCTTCCTCTCTTTCTCTTCCTTTTCAACTGACCTCCACCTAAAACTTTCTTCCTGCCTTATTGCCATAAAGAACTGGATGTCTTCCTGCTTTCTCTCCCTTAACACTGACAAGACTGAAGTCTTATTCTTTCCCTCCAACTCTCTTCCCCCTCCTCCTTTCATTCTGTTCCCTCCCATTAATCTCCCTATCTCTCTCCATGCTCATAACTTAGGCATTCACTTTGACTCCTCTCTCTCCTTCTCCCACCATAGCTCTCTCACTTCTCGTACCTGTCGCTACCACCTCTTTAAGTCCGCCCCTCTCTCACCTTCCATGCTACCAAACTTTGAATCTCCTCCCTTATCTTCTCCCGCCTCTTCTACTGCTCTTCCTTATTCTTTAGACTACCCACTTCTCATCTCACCGCCCTCAAATCCATCTACCATTCTGCTGTCCATACCCTCTGTCTCCTTAACCCCTGCGACTCCATCTCTACTTCCCTCTCTTCCCTCGGCTGGCTTCCATTTCACTCCCAACTTAAATTTCACTTTCTCTGCCTTATCTTCAAATCTCTCCATGGTCTTGCTCGCCCTTATCTCTCCTCCCTCCTCTCTTTCTACTCTCCTTCCCGTTCCCTTCATTCAGCTGACCATTTCCTTCTCACTGTACCCCCGTCCCCTTGTGCCCCCTCCCGTTTCCGATCCTTCCAACTCCTAGCCTCCCTGCACTAGAACTCCCTACCTCTCGCAATCTGCTCTACCCCTACCTTCTCCTCATTCCGCACCTCCCTTAAATCTCTCCTTCTCCATTCGCCTCCTTGAAACCCTTTCCCCTCCCGGCTTCCCCTCCCTCCTTATCTTTCCCCTTGAATATCTTCCTTCCCTCTCCTACCTCCGCACTCTCACCTTTTCCCCTCCCCTCCTCCTTACCCCTCTCCCTCCCACACAGTCCTACTCCACTACTCTCCCTATTCCATTCAGTTAATTGCTCTTCTTACTGTTTTGTTGACTGATTCATATTGTAATTTGCTTCTACCGTTATATTGTTATTTTTCATATATTACGTTGTTCAATTGTGCAGCGCTTTGGTGTAAAGCGCTATATAAATTAATAAATAGAAATATAAATACAAATGAACTCCCACACAGATGGGGCGCCTATTGCATGAACCATGCAGTAGAACCCTATCGACACTTACAACTTTTGGTGGTTTTCGTCGGTAAAGTAGAAAAGGCGTGCCATGTGGAAAAGGAATTCCGCCACGTTCTGCAGCAGCACCAAGATTAACCCAAGACGGGTTAAACTGTGGAAAGACAGAAATCAAGCTGGTTTAGTCATTGTAAGGGTTGTTGTTTTTGTTTTACAAGTAAACCTTTTGTGATTGTCATTTCATAACATTGGAACTGTACAAATGATATGATCTTTTTTACACCGAAGACACTGACATTACACCCAATGGATATTTTATAATGTTAGAAGTGAGCCACAGAACATATAAAAAGGATGAAGAAACACAAGTGCAGAGAAACACCGACCATCAGGAGCTTCGAAGGAAAAATAGCACACAAAAATCGGCGAATCCATGGTGAAGATACTATATGAACTACAGAGAAGTAGAAAACACACTGGAAGGTGAGCATAATATACTAACATGTCTGCAGAAAAAAACAATACTCACAGTTGTTACTTCAGTACTTTCATTCTCAAGTCCCTGCGTGCATTTGGACACTTGAATGACTTCCAACTAATGGACAGGAGGTGAGCAAGTGACTCAGTGATGAACAAATGAGGCTGGAGTTACTCGGCTCCCAGGCACTGAGGCCCTTCTCACCACATGCCAGCTTGCTCTCACTACCACTTAACTCTGCCAACCGGTATGCAATACATATACACATCCCTCTGCAGTGTAGAAGGGGTTGTTAGTTTTCATGTTCATGGAGTTTATAGCATGGAATAATATATAACTAATCCATCAAGGCCTGAGGAGCACATGCAGTCAGTCAGTCGACAGGAAATGTAAAGGGTGCTCAGCCAAATAACTTTTAGTCCCTGGCAAAAGGTCCCGAGTTGGGTTAGCCCTCAGGATTCCAACGGCAAGGCATTTCAGAGGGGAAAGCTTGTACTGCATATCCCCGATCTTCTCTGGATTTGCAATTAGATTGGGAAGCCAACAGTTGCCGACAGTTCCACAAAAGAAAATGCATACAGGCATATCTTGGTGGCCAGATACAAAAGGTATCATCTTTTAGCTGCTGGGTATGCTTCCTGTGCTGGTCCTCCTCCCAGTCCTTCCTGGCTGCTGCGTATGCTTCCTGAGCTGGTCCTCCTCCCAGTCCTTCCTGGCTGCTGGGTATGCTTCCTGTGCTGGTCCTCCTCCCAGTCCTTCCTGGCTGCTGTGTATGCTTCCTGTGCTGGTCCTCCTCCCAGTCCTTCCTGGCTGCTGCGTATGCTTCCTGTGCTGGTCCTCCTCCCAGTCCTTCCTGGCGCTGCGTATGCTTCCTGTGCTGGTCCTCCTCCCAGTCCTTCCTGGCTGCTGCATATGCTTCCTGTGCTGGTCCTCCTCCCAGTCCTTCCTGGCTGCTGCGTATGCTTCCTGTGCTGGTCCTCCTCCCAGTCCTTCCTGGCTGCTGCGTATGCTTCCTGAGCTGGTCCTCCTCCCAGTCCTTCCTGGCTGCTGCGTATGCTTCCTGTGCTGGTCCTCCTCCCAGTCCTTCCTGGCTGCTGCGTATGCTTCCTGAGCTGGCGCTTGTCCTCCTCCCAGTCTGTCCCACACCTGTACTTTCTTTTTCTGGGTTGTAGCCGTTTGCTTTCCTGCTAAATCCTCTTGGAGGGTGGATGCTACCAAGGCCAAATACTGCAGTTGGTTGGCACTACTCTGCTTCAGCTCTCCATCTTAGTTAATGCCCAGATAGCTAGCTAGCTTCCTTCCTTCCTTCCTTCCTTCCTTCCTTCCTTCCTTCCTTCCTTCCTTCCTTCCTTCCTTCCTTCCTTCCTTCCTTCCTTCCTTCCTTCCTTCCTTCCTTCCTTCCTTCCTTCCTTCCTTCCTTCCTTCCTTCCTTCCTTCCTTCCTTCCTTCCTTCCTTCCTTCCTTCCTTCCTTCCTTCCTTCCTTCCTTCCATAACCACTGCTCTGCATATGGACTTTGACCTTTTTATTCCTATAGGGAAAGGCATGCAACTTTAAAACTCCTCTCAAAGTCACTAGAAAGGCTACTTACAACTGCTTTGCCATTTTTCACATTGTTCGTGCCCTCCCCCCCACCCCCTTCTTGGTGCCCTGGAGTTTATTACTAAACAGTGGAATTTTAGCAATGACTCCTGATATTTAGTGCAAACCTTTATGTATTAACTTACTGCACTGCACTCCTGCCATAGACATGTTACATTGAGGTGCTGGGAGATTCGACACGTTTTTGCTATCAAGGGATAGTGAAGGTAGAGGGCACATCCCAAGGAGGGCGACCAGAGTGTAGGAGGGAAACAGGGTGCAGGGGTCTTGATGGGGAGGATCTCCGATTTACTGGCATTAAGACAGATGTCATTAGCCGCACACCATGGATAATCAGGAATGAGAGGAGGAAGAGGAAGTGGTAGAGGGAGGTTTGATGGAAAGCTGTGTGTAATCAGCATAACACTGGAAAAGAGGTGAGAAGGAGATCAGGTGAGCAAGTGGGTCGAGATAGATATTGAAGAGCCATGGTGATAGGATAGAGCCCTGGGGGAAGCCACAGGTAGAAAGTGAAGTGGTGGAGCAGAAAGGGCCCAGTTGCAACTGGAAGGGGCAGTTAGTGAGAAAAGACGTCAGCCAATCAGTGGCCTGTCGACACGAAAACACAGGGGCGGCACCAGGAACGAGAAACCAGAGCTGAGCAAAGTGGTGAGGACTCGAGCCTGACCCGTGGACTCATGGGATCCACTTTTGAGTCACTGTCAATCAATTCATCAGAAGAACTTACCAACTGGTAACGTACTTTCAATTGGATGTTCCTCCAACGTATTCCACATATGGTTGTTTGTCTTAGCCACAATTATGATATTAGCTCTAGCGATGCAAATTTATAGTTAGAGCTATTGTGCCGCCGAACACACAATTTTCTATTGTTGATTCTTTTTTCTCATACTATGGCCAGATTATTCTGATACTCACAGACACACACACATGGTATCAGTTGACTGCGGGCACACTTGCGAGTATTGGCCCCTACACTCATGCGATTCCCCCTCGCCTGGGTTTGGTGTCCAACCCTCCCCAACTGTCCCTGCAGAACGTGGACCGTGTGTCCAGATCCTGTTCTAAGTTCTTACAGGAATTTGAATCTACATAATAATGTGAACTTATCTTGCTGGTAAATCATTGATTAAAATGAGTGGTGTGTTTAGGTAATCATTAAATATAGGTTTTTTCTGAATCAATGGTTCTTTCAGCACGCTACACACTACTTCACACTATGGGATATTGCAGAGAAATTATAGTGATTTGTATGTATAGGCTTTTAGTGAATAAAGCCCAATATGCATTAAGGGCTATTGAGATTTAATATGTATTTTATCTATTTGTCTATAAAATAAAAATGTCTATTTTTCCAAAACGTTTCATGGGTTTCTGGTCCAAGTGAGTGTCTCCACCTTGTGTACCCTGGAGATTAGTCTAGCCATTATGTGTTAATCTATAGGTTGTTGTTCCGCCAGACAGGTCTATTGTACTTAATATTGTTTATTTCTTCCCCCCTGTCCGTGAAGTAGGGGATACCCATCCAATTTACTGAAACTTTAGTGCAGCTTCTGGCTGCATGTGTTTAATATAATTTTGCGAGACCTCCAAGTTGACCATAGTAAAGTGAATCCTGTCCACTGCATTTGCACTTGGCCATTGCTGTTTAGGGTTATCCTAACCTAATAGGACTTTGTCCTGCCATTATGGCAGCTAATGATGTTTTTTCCTTCAGCAAGGAGCAACTGGCTGAGGCCATGCGCGTGTCATCATTTTTTGACTCCTTGAATGAAATGGCAAGTGAAGCTAGCAGTACAGGCATTACGAGTGGAAGCATTCTTAAATTAAGGAAAAAAAAAAGTTTAGGACCGAGATGCATGGTCACCTACTTACGGAATATCTTAAAAAGAACATGATTCAACAAGGACTTTTAGTCCGTAATGAACCCTGTCTATTTATAGACGATGTTGAATATAAAACAGCAGCATTCTACGTGGTAGGGACCAAGTGCAGCCGCGATTGGATGCTTCTCACCATCAACACGGCACTTAAGAAAAGCATTGTGGTAGGCAACTAAATAGATGAGGCAGAGGCATCCTTTGCCCTGGACACCACCATCCTGAACATCAAAGAAAAATTAGATCTCATTGACAAGCATACATAAGAATTTATAAAGCTAACTACTGTCAAAAAAATTGACAAATTAAAAACGGATATTGTAGCCTTTACTAAGGAAAATGCTTACCCATATCTGAAAGCCGATTATGCCGGTCCTGGCCAATGGAATGACTCCAATTCTCGCAACAATGACTATCCGAACTATAAGAAGAGGGTGACCTTCTCCGATAGTTCTTCGGATGGCAGTGGGTCCTTCCCTAATCAAAACTCTCATGGCTACAGAGGCTGACAGTGGAATAGAGGCCAAAATAGAGGCAGGAGAGGACGACAAAATTGGCATTACCAATAGTATAGCCAAATGCCTATTTTTGCACCACAGGGCCCTTTTCCTACTTTTCCACCACCCAATCTCCCTTTTCCGCCCATGGATTTAGGGCCCCCTCCAATAGAAAATGTTTTTGAAACCAGGAGGCGAGCCTACAGGCGCTAAAATGTACATCGGCTGTTTATAACATCTCCAAAAAAAACACCAACTACAGAAGAGACAGCGGTCTTGGAGAAAGGGTTTTCTTTCATTCCAATGAAAAATCCCAGTAAAATGGAATTGGAAATTGAACTTCGGAAAACTTCGGAACTCCTTTAGGAAGGTGCGCCTTAGAAACTACTTTGGAACTAAAACCAGTGAAGCTACTGACAATAGTAATACACCGTTCAAACCGAAATAAGGGTTCACTCCAACAACCCAAATGATCTCTAATGAAACTATATCCTTTGAACGCTCTGTTTTAAGGCATTTCCATTCCATCTTTTGAACCCCTGTGGAGCCTAAACATCAAGTCACATACAATTTCTCCAAGAAAGAATGGAAGTGCCTGCGTAATCTTAAGGAAGATTCTTCCATTATTATTAAGCATGCGAATTTAGGTGGAGGGGTAGTGGTGTGTGACACTGAATACTATGACACTGAAGTTATGAGACAGCTGGACAATGCTGCCTTTTATCTTAAATCAAGAGGCGACCTGACTGACAGTATCAGGAGGAATAGTCTGGCTGTCACTACACGGGCACATGACATTGACATACTAAATGACAAGGAGTTTGAATACCTTACAACCAAAGGGACTAGGACTGTTTTATATAGTTTTTTTCTGAATCTATGGTTCTTTCAGCACGCTAGACACTACTTCACACTATGGGATATTGCAGAGAAATTATAGTGATTTGTATGTATAGGCTTTTAGTGAATAAAGCCCAATATGCATTAAGGGCTTTTGAGATTTAATATTGAGATTTAATATGTGTTTTATCTATTTGTCTATAAAATAAAAACTCTATTTTTCCAAAACGTTTCATGGGTTTCTGGTCCAACCGAGTATCTCCTCCTTGTGTACCCTGGAGGTTAGTCTAGCCATTATGTGTCATCTATAGGTTGTTGTTCCGCCAGACAGGGATATTGTACTTAATACTGAACTCCTGCCATAGACATGTTACATTGAGGTGCTGGGAGATTAGACAAGTTTTTGCCATCAAGGGATAGTGAAGATAGGGGGCCCAGCCCAAGCAGGGCGACCAGAGGATAGGAGGGAAACAGGGTGCAGGGGCCCTGATGGGGGAGGATCTCCAATTTACTGGCATTAAGACAGATGTCATTAGCCGCACACCATGGATAGATAATCAGGAATGAGAGAGGAGGAAGAGGAAGTGGTAATCAGATAATCAGGCATGAGAGAGGAGGAAGAGGAAGTGGTAGAGGGAGGTTTGATGGAAAGCTGTGTGTAATCAGCATAACACTGGAAAAGAGGTGAGAAGGAGATCAGGTGAGCAAGCTGCAACTGGAAGGGGCAGTTAGTGAGAAAAGACGTCAGCCAATCAGTGGCCTGTAGAGACAAAAACACAGGGGCTGCACCAGGAACGAGAAATCAGAGCCGACATAGGCAAAGCGGTGAGGACTCGAGCCGCACCCGTGGACTCACGTAGTCCACATCTTTGACATGTAATGGCCACAGCTGTCTATCTTCGGAAACTTTTTCGGCAGAGGGCGTCCTGCGTCGATGGCGTCGGGTCGATGTCCCTCAAAGGCCTCCGTCCACAACGAACGCGTCTCCTGAGGCTCCTCTCGGAGGAAATTCCCTTGATCAAAATCTCTCGCACTTCCGGGTGGCTCTGGTGGCGAAGATCTCCAGAAGGACTTCCTGCACCAACTTCCACGTGAGAGATCGTGCTCTGCCTGCTCAGAGCGTCCGCCGCTGCATTTTCGTCTCCGGCCAGATGAACTGCAGAGAGCGAAATTCCATGCTGGGTAGTCCAGAACCACAGCTTCATCGCCTCTCTGCACAATGGGAGGGACCCTACCTACCCCCCCCCTTTTTTGTTGAGGTAATGCATGGCCACTGTGTTTTCTGTCATGATCAGGACACTCTTCCCCCGCACAGACGGCAGAAAAGCCTTCAGGGCAAGCCTGATGGCCCTCAGCTCTAACAGGTTGATGTGGATTTTGGATTCCTACAGAGAACGACCACGGCTGGCGGTCAAGGCGCTGGCATGAGCGCCCCATCCTGTGAGGGAAGCATCCGTCACTACAGTCTCTCCCGTCCATGGTTGCCAAAACGACTCCCTCTTCATTAGGTTCCCTTTGTTGGCCCACCACAGAAGATCCTGGGAGACCGAGAGTGGAATCTGAACGGGATCCGACATCTTGCCTGAGAACTGTGACCACTGCATCTTGAGGACCCATTGCAGGGATCTCATCCTCAGCCTGGCCTCTGGCACCAGAAAAATGCAGGATGCCATGAGTCAGAGCAACCTTAATTTGAGAGCCGGGCGACTCTATAACGTTGAAACTTGTCCACCATCTGCACAATGTGATGAGTCCTCACCCTGGGAGGCGAGCACTTCCCCAAAGACGTGTCCAACACAGCCCCGATGTACTGGAGCTATTGGGAAGGTGTCAGATGCGACCTCTTGAAATTGAGGGAGAAGCCCAGCCTGTGGAGGGAGCGGCAGGTGAGATCGAGGTGTGCCAATGCTTGCTCGGGAGAGCGCACACGGATCAGCCAGTCGTCCAGGTAGAGGTAGACGTGAATCCCCCCCTCGCCCGAGATACACTGCCACCACCACTATTAGCTTGGTGAAGAACCTCGAGCGGAAGTCAATCCGAATGGCAGGACCCAAAACTGAAAGTGCGAGTCGCCAGCCGCAAACCTCAGGTACTGTCTGTGCTTGGGATAAATGAGCACATGAAAGTAAGCATCCTGTAGGTCCAGAGACACCAACCAATCCTGAAGTTGAAGGACCTGGAGGACTTGAGAAAGAGTAACCATCTTGACCTTGTCCTTTCTGAGAAGTCTGTTCAACCAACGCAAGTCCAGGATGGGTCTCAATCCCCAGTCTTTCTTTGGGAACAAAAAATAAGGGGAATACCAACCCTCTGCTACAGGCACCAGTTCTAGCAGGGTCAAGATCTCCTGCACAAGGAGTGGATCCGGAAGCTTCAAAGAGATCCCCCGGTGGATCGTCGTGAGGCCACTTTGGGAATGGAAGGCAGTAGCTGTGGGCGATTGTATCCAGAACCCACGCATCTGAAGTAATGGCACGCCACTCTTCAAGATGCTGAGACAGTCTGCCCCCAACCGGCGAACCATGGGACATGGTCTAATGACTGTTTTGGAGAGGCTGCACCAGTGCCTGAAGGCACAGAGGCAGCTGCCTGAGTGGCTTTGGAACCTCTACTTCCCCGACCACCACAGGTACTTTTCGCTGACCCCTTTGACTGGCGGCTCCTCTCTTTCTACCAAGGAGGAGCAGTAACGAAAACAGCCTCCCATCCACTGCTGTCCCCTAGGACGAAAAAGCGGAGGTTGACGCACGGCTGCGCTTAAAGATTTTGCCGCAGCTTTTGAGGTCTGCAGCCTCTCAAGGCATTTGTCAGCCTTGCTGCCAAACAAATGCGCGCTATCAAAGGGCATATTCAAAAGACGGCTTTGCACATCTGGAGCAAAACCTGACTTCCGCAACCACGCAAATCTGCATATAACAGTGCTCGCAGCCACTGTTGGCTGTGTCCAAACCCGACTGAAGGGATTCACACATGGCATTCTTCCCATCTTGCATGAGAGCAAGGAACCCATCCCTTTCTTCCCCCTCAGGAATATGCTCAGCCGCAAGAGAAACAGTTCCACAGAATGAAAATCTTGCCAAGGCACAAGTGGAGTTGGCTGATTTCAGCACCATATTCCCCGCAGAAAACACCTTGTGTGCCCAACCGTCAAAGCGTTTGTCGTCCCTATCAGGAGGGATGGTAGGTTACGCTGCCTGCCTCGAGGTGGCCATAGCTGCCTGAACCACCAAACTCTTGGGCGTGGAGTGAGTGGATAGGTAGCTTGGTCGCTACCGGAAGGACGGCATTTCTTGGTTAACAATTTATTAACAGCCAGAAGAGATTCTGGTGACTAAAGCAGCCGCCACACTTTTCTGTAAAGTTAGATGAAAAGGTAACACCGGGTCAGAGGACGGACCTTGAACTACAATGTCAGTGAGATCATCTTGCGCAAAATCTTCAGGAGGACTGGACCAGCCAGATACTCCAAGACCCTGGCTATAAGTCTCCTGTAGGACGGCTCAGCATGAGCCCCAGGCTCATGCCTGCCAAATTCCACTTCCGGAGAAGTGTCCAGGGGACTAGCATCATGAAGTTTGTCTCAACTCTTCAGTTGGCAATCCCCTGAAAAGACAGAAAGCCCATCAGGCTCAACAGGGTAAAGATCAAAATCTGACCTCTCCTCCTCCTCATAGATGTCATTCAGAGGGAGGAAAAAGTCCTGTCATGGAACTGCCGAGGGCCTGGAGTCCATACCAGGCCTCACAGATTTGGAAGTAGCCTTCCTAGGAGGATCCACAGCAGTAGGGATCTCTGATGGTAAATTCCGGCCAAAAGGCCTCGAAGTTGTCGAGGGCGCCGATGGCTTGGGAGTCGACGGTTTCAGCATCAACAGTTGCGCCTCCGCTGGCACCATGGGCCGATATGAAGGCAAAGCTTCAATGTCGGTATCCGACAGACATGGCGCCGACGGAGTTGACACCGACCTCGAGGCCTTAGGAGGTTTCTGTGGTCTCGCTGGGGACGAGGACCAAGACCTGGAAGCACGTCTCTTGCGACCATCCTGAGCCTTGTCCGAATGGGACCTCGAAGGTTCCCGATGAGGATCGCGCTGATGACCCGACCCCGAAGGCGTGTGTGCCACGGATGGAGACCGTTCCTTGCCGGCTTCGTCAGAAGGCACGGACGGAACTGTGCCCTGCGACTGGAAAATCGGCAACATCTGCTCCCGAAAAGCAGCCCATTCCTTCGGGGTCGAGGAATTAGTCGGGCAAGCCACTTTCCTCGCAGCACCATCCTCCCATCAGGACAGGGAAGGCGACCGGTGATGGCGCTTCCTAGAACGCAGAGACGAGGACGAATGGTGGGAACCACTCCGGGACCGAGACCCACCGGGACTCCTTCCGATGCGGAAAGTCACCCCTCGAATTGTCGGTGGACATACCCTTGGACTTGGATTTACGAGACTTACTGGGTTTGGAACCCCTACCTACCTGAAGCTTCCCCTTACGTTCCCGCAAGGCCTTAGCAGTCAGCGACTATCATTTGGAACAGTCGTCGGTGTTGTAACTCTCGCCCAAGCACCACAAACAAATGCGATGCAGGTCGGTAATCGACATTTTAGACTTGCACTCCCGGCAGGTCTTGAAGACAGACCGTGGAGTCGGAGAAGTCGAAGAGGAAGACATTCTCACGAAGAATACACGAGGCCCGCCAAGTTCTCGAAGCAAACACGTTTGCGGAAAAAAACGGAACTGAGGCTACGGGTGCCTATTTATAAAATCCGGTGAAGTCGTCCTCGACGGAGGCCTTTGAGGGACATCGACCCGACGCCATCAACGCAGGACGCCCTCTGCCAAAAAAGTTTCCGAAGTGCACAGCTGTGGACATTACATGTCAAAGATGTGGAATACGTTGTAGGACACAATCCATTTGAAATGGCTCTCGTTTCAGAAAAGGTTGGAGAGCCCTGGACTAGCTTAGACTGCTGGACTATCGCTTCTCTGTTTTATCATTTGTTAGAAGGCAGTTGTGTTTCCACAACCGATTTTATTGTGCCTATTCTCCCACCATTCACAGGCCTTTTTCTTATATTTTAAAGATTTTTTTTAGAACTTTGCTTTCATTTCTTTATAATTAGAAATTGTTGATGAGTACAGATAGTCATGTCTTGTAAAGTCTCTGTAATCGATAACTTTTACATAAGAAACAAGTTACTTACCTGTAACTGTTCTCCAGCATGGGTCTGGCATGGATTCACATGCTCATGAATATTCCCTGTCGTCAGTCTGGGAATCCTCTGTAAAAGAAAAAACTGTTTCAGTTTTGTTTCTAAACTGTCTTTCTCCTATAAAACATTCACAGAGCACTGGGTCATACTGCCCCCAGCCAATGACTGCCCTCTACCTAAGCCCCTACTCTGGCAGCCATCTTCAGATTTGGTAGCACGTAAAGTGGCAGTAGGACCAAGAGAAGAGCCACAGAGGGGCAGGCATGAGGGTTCGCATGTGAATCCATGCCAGACCCATGATGGAGAACAACAGTTACAGGTAAGTGACTTGTTCCTTCTCCAGCTTGGGGTCTGGCATGGATTCAAATGCCCATGAATAAAGAATACATAGCAGTATACACATGCATGACCACAGGAGGTGGCAAGGCTCAGCAGAAGCAATCTCTTACCTCCTCACCAGGCTCACCTTCAAGCAAACAGGTTGCGCAGCACTGCTTGTCCGACCCTGGACTCCTCCCTGGAATCCCTGTTGACGCAGTAGAATCTTGTGAAGGTATGCGTCGACCTCCACGTAGCAGCCCTGCAGATCTCCAGCAGGGGCACACCAGACAGGAACTCTGTAGTAGCAGCGACCGCTCTGGTAGAATGGGCCCGCCAGACGGCCAGGCAGCAGTCGTAGGTCGAGAATGGACCTCCAGCCCCCAGTCTTCTTTCTTACGAGGAAGTAGCTTGAGTATACTCTGGAGCCCCGGAGTCAATGCGGAATCAGCTCTATCGCCCACTTCTGTAACATGGCCAGAACCTCCGGCAGCAGCAGAGGGACGTGGTTTTCCTGCCAGGCCACCAGTGGTATTCGCTGAAACTTAAGTTGGAATTCTAAGGTGTGTCCGTGGGCGAGAGCATCCAGCACCCATCTGTCGGCGGAGATGATCTCCCACACGCCGACAAAGTTTTCCAGCCGGCCTCCCACCGGGGTGCACGGGTGGAGGCACGATGTCTTGGCCGGTTCAATCTTGCTTGGAGCTCGGCGGGCCACCTTGCGGTCCCTGAGGACGTTGTCTGCCCTCGAAGGCCTTGGGGTGACCCCCGTTGGCTTCCTGGGTCGAGCAACGGGAGGGCTGATGGTAAGAGGACAAGGCCCCCCCCCCACAAAACCCTTTGAAGAGCAGATAGACTTCCCTCCTGAGGAACGAAAGGATGGTCGTTGTTGCTGTAGAGTGCCTAGGGCACGTGCCATCTCTGTGTCCGTCTTGATGGCCTGGAGGTATTCATCCACAGCATTCCCGAACAGGTTGCCCCCGTCAAAGGGCATGTCCAAAACCCTTGTCTGGACCTCCTGTCTAAAGTTGGTGCCTTGAGCCAGCCACGATGGCGAAGACAAACTCCATTTCCCATCTGGCGGAAACCTGTGTCTGCGATGTCCAGGGCCAATGTGATGGCGTGGTCCAATGCCATCTCTCCTTCTTGAAGAATCTCCAAAGCCTCAACCCGCTTGTCATCGGGGAGGAAGTCCAGTAGCGCAGCCAGCTTAAACCAAAGCTCCCGTTCGTATCTGGCCATGATCGTGAGGGCATTGGCAGCCTTGACAGTCGTCGCTGCCGAGAAGATAACCTTCCTACCCATAGAATTCAACTTCTTCCCCTCGTTGTCCAGAGGGGTGGAGGACGAGGAGGAAGCCGAGCTCGACGATTTCTTCCTGGCGGCCGTCGAGACCACCGAGTCCGGCGACAGTTCAGACCGTAAGCACTTGGGTGCAGAGTCCGGCACCCTGTACTTCTTCTCCAATAGGTCCCTCTTTGCTGGGTCTGTAAAGGGGTTATTCAGCAGAGCCATCGAATCGTCCAGGAGTGGTACCGAAAGGACGGTATTCCTCTTCGCCTCCCGACGCTGATATAAAAAGCCTCCCTTCTTCTTTTCCTCCAGAGTGAGCTGGAAAAGCTCTGATGCTCAGGCAATCATCGCGTGGAAAGATCCCACCTCATCCGGTGGAGAGGCTCAGGCAGGGGTGATGAGAGGTCCCCCATCCGGCCGTCATCATCCGTGCCTATTGTCGCTGTGTACGACTCTGTCTCCCTTGAGGGGAGTGGGGCGATGGAGAGGGAGGAGATGGGTGGCATGGAGGCGTGAGGTGCCTCCTCCTCTTTTTGGCCGCCGGTTCCCCCGGTGTCAATGGGGTAGACGGTACTGGCACAGGGGGAGGTGCGGGTGGTGGGGTCGCCGGCAACCTCCTTTGTATCTCTGACACCAGCGTGTGTCGGGTCGAGAGGATGTCCAGTGAAAGGTCTCTAGGCAGTATCTAGAGTGTAGGAGTGCTGGGTTCCGGGACCACATCGTCCTGGGGCCCCTTGTCGTTGCCTCCATCAATGGTAGCCTCGTAACGGGGTGAGACTCTGGTGTTTCCCTCGTCGTCATCCATCCCTGGACGGTGTGGATGGAAATGATCTCCTCCTCAGTCGAAGAAAAGTCTGAACCTTGGAGGCCATCAACACTCCCTACCCCCCTTTCTTCGGGTCCAGAGATGTCAGTCTCGGGCTGAGGTCCGGCATCATCTTCTCCAGGGTTTTCTCAGCTTACTTACTCAAAGCCTCCCTTCTGGGAGGAAGAGACAACCTAGCCGTTGTCGGGGTACCCGGCGGGACCGCCCCTACAGCCTTCGAAAGCGAGGCCACCACCACATCGAGGGAGGGTGATGGTTTTGCATGGTGCACTTGGGCCTTCACATAAAGGCTGGCCCCCTTGTCCAGTTTGGCCTTTTCCTTCCTGACCGTGTCAGACGCCTTGTCCTGCTTGGCCTTCTCCTTTGGGGCCTTGTCAGACCCCTTGGCTACTCTTGGCCTTCTCTGTCGCAGGTGGGTCGGACACTGCACACTGCCTGGCCTTCTCCTCCTTGGCCTTCTCCGGATTCTCTCTCAACTTCCCTGGGGTAGTTGACTTCCTCTTGGACGACGATCCAGAGTGGTGGCTGGAGATCGATCCCGATGGAGATGACGATTGCACCCTGACCATTGCGGGACCCACAGCAGCAGCGACCCTGACGGAAGTGGACTTGCTGTGCTTGGCCTTGTGTTGGGCCCCCACGGGTGGGGTGCCCTCAAAGGACTCAGAAGCCCGCTCATGTTTGCCGTATCCAGGAGACGCATGCCCCTGGGTAGCAACCGTGGTAGAGGCCTTGGACTGGAGCCACGCTTCCAACCGCTGGCATCGATCCGTCAACGTGCACTTCGAGAATCCACTGCAAAACTCACAACCCTCCTCCTTATGCGTCGGGTGCAAGCAGTACAGGCACTGGGAATGCTTGTCCTCGATGTACACATTCTGCAAAAAGCAGTCGGAGCAAAGCTTGAAGAGGGAAGTGCTGTCCTTCTTCTCGTCCAACATGATCCACGCGGTGTAGGTCTTAAGAATACTCTGGAAGCCTCCAAGAAGAACACTCGATGAAAACAGCCCTTGAGGGGCGCTGAAAAAGCTGAAAAACCAATCCCTGTTAGTCGGAAAGATGATTGATGGAGCACAAGCACTTCATTGACCGAAAAATAGAGTAACTCTCAAAAAGCGAAAAACGCTGCAAAAAGCTCGAAGCACGAGGACTCCCAATACTTGAATGTGCGGGAAAAATCTGACGATGGCTGCCAGAGGAGGGACTTAGGTAGAGGGCAGTCATTGGCTGGGGGCAGTATGACCCAGAGTTCAGTGGTTTATAGGAGAAAGACAGTTTAGAAACAAAACTGAAACTGTTTTTTTCTTTTACCGAGGATTCCCAGCCCGACGACGGGGAATATTCATGAGCATGTGAATCCATGCCAGACCCAATGCTGGTGAACTTGCGATTCTGGATCCTGGAATCACATTTTCCAAATGCAGTTTCTTTTACCATTTACCTTATTTTTATGTTCACCAGAGAGTAACATTACACTTCTCATGGTTTCTAGTAAGTCCTTGAACCAACTAACTGCAGAACGCCTAACTCTCTCTATTTGCAAATTTTGATCATTCCATCAAACCCATTTGGTTCTCCATTTTGAAAGCTCTTCCGGGCTAGGTGTGGCAAAGACTCTCCATTAAGGGGTCCATTGGCAGTAATCCCTATACTGCTGAAATAATCACCCATTGTTTCAGGATATAGAGGTATTACCTCTGGCGGTATTCCAATGTAAATCTGACACAGAATTCCTCCTGTGGATTTGAGCGGACGTCTACCTATTTTACCTCCAACTGAGAGGCAGCATTGCTGAATTGTATAGTGATGAGAACGGAACTGCAAGCACGTCCCTTCAATCCAGTTAAAAAAGGAGTTCAGCATGCACCATGGTAAATGGAGGCAGAAGGACCCTCTTCATCTTACCCATGCAATGGTACAAAGACTACCAGGACACATCTGGAAAAAGAAATCGCTTGAGGAGGTGGGAGGCTTATTTTTGGTTTGCCAAGAATGCCTGAACACTGCCTAGGGACACATTCTATTAAGATGATTTCCAGCGTTGAAGATGATTTCAGAGACCTCTTTCTAAAAAAGCACAAATAACCACAGGTAAGACTCTCAAGCCTAGGACCTGAGCACAAAGGTAGGGCCAAACATCAGATAACAGTTACATGTGTAAATGCTATTTTCTTAGGATTTTGCAAGTTCAGTTACCCAGTTTAGGGCCTCATCACAAGTTGGGCGTTAGCCCTTAAAAGCGGCGGCAACTGTATTAGCACTGCATTTAAGGGCTGGACAAATCACGAGCCCTGAGCTGGGGATAAATTTGCAGAAAATATTCACATTATCGGGCGGTAATTGACCCAATGGGGAATGGGGAGTAACGTTCAGCACCCAACCCGTTATCCGACGGTAATTCAGCCGGACGGGTGGGCTCTAACGCAAATAAAGTTGGGATACCGCCCAACTCGTGATGAGGCTCTTCAGTGTACAATTCATACATTTTACAAGGCACCTGTGAGCTCCGACAGCTAATGTGAGCAATGTGCCTGCAACATTTCAGTATATGGGTGTACATTCTACAGCTTCTGCGTGTGAACCCAAAGGAAGGATTTTTAATGGGGGGATAGGGGTGGAAGGAAAACTAATGTGTGACTGCTCTGCTACAGACGTTTCAGAGTCATGTAGTTATTGCAATCTTGACCTGGGATTCCGCAACGTCTTGCTTATTTGTGGGTGCCACAGCAAATGCATCATGCAAAAGGCCCCAAGGAAGGCCAGCGAGACACAACAGTGCAGATTAAATTAAGACAAGGGCCACTTACTTTAGAAGGTAGGCACCTGCAATGTGCACCAGGTATAAACCGATATACTGCAAGTGGCGCGGGATTTCTTCCTGGAAAAATGCAAACACACTGTGAGCAAAATGGCAGTCCGAGAACACAGAACTTTCTGAGCCTGCATTCAGTTTCATAGTCACACTCAATGGGAACGGGAAGGCAGGTTGCTACTTGCAGAGGTTTACAGTGGCATGTCCTGCTCTGCCGACACATATTAGGGGGGACTGCGTACAGTAAACATTGAAGGAGCCGCTGGGAGGACCAACACCACCTTCACATATATAAAAAAAATAGCCTAATATGGGGGTCTCTTTTATACAGCAACCAGAATGCCGGCCTAGGGGCACAAGGACCGCTTGTTCTCGGATGCAGCAACAACACTGTACGGCAGGGAAGTAGTAGACAAGGTTCCGGGTTGCCAACCAGGATATGGACTATGCCAGCAGGTATGCTGTGGAATATGTGCAATATTACAGAGGAGCAGCCAGGTCCAGTGCTAACCGCCCACTTGTTAGGTTGGGAGCAGCACGGAGCACTGCCCGCTGCGGCATGCTTTGGCTTCTCTTGTATTTCTGGATGGGCTCACATGGCCTGCTATTTCCACTCATATTGAGGGCTCACCACTCATCCAGAGTAGCTGGATAACCATTGCTGGCCATGCCTACTAACAGGCTAGCCAGTGGTGCGGTGCACTATTAGAGACGTTGCTTAGAGAGGCTATACGACAAGCGCATCCACTATGAACACCTAGACGCGGTGTGGAACTGCAACTATGCATCAGAACGGGCACGACTTTCTAGTATTTCTTAAGTGCAGGGATATGCAATGTGTGGCTCTCCAGATGTTTTGGACTACCACTCTTATCAGGTATCGACAAAACAATCCCCGGCGATGGATAATGGGAGCGATAATCTAAAACATCTGGAGAGCCACAGGTTGCGGGCTCCTGCTCTAGTCTCATCCCCCACATGGGCTGATTTCAGACACAACATTGCACAGCAGAAAACACCATCTTCAGTGCACTTCAAAGCTATCGACACTTACCTTTCGCACCTTCTGAAAGTAGAGCTCGGGGAGGGCATGGAGCCAATATGCCAACTGGCATAGGTAGAAAAACTTCACCTGGAAACTACAGCAAGAAGAAGAAAGTCAGATGTTGCCACAATTCTGCCAATGGTCAGTACAAGGCTTGAAATAGTTGAGAGTTATTTAGCACCTGCTTGTAGCCTGGAAGAGCCTGGCTGGCTTGGCACCAACAGCTACAAGGTGACACCTCAAGCCCATGGTCCCATACAAAGATACATGCATTGTGACATCAACACGGTGTGTTTGGGAATGTGAGCTGGGGCTCAATCGAATGCTACCAAAGTAAGGGATCAGCACCAATGCAGTATTGGCTTTCCCCTTCCGTCACACACATTACCGAAGTCAGGTAGCATGTGCACAACTGGGACAGAAAGCGGTCAAGGGGCACATGATCTGAAGAAGGGCTCTCAAGGGGGGATGTTGAGTTTCCACTGCAAGCAATATAGCCCCTGTTTGTACGCGAAACCCAAACACAACCACAACCCTAAAGCATAACAAACCGCACAAACTTCACTACACCGCAACAACAAAACAAACCACACATAGCTTTGCACAACAACACATGACGGCTACCCACCGGAGAGCAACCCCAAGCTCAGCAAACGGTGTTAACCGAACTGAAGCTGCCAACAGCACATCACTGCTCTCTTGCACTTATCCCGCTCATTCCCACCAAACCCCTTTCCTTTTCATATCTGCCAGAGCACCACGGGACCACTCAGGTGGTGATAGTGCGCGGTACACATATCCTTTAACATTAACAACATTAACAAGAAGACTTACCTGTTCAAAGTTATTAATTAATTCCACACCATCTCTTTGAATATCATTTACAAAATTCCTGTGGCCCTGCCCGAAACGCACTGAATTAGTAAAAGCGGTGCCTGTCTAGTTACCTCTATTTCGAACGTTCAGCAGACTCCCCCCTAAACCCTATTTTGGTTTAGTGTCAAATGAGTTGGTTAAATCAATGTCTCAAAACACACTGCAAATAGACTATAGTTATTTAAGGCGACCCCAAGTAGCCAGTACTTACTTGTAAAGGTACTAAAATTAGAGGGCATTAGTGTCTGTACACAGAGCATTGCTAATAGACAGCGAAAAGATAGTCGTCCACCAGGGTTCCACTAAAACTATGGGACAGAGACCTCTGTTCTCTCCACATTCCACAGTCTCCTGGGTTTGGCTGACTAAGGACACTTAGCCGTGCTTATTGCAGATGGAACTTCTGACGCTGAAAAAGTGGACATTGTCTACTACCAGGAAAATAGGGCTGCAAGAAGCAGGCAATCTGCTGTTTCGAGACCAAATACGGTCTCACAAAAGGTTTACAGGGAGAATTGAGGGGGAAGTGCATAAGGTGATGATATTGCCATCAGCCAATATTGCCCCCATTGTCCTCTCTGCAGTTCTTTCCACTGCATTTCCTCTTGCCCAACAGGTGGATCCCTGGACACGAGGACGCTCCGCGTCCAGAACCCCACAAACTAACGAACTGGCAGATGCTGGAGAAATATGCAGCAAGTCTTTTCCCTGATTTTTCAACAGCATAATCCAACACGTTAATGAGGGCCTACGTGGGCTTCCCATGGTGGCAAAGGCAGCAAAGCCTGCAATAAAACTGCTCTCCTACATTGCAAAGTACAGAGAGCAAAATACAGCTGTGAAGTATTCAAACTCAACACCAGTAAAATGAACCATTGGGTCTCGCAGGCTTCCGCTCGTTCCCTACTGTCCTGATCTGCTTCAATGTCTATGCCATCCTCTCGTCCACATTTTTAGAGATTGTGGCCTCATTTTCCCATAAACTACTGAAGTTACCCAAGTCTCCTTTGAGCGGGTTGGGGGATCTGCCCTCTTATGCATTGGCACTTGAACAAATGCTGAGGAGGTATTCAAGCCTGGATGGAAAAGAGCTGCTTACAGAGGAACAACAAAAAAGACAGAGGTCATCACCCTCAGCCCCTAAACTGGACGAAACCAATGGCTTGATCAACCTTCTCATACGTCTTCTGAGCCACACAATGTTACTCTGTCATGTGAGGTCTATTTTCGCACATCTGAAGGTAACCAACAAGACCATTTCTTCCCAGATCTGCAAACATTTAGGGTCTTGTAGAATTTCAAGAACACTTTCCTTAAGCCAACCATTTATTTTAGGCTCTTCTAAAGTAACAGCATCTCCTGAGGAACCCCAAGAAACAGATCCAGTGTGTCCAGTGAGGATACCAGCTTCCAGCTAGCGCTCAGTCTGGGAAAACACAATCACACATCGGGAGGCCTCAGGACTGTACACCAGCTTTTGGTCGAAGCATGAACCAAGTATAATGGCCTATATACAATGGAAAAATCATTCTGGAAAACCACCACTTGTAGCTTGCAGGAAAGCATTGAAATCTACATTCTGGTAAGAACTCCGATCCTGAGCAACAAATGTTTCCACCATTACCACCACCAAAAGAGGCAGGAACTCCAGTGTCCTGAGTCCTAAGCTCGAGCACTTGCTCCCAAGTGAGCCAACACTAAAGGCAGACCGACCACCTCTGCCTCAGGAATACATTCAAACTCACCTCTGATGGAGCCCTCTCCCAGCATTCTCCCTTGTCGCATAAAGCGTAGGGCAGAGACACGATTTCTCTGTATAGTGCCTTACATGAATGCAATATATACATACACATTATAAAGTGCTTCATGCTAACTTTCTCCCTTCCTACCTTGAAGTGTAAAAGTCTCATTGGTCTTACAGGGATTATTAACAGTCCGTGGCCCGCAGCTAAAGTTACCTGAAGAGGCCCGGTTCTGCCAATTATGTAGGTTGGAACACAAGATGGAGACTGCTGTGCACGTTTTTACAGAATGTGTGTAACTGGGATCCCTTTACATGGGCAACCTGGAATGTTTTGTAAATGACTATAGCACCATTAAGTAAGTCTGCAAGGAATTGTACTAAAATGCCACCTCTGTGACTGTGCTCCCGTCACTGTGACTTTGGGGGCGCACAAAATACTGTCTTCCGTTACTGTGACCAATCAGAGCAGGGGTTGCGGGGTGTACCCCACTCTTTGGGCACCGTAACCGGAGTCGGGGGTTGCTGGGGTGTTCCCCCCTTACCATTGTGGTAAGCAGGGGACAAGAAAGTTAAAAAAAAAGAAAATGAAAGAAAAGCACCCTGCAGCGTCAGCTCTGTCCCACATTAGTGGGAGGAACTGGTGCTGCAGGGATAGCAGGGTGTAGGCGGCAAACACAGAAGTGTGCCGCCGTGAAAAGTGTTGTGGGGGGGTGAGGGAAATGCGGGCCGGGAGATGCAGGCGAAGTGATCTATCTTACCACTGGGCCACGCCATAATTGGTGTCGACATTTTCGTCTGCACAGTTACGGGCGGCAAAGTGACACATCTACAAACCTATGGACATATTGTCTTAACAATGAGTGTCCTTTCTTCCATTTAGCTCTGTATCGAATTTGGTTGCACACTAGGAAGCTGCTGAATGAGTTAGTGCAGGAATGTGATTGTGTTTCTTCAGTATTTTGTAAGCATCAGAAATGTCATTTTGTATCTTTAGGGATATTTGATCTTGTGATTTTGTTTTATTTTGTTAATGTATTTATTGATACTATTTTGTGAAAAGTTAAAATGAACTCAACACAAATAAATAAATTAACATACAAATTACTCCATACTACTTGCCACCATTGGACGGAAATGCGTGGCGCAATCATGCACCAAAGGGACGCTTGGGACCAGCCAGCTAGGTAAAGCGAAGGTCCCAAGGCATTAGAGAAGTGAAAGGGGCCTATGAAAAAAGAATCCCACCACAACTGAACAATTGGGCACGATTGCAAGGACCCTCACATCCAACAACCTATTGCAGCACCGCAGGAAAACTAAAAGGGGGACAGCCACAATGGCGAGGGTGGTCGTTATGAAGCAATGGCTTCCTGGAGGATCCTGGAGCGGATAAACTTTTTATGGAAAAGAATGACGCTGAAGGAAGTAGTTTCCGAAGCAGAGTGAACGAGGGGACACCCGTGCGCATGCCCCCATAACAAGGTCAGCAGTTGAGAAACAAACCCATCCGTGAGAATGCGGAACCACGAAGTGAAGTAAAAGTAAGCAGCAGGTCCTAGATTCGTGCCCAATAGAAGCTCTGAAATGCTGCACTAGGGCAGAGGAGGAAGAAGTCAGCCAGCAGAGAAATGAGACAGAGGCTGCAGGCAGGGAGGAGTCTGTGGCTGCAGCGAAGGCAAACGCATAGCCAGTCCAGCAGAGGATACAGAATCTGGAGGAGGAGGAGAAGCAAGGAGTCTGCAACATAGGTCCAATGCTCGAGTCACAGAAATGTCTGCTGTGACCAGAAAAGGAGAACCAGAGAGCGGAGCAGGGACTGCAGAATAGAAAGCTTGCAAAGCCCAGTTCAAGAGGAGTCTGAAGGCCCAACCAAGAAAGTGAATCGCAGTTTCATGCTGGGAACTGGAAGCCACATTCTCAAGCATTCCGAAATAAAGTGAGTCATGAAGCAAAGGATCTGAAAGAATATTGCATTGTGGGAACTGATGTCCGTGTTCCCGATAACTCTGAAGTAGAGGTCTGAAGAACAGTTGCACTGTGGGAAGTCAAGTCCAAGGGCCAATACCCTCAAAGGTGAGGCTGTGAAATATTGCTGCATTCATGGAAATTGCAGTGCACGTTCCCAATATCTCTAAAAGAGAGGCTGTGATATAATTGTGGGAATTGAAGTCCACATCCCCGTACCACTAATTTCGAGGTTGAGAATGCATTGTGGGAAGCAAAGCCAACTTTCCCCAACATCTCAGCTTTCATGTACTGTTACATGGTGGGAATCGAAAGCCCACATACCCAGTACGCCCAAAGAGTGATTTCAACAAGTTCTACAAGTCCTCGCACTGCAGATGCTCGACTCGACCATGAGCTCTTGAACGGGGAGCGGAGGTAGTGGTCACGATAAACCTGGAAGGTTGTTCAATAGCCAACTGCTCTGCATACCTTTTTTTATTTAGTAACTCAATTTGCAGATGGTCAAAATGGTTACCTCTATTGGTAGTGTAGTTGTACTTCAAGCAATCCACTTTTGGCTACGTACCCCACTTGAAGTTGTGCCCTTTAAGGAAACGAGTCCCTTATAAGGTCTTGTGCTAATGTCACATGTCGGTGACCATGTGACGCTCTTAATAAAAGGAATGAGCAGCTTCCCGATCAGTCTCTACGACCTACCGAAAGGCATCCGGGCAGTCAATCGCTGACAAGTACAGGGCCTGACGCCAGTGGCAGAGGTTTTGCACGCCGGATCTCCTGCAGAAGTACAACATGCGCACAAGGCTCCTGCGGAAGCAGATCAGACTGCACCATGGAGAGAAGTGGGAGGTCGCAACAGCCAAGTTGAAGGAGGCGGATAACTCAGTGTGGAGAATGATCTATCACCTGACTGGGAAGAAGGAGCCAAGCCCCCCAATCCAGAGACGTATCCACCTTGCATGCAGCAACAAGGACAAGGCAGAGGTCTTCACCGAGACACTGGAGGCTTTGTTCACCCCGAACAAGGCAAGCAGCCTTACAGACAGTGAGGAGGAAGAAGTTGAGAAGCATCTCGCCGAAGACCGAACCTGGATGGGAGCAGAAGATATCTGGGAGTGCACAAGCTCTGAGGTAGCAGGACTTGCATAGAAGCTGACGAACGGCAAGGCACCAGGGAGCATGGAATAACTGACCAGGAAATGAAGAACCTCCCGCTGACATCAATGAAACACCTCACAGAGATCTTCAAGGCATGCATGAGACTTCAGCACTTCCCAAGATCCTGGAAGGAAGCCAGGGTCATTGTATTCCCAAAGGTTGGAAAAAACACAGAGGGATCCTGCGAACTACCTCCCCATCAGCCTGCTCACTGGATTATCGAAGCTTATGGAGAAGGTCCTCCTCGCCAGCCTCAGTGACTTCGCCCCCAAAAGAAATCTACTAGCAAAGGAACAATTACGATTTCGAAAGGAGCAGGCAACGACCCATCAGCTGCTGAGAGTGGTGCACACCATCAGCCACAAATTCAACATCACCAAGTCCATGGGAATCATCTTCTTTGATGCCACCAAAGCATTCGACCGAGTCTGGCACAAGGGACTGCTGCACAATTTGATTGGCCTGGGATTTCCGTACTACATGATGAAGACGATTGTAAGCTACCTGGGAGACCGCTCCTTCCATGTCGCCATGCGGTCTGAGATGTCCTCATCACATCCCATCCCATCCGAGCAGGCGTGCCACAGGGATCCAACCTCAGACCCTTCCTGTTCAACATGTTCCCCAACGACATCCCGACAGATCTCCACAGGACGGATCTGGCACTCTATGTGGATGATGTTGCAGTCATATCACAGTCATTCAACGAAAAGGAAGTCGAGAAGAACCTGCAAGCTTCATTGGATACCATCTCGAGGTGGTATAGCGATTGGCGCATAGAACCCAACACCAGCAAGACAACGGCCATGCTGTTCACCAGAAAGAAGATCAAGGAGTACCCGCGCATCAGCCTCAACAGGGAGACCATCAAATGGGAGAGCAGCAGCCGCTACCTCGGTGGGACCCTGGACAGCAAACAACTGGAGAAGCCGTATCGAGAATATGCAGCAGAAGGCAACAGGCAAGATGGCAGCGCTGTACCCACTCCTGAAGACCAAGTCCATGCCCCTTTGGACAAAGATCAAAATCTACAAGGCAATCATCAGACCTACACTGACATATGCCTCCCCTTCATGGATGAACTGCCATGAGCAACACCGGAAGAGTCTTCAGATAGTCCAGAACAAGGCCCTGCAGATAGCACCTGGAGCTCCAATCTTCACAAGGATAGCGGACCTTCACAGAGAACTCGACATCGAGATGTTGGACGAACATCTAGCGAAGCCGAGTAAGAACTTCTGCCAAGGACTGGATCAGAACCCGAACCCTCTGATCAGGAGGCTCACTGCCACCACTGCAAACCCTTTCGACCGCTACCAGTGGCCCATCACGCCAAAGACCCTGTCAAATCAGCCATACTGTGACAAGTCCACACAGACCAAGAAAAATCGTAACCGACGATTACATACTCAACCCGAGAAGATGGAGTAATGAGGCTCAAGCCTCTGTATCCAATAGTCACAGCTGATGAATAAAAACGATCAGCAAGGAGAAGAAAGACTGCATGGCCGCCCATCATTCGATACCAACGGACTCCTGCAGGACCCTCTAGCAGGACAGTGCCCCTGCTGGGCAACGCTGTCCATGATGTCCCCCATGTTTAGCAGAGCCCCAGCCGGGCCACTCTGCAACTGTGTGCCGGTGCCCCTGCTGGGAAACTCCGGCCGCGTTGGCCGTGAAGGCCTGGGTGCCCCCAGGCCATTCAAGCACCCTTGTGATCACGGGCTGACAGGGTGCCTCCCTGTCGTTTTTTGCATCAGCTGGGTATCCCCCAGCACCTATACGCCTGGAACCTGTGCCCAGGCATAAAACCCCACGTAAGTATCGCTAAAGAGCCATCATGTGCTCCTGTGTCTTCCACATTAAAAGAATGCATTTTATAAGCAACTAAAAAATGTGCTAATGTACACCAACGCACCAACCACTATTTAAGTCTTCGCAAATCACAGAGGCCAAAACCCAGCAAATGCTTTATCCAGGCCCGACTTCAAAACACGCAAAAGGCAGCAGGGCTTCTCCGTCAAGCACTCAATCCAAAGAGAAACGTGGAGGCAGAATGAAACTGAAAAGTCAGAATGATAATGACGAGCAGCACCTTAGATGTTTCACACAAAGGCGCAAGACTGCGCACATGCTTCGCTACATTAAGGATCTCGTTTTTAGGGACATTGTGAGGTTTAATAGGTGACTCGTGTGTGTCACTCCTGGTCCATCTGTACCAAATCCTTTAATCAGAACATGAGGGAACAGTGCCACCTTGCGACCGGAAGCAGAAAACAAACGGCGACAGAATTCAGAAAGAGAATTAGCGATAAGACCAAAAAGGCCTCCGGTGTTTGAAGTGCACAATGGTTTCAGGCGGTTTCGCGAACCCACAAGTGGTTTCTTACAGCATGAAAGAAACATTCTATACATTCGTAAACTTGTGTTATTTTGTTCACACTTCTAAATTGCAACGGCTCGTTGAGCGTATAACTGCGTGCTAAAAAACAAACACGGGGTAACCGATTTATTCCAACTTGTATCCCGCCAGTATGAACAGGATTCAAAGTCAGTTAGTGCAAAAACGCTCAGTAGGCTCAATGTTCGTTCTCCCAAAATTGCATTTACAGCCACTGGTTAAGGCCACCTGCTTTAAATCCTCCAAAACCAAAGGCAGTCCAAGGGTATTTCATACGGCAGAATACCACCACCAGTGCCCCACTCGTAATTTGGGGGGAGGAGGGTGGTTTAAGCCAAAAAGATTGTGTTGGTACCGCAAAAAGTCATGAAATAATGCATTAACTGTCGTTTTTGCCCTCCTGGCTACAGGGACGTCATTTCACCAAAATGCCAGGGGTAGCGGAAGTGACATCACCCGACCCTTGACCCCCTGATGACATTACAGGAAGTGATGTCATTAGACCCCGCCCCAAAGTGATATAGCGGGCAGCGATGGAACACGACATTTCACCCGTTGACAAAACAGGAAGTGGCATCACATAGCATTGTACACTATGAAAAATATAGTTATGATATCACTATATGATGTACATTCATACAAGAATGGATCGCCATATGTATCATTAAGTTCAGTACTTATTGGCCCGTATTACCAAATTACTGTGTATGCAAGCAGACGTCCATGACCAAATGATAAGCGTAAGTGCTATATAATAACACATCATTAAGCGCTTTATATAGAAAAAATATACACCCAATATCACCCAACCTGTGTTGGTACTCATTTATCGACCTCAGAAGGATGAACGGCTTAGGCTTAGTGAGGCGTTTAAGAACAGACTAAATCAGTGACTCACCCCCTGAAGTGTGCCTGAAATAAACATTTAATGAGGCCAGCAATTACTGTATAGAATTCCAGAAAGACACATTATTTGGTATTCCTATTCTTTCTTATTTAGGGTCAGTGCTGAAAGTGTTAGAAGAAAAATAAGAACAGGAGTGCCTCAAGTCTTTTTTTTTAAGGGGCCTGTACAAGAAAGCCAGCCACCCCAGAAGTAAAGAGCCACAGCCCAGGAGCTTGCATAACTTAAAAAAAAAAAAAAAAAAAAAATGTATTTTTTTTTTAGTAGAGGTCGCAAGGGACACCACAGAGGTCGCAAGGGACACCACAGAGGTCGCAGTTGCGACCCCTGGCGACCCCCAAATGACGTCCCTGCCTGGCTAGCATCTGCACAAGCCCACACACTTTAAACGAGGGGTCTACAACCTGCGGCTCTCCCGATGTTTCAGACCACAACTCCAATGATCCCTTAAAATTGGCTTTGATGGGATGAGTAGTCCAAAACATCAGGAGAGCCAGAGGTTGCAGACCCAAACTATTTGCCCCGCTGGACTCCATCGGCATATCTTACACGAACTATGAAGATGATACACAAATCCTACTTCTGCTCTCCGGCAACTATCATGATGACTACCACCCTGAATGCTGTCTACACGACCCTCCAGGCATGGATGGCCATGCACCAGCTATGCTTGAACGACGAGAAGACCCCATATACTCCTCCTTCAACGTTGACAGTATCTCAATCACAGTATCACCCTTTGTGAAAACGCTTGGTGTTTATCTTGACTCTACCTTATCCCTCACGCGGCATGTTAGCGCTATTGCCTCCTCCACCGCTTACACAACCAAGCTACTTAATGCATCCAGACCTTTCCTTTCACCGGACAGCTGCCTCACAATAGCTCGAGCCACCGTAGGATCTAGGCTCGACTACTGTAATGCCCTGTTTGCAGGCACTACAGACTCCAACATTCGAAAAATGCAGGCCATTGAGAACAATGCCATCAAAACTTCCCTGAATATTCATAAAACTGAACATATCACGGCAGCCTGTGAAAAAGCACACTGGCTCCCTATTCGGCAACAAATCCTCTTAAAAATCATATCCATCATGCCTAGATGCCCCACGATAACTTTCCCAAAACATTTCTAAAGCTTCCTCCTCCAGACCTACTAGAGCAGCCTATCCGAACTGCATCACTCACCTCAAATTCAAGAGGTCTGAAGCGGGAGGCTCTAGTTTCCCAGTCATTGCGGCTAAACATTGGAATCTCCTCCCTCCTACCTTACGTGCTGATCTCTCCTACTGGACTTTCCGGAGAACACTAAAAACACTACTATTTTCCTGAATACTGGTGACCGTCCCTACCCCAGTCGCAACTTTGAAATGATCACAATTTTTCTGGACAATTATTACACTGCATGCATCATGATGCCTGCAACTTCATGCGAGTAACTGGTCATGCAACAGCGCCTTGATGCCTCTGGGTTTAGCGCGCTAAACAAATGTAAAAATAAACAAATAAATAAGGGTAGACTGTGACAAATCAAAAGTATTCTCCCCGTAGGGGAGACACTCCCTTTGAGGCTAGGGTGGCAAGCCCGCTCCGCAAGACCCTCTCTAGGGGTCCAGGTAAGTGAGACCTCACTGGGAACGACTGCTTTCTAGGGGACAAGGACTCTCATTCCCACAAGACACTCCCTATGTAAGCAACATTATCTGCCTATATGGGATTGCCTTGTATCACAAGTAATGAGTCTTCCTCTTATTTGGCTTCAGGTAATGCTGGAGAGTACAGCACACGACGACAAACAGAATGCCCCTTTGTACATGAAGGCTTATGCAACAGGGACTAAACGATTGAGAAGCAGGAGAGAGAGTTATACCAGGGGAAGCTCTCTGGCGTAGTTGCGCCTTGGAGGGGCGGAGCAGTGTGAAGCCGTGAAGCCCGCTACTGTCAGTCAGGAAGAGAAAGCCAGCAGAGAACGCTGGAGGCCTGGTGGTACTAGTGTGGGTGAACTTGCTGTCAGGATGGAGTCCAGAAGACTGTCCTATGTAGTGGCGTGACCATTGGAAGTGGTGGGCCCGGAGCCCAACCAACGACAGCGAAACCCATAGAAACTGGAGGAATAAAACCGCCTTTCAGCAGTGCAACACTGAACAAGCAGAGCCAGAGGCACGAGGAAGCCACTTAATGCCGATGCCACATCCCCTCAACCCAACACTGTGAAAGGAAGGTACCAGGATAGACCGAGAAAGGGAGAGGCAACTGGGGCTACAAGTCATATGTGAAAATAATTGCAATATTGAACATGAGGCAGTGAGAAAGCACACATGTGTGTTTTAAGAAACCATAAGAAAGTTACAAAGTATAATTGCAGAGAAAACATGGAAGTCATCATTAAGAGACTTGGAAAACCACTTTGTATTAAGTTCAAGTAATAATCTTCAATATCAAAGTGAGAGACATGCTATCTCAGTAAAGAGGCCCCAGGACTGGTGGTACCACACCATCCTTAAGTATATGAGGGACCCCAACAGAAAAAGAATCAAGTGTAAAGAGTCTGAAGGACTAAGAATAAGAGAAAAGAATATACAAGACTACATCTAAAAGGATAGCAGGAAGGACATTGATAGGTCTTGCACACTCCGGGACAGTCGACCTATGAACCTGCATCACAAGCTACAGAAATTCATGAAATGGACACTGAGAATCAGAATCAATAGTTTCGACTGACTTGCTGTCAGTATGTGACAACATCAGACTTGTGGCAATAGAAAGCCCTATAAAGCTCAAAGACAGACAGCTATAGGGAAGATCTACATTCTTGCCATTTCTAGTTATTAGTTCTAGTGGTAGGGTCAGTTAGAGATAGGTTTTAGACTGAGGACATTTGTCTTTGGACTTTTGACAATGGACAAGCACCCTTAGTTAGTTTGGTTAGGTAGGAAATATTCCCATAGCAATAGGGAGAGTTAGGCATTTTTCTTATTATTTAAATAAAACAATTCAGATTGTCCAACACGAGTACGACTCCTTCTTCCGACCTACCACAGGACTCACTCCCCTAAATAGTAACTCTGCCATAGTGGATTGGTACGATCCAAGCCTTCTATAAAGAGGCTATTCCTTGCTGTTGTAACAAGGGTAATTGCATGCAGGTTTAGCTCCCAGAGTGCCTGGCATGCCAGAAGTTAGGAGGGGACTTGGGAAAGAAGCGGGACCTGTCAAATCAAAGATGGCTGGCATCTTTTCCAGTGTGGTGGTCTTATCCCAGCTACACTCTCCTTCCACCAATCTCTTGTCTGCCTAAGTTCACAAAGGTGACTTCCCCACTGTGCTGCAAAAGCTCCCACCCTGCCCCTAGGGGAGATATGTCCTGTCTCTTGGAAGAGGAGTCAAGGCTTTCCAACAAAAAGCATCCTGGGTAGGGCCCACCAGAGGTGTCAGGGCTCCCCAGCAAAGAACAAAGAGCATCCTGGGTAGGGCCCACCAGAGGTGTCAAGACTTCCCGCAGAGAACAAAGGGAATCCTGGGTAGGGCCCACCAGAGGGGGCAAGGCTTCCCAGCAAAGAACAAAGAGCATCCTGGGTAGAGGCCACCAGAGGCGTCAGGGCTTCCCAGCAAACAGCAAAGAGCATCCTGGGTAGGGCCCACCAGAGGTGTTAAGGCTTCCCAGCAAAGAACAAGGAGCACCCTGGGTAGGGCCCACCAGAGGTGTCAAGAAGAAAGAGCATCCTGGGAAGGCCTCCCCACCCCCCAGAGGTGCCAAGGCTTCCCAACAAAGAACAAAGAGCATCCTGGGTAGGGCCCACCAGAGGTGTCAAGGCTTCCCAGCAAAGAACAAAGAGCATCCTGGGTCAGGCCCACCAGAGGTGTCAAGGCTTCCCAGCAAAGAACAAAGAGCATCCTGGGTCAGGCCCACCAGAGGTGTCAAGGCTTCCCAGCAAAGAACAAAGAGCATCCTGTGTCAGGACCACCATATGTTGTGGGTGAAACTTCGAGGTCAGATGCAATACACAAATGGTCCCTCAGCGGCTGTTTTTTTCTTCATTGGTGTTCCACTTTTCATTGTTCTAATGCTGAACAACACAAAACTATGCCTTTGCTTCCTCCCCAACTTAGTGTTTCTGGGAATTTTGTTTTGAATGCAGCTCTAGAAGTCTCATTCACCTAAATATCTCAGCTAGAAAATAGAATGCTGTGTAAATTGATTACCCCTTACCAAACCTGCACTCCACCAGCTGAAAGCTACTCCGCATCCCCAGGACTCATCGGTGGACAGCCATTTGCAATTTAGAGTATCAAAATAATGAAATCCACCCCCAACTTCCACAGAAGTCAGCACCAACACAAACCATTTAGCCTTCCGAACACAAACCGATAACATGCTTCTTCTAACTGCTGTGCCTTCAGTTCTTTAGCAAAGAAGCATCAAAAAACTATTCCTTTGACAGAACTGCACTACACGAGCCCCATTTATTCCACAATTCATTGATTCATAGCGGCAGAAAAACTTAATGACGTCACTAATCCGCGCAGAGGGATCCCATTATAGTTGCAAAAGATTCTTTCCTTAGCACGGAGAAAGATGGAAAAAGCCATGTCAAGCAGGATCATGACCGGAATCGTGCCCGTGATACAGGGTAAACCCATAGAAACTGGAAGAACGAAACCTCCCTTCAGCAGGGCGACACGGAACAAGCAGGCCGAGGAAGACGCCAGTGGCGACTGCGCGGTGGAAGACTACCTTCTATTCCCGTGACTACAAAACCCAGCAATGGGAGAAATAACACCACTTTGCTACACTTTTTTTTGGTGCATATAATGTTTTGATGATAACATTAAAAGTAATGTTACTAGACGAATTGTGACTGGAATATTAGAATATATATGTGTCCGAGGTGAGACACTTGTGATTCTGGCATCAGCGGTTAACCTGCGATCTCCATCCAGTAGCATGAAAGCCAATGGCGCCTTTTCCAGATTCCAGAAAAAAAAAAAGGAAAACTGCAATTGACCAGCATCAAATCCCTCGCATGAAGGGTATGTGGACCAAAGCAGACCTACAGGGATTGTACGGTGAAAAGTCCCCCAAAAGGTCAAGCTTCCAGCCAATCCCCAACAGCTTTCCCTTTGGAGCAGTGGTGGAGCGCGTTATGCGACAATGAATCCAGCCTCCATTGCCTGCAATGGCAGGTGGACTTGGTGGCCGCGCCACGTGCGCCGTCGTTTGCAGAACGTTCCGCTTTGGCATGCAATCCTGGCAAAGCTAGGAGTCTTTGCATGCAGCGACAATGCCCCTATTCAGCAGGGCCTACCTGTAGTCCTAATCTTGACCCAGGATGCTCTTTGTTCTTTGCTGGGAAGCCTTGACACCTCTGGTGGGCCCTACCCAGGATGCTCTTTGTTCTTTGCTGGGAAGCCTTGCCCCCTCTGGTGGGCCCTACCCAGGATTCCCTTTGTTCTCTGTGGGTTGAATCCTTAGGGCATGTTCCAGGGGTCTTGCTAGGTCTTTGTTCTTTGTTGGGAAGCCTTGGCACCTCTGGGGGGTGGGGAGGCCTTCCCAGGATGCTCTTTCTTCTTGACACCTCTGGTGGGCCCTACCCAGGGTGCTCTTTGCTGTTTGCTGGGAAGCACTGACGCCTCTGGTGGCCTCTACCCAGGATGCTCTTTGTTCTTTGCTGGGAAGCCTTGCCCCCTCTGGTGGGCCCTACCCAGGATTCCCTTTGTTCTCTGGGGGTTGAATCCTTAGGGCATGTTCCAGGGGTCTTGCTAGGTCTGGAAAAGATCCGGGGCTACGCTAATGTCGGGACTGGCGGGACTTGGGGCTAGCTAGCCTTTTGGTTCTAGCTCCTGAGATTCTATCCGGGGCTACAACCAAAAGACCCGGGGCTATAGCCCCCCTCATCTTCCCCCATAGCAACGCCTCTGGCATGTTCTATTTGAGTGCAGCCACATGACCAAACCTAGAAGGAAGCAAATTCGTCCTCTATCAGGGACAATAGAAGTCCTAATGCAATTGACACATTGATTATATTCTGCAGGCACACATAAGTGCAACCGATCGAACGGAGACAGACAAGAATTCAGTCACGGGTCTCCCGTTTTTGAATATTGAATATTTACTATTGAAGCAAGCAGGCCCCTCGTGGGCTTCAGCGGTTTAACTACGCCCCTACAGAGTCTACAACTGATTCACAAGCGGCAGAACTTGGACAATAGGGTTACCTACACCAGTGCCACCCAGTATTTTGAACTTCGTGTGAAATAAGGGCTACGAACCTAGACGCACACTGCATACTTGGCTGGAAAGTACTGTTTGACTCATCTGGAGCGATTCCTTGTGATCCATAGGAGGTTTCCAGCCGCTACCAGGCACCGTGCCAGCATTCGTAAAGCTAGTGACAGCACAAGGTCTGTTCCTCGGTATTGACCGCGCCTGATTCTTGACAGGTAGCTCATCTACCATACTAGGAGTAACTCTGGCCCTGAAGACGGCTGGGCTCATCAGAACAGATTGAGCCACCCCCCAGCCGGGTAGGCCGCCTTTCAATCAAGCCATGTCAACAAAAGAAGATTCCGCATGAACTTTCAGCTAAAATGGGGCAATTTTGCTCTGTCGTATTGGCATGTTCGAAAGTTATTAGGAAATAAATCACACTACATGAGGAATTGTACTAAGAATGATATCCTGTCAGTGAATTGCAGGTGTTGTTCACGATTAATTGCATGTGCAATCAGGTTTTCTCCAGTTTTTGCACAAAATTTTGATCTGGATGGTATTCCGATTTGGTTAGTCTTTGTAACCGTGTGTGTTCCTTCAGGCGACACCACGGCTTTATGTTTTTGGGTGATGTGTGTGGACCAGACACGTGACTGGTCTAAGGTATGCATGTGAATGAAGGTGTACGAGTTTAGTATTTAACACATTGCACTCTTAGGTTGGTGGTCATTGAAGTTTCACTTAGTGTTTGTCATCGAACAGACTTTTAAGTACGAATAAACAAACTTTTGTAATCTACTGTGGAATTGTATTTGCTGATATTCAAATTAATAAGAATAACACAGACCAGCTTTTCTGTATATTTTGTCTCCGACTCTCCACTTATCTCGATGCCTATAAATTAAGCATGTGGAGCACCTCATGTTTTGTGGCAGACACAAACTTAGTCTGTCACGATACAGTAAAGATCACGATCAATTGGCACGTTTGTTAAAAAGCACACAGTGTAGCGGAAGGAACGGAGGCGAAAAGCTGCACTTGTTTGCTTCTAAGGGACTTAAAATTGTGAGGTACATCTTTTTAGCTCTATCTTTGGTTTTTTATAAACTGTAAACAAACAACAAAAATACACTGATTTGGCAGAGTTAAAATGAAATAAGTTCTTTATTTTTTTCGATACTTTTTAAAAACATTTATTTTTTAAGAATTAGTGTCTTTAATTTATGTTCATTTAATCAAACTAATATTCTTTTATTAATGATTGAAAACAACTCCACACATTTTGTTCTGATCATTTAGCAAATGGAGGTAATTATGAACCACCTCTCAGCCAATCAGAATGCTTGGAAAGCAGTCAATAACTGTTGGTATTTAATGCATTCTAAATATTCTTCAGATGAAGACTGGACAACTGCATTTACAAAACAGCAATGCAGTTTCCCACCAAGATTTCTTTTAACTAGTCAATCTTTTTTCAGTACACCTTAAACCTGACAACATTCAATTACCAAAGTGCATTTCAACATATATTCCCAAAGAAAGGTGAAAACCCTACACAAAACAGAGAAAACAATTGAGCCAAATTAAAATGAAGACAAGCAAAACACAGGGTTTTAAAGGTAGGGAGCTGGAGGTCCAGAGAGAAGGAGGGTTGCGGCTCATATGGGGTCTGCACTACCCTGCCAGATGATCCTGTGATTCTGGACATATCATATTATCTCAATTTATAGTAATGTGCTGTCTTTGGATAACATCTTTGCCTTCTTACATTCTGGAGGTAAACTCTAACTCATTGCCTGGTCTTACTTTTCATATAGACCATTTGATTGGAAGACACCGTAGTCAAGAGAAAAAAGACCACATTTTATAGGGCTCCGACAAAATTATTTTAAAGTTTGTTGCACTTACACAAAACATTAATTGCTTTCTCCTTGAGTGCCAAATATTTCTTTACATCATGAGTACCAGTCGGAAGTCTGTTTGAAACAATGGCTAGAAGCAGGTGACATTATCACACCATTTCTTTTGTTGGCTGTATTTAAATCTTTAAAATGCAGTAGTTAAACCACATATTTACAATATTTACAATTTAAACAAAACAGCCCACAAATTTCATAACAACTTGTATACAAGAACACTCAAAGAAAAACAAAGGAAAAAGAAAAAACAAGAATTCAAAACAGATCATTAAACTTTCCCCATATCTTGTCATAAAAAGACAATTTGCATTTCAGCTTATAAATCAACTTTTCAATTCTTGAGAGTTTGTGCATTTCTTCTGTCCAATCATCAAACGAAGGAGGAATCCCACTCTTCCAACCCCGAAGTATCAAGCGTTTGGCAATGATGGCTCCCCTAAAATGAGATTTTTTGTGGGAAGTGCTGATATCACAAATCTCAGAGTCATCACCCAATACCATCGTCTTGAAATCCAAATTAGGATCACCACGGGAAATCTGAGTACAAGCGTCACAAACTACAGACCAGAATCCAGAGACCCTGACACAACTCCACAACATATGTTCCAATGAACCCACTGCATGTCCACAACCCCAACATTCATCATTATCCATCATACCTCTCATCTTTAGCTTTTCTGGGCACCAATAAACGCGATTAAGAATCTTGAGTTGACGGGACCTTTCACCTAATTTCAAAGAGCACAAGGAAACATTCCTGCAAATATTTCGCCAACTATCAGGTGTGATTTCAGACCCTATTCTCAAACTCCAGAGATACCGCAGTGCGTCATTATTACGGTAGTTTGATACAATCAATTTATAGATTCAACTCGCTAAACCACCTCCGTTCTCCTCAGACGGCACAAGAAAAATATCAAAGTCTATTGTATTAGTCCAATCAATGTCGCCTATTGACCTCTTCAAACGTCTACAGGCAGAGTCCGTCAGATCCCAAAAATCACATTTCTCCCGCAACTCGTTAGCAGACATCCATCTACCATCCTTCCAAAGATCACCAATCATTATAATACCAGCAAAAAAACAATCAGGCCAAAAAATGGGTTTTTGTTGTCCCTAATCTTAGGATTCAACCAAATGGACGCATGTAAACTCCTGAAAGCATCCATGCCCAATAATGTCAACAGCTCACTCCAAGCCGTGCCTAGAGATGCCGTTACAAATTATATGCATCCTCGATCCTTAGAATTAGTAGTCAACAACGCCTCTAGTCCAAGTGGACCAAAGGCATTAGATTCCGCCAAAGCCCATCGATCCGGATTTGCATTAAAAAAGGGTAAGAACGAATGTGAAGAAAAGGCTAAATGATATGCCTTGAAATTCGGAACCCCCAGTCTACCTTCATGAACTGGAAGTTGCAGTTTCCAAATGCTAAGTCTCCGGGGTTTCCTGTCCCACAAAAACTCCTGCATAAGACGGTCTAGATCTTTCCAGTAGCAATTATTGATTTTCAGAGGCAGCATACTTGTCACATAATAACGCTCGCAGTCAAATTAATCTTAAGGGCGTTAACTTTCCCCCACAATGACAAATTAAGAAGAGTCCACCTTTCCAGCGCCAATCTACATTCTCGAGTAATCTCACATGTTCTCATCAACAATACTCATAACTGAGGATGTCAACTAGATGCCTAAAATACAGCAGCTGTAAATCACACCATTTAAATCCTAATCCGGTCACCAAAGATTTATTACAACGAAACGAAAGAGGCAAAACCTCTTACTTAGACCAGTTTACCTTAAACCCTGAGGAAGCATAGAACTCCCGCAAAATTTGCATCAAACATCGGAGGGAATAATCCAAGTTCCTAAGAACAAACAAAAGATCGTCCGCATTAAAACATGTCTTCTGTGTAACACCCCAACAACTCACTCCTTCCAAACCAGGATCATTTTTCAGAAAGACAGCCAACGGTTCAATCGCCAGAATAAATAAAAGCGGAGAGAACGGACATCCCTGGCGAGTTCCCCTCTCCAAAACAAATCTTTCAGACTTGATTCCATTTGTATTGATATCAGCCGTCGGATCGGAGTATAAAAGCTCAATCCACGAGATAAACTCTACTCCAAGATTCATTTACTTTAAAAGGGAAAACAAATACTTCCAATTAAGCCGGTCGAAAGCTTTCTATGCGTCGAGGGAGAAGACAGCTGCATCACAATCAATCTCAGTAGCTCGCTCCATAGTGTGAAACAATTGTCTAATATTACTCGACATGCGTCTATTCCTCATAAAATGGCACTGTTCTATACCAATCAACTTTGGAAGATATGATTCCAATCGTAAAGCCAAAACTTTAGTTAAAATTGTATTATCAGTATTGATGAGACTGATAGGGCGATGGTTCACTGGATAGTTGCCATCTTTCCCTTTCTTCAAAAAGAAACAGATATTGAGGCATGTCTTGTGCTGACAGGCAGTATCCCTGATGATTTACTAGCAATGAACATATCCCTTAAAAGTTCGATAGCTGATTCAGGGAGAATCTTATAAAATTCACAAGGAAGTCTGTCAGGGCCAGGAGATTTACCAACGTTCAATCTAGAAATTGCATTTTTCACTTCATCAACCGTAAGGTCCGTTGCCAGAAGCCGAAATTCTTCATCTGAAATTTTCGGAAGCTCTAGATTACTAAATAAATTACTCCCAATACCATTGACCCAGGTTTCATTGCAATATAAATCCACATAAAAGTCATGGAAAACCAAATTAATTTTATGTGGGTCAAATGTAATCCTACCGTCAGTATCAATGATGGAAGCAATTGCATCCTCTTTTCGGATACTTGGAACAGTGCATTGCCAATGCTTGTGATTTGTAACTTCCAAGAACATACAGGCAAGGACTTTTCCCATTGCACATCTCATCAATGGCAGGTGCTGTGTGGCAGCCACGTGAATGGTTCTAGGTTATGCCGACAGGTGTTTTTTCGATTAAATTTTTAACAAACAAAATTAAATCCAAAACTCTCTGACATTCTTATGTATTGGGGGTTCCACCCCTCCCTTTCCCTATATTTGTATACCTGCTCCAAGCCCCTCCTTGCCCCTTTTATCCCCTTACCACTCCTCCCTCTAAATTTTGATGAGTTTTTTCCAAGGAATGTTTTCTGCAAAAATTCTATTGAAAAACCCAGTTGGCAAAAGGACGTCATACCCATGTGAACAAACCCACCCGTGCGCTGCAAAAAACCCACATCACTTGCCCCATGAAATAGAAAATTAGTAGTGTTCAATACTTGTAGCAGTGAAAAGACTGTTTAAATGTAACGTGTGCTTTCTGGATTCAGAAATTGTCAGCAGGAACAGGAATTTCAAGGTACTAGTCAGGCATAGTCACTGGTGCTCTGATTTGCCCACATGGACACAGAAAACCATTTCCTCCTTGCCAAGAATCAATGATCACTAACTAGTGACGACTGCACATTTTCAGATGTATTGTCAGCAGCAATTGACACAAAAAGAACAATTACAGAACAATTTTCTAGTTTTAAAACTTAGTAGCCTCTTTTTAACTTTCATTAGCACCCTGGCAGGTGTCGCTGGCCAACCGGGATGCTCGGAACTCAGGCTGTACTGTATAGTGCAAGCCAGTGTTCCGAGCAGCCTGGTTGCTGTTGGCCAGCACCCCCTTCCCTTCTGCGCTCGTCCTTCCTTTCCCATCCCTCCCCCTCACATCTTAGCACCCGTGTAGTTACCTATGCGGGTGCCAACAGTTCATTATTTTTAAACAAAAAGAAACTTACCTTTTCTGCGGGGCACGGTGCCGCACCATGGTTCCCGGGCACCCTTTTCAATGCTGTTGATGTCACAGTCATCAACATCGAAAACTGACTGTGAACCAGGACACCGCGCCGGGCCGCAGAGAAGAAGGTAAGTTTCTGTTTTAAAAAATAAAATAAACACCATTAGCACCCATGTAGGTAACTACACAGGTGCTAATGACGATATTACAGGAGGCAGCGGTCCGACTAAGTCAATAACAGAACTGCTGCCTGCGTTAAGGGACCCTCGCTTCACTCGGGTCCTTAACTTGGGTGGCGGGCCCTTAACTTGGGCGGCGGGCCATTACCTTGTGTAATATCACTTCAATAGAAAATAAGGCGGAAGTGTCCATGCTTGGGCTCTAGTGATTTTGTGATGGTTTTACTATTCCCAATCACTCAATGCCATCAATGACCCAGAGTGGCTGAGACACATTGTGCTCGAGAGAAAATAGCCAGGGTGGCAAGCTAACAGCGCATTCAAGTAACTCGAAAGGCACAAGGTGTTGCAAGTTGATGCAAGCGGTGGCATATGTAAGAGCAGGGTGTAAAGGCTATACTCCTGAAGAGGCTTAGATGATGCTAACAACTAAAGGTGAAATGTCCCGTTTTGGTACTGGAAGTTCCAGGGAAAACATTTGTATTGGTTCTTGAGTTTAAAACATGCACACCTTTTAAACGTTTTCAAAAACAAATATACTCTCTTGGTTTTGTGTGTGTGTGTTGATTTTATGAAAGGCAAATACCATTCGTCTTGTGCAATTTGGGTGGTTATGCAAAGCCAATTCAATGAAATGTGTATATTTCTAATTTCTGGTGAAGTAACATCTTGTTGCGTGTGTTGACGAGTTCTGCCACTTTAATTTTTAGGACTTGACCCCTGAGCATAGATTGCTCTTATAAACGCGCTTAATACCAGCAAGAGGTTTCCAAGCGCAGGATCGGGATTCGAACCTGTATTGTGCTGCGTTGTCTTGCTTCCAAGACCAACGCGTTGCCCCTGGGCAAACCTTCCTTCCCTGATAGGCTAGGACATTTCAGCGAGGTACTGTAAGCCTGAGAATAGCTTTCTTACAGAGTAAGACTTCAGCAAAGTGTTCGTTTTATGGACTACAATACTTAGACAAGCTTGCAAATCTTTTTTTTATTACAGACTGGCACTTACGGGAGGTACGTATGAGGATAGTTTTCCCACAGGCTTTTTGGATTCGATAAATATCCTTCCTAGAAGAGAAGAAAACGTCTATCAGAAAGGGAAATCAAATAGAACATATGTCACAGGTTCAAAAGCAATAGATAATGGCAGTGCCCTTCACAGATCGAAATTACTTCATCGGCTAGGAAGGAAAGAGCAACAGGGCCATACTGGTTGAAGAGGACAAGCACTGGGGGGTAGATTCCGCATCCAGGGAGCCATTTCTTACATGAAACACACAAGTTTAAAATATAATGTATGTTTCTCTAAGAATGTCTGAACCCTACATGACTACAGACCTAAGGAGGAAACTCCGAGCTAGATGCATCAAGCACAGTGCCAGTGTTCGAAGTACCTTGTTCCAGGTGAGTTATGAAGGTTGGTTGGATATGTTCTTTTTATTAAGGAATGAAATTGACTGATCGTTTATGTGAAATTTATATGATGATTTTTAGGAAGAGTTATGTAATTTGCTTTCTTCATTTCATTGTGCAAGGTTGGGTAAGAACAGCTGATAACACAAATAACAATAAATCATCAAAATGAACAAATGTTTGTTTCAAGTTGCGGATAACTCTTGCCTGCAATGATAATGTGGGACAGATCATGAGAGCTTCACTTGAGCTGGTGGAAGATGAGCAAAAAAGTAAGCAGAAATGCAACTAGTATTAAAAAGTCCAAACTGGTAAGGCAAATTAAAAAAGTTTTCCTTAAAACAACTTAAGTGAAAAATACACACGGGTAGCCAGCAGGAATCTACTTACAAAGCAATCCGTCAATAGAGTGTGTTCTTGCAGCTCTAACACCCGACCAAGAATGTAACCAGCACCAGTCAAAGTAGTCACGGGCCATAGTCTGTGCCAATTGGGCAGCTTGGAGGTTACAGCAGCTGCGGGTCAAAGCTTATTGGCTGGTTCATGGGCCTTGACCAGTAGGCTCACTGGTGAAGGTCCTGTCCGAGTCAATGCCGGGAAACTGTGTCCGTGCCATGCGGGCATATTGAGTGCTTTCTCAGTCTAAGCAGCCAGTGGGCATGGCTGCAGTAGGCCATTTCGTTGGTTCTGGGTTCTTGGGCAGGGTAGCAGGTTCTGCCCTTGTCGAAGGAGCAAATAGGCACAGCCACAGGCCATGCCCAGGGCCCTTTGGTTGGCATGAGTGTGTCCAGATGTGTTGTTTTATGGGTGGAGGTGGAGGGGCTGCAGAGGGTAGGCCATGACTGCTACAGAGGTGATGCAATGCATGGCTGAAGACCATGCATTAGCCAAGGTGGGCTTCATGTATGTATGAGGCAGGAAGGGTACTGACAAAATTGTTTCTAAAGCTAATAAATTAAGTTGCACACAGGTGGGTATTCTACAAAGTGTGGGAAATGGGCCAAAAGGACCACGGAAGGGTTTTCATGTCAAAGCCATGTACAGGGTTGGATGGAAGGACCAACAGGTATGGGGGGTTTGAAATGTCGTCTTGATTAACTCAAAGTGAGATGATCATGGGTCTAATGCTTAATGGGGATTTGGGTGGGCACGTAGGCATGGGAATTTGGGTTCTTACCACTGGCGATGTTTCTACAGCTTTTCCTGTCTTCACATCTGGTTGCACAAAAAGTTACACGCCAAGTTGCCTCCAAATACTAATTCGCAAGGACACCCAGGGGTACAAGACTGTATCGTGAGGATCGCTTTAAGTTTCACCATCTGACAAGCACCTGCAAAGGAGGACCTTGCAGCTGTGAACACCCAGGAGAGGAAACATAGCTGTTTATACCAATATGGCAGGTTTATCAGTACAGATGGTAAGAGCACACCATCAAACTAACGCGTCATGGTGGATATACCATCCCGGATGACTCATTGGCCAGGTTTGTATAGCCATTACCATCCGCAAGTTAAGTAATTCAAGCCAGCAAATCTTTCATCTGCTGGTGCAAATCGTCAGGCCAAAAAGACGATACATTTCTGGACATATGGGGGAGCTTCCGTGATACCTATGGTTAGTGTGTCTGAATCAGAGCATATACTAATCTGTTCTCAGATAATATGTTATTTGCAAGATATGTTAAGCTGTTCTTTATGACTTTATTTTTATTGAAACTTCAGTCTAGCAATCACAACTTAACAGTTGATCAAGCACAACTTTTGTTACAAGGGACACTTCACGTCTGAACAACATCAATAAAAATAGAATATAAGTCAATTGACACCTGGCGCGTGACATCCACTTTCTACTCAATAACCATAGACAATAAGAAGGCACAAAAAAACAAAAGAATCACAGAAGAATTAGATAGACAGTTAACCAGATACATAGACAACAATCATTCCAATGACTCCGCTGTCAATTGAGACCTGTGGACCCTTTCTTCAGGAATGAATCAAGATAATTCACTACAGCACAGCTTAGATTTATGTCATGCCCTGCAGTCACGCGTCCCCACCAACTCGCCATATCATCGTCCTGGGCGGCATATGACCCAAGGTGGCATGATCGCCGAATGCTCAGCCCAGTGCATGCTGTGACTAGATGATGAAGCGATTCGATGTCACTCGAACAATATTGACATATATTGTCTGATGTGTCTTTGTTCTTTCGTTGCCACAACATTTCTTTGGTTTGCATGGCATTTAGGCGGAACCTCAAGAATTGTTCTCGATAGTAATGTGCAGGGCACTTTAGTAAATATCTACACTGTTTGTTCAGTCTGTGGAAACATGTTTCGGCTTTCAGCGTTGATTTCAATTTATCTCGTTGTTCTGAGTTTGAAATCCAGGTCCAGGTTTCAAATTTCTTTTTGACCAACTGCGGAAAGTTAATCAGGTCATCAAGTTTTATGTCGGCCTTTAGAAGATGATTTGCCAGAGATGATTTCCACTCAACTAGCAGATTCTGTTGGATTCGTCTGGTTTTGTGGCAAGAATTTTGTAAGCAGGTATTGCAGGTAGTATTAGCATTTTGTTCCAGGCACTCAGCGATTTCCAAATTACCACTGAATATAAGGAATTCAGTGATAACTCATAGCGGATCGCTGTTACAGAGACGTAGTTTGGTAACTTCAGTACACGCCTCCAAAATAATCCTTCCAGTTTGTGCCATGTTAGAGGGTTCATGTTCCAACCGGCTTCAGCGCCGAACGTAATTGCTGGTATCACTTTTTGTAAATAGAATATGATGACGGGTGATAAGCTGAATTTCCCGTACTCATTATTAATCTTGGCACACTGTATTCCAAATTGAGTCATCCGGGCAACTAGGTCCTGCCTCCAATGATGCTCGTTTAGAGAATTATTAAACATAACTCCAAGATAGCGAATGGATTTTACTGACATTAAGGTGTCGTTATTGATTGTCCATTTGAAGGCTTTGTCTTTCCGGGACCCTGGGTGACCAATAGTCATTACTTTAGTTTTTTCGACATTCAGTTCCAGATCATTAGAATTTAAATATTTGTGCAAGTTGCCTAATAGCCGTTGTAACCCAATTTGCGTGTGGTCGATCAGCACAAGATCATCCGCATATATTATGCACTTGATTTGAGTTGTGTTCAGTTTGGGTGAAAAACAATGTACCTGGTTAGAGCTTAAATAGCTCAGCTGCCAAAGGGCATCCTTGTTTCACGCCTCTTTGTGTTAAGATTTTATTCGACAGGTCGCCTTGATTGTTTAGGGAAACCCGAATTGATGTGTCGCTGTGGAGTGCTTGAATCGGTTCCAATATGGAGCGAGGGCAGTTCAGGTTCTGCAACTTCTTCCAGAGCAGGCCACAATTAATTTTGTCAAAGGCTTGACGCATATCAATAAAGGCTAGATACAATTTCTTCTTTGCCTTTTGAGTTTCCAACTTCAGGATGTTAAGAATGAGCATGTTTACCTCAACACCCACTCCTGAGGTGAAGCCAGTTTGACGGATGTCCGAAATCATTGCCTTCGCTGCCCAATCAGCCAATTTTTGGCGAAGGAGGGAGCCGAGAATCTTTCCAATCGTGTCAAGTAGGGCAATCGGGCGGTAGTTCGTCGGATCCGCCCGATTGCCCTTCTTGAATATTGGGACTACTATTGCCTCCAGCCATGAGTCTGGAATTTGCTTAGTGATGGAGATAGTTTTAAACAGAACTTCGATCAGTACTGCCCATTGTTGGGCGTGTTTTTTCAACATCACATTAGTGACCATATCTGGTCCGGCCGTGTGCAAGTTCTTTAGAGATCTGATCACTTTCTCTATATCAGATGCAGGGCAGTTCACCTCCCAGGTTATTTCACCACACCCTATTTGACCACGCGGTTCATTTTGTGGTTTCTGATAGATTTCAGAAAAATGGTCTTCCCATTTCTTATTGTTTATTTCATTTGAAATGGTGGCCGAGCAACGAGAATTGCCGTATTCAAAATGGCTCATATTTGTCTCGTATTTTTGGTCACCAACATTTTCATCATTTCTTCTGCTTTGTTTTGCTGGATGATCGTTTTGTGAGATTTTAACCAATTTTGATACAATTGGCGCCTTTGTCTGATTGCCTTTCTTAGATCTTCGGGCCGCTTGAAAAGAACGAAATTCTTTTTCAGTCGTCTAATATCGCACGGCATGGATTTCTTTTGCGCTGAGGTGATTGGAAATGACATATGTTTATGTGAACTTCCCATTGATCGAGCCACGACCATGGGGGTCTTGAGTTGGCTCAGTAACAGGGCATAGTTGACTTGTTGTTCTTCGTGCAGTATAAATAGCTGCTCGCCTAGTCATTGAAGTTGTGGTCCATTGATTCGCAGACGGTTTCCTCCCGCATTTACTGTTATCAGTGTTTCATATTGCCCATCAGAGTTTACCCACTCCATCATGCAAGAGAGACGAAGAAGATCATGATCGTTATTAACCATTTTATCGACGTTCAACTTAATCGTTTTTTCAACCATGTTTTGTGATACCCAAAAGTAATCCAAGATGCTGTGTGAGTCAGCACGGTACCAGGTTGAGACCGGTGGTTCGTCGCCTTTAGCATTTCCATTTAACATATAGCAATTTCAGTTTGTTAGAGCCGTCATCCAAGCCTGACTACGTCTGGAGATCTCATTCTCATTTAAAGGTACGTTTATCTTTCGATCTGCGTCGACCCTAAACCAAGAACAATTTAGGTCGCCACAGCAGATTATAGATACGTTTCTGTGTGTAATTAGAACGTTATCTATCAGATTAGTAGTAGCCTTTATGAAGGAAACTGTGCTGATTTTATGCGGATTCCAATAGCCATTAATAATCAGCAGATGCTGGCGCTCTTCCATTTTTGTATGAGATGATTGCAGGACTGTTCCTTGAATAAAGGGATTAGGATTGAAGGTTTCCAGTGTTTTCAAACCAGATGTTTATTTTTATCATCGTTAAGAGCCCCGAATAGGGTCGACCCTGGGGGTTCTTCACTGCCGGATTCAGATGGATTTGAAAGCCTACTCTTGACGGAGCATCGCCAAGCCACATCTCTTGTAGGCAAATTACAATGACCTTTTGTAGGTTGATGTCGAAATTGTTGAAAAGATACGTGAACCCTCTCATGTTCCAAGATAGGAATTCGCACCAGGACTCACGCACTCCGGGTCATTGCTGTTGCCTCATGTTTTGGGAGCGTTGATTGCGGTTTTCCCGAGCTGGCTTACGCCCATTTTGAGTATTTTGGATTACCTTTGTGGGGACCTCAGCAAGAGATTCTCAGGTCGTTGCAACTCAGAGTGGCGTCTTTTTTGCCTGATGGTTATGGAATGCGGCTGTTTGCATTCTTTGTGAACTCCGGTGGTTCAATCATGATGTCAAAGCCGAAAACAAGAAGTTCTTCAGAGGCTCTCATGATTGTATTACGGACTGAAGCAGATGCGATATGCAAAAGAACTTGATCTGCTGTAAGTTCCGTCGGGTATTCCACGATTTTAATAACCTCTGACTATATAGTGCGTAAGGAAGGAATGCATTTAAACAGCCTCATGACGTTAAATGACTCTGCTTCACCACTCTGTGCCGCGCTAAAACCGGGTTTATAAAAGCACGCCTTCTTGTTAAAGGTGAAGTGTCCTGGAGTACGTTGCTGCAGCTCCTCAGGAGAAAAACACACACCCGACCGTAGCACACGACTGTAGCAGACTGACTCTGCTTCACGTCTCTATACACTAATGCTATTTTGGCCAGAACAAATGTCTTGATGAGGATTGGTTTGTGATTGATAATGAATTATACAGTTCATATGACTTATTTGTTATTTATGCGGTTCTTTTTTTTCTCTTCTCCTTTTTCATCTTTTTTTCTCTTCTTTCTTTAATTCATTTTTAAGTATATTTTATCATGTTCATGCAATTATCTGAATCATTATTGTTATGCTTTATTTATTTGTTGTGATATAAAAAATGTAAAATCGGGAAGAAAAAAAAAAAGAAAGAATGGCAGTTAATTTGCTATGTGTTAGGCAAGTTAGCAAACAGGTGCACGCATTGGCCACTGCTGAATACTAGTTTGCAATGTCAGAGGTAGTTGTGCACGCTGCACTTGCGGGCTGTTTTACATTCTTTGGAAAGTGATGTAAAAGAAACCACAAATTCGTACTTCTGGTGCATGCATATTTGTCTATTTTTGGACAGAAAGGGTAGTTATGATATCAACTGTTCTTTTTATTTGGAAAAAAAAAATTCAAACCTTTTATTTAAACAAGAATGCGAGACATCCAGAGGGCCTGATCACGAGTTGGGAGGTATCCCAGCTGGGATATGGGTATAACTGCCATATCACGGGCTGGGCGCTAACTGTAAATCCCCATTTTTCTATTGGGTCCATTGGACCCAATGGGGAATTTTTGGAGCAATTACTGCTTGGTAATGCTGCCGGCAGTAATTGCACCGAAATAGGCATTTTCTCAGCGTGTTTACCCCCAGCTTCCAGCTGGGGGTAAACACACCAGACTTGTGATAGGGACAGCTCTTAAATGTGGCAGTAACACTGTTACTGATGCACTTAAGGACTAACGCCCAGCTCGCGATCAAGCCCAGAGATTTCAAAATATAGCAGACACAACGCTCCTGAAACCCATGTGCGATCTGTCCACCAGCCCTCAAGACCCCCATCGATATTACATGGCACTGCAGTAATAACACATTCCCGCCATTAGAATCCCAAAAGGGAATAGTTTGACAGTAGAGATGGTTTAAACGTCAACATTCAACAAATGGGAGCCAGTTATCCCGGTACTTGGTCAAACAATTATTTATGCAAACCGTGACTTTCCAGGCTACCAGAATATCCCACACCTTGATCCACCACTGCACTACACCTGTCCCAAGGGACACTTCCCAACATCATATGATAGACATCCTGCAGACAATCTTTTTACTTTATTTTTTTAAATGTTTGTTATTTCATTCATTTTGCAGGCAAAACCTGACAGGATGAATGAATTAGTTTTGCTTACAGTGAGAAACTGAAGCACTGTGCTGGTTTTAGCATTACATAGCCCAAGTGGGGTCTGGAAATTGATCCAAACAGGTCTCTTCTTCGGAATGGAGCAAGTAGAGGCGTGTCCTGTATCGTTATATTGTTTTCCTCCATCTCAATCGGGGAAGATTCTGCCTTCAATACATCTCTGTGGCTGTGTTCCCCATTGCTGGATTGCAAAAAGAAGCCTGGCTTCTCAAGATGTATCCATCTCTGGAATGTCCAAGAAGAAATTAGCTCTACTACCCATGCACAAGCTCTTCCTATATGTACTACCGCTAAGCAGCACTAGGTGGCAGTAGTCAAGAGAAAAAAATGTTCCTCAAAATTATCAAGTACATTAATTTGGGTCTCAAGGAAATATGTATATTGGGGAATGTGAATACAAAGCAAAATTATACTACTTTGATATAAAATGTTTATTTGGATAGTGTAACTATTCGCAATGTATCTGTAGTGTGGGGCTTGCATTGCTATATACAATGCAAGCCGTAGAATGTTGTCTAGAAGTAAAATCATGGGCTCCCTCAGGGTTCCATTGATGACGGTCATTCAGGATGGGAGACACTACTGAGAGGAGGATGCTACCTATTCTCGCCCCCTTCTTAGAACTTATACCCTGAAACATAAATAAAGTACTTCTACATTTTGTACCTGTTGACTCCAGTGTCTTACCTGCACCCTGTGTCCTTCTGAAGCAATACACTTCTGATTGGCGATGAGGATGGGAAACATCCACGTAACTAACATTCGAAACCCTCACAGGAAATATATCACCATCTATCAGGACTGCCACCCCCGGATCTCAAAACTACCACCTTCAAGCACAAACCATACTGTACAACATTCAAAACCATCTCAGCGTATGGTTGTGGCTTTTCTTTCCTTTGTGTGTGTTCACTGGACTGGAACATGGATTACTGTAGGGTTCAATAACCCCTAGATCCAACATCTTGTTGACCTCAGACTTGATGTACAATCATACCTTTTCTGACATCCTATGACACCTACTTTTTGTAGGCGCACTGTCCCTGGTGTCAATTTCATCTTTGCAACAAGGAGTCAAACCTGGAGTAGGTGAAAACAAAGGGAAGAACTGCCTCAGAAAAGTTCTCACCTCGTTGCTTAGGAGTCAGTTGAGGAGCCAATTTGACGCCCTGAATGGAGCCATTTGAAGGGGTTCAGATTCCGCTTCCTCCCTGTCGGAAGCCAAGAGCAGAGCAGCCATATCAATCCTAGGGATTAATGCCTTCAGTTGATGTATGTGTAATACTTTGGGAGCTTGACCAGGCCTCCCAAGATCCACTAAATAGTTTACCTCACCAAGTTGCTCCACAACTTTGCAAGGGCCGGACCATTTCTCCTGTAAAGCTCTGGTCCTTATGTGATTCATAATGAGGACTTCCTGGCCTGGAGAAAAATGAACTGAAGCCTTCAGGTCATATCAATGTTTGACCAAAGCCTGAACAGCCTTCAACTTGTGACTGGCCTGAGCCATCAGTAAGGCCACCCTCTTTCTCCATACCAGCGCATAGTTCACCACTTTAGTAGTGACAGGAGGAGTGATAGCTCCCATCATCCCTGGATTATATGTTGCGGTGCCCTCACAGGGTGACCAAAGAGAAGCTCAAATGGACTGCAGCCAGCCCTTTCTTGAGGGCGTCTCAGTAGGTAAAGAGTAAAATTGGTAAAGGGAGATCCCACTTTCTTCTCTGGGTTTCCACAAGAGCTCCAATCATGCTTTTGAGAGTTCTGTTGAAGCTCTCAACTCAGCCATTTGTCTGTGGATGATAAGCAGATGAAAAAGTATAGGAGACTCCAAACTCCTTCTACATGGGTTCCATGAACTTGGACATAAAGTTGCTTCTTCGGTCTGACAACTTCTTTAGGGAAGCCAACCAATATGAAAATGCCAAGTAATGCTTTAGCAAATTACCTGGCAGTTACTGTCTTGAGTGGGGTGGCTTCGGGATACCTGGTGGCATGTTCAACCAGTACCAGAATAAACCTGCTGCAAGAGAATGTTGGAGGGTCAAGGAGACAAACAATGTCAATCCCTACTCTCTCAAACGGTACACCCACTACAGGGAGTGGTACCAGCGGAGCCTGAATTGTTGTACAACTTTCCCCAGAAATCTGACTTCAGCTTTCAGCTGCAGGAGGAAGGGTCTCACCTGAAGAGGAACCACCAACCTACTATGGTCTCTTACAGTGGACGCTGTGGGCTAACTATACAGGAGACTATACCAATAAAAATAATTTGTGAAAGCGGGTACTGTGGCACCATCCTGGCCAGGTGAGTGTCACCCCTCTGCGTTCCTCCATCTTTGTTTTTTGTTTCCCCTTTTTCGTTCACCAGCCCGAACCACTCCCCGTGCTTGGGTTTGTTGCCCAGACCCCGCCGCTGCAGTCCTCCTACCTCTTCCCACCTCCACCTCCCTGGGATTGACTTGGCACCGTTGTAGACCACCCTCTTAGTCGAGAACCCCAGGGCAGCCGGTTAAGGGCCAGAGGCAAAGGGCAGCTCTCCTCCATGTTTGCCCCTGTTCGCCCTTGACGGCCCAGCAGTGGTCGAAGTGGGAGGAAGCGGTGCGCCTCTACTTTTTTAAATTAAGCTTTACTGGTCCTATACTTTTATTTTCAAAAGAAACCATTCCTAAAATAGAAGTGTAGGAAGCAGTTGAAACTTGCACTTCAGTGCACTGCACTGAACGTCCCTTTAAACAGCAGGCGCATGTGTTAAGGGGTTGTATTGTGTGTGGGAAGGGTCGTGGAGATGGGGCTTGTGGGCCAGTTCCACTACTTATTTTTGTACACTTTGACCACTAGCGCCTAGTGAGACAACCTACAGCAACAGACAGGTAAGGTGGACCAGGTGGGAAGTACAGCTATTACTGTACTCCAGTAAAACCCCACCACTTCATTAGCTTCAATACTTGATTAGGGCCTGGGCATTGCGTTTTAGCTCTACTCTGGGGTAGGAAATGTCTTACACTTAGATGGTTTTTCGAGGCAGGACATATGTTACACTCAGATGTATGTTAGGGGGCAGACATCGGGTTAGACTTCGCTGCATTTTGGGTGCATGAAATGTGTTGCACCTAGATGAATTTTGGCGACTGGATATGTTTTGAATTTAGAATTATAGTAGGGGCAGGAAACGAGTTACAATAGACAAATTATGAAATAGTGATATATAGATGTGTGAAGATTAGCCATGCGTCACATTTAGATAGATTTGTGAAGACTAGCCATGCATCACATTAGATAGAATTGTGAGTATGAGCCATGCGCCACATTTAAATAGATTTATGAAGACAAGTTGGGCGTCACATTAGATAGAATTGTGAAGATTAGACATGTGTCACATTAGCTGTTTAATCTTGTTGCACTCAGAAGCACACTGTCTGGTAATTCCTGCTGTGCAAAAAGGGGCTAGTGGGAGTAGCCAAGGTAATGCACTTAATGTAATTTGTGGGAGTAGCTAGGTGTTGAGCTTGGAGGGTGTTGGGGGCAGCCAGTGTGTTGCACTTAGAAAATTGGAGGGTTCCACTGAGTTGCAACTAGATGAGCTCTGAGAACACACTTGGAAGAACTTTGAGAGCGCCCAATGTAATAACCACCCTGCTCCCCTCCAACATAGCTTCCAAGTGCTATACACGCCCTATGGGCTTGCCAAACTACACACAGACACCCAACATAATTTACACTTGCATACAACAAACAATCCCAGGCAATGGACCTTACCCCTATGGATACAACAAGCCGGTGCACACAACCGCAACCATAACTACCAGCGAAACGACATATTAAACACACAAACATACACCCAACACACCAAACACCACCACACAACAAACAACCCAGACATTGGACCTTCCCCTTACGGATGGAACAAGCCAGTGCACACGATCAGTACTACCAGCTAACTACACACAAAACAAACACACCCAACATAACAAACATTTGCATACAACAAACAACCCAGGCATTAGGCCTTACCCTTACGGATACACCAAGCAAGTGCACACAAACAACCCAACTGCAAGCCAACACAGACGCCAGCTTCTCCTGGTTCTATACTCAATCCTATCATTCAACCCTCACTAACCCACCCTGGCCTCTTTCTTGCAGAGCCACTTGAGCGCCTGGAGACTGCCCCAGTGGTGGTAACGGAGTGTGGCATAAGACAACAGAAAATAAGATATGAAAAGTTAAAATCTATAAACCACCTCCCTCTTATCTCTCCACATACCCTCAGCTATCCTGTACACATCCTCATTAAATCTCCTCTGCGGCCGCCTCCTCCTTAGCTCCCTCCCTCCCTCCCTGCTTCCTTTCTGTCTCTCCATACTCCTTATACCATCCACCGCCAAATGCAGCTCCCTCCTGCCTCTCCATACTCCTACCATCCACTTCCAAATGTTGTCTGGCTCCAAATACCATCCCTGACCATTAAGACTACCTGCTTGTATGGACCAATGATCCCGCCCCATAGTTGGACTGTGCGCCACTACGTTCCCAGATTTCTCGGGAGGTGGACTACGGAAGAGAAAGTGTGATAAATTAAATGAACAGGAACACGTCTTCATCTCACATGCAGACTAAGCGTTTAAGAAACTTGTACAGCAACTTGGATTTTAAGTGCGCATGCGTGAGAACTGACGTTCCTCGTTACACATGTCTGCCGCTGTTGCCTGTGCTCCCTGCACAGAGGAACACCTCTCGTGCAGGGAGCAGAGCCTTTCCGAAATGTGGTTGGACTGGACAACGTTTGCTGAAGTGTAGTTGGAGAAATGAATTCTCCTATTTACCAGATATATTTTCTCTGCACTCTTACCCCTTAAAGGACCAGGCTGCATTTGATGCCTTAGCATTACGATTACCGGAGACTCTTCCGTGATCCCTTAATTCAGTGTTATTCAAACTTTCTTATGCCAACTCCCCCTTGAATGAACATTTTGTTACCAAGCCCCTCCCCTGAGTATTTTCCAAATTCTTGCACTACTTCACACTAAGATCTAGGTCTGTGCGAAATATAGCAACACAACCCTACCCGTACACTTTCTAGAAATTGACTCCACACGACAAACACACATACTATACTACCATCTTTAACCATCCAACTCGGACAAATACACTCCGACCCCTACTCAAAAAAAGGACTTTACGCCGACTAACAGGCATTTGCTAAGAAATGCTGTAATTGTAGTAACTGGCCATTTCCGGTAGCAGCTGCAAAATGATGCGAGTACCTGGGATATATAAATCAAGTGGCTGAAAGCACACTTGGTTAAGACATTTTTATTACACAAGTAGCACATATACTCTGGGGTGTCCAACTCACAGAAGACTGCTTTGAAATAACATTGGCAGACACTTCGAGCACAAAGTTGTATGGTAAAGCTTGAAAAGGTTAGCTCCAAGAGATCGCAGGAGGATGTGTTTTGGGCATGGAGGGGCAGGACCCGGGTGGGAAGGAACATAGGGATTAGCGTGACCATGGGCAGTCAATGGGTGGGTAAATAAACAGACAACACCTACAAGCTTTTTACCTCTCCTCATCCAGTGCAGTCGTTTTAGTTATCGGTGGCACCATAGCACCACCTAATATCCAAAACTAAAAAAGAATGAAAAGAAGTATGCGTTGCCTAAAATGCATTAACAGCATTGCTGGAGTTGAGACAAACTGGAAGACACAGCAAAAGCAAATTATGCCTTTTTGTGCAGCAAAGCAATACTGCCGTGTACAACTAATTGACTGGAAGAGGCGTTCTTCTGGGCATATTAGCCGGGCCGAGAAAACTGTACAGGAGGGTCGACGTGAACGGACGCAGAGGCGACAGCGGTAGACCAGGGATGCCACGCGGAGCGCTGCTCACGAATTGGTGAGCCTGCCGAAGAGAAAAAGGGGTTGGGGCCAGAGAGAAGTGTGAACACTTAAGCGGAAACGCCATCACCGTGGGAGTTGTTCTCAACAGGTATAGTCTGGCCCGGACATTTACAAGTAGCGGTCCACCATAGGAGAACTGGGACACCGGACAGGAGTGAGGTAACCACTGCCCAACTACCAGAAGGTTGGACTACTTATACATAACCGTTAAGAAATTAAAATAAAGAACTGCATACAACATTCCTTGAGTTTTAGTGTGCTTCGTGACGAAACCCAAGTAGTGACACTCCCTTTCTAAGGTCCCCTCATAAGGGACTGTCACAACATGGACATCTTCTTTTAAGAAAGCACTGCACTTACTAACTTCCAGTGTCTTGGACTACTTAATTGTAGCTTACATATAAAACATCTCACAAACACAAAATTGCAAACTAAAAGAATTTCAATACATTAAATTTGCATTTCAAAGCTGGTTTCATCCTACGCAACATGCTCTGTGTTTTATAGCCTTTTTCCAAACACTGCAAATGTGAACGAAATGTTTGTCTGACTGTGCAACTTAAGCCCATAAACAGGGTTTTAATGTTAACGGGAGCGTTTAAAATTAACAGCATTGGGCCTACCAATGAAAAACAACTTTCCAACATGATGCTTCAATGTGCTTTATATCTGGCAAAATAATGATCACGCAAACACTACTGGAGTCTCAGGCTGTTCAATGAGCGACAACAAACCATCACCAACAGCAATACAAAATGTCTTCTGAGCATTAGACGTGTCGCACAGTGCGCGCCTTGTCTACTGCTGTACGTACCTCCTGTGCATTTGACTATGTAGTAATCACTAAAGAAAGACTATCCAAATATGATCACACCCATATATTTATATACATGCCTAAGAGAATGAACTACTATCCGCTATTACTTTCCATCGCAAATTATTACCAATAGAGGGATAATACTTTCGTTTTTTAAATCCCAGCAGATAATAAACAAAATATCTCAAACAGATCATAATGCATCACTATAGGAATGAGTCACAGAAACAACTGGTTCATATTACAGTGAGAACATTTGTGTTATGGAATGGGCTCCTGCAAATGCTGACTTGGTATGCTTGGTTAATTGTTTCAATTACAGGTGCATCTATATGATGGTTTGGTCAGTACTACATTTTTTCTGGGTGGTGAAGTCCCATGTATGAGGCAGGGAAGTGAGGAGAGGGACCCTGAGGGGTGACTACCTGCTACATGATATCCACCCTAGAGGTGGTACATGGTATATCCCTCAGGGACTCCACCCAATTCAGGGCCTCTTCACTCATGCAAACAATCGCCCACATAGAGAAAGGCCCGCGTGAACAGAAAGAGAGGACCACAGGGCACAGGCTTGCAGCAGACTGAGCAGGCAGTCACATACCACAGGCTTGCTATTTAAAAGGACACAGCTCAGACCACAGTGTCACACCAACTCCCAGATGTGGTTCAAGGGGTACGATTCAGTTTATTTCAATGGGTCTTATGGCCGTCCCCTATCTCTAACCTAGGAGTGGGCAAATCCCACCCTAACCCAGGCTTTCCTCATCCCCCCAGATTAGTTCTAGTGATCTGTACCCCCTACTACCTAAGGATCTGTCTATCTTCTTGTGATGGCCTAAAGGCAAAGGCCTTGTCTATCTAGACTCCCTCAAGCAGCAATCTACGGTTCCTAGCCAGGATATCCCCAAGAGATGGTTAAGGGTCATGCCTTCCAAACACCCCAGGTTTCAATGTTCCTGTTCCATCTTCTCATTCTTTCCTTTCCTTCAATCTCTTCCTCACTCTGCCTTCCTCCTCCTACTCTCCTCCCTTCTGCTCCACCCAGTCTTACCTCTCTCCCACTTATTCTTCCTCTTCCGTCCCTCCAATGTTCTCCCTCTGCAGTCTACCTCCACCCTTGGATCTTACCCTCTCCTATTTTCTCTCTCCTTCCACCCACCAATAATACTCTCCCCTCTCTACTCTATTAATACTCTCCGCTAGTACTCTCCCCTTGCTACTCCACTCCCCTCTCTCCACTCCACCAGTTCTCTCCCCTAGTCACTCGACTCCTAGCACTCCGCCCTCCACCACTATCCAGTAACTCTTCTTTCCCTCTGCCACCTTGTCATCCACGCCCTTCCTTCCCGCTACTCACACTCACCACAGAGTACCACTTTCTCTGATCAACCAATACCTCACCTTTTCTAGAATTCGCTCTCCATGCTGTCCTTCCTCCTTCTGGTCTCTTGATCCGCCACCTCGGACCTCACCCGAACAACCCACACCTTGTTTCCTGTCCCTGGCTTTATCCTTCCGACTTGTTCTCACCTTTGGTCTTCCCCCACTTTTTCCCTATGCCTATTGGCCCCCTCTTCCACACCTGGGACGGTTCAAAGACTGGTGATTACAGAAAAAGGGGCCAAGCCTGACCCCTTTTCTCCTTGCAGGTCCGTCAGCTGTTGTCAATAGCGGCCAGCACTGAGCAATGTCCAAGTTATCGTTTTGGAGCCGCTCCATAGCTAATCTACATGTAAGCAGCCCAGTCTGAACAATGTCCAAGTTCTTTGTCACAGCGAAAGCGTTTCACATGGATCCGGTTTACGGCAATGTAGGTAAGCAAGTCTGTACCTGCTCCTGCTTTTTTGTTTGGTTGATGACACTTAGTCTAGCGGTTCACTCCCTCTTTGGTGTCGGTGGAGGGACACTGGCAGGAGGCATCTCTCTGGAGATTGCGGTGGACTGCCTTGTCGTGGGTGATCCTTGCTGGTACGTGTGGTTTTCTGTAAGTGCAAGAAAGAGACTGGCCAGCAATTTCATACAGGGGTATGAAGTGATCAAGAATGGTACTATCAGCTTTGAAACCGCCACAAAGGGAAGGGTTGGGGCCTCCCAATTGCCACCTTTCCCTCTGGGTAGGAATGGCTATGGTTTCCACCCTGGTAGGTCTGCCATTCCCTCTTGACAGGGTCAGATTACTGAAACGTTTGCACCAAACCGCTAGCATGGTGGAAAAGGGAGACGCACGTTAGCAAGAGAGTACCAATGCGGAATCTGGAGGCCATCACGATTCCTAGAAAGCTGCGCGGTTAGTTATGCCTTTGACCTGTAGAGCCACTGTCCAATCATTGGTGATTAGTGGCTCCCAGCTTGCACGTGGGGTGGAGAACAGGGCCGAATGACAGGAGGCAATTCACCAGGCTCAACCCATTAAAAAACACAGGGAACACATAGGCCTGCAGCCCAGGATACAAACTGGGTGCACTTCATTGTTGGTGTGGGATTTCGATTGCCAGGCAGAGCAAAGGAAGGAGCAAAGAGCCGGGAAAGAAATGTGCACCAGGAGGGCACGTTCAGAGAGGAGAAGTTGGGAGGAAGGTAAAATTAGACCATCAAAAGGGACACCATCTGTAGGAAGGCGGAAGGCAAGGAGACTCGAACTATCAGGAGGACAGATAGAAGCACAGAAGAGAGGTCGATAAGAGAAGAGACTACTATGAAGAGAATGTAAAGGAAAAATGTGGTGTGTGAGATTGCGTCTTTTCAAACCAAAAAGACCATGATAGGGAGGGGGAGTCAGGAGGTAGAAGACACAGTTAGTGAGGACTTTGTTGAAGCGGTCAGAGTGCTAGAGCTGAGAAAGCTGAAAGCCGTGTCGACGTGGGACAGGGAATGGGCAGGGTCCAAAAATGAACACCCCTGCAAGAGCACAATCCAGACATTGAGCGACTAGTAGGAAGACAAGACTGTTTCTGGTGGAACTGGCAAGTGCACAGACTGCACTTGGGAATGTTTCTGTAGTGGTCTAGAGACAGCTACCACTAAACCAGAGACTCCTTTAGGTACCTGCAACCAGTAGGTGGCCTAGAAGACGAGTGTGAAAGACCCATAATACGTCCTGAATCATTTATAGGTCTCTATGCGACAGAACTAAAGAGGAAGTGTACCATGAAATATTGATCTTTATGGGGTTGAAGGGAGCTACAATGATGACAGCGTGAAAATCATAACTACGATCTAGAGGGCAGTCACAGGATCAGGAATCCAGCCAGGGAACTGGAGGGCACTATTTCACTTCTGCACTCTGGAACAGAGGGCACTATTTCACTTCTGCACTCTGGAACAGAGGGCCAGAGGTCCATAAGAGGATTCTGTTGCAACCTAGGGTCTCGGGGAATCGGATGCAAAGAACTGGGAAGGAGCTGGCAATTACCCTGACCCAGAACTGGCACTACATCTCACCACCTGTTGCATACGGTCTACCCAGGGTACCTACCCGAACATAGACTAGGCCTCAGCCTCATGAACATTCCAAGAACTCAATTCCATTGTCCTCATTCTGTTTACAGAAAGACATCCTACGTTGGTTTCACTTTCACTCCTGTCGTGGTGCGTACAGCACCATGCCCCCTCGAGTCCTTTGCTGATCCCTTGCACCATGATAGCCGGTTGGTGCAAGAGAAATCTGGCAATGGGAAGAAAGATTAAATGACTAAACGCTGCGTCATCTTCTATCCATACTAAATAAGGACCTGCGGTACGCTTGGTTGTACAGTTCTGAGCTTTAACTGGCTGGAGCTCATCCAAGCTCCAACAGCAGGAAAACAGGAAGACATGCAACTGTTCAGGTCAGAGGAGTTCACGTACCAATCTACAGCTGCGAGTATGAAAAATGATCATGTGCCCTAATACAGAAGCATTAAGGGACTCACAGAAACAGCACAGCAGGCAAAAAAAGGGAACGTAGGACTAATTTCACATGAGAAATCAATACATGTGCAAAGGAGGAGATGCGGTCTAGTGGCCGAGTTGGAAACCAGGATATTGGAATTGAATTTACTGTTCACCATTTGACCAATTTGTGTGGTTCTATGCAGATCACTTCCTGATCCCGGGTCCCAATCTCTTATCTACACATCTGTGTGTCCTTACCAACAGGCTGACAAAATAAATACAGAAACAAGCATTTGAAGAGGCACTACGACGAGCTTCACTGTATGCCAGGTGCAGTTTTATTTGACAATCTACAGGCCTTCTATGCCCAGGAACAGGCATCGTGGGTCAGCTACTACAGCCAAAACCCTGTAAGAAATCATATACCCAGTTTCAGCCACCACCTGCCCAAAGAAGTGCACCAAACTATATCCATGTACATCAACATATGTCCAGGTACAGCCAGCCTTGTTGCATAGTCCGATAAAACCATACTTTGTGAGTTGCAGTGTTAGATGCCTAGAAACAAAGATCATATACAGAATGTCACACAGCCATCTAGCTCATGTTAATGGATAGACCACTAGGCTTCTTAAAATAGACAAATAGCTATTGTATTAACAATACAAATGTGTCTCTGCAGCAAAAGATGAAATGATATATTCTTAACAGATCTCTTCGCTTCTTGAATTTGATGCAATAGCAAGAACCGAGTTTCAAACTATCAATATTTGGAGGCTGCTACTTTTGTGTTGTGTGTTGTGGTCCTTAAGCTCTGGATTCCACTACCAGAAGACATTAGAAATACATTATTCCAATAATCCTACTCAAGTTGTGGCAACAGCCTTATCTGTCATTAGCACCAAGAGCCGCCATGTGGAGAAAGATGTGCTGTATAGAACAATTATAACACCATAACACACCAATCAAAGTCAGACTCCAACCTCCATTTGCCCCGCTCCTCTGGCCTGAAATTATCCAGGATATTATCGGCACTGAACTTGGACTCCCCCCCCCCCCCTTTGGAAAGAATGGGTGGGGATTCTACATTTTGAGACTATTTTCTTTAAAAAAGCTTTATTTAGAAGCTCATCACTGTTCAAGATTAGATCAGTCGTGACTTGACTATCACAGGCTGGGTTTAGTATATTGTGGTAAACGGCCACTGCTACCTGAGATTTCAGGACCTGCGTGCTTGTGAACATTTCAGTTTCAGAAATTCACAAACTAGGATGAGAATGTGGGTATGCAAATCTGGACTGAAAACTGCTGCAGCTGAGATATGGGCCCTTCATGGAGCTGTGCGTACGTCTTCCTGCTTACAGCATATACACTACACACAATGCCCCTATAGTCACTTGAATGCACAACATGCATCATTATTACAGCCAGACCAACAGCTCTGTGTGCCCTACAAACTTGCTGCACTGGGTATTGTTTTCTCTAGGAGATACATACGCTATTGTGTAAGGGCACTTGATCCTTTCCAGAGGTGGACATGGGAACATTGGAAAACATGGCACAGGGACTCCTGTTTTGTGAACTGGAAAGGGACAGGTAGAGGCAAATATTCCCTTGTTCGACCGGCCGGGACACAAGAGTTCTGCCATAACATTAAGCTTTCTACCAGCAGCACGTCGCCGCTTTCTCTGTAAAACCTAAATGGAGAATGCAGACCCTCAGTAAGCGTGCTCAAAAGGATATTGCTTGAAGCTTCTACGGAACCGAAAGATTCATGTACTTTCAATTCTACCAACCTGAACCCCTCTCCCTCATACCCAAAGCAATGAAATTGAACAGCGTCTTACATTCGAGAGTTGGAGTTACGGAGTGACGGTGCTCCCGAATAATATCCATGGTGGTTGCCATGCCATATGAAGCAGATTTGGAAGGATACTACTTCTCGACAAACACCAGGTTTGCTCAACGAGAAGATGAAACAACGTATATGGGAATGTATTCTACATTGCTACAAAACATTTAGAACCAGTGACAGCAATACACTATTACCTACTAGATCAGTTCTTCAAGAGCCGCCATACTAAGGTGAACTGAACAAGATCCCCAAAACTACTCAGCGTTGCTACTTGCCATATTTGCTTTACTCACCGTGATTGCTACATACAGACACCAAAACATAGAGGAGAGATGAAACGCCACCAGCTGCCCGGATTCATTGAACTTGCTGTGCTTTACTTTGGAGAGGTGAAGCCGCCGGGTGATTTTCTAAGGGAACAAATACAAAACTCAATAAGACATTAACGTTAGTTTGTCTTTTTCTGCCTTCAATCAACGTTTGAAGAAGTGAACGAGACCCGCTACATCAAGTACCAAAATCAAATATCTGAATATGTTTATCAAGTGGTCGATAGGCTATTTGCATATAGACTGGGTGCAGGAATCAGAGGGAGGGTTATGCACAATATGCTTGCATCATTGGCACAGAAATGTGAAGACTGAAGCAGAATGCGGACAGCTGTTTTACCCTCCACCAACAATTTTGTAGCAATGTAAGTCTACGTTGCTCCTAACCGTGACCATTGTACTCTTAGTTCAAAGTTCTCTTTTTTCCATGCCATGTGTGACACTTCTCCCTCTCTCTGTAGGGGTGGTCAAAGGGGCTGGGTATCACCACTTGCTAGTGCATACAGTACCCATAAGAGGTCAATGGTGAATCCCTTAACATCTCACTGTGGGGAACAGTCTCATGAACTCACTCCCACATCCCACTGATGTCTGTGGGTTGTGATGGCCTCCCCCTAAGAACATGCATCTATCTATCCTTCCCTGAGTCTACGGAGGTTGTCCCTTCCAGGCACCAAACATCTGTGACCTGGTACAAAAAGAAGGCCTGGCCCTTTAAGGGGTCCAAGTTGCACGATTCAGAAATGATTATATGAAATATAGGGATTCGAAGTTAATGTTAGTACTTGTGCCGGGTCAAAGTACGATTACTGAGGGTAATTGTGATACACTGTATTCTCCAGCAGCGTTGCCAGACAAATCTGAAGTCTCAAGCGGTGTTTTCATTTCTTAGGCAGCGGCACCCCTGCAAACACACAAACACAGCATTCATATCAGTGCAGTCTGCGAGATCACAATCCGACGCGTTGAGGAAAACACATCCAGAACGGCCTGCAAGCCTTGCACAGACACATTATACCCCTCCTATTGTGGCAATAAGACCCGAGGCGGCGGGCCAATACCACCCCAGGTAATGGCCCCGGGGCCATAGTTACAGGCGGTGAGGGTCAGGAACTGGGTGGGAATGGCCATAGAGATTAGCATGGCCAGTTAATGGGTGGGCAAATACCCAAACAATAACTTAAATCTGTGTTCCCCTCGTCATATGCCATTTCTCCCCATCTGTACTCTAATGCAATAGTTTCGGCTTATAGTGACAATGGCACCTAATAGCCCAAACTAACTAAAGTGACTTTTGCCACATGTACAATAGTGCCCCTTTCACCCGGATGTTAGGTGTTTGAACACACCCTGCGCTTCAGTCAGCCCTCGGTTGATAATCGAGAAATGAATGTAGAATTTTTCCCACAGCCCGAGTTGATAGTGTGCTTTTTACAGGCAGTCGACGCAGATCGATTACTACAGGTAACTACTTCTTTGCGCATGTTTACACAAGAAAAGCAAATATGGTTGTGGCTCAATATAGGCACCCTATTGAGAAACAGCTGGGAAATGTCAGTGTACCAGGTAGCCTGACCTCAAATTCAATCATCATATATAATGTTGTGGACGGCATGGCTGTTGCTATCCCTAATGACCTATGATATGCCCTCAGACCCATGACAAGGTGTCCTGCCTATTACAGAACTGCATGCAAAGTATACAGCCAGCAGCACAAATCACACATGGAAACGGTATCCGGTTAAATTCTCGAAAACATATTTTCGAAATGCCAATTTGTCGAAAACAAAATGGTGAAAAAAAAAAAAAGTCAAATGTTTTTTTTTAATTTTGTTTTATTTTTGTTTCGTTAGTTAAAAAAAAAAAGCTCTGCAATTTTGTGTCGACAAAATGGCATTTCGAAAATATGGCGTTCGAAAAAGTCACTATAAACCATGGAAACAACAGGGCCAAGCTAGCATTCAGAGCAGTTCACTCATCAGAGCTTCTGCAATTTTTCTAGCTTTGCATGCGTCACATATTAGCACGAACTGTCTGCCTAGTGGCAAATGCGCAACTTCACCACTCCCAATCACTCCAAACCACTCCCAATCAAGGCTTCCATCAGGGCAATTGCTGCAATCTGAAATCAGGTTCCAGACACCAAATCTCAACATTCCCCATCAACCTCTGGATGAAAATAATTTGGGGTGCAGAGGATGAAGGAACTGCAAAAGGGTCTTTCAAATGCGCCTCTCGTAAATCCGAGACCTTGATGGGAGTCGGGGGATCTGTTGACCAAAGCAAGTTCCCTGCCCACAAAATTGCATAGGCAGGTCTACCACTGAACCGACATTAACAGGTGTCCATCGGAGACAAACATAAAAAGCGAATGGTGAATACGAACCGTCAGCGCCAAAGGATGCCATTCCTAAGACTGCTGGGAGAGCGGGACCCCCAATGACACTATCAGACAAGAGGAGGATGGAAATGACATTTATAAACAAGATTATGGACCTCATTACGAGTGACCCGGTCCAGAAATTAAAGTGCCAGTAACAACGTTACCAGCCTCTTTTGCGGACCGGGTCTCTAGAGTCTGCCAGTAGGGGCTCTGCACACCCGGGAGGCCTGACCTGCCGGTAGATCAGGCCTCTACCAGCAGGTTTTTCACAGAAGCACCAGCACTGTTAACAACGGGGCCGGTGCTTCAGTGTCCCCATTCTAGGACTCCATGGGAATGGGAACTTACCGTACCGCGGCCTGTGATATCCTGGTAACACTGGGATATCAGGCGGCGAAGATGGTAAGGCGAAGTTACCGGCAACCTCGTAATGAAGGCCTATGTGTCCATTTTTTTTTTTTTTTTATTTGTATTTGGTTCAAAATACATAACAATTCATGTAGAACCTTTACAAAATTTAAAATATTACAGACAATCATTTTACAATTACAAAAATAGCTCTAATTCATTCTCAATGTGCTTACAAAAACTTGCCAATTCATATATTAGGGGTTTGTGAAATCCCTGCATCATTCTGGACCACAGAACTTCAAGGCAGTCCTCAAATTCAATTTCCACGAATTTCATCAATTTAAGTGTCCTTATGTTCTTAAAATGCGGACAATACAATATTAGGTGTTTCAACGTTTCATAAGATTCATTACATTCAACAAAACGACATCCCACACAATTATTTGAATTATTCTTTTCCCAGTTCTTAGTTCTTTCTCTTGTATGGTATAGGTTTAATCTGAAGCGAATATATACCTTTCGGATATTTTCACAGGGAAATAACAAGACATGATCATAACGTGGAATACGCAGTTTAACATGTATACTGTATTCCTTATAAAGCCCATAGGTCTTAATTAAATCGATTGTAGTACACCAATCCATTTCAAAGAGTTTTCTCTTAGCAAAACCGGGACGATATTGTATATCCTCAACAGTTATATTTACATTGTCTAAGATTTGTTGCATTTTTGATTGATAGTTAGAAAAGGATTTTAAGGTTCGAGAACCCAACATTTTATTTAATTCGATATACAATGAATTTGTTGTCCATTAAGGCATTAGGTCATGTGCCGTGGCTAAGGAAAATCACAGAATGTCCTGCAGAAATGGTGGCTGCTCTTCTGTGGAAGGGATTAAACACTGATAGTTTGCATTGGAACATAGGTTGAGTCACAGATTCATGACAGTTTCACGCAGCGGATTACTGCCGGCACTTGACGAAACACATGCTGGCTACTTTAGGCCAAAATTAATTGTTTGTGAGCCATTTTACTCATGGATACCCTGAAAACTGCTCGCGATGGATTCCTAGGGCCTAGTCTGGGTATAGCAACCTCAGAGTTTGCACGAGCGGTCCAATGCTGGAAGGTAAGAGGCAATGTTCCTTTGCTGCCCGCTACTGAATTCCCTGCGCTAGCGGGCCCTTCATTTTGCAAGTCACGAGATTCCAGCGTCATGACTCATGCTGGTATGCATGTGTGCATATATGCATTCTGGCAATGCTCAGGGGAGCCAGTCTGCATTGCACATTAATCAGTAGGAACAAGGAGTTGTCCCTAGAACGAGGATACAGGATGACTGATGGGGACAGGTAAAGTGGCTCCCCCAAAATAGTGACTGAAGATCATTGGCTGCTTTTAACATGCAGAGCATTTGGCCTTACGTGTAAGGCTACTAGAGAACACGATAATGCATCTGCACGGACAGATTCACAGAAAGACAGAAAATATGGACCTTTCTGTAACACCTCTTAAACAGACACAGATGAGAACAAGAGGGAGTGCTCGTTCTTTTCCAGTCCAGGCAGCTAGTGCCCGGGATGTGCTCCCGGTGGACCTACAAAGAGATAGTCACCTCCTCACTTTCCGCAAACGATTGAAGACCTTGCTTTTCAATTGAAACAGCCTCACCAGCGATTAGGATTCCAGTTCAGAAGTGTCTGTCTTACATGTGTGTCTCTCTTTTTGTGTGCCCTGATGCCCGTGGGCTGCGGCGCATGATAAATAGATAAATAAATAATCACCAACATTGGATCCATGCACGAAAATGTCCCTTTGGAGGTGTGCCCTACCTCGGCCTCCAAGAGCACGGGATGCGGGAATGTTCCACACACATGCAGTAATGCACTATTTTACCTGCCTGGAATCCGCAAGCATTGTGTGGCTGCCCACAGCCCTGCCCCTTCTGCTGCTCGGTCAGTTGCGCGTGATCCACTACTTCAGCCATTGTAAGGGCAAGAGTGGTGCACGTGCACAATGCGCGGGGGCCAAAGCGTCCTGAGCAGTGTGAGCGAAGCAGAGAGAGAGTGCACTTCATTCGTACTGAGTTTCTATGTGTCTTAGTATATCTTTCCATTACTGAATTATGAATGCATAAGACCGTTATTACCATAAAAGAAAACTCCCATGCCTAAAGCAAAGTGGCAATGCCGATGCTGTGTAACAAGCCCCCCACAACAACTGTAATACCTAATGCTTAACCAAGGTTCAGAAAGACGGAATCCCAGTACTCGTCCATTTGGAGGAAGTTCAACAGAAAGTACAGAGAAAGCATTGCACCTGCAATACAACAAGTAGCTCAAATATTTACAAAGCCCAAGGCCTGCATCCTACTGCGGAAACCCAGGCCCTCACAGTCCTTTGACTTAAATAAATAAATAAAAGAGCTGGGTAAGAGCACCAAATAGCATAGCATTTTCTCATGCAGGTTTTCAAGGCAATGGAAATGTTTTTCTTTGCATAGTGCTTGCCAACTTCTTGAGAGCAGCAAGTAATGCAGAGTCAAGTTGGCATCAAGGTGTTAAACAACTCACAGAAGAATTTAGCCCAGGTAATCTGGTATAGGATAAACCACAATTTCACCCACTAAAGACAACCATTCAAGCCAGCACCCACATAGCTTGGGACACGGCTTCCACTTATTAACAAAGGTGCCAAACTTCCTCCACTACAGGATGGATCGAATATTCAACAGAGAATGCAAACCAACCAGGATGTTATGCCAGCGATGCATGAACGTACATTGGGGTTCAGAGACTTGAACACGGGCAAGGGATTTAGAAGCTCCCCCCTCCATAGACGGTGTCAGATGGTATCCTCCTTGAAAGCCGGATGCCTCCCTCCCAAATGCGCCTATAGACGTTTGAGTTACGCCCAGAAGGTGATCTATTTTGGAAAGAACACCCTTATTAGGATGCAGATATAGCCTAACCAATGCCCCACAATACAACTGGACGAATAGGTGCCTTGCAGATACGAGGGCCCCACTCGGCCTTTCCTTTCATGCCCTTGTACAGCTCACCCTGATGTGCTAGCCTTCCTTGCCTTCCTTTTACTCTGCCCCTTCGTCCTCCCATTCCCCTTGTCTCCCTTGCTCTTTCTTCCTGTGCCTCCGATGTTCCCTCCATTCCTGCTTCCCTCTGATCTCTACCACTGCTCTCCCCTATCTGCAGTACTACTCTTCACCCACATCCATACCACTACTGCTCCCTCCCCACACTCCTACTACTCTCCACTGTGCACAGCACTCCACCCATACCTTCTCTCACTCACTCTCATCCTCTATTAGCCTCACTCACCCACCTCTCACACACACTAACACCCAAGTACCACTTTATCCCACTAACCAATACTTCCATTTGCACATGTCTTCAGCAATTCCTCTCCAAGCTCCGCTGCAACTTCCTTCTCTACTTGGTCTTTTGGTCCTCCTTCTCCTACCTTGACCTTACCTGAACAACCCACACATTCCTGTTTCCTGTGTTTCTTATTATTCCTCCCGCCCCTCCATGTGCTCACTCCGTCAGTCAATTCCCAGGCCAGCCGCTGCCTTTCTTCTCCCCATGGCAAGTACTACAGGTAAGGAAAGAGACATAATAGGCTTTAACCCCCACCTCCTTTTTGTATGCCGGGCCGCTGGCATTTTGAAATGTTGGCCTGCTCTCAACACAAGCAATGTCCCAGCTCACTCTACGCAGAGCGTTTAGGTCGCCAGCTGGACATGCGGGCCACTCCACTGCCCAGTTGGAGGTAAAATGAATGCTCCTGACGTACAGGGCGCTACGATTGTCGCTTTGCTGTGTGGGCTGCTCCGTGGCCTGCTTGAAGGCAACCTCAAAGTCTGTCGCGGAGAGTGCTGGGATTGCCACTTTGCCCTGCGGGCCATTCAGGGGACCTGTTGAAGGTAAACTGTACATCTGTGTAGAGTGCTGGGATTGCCACTTTGAGAGGAGGAATGGTACGCAGGTTTGGTTTCTCGTCGTCTCTCTGGACTGGGTTGCTTGCTCTCTCTTCCGACACCAAGCCTTCTGGGGAGTGTAAAACAACAGGACAAACAGAAGGGTCAGCGTTGTCCAATAACGATATAGAGCAAGAAAGGGTGGTGCCATTTCAGTCATCCAGGCACGTGTAGAAGCGACAGGGACTGAGGCCCTCGCAAACCCCACCTCTGGGGCGGGGGGGCTGTCTCCGGCGAAAACCTTGGTAATTCTACCACCCCAGGCTGCCAGGTGTGTTCATCCCCTCTTAACAGGGTAGAATGGGACAAATGCCTACTAATATTTACTTGGTTTAAGTGTACCCCTTCACTTTGTTGTATTAAGTGCGCTCAGCTGCACTTTCACTGTATATCAGTCTCCTATGTACACATAAACCTGCCCGTTCTGTGTCTGTTACCTCGTAGAGGCCGTGTAAAGGAGGACGCGCACACCGGAGATTGCAGGCTGCTACTTTATTTTACAAAACGTAGCTCGAACTGGCGCTTAGCGCGCCTTACCCATAAAACCCTCTGTCTCCCTCGTCCTCCCGCCGTATCATAGCCCCGCCCCCACAACGGTGGGGGCAGCACTCCTTAACCCCTGAGTGCTTGGCAACATCACCCCCGAACAATATATTCAAACATCGAGATCAACATTCCTCAACAAGTCTCACAGGTTTTCTTACAATTCTCTGTGGCCTCTCCTCTTGATCACCTGCCTCTTGCAGTTCCGTGGTCCTCGCTTCTCTGCTTGTCCCTCCTGGGTCTCCTCCTGGAGGGACCCACAAGTCATCCCGCGTCTCTCGCGGCTCTGGAGAGGCCGATCGCTGGAGCGGCTCTGTTCCTTCTCGTCTGGAGTAATGTCTGAATTGTTGACAGTTCCTGGTGACAGCTCTACTTTGATCCTCGGCTGTCACCATCGTGCCTTTCACTGCGGTTACTCTCATGGGGCTTGGAGCGAACCGCGGATCTGTCTTTCTGGGCGTTGGTTGCTGGACGAGTACTTCGTCTCCAATGTGGAAGTCTTGTATCACTGCATGGCGGCGGGCGTCTGTCTCTCGTCTCGCTCTCTCCTTGGCTTCTGCATCCCTTCGGAGCACATCCATGTCAAGCGGCTCCTTATCAGATGGGTTGTACGGTATGTGGGTTCGTACAGCAGGTGTCTTGTTGGTGGCTTCGTGAGGAGTGTTTCTGTAGTCCCGTAGGAGTCGGCACAGCGCCTGGTGTGGGTCGACCGCTTCTACTCTGGCTCTTTGTCTCGTTTTTTTGATCGACGCCATGAATCGTTCAGCCATCCCATTCGCTTGAGGGTGGCGAGGAGTTATCTTCGTATGTACAAACCCTAGGTGTTCTGCTAGTGTTCCAAATTCATGTCCACTGAACGGGGGCCCATTGTCGGATTTGACTATTTTGGGGGTCCCCCTCTCGCTGAACACTTCTTCTATTGCCGCTGCTACTTGGGGGGAATGCGGAGGTGGTGACCGTTTTGACGATTGGGAAACGTGAGTGTTCATCTATTAGGAGCAGGAGGTAGTCACCCTCTTCCGTGGGTCTGTAGAAGTCCATGGCTACACGTTCCCATGGCCGTTCGGGTATCTGTGTGTGTTGGAGCGGGGGTGGATGTTCCGCAGGAGCTGTGCACTGACAGGCATGGCAGTTCTTCACCCATTCTTCTACTGCCGCGTCCAGGAACGGGAACCAGACATGGCGCCTCAGCTGCCTTTTGGTGTTCTCCGCTCCTCTATGTCCCTCATGGGCCGTGCTTACTACTTCATTCCTGAGCGTGGCGGGGATGACGATTTTGCACCCTCTGAGGAGGATGTCGTTGTCCTTGACGGCCAGTTCGCTGTGTACCCTGGCCAACCTTTCAATTTCTTGTTTGCACGCTCCCTGGTGTGCCAGCGTTGCTCTGTGGTGATCCCTCCATTTGCTGGACAATGTGAGGCTGATGGCGAGTGCCATGGTGGGGTCAGCAGCTGATGCGGCAGCTACTCTCTCCAGGGACAGCGCCGGTGGTAGCGAGTTTGACGCTATGTATTGTACATAGGCGATGTCTCCCTCGCGGGTCAGTGGGGCCCCAACTGGGTGATGTGACAGGTAGTCAGCGGGGTTAAGGTCGCCCCCAGGACGATGCACGATGTCATAGTCATATTCTTGTAAGCGGATTCCCCACCGCTCGATAATAGGAGGCATCTTGGTGTGCGGGTTGCCAAAAAGCGACAGCAGGGCTTGGTGGTCCGTTATTAAAGTAAACTTTTTCCCAATGATGAAGTCATGGAAATGTTCGCACGCCCAGACGGCGGCTAAGATCTCTTTTTCCGCCTGGGAGTAGGCCAGTTCCGGGGTGGACAGGGCCCTGCTCGCGTACGGGGCAACGTGTCTCGGGTGGACATCCGCCCCGCTGGTTTGGGCTAGGATGGCACCAAGGCCCACCGGGCTCGCGTCCACCACTATTTCAGTGTGCCATGCGGGATTGAAATATGCCAGGCGGTGTGCTTCCATCAGGGCCCGCTTGATGTCGGAGAAAGCCTGGAGACACGCAGGGGTCCATTCAAACACCGTTTATTTCTGGAGGAGTTTCCGTAGAGGGTCGGTGAGGGACGCGTAGTGCGGTATATACCTCGCACAGTAGCCAGCCATGCCGAGAAACGAGCGGACGTCAGCAACCTGTCGCGGTTCTTCTAGGTTGGTGATAGTGTCAACCTTATCAGGATCCGGCATCATGCCTTCGCTGGAAAAGATGTGTCCAAATAATTTCAGCTTGGTCTTGCTGAAACGGCATTTTGCAATATTGAGGGTGAGGCCTGCTTCTTGGAGTGCTGCACATGTAGCGAGCAGAGCCTTGTCGTGAGACTCTTTCGATGATCCAAAAACGAGGATGTCGTCACTGTAATTCAGTGTGCCCTTGATGGGTCTGATCACCTGCCGGATGGCCTCTTGGAAGATTTCTGCGGCTGATGAGATGCCGAAGTTCAGGCGCCGATATCTGTAGAGACCGTCATGGGTCGCGAACGTCGTGATGGGTCTGGATTCCGGATGCAGCTCCAGCTGATGGTATCCTTGGTTGAGGTCCAGTTTGGAGAACATCTGGGCATTGTTCAGTTGCACGATCATGTCCTCGATGCAAGGGCCCGGATGCCTCTCGCGCTGAATGGCAGTGTTTGCCACCCTCATGTCCACACGCAAACGGATCTTCCCTCCCTCTTTGGGTACAACCACGAGTGGGGACACCCATGGTGTCGGACCTGTGGCTGGTTCAATGATGCCATCAGACAACTGTTGTTGGAGTGCGTCTGATACTGCCGCTTGCAGGTGGAAACCTACTCTCCGGGGATGTTGCGGTACCGGCCTCACCGATGCGTCAATGTGGAGTCGGATGGGAGGGGCCTTGAGTTTGCCCAGCCCCGTGCAGAGGTTGGGGAAGTCTCTTGTGATGTCAGCCTGTGTGACCAGGTTCTGCAGCTGGTAGCATGCAATGGCGCCAACTGTGTCTCTCGCGTTTGTGCTCTCAGAGGTTGCTGTGATGGAGTCTCCCGCCCTCACGTGTATTTCGATTAACCCCAAGCGGGACGCCGTGTGATAACTGAGCAGGCATCGGCTTCTGGCAAGTGACCGGATGATGTGTATTGTTGTGTCTACTTTCCGGCCATTCAGGAGAAGGCGTTGTGTGAAACATCCTACTGTCGGTAGGGGGGTGGTGGCGCCCCACTGAAATATCCTTGAGCGGGACTGTTGAAGTGCAGGTGGGTTCGGTAGTACGGCATAGTCCTGTTCGCCCATAATGTTAACAGTAGCGCCTGAGTCAATCATGAATTGGAATTGTCTATTCCCCATTTTGATGGGGATTTTCGGGGCTTCTCTGGCCTCTTCAGTGTCGAGTATGAGGTTGACAAACTCATCTTGGTCGTATGAGTCATACGGCATGTCATATGCGGCTCCCTGCACCTCCTGGTAGAGAATCTCAGGCCCATATTCCTCTGGTGGATGATCATATTCATCCGTGAAGTATCTGGTCCGATCAGTCTGCTCTGGCTGTGGTGGGTACCCCGGCGTATGGTATTCGTCAATGGCTCTGACGTACCGTCTCTGTCCTTGGCTTTGTTGGTAATATCTGGGTTGAAAGTGTCTAGGAGGTGGCGGACGGACAAATGTCCTGACTAGCGTTTGGGGTCTCGCGGGAGGAAATGGTACGCCTTCCCGGCACACCGAGTGGAAATGTCCTTCTCTTCCGCAGTTTGTGCATCGTTGAGACAAAGCTGGGCAAGATCCTGCATGCGGAAAAGACATCCCACAGCGATAACATTGTCTCTGTAGGCGGGGTGTTTGGATGTTTTGAGTTCTGTATAACTGTGGCCCCCTGCCACCTGGACGAGATGGTTGTATGGTTGTGACCAGTTCCGCTGCGTCGTGTTTGGGGTTGCTTGGACTGGCCATGGATGTAGCTTGGGCATCGACCCTCTCATGTATGCGAGCGAGCTCGCTCACTTCCTGGATGGAGAGGGGTTTTTTCAGGAGCTGTTTCTTGAGGGCAGGGGATAAGCAGCCTTCAATGACCCTCAATCTTATGGCTTCTTCCAGAGAAAATGCGTCGAATTGGCAATTTGCACCTTTTACTCTCAGGCGGGTTATGAATTCATCAACTGTCTCCTGTGGCATTTGAGTGCACTTGTTGAAAAGGTAGCGTTCATAGTCACGATTGACTTCTATGATGAGGAGTTTGTCTAGGGCATTTATTAAGTCCTTGAAATTGTTCTGTTGAGCTGCAGGAATAGTCTTGACCACAGTCTTTATCTCGCCCCCCACCAGATTAAGGAAGATGTCCCTGATATTGGGGGAATTTCCATCACCAGATCCCCTGACGTAGTGCTGGAAATCTTCCATCCAATCAGTCCATCTGGGTCCTTTCGTGGCTTGTGGGGTCATGGTGAAAGGCGGTGGTAGCCGCAGTTGAATCGGCTGCACCACGTGAGCTGGCTGCACCACGTGAGCTGGCGTAGGCGACCCTGGGTTGGACCCTGAAGCGGAGGCCGGCGTGCTCATGATGCCGGAAAAATATGTACCTTGCGCCTGATTTGGCCTGATTTGGGTAGGCTGGTGGAGCTTGGCCCGTCTGAAAGGTGGAATGTTATGGAGGGGGGTGTCACACTCCAACTTCGCCACGTGTCTTTATTGCGTTCCAGGGGGCCTGGGCAAACTCACCGGCCTGCGATGTGGGGGGGGTCGCAGCAGATGTCCAATGCTTCCCTGCGCTGTGCTGCGCTGTGCCTGGGGCGCTCGTCACACTGTGGTGGTCAGGCAGGCTCCCAGGATCCACCGACGACCCTCTTGAGGTGTTGAGGGAGTACTGAGAGGAGGAGGAGGGCTCCCGCCTGTGTCGGACGTCGAGATGTAGGAGGAGGAGGCCCGGGGCATTCAGGGCGAGAAATTGGCGGACTGCCAATACGGATGCCTTTGAACGCGCTTGCGGCGCGGAGAGTGGTGGAAAGCCATGGAGGAGCGGCGGACTGCCAAGGAGGATTCCGTGGGCGCACGGGAACGAAACCTTGTCGCCAGTGTTACCTCGTAGAGGCCGTGTAAAGGAGGACGCGCACACCGGAGATTGCAGGCTGCTACTTTATTTTACAAAACGTAGCTCGAACTGGCGCTTAGCGCGCCTTACCCATAAAACCCTCTGTCTCCCTCGTCCTCCCGCCGTATCATAGCCCCGCCCCCACAACGGTGGGGGCAGCACTCCTTAACCCCTGAGTGCTTGGCAACAGTGTCTTTCTCCTATTTTGTCACCAGATATCTTTTTTGTGTGTAGTTTTAAAGGGAATTTTGCTCATTTCAAGGCAGTTTTTCAGGTTGATGGGGATAAACCTGCAATATTAACCTTCTGCAGGAATGAGCAATTAATACATGTCAGACTTTTTGGACATTGAACTGCTCAAGCATCCACCCCACTCCCTCCCTCCTGCTCGACAGGTCCAGTCCCAACCTCCCATCACGTGCAGGTCTCCAAATTCTGCGACAGACCTCTTCACGTGTACACTACAACGTTCCACCCATCTCCATGACGATAGACCAAATCCCACCTACCTTCCATCGATGGCCACAGTCACGTCGCCACACCCTGTTCACAACCAGCCCCACAGACACATTCAAACACTTCACCCACTCCCCAACGGGAAGGGCATAAACGCCCCCTCCATTTACCCCAACCGCCCCGACAGACATTTCCACAATCCTGTCACTCAACCGCAACAGTTCCCCATAAGACCTCTAAATCACAAACCCCACAAGCATAGCACAATGCCTTAACCAAACCATATGGACATGTGTCCACAATCACACCTTACAGCATCCATCCATCCCCTTATAAGCAGAGAGAGCACCAATGTCACTCCATAGCCTCCTGGCACATGTCAAGCTTGTCGCCAGGTCTGACCGACTTCTGAATTTTACTAAAAAGTGGGTGATCTTGGGGGGTGTGGAGGGGGAAGACGTGTTTTCTTCTGTGCTTCCTCTTGTGTATTTGCCAGGTGTTGCTTAGGAATAAAATGAACACCAGTATAAATGTTCCCCTCAGATTACTCATCTTTTGAAATAGCTCGAAGTGCAGATTGGCTCAATCTTGCACACGACTGGTGTTGGATGGGATGAAAGACCGTAATTGGTAAATCAATTTTAATTTTCTTTTTTTTAACTCTTACTTAAAAACAAAAAAATGTTTAGCACTCGGACCCTAACTTCGGCGGCGCCGGTAACGACAGGGTTGATATGCTGCTGAGGAGCAGATCGCCATTAGGACCTGTGTAGTTCCCTACGCGGGTGCTAATGGTGTATATTAAAAAAAAAAGAAAAAAAGAAACGTACACTGCTGTGTGGCACTGCACGAATGTTCCAAAGTCCGTTTTCAGTGTTGATGAATGTGAAGTCATCGACTTTGAAAACTGACTTGAAAAAGAACTGCAGCACGCTGCACAGCAAGGTGCTTTTTTTTTTAATACACCTTCTTAGCAGCCACATAGAAACTACAGTCTGCGTTCCCAGCATCCCGATTGTCCAGCGCCCCCTTGCAGGGTGCTAATGCATGTTACACCTAAACAGCTAAACAGAGAGTTGCAACTCTTCCAGCGTCACACTGGAAAGGCTTTTTTTTTTTTTTTTTTTTTTACAAACCATTCTGTGTTCATTATGAACATATGGTTTCAATGAAAAATGGGATTGGACATAGTTTTAGAGCATGTTTTATAATAAAATACCCTTCCCAGCGTGAAGCCGAGTGAGATGCAGGATCTGTGTTTAGGGAGCAGCGTCAACTGCAGAGGGTAGCCAAAAAATGTTGTTTTTTAAGCACATTTGACTTACTACTTCACGATTAGGTATTATTAAAGACTTAGGGCCTCATTACACGGTATGCAGTAACTATGAGCGCCATGGTTGCCGCCGGTATTTTACCGTGTCCGCCTTGGTGGATGGCGGAATTACCGCCCTACTCCAAGGTGAGCGGGGGCGGTAATTCTCCATTCACCAAGGCACTTCCCCATTCCCATTTTTGCCTCCATAGGGCTCAATGGGAATGGGGAAGGAGCCAATTACGGTACCGCAAACTGAGGTACCGTAATTAGCACCAAGGTCCCTTTGCGGGCCCGTTCCTTAACGGCTAGTAAAACCAGCCGTTGAGGTCGGTCCCACAAAGGGACCTCGTAGTAAGGCGGTAAGGGTTTACTGGTACCGGTGCCCTTACCGGTAAACCCTTACAGCATTCCGTGTAATGAGGCCCTTAGAGTGGGGAGATTTGCATGAATTTATTGTTTGTCTATTTTCCCTGTAGATAAAAAACTGAAGTGATGAAACCTTCGTAATGTTTGAAAATGTGAACATGGTGGAAGGATTTTAATACATGGTTTGCCCAAAAAAGAAAATGATATGAATGGAGGATAAACCGATACTGTGTGACTGTGAAACGAACAGCAGGATTCAATTAAGCAATTGTTGACGCAGTGGAGTGGTTTATCACAATGGTATGACGTAAATAGTTTGTCTAGCATGGGTTTTGTGGTCTCTGGTTTTGGACCCACTAGGTGGCCATGGATTATACATGTCTTTCGGTCACACTAGCCACACCCTTTGGCCGTGGCCAGTGAGCACGGCCTTCGGCCATGCCCACTGTATATTTTAAAACTCTATCAGGACACTAGCCATGGCCTTCTGCCGCGTCCATTGTACATTTTCCCCAATATGTTTGTGTTCCCACAGCCTTTGGCCATGAAAACTATAGATGCCTTTCCTGTCCACAGTATATTTGAAAACACTACCTTTCTTTCTCACCAACTGGCCTTTGCCCATGGCCACTGGCCCGGGCCTTTGGCCGTGGCCCCTTTACATGTTACCCCAATAGCTTTCTTCCGGTCCCACCCATTACCCCACCTCACTGTAGCTGTAAAATTCCTCTATTTTTCTATTAATCTCTTTTTTAAAGTGTGAGGCATTTTCATTCCGGTTCTCGTTTGCTACTATAACTGCGGCTATACCCAGTATAAACATTTGACCTCGGAACTTGGTACCCCCACCTTCAACTCTCCCCACCTCCTCCAAACTCCCCATTTCCTTATGGTGTCCTCTTTTCCCCTCCACACCTCTAGCCTGATGCCAGGTCATCCTTTTTCCCCCTCCAAATGGCATTTTTTGAACTCCCGTTATAACCCCTATTATCTCTCGCATCAAACAAAAAAACTAAAAAAAAGGCACCTTTTCATTTCTGAAAGGCCTCTGCTACAAAGCACCATGGGAAAAATGTAGCTATAATTTTGGGAGATTGGGGCACCCCCTTTCTCCATCAAATATTTTAACAGCTACTGGATGGAATAACCTCAGTTATTCGTGTCCAAGTTGTTTCACCTGGTCCAATTCTGTTATTTATTTAGAAATTATGACTTTTTCTCTATGGGAACATTGGTGGGAGTAAGTGTAAAACAGCGTTTTTTTTCTTTAATGTTTTTTTTTTACAAATATTTTCCAGAATTTCCAGTCGGGGATACAGGGGCCTGTGACAAAGATTTTAGTTTAACATTTCTGCCAAATCCGTCATGTAAGTCAAAAGATAATAACAACCACATTTTCGGGTTTCATATGGAACTTTATACTCTACTATAGTGCGTCATTTACTGTCATGGAAATATTCCAACAGGGTAATAAGAGTACTTACGTCCAAGACATATTCCTGAACCACAGCATGCAGAATGATTGCGATCATGACGTAAAACAGAATAGTCACCAGATCTTTGATCCCGTATTGATAGTAAACTAACTCGCCATCTACAAAAGAAAATACAATTATTAGCTCCAACACTGCATCCTCTCGATTGTGGCAAAGGCAACAGGAGCACAATACCATCATCCTCATATGATCTTTACCAGCATAAAGCCAGCAGCAACTCAATCAACATAAGGTTATCCTTTCACCATTCGCCACCCATTCAACAGGAAGACCATCACATTGTAAGAGGATTCAATCTAGTACTACATCTAAGTCAATGCCTAGTATGGGATACTGAATGGAAACCCTTATTGATATATCTTTATGTCCAGTTCATGAGTTCTGGATGACTACCCCTATATAACACCCCTCTCTTGGAACCCCCTGACCCCCCTGACCCCACTGAGCCAAGAAGTAGTTCTGTTTTGCAAGTTTAAACGGTTTATTTGAGAATGTAAACAATATATATATATCACACCTTATAATAAATAAATAATTAATATCACACTTCAGAACATGAGCAGTTAACAACAATGGGTAATGTTCTACTAATAAACTGATTTGATTACCCAGGAGTAGTATAAAGGATGAGGTAGCACGCTTGGGAATAGGAACAGAAGAATAAGGTGGTAGAGAATGCTTTATCTAGTTTCAGATGGATGCAATGTTGAATGAAAATGCAATGCAGAAAATACTCAATATGATTTCAACAAAACAATGTAATCACTTTTCTCTGGCAATCCACTCCCCCCCTTATGCAATGAAGGAAATGAAGAGGAGAGCACACAGTTCTTAGAAATGCAATCAAATGTAATTCAGTTCACCCCAGCAAGCTTAGACTACAATAGGAGTTTTGAAACACAGGCAAAATGCTTTGAATATGGTGACAATGCAGCGAGAAATATGCTGAAAATACTTTTAATTCCCTTCAGGAGGTTCAGGGTGAGTGGTATCTAGTTAATATGAGTTCAGGCTCACTTTAGCAATGATTCAGAGATGGTGATTAAGAGGCAAACGAATTTTTAGCAAGGAAAGAGATGACTGCTGATGGTTACACGTGGCTGGATTTTTAACCAAATCGCAAATCGTGTTAAAATTTGCAGGTGCGTGAATATTGATTACGGCAAGAGTATACGGAGTAGCAAGTCGATTAAATAAAGGTAGTTTTTCGGATTTGAAATTTTAAAAGTTCAAAGCGACAGGTTACAGCTTGCAGCTAGAAAATGACAGGTGACAGTTCTACTGAGGTTAATTAGATTGAATTATATCATATTAAACTAAGGGATATGTTCTGAGTTTTGCTGAGTACTCACAAGAGATTTTGGACAGGAAGGCGACTTTGTCACGGATCCGGTCACTGCGCACAGCACTTCACAGCGATCTGGTCTCCGGTTCCGAGTACAGCTCTGCTTTCTGGGTCACCGGCACTGCTCCTGGATCTTGGGTTCTGCTGGTCTGGTCTAGCACCGGTCTGCACGGCTCCTGGACACTGCTACCGGTCCCGGCAATGTTCTAGGCAGGGAATTCAAACAGCTCGCCCGGCTGTTGATAGTCTGCAAATGATTTTTGGGCCTGCTGACAAATACTTTTGCTTGCAGTGGGCCTTCTTGGTTCAAAGTTCTGTAGTCTCTGTTTAGCTTGGAAGTCTAAGTGTAGGATCTCTGGATGTGAAGTCGTCGGTCAGCACGCTCCGCAGCAAATGGAATTCAATGTCTCTACCTGTCCCAGCAGTCTCTTTTTATGTGTTTTGAAAGTGGGTGGAGAGGCTAGCTTTCTAGGCCCAACCCCTTCAGAGTTCTGATAGGTTGGAGAATTCTTTGCGTTCTCACTGGAGAACAGGATTGTGTGTCAGAATGATGTCATTTAATGGCTTGCAGAAAGGACACTCCCCTGTCAAATTACACACAAATCTATATTTGACCTAAAGACATATTTCATAGATACACAAATTACATGCACCCATCACGGATCACATGAGGTATACTCTGTTCAAACTCTGATGTTTCTAAGAGCTCGCATTCAGAACTGGCAACATTTTGCGTTTAACTGGTTTTGCAACATTGGTTTTTCATTAAAAATTATACACATATACACGGCCTGTCCATACATACTCCAGTAAATTCCCATGTCTCTAGCTTAAACACAGAGTCTGTGGTGTCAATAAATAGCGGGGTTTTGCCCCAGAACATCACACAAATTCCCAACGCGTCTTAAAACGTGCACCGAAAAATCAAAAGAATTATGGTATCATTTAAATAATTTTGACAAGTCCGCACTGTGAGTTATACATCTTTCTTAGAATCATATTCTGGCCAACAGGGGTGTGTCTTTTCAGGTCACATGGTATAGAAACCAGTTTATCCAGTTTCTGCCAAGCTCAGAGACCCTGCCCCTCCCAGCTTCTGCCAAGAGGAAGCTGTTTTACGGTCCCCCCAATAAACCATCTGCCTGAGTCAAGGCAGGGCTTTGTTCAAAAGGAAGCCATTTACGACCACCCTAATAAACCATCTGCCTGGGCCCTTTCTTTAGTTTCTTGCAATCCCCTGGTAATTCAATCAGAGAGTGTGTGACCTCCTTTTGGCAGGAGCAACAGAATGCAGCCAGGCCTGGGAATGCATTTGTTGGGCAAGCCCCCAGTCCTGTCGGGGGTAGCTGTCTGGCAGAATTCCAGTTTCCTTAACCCAGGTTTCAGGTAAAATGTCACTTTTTGCTCCCCAGTTTAAGTCAAGACAATTTTTACATATGCAGCTAGAATGCTGATTCTACGTTCAAAACTATGACATTTTAACAGTTACAAACTATGTGACACTCAAAAGTAGGTCACTCAGTTAATTTAAACATTTTCGATTTTTGGTAGTTTTAAATCCAGTTTCAGTTAGGCTGCTGCAGACCTGCAGAGCTCAGCCAGTCTTGTTAGGAACATTGTTTTGGGGCTCTTCAACTTCCCAGATTTAGTATGCACACATACTTCATTCTGCCAGATGTCCGTTGGTGTTCAGTGAGATTTTTGGATGTGTTGCAATGTTTGAAAATAGGCATTTTGAGCTGGCATTCAGAGAAACAAAAGGTGATTTTAAAGTGCGTTTTTTCCTTTGGCACACATTTCATTCATGGCACCCCGGCCCATCCTGCTCGCACTGGTGGGTGGCAAGTTAGGCAACCATTTTAGTGTGCACAAACTGCGTGGTTCTCCTGGATTTTGGCGCACATGTGGGCTTTTTGGCCATCTTGGATTTTCTAAGCCCACAGCACCAAATGTTGCAGCATGGTCGCTCAAACGTGGGTCAGGACACCCAACAACATGCTGGTGGCAATGCTTTCCTTGGTCAGAGGTGCATCAGAAATGGAATCCATTCTATGAAAAAACATTTGGAGGGCGGCAACGCTATTGGGGAAAATTCCATGTAGACCCAGCATCCCCGAGATGGCCTTAGCCCCCACTTCTGACCGCCTTAGTAATAAAATGTCCATAACCTTCCAACCTAGTGTCTAAGTGAAAGAGGTGAGAAGATACACAGCGACCCACCAAGAAACATGTCTTGTGCTCCATGCCGCGAAACGGAGCACAAAGGTCAGCAGTCGTAGTGAAGTTCAGAGGGGACACTCTCTCCTTTGCAAGCATGCTAAGTCAGGGGCTAGTGGGAAATGTAACATAACTTGGACAAAACCAACATGTCTATATCTCTTGTAAGCAATCCAGATAATTTGCTCGCTTTCGTAGTCGCAGCCAACAAAAAGTAAAGTGGGGATAAATGGGACACATACCTGGGTTTAAATGTAGGTTTATATTAAATGACACAATCAAAAGGTATCACTATGGGACAAAAAATAGCAGGATGCGTTCTCCATGGATGCCAATTCAAGCAAACCATTCAGGTCCCTGGGGCTTTACCAGTCTCCACAGCCCAGGCTCCGTCTTGCCAATCCTTGGGGAGTTGCTAGGCACTCACAGTCTGAGGTGTTTAAGTGCCCCCTGCAAGTCATTCCAGGTGTCCGGTAGCTATGGCTATCCTTTTTCATCTTCCCAGTAGAGTCCTGCTCCAGGAGTCGCCCGTTGCCTCCACCCAGATTTCTGCTGCCACTGGGAAGAGGCTGGCGCTCACTAAGAGTAGACCAGAAGTCTTCTGGTTGGGATTTGACTGGTTAGCCGGACTGGGGAAAGTTGCCTCATCCTCTTATGTAAGTGGTCTCTTACTGACACCCAAACTGCCCCCGCCGGTTACTCTCCTAATGCTGCAGAAACAATCTTGTTTTCTGTGGTCCTTCCTCTGCTCACATGTCTCTTCTGTTACAAGCTCAACCTCGAGCCTCGCTCTGAACCCCTGTTACCTCCTCACCAGCTCATCATGCGCTCATACTAGCTCTCCTCTACTACACTGGCCCACCAGGGGTGCATAGAATCCCGGAGCTACCTTCCCACTCTGTCCAAGCCTTCCCAGCAAATGTGTGCCCTCCACCTGCTCCATCAATAACTCTGGTCACCCCTCTTTGGTCCGTCACCACATTCTTCTTTGGGTGTTCTGCCTCTTCTTCACCTCGTACCACCTCCTCCTGCCCCACTACAACATCCTCTTGCGGTCTCACTACCTGCTCATCCTGATGTCTCACTACATCCTTCTCAATCACTACCAACGGCCCTGCTGCCTCACCACCTCTTCTTGATTCTATACCAACTCATACTGTTTCACAACCGGTGGCTGTTTTTTCAAATCTCATTTTGTCTCCAGCTCCTCCATCACCACCTATTTCCCGCCTCTGCTACCTTCTTACCAAGTAACCTCTCCTCTAGACCAAGCAACCACCTATCATTCTATACAAGTCACCACCTCTCCTCATCCAGCCTCCTCCAAATCAAACTCCCCTTCCTCGCAACCTCTATGGCTTCCACCATACTGCTTGACCTCACCTCTACTCCATCCTGAGTCCCAGCCCTTTCTACTAACTTCCCACCCTGTGAACTCAAACCTCCCATTTCTGATCGTTCTAAGGTGCATCAGAAAGTATTTTAGTAAATGTTATTCGCTTGTTTGAACTCCAATGCGGCCATTGAACCACATTGTTCACTACCAAGATGCTATCTGGAACAGGCTCTACCTTGGATTTATGTTTTGCACTTGTGCCAAGTGTAGCAGAGCTGTGGACCATGCAAGTCTTCCTAGTTCATGGGTTCCAGTGCTCACGAGCATGTCCCCGTGTGCGCATGACTTGCAAAGTCCAGCCTGGTAAGCCTCGTCATGATTGAGCTCACCCCACGTGGTACAAGGCACTGCAGGAGCAAAGTGGCGGCCTTCCTCTAGCACACTATTCAGTCTGTCTATCGTGGGGTACAGAGTTTGTTGGTGGTACACAGAGCTAAGTCCCTTTTAGTGGATGCTCCCAATACTGTCACTGTGTCCAACATCATTTGGCGGATGTCGTTATCTGGCCACCTATGCTCTTCCCATCCCTCACCCTCAGAGGTAGGCAGAGAACCTCGTCACAAAACGGTAAGACAATCTGTGTCCTTTAATATGGAATGTGTGGTAAGCCTAATATAGGAGATGGACATGATTCAAACAGACCTTTTAGAAAACAAAGAATAACCTTCACTAAAATGACATTCCTATGCTACAAAACAATATAAAAGAGTGCTCCTCAGGATGTCACAACATTTGGCCTATTGCTAACCTACGCTGGAAAGTAAGAAGATAGAAACGAATTCTCAACTGATGCTTTTCTCAGGGTTACTCCACCCACGGGAATTTAGTGGAGGCTTGTACCTGACCCCGTGAAAAACTGCATGAAGGATCTGCAGTCTCAAGTAAGGTCTCTTCACGACAAACTTAGCGTCTCTTAAAGTTCAAAGGAAGGCATTGTTTCAAATAAACAAAATGTCACAAACAAGTTCATTCAATAAGGCTCCTGCCAGGTACCTACGTTTATCCTGTCTCCGGGGAAATTGGCATTGGTCCTTTAGGTCTCGGAAAGGCAACGTCCAAGAATGCTGATCTCTGAGGTTTCCAGGTCGAACTGGGTCTCCAGCCTCAGGTAGGCTGTGGGCTGTTCCAACCCCTCTTGTACTAGTTCCACTTGGATATGGATTTCTCTCGTCCCTGTGGTCCTTCTGTTAACCCCTCACGGGTTACCGCGGTCTGTGGCTCTGGGTTTTCTTGGTTCAGCTCTCGCAAGTTGCATGTTTCTCACTTTGGCCTCGGTTGGCCTTGGGCTTCTTTGGCCCGGGTTGAGGTGACTTTTCGGAGTCTACGGGCTTCTCACGCCCCTTCAGCTCCTTGATTTTCCCTTCACGAGTTACAGGTCTTCCCGACCCTTGTGGTTCTTTGATTAGCCTCTCACAGGATAGGGGCGTCAGCAGCCCTCCTGCTTTCATGGTTTGTCCGTCTTGGGCGATAAGCATCTCTCGTCTCTTCAGTTCACTGTAGTGTCTTTCGGACTATGGTTTCTACTAGCACCGGCATATTCTGGATTTGCCCCTCGCGGGCTTTGGGCTCTTCTAGCGGCAGTAAATTCTTGACTCGCCCCTTGTGAGCTATGGGCTAGTCTCGCCCCAGTTGTTCCGCGGTTAGGCCTTCTCGTGTTATGGCCTCCCCTGGCCCTGGGAGTTCTTCAGTTCATCCATCCTGGGCTTTGGACTGAGTTGGCTTCCTTATACGGGAATTGGTGGTCTCAGCATCTCCAGACACTGTTTGCTTTTGTTGGCAGGGAGGACAATGCTCCCTGCCCCATCAGGCCTGTGGTGCCTAAGGACTCGGTCTTCATCAGAGCTCTCAGTCCTTCTCCCACCTCTGCATACTTTCCCTTTCACATCTGCGCTCGGCTAAGCTTCGCCCTCCTCGGTGGCTTTTCTCTTTGGCTCTGTGGCAGATGGACTGCAAGCAACAACACGGTTTGTCCGGTGTTCAGTAAAAGGTTGAACCATTTCCAGGTCAGAAACCCAGCTTCTCACCTTTAAGGGACACTGTACACAATGTTCCTGTTTAGTCCCCATGTATCCTACAAACATGTTGGAAAGAAAAGTGGAGAGGGGGATGTTGCTGTGATTAGGGCATTTCTTTTTTTCAAGAGCGGGGCAGGGGAAGTCACCCACAGTGGTAGCTTGCTTGCGGGTATCCCGCTTGCCCTGTCCCCTAGGGAGGGTGTTGCATAGCGGGGCTCACCTCCCTAGTCCCAAAGAGGACGATTCCCCTTTGGGAAGAAGGGAAGAACTACCTGGATTCGTCACATGTTTTTTAAAAAAAATGATTAATCTTGATCTGGCTTCAGAAGCTTATTTAATTATTTACAAATTGGTAAATATGTGGGGGGCGCAGCAATGCCCTGTATAGATATTTGGGCAGAGATTTTTTATAGCAAATGTCGCATATCATACAGGTGATTATACAGTGCTAATTTTGGAAAATGCAGGGGAGTAAAAGATCTCAATTCTACTGGCAAAAATCAATGTTTTTTTAGGTGCTTTCAAAAGTGTTAGCGTATGTGAGGCAAGCAGAGGTACACATGGAGAGAGTTCCACAGATGGGCCCCAGAAAATAGGCAGAGATCAGCCACCAATAGCTTCCCTCAAGAGAGGGACCCCCAGAAGTACATGCCGAGTTAGTGGCAGAGAAGAGACAAAGAGCCAAGAAGCAAGAATGCCAAAAGGTGCCCTGGGTGGGTGAGGCTGGCGTTGCAGGTCTTAGCTTCTGGTCAGACTTTGGGATGGTCATGATTGCTACAATGGTGCATTCAGTGTTTGGTGGCCTGTCCCTTTGGCTCCAAACAACTTTGTCGCCTTCAAGTCCTGTATCGCTGGTGTCAATGGAGCAGGACGCCTGCAAGCAAACCTTCCAACGCCTTGCCCAACTCCACTGGAATTCTCTCCCCCTCCCTATCCGCTCCATCACCTCTTATCCTTCTTTCCGCACCTCCTTAAAATCCCACCTACTTCAATCTCCCTCTTGACTGTTCTCTACCACTTCCCCAATTGTCTAATTCCACTCATGTTTTTATTCTAACGATCCTGGCAAATTGTTCTGCATATTGTTCTTGGTTACTTGACTGAGGAATTGTACCTTATTTCTTCTTATGTAATTTCTTCTTATGTATTCCTATTGTTCCATGTAAAGCGCTATATAAAATTTAATTAATACCAATACAAGGCACGACTAGTCTAAATGTTCCCAAATTATGTCCAGGAAAAAAAACAGCGGCCATTTTACCAAAGACTAATAAAAATGCGCACTGCAACCATTTGAGCATATGGTGCATTGATGTAAATAAATGCCAAAAAGTCCATTTTGCTTTGTGTCTCTCATAGTAATCACATTGAGCAGAAAGCTGAAACCCATCTATAGCGTCTGACATCTTACTACAATTTTTGGCAGCATCTTAATGAGGAGCCACCCCTGTACCCTCCTGTTCCTCTGCCCCTCCTTTACTGCCAGCACCCCTATACTCCCTATTTTTAACCACCCTTAAAAACGGCACAGAAAAGTAAGGTAAAATGCCTCTCTCCAAATGGATAGTAGTAGTGAGTTGGTGGGATACTGAAAAATGTTCCATTTGCTGAAATATAATGTCATTATTTAGCACCATAACCTTCAGTTATATGTTCTCATTGGCAAGAACAAGAAAGACCTTGATGTTTGTGTTCATGACTCTTGTTTTATGCACTCTGCAATTGTGGCGTTGTTTATACACATCGTGGAGGGATTTTGTAGCATAAAAGTAGACTACCGCATGTGAAACAAAGCCTGGCACTGAATTTGCAGGCAAGAGAAAAGGAAATCATTCCTGGAGTGGCCTGTAATCAGCGATGCCTAAACTCTAAATTGGAGGTCTTCCACCTATGGCTTCCCAGATGTTCTGGACTATAACATTCAGGGCTGAACGGAGTTGTACTCTAAAACCTCCGCAGAGCAAAGGGTTGCACAACTCGGCTCTAAAGACGGGGGTACTGGTGGTTGCTCCCCTCTGCTTTCTCTTGTTGGACGCCAGCTTTCTGGCCCCCTGCTCTTGGCCCTGAAAATGACTTCTTCTCTTTCTAATGAACCCCAGGTTTCTTCCGGCTGTCAAGCCGGGCATTTTAAAGTAACAGTGCTGCAGAAAGTTTTGTTATTTCTCCCTATACAATTACATGCTCCTGTTGTGGCTTCACTGGTCATGAGTGGAGTTGATTACTGTTAACCTCCATTTCTAGCTCAACCGGCTCATTTAACTCTTAGTTTGAAAATCCTTCAGAATTCGGGAGCCAGAGTGGTGACAAAAACTCTGGTCAGAGAGCACATTCCCCCTGTCCTCCGTCAACTGCACTGCCTTCCCATATGTAAGCAGGTTCAGTATACATCGATGTGTTCATCACGCTTTTTATAGGACGGGAGCAGAATGTGGCAATAAGCCCAGAGACGGCGGGTCAATACCGCCAAAGGTAATGCCTCTGGGGCCCATAGTTACCAAAGGCCCCAGGGGAATTACCGCGGGTGGCTTTGGCCTGCCGTCGAGGGGTTTATTGCCATTAGTATTCCGGGGTCTGCAGGCTCGGGAAACTAGTTTTCCCGAGTTTGCAGCCCCAGAACACCAATGGCTGACAAAATCTTTTCAAGAGGTATTTCTTTTGCCATTTGAAAAGATTTTGTCGCAGTACGTATTAATTCTAGGAAAACTAGAACGCGCGTCCTGCTTCATTAGTACAGAGAAACATGGCGCCATTCTGGGCCAACTTTCTCAGTACTAATGAATGGGAGGAAACTGGCCACCTTGGAAAAGGGAGAAGGGACTACGTGAACCCGGCGCGGGATGCACGCAAGTGCATCCACAGGATTAATTACACTGTGGTATGGTATGGCTCGGAAACAAGCCAATCCATGTCAGTGTATCCCGTGGAATGTCGCCGCCGGGGACTAATACTTAAAATCTAACTCCTGCCCCTATTCTCCTAAGTGCTTACTCTGTTCTCAGGAGGCTCTTCTGATCCAGGTGCCCAGAGTTAGGTGGTCTCGAGTGGGCAGCCATACTTTCTCAGTAGCTGCTACTAAACTGTGGAATTCCTTCCTTTCCTTTACCACTTCAGGCTACTGAGAATTATTTTCTATTTCGGAAATCTCTGAAGACCTCCATTTGTGGTCAGTCCGTTCTGTTGGATTTTTCTGTAGCACCAAGATGCCCTTGGGGGTGCGCTGCCCTCCATAAGTTCATATGAAATAACATAACATTAGTGTGTGGCACAATAAAAATAGGGAGCACAGATGCCAAACAAGAAAGTATTGGTTACTATATACATACAGGTTTAAAACTGCATGTACTATTAAACCTTTTCTGGGAGGAGAGTACCAGAGGACCACGCATCACAAGTGATATTGCTATGAACGAGCTCAAAGAGAATGCAGCTTGAAGTGAGATCAATCGGTCTGATCTGTGAAGTGCCGCTTGTTGATGCTATATATTGAACACCACCATAGTTCATATAGGAGTGAGAACTTTTCTATAGGAAAGCCTGAGTCGAATCGCTGCCAGGTGATCCACACACTGCCAGTTGAGTAAAATACAGCACAGTGAGATAATGGGATTGCTCAGGATGATGTGGGGAAGCTGAAATTTGAGCCCTGGCTTCCTTGTTGCCTTGTGAAGAGTCACCCTTCCAGAGATCTAGAGAACTGCACAGCTTATAGGTTCAGAGACAATGCATAGCTGTAAAATGGCCAGAAGGCCCATATGGTCAAACGTGCATTCTGTGCTATTATCCTTAATGCAAGGTCTATGTTGAAATCAGTACTCTGTGATACGCTAAGAAGTATAATTTGAAATGTTTGCATGCTTGCCCAAATGGACACGAAGTCTATATATTAACAAAGGTGCTGAGCTGGTAAATTGATTAATAGACACATGCCCCCTCTCCAGTTACACATTATGGACCTCTGATGTTCAACCGAGTCGATTTACGAGTTGACTATTTCCTGGTTGACTACAGGTTGATAATTTCCACTTTCAGTACTTCATCAGTAGATGTTGGGCGTGGAACTGGCAATGCTCAGGCGGCCACTCCTCAAGTGCATCTACGTGCTTAGTTGATTTTAGCGGGCGATGCAGTAATGATTTAAAAAAGACAGATATTGACAACGTAGGTGGTGGAAAGGCCAGTGAACTGTGCATAGCGGCATCGACTTCACAATTTTGTCCACCGAGGAGTCTTTTAGAGTCAATAGAATTGGCCTTGCCCAACCCTCGTGGGTAGACCAGGAGCCACATTCCAAACACACTACAGAACGGTGTAGAGGCTCAAAAAACTTGAGCTTTCCATTATCTAGTGAAGGCCGTACCGTAACGCCTAGAACAATCCAATACAGTGAAGTTGCAATGGGAATTATTCTGCTGGATGTCCTTAAATGGCAGAAGGCGGCACTCACTGGGGAGCTGACAAGTTAGAGTCATGGCCCTATTTACAAGGGTACAATCGGATTCCTTGGCTCCGGTCACCATGATTGTGGTGCAACGCTTGTGGATTGTGAGTGACAGGGGACGCTTCCCTTCGCAAAAATTCAGATTGAAGGCTCGGTTGCAATATTCAATCTTTAACAGCCACTATTCTATTCCTGATCCGATTTTGTCCTTTCTTTATTTTACCCGGAAAAACAGTTGTGCCTCATGCTGTAAATCAGGGCTCATGGGGACTCCTTGTAAAGGCTACAAAATGTTTGGCCAATAGTATAGACCCTTAAAAAATTCCAAAAGGCCTTGCCACAAAAGAGAGCCAGAGTCCTCAATTTCGCTAGCTCAGTGCGGGGTAGCCAGAATGGCAGACACCAATCAAGGTCACTAATGCCAGTGTGAATTCTCAGGATTGCAGAGGAGGTTTCTGAATGCTTTGACGTAGCCTGGCTTCACTGGGGTCCATGATATTTGGTGTGTTGCCTGTGCCTACACCAATTGCCTATACAGTGCAGTGCAGTGTGGCAGTTTATGGTTGGAATCCAGACTTTGTTGACCTAGCCTAGTTGCTCAGTCACAAAGCTCATTGTCCGGAGTAAACGCATGCTCGAAACGTGTTTGTTAGGAAGGCAAAGGAATTCTTACAAATTGTGCATATGTGCTTTTGTGTGAGAAATCCACAATGCCCTGTATGATGGGAAGAGTAACATTGCGTTTTTGGGTATGGGTGAGGGCATATAACTATATGCCCCCTAGAATGCTCCTAAAAAAGGCATAGGACCCCTTAACCTGATTGTTCCCTCTACCCTCTCTTAGAAACTGGTGAGCACATGATTCTGACACTGGTGGCATCACCAGTTCGGACAAGTCTGATTCATGTGGCATAGTACCTGAAGCCTGTCTCTAGACTCACTAAGAGTGTGGCTTTTTGTAGGAATCTTTGTACACTATGACGCAAGGCGTAGGGGCTCGCCTTTCTACTGAATGCCCCTTTTTGATACGAGAGGTCATTTTTTCACAGGAGGGAAGTGATTTTTTTCTCACCACTTAAGGCGTGCAGCTTGCATGCCTGGCAACGTCAACTAGTCACTTTACCTCCTGCATTTATGAGTGCTACAGGAGGATGAGGACAATATCAGAGGAGACTGGAAAAACAAAAGCTGAAGTTTAAAAAAAAGAAGCATAACTTCAAGGTAGGTGGAAGGAAGCTCTAGCAACATAAGTCCTCAAGTTTGCACAAAATAAAATTGCACGTGCCAACTTCTATGGTGGAGGAAGGCTATAATACTTGCAACTCTTCCTTTGGTCACTAGTTGGCAAAAGTCTGAATCCCCAGGCTGCATGTCATCTGGTGTATGTACAGTCAACTGGTTTGTGTCAATTGCCCTCAATTTACAGGTAACCTTGATGTCACCAGGTGGAGTCTAAACAACCCTCGCCACTTCCTCCCAGAGGTGTTCCCTTCTTGTGAGATGGCAATACTGCAGGATTGAAGTGCCACCATCAGTTTTCTTGGCTTGGCTGAAAGGTCACTCCTTTGTCGCTTTTGTCAGGATGCCACCGTCATGGGTATCCAGATCAACCACATTGGGGTGGCAGAGTTTCTGGGTCACGGGCCTCAGCGACAATTGGAAAATATTATTTAAAAGATGGAAGTAATTGCAACTTAGTGGTAGCCAAAACCCATTGCTCAGCCTTAATTCCCTAAAACAATTAAGTTATATTTCTTTTAACAGATTGTTTGGAATAACCCCCCTCTCCATGTTCTAGCTGGTAGGCCCCCACTCAAACCAATTTACACAGCTGCTGATCTCCGAGGTCCCGAAACTTCCCCTCTCCCAGTGAACCCTGTATTTAATGATTTCATCCATGGACTTGTCTTAGCTCTGAAGATTAGTTGTACGGAAATTCTATCTCCTGATTTAACACCGCCCCCATCCCATACCAACATTCTCAGACAAGAAACAGGCTGTTTATCAGCTTAATGTTCCGTATTATTTAAAATAGTACATAAACCCAAAGGTGTTCCATACCTTTTTATACATGAGAAATCATCCACAGTAATATTTACAAACAACTACAGGCCACTTGCCTACAGCAAGAAAAGAAAACCTCTTGCATTTATCTCCCCATCGTGAATATCCACAGATTGCCATCATCCATTCCTAGAATAGCACATTTGAATATTTATCCTTCTACAGCAATATGCGATGAGCTTAATACCACTTATAGGCTTCCGCCTTTTCTCAAATACTTCCATCAGCAATTGACAACATATACACAAATGCACTTTATTTTCTCTAACCCCATAGACAAGTGTTGGGACCAGGGAAAAACTGCTCAATATACATTTCAATGTATAGTCTCTAACACCCCACGACAAGGGTTGGCACTAGACAAAAGAAAATGCTGTATGCATTGGATTTACATACAAGTTACTTATTCCTCAAAACAATCATTCACTGAAGAGAAAGTATGGTCAGTTCCTAGTTTGGGCGCGAATGTGAAATGACGTGTACTTTTTCTAAAGGCTTAAGATTAGCATAGCAGCTTGCATTTCTGGAGAGCACAAAAAGTCACCCAAGCAGGACTATACAATTTTCTGATGGAACAGAAATTAACCCTCCAATTCTTCGTGACATTAGACGTCCGCTTCATGCGACATTAGACGTCATCCTCATGCAGAGTCCCTTCTTTTCTGTGCAAGGTTATGCTGAAAAATGCCTACAGTCGTTTACGCTGGCCTCATTCTCTTGGGAATGAAATGGACAAGGACATAGCTTCACCCGGGATGCCTCTTTTTATGTATTCTGGTTCCCACAGGTCAAGAAATTGACTAATACCCTGCAAATATGTGAATAACATATTTACAGATCCCCCCTCCCACTTAATTTTGCATTGCATATTGACAGATCCCTCCACTTTGTTTAACAAACGTGTGTCCCATTTCCATTAAATAGGTTTGACAACCCTCATCCCCACTATCCCACCTACTCTCCCACCCTGCTCCCTGCCACCATCTAACCCCATTTGTTGCCCTTCACCCCCTGCTACCTGCCCCCATCTCACTCTGTTCTAGCTTGTCAGAGGGGCCCGACTCCCCCCGAACCGTCATCCCTTCTGCTTCCCTTTCTGGTCCCCATCCCCTTATCCCAAACTGCACTATACCCATTTTGTCACCACCTCTACCAACGCACTACAGGCCACCCAACTCAATCCCATGTTTGCCTACTGCTTGCCCCAACCTCACCCTTGAGTTAACCCTCTACCTTACCCCATCATGAGGTGCTTGATAGGCTTTTGGGTCGACCCGCCTAGCATGATGCCCACTTTTATGATGACCATACTAACACACAGATTAGTTGGGAATCAATCAAGTGACCCAAGACCATTTCTAGGACTTATGATGGTGAACCAGACCTCTGTGGGTCTGGAAGTGGCAAGGTGCAGACCACAGGTCCTCTTGGCAGAGACCTGGCGTCTTTTCTTCTGATGTCCTCCTGCCTGGGAGGGTCCTGTTCTATCCTTTCTGTGGATCCACCGGGGTTAACTGGATGGGTGAGTTTCTTAAGGCAGGCGATGGACTGATTCTGGTGGAGCCTCCGTTTACTATACCCAGGGGCTGCATCATGCAGAGGTGGTAGCCCCCAGCACCCATCACCACCCAGACTAAAGCATGAGACGGACAAAATGAAAGGAAAAATAGCACTTGATGAGAGAATGTGAATAAATGTATTCAGATATTTGGTCTGCCAATTGATTGTATGGGAAAGTTTGTGTTTTACTAACACTTGGCACTAACCATGTGGTAGACCTATTGAGCAACCATTTAAATGAAATACCCCCTCACTTTCCAGTGTAACCACTGAAAACACTTCTTAAAACAAAATATAGATGAATTGAATGAAGGGTGTGAATGGGTTACAGAATAAATTATGATTCTTTTTTGTAGAACACACTTTCTGTCCTCCAGACTCTTGCATAGAGGGCACACATGGTCACACCACTGTGCACTGTCTCACCAACCAATGAAATAGGTCAGAAAACGCCCCTGGCATCTCAGAGGCGGCACCTATCGCACTGTTTGTATGCCAGGATCAGAAGCAGACATGATGGCATCATACATGTGCAGCAATTAACCGAGTACATCAAAGGATAAGCGCCTGACGGCAGACACTGCAATCCTCATCATCATCACCCGAAACCATCTGAACCCTGAAGGTGGCTGCTTTCTGTGGTGGAGAGGGATAATAATGCTTGGATTCCACACCCCAGGTGTCAATAGTCTCTTTAATGGTTCCAAGTAATAATGTCGCCGTGAAAAAGTCGTCAGGTTTTGCTGACCGTTTCCTGGCTACCAAAAGGTTTTCCCCAAATATTCTAGGAGGGGTATAATTATATATTATTACCTCCAATCCTATAATATTTGGGGAAAGTGTTTGACAGCCTGGAAGTTGCATCATTATTGCATTTAGTTTCAAAAGTCGCCAGCCTGGAGACTTTTTTCATCGTGGCATTATTGCCCGGATTTGTTTCACTTTATTTGTACTTGACTCGATTTGCCGAGCGATATATGCGTGCTAGCCATTAGGCTTTTTTGGATACTGGATAAAGATATATATTTCTCAACGGGTATTCACCATTTAAAGCCCAGTGTGGGCTCTTGTATTCACTGGTCATTTGCAAATCTTTTTTGCCTTGAAGACGACGCAAGTGTCGAAACACGTGTCGGCTGTTCTTCATCACATTAAAATACTGTACTTTAATTGTTATCATATAGTCTAATGGTGTTTAGCGCAATTCCATCCACACTCCACTTAACTGTTATTACCCGATACCCTCGGCTAAACTAGGGTTCACAACTCAAGAGTTCACATATGCCCAATACGTACAGATGTCATATTTGCTTCCCTATATGGATTTGGTGTGTAGGCCACACAGGTAGTGTGCATCCGAAAATATTCAGAGAGCTGGAGCTACATTAGTGCAGTTTGTCAACAGGAGCTACAAGCAACCTTTGAGACTCCCACACATTTTGCTTTTTAATGCCAGCTCGATATCTATGGGCATGCAGAATGCCATCAAGGTAAGCCAGCCTCAAAAGGTAGGGGAGAGAACGTGAAAGTGCTGAGTTTCTCAGTAAGGTAGATAAAAGAAAATTGATATACGATGCTGTGAGTGCTCAGCATTTTAAAGGCGGGAGTGTCAGTCTCTGGCGGAAACCCTGAGAGGTAGCTTTTAACGCTCAGGTGAGGAGGTCCCAAATAATGGTATCCGGACAAACGGTTTCACCTGAATCAGAACCAATCAAGAGCAAATTGCTTCTCTTTGGTAATATTCTTTCCAATGATTACAATCCATCTGCCACAGATTCCTCATTATTTGAAAATGCTTAAAACGTATAACAGCCAAAGTGTTGTAGTTGCAAACACACAGAATTGCACGGATCGCCGTTCCTCACTTCCACCAATTTCCCACGCTCCCCGTAGGATGCAATGCATGGTGTAACTGTCGTAAGTAGAACAACGCACCATGTAAATAACCACAGTAATCCAAATAACAGGGGTAGGCAGGAGGGCAGTGAGGAATCATGGGAGGAAGAGTGATGGTAGGAAGACTGTGTCAATCATGAAGAACATTACTGAAAGTCATTTGCCTCTTTAGTGGATACCGTCCTCCTTCACATTCTTCGTTTGTTGAAAGATTCCTAAAGAATTACCATACAAAAGGATGCAAGACAACAGATTACAATGGTTAAATGACCCAGATGTGAAACTACTGCAAGATCCAGCGCCAACAAGTGACAAGGCACTTGGTAAATGTATATAGGGATGACCAAGTGGCAGGCAGACGGACAGATATCAAGCAAGGAGACAGCCCTCTGCAAACCAAAGTAGCCACCTCACCCCTAGTCGAACAGGTCATGGTGCCTTCAGAAACTTCTTTGCGTGCCATCTCGTAGCAAGTCTTGATGCTGTGATAAACCCGATGGTGCCATCACTCCTTTCCCAGCGGTAGCCTCTCCCCATGTGGCCAGGGGACGGCAGCCGCTACCCAATGCTGACCCTGGGGGCGGCTGTATGAGGTAAGATCACATGGGGGGAGGTAACCCTCAGGGAAGTGATATGGCATCATCGGACAAGACATGGTATCCCCCTTTTCCTGTTAGGGATACACTATCTGTTCTCCACGCCTTAATAACATATTATCATGACTTCCCTCACCCACCCCTAAAGGCTACTGAGAATACTTCCCCTAATCTGCATACAAGTCCTTAAGAGCTGACTTCCCCTTCCCTGAATAATAAAATACTGTGACAAGAAAGCGGAGATGAGTAATGAAGATCACTGAAGACCAGAAGCGCAAGGCGCGCTCCAGTGATTGTAAGAACATACTTTGTGCCGGGACATTTAAACCAGGGAATCAGCTGACAGAGGGGGAGACGCTGGCTGGGAGAATTGCTTGCTCTCGGTGTTGCCCGAGGCAGCGCAATGCTGGCGAGAGGTCCGTGGAGCTAACCGGCTCATGGAAGAGGCCGAGGTGGGGAGCAGGTCCGCTGAGGGGACACCAAGAAAGGAAGGGAAGAGAAGACTTCCTGGTGTACGCAGGGACCTATGGGCAGCCTTCTCACCAGTCGACATGCGAGAGACATGGAGCAGGTAATCGAGAACCGTGACAGATGCGGAAGCCGCAGAGCAGAAGCAGCAAGCACGAAAAAAGGGATCGGGATGCTGTAGAGCCGCAGCAGGCCTGCTGTGGGAGAGCCGCCACATGCCGCAGAGAGCCAGTGAGTTTACCATGGGGAAGGTGGGACACCGAACCCTTCCGCAACACTACTGAAGTCAAACAACGTTAAAGGAAGTATATGGGAAAGGACGAGAGACCTAATACTTCTTAAAGAGACAGCTCACTGAATATAAGACATTGTCAATTGTGCAAGTGTGCGCAGTGAAACCTATGAGAAAGCCTTGGCAGGAGAGTATACCAGGCAGAGTCAAGTTGTTTGTTTGTTTGTTTATTTATTTGTATGGCGCACCTTACCCAGGGGCAACAGGGCGCAGGCAAAAGATAATTCGAAGCTTACAATGTTGCAGAAATATACACTTTGAAGTAGTAATAAAAATAATCAGATTTACAGGAATAAGAAATATACAAATCTTCATGCATACAAAGTCAATATCTATGCAGGGGTAAATATACAGATATGTACAGGGCTGTTAGAGGCGGGTAATCCTGAAAAAATATTCAGGATTACAGGAATAAGAGGTATACAAATCTTCAAACATAAAAAGTCAATATCTATACAGGAGGTAAGTGTACAGATGTGTGCAGGGCTGTTAGAGGCGAGGGCAGAATCAAGAACAAAAGTATCACTATCTATACATAGGTGTAGAAAGTGCAGCTAAACACAAGGGTTATTGGAGTTAAGGTGACTGATGAGGTGTCTTCTAAAGTGCAAATATGGTTGGTCAGCGGCTACAAGTGGATCAAATGTGATGCCTAAGAAAAGCCCTGAAAAGAGTATCAGGTAAAGTTAAGTTAGACAATGTGTCAAGCAAATCACATGAGGAGGTCCTGAGAAGGTCACATCAGAAATAATCAAAGAATGTGGTAAATATCATATGGAAAGATGAGAAGAAACCTGGCAGGAGAGTATACCAGGTATCCTACTGAAAAATAAAATTGATAGTCATGTTGTTTTGGCTACAAGTTGTTTCACTAAGCAAGAAAAATCCAAGGAAGCACAAATCCTTAAAGAGCAGTGAAGAGAAATCCAGGGGGAAGGGGACCATCCTCTGGAATTGTGAACTTTATCTATTTGGAACTTTTGTGTTGAGTTACGCCTGAACATTTGTACACTTCTCAAGGCCAAAGACATTTCCTTTTTCATCTTGGAGTTCATTATTTGCGTGTGAGCCCCAGAATAGCATTTTCAGCACAGGACATTTTTGCTTTGGACATCTTGATATTGGACAGATCCTTAGTTTTGCTTTAGGTCAGGGAAATGCCTAATAGAATAGGAATAGTGAGGCATTTTCCAACCACTGTTTTGTTTCAATAAAGGTTTATGGCCAAAACCATGAGTCCTCTGTGTCCGCGTCTGGTTCCCGACACAAGGCACATCAGAACCCAGAGAGCCAGCCAATCCAGCAAACAGCGGATTGTTAATCCGGTACGCTTTGGGGTGATACTGAGAAGTGAAGCTCCCTGCGAGCCAAGGTGATGAAATCTCGCCTCCATCTTTGAAACATGTGGAGAGAAAGAGGTAACACCCAATTTGATTAAAAAACTGTCCGTATGGACGTTTTGATCGAATTGGGTGTTACTGTTTTGTTCGAAGGCAAAATAACCGAACGTGATCCAAGAAAACGGGGGCCCGAGCAATTAGTCTGCGGGCAGTTCAGCAATATCGAACGAATCGAGCACGAACAAACAACCCAGATCCAAGAAAAACACCAGAATAAGCCATTTTTGAGAGATGAAATACTGATACCACTTTAGGAAGACAGCAGGGCCTCCCCAACAGTTAACTGTAGCCCCCGATTTCTAGCCCCAACCTGGGCCAGGAACAGCGCTCACCCTGTCCCAGGCTCGGCAAAGTCCCCATGGGAACCCCGCTTCTCACCCTGCAGGACAGCTGGATAGGGATTTTACTGTTTTAATGTTAACAAGAATTGGGCTAGAGATAGGCTACACCCAGAGTTCTTACCTTATTAACCGGACACAGATACCAAGGTGGATTTTATAGGGATCCCAATGGGGACCTCTCTTCATTTATAAAATAAGCACTTATTAAATCTTTATAATGCAAGTTACCTCTAACTGAGTATCTGCTCGGTCAGCTCACACATCCTTGGAGGAGTCACAGTGAGACCCATAGGGTGGGACTGACACATAAAAACAAAACTTTGCCTAATTCCTGGTATCACTAACTAAAGCTTGAGGCCAGAAAATAGCATCGGTGGGTGGTTCCACGCTATAGTCAGCCTCAGGCAGTCCACCTCTCCCTTCCTTCCTTCCCTCACGCCAGGGTACTCTTCACTCTACCCACTACTACCTACATATTTGCTACATCACACTTGCCATACCTACCTCTCCATTCTACTTAACATTCCTACTATTTATAAATATATTCACTACACTTCTTAACACTAATTGTACACTTAGATATATATACATAAATATACATATACTTAAATGACATACAACATATACTTATGTCACAATTAGTAGAACATCCTGTGTACAGGGGCCAAAGTGCATGAAGAAACACATTTTCAGGGTGTTAGAGACATTGTGGAGGCATGATCTGTTGAAAATAATTGTATTTACAGAAAGCCCTCCATGGGGAAATAGTGCTTAATCAAATTAGTCTGTTGATATGTTTTTATTTGAAATGTATATATTTTCTTAGTGTATGCAACTTGAAGTATGCTGTTAGTGATATCCCTGTCTTGGGCCTTTCTACAGCTAATTATTAGTTATCATTGTTGTAATACAGACGAAGCTGGAGCATGACATTTTCGGAAAAAAAGACATCTGGCCTTTTATTATTTAGTATGATGATAGGGTGACTGCTGCAGACAGTCACACAAATCACAGTGCCTTTTGTGCTTTGCTTAATGGTGGTTGCTGAGGCAGCAGTCCACGGATGGCGCAGGTCTGTCACTGTTGTCCTCGACCTGTCCGAACTGATACTTTCTTCTGGCTGGCCTTGTCCAACACATGCGACGATCCAATTCACAGCACGGCCTGTGCGCCTTAAATGTCTCTGGGCAGCCACTTGCCCGCATGATAGGCCCGCCCCCGCATCACTGCCACAACCTGTTGCCTGTTATAACTTCAGGGGCGGGCCCACCTGCACTCACCTTCCGCACCCTGCAGCCATTTCTGCCTCTTCTAGGTGGCCTGTTGCCCTGGGGGTTGGTCTCCTCATTGCCGTGACCCAGGCACCATCTTGAATTCAGGTGGCATACCCGTTGTCATGGGGATGCTGCCATGATCACTGCAACTCCTGAAGCACCGCCTTCAGGCTTCCGTGCCTGCCCCCTTTGAAATGCATCACTGAGATGCAGGGGGCAGGCCACGGTTCTTAATGGAACTCCTGCAAGCGTACCGGAGCACCCAGTTTCACTTGGGCTGCTCTGCCATGGTAGCGAAGGGGTTATCTGCACTCGGGCTGCCCGATGGAGGCCCAGGACTTATCCGGTTCCACACTCTGCTTCACATGGCCGCCCTGGAGGCCCAGGGCTTTCTTCACGCTCTTCCCAGCAAGAGCCAGGTGGGCTTCCTCTCTTCACCTCCCAAGCCACCTGGCCGACACGGCCTCTGAGCACTTCGCATCAGAGCCCATCTCGCCAGCCACAAAGTGGGCTGACAAGGGGGTGCAACCTTGTCACCCGGTTTCAGCTGCCCCCGGACTGGGCGGCTTTCTCTTTGGCCTGTGCATCCCAAGCAAGCTGTCCGGGCACTGTGATCTTGCTGGGCCAGTACGGTCTGGCATCTGGGTGAGCTGATAACCAGCACGGTCCATGGGCGGCTCGGTTGCTCCTGGCACGCAGCCCCTCCCCGCAGTTCACTCGCTAGGTCGCTCTCCACATGTGTGGACATGGTCAGACTGGGGCATAAAATTGTCTCGGGCCACAATGAAAAAGTGGCCCACAGTTGCAAACGACAATTCATTCCTTTTGTGACAGAATGATACTCAAGGTGGAGTTTTTTGATACAATATTATGCAAACTGTGAAATTTAAAGAATATGTATTTAGCAACAGTGGTCCAAACTACCAGCTGCATAGTGACGCAAACCATAAAACTGGCCCACTTTGACAAAATGAAAACTGGCCCACGCTAGCATTTTGTGTTTTTGGTTCTGGCATTGCCCTATTGCCCTATAGGCCAGTCCGAGCCTGCATGTGGTCCATTGACATGATGTCTGTGGGCAATAGAGGGGCTGCGGGAGGCCACGGTCCCCAAGGGAGTTTTTTTCTCTCACTTCTCTGTTTATTTCTTTGTCCTGTTCTCCTTTTCTTCTCCCAACTTCTGCTCAAATGTCATTCAAGTGTCTTTTTCCAAATCCTCGAGTCTTTTCTCCCCTATCCAGTCCATGTTTGGGCAGGGAGGTTCTGCCCCATTGTTCTTTCCTTTTCTCGGCATTCCATCCAGTCCCAAGGCGGGCTGGATTGATTAGTCCACACAAACAAACAACATTTAATAAAGTATTTTTTTAAACCCTGGGGTGTACGTCTTTCTTTCTAGTTTTTTCCTTAGGAGACCAGCACGTGGTCTCTCCTAGCCAGGCCCCTTATGGGCCACGACCTACATACCATCTGTAGTGATAGACATCATCTAGCTAGGTTGCGAATGTTTAAGTTCCTAGACGATAAACCATGATGGCAGTTATTGTGGAAGCATCACTGGGAGGAATACCCAGTAGGGTGTACTCTAATAAAACTCTTATAAGATGGCATCTGCCTCTCCCATATGTGATGGGACCAGTGGCGTCATCACGAATTTCCCTGACGGGGACCTCCTCCCCTGTGGCCAGGGGACAGCATCCGCTACCTGTGAGAAACCTGAGGCGTTTCTCCCAGGTTTTCCCAGGGATCCTTTGTTCAGGTGGCCAGGGGAGGGCCATCGCTCTTGGATCCCAACCCTGGGGGCAGAAGAGCGAGGGAGGATCACATGGGCAGGGAGTCCTTGGGGATTATGGGAGACACGCCCTCAGGCAACACATGGTATTCCTCCCATTCCAATACACCCCTACCTGACATCCCCTCAGTTGTCATGGGATATTGTCAACAGAGTCCCATTGTACACCAGTACCTTTCTGTAAGGAAAATGCGAAACCATCAGGGAAAACAAATACCATCCCTAAATTCCAACATGAGTTCCCCTTTCCTCAAAACCCACTTTGACAACCATACATTCAAACCCCTTTTCCTGACACAAATATTCAACATCTTTATCCCTTTTTTGTAGAATATCACAACTCCCATAATATTATTCTCTTCAATAACCAATTCTAACTATGTACGGGAGGATAGCTCAGGAGCAACGTGCTTGCCCTTGGAAGCAAGACGACGCGGAGCAACACAGGTTCGATCCCTGGGTCTGTGCTTAGAAACCTCTGGGTATTAAGCATGTTATAAATAACCAATTATTATTATTATTGTTATTATTGAGATACCCAAGGACTCGGACGAAGAGGAGGCAGATGGGAGTCATGAGGATTACCCATAAGAATCAAAGGGTAATGGATTTCTATTGGCCATTCTGTGTTGTCCCGTTAATGAGGTCAGGCAGGGAGGGACAACTACTCACACCTGCCTCCAATCAACTCTAGCTAGGAGAATAAAAGCAGCAGCCAGAAACAGCATTTTGAGCGAGCTGGGGATGCTGAAGGGTGCCGAGATGCCAGAGGGAGAATATTGTTGCCAGAGAAAACCTAGAAGGCCTGGAGGAGAAAAACTGCTTAGACACTGGACTGGTGAGCACAGGGGACGCTGCAGTGTGGAATAGAAGCTGTCCCTCCAGGAGGCTAAACCAGGGGCAGCTGAGGGTCACCTGGTGGAACCCACTTCAGAGCTCCTCCCCTGGGCCAAACCAGAGAGCCCAGGCCTTTGAGGGGCAGGTGGTAGGACCCTGACCTCACGCAGAATATCCCCTTTTTTCTCCTAATGCTCCCAAACTGTGAGATTGCTGTTTTGGGGAACTGAGGAAGTGTGAGCAAAATATGCAGAAAAGCATTATGTGACCCGAAGTCCAAAAATATTTATTTTGAAAACCCGGAAAAGGGAGTCTGAGCCCGACTAAGGGAACCCCCTAAGGAGTCAAGAGCGAGGCAGAGCTCGAGAGAAGGCTGTACTTCCAAGACCGAGGCAAAGGAGGCGAAGGAGAGAGTGAGACCAGGTAGCTGAATCCAGGAGGCTGGAGTGTTAAAGCCCCGTTGTCGAGAGAACGCTACCACCTAGAAGCCAAGGGGGCTATGCAAGCCAGCCCAGCAGAGAAGGAGAAAGACGGCATACAATGCTACAAGGTTACCGGTGGGCCCTCCCGGGTGAACGGCAGAGTTGGGGAGGCACTGAGGTGATAAAGGGTAACAGCCTTTGACTCCAACATCAAACATATGCGATAAAGGGAGACTCCTAAACCCAGACGGTGAGTTCATTGAAGCTGCGAAAGTCCAGTCTGTGGTTTGGAGTGCTTGCAACATTGATTTTACAACTTATTAAATGCAAGGCCGTTTGGTACTTCATAAAGCAAAGCTTACATTCAAAGTGGTCCTGCGACGGGTCAAGCCAAACTGGGTGCACATTTGAAACTCTTCGATACTCGATTGAAGTGGGTCCGAGCCCGGCAGAGGGTGACTAATTTTGTTAATAAGGGATCTGAGCCCGGCTGAGGGGGATGAGTCACCCGAAAAGAACATCCTGCGAACATTGTGTAAAAGGGATCGGAGCCCGAATGAGGGGGGTCCAAAGGGAACAAAACTATACTAAAGAGATTTGAGCCCGGATGAGGGGGGGGTCCAGGTGAATAGTGAATCACCTAAAGTGAATACTTGTGAAAACTGAACTTTGTAAAGAACTTATTTGGTCGCATCAGGCCCTCTGAATGAAGTGACATTGGTAAGCAAAGAGACTTGAGGACAGAAGGCCCTGATGCCATTGTTTGTACTGTATCCTTGTGCTAAAGAAACCAGAGACTGTGCTACGCTCGAGTGAACTGCATTGTCCCGTGCTGAAAATGTGGGGGAAGAAGTCCAACGGCCTGAACATCCCGACATTTCATATTTTGAACATTTCACTATTTTCCACACTTTTTTTTTCTTTAGAGCAAAGGATTGGTAAACGGTTTAATGAGTGTAGGCCCTTTTATTTTGACAAGACACCACTAGGACTGCGTTACTATTATTTGATGGTTGTAACTTGCTCCCATCTGTAGATTTAGGCTTAGATAGCTGTTTTTTCAAACCCTTTTTAAGTCAATAAACACCTTTGAACTGTGATCACTTGTGTCTGTAGTCTTACTGTTGATACCTTGGTTTCCTTACATAACTGATCCGCTTATATGAGGGAGGAGGACATGGGAGGCGATAACTACCAGCAAGACTTTTGACTCCATTGAAGAAGACGCAATATTCCCCCCTTTCCCATGAGGAAGACCCCTAATTCCAGAGTTTTTGATGGCCTATTGTCAGTCTGCTCAGGCCCCCCCCTTTGACTCAAACACCTACAGCACATGCACAACACCTTTTTCGATATATGCCCTTATGTGAAATCCCGATGGAAAACCAGATTAGAGTTGAGAATACAATTTCTTTATTGGAATGTCCTCTTCACAGGCACTTAAAAAAAAAGAAACTGAAAAACTACAAACCATTCAAAATAATGTCCTCATGCTGCCATCAGCATCCCAAAAAGGGAACACATCTCTACAGCTAGACGACAAGCGCACTGGCTGTCTGTCCGCGAACACATCCTCTTCAAGACACTCGCACTTACACACAAGTGCATTCCCCACACAGCCCCACCTAACCTCCCCCAGAGAGTTAACATATCCCACCCCACCAGATCTACTAGAACACCCTACACCAATCTGCTTTGTGTACCATTAGTCAAGTGAGCCAAAGGAGGGGGGGGAGCCAGCTTTCCTTTCACTGCGGCCAGAAAAGGGAACGATCTCCCACTCACACTCAGCGCTGAACCCTCACACACTGCCTTCCGCAACGCCATCACAACATGGCTTTTCCCACAAACGCCATAAATTAATACCGCTACTCTCCATTATCCCTCCTTACTTACATATAGGTAAATAAAATAAGTTATATGTAATTTGCCATGCTGTGATATGCTGCATACTATGTAACCCGGTGTAACCATACCGCTATTCTTTAAACCCATCATGTATCTATGTATGCCTCTTGACACCATGTAACAGCACAATGTAAGAAGCCACACTGTTTTTATGTTTTATAATATGTAACCTCATCTCCACCCATGTAATGAATCATGTATTCAAATACGTTCATCCACCTGTAACTAAGCTGTCTCCTTATTCCTAAGCTGATGCCTTGTAACAGCGCTGTGATGCCTTCGGGCTGCCTGTGCGCTTTATACATTTAAATAAAGAAAGAAAAATAAAGGTGGAAAACGCACCATGGAAGTGAGCTAAGCAGGATAGGACATTAAGCCCCAGAAACTGGTTGAAGTTTCCATTAGAAAAATGCCACAGGCATCCACAGGATTTTATCCGTTTTAACCTTTATATAGGAGAGAACCACAAGATTTCTTAGATATGTTACGTGAAACCTGGGAGGAACGAGTAGAACAAGTTACTTCCTTACCTGGTAACGTTCTTTCGATGGGATGTTCCTCCGACGTATTCCACATCTATGACAGTAATCACCACAGCTGTGCTGCTTCAGAAAACTTTCGGCGTCTACGTCCTGTGTCGATGATGTCGATACGCCCCTTCAAGGACCTCCTTCGACGGCTGACGTCACCCGATTTTATATGTAGGACGCACGACGGCAATAGCCTCCGTTGTAATTTTTTCCCAGAACGTGTGGCACCAATCTTCTGCCAGTATTACTACAGAAAACCTTGCGGAAACGAAAGCTGCAATCGCATGAGAAATTCTGTAGAGGGGCAGGCTGGGAGGGTGCGATGTGGAATACGTCGGAGGAACATCCCATCGAAAGAACGCTACCAGGTAAGGAAGTAACCTGTTCTTCGAAGGGATTGTGTCCTCCGACGTATTCCACATCTATGACAGACTCCCAAAGCAGTACCAACGTATGGAGGTGGGAAAAGAATTTAGATATTTTAGAATGCCCAATCAAATTGCAGAATAGAGGACCACCTTACCAAAGGCTAAATCTTGCCCAGGGATAGAATCCAGGGAGTAGTGTCTTACAAAAGTATGGACAGAGGCCCATGTGGCTGCTTCACAGATATTACGAATGGGAACACCCCTCTGCAGAGCAGTAGAGGCAGCCACACCTCTAGTAGAATGGGCCGTTAAGCCTACCGGTGGGTCCTTACCCGCCAGACAGTAGCATTCAGAGATTGACCAGATGATCCAACAGGACAAGGTCTGCTTAGAAACAGCTTGACCTAAACGCCTTCCATCGTATCCAACAAAGAGCTGATCGTCCACTCTGACCCGGGATATGCATGAGATGTAGAAACTCAAAGCTCTCCTAGGATCCAACCTATGGAGCCTCTCCTCTTCCTTACCAGGATGCGGAGGAGGATAGAACGCCGGAAGAACTACCTTCTGGCTCAAATGAAATTCCGACACAACCTCCGGAAGAAAAGAAGGACGAACCCCAAGGACAACCCTGTCCTTATGGAACACAGTGAAGGGTGGTTTGGCGGAAAGTGCCTGCAACTCACTCACTCTGCGTGCAGAAGTAACCACAACTAAAAATACAATTTTAAAGGTTAACAGTCTCAATGGACAAGAATGTAAGGGCTCAAACGGAGCTCCCATGAGGAACTTTAAAACCAAATTCAAATCCCATCCTGGCACCTGGAAAGGCGACGGTGGAAACACATGAGTTAGCCCTTTCAGAAACTGAGAAATAAAAGGGATCTTAAAATAAGAACACTCCTCAGACGAGTGCTTAAATATGGACAGCGTCGCCAGGTACCCCTTACTGGTACCCACTTGCACGCCCTTGTGGGCTAACGAAAGCAAAAAAGACAGAACCACAGGAATGGCACATGAAAAAGGATCCAAATTCTGTACCCTGCACCAGTCGCAGAACTTTCTCCAACGGCAACAGTACAGGGACTTTGTTGCAGGCCTTCTGGCCGAAAGCAACACCTCCATCACGTCTTCAGGGAGGTTCCAATCCTTGTACCTCAACCTTCAGAAACCAAGAATGAAGGTTGAGAGACTTTACCTCTGGATGGAGAACCCGATCCCCCTCCCGTGAGAGCAGATCGTCTTGGTAGGGAAGACGGTGTGGAGGGCAGATGGACATGTCGAGAAGGTCCGGGTACCACGCTCTCCTGGCCCATGTCGGAGCAATGAGGATCATTTGGGAACCAAACCTCCGTAACCTCTGCAGTACTTGGGGAATGACTGGGACGGGAGGAAACGCATACAGCAGTGGGAAGGAACACTCCACTACAAACGCGTCCCCTAAGGCTCCTCTTGGAAGAAATTCCCACGAGCAGAACCTTCGCACTTCCGTTTGACACTTGTGGCGAAGAGATCCACTTGTGGGGTCCCCAAAGGGCGAAGATCTACAGAACCTCCTGAGCCAGCTTCCACTCATGAGAGACCGTGCTCTGCCTGCTCAGAGCGTCCGCCGCCTTGTTTTCGTCTCTGGTAAGATGAACTGCCAAGATCGAAATTTCCTGCTGGATGGCCCAGAACCAGAGCTGCATAACCTCTCTGCACAGAGGGAGAGACCCTGCCCTCCCCTTTTTGTTGAGGTAGTGCATGGCCACTGTATTGTCCGTCAGAATCAGGACATTCTTCCCCCGCACAGACAGCAGAAAAACCTTCAGGGCTAGCCTGACGGCCCTCAGCTCCAACAGATTGATATGGAGTCTGGACTCCGACAGAGACCAAAGGCCGCTGACTGTCAACTCCCCATCCCATGAGGGATGCGTCCGTCACAATCGTCACCTACGGCCACGGTAGCCAAAATGGAGCCTCCTTCATCAGATTGCCTTGGACGGCCCACCACAGAAGATCCTGGGCGACCGAGGGCGGCACCTGAACGGGATCCGACATCCTGCCGGAGGACTGCAACCACTGCATCATGAGAGCCCATTGCAGAGATTTCATCTGCAACCTGGCCTCTGGCACCAGTAGAATGCAGGATGCCATGAGGCCGAGCAACCTCAAGAACTCGAACGCCGGGAGACTCTGGGCATGTTGAAACTTGTGCACCATCTGTAGAATGTGATGAGCCCTCATCTGGGGAGGCGAACACAGCCCCAGGGATGTGTCGAGCACTGCTCCGATGTACTGGAGCTGCTGGGTAGGTGTCAAGTGGGACTTCTTTAAGTTGAAGCCCAGCCTGTGAAGGGAGTGGCAGGTGACTGACAGATGATCCAGGACTTGCTTGGGAGAGCGTCCCCTGATCAACCAATCGTCCAGGTAGGGGTAGACGTGAATCCCCCCTTTCCTGAGATCCGCTGCCACCACCACCATTAGCTTGGTGAAAACCCTCGGGCGGAGGTCAATCTGAACGGCAGGACCCAAAAATGAAAATGGGAGTCGCCAACCGCGAACCTCAGGTACTTCTTGTGCTTGGGATGAATTGGCACATGAAAGTAAGCATCCTTGAGCTCGAGAGACACCAACCAGTCCTTAAGTAGAAGGGTCTGGAGGACTTGAGAGAGAGTAACCATCTTGAACTTGTCCTTCCTGAGGAACTTGTTCAAACCACGCAAGTCCATGATGGGTCTCAATCCCCCGTCTTTCTTCGGAATCAAAAAATATGGGGAATACCATCCCTTGTTCCTGTCCGCTACAGGCGGACAGGAACAAGGGATGGTTCTATGGCGCCTTTCTCCAGCAGGGATTTGATTTCCTGAGCAAGGAGCGGATCCGGACTCTTCAAAGAGATCTTCCCCGGTGGATTGTCGTGAGGCCTCTGCCGGAAAGGAAGACAGTAGCCGTGGGCTATGATCTCCAGAATCCACGCATCTGAAGTAATGGCACGCCATTCTACAAGATGCTGCGCCAGCCTTCCCCCAACCGGCGAACCATGGGACATGGCCTCATGACTGAGCTGAAGCAGCTGCGGCAGTGCCTGAGGGCAAAGAGGCAACTGCCCGAGCAGCTTTGGCACCTCGAGTACCTTGTTTTCCACCTCTGGTACTCCTACGTTGGCCCCTTTGACTGGCAGCTGCCCTCTATCTACCAAAGGACGAGTAGTATCGAAAGGAACCTCCCCTCCATTGCTGTCCCCTAAGACGAAACAGCGGAGGTTGGCGATCTGCAGCGCTCAACGACTTTGGTGCAGCTTTGGAGGTCTGCAACCTCTCAAGGTTCTCGTCAGCCTTGCTGCCAAAAAGATGGTCACCATCAAAGGGCATGTTGAGAAGCCGAGCCTGTACATCAGGAGCAAACCCCGATTTCCGCAACCACGCAAATCTACGCATCACGGTGCTCGCCGCCATGGACCGGCTGACACAGTCTGCCACGTCCAGACCCGATTGAACGGATTCACACATGGCATCCTTACCATCCTGAACGAGGGCAAGAAAACCATCCCGTTCCTCCCCTTCGGGAATATGTACAGCCGCCAAAGATACACAATAACAAATCCACAGAGTGGTAGTGAATCTTGCAAGGGCACAAACAGAGTTGGCTGCTTTCAAAGCCATACCCCCAGAAGAAAATACCTTCTTCGCCCAACCGTCAAAGCGTTTGTCGTCCCTATCAGAGTAGGGTGCGTGGACAAGTAGCAGGGGTCACCACTGGCTGGACGGTATTTTTTCGGCAAAGACTTGTTCACTGCCAGGAGACTCTCCGGAGCAGTCCAAGCCGCTGCCACCCTTCTTTGTAAAGCCATAGGAAATGGCAACACCGGGTCAGTGGGTGGACCTTGGTCAAGGATATCTGTCAGGTCATCCTGCAGAAAATCCACAGGTGGAGCAGACCACCCCAGATACTCGGTCACCCTCGACATGAGGTGCCTGTAAGAGGAGTCAGCATGTGTACCAGGCTCAGGCCTGCCAAACTCAACCTCCGGGGAAGTATCAAGACCGCTTGCGTCATGTAAAGATTGACGAAGGTCTTCCAATTGTCTGGTCATAGCCAATAGCTCTTTGGCTATGACCAGACAACAGGTCATCAGGAAACACTGGAGGAACAAACCCCTCCACATCTGACCCTTCATCCACCTCAGAGATGTAATCCAAAGGCTGGAATAAATCCCTGGATGAGGGTACAGAAAAAGGTTCAAACACAGGCCTCACTGACCTACTCTGGGCCTTCCTTTGGGGTTTCCACCGGTCTCTGGGGCACCTCTGATAAAGCCACCTCAAAAGGCGTAGACGGAATCGGCGTCGAATGAGGCGCCGACGGCTTCGAGGCCGGAGCCCCGAGCATGTCCTTTGACGGCCTCAGAGCCGTTGACTTCCTCGGAGGCGGAGCCTCGAGAGAGTCTCTCGACAGACATGGCACTGATTGCGTCGATGCCTTCTTAGAAGGCCTGACCGGCTCCAACGGTCTCAAGGGCGTTGAGGACCGAGGCCTGGAGCGGGCATGGCTACAGCGATCAACCATGTCCGATCGGGACCTCGAAGGCTCCCGATGAACGCGTGGACCGCCCGAGCCCAAAGGCGTGCGAGCGGTGGCCCTAGCTCATTCCTTGCCTGCTTCACTCGAAGGCGCGGACGGAACGGAGCCCTGCGATTCGAAAATCACCATAATCTCCTTACGAAATGTGTCCCATTCCGCCGGAGGTGAATGCTTGTTGGGACAAGCTACCCGCCGTCTGGCGGAGTCCTCGGACGAGGACGGGGAAGGCGACAAGTGACGGTGCTTCGGTGAGTGCCTAGAAGAGGCAGAGGAATGGCGGGAACCACTCTGGGACCGAGACCCCCTGGACTTACGCCGACACGGAGGGTCGCCCCTCGAATCGTCGGTCGAAAGCCCAACGGATTTCGATTTACGGGGTTTGGAAACCCTACCTACAGAAAGCTTCTTCTTTCGCTCCAGCAAGGCCTTCTACGTTAAAGACTGGCATTCGTCGCAGTCATTGGTAGCGTGGTCCTCGCCGAGGCACCACAGGTAGACGTCGTGCGGGTACGTAAGTGACATCTTGGAACCGCAGCCGCAGCACTTCATGAAGCCCGACCTTGGGGTAGACGAAGAAGACATAATTCGAACAAGAAACCAAGAACGAAGAACCGATTCAACAGGTAGAAGAACCGAGGTGCACCGAGATTCCGAAGCGCACACGTTAGCAGAAAAAACAGTACTGATACTACAGGCGTCGTGCGTCCTACATATAACATCGGGTGACGTCAGCCGTCGAAGGAGGTCCTCGAAGGGGCATATCGACGTCATCGACGCAGGACGCAGACGCCGAAAATTTTCCGAAGCAGCACAGCTGTGGCGATTACGGTCATAGATGTGGAATACGTCGGAGGACACAATCCCTTCGAAAAAGCTACTTTACCACTATTCCAAACTGCAGAGCAAATAAAAGAACACCTGACAGCAGTTAGATCCATAGTGCAAACCAACATGATTAAATTTCAGGAACATCAGAAGGACTATCATGATAGAAAATCTGTATTAAGATCCTTTTCTATTGGTCAAAAAGTCCTAGTTCTCCTTCCTTCTTTTTAAAACAAAATGCTCTCTAGATGGCATGTCGCCACCAGATAATAGATCAGACAGGACATTATGATTACATAGTCTCACAACCGGATAGAAAAATCAAGACTCACATTTATCAAGTGAACCTTCTATAGGAATGGAAAAAGAAATCCCATGGTAGTCTTCCGTAGTCTTAACTAGCCTATTTTCTGATTAAACCAGCCTGAATACTCCAATTCACTCTGATATGGCTCAGAATTAAAAAGTAGCATCTAAAGGACCTCTAAGAACAGTTTCCGGATTTGTATAGAGAAGAACCTGGGAGAGTAAAAGGGATATATCATTATACTTGTACCTCTCCAGGAACAGTAGTCCATCTGAGGCCATAACGCATACATGAGACTAGAAAAACATAATTGAAGAGGAATTGGAAAATATGTTAAGGGCAGATATTATCGAACCCTCTCAAAGCCCATGATAATAACCGATTGTTTTAGTAGCCAAACCAGATCAATCATGGAGGTTCTGCATTGATTTCAGAAAGGAAAACGCGGTCTCCCAATTTGAAAGCTAACCCATACCCAATCATTTAGGGTCTGCTGTTTACCTTTCCACGATTGATCTGACTATGCGGTACTGGAAAGTCCATGTTAATCCAGCCGATAAACCTAAAACCACTTTTCCTGCTCCCATTGGGCTTTTCCAATTTAAAAGTATTACCTTTTGGCTTGCATAGGGCACGAGCTACCTTTCAAAGCTTAATGGATCAACTTCTCCACACCTATGCCTCTTTCTGTAGAGCATACAATAATGATATAATCATCCACAGTAAGTCTTGGGAAGAGCATCTAGTTACAAGGGCACTACGAAAAGCTGAACATTGCAAACACTAAGAAATGCCATCTAGCTAGGTCAGCAGTTAAATATCTTGGATTTTTCATAAGGAACAGACTGGTTCAGCCCCAGACAGAAAATGTCAAAGCGGGGAAAGAAACCCCAAATCCCAAAAGGAAGAAAGATCTATGAGCATTTCTAGATTTAGTAAGATATTATAGGTGTTTTATCCATAACTTTTCATCTATAACATCTTGTTTTACAGATAACTCAAAAATGCTGAGGTCAAGAAAATAAATTAAATGGCGTAACAAAGACTAACTATGTGTTGACACACTCAAGCACATTTTGTGTAGCAAACCTGTATTGAAGGTGGCAGATTTCAACAGAGTTCATCCTGCAAACAGACGCCACTCCCATTGGCCTAGGTGCAGTTCTTTCACAAGACCATGACGACATAGAGCATCTCATCCTCTATGTCAGTAGGACATTATTACCAAGAGAGAAAAATATGCAACTCTTGAACTCTAGTAGCCTTGGCAATCAAGTGGGCCATAACCTACCTCAAGACCTATCCGACAGGCTGGAAATTCAGACTTGTTAAGACCATGCCCGACTAACCTAGATGAGCCTCTGCAAAGATACTAATGCAAGAGTCATGATTTACAGCCCTATTGTTTTACTGTGTAGCACAGGAAAGGAAAGGAACAAGGTAGTGTGGACTTCCTTTCCTGTTTTCCAATAGGTGCTGAGAGAACCAGCAACATTAGGTGAAGGGTATGGGAAGAATCAAGTGGAGTCGTCACGAATTCCCTGGCGGTTACTGTAAAGACTGGTGGGGAGTATCTGTACTCCTGCCCTCTATATGGCAGAGTAGAAGCACAGAGCACCCCAGCCAAGATTCTCTATATGCTAGTTAAGGAAGAGCAATCAAGGCATAAGATCTCAGGTGGTGAAGCAGGCTGGTTCTTAAATGCAGTGTAGTCCCCAACAAAGGAATGTCCACAGACTATGTTATCTGATAACACATGCATTTCTTTATATAAAGAAGGTTCAATATATATACACAAGCAATAACACTTTGTACTTTGGTAAATCTAATATGGCAAATATATACAATGGGCCTCATTACAACCCTTGCGCTGATGGAATGAAGGGGGCCGGTACGGGACGGCCCCTTCATTCCGTCAGGGTCGATTACGAGGTTCCCTTTGCAGGACCCGGATCAGACGTCTGGTAACACCAGACGTCTTTTCTGGGTCCCGCGAGGGGAAGAGGGAGTTAACAACGGGACACTTGTAATGTGCCCGTTGTTCCCTCCCTCCCCATTCCCATTTGAGCCCCCATTTGAGCCCTAAGGGGGGGCTCAAATGGGAATGGGCAATGGTTCCTTCAAGGAGAATTTACTGGGTCCTCCTATGTCAGAATGACCCGGTAAGTCCCCAATGCAGGAACCCGGCAATGGAGCCCGGTTTGGAATAAGCCATGGTGCCAATAGCACCATGGCTGCCTCCAAACTCGTAATGAGGCCCAATTTCTATGTGGTACCACACTTAACTCTTGACTCCTTAAACATGCACCAATTGCTGATAGTTTCAATGGCATACAAATCAAACAGTATCAGCATCAGGCATAGGAAGGAAGACAAGTTAGGTTAAACAATGGCAGAATGGTTCTCTTGCTACTAAGACACAGTTCTGTGCGAGGATCCCCCGACCTGGGCAACCTGTAAATAAAGGGTATCAACAAGCCCAGTCCATATATGTTTGAAATAGTCTTGTTTCCTGCTAAAATGTTCTACTACGCCAATGCACCTGAGTTTAGCAGAGTTTCTTCGACGGTTTGTCGATGGATCCCTCAAGGGTGATCTCCCTTCGAAGCAGGAGCCACAGGGCGTCGATAGTCTTCGAAGAAGGCGAACACTGTCGTTGAGAGTCCTTGATGAAAAGAGTCTGACGCTGCAAAGATGACTCGACGAACGTAGGCCCGGCAGAGGGCGTCGAGTGTCAGCATCGGATGTCGGTGTTCGGAACTCTACCGCGGCTGGCTTTCGGATGTTCCTTGTCAGCGTCTTTGTGGACTCTGGGTGGCAGTAGGCAGTAAACCCGCTGGCGGATTCTCCTCAGTCGACGACCTCGACTTTTCTCCGGCGGGACAAAGCGGTCGATGGTGATGGCAAGGGAGTCCTTTGTTTCAAAGTTCATAGGGAAAAGGTGGAGCGTAGCGGCTCCGGTCGTCGAGCAGCACTGCGTCAAGCTGTCCTCGCTTCTGGGCACCACGACTCGACTGGCTTCCTGTCCCTCCAATGCATTTCTAGCATCACAGTGACCTCCTCCCACGTGGACAGAGGACGGCAGCCACTACCTGATTCCGACCCTGGGGGCAGTTATATGAGGGAGGATCACATTGGAGGACATAACTACCGGGGAGACATTTTTACTCCATTGGAGAAGATGCAGTATTCCCCCTTTCCCATGAGGAAGACCCCTTATTCCCCGAGTTTCCTATGGCCTATTGTCAGTCTACTCAAGTCCCGACCTTTGACACCTACAGAACATACTCAACACCTTTTTCTGATATGCCCTTACATGAAATCCTGATCGAAAACCAGATGAGAGTTGAGCATCCAATATCATCATTGGACACCATATCCCATAATCACTCAGGCATTGAGACTAGGAAGAGGAGTAAGGAATTTGTGTAAAGGAACAGGAGCTCAAAGTATCACATGCAGACTAGTTGTTTTGCCATATCTTCAGTGCGCGGGACATTTAAAAGGTGGAAAACGCACTAGGGAAGTGAGCTGTGCTTGAGAGGGCGTTAAGCCCCAGATTAGGACTTTTGAACATGGAGAAGGCTGCAGGAATGGAGGAAGAGAAGGCTTGTGTAAGCCAAGAGAGTCGTGGAGAAGAGAAGAGCCGTACTGGAACTCCTGGCAGTCAGATCTCTCACTGAAGTGGCACTCTTCATTCCCGAACGAAAAGGAAAGCCAGCAAGTCACCGCAGAGCCCAGTAAGCAGCTGGAAGAACATCCGCACACTTCCCAATGGAAAGCGGATGAAGGAGCCAGCCTGCAAAGGTGTGATGAGTATCAGAAAAGCTGGAAAAGACTGAGTGAGTCTTCCCAAAGCAGCTGGGGACCCCGGGGCATTCCGACAAGCACAAGAACACAGACTGTTTGAATGGTATAAAATTGCTAATGTTTGCAAATCCCAAAGTTTACAAAATCAATACCCAATAAAAAGAATGTTTGAATGCAGACAAGACAAAGTCCTAAGACAAACACTAACCCAAAGATGCGTGAGATGCCAATGTGGGGGAGAGGTTTGAACCAGCATTGCCAAAAATAGATATACCAAGCACCTCACGGTATATGCTATTATGATGTCACTAAAAGAACTGAGAAACATAAGAAGTCCTGGTAGGGGAGTATATAGCAGGCAATTGAATTTGTGTACAGGTTTTTGGCAGGAGAGTATACCAGATAATGTGCAAACCGACAAAAGAAGCCCTGGCAGGCACGTGAACTTTGCTGCTTAAACAAGAACTTTATGAGTTCAAAGCAGATCTAAATTAACTGTTACTTAAAGGAACACGTTTGCAATCCCATTTGAAGAATATACGGTAAGGGAAATATCCTGTCCTTTTTGGAGTAAATTTTGCTTGGAGTTATTACTTTTGGTTTTTGAACACCTTTGCCATCATCAAGACAAAGAGCCTCATCACGAGTTGGGCGATATTACCGCCGAGGCTATTAGTGTTACTTTCAAACCCCCCGGCGCTATTAGCGCCGGATCACGGGTTTGGCAGAATGGTAAGTCCCCATTCCCCATTGGGCCCATTTGGGAATTCCCCATTCCCTATTGGGCCCAATGGGGAATTTTCGGTGCCATTACCGCCAGCTGTATTAGCGGGCAGTAATAGCGCAGAAAATTGGCACACTCGTGGTAGTTTTGCCCCAGCTAAGAGCTGGGGGTAAATCCTGCAAAACACATGATTTGACACCCCTTAAATGCAGCGGTAATAGCAGTACCGCCGCATTTAAGGGTTATCACTAAACTTGTGATGAGGCAGAAAGACATTTCCTTGTACCCTTTGTTATTTTGTTTATAGTGTCAGGGCCAGGATATGACGTTTTGGACAGATTATTAGTTACAGACTTCCTGACACAGACAGATTCTTAGTTTAGCTTCCTAAGTAGGGAAAGTCCCCTTTAGAATAAGGCTAGAAAGGTATTTTGCCAACCTCTTCATTTATTAAATGCCTTTGTTCAGCCTTTGTTCAACAATGTGGACACTGTGTCCGCCTCTCATTGCTGACCTCTCATATATCACACATCACATCACATTCTCTGTAGAAAACGCCCTACAAAAGGAGTGTGCACAACGAAGGTCTGCAGCTTGTTCACGCAGCGGGTAGTAGTAACACCCATCAGGAACATTATTTTCATTGAGAGGCACTGAAATGAGGGCATAAGCTCAAATGGGAGTACCATCCAAAAATGCTGAGACCAAAGCAGAAAGGGCTTTGGAGGGCAGGAGTTAACTGACCCCTTCAGAAAATCCATAGTAATTGGAATCATGAAATAAAGAGCTATGCCAAGGTGTCCTCTTGGACGTGAATATAGCAGCTAATTATGGTGCCTATATGAAGGTCACCCCAGGTCTATTACAGCAGAATTTCCAAAACAACAGCAATGGGAGATAACAATAGCCTATCTTAATAGCCAATTGCGAAGATTCAGGAGAGTCAGGCTGGATGAAGAATCGGACCGCCAGGATAGGAAATGAAGCTTTCCTTAGAGGAAGCCTCCACAAAAGGATAAAGCTCCAAACTGTTCTTCTTGGCCAGACTAGAACCACAGGTATCATGGTCAACCTATTCCAAATGCAACTGTTTCAGGATTACAGGAATCTGAGTAACAGGTGGAAGGGCACTCAGAAATGCAGAGTGCCAACCCATAACCATATCATCCTGCAGTGATCCTCTGGAGGGGAAACTCCAAGGATTAGAAGGAGGCATTATTAGGAGTTTGGTAGTGAGCCACCAAATCACTTTAGGAAACCTGGTCCATTTTGCTAGTAGTAGACAATACCAGTAGGTACCTCAAAGCAGGACCCTTGAGGAGCACTTGGTTTTCATAGGGTTCAATCCTTTTGAGCTTCTGTTTGCCTGTCCTGTTAGGGGTCCCATAAGTCCAGTTATAGAAGGATGTGAGGGCATCCCATAAAGTCCTATTCATGACAAAGTGAACTATGTGCTTGGGTTGAAATCAAGAATGGCCCGGTAGCTGGAACAGTCCAATAAAAAACATACAGGCCAGCCAGGAATTGATGAAGCATTGGCATGACCAGAATGTCACTTTCACAGTACTCGCCAGCACACACAACCGGCAGAAACCACATTACAGCAGGGATGATTTGGTGTTGGCTCTGGGAACAGATGTTGAGTCTGAAAAGGAGACTGATCACATATTAGACACTTACTATACACAAACAACAGAAGGGTCTATGGAGGATGTGCAGATTTGTAGGTTTGTTTTCGCCGACTCCAAGCACATGGTGTGTCATAATACAGCCACAGAAAACCTCAAGCCAGTGAAACGGAGTATATATATATATTAAGGATGTCTGACATAGTCAGAGACACCTTCAAGTAGGAAGTCTCTATGATGTTGAGTCATCCCATAACTTATTAGCTAGCCCTGTGGTGATAGTTCCTAAATGGTCCAGCAATGGGATAACGGAGTACAAAGTCTGCAATTCTGTGACCAAGACCGATGTACCATACAGCCCATACCGCATGCAGAAGAACTCATTGTCAAGTTAGGTGCTGCCAAGTACAGAAGTACCTTTGACCGGACTGCCTGGTAGTAGCAGATTGACCTAATTGACAAAGGAAAAAAGGTCAGCATTTTCCACCCCAGAAGGGAACCATCCATTCACGGTCATACCCTTTGGGTTAAAGAAACCCCCTGCCACCTTTGTGTGGATGATAAACCAAGTCTTATCTGGTTTGGAAAAGATACAGTATATCTGGTCAAAACCATTTGATGTCATTCTATGGTCAACCTGATTTCTAGTGAATCATTCAACTGTCATGATTTTGTAGATCACTCTCTGGGACTAGGTTTCACCCAAAAACAGACTGGGTTTCAGCCCTAGGAGCTTCCTTTGCTCTCTGCTTAGAAGGCTTGACACTTTCCCAACAGGGCAAGATATATCCAAGGGAAAAGGGGCAACCAATGCGTCAAAGGAAAACCCTGCCAGCACAATGGGGGAAGTCGCACCAGGGCAGTGATTACCAGAGTCTTGTTGATTTAAGGCAGACGGGGCAGGAGTAGGTTTAGAGAAGCCTAGAAGTTGTATTCCAGCCAGAAGAGGGGTTCTTAGGCCACTCACATTTCTGGTGCCCCATCCCCACTTCTTGCAGACAAAGCACTCAAGGGGGTGGTTGACATCTGGCAAGACTCTGGTTATTTCAGCAAAGATTTAACCCTTAAAGAATGGACCAGTCTGCTGTGGCAAAATGACTATAGAAAGGGGTTGGGACTCCTCTTAATTGAATCATCTTTGGCCCACAGGAAGAAGGTTTCAACTGCAATTCTATTGGGTCCAATCTGCCCACAGTGCTCTACAATAGAGGGGATGATAAAGGGTTCCAAGGAGGGAGCAAGATTCTCCCCTCACCCAAATCAGAGGGCCAATTTAAGTGAGCTATTGTTGGCCAAGGACTGAATGCTGCTGAAGCACTGGTATTGAGGACCCTGCCTACTGTGGGGTACAGCCCACGCATGCGCTCTCTGACAACCCTGGCTAGGAATGGAAGAAGTACTTACCTTATCATTTGGAACCCTGGATAGGGTCCCACAGCAACTCGGAACAAAGCAACAGCTTTGGGCTTGGTTTTACGCCTTAAACCACTTTGATGCATCTCAAACACTTTTAAATCAATGTTGCACTGCAACAAAACACAAGACAGATGCCTTTAGCCTTTTATGTTTTTTGAGCTGCCTTGAACCATTGGAAGGAAACATCACAAATAGTCTTGATGTAGACTCGACCCATATGGAGCACCTACTCAAACTGCAGTAGAGCACATTGAAGCCCGGCTCAATGTTGTCAAGCCCACAGAACAAACCTGAAAGGTATGTGTGCTAATCTTGTACCCCTCTTCTGGTTTTAAAGGACCCTAGAACCATTTAAGGCTTGTTTAAAGTCATTCACAAACTGGAACATTGTTGCAGAGACTATTGCCGGTCTACAACTGTCTTTAATCCCAAAGTTCCCCTTTTATTCAAAAGTTTGCATATTCTGTGTCTCCCTTTACAGGGGTCGATAATTCACGTTTTAGTAGTGTATTTGTATTTTTAAAGTTTGATTAAAAGACTATTTTTATATAACCTTGATTGGGCAGTTCCTTTACTTTGGTACCAAAGTACTACTGTTGTTTTGATGCTTATTTGCTGGCTCACACCCCTCAAGAGTGCAACATGGGCCCACGAGGCGAAGGTTGTATACCATTCATGATGTGCCCATTGTGTCTTTATGACGGAGATCACTGCTGGTTTAGTAGCACTGTGGGATAGAGTAAGAGTTTAGAAACCAATACTCATCTCTGAAGAGAAGTAATCCTTTTATCACAGTAACAGAATTACAGCCAAATATTGAGTGCACTGCTGAACTTTCTATGAAGCCCTATGTCTGGGAGCACGTTGGGGAAATTGTTGTTGTTCAACCACCAAACTCGCACGAGTCGGGTCAGGTAAACATGATGCCCGGAAACTAGCTTTTTTTTGTGTATGTTTTTTCACAGCGGTCTAGAATATAAGAAGTACGGAGGAAGATTTCATCTACAACAAGGGTCGGCAACCTTTGGCTCTCAAGATGTTTGGGACAACAATTTTAATCAGCCCTTGCCAGCTGAAGTAATTATTGGATACACAATATATATTTTAATTGGTAATTACATTATATATTAAGGGGATATGAACGGAGCAGTGGAGCTATAAGTCCTCCTCCTTCTCCAACCGCCAGCTCTCTCGCCACTCACATTCCATCCCTCACATTCCTATTATAGAACTCTTATCATGGATGCCAGCTGTAGTTATACAATACTACACATCCCTCTTCTTCCACAAGACCTTCATCACTTGGCAAAGTCCATCAAGTGAATTGGTCTCAGATCCCTTCTTCCAAATTGAGATGTTGAGGCCGGCACCACACTCGGTATATGTGTTGAATTGAGAAGGACGAACACTGACTCAAAATATTCTTTCCTACATCCACTTCATCATCACCATCACCCTCATCATTACCATCACTAGGCATGAATATCACCCGACCATTATTCCACACTCTGCCGTCGCACGTTCTCGCAGCATGCTTGAACACCTCAATTACTTTAATAGGATTCAACCACTTGCTGCAGTTCACCCTAAGCGCCTCTGGTAGCCTAATCCTCACACAACAACCCACATAGGGAATCTTACTAACTCTGAACCTCCTGTTGCCATGCCATGATTTATTATTAAGTTGTCTCTTCCTGATATTTGCTTCAGCATCACTCAATGACACTTATATACCTTAGACAGCACTCATCCACCCTGGAAACAATTTAGTGTTAGCTCTCCTACCTCTACTCAACTCAAAAGGTGACACTCCTGTCGTGCTATACGGAGTAAACCTATGTGTCACAACAGTCATCCTCACCACTTCCTTCCAATCTTCCCATTTGACCAAGCCCACCTATTCGCTTCCTTTAGTACCCTGTTATACCCCTGAACAATGCCATTCGTCTGATGATGAATAGCACTGGTTAAATGTGTAATAGACTTTCTTCTTAAATACTCCTCCATCTCCATGGACTTAAACTGGGAGCCACTATCGGACAAAATCACCTCAGGATAACCCTCACGACCATACACGTCTTCAGAAAAATTCAATAATACCTTGAGTCGAAACATTTGACAACATCTTGACCTCAGCCCATCTTGTCAACATATCAATTACCACAGCACAAAAGGTCTGATAACCTTCACTCCACACAGGACCTAAAATATATATAGCTAATTTCTTCCAAGTCTATCAGGTACATCTGTCACCACCATCGGGTACTTCTCACCCACACAACCTTTGTCACACTTGTTGCAAAAGATACAATTCCTGATGCTCCTTTCAATTTGTCACAACCAGGCCACCAATATGTGCTTCTTATTCTGTTCTATGTCTTGGAGATTCCTTGATGTCCTTCATGCCTTAACAATATAATTCTCCATCTGATACCCTCAGGTGGAATCAACTGGTCTCCCCTCAACAAGTAATCATCCTGACTGCTCAATTCATGTCCGACACTCCAAAACCCTTCAGCTCCAGCTTCTTGAACCTTCTCAATTGGAAGCATTCTTGTGTTGAGATTTTCCATTACAAACATTATTCTGGCATCCTTTCTTATCTCCTCTGCCCATTCCTGTCTGGAGATGGCAGCATCCTGCAGTGCACATATCAACTTGTGTTGGTCTTCTACTTCTTCAACCTCTTCCTGAAGGTTTGTCATCCTTGAAAGACAATCTGCAGCATAATTCTTCATACCAGGTATATACTTCATTTCAAAATCAAATTCCTGCATTCTGGAAACCCATCGCCTTATTCTTCCTGATACTTTGTCTAGACCCTTGGTCATGAACACTTCCACCAGTGGTTTGTGGTCAGCGTGCAATTCAAATCTTGTTCCCAATACAAAGCTTCTGAACTTGTTAACTGCGCAAACAATAGCCAGCGCTTCCTTCTCTATGGTAGCATATGCCTTCTCTGCCCCTTTCAGTAGCCGTGAAGCAAATGCTATCATGTACTCCTTTCCTTCATGTACTTGTGTCAACACTGCCCCTAGACCAACATTGCTTGCATCAGTCATTATCATCGTGCGTTGTCCTCGCACATAGTTCCTCAATGACGATGCTGTTCCTAAGGCACTCTTGATGTACTTGAATTCTTCCACACATGCTTCACTCCATTCAAACTTGCTGTTCATTTTTGGCAGATCCCTTAACATCTCTGTGTGCTCTGAAAATCTTCGCACATACTTCAAATAATATTCAGCCATGCCCAAAAAAAACTCAGCTGCTCTCTGTTGCTTGGAGTGGCCATCTCCTCTATAGCAGGCATCAATTCAGGTCTGGGTGCAATGCCCTCCTTTGATATGACATGTCCAAATATGTGATTTCTTTCCTATTGATCTTTGATTTTTCCTTGCTAAATTCATACCCACATTATATAATTTTCTTAAGACCTTCTCTAGTGTTCTTCCTCCGTATCTGCATATGAGTATATCATCTTGAAAGAAGATGACACCTTCATCCCCATCAAATATACAATGCATAATTTTCTGAAATACCGAGGCTGCCGAGATGAGTCCAAAAGGCATCCTCCGGTACTGGTACAACCCTTCTGGTGTGATAAATGCGGTCAGATGTCTTGAATGGAACTTCATGGTATGCAGAGGTAAGATCCAATGTCGAAAATACTTTAGCCAATCACATGGTTGAAAGCAGTTCTTGGATATTGGGTGACGGGTGTCTCTTCGGAATAAAGCATTTGTTCAATTCCCTTAAATCAATACACACCCTCACTTTTCCAGAACCTTTCCTCACGATTACAAGAGGTGAGATCCATTCTGCAGCATCAATTTTCTCTCTGTTCCTTTGTTCTTCTAACTTTCTCAGTTTTTTTAACCTCTTCTCTCATAGCCAATGGAACACTTCTCAATTTCTGAGCAACTGGTTTACACACTTCTTTGAGCTGGATGTGGTGTTTAATGCCTTCAACACACCAAATCCCATCTCTAAATACTTCAATCTTTAACTTCCCTACATCCTTTTGATTTGACTCCACAGCATATATCGATTCTTCTGCACTGGCGTCCAGTTGTACTTTGAGCCATGCCTGATGTGTCCAACTGAGTAAAGGCGATGCGCCTTTCTTTGAGACAAACTTTTCCTACAGCCGTCCTGTCTTTGACGTGGCCTTGAACCAGCCTATGATATCAATCTTCACACCTCCATAGCCTCTGGGATTGATGTCAGCTTCATTCAACCACTTAGGACCTAATGCTTCTGGTAATAATGTATATGTTGTTCCAGAGTCTGTCATCATTCTAATCCGGTTACCATTCACCATGTTAATGGTATTCGGACTTTCCAATTCTACTTCGTTATCTTTGCCACAAATTGCGAAAACACATTCATCTCCTTCATCACTTCCTTCATTTCCAATCCAATTCATGCTGCTCCTTCCATTTCTGCAGCATTTAGCCAGATGACCTCTCCCATTGCAATTTCTACATAGTATATGTAGAGCAGGACAGTCAGGACTGCGGGCCCAATGTGATGGGCCGTCACATCTGAAGCAGGCTCTGCTCCAACCTCTGCCTCTTTGACTGCTTTGAGGTCGACGACTTCCCATGAAACGTCCCCGATTATATCCACGACTTCTCACAACCCCATTGTATCTGGATGGGCCTGGAATCTCCTCTCCTCCTTATATTGCGATTGTTGTGATTGTTTACGTTCATTACATTGTCGGACTGTGCAGGTTGCAGCATATTAACAGTTGGTTCTGCCTTTATCGAACTATCTTTCACCCTGCCTTCTAATGTCTTGACACAATTTTCCATATGCTCCATCTCTTTGGAAATCCGTAATACTACATCTAGAGGTGGATTGTCTTCAGCCCACAACTTCTCCCGAACTTTGGTACTGCCACATTCTAACATGAACTGATCTCTTAATCTTTCTTCTAGTTGTCGGCCAAATTTGCAATTCTTTGCCAATTTCCTGAGAACTGTTATATACTGCTCAACACTTTCTCCTGTTTCTTGTGATCTTTTACCAAATATGTATCTCTCCAGTACAGTGATCAGTTTCTTTTCATAGTGTTTACTCATTTTCATGATGCACTTTTCGTACTCGTTCATATCCCCACATTCTGCTACTGACAAATCTGGTAAAGCCTCATATTTCTCCTAGCTAGCTGGACCTAAACAATGTAGAAGCAGTGATTTCTTCCTCTCCACACTGTAATGTGTGCCGCACACCACAGTGGCATAATGTTCGAAGGACTTTAACCACCTCTTCCAAGGTAGAATCAGCTCACCCATCTCTGGTAGAAACATAGCTGGTGGTGGGACACTATGCATCGACATGTTCCTTGTAGAGTTTCCTGCTCCACTTAACTCAATGGTTGTGATTGCTTTTTTTTTTTGTTTGTTTTTTTTACTCTTCTTGCTTATTCTTGTTCCTTTTACTGCCTACAATAGCATTTGTCCTCTTATTTAGAACTTACTATCCGCATAGAGCATTGTGGTTCTTTACAGTCCACCAGTGTATTATGTTAGTATCTAGACTTTAGAAGAAAAGAAAGAAAAGAAAAAAAAGGAACATCTATAAAAAAAAAACTGAGACTGAGACAAGGAAGAGGAGAATTGCCCTTCAATACCTTCTGATGCTTGCGCCTGGCTTCCGCGTGCCTGACTGCCACACGTATCGTCTTTTCCTTGAAAGCGGGCCTATCATAGCCCGTTACACTGCTCCCCACCAAGCTTCATAGGGTTGCGTATAGGGTTGCCTTGGAAACACTCATTAACAAACAAGATGACTGCACGCAAAGGACGTTTTATTAGGGTTCTTTTCTTTAAACTAGCGTTGATCATACGCTTGTGATGCACTTTTTTATATGATGCAGCTGCAGTAATGTAGTAAGTCCTCCCTTTTATATATCACAATGCACAGTACTTTTCATCGCTGTCGAGATCTTCCTTACGGTCACTGTTTAACGAGGCTCGGACTGCTTTCCGGTGCTATTTCTTTTAATCTTCGGTTTATATCTGCGCACAATCCCATCCTTGTTGCCACGTGAAGTAATTGGATACACAGGAAGATTTTATATATATTTTAATTGGTTATTACATTATATATTAAGGGGATATGAATGGAGCGGCAGAGCTAGAAGTCCTTCTCCTTCTCCAACCGCCAGCTCTCTCGCCACTCACATTACATCCCTCACATTCCTATTCTGGAACTCTAATCATGGATGCCAGCTGTAGTTATACGATACTACACCAACATAGTCATTGGTTACTGATCATAGGAATTTTAGTCAAAAACAAACCTCACCCCCCACCACCTAGACCGACAGAACAAACTCTTGTAGGCCTCTGCTGGAAGGCATGAGGACTCGTGCTCTGCTTATGACCCCAGAACGTGTGTACGTTATTACAATGATAAAAGGAAGGCATGCATCAGTGGGACCAGTATACAGTTCAGGAGGCTGGAGGGCATGGCCATATCTCCTGTGCTGGGCTTCTCTGAAGTCCTTCATGTCTGATTTGGCTCTTAAATGTCTCTGCAACAGAACAACTGCAGTACCAGAACCATGCAGCTGGTGTAATGGCGATTCCAGAGGACAAACTACCCTGGATACCTAGCCTCAAAGCTCTGTCCAATCAAGCAGCAAGCGGCGGCTCTGCAGTAAACTTTGGGACATTCTACAGATAAATGGCTGGCATGGACTTCCCACATTAAATTGGGTATTGGCACCTGTTAGAACAGTGCTTAGAAGCTTCAGGAAACTGTCAAGAAGTGCTATATAACAACACACATTCATATACCCCCCAAAGTAACTCAAGCACCACATCAGCCCAGCCCCTACTGGTTCAAATGGTTACCAACTCAACTTTCTGGTTTCAGGCACCATAATAGCAGCCTTGTCACAAGACCCGCCCACAGACCAACAAGATGCTGTTCTGGGGTTGGTGGGACAAACTGACTAGCATAGTAAAGACAGGGACAGTAATGACTCAAGCATCTACTCTGCACGGGGCTAACTCTCATTCGCCGACACACCATAATAAAAAAAAATGTAAACGTGTATTTGTAATTTTCATACCATGCCAGTGTTCCATAACTTAGTTTTATCCCATTATTATGCTCCGTACACTTCTTCAGCCCATTAATACAAACGCTCAAAGAAGATAACTTGGCCTCTATCATCCAATCTGCCTACTACATTGCTCCCCTGCTCGAATGATTGGTCTTCCGGCCCCTCCCCATGGGCATCCCCCACCGCCTGGAGAATGGTCAGGATCTCCCTCACGCAACCATTAATCAAGGTTATCTGAAGAGCTAAGGTCAACGTAGGTCGAACCGCGCTTCAAGCTTGGCCTAGACCTCATGCCATACTGTGTACCGCGCCACTCCGTCCCCCAATGTGTCCAGTATTGAGGTAACATCAAGCTCAGCCCACTTCCTTAATTGCATGTAACCTAATGCACACTGGCTTCATTGCTCTGAGGGTATTTGGTCCCTCAACCACAGGATCTCAATCCACAGCAAAATATCCCGGAACGGGCAGAGACCAAATGAAGTCTGTGTGTTCGTTTTGTACAAGGAACTTTGATAAAAGAGGCAAACTCATGGGGAGTGTTATGTGTCACCCTCCAAGTGTCTTGCCCTTTTACTATAGGGAGCGTTGGGTGTGACCCTCCCCAGTGTATTGCCCTTTTAAGATGGGCCATGACTGTTATGCCCCAAGCTAATAAAAGGAGCCCCTGCTTGCACATGCGACAGAACGGCTGCCGACTCCAAGAATGGATCTGCTGTCTCCATCTCTCACTTTGGACCTGTAGGCCCACACCGTGTGAGCACAGTCCTGCAGGTCCCTGCTGGTCTGGGTCCGGCCCAGGCACCCTCCATCTAGGATACCACCAGCATCCATGTTGCCCTATGGCCTCTCAGGGTCCCGCTCTGCAACATCCGTAAATCCGGGCGACACCGGCAAACCCAACAGGGTGCTGTGCCCCCCAGCAGCTTTAAGCCAGCCATGTGCTCACAGCCTGCCCCACAATAGGGAGGAAAGACAAGGAGCCTTACTGTGTATGCAAGAATCATTAAAGATAATACAATTAAAAAATATAAAGTATTTGACCCAAATTCCTGAAGAAGGAAACACATTACGGAACTTCCTCCTCCGAGGTTATCCTTTAGCTGCTTAGTTCATGTCGATGCCACTGGGGTAAATGAAAAGCAATAAAACACGTGACTCTTCTTATCACCTCAGAGCGGATCTCCCCCGCCCCCCCCCTTGTCCTCACTCTGCACCACAGGTGGTCGGGTGGCTGCCGGCTTGCAGTATTACTCGTTCCAACGCGGGGACGCGACAAGGCCGGGAACAGAGCGGCTTCTGGTCCCCGGCACGGCCTGCTGCAGCCAGCAAAGAGGCTTAGCAGCAGAGGCACCGAGGCACAAAAGCGGTCACATGAGAATGCAAACTGGGGCATTGTGATGCTGGAGCGTCGGACGTGCTTCAAATTAAACTTCCTCTTCCTGTTAGAATGCCTTATTAGGCTAAAACAAATACAGCTTTAAAGCATATCAAAAGGATTTGCAAATCTCTGAACAATGTCCGCTTTTCATGATCGGCTGATGTAAATGCAGGTTAAGCGATAAAAGGGAGATTTACACTTCTAGCTGAACTCAAATTAATCAGAGATTACACAGAAGCGGGTGAACACGTGTGTCACTTACCTGGCGCGGGCACACTAATGTTGTACTGAGGTAATATGAATAAGAAGGCAGTCTTTGCGGTGACCTGTAAAATAAAAAATAATATAGTTATTGCAAGTCTGTGTGAAATGTGAATGTTCATTTTTTTAAGTTAGCTATGCAGTGACATTAAATACACTGTGCCGCGATGCCCGGTTACATTAAGCAACCTGGAAAGGAAACAGCGGATGCATGCAGTGGGCACCAGCCACGCGTCCTAGGCCCAGCCGGCATTACCAAGCCGGAAGGCCTCTGGGCAAAGATGCCTATTGCCCTCCCACGACAATGGGCCACTGTGCCGCCTCGAAGGGACGGAATGCAGCCGGATGGGAGGCGGTGACATTTTAAGGGGTTGAATGCTCGCCCAAAGTTCACATTCTTGCTCATGGTCAACAGGCTTTGCAAGTTCGGCTCCTCGAGTTTCCCCCCCCCATTCACCGCATCGCCTCTGATCTCACTCAAGTCCATGGCGACGGCAAAACAAATGAAAATACAGCGCCGTCCAAAATTACAAGCAGGAGAGGGCGGCCCAGGTGTAGAAATGCACTCCACTGGTGCTCAAAACCACGCAGGTTTTTAAAGAGGGGCCCCTGAGGAATCGTCGAGGCATCCTTCACGAGCATCGTCTCATAGTACATGATACATTCTGCCTGCAACGTTGAAAAGCAGCGCCACCCCTGGGAGACTAGAAATCAGCACCCTAGTCGTGCATCAATCCAAATCGGAAGGCTTCGGGAACTGGTCCCTACCTCAAGGGTGCTAATTCACCAATACCAGGAGTTGCAGAAATGACGTCACACACCAAGTGATGTCAGCTGATCTTTGATCCTGAGGATATCACATGGAATTACAGAGCATGACATTTAAAACTGGTGACATTACCGGAAGTAAATGACAGGCATACACAATGTACAGGAGCTTACATTTCATAAAATACAAACCAGACAGACTTTTAGATACGAACCACATTTTAAATAGGGTGCTGCCTTGATATGCCATTGAGGGGTGATGTTAGGATGGGGTGGGCCCATTCGAACCAACACAGGCCAGCAGGGGTGGACTGGGAAACAAAAGAGGCCCTGGAAATCATGTTCAAAGTGGCCCCATTTTACAAATTTTCACTAAACCCAACCCTTTCCCTTTCCCCCAGATTGCCGAGGCCTACTGGGAAATCTCCAGAGCTCCATATAGGCCAGTGGAATGGCCTTGCATATGCCACTGCTGTTGCATATGGCCATTTACTGCCACCTTATACCAATTACAGCTGCACATGTTAGGTCTAGTAATTTAATGCCTAGCAAAGGTAAACGATTTAAGAATACTGGCATCTAATGCCTGTTAATGCCCTACAGACTAGGTACAGTCAAAATATGTAACTTACAGGAGTCATTCACGAATTGGCTAAAGGGTTGGGGAAGCCGGTCAGATCTCTCAGGTTTTCGTGGAATAGGAAGCTTTATGCCGTTCCATTGGGCCGAGGCTTGCCTTTATACGCAGACCTCTTGGAAGAGAGCCCAATCCCACAAATGACGACGCTGCAAACAGAGGAGCTAGAAAGGGAGATCACAAAAGAGGTAGCAGCAGCGTTGTCAGCACTCCAGTTCGGGAAAGCGCTGTGACGCAACGGGTTCCCGGGGGAATTATGGAAGCATCTCAGCAATGAGGTGACGGGACCCATGCTGGCAATGCTTGGGAGTGGGGGTGTAACCACCGACCTGTGCCAGGCAACAGTCATAGTTATTCACCAAAAAGGCTAAGCCGCCAGAGGACTGCACCTCTTACAGGCCCATATCGCTTTGCAACATGGAATCTAAAATCCTGGTGACTAGGTTGCTGGCGGTGTTGCCACCCAGACCAAAACGGTTTTCTGCCCAATAGGGAAGCGCACATTAACATTCGGCGGCATCACGCGGCTCTGGACAGGGCCGATATCATCTCTGGTCCGCTGGCGTTAGTGGCCATAGATTTTGAGAAAGGCTTTGACTCAGTCTACTGGTGCTTTGTCTGGAAAACCATGTCTCATATGGGCTTTGGGCAGACCTTTCTAACATGTGAGACTGTATGTGTGTCCCCGAGCGGCGGTTCGGGTCAACAGAGTGCAGTCTAGTCATTTCCCACTGGAGAGGGGCACGAGCCAGGGCTGCCCTCTTCCCCCAGCTCTGTTCATTCTGCCTATGGAGCCCCTGTCGATTTGGCTTAGAAGTGACCCTCTTATTAAGGGTTTCTGGTGGCCATCGGGACGGGAAGACTGTTTATCCCTGTATGCGGACGACCTATCTCTGTACTATCTAGGATGCTTTGGTTTGGCTACCATTGGGGGATACGATTTACTGCCTCGATCATGATGGAATGTTGAGCCATAACTTTTGTCCTGCCTTGTATATTTGGTTTCGGAAAATGTATTTACTTTTTTTTTTAAATGTAGGTTACAGCTTTATATAATCAGTTGCTTCTATTATATTCCAAGTTCATCCTCAAATGTCCAGTAATGCCACCCAATGTGAGTTCATATTCTGTATGGTCACCACTTGTGCCATCATATATGAAGTGCAGCCTCAAATACCCCAGTAATGCCATTCAATGCATTGCATGCATGGTATAAGGAACCATGTGCGCAGCCTCAGGTGAAATTGGTTCCATCATGTGCAAAGCGTCAGCCCCAAAAGGTTCCATTAACACTGCACAGTACCTGAAATGCATGACATCTTTACCATGGGTGATGTGCAGCTCTAAGGCCCCAGAAATGACTATGGCAATGAATGCCTCATGTATAAGTTACGTGCAGCCTCGTCCCCAGTTGCTGCAGTCTGATGCCAAATAAAGCCTCTGAACGTCAACCGAATGCCACTTAGCTTCTCATATTCATGGCATCTTTACCATCTGGGCTCTATAGCCTATGGCCAATCAGATGTTTTAGACTACGGCTCCCATGATCCACCAAATTAGCTATGCTGTATAAGGCTGATGGGAGATGTAGTCCAAAAATATCCAGAGAGGCAAAGGTGACAAGCCAATGCAGTAGGCGATGTGCAGCCTCATATGTTTATTTGCTGCCATCACATGCCAAGCATGGCAACACATTCCTCAGAAATGCCAGTTTATGAGTGAGTAATGGAGGAAGAGGAAGGACAATAAAAAGGGAGGTGTAGAGTGGAGGGAGACCACAGAGAAAGATTATTTGAGGCAAGCGAGAACATGAAAAATGTGAAAGAAAACCTTACGGAAGGCGAAGAGTGGAAGGGGTAGGGATCTGTCCGTCAGTGTGCCATGAATATTGCATTGGGGAGTGTAGTCAATTAAGGTGCAGGACTGTATGGCGTCTGCTGCTTGATGCAGGAGGCATAACCTGACATTGTGTGGCCTTTATTACAAGGCACCCTTTAGTGCCTTAGGCTCCGAAGTGCCTCAGGCAAAAGTACAGGGAAGGAAAATCTAAAAAACGCAATGAGACACAACCCAGGTGCAACATCGTGCAAAGGAGCACACATACACTGGGGCGCAAGAGGCAAAAAATAGCCGGGCAGAGCCAAGAGACGGGTCTAGTGGCAAGATCACGTTGGAACACACTTGGGATTAGAATCATATATGTAGCACAACCCAGAGGGGTAAATCAATATTTTGGGTACGGGTATGGTCCTGCCAACTTTGGTTAAGTACAGGGAGGCTCTGATAGATTTATTAGGGCACATGGGAGTTTGCTCACTCCCCTGGTTTATGTATATGAAAAGCTCCCTGATGATGTTAAAGTTGGATGATCTGTGGATGAGCACATCTGGAATTACCCAATGGGCGCCAAACGTTGATGAAGTTCGAGTCCTTCAACAAGACAGATGTACATACTTAACACGCACATATCGGGCCTTGAGACATATTTGACATTGGTAACTAAACCAGAGAACTCCATGTCTGTGACTAAGATTGGGAAAATTACCCATTGCTGCCTTTAAAGCACGCCAGTCTACCCCAACAGCTATTGGATGCCCCTTCTGTCCTGATGTGGAAGACACTTTCTTTTTATGGGCCAATGCATTAGCCATTGTGACGAAGAAACTTGAAACCTTCTCTTCTTGACCATGGTGTAAGTACATTACATGAGGGAGAAATTCCATGTGTATATTCACACTATGTTGCTGTGATCTTTGCAGTATCCGCAGCATAGAATTTCTGTCTCACATAATTAGGCCTGCTTGTGCTAGTAGAACAAGTATTGTAATAAGCCATGATTTGTCTTAATGACCTTTCGAACACGCATACCCTTAAGTGCCAAGGACGAGTTTGCATAGACTTGCATAATAACTTGGCACTTAGGTGGGATGACAAATACATGTTATTCTCCTTAGCAATTCTTGGCATATTTATTAGATATTTGCTGCTGATGATGAATTAGAGTAGGTGCCTTGAGAATGTGTTAAAATGGGGTAGTAGTTAAGGACAGTTTTTTAATTTTTATAATGATTTTAGATCTGGGTACTCTTGTGCGTAAGTTTGATTGTTAGTTATAACTGAAATAAAGTTATTAATAGGCTTCAGAAAGCACCAGCCACTGGTAAGGAGAAGATACATGGAGGCTGAAAGATGGGCAAGAGTTTCTTACCACCTTTAATGCAATTAAGACCTATCCACTCTCGGCACTTAAGTGTAACCAAATCAGACATTAGTGAGAATTTCAAGTACAAATTGTCAAAACAATAGGATTACAGAATATCCATGTCACCCAATGCAGGAGCCTGGGATACATTAAGTAAGTTACATTCAGATTTCACATTGCATAGTTCAGGGTTCGAAATTAAGTTTGGACAAGCAGGAGATACAAGCAGCTCCTGGGTATCCATCATTTGCCACGGACCAAGAGCTACGCCTGGGAAACAAGAAGCTAGTACATAGTGTTCCCCAAATCCAATTTCCACATAAGAGGCAAGCACATAATTGTGTGCATTATTTATAACCCCTTTTCTTTAAATGTTGTATAGATGTGTTCTAATGTACCTTCATGTTCGTTTATAGTACATTCTGCCAAACGCAGAGTTACATTCACGTAGGTTTGCTTGTTCAGCATCAGTTGGCCTTGGGTGCCAAAAGTAGCTCCTGGTAGCTGTTGGTATCAAGCTAGCGAGGCACTTCTAGGCTACAAATCAGATCTGAATAGCTCCCAACTCCCCTCAATTTCGAACCCTGATAGTTTCAACATTGGTGACTTTCCCAGCCTGAAGTCATGCTTCAAACCATTATATCTGCTGTTAAAATACCCAGACTGACTACCACCGGTGACTGTTCTACCAATTCCTTTCTTGGACTTGTAGTTCTGATAAGTCAAAAGATGCCCTAAAAAAGATGCGTATGAACACATTTACATTTAAACCTCAAGAGCGAACCTGATCTAAAACGTACACACCTAGCAATACATTCTTTATGATGCCCCTAACCACTAAATCATACCTGCTATGAAGCAGTTTCACATATTACATTCCTGCCCACTCCCACATTCATGAAACCATGCTGGCAAATTTAAGAAACCACTCAAGCTCCTGCTCCACAGGAGAAAACAGTATACAGTGATTATAACAAAATACAAATAACAATATACTTTAATAACAAAAAATAAATAATGAAAACATTTCACATTTTGGGTTAAAAGTAAATATGGGTGTGGTTGGGGTGGGGTAATTAAGCTAGTGAAATGGGGGGATTTGAGACCCCTTAAAGGAATGGTTCGGTCAGAAAATATTATTGGCCAAAAAGATGGCTAATAAAAAAATATATATTTTAGGTATTTGTTTTATTAAGTCCCTATGCAAAGTTCCGAGCAAATGAAGCTCAAACTTTAAAATTGCAAGCACTAGGGGGTATCCATTTTGTGAATTCAGGCAGCCTCCTCGGCTCTGCCTTTCCGGCACTAATCAAGCAGCAAAAGCCCCCTAATGGGAGCTTTTGCTTACTGCAGCCTAAGCAGAGCTGAGGAGACTGCCTTCACTTTCATTTTACGTTTCCTGTGCTCCCCAAGCCCAGGGAAGCACAGAAAACGTAAAATGAAGGCAAAAAGCCGAGGCGCACCAATTGAAAATATAACGTTGTTGTGTTTGTGAATGCCGTGGTTGGAAAACCACGGCAATCACAAATATAACAACGTTGTTATTCTGAATGCTGCAGCTTTCGCTGGGAGTCTCCTGGGCTCCCCCAACCCTCCCCAACCCCGGGGGAGCCCAGGAGACTCTCAGCGAAAGCTGCAGCATTCAGAATAACAACGTTTTTGGATTTGTAAATACTGCAGCATTTACAAATACAAAAACGTATTTCTAAACACCGCGGCATGGAAACACAACCACGTTGTGTTTCTGCCTACAGCAGCTTTCACTTTGCAGCTCTAAAAAAAGAGAAGAAAAAAAATAAAATTAAATATAAAGAAATAAAAAGAAATCGACATTTCTTCGTTATTTTTAATTCACTAAAACGTTTTCATTAGTAATGTATTGGTTATAAACACATGGAACAGAGAAAACATGTGGAAGGATATACTCAGGACATAAAATGTGGACTCACAAATTGAGGAAGAGATGGTGCGCTGTGTGCATGTGGAGAACGGAGGTGGCGAGTAACTTTTTATGCCTGGCTAAATTCTTGCAACGTGAAATGTGTACCCGTGGTATACCCATCTGCCGTTGATGAAAGTAAAGGGGTGGCACAAAACAGGACTGGGGAGATAGGCTGTGCCCCCAGTACTCTTTTACCAGCTCTTGTTATTTGATGAATGGGCTTTTAACTTCCCACTGTGAAATATTTCACAAAAACTGATGCAGCCAATTTACTTGAAATGCTGTATATTGTGACAATATTTTTTCATTCCTTCGTTTCTCTTTTTAAATGTACATCTTGGGTTGCCACAACCAGTAGAAGGCGCAGAAAGACCCCGCTCCCCCAATGCGCTCCCCAACTGTCTTTCTGTACTAATACCCCCACTTATTCAAAAGGTACTGCACCAGGTCTCTCTGTACATAATCACAAAATGCAAGATTATGAAGATTGAAGCCTGCAGTGAAAATCTCGTCTACCACCATATAGTGCACACCAAACCCACTCACTCACTCACTCCCCATCGACACTCTCGCAAGAAGGTACATCATGTGGCATACGTTCTGCACTTGAGCACACATTCAGTCTCACACACAAGGACATCACGAGTACGGGGCATGCGGCACAAACTGCCTTACGCTCCCATGGTGTGTGATCCCCATGCTATCCCTAATACGGAAATAGAAAAGGTTTTGTTTGTTGACCACAACACAAACTTTCAAAAAGCACAAGAATATCAAACTATAAATGTGGTGTAAATCAGGGTCTGAATTCGCAATTGCCGGGGGCTGGGAACTATTTAGCTCCTGGCTGTGCCCCAATACAACCTGGTTATCTTGCCACCAAAAGCAACCAGGGGATATTTTTTGACTCCAGGTGCCATCCAAACAGGGTGCAAAATGTGCACATGCCACTAGCAATGTCTAGTGAAAATTAATTCTTGCCGAGTAAGAAGTGCTGTGCTGTCTGTATATGTATAATTGAGTTGGTGAGTGACTTGTTATGGATGGCTAGTAGCTTACCACTTGAATTTGTTACACGGGATACAAAATGTTTTGTCACATGAACTTGTGTGCTTGACAAAGTGTATATGACATGCATTACTTTCCGTAAAAGCATTTCTGATGATTGTATCCGCTTAGATTCACATGCTGTGCATAGTCCGACATCCAGTGGTCACTGCAGAGTATTGCATTTTGTTTTTCGTAGTCGAAAAGGGGACGTCGACATAGGCGTGTCTGTAATTCTATCCCTATAGTGACGTGCAGTGTACCCACAATCCTTCACGCGTCGAGGTCCCTCTGTTTGTATTTTTTCTGCCCTAAGGGAGCCTTCTTAGACGTGAGTGAGTACAGAAAAGCGAGCGGGGAAGAAGGGTAGGCGCATGTGAATCTAAGCAGGTACAATCATCAGAAATGCTTTTACGGTAAGTAATGCATGTCTTCTGATGCTTGTTAATCTGCTTAGAATCACATGCTGTGCATAGACTAGCGAGGAGTACCCGGAGTTGGAGGTGGGTTGTGAGAAGGAACAGTAGAGAAAAGATGTCTTAATACTGCTTGTCCCACCTGGGAATCAGATCTAGAATGGGTATCTAGACAGTAGTGTTTTGTAAAGGTGTGTACAGAACTCTAGGTTGCCGCTTTGCAAATGGACTCAAGAGGGACATTTGCAATGAATGCTATGGAAGCCCCAGTGCCTCGAGTAGAATGTGCTCTTGGCTTGAAGGGTAGTTCTCTCTTAGCAAGAGTGTAACAGAGAGTGATGCATTGGACAATCCATCTAGAAATAGTGGATTTTGAAACTGCATCTCCTTCTCTTCCTGCTGCCACCGAGACAAAGAACTGATTAGTTTTTCTCAGTGATCTAGTTCTTTCCATATAAAACATGATGGCTCTGCGCACATCAAGTGTATTCAGGCTTTTTTCTCCCAAATTAGATGGGTTTTGTAGGAACGTTGGTAGTTCTATCGACTGGTTGACATGGAATTTAGAAATGAATTTCGCTGCAAACCTAGGATGCGTGCGTAGAACCACATTATCCTTGTGAACTGTTACAAAGAGGTCTAGTATAGAGAGCGCTTGTAGTTCACTTACTCCCCTAATGGAGGTGAGGGCTATTAAGAAAGCAGTTTTAAGAATGAGGTTCTTAAGTGTTGCCTTGCGCATGGGTTCAAAGGGTGAGCCCATAAGCCTGGTTATTACCACATTTAGGTCCCATCCGAGAGCTGGGTTAGATATAGGAGGGTGGATCCTCTTTACTCCCTCCATGAAGGCCTTAATAACTGGGACTTTCCACCATGACACCTTATGTTGGGACGTGGTGTATGCAGAAAGTGCAGCTAGATGAACTTTTATAGAATTAAAGACTAATCCTGAGTCTAATAAGTGAGTCAGGTAAAGAACAATTTGTGTGGGAGAGCAGTCAATGGGGTTGATGCTCTTACCTCTACACCAGATGACAAATCTTTTCCACTTGCTAGAATAGCAGTAACAAGTGTTAGGTTTTCTTGCCTCCCTAAGAATGTCCATGCATCTTTGAGGGAGCTGTAAATGTCCAAATTCTATGACCTCAGGAGCAATGCTGCTAAGTTCAGGGTCTGTGGGCATGGGTGCAGCGTTTTGCCCCTGTCCTGTGACAGCTTGTTGTACGGGCAGGGTAGTTTCACCGGTGGAACCAGAGACATCTCCATCAGGTGAGCGAACCATGGTTGCCGGGCCCACATTGGTGCCACTAGTATCATGCTGACTGGTTCTTGGTGCATCTTGTGCACTAGCTTGTTGAGAAGGGGAGTCGGGGGAAAAGCGTAAACAAATTTCCCTGACCATGTTATCCAGAGACCATTCCCCTTGGAGTGGTTCTGGGGGTACCTGGAGGCGTAATCTTGGTATTGGGTGTTCTCCAGAGTTGCGAACAGATCTATTTCTCGGAAGCCCCATTGTGTGAACACGTCGAAGACGATGTCTTCTTGTAATCGCCATTCGTACTCTCAGGGCAGAGGGAAGTCTCTGCTGAGTTTGTCTGCTAGCAGAGGAGTTCCCCTGGTACATGTTGTGACAACAGGAAAATGTTGTGTTTGAGAGCCCACTTCCAGATGTTCTGGGACAGCTTGGACAGTCCTGGAGAGTGAGTGCCCCCTTGCTTGTTCAGGTAGTACATGGCTGTGGTGCTGTCTGTGAGGACCATCACTGTCTTCCCTTGCAGGTGTGTCTGGAAAGCCTTCAGTGCCTTGAAGACCGCTAGTAGTTCCAGCAAGTTTATGTGTTTGAACGCTACACTCGGCTCCAAACTCCGTGTGCAGTCTGATGGGATAGGTGAGCCACCCAGCCTGTGATGGATGTGTCTGTGGTTAGAGTGGCTTCCACGGCGGGGGTGGCAAATGGTTTCCCTATTACGAGGTTTTCCTTCGACCACCACCGCAGCGAGAGAACCAAGGTCTGCGAGACCACCACTAGATCGTCCCATTGTCCGCTGGCCTGACACCACTGGCTGTTGAGCCACTCTTGCATTGGGCGCATGCGCAGACGCGCGTGAGGTACCAAATATATACATGACGCCATCATTCCTAGCAAACGCATTGCTTTGCATACCGTCACCTCTCGACCAGCTACATATTGAGGGATCTGAAACAGCATATTTTGGACCCTCTCGCTGTAGGGGAAGACGAGGCCGTCCTTTGTTCGTATTAGAGCCCCTAGGAATTGTTTGATCTGGCTGGGGTCTAGACTGGACTTCTTGTCGTTGATGGAGAAGCCCAGTTGGAACAAAAGGTCTACAGTCTTTTGGGTACTTGAGAAGCATGTCTCGTAGGAATCCCCTGTTATGAGCCAATCGTCGAGGTAAGGGTATAATGGGATGGACAACCTGCGCAGGGGGGCCGCTGCCACTGCCAGTACTTTCGTAAATACCCTCGGCGCTGACGCTATGCCGAAGGGTAGCACTCTGAACTGGTAGTGTTTGCCCTCTATCCTGAACCGGAGGTATTATCTGTGCGCTGGCAACAATAAAATATGAAAGTATGCATCTTTCATGTCCAGTGTTGTCATGTAATCTCCCTGTGAAAGCAGGGGGATTACTTCCTGTGGGGTCACCATACGAAATTTTTGAGGTCTGACAAATTTGTTCACTGGGCGCAGATCTAATACAGGGCGCATGGTTAAGTCCTTTTTGGGTACAAGGAAGTACACTGAATAAATACCTTCTGTTACCTGTGATAGAGGCACAACCTCTATTGCTCCTTTTTCTAGTAGCAGTTCGACTTCTTGAAGAAGGATGGCGAGGTGCTCCGGTGATAGGCGTCGTCCCCTTGTGGTCTGTACGTGGGGGACCGACTGAATTCTATGCAGTAACCGCGGGCTATAGTTGACAATACCCAGCGGTCTGTTGTTATTCCCTCCCATGCTGGTAGAAAAGATGTTAACCGGCCCCCGACCGCCGATGCATGGGAGGGGACCCGAACTTTCGGGTCATTTGGTGTTGGTAGCCGGGGAACCTCTAGGAGTGAGGCCCCGACTTCTTCCCTTGCCACGACGTTGTCCTCTCTGAGTGTATTGGCCACTGGTTCCTTGAGTAGAGGACCAGTTGCCTGCAGAGTACTGCTGTTGTTGCTGCTGTTGTTGACGTTGGCCTCGAAAAAAGCATTTGTTGCCGCATCCTCGCTTATCGGGAGGCCTTGAGATCTGATCTAGAGTCTTTAGGGTTTCGAAATCCTTCTTAGCGGTCTTCAGTGCGTCGTCCACCGCTTTCCCAAAGAGATTGGAATCCTCAATTGGTTTGTTGCTGAGTGACGACTGGGTCGCTGGCTTAAAACCTGAGTTCCGGAGCCAGACATGACGCTTGAGAAGTATCCCCTGGACTAAAAAACGGCCAGTCGTTACCGCAGCATCTAGTGTGTTTTTGATGATGCTTTGGTTAACCAGCGTTCCTTCCGTTTCAGGGGTTAACAAGCGAGTTCGTAAGGGCTCAGGGACTTCTTTGAGGTCTTGGCGTAACTTTCTCCATTGGGCATAAGCATAACTTGCCAGTAAGGTATTGTTATTGGCAATTCTGGTGAAAAAAGCTGCCGCGTCTGTAATTCTCTTACCCAGGGCGTAGAGCTTCTTTCCTTCCTTGTCTGGGGGTGCTTCGCTAGTTGATAGTGGAACCCCTGCCCTTTTCCTTGTGGTAGTTACTACTAAGGAATCTGGTATTGAGTGACCCTTAATGTATAATGGGTCCGATGGAGAGGGACTAAACAGCTTTTCAATTCTTGGGTTGACCCCTCTAACCAACGCAGGTGTTGATAGCGATGGGATGAGTTGTCTCTTGACTGAGGCAAGGAGGGGAATGGTCTGGCTACTAGGTGGTTTCTCTTTAATGATTTTTTCTATAAAATCTATTCCGGGAGTAATTTCCCCAGTCTCAATTTCACAATGTGCTGCTGCTTTCCGTAGTAGCGCGTTGAAAGTGGGTTGGTCATCTATAGGTGACGGTTTTCTGACTGGTGTGGTTTGAGGAGAGGACAGGTTCAGGACGTCAGGGTCTGTTGACGGTGCTGGGGACTGCCAAGGCTGTGAGCCACCTTCACCTTCTTTGAAGCCCCCCCACCCATGTCTGGGTTTTCCTCAAAACCTTCTTCTAGGTTTTGTTGGTCTTCACTATTTAGGAACTCCTCATTCTCTTGGAAGTGAGATTCTTCTTCAGTGAGGTCAAATGTGTTAACCTCCTCTTGAAGGGGGTTAAATAGTCTAGGGTATTTGGCCCTGGGGTCCTCACGAAGTACCTCTCTTGACCTCTTGGGTGTTATATGTTCAGGAGTGGACATAAATCTATCCGGCTTGTCCATACATGATTGGAATCTTTCAAAGGTCCAATGTGGTAACCCAGAACGGCCTGGAGGCGTAAAGGGAAGCTCCTCCGCCTGTAGCCATGTAGATCTGTCCCATAACGTTGAGGATAAACTCCCTTCGCCTTCTGAGAACCCTTCTCGTAGGCCAGGTCCTTCCTTCGACGGAGGGGGCGTGCCCTGCCTTCCTTCCGGCATTCTCGGCGTCTCCCTGGCCTTGTGAGCAGGGCTCGGCGTATCCCTCGCCGTCCGTCTCTGACCATCAGTGGAAACTATACGAGCCAAGCTCTCGACGATTAATTTCTCCATCGAGGGTTCATCTGGCATCGTGGTTGGCGGTGCAGAGTCCTTCTCGCCGACGGGCGCACTCTTACGAGGCACGTCGTCTGGCGTTTTGGTGGTAGCGCCCTTATCGGAGGGTGGCCCAGTCGCTAGTCACGTCTGTGGTGGCGGCGAGGGCTTGCGACCCTTACGGTCAGCGGAGGTCGCCATTAGGCCCGGCGTCTCTGTTGGCGCTAGGGCTTTCTTCGTCTTTGACGAAGAAGTGCCATGGGTTGTGTGTTTGTGTTTATGTTTTTTGTGTGTGTCAGTGTCGCCGGGGTGTTCATCCCCATAACTAGGGCGTGAGCCGAACTTGTCGGGGCCGGGGGCAGACACTGAGGAGCGGGTACGCTCCCTAGAGAGGTCTACAACCTCCGAAAACGAGGTAGGGTTATCACTGTCCTCGTCACACTCGGTGGCGGCTGCGGGTGAGGAATCAGCTCTAGACATAGCGTAGGCTGCGGTCCTTTAAAGTCTTTGGGCGAAGAAGTTTATAGGCCGCACAGCCGTCCTTGTTGTGGTCGAGGGGTAAGCAACGGTTAAACCGCTTGTGCTTATCCTTCCATGTGAATTTGCCCTTGCAGCGCGGGCAAAATCTAAAAGGAGTCCTCTCCATAGCTGAGGATACAGCTAAAAGTGATAACGACCCCGAAGGAAAGGGGGGGTGAAAAAGAAAGGCATTCTTAGAAAGAAACAGAACTGTCCCACGACCCCCACTCTCCCTACTGTATAGGCCGGTGAGGCCGGGCCATGTGTTCGGCAGTGCCGAAGGATCGCCTCCGTCTAAGTCACCGCCATCGAAGTTCTTCATCGGCGGTGAAAACAGCTTCGCCGTCGAAGGAGGGATATGATGTGATCTTTAAAGAATAACGACCAAGGGTCAAATAAATATTTTGCAATTTCTCTCCAACGAGCTCCACATTAAGGCGACCAATATCTGATATCTGGGCGGAAAAAAACAATCTGAGGGACCTTGACACGTGAGGGATTGTGGGTACCCTGCACGTCACTATAGGGATAGTATTAGAGACACGCCTATGTCGACGTCCCCTTTTCGACTACGAAAAACAAAATGCAATACTCCGCAGCGACCACTGGATGTCAGACTATGCACAGCATATGAATCTAAGCAGATTAACAAGCATCAGAAATGTGTATTCAGTGGTCGAAGTGTACGAAAAGAAGTAGTAGAACTATGTTCCCTGCTGGTCTGCCCCCGCTCTCCACAAAACTCATCACTGCGCCCGTCCCACACACAATCCAAACCCCCAAACAAACACACCTGATATTTAAGGGAATGTTCAGTACAGTGTACTGAAGTGCAAGCTTCAACTTCTTCCTACACTTTTATTTTAAAACTAAACTGCTCCAGAACGGTTTCTTTTTTAAAATAAAAGTATTGCAACAGTGAAACTTAAAAATAAAAAGTATAGGAGCACCGCTCCCGCCCACTTTGACCTCTGTATATTAGAACATTTCTAGAAGGCATTTGAAGCAAAATGCGTCAAATGTAATGGAGAAGAAATTGTAGCTGACATCTCGTGAACTTTGGATTTGTGTCACTATGTACTAGATCCCGATCACTCGATACTGGATACACCCAGGAGTTGCTTTTACCTCCTGCCCATAACATCTTTATTTTTACCGCTGTATATATCAGGATTCCGAAACTGAGGGCAGCTATGAGCTATTTAGCTCCTATGTGTGGCCTAGAAGAGAATGGTTAGCTCTCTTAGTGACACAAATATAATTTTGCTTCCTCAGGACAACTAATGCTGATGTGATGAACTGGATTCTGCTCGGAAAGGGTACAAAGGATGAGTGGGGGCAAAAATGTCCACTCAGCCCTCACACTTGTACATGCCAAGAGCCAACACAATCAGAAAGGTAAAACAGGCACAGTGAGGAGATATTCCTTCTGCCTTTTCTGGTAACGTGGGCCGAGGGAACACCATGCTCTTATGAGGAGTGTGAATGTTATCCAGCAGTGACCCAAACAGAGTCCAAAATAAAGGGAATGTCAATCAAGGATTTATAAACAGAATAGATACTTCAATCAAAACACACCATTTGCAAGAAAACAAACTAGAAATCATGGTACAAAGCCCACCAACGCGGAAAGATGCATTAGATAGAAGAATGCAAGGGTGATAGGCACATTATAAACCACAAAAAGGATAGGTACTTGGGTGAAAAATGGTGCAAAAGTGACCTAGTCCGTCTCTACGGCCCAAATGGACCAATGGCCAGTTATTGGTCAACAGTACCTTCATTTGTTCCAGCGAAGCAACAACTTGCTTGGGGTGGCATGGTGCGGCAGTGAACGGAGTTGAACGTCAAACTGGGGTTCGGAGAGTGATGAACACGGAAGGCAGCTTGCGAAGAGTCCTGGAGGTTCGCTCTGCGTCGAATACACAGGGATCTTGGCTGTTTAGGCTTTCAAGAGCTGAAAGTCCCACGCCACGGTCTCGAGGACCAAAGTTAGTCCCTTTCTCGGGCTCCCAAACACAGGGATGGCTGGCACACTACACAGATCCTGCATCACGTTGAGGTCCTAGGCGACAGGGTGGCTGGCAAAGATGCAGGTTATGGTCCAGCAGAAGAGTTCACCCCCTGGGGACGGTTAGGAGACAGAGCTTTACTCTGCATTGAAACCACCGTCTTTACCTTCCAACTGGGGGACTTTAGAAAGGACCATTCTCTCATAGCAGGGTCCAGTGAAATCGTCTTCCAGGGTTACGTTTCAGAGAATTCAACAAAGTGATGCGAGACTCATTCTTTTAAAAGAGAAAGCCCACAGGTGACTGGGATTAAGCTAGAGAGAGGGGGTCAGAGAGAACCAAGATGGAAGAATCTTTCCGAAACTGTACAGATCTCTCCCTGGCTACACTAACCCTGCCTTCTTCCCTTCTCAATAGAATAAAATGCCTTTAAAAAATCAGCATCTTGGTGTGAGGCCTAGCCCTTTGTGAATGGTGTGCCCTTTGAGTTCTGTTCCAGGCCAGCTTCCTGTGGAGTGGTAGTCCCTAGGAAAAGGGTGTTACATGCCCTTAAAAAGGAACAAAGAGGCAACCCCCCACACTACAGTACTGCTAGTGGGCTGGCGGAGCCTTGTCTGGAATGAATACACATCAACGTCGACAACGCAGCATGTCTTACAGCAGCTGATCCGTGTGATATCAAATGTGGTTGTAATGATCATGAGTAGTGCCATGCACCATGCCACCATCATGGGCTACTTATGTTTGGCACAGTGGTGCTGTCATGATTCCTGCCCCTCATGTCCCCAGCCCTCCAAGATGTCAGGCTGGAGCCAGGCCACGATCACCTACATGGCCCTCAAGGGCCTCTCCATCCTTCCAAAGACCCACTTGGAGTCAGACTTGGCGCTTGTGGCACCAGACTCACTCACTCCCATAGGATAACATTGGGGATTGGACTTTTAGTGCATTGATGAGGACAAGATGGATGCCCCCACATATTTCGGTTCCCAGAACTGCATGTGCAGTCTAGTCTTTTGGGTGTGGTTCAGCCCAGAGACACCTGGGATACCCAGAGACTATTTAAGCCACGCCCAGGCTGAGAAACATGGTTTGTGTTTTCTGCACCTGCAGCGTGACACTCACCGAGTTCGGATCGGTCTCCAGTAAGCCTGCATCTTTCTTCTGCGCTCAGCTCCTGCTAGAACAAGAACACGGTTAGGAACAGCCTTACCTTGCGGCGCTTCTGCCCATCATTCATCACTTCTTCTGTTCTGCGGGCATCTTCGGCGGTGTCATTCCCATCCCGGGACGCTGCTTCCTAAGGAAAAGGGAAAAGAACAGAAAAAAGGCATTAGTAAGCATTCAGCAAATCGTCGCTTATTTTTAAGGACTGTACAAGCTTCAAACGCTTACCTGAATCCCAGCCGCTCTGGGGGAACTCTGTCTCTGGAACTTCTCATCCATCTGCAAGAGGGAAAAGACACTCCAGGTCAGCGTGGAAACATCTAGAGGCGCCGCATACCGTGCTTACTCACCGCATTTCTTCTTCATAAACGGCATCCACGCTGAAAACGTCGCAGAACCTAAATGACACAGAAAAAGAACTCAGTTCAATACAAATACAAAAGGGTCGCATCGCACATCGCGCTCTCACTCACCATCAGCGCTACTCATCTCAGCAGCACGTCGCCATCCCCGGACGCCGGCCATCATCTAAGGAAGGAAAGGAACGAAGTTAGAGAACTGATCAAAAGACTCATTATACTTACCTGTCAGACTCTTGCCAGTGAAGTAACTAGGCAGCAACAAGCCTGCATCAATCAACGCGCCCCTGCGCTGAAAGCAGGACGGAGAGCACACTTTGCAAGAAAACAAGGCCCAGTCTCCAGTCGAGTAGACTCCAGGGAAAGGTCCGAGGTCGTAAGAGGTCAGAACAGGCTGAGTGACGTCCCCGTGGATACCAGATGAGCTTTGCAGGTGCATATCTTAAATGCAGCCCCAGCACTGCAGAGACCTTGCTGTCACTGCAGCTGTGAAATGGTCCGCTGTTACATATGAACCTACTTTGTGCCAATGGTAGGGAAGCTGCTGCAAATCAAGATACAGCTACAGCAGGACATAGATACACACTATGCTTTTGGCATGCAGGTAAGAAAATGAATGGGGAAATCTGATCAGCAGATTTCCCTTTCAGAGATAGAACGATCCTCATCATTTTATTCTTTAATACATTTTTTAAAAGCCAGGGCTTTCATACTCTTGCCAGATTGCAATTTATCACAGTCATGTGTGGGGGTGCACGCCCACATGGCCCCTTTTGTTGACAGTTGGCTTGGGGGAGGTGGGTTGACAGTATTGCCACCCTGTGGGTTGCATGGGGTTAGTTGGCCTGCTATGATTTATAAAAAAGGATGTGCCTCGGGTGCAATCATGCATACTCTAGCCAGGTTGGGCAAAACAGTGAGAAGCTGCCCAGTCATAATACGATATATGATGTGGCATTTATAACACGTCTGTTCACAAGTGTTTCTAGGCGCAACCGGCCAAAGAGAGGGAAACAAGGGAGGACAAAAGAATGTTCCTACTAGGCCTTGTGTCATTCAGATCGAGCAAGTGTGGGGAAGAGGGAAGGTGAGCAGTGTGGGGAAGGGAAAGGGGAAGTGCAGTTAACTCGCAGGTGCAGTCAGCGGGTGGCTCATAAGTGCAGGGAGAGGGGACTGTAAGGTCGCAGATACAGACCCTTAAGTGCTGCGGAGCGCGGAGGCAGTGCAAGGGCAAATGGACCTGCAGGAGCCTGGGCCCAAGTTAAGATGTTGACCAGGTGACCAGTGCGCAGAGCAGTCAGGTGCATCAGCACAGGAGAGGAAGAGAGAAAGCGGAAGCGAAAAGGAAGATCTCGAGTTGCTTCCGGAAGCGGAGGTGGGTCTGCTCAAGTTTGAGAGAGGCAGGGAGGCAGTTCCAGAGGGAGGCCCAGCCGAGGAGATAGATCTGCCCCCAATTCTCTGCTTGGAGAAGCGTCTGACCCTCAGAGAGTTAGAAGTGGATGAGCGGAGAGGTCGAGAAGGAAGATGTTTAGGAAAAGAGTTGGATGTAAGCCGGACTCGGGCCCCAGAAAGCCTTGTGGACAATGCAGAGGGTATTGAAGTTGATCCTTGCAGCCACAGGGAGCCAGTGAAGAGATTTCTGAGCTGGAGAGATATGATCCCTGGGCGTGAGGCCAAGGACAAGTCACGCAATCCTGTTCTGGATAAGTTGTAAAGATTGAAGAGTAGAGGCAGGAAGATTTAGAAAGAGGCTGTTGCAATAGTCCAGTCTAGAGAGGACCAGAGCTCTGGAGACAGTGAGCTTCTGGGGCAAAGGGAGAAAAGGAAGAATACATCTGAGGAGGTGCAGCTGATAGCTTGACTTCTTGGAGATGTCAGAGATGTGAGGAGAGAAGGAGAGGGTGGAGTCGAAAATGGGACACCCAGAAAGAAGATTTGACCGAGATTCTGGTGTGTCAAATGAGCTTGTTAAAAAGAAAAAAAGAATATTAGAGGACAGGATGGTTAGCAAATCTACAGTTAGGATCAATGAGCAAGATTGCCGGAGGGGATACTTTTTCTTTTGGCATGGAAGTTCAGCAAGCTGGACACTTGCTATGGGGATCTGGGGTTCCTGCAGCTCACGTTTTCTAATTCTACTAGCTCTTTACTAAGCCTTTCACCATCCCCTCGCCTCAGTGTTCTGGCTCTACGGCCCACCAACCGACTCTCTCTCTTCCTCAAATTATTGCCACAACCTCATAGATAGGGGACCTTCTATTGTTCTGTTTTCCTCTTCCTATCTGTATTAGTGCTTCACATGCTTCTTCCACACCCTTTCCAGTCCCCCCTTTTCCAAGCTCAGGGCTCACCTCTCTCCACACTACCACCTTAACTCTCTCAGGGTCTTTATTGCCACGGTTGTTGAAATAGTCCTCCCTTCTATTCCCAGTCTCCTCCGGGTCCTCTCTTCCCTTATTGACCATCCGCCACTCTGATCATCTCACCCTTCTCCCTCAACTCTTATTTTCATCTCTCCTCTTTTCTCACCCTCTATACCCAGCTCTTTATTGGTAACCACCTCCTTCTTAGTCTCTTCATTATTCACCGCCTCCTCCTTAAGCAACACTGTATCAAGTGCTAGCTTCTCAATCACGACCTTTGAGCAGGAATTTTGCACAGTCAACTACAGAGCAGTTAAAGCGTTCACGTTGTGTGAGCAGCTGGTAAAGGAGCATCCTTGGAAAAGCTAGAAACTGAGTCTGCATTTAGACTGTTACCAGTGCACCCCGAGACCTTTTCTCTCCAGAGATTTTGGATAGGGAAAGACATTCGCTAACCATTGAATGCCCATGGAGTGTTCGATTCTCTTTTTGAAATTTAAAGTCCCTTCCGGGAGTGCGTTGTTTGCAATTAGGAGCGCAGGCAGACTTACCCACTGCTTGAACGATTAACTCTGTGGCAGGAAAAAGCAGCAGTCTGATTAGTCTGAGAGGAGAGCTTGGTCTCCCCTTAATGTGGGGAAACACCAGGTCCCACAGAGGCGATTAGATCCATAGCGAGGAAGGATTGTCAAAATTGCTCCAAACAAGGTGCTTGAATTTTCAATGGCAGTAGAGGAGACACAATTTGGGGGGAAAATTGACCTTGTAGACAGTGCTATGACTTTTGAGCCAAACACATTTTATTGCACAATTATTTCCGGCAGAACCACAAGCAGGGATGGCATGAAGGCCTTGCAATGTTTTCAAAATAAAGTGGCCCAGAGCCTCAGGGGGGGGCCCCAGCAACTGCCCCATGCTGCCAGTCAGCAGTATTGTAACACAGCAAAATGTTCCTTTCTCCCTTTTCATTCTGGGGTTTAAAATGTGTGCTTTGCAGCGCTCTTATTACAAGCTGTGTTTCCTTGAGCCCTTCCGGACGTCATTTGCCAGGGGACATACAGAAATGTTATCACCTCACTGCCTTTCAACACTGGTTCCTCCACATCAGCCACTTGCTGACTAACAAGGGTTTCAGTGGGTATTTAGAGTTTGAGATCCCTGTTGGCTGGCTGTCTAGTGGTAATCGGTGGCTATTAACCTCATCTTTGGCACCACTGTAATGTATGCACCCCAGGGGTGGGGTACCTCAGACTTTTTGCTGTAAGCAGGGGTGCCTCAACCATCATGTTGAAATGGGCCTCCATGCATCTTCTGTCGTTCCTGGGCTCAAGGCACATATCAAGGATGACTGACATGTCACAGGCATGAACATGGAAAATAAAGCCAGAATATTGATAACCCGATAGTGAACGCAGACAGAAGGAGGTTGGGGCAACATTGAAAAAAAACCTGAAGGGCAAAATATTTGAGGAGACGCAACTGCGCAATCCTTTAATTTTTAAATGTACAATTATAAAAAGGTTATCTTTGTTTGTTTTTTATTATTTGATAATGCGCTCAGAAACCTTAGGTAAATGGGCGCAACAGAGATAAGTATACTTTAGGCTTAGTTACAGCAGATACAATGAGTACAACATAGACTATTGTAAATACTAATAGGATAAAGAATTATTAGCATACAATATCATGAGGTTTGAGATAGAAGTGGCAATAGCAACTCTAAAACCAACAAAAATGAAGACTACCCAAAGAAAACAGTACAAGTGGCCAACCATACTCCCAACTCTCATCTCAGCCTGCCTTTCCATGTTGCCATTAGTACGTTGCCATGTACTCAGGGTCGGAGAGAGCTTTGATCTTTTGTGGGTGCTGGATGACAGTTTTGAAAGCTGGTAGTGAGTGCGGGCCATTAAACAAATTGCACTTTTGTCCCCCTCCCCCTTCCTTTGAAGCCAGGAGGCTGAATAGCTACTCCAGCTTCCTTTGGCCCATTAGGTGCACCTTTCACCCCAATTCCGTGGCTATTGAGTTGAACAAAGATGCTAATCATGGGAGGTGTGGTCCAATCAAAAGCCGAGCCAAACAGTTAAGCCTTTACCTTCATAATAGGGCAGTGGTCTTCACACTTTTATGAAACCCCCCCTTGAAGAAACATTTTTACAGGTGGGCCTCCCACACCTATCCCTGGTCAAGGGATCATCTGGTAGCTTACCAAGGGGTTGACAGTGGGCGGCGGCATACAAAGACCCCACCTTCACCCTCTCTAATGCATATCACTAGATCTTTTTTGCCTTGAAGGGGAGGACACGCTTGGATGTCTTTGAGGGCTAACCTATTGAGGTCCAGATGACATTTGGTTTGCTAGCAGGGTTACATTGCATTTTAAGGAGGACTCCACAGGAATTGAATAATATACTTCTGCAATTGAAGGAGACGTCTCTCATTACAGGTGGAGGGAAGGGAGCATATGTCTCCAAAGCAAAAGATCCAAAGCCTGATCACGGAGGATGGAATTCACACAGCATGGAACAAGCTGGCTTAGAACATATGTCTTTTTTGGTTTGGGTTCTAAATTTACACTGCCTTCTAGTCTCCGTCATCCCTCGCCTTCCGCTGCTCATTCTCTCCACTATCTCTAAATTCATCACACTCCCTTTTCTGATATTTCTGCCCCTCTGCCGTCACCCTTCTGTCTCTCCCTGCTTCGGATGTCTTGCCTGTTCTCTTACTCGCTCCATTTTCTGTTCCCATATTCCATATGGAATACTTTTATTTAATGTATTTTAATGGCATACATACAATCTCAAGACATTTATTCATGTCTTGCCACAGAAAGTGACAACATACAGCAATATCAATCCAATAACTTGCCCAACTCCCTGCCCCCCTCTCCCATATATATATATTTCAACAACCCCAGTCAGGTCTACACAATCTACTATCAAGTCATTCCGGCTATCTATCTAAATTGCCACTATCAACCAAGGACAAATATGAGTAACCAACGGTTTGTGAAGTCAAGGAAGCATGCCATCGGAAGGGTACAGCAAGGCATCCAGCAATATTGCCCATTCCGTTCTATTGGTCATATTTACATTTGCATTCGTCAATTCTAGTCGTATCAACACTGATGACTCCGCTCTGGCTCATTTCCGCAAGTCTCCCTTCCAGTCAACAATCTTGGTCCCGGAGGACTAAACCATTGCATAGCCTTGATCCTAGCAAAGAGGTGTACGGTAAAGTCAACCATTCTATTCAGATGGTATTTGGGCTTACTCTGAGGGAATTGCCTCTGGTTGATCCACGTGGCCCCCATATCTCGTATCTCTTCCAACACCACCTCCCAAAACTTTTTGAAGCACGTGCCTTCCCATAACGTATGAAGATCAGATGTCCCCTTCCTCACACCTCGGGCATTCAGTTGGCCCGCTGGGGTTCAGTTACGTCCTCTGTAATACGTTGCATTGTTCTAGGCTTAGTCACGCATTGCGAGACACTGCCTTGGTGCAGGAGCATATTGCCTCCCATCGTTTGTGTTCAAAGAGCCTTTCTATATCCCACTTCCAGTCCACTTCCTATTTTGAGCTCAGGGTACGCCACTTTACCTAGCAAGAGATTATAAATGGTGGCGATGGGGCAGAGCCCGTTGCCCCTCTTTCATTCTCGATCATTTTTCACCTTCATTCCCTTAATATTTAGTGTCCTCTGTCTTTGTCGCTACTTCCTGTTCCTTTCACTCCTTTCCTCCCACCTGGACTTGACATTGTATTTAGTTTCTTTCCTTTATCCCTACAATTCTACGGTCTCTTTCATGCAGTCTCTTGGTTCTCATCGACCTACATTCTGTACCTTCACTCACTCTTTATTATAGTCGCTTGGATCCTCCTCCCTCACATTCTTTCTTACCATCTCTCATGTTCTTTCTCCTTCACTCCCTTTTGTTCTCCTCTTCTCTCCCACCATTCTCCCGCTCGCTCCTTTCTCCTCCTTTTAGTCTGCTATATATTCACCTCATGTTTTGTATTTTCTGTCTTACTCCCCCTCTTCAGAGCCCTGAAGTTGCCCCGTGCCATCCATGAGTAGGCCATCCAGTCCTGGCGTTTCTTTCTCAGCAAGATGAATGGTCGCAGTACACAAAGAATAAAGCCTGGAGAGTTATATACCACATGTGCAAACTCTACAGCTCTGCGTCTCTCTGGTGTGCTGGTCTCTCACTCCCTATCGACCCGTCTCTCTATATACCTCGTTCTTTGCTTTCCACATTATCTCCGCCTCCACTCATTCAATCTCTTGCTTTACTCACACCCCCATGCTCTTGTGTTCGCGGATACTCGTTGCATTGCTTCTATCATTCTTAATTCCCCATGTGTTCAGTTTCACCTGGCTCTCTGCACGCCTCCCTCTCCGTCGCTCCCTCTTTCTCTCTCGCCCTTGCTCCCCCCTCGCTCTCACCTGTCCTTCGGCCCTTTCATGTCTACGGCTGTCACTCTTCACCCATTCCGTGTAGTTTCTCCCTCCTCCTCTGCGTAGGCTACTGATGCCTCTGTGCTTTTACTTTCATCCTGCTCTGCTATTTCACCACCTCCCGACCCTTTTCCAAATGTGTTGCCTCACCTTTCAGTTTTTTCCTCTATGTGACAGCCGAATTTGTTGCAGCGTGGCCCCTCCTTCAGGGGACTCCGCTGCCGACTTCAGTAACCTAGAAATAAACAGAGCCTCAAACTTCCTTTCAAGCTGCGCTTATTTCTATTAATATGCCCATTCACTGATGGGGCCTGAGGTGACATGCAGATAAGGCCAGTTCACGAGGTGGGATGCGCGCCGCTCCCCAGGGGAGCGAGTTCCATATCATAAAGCTCAGCGCAACGTGCTCGCCTTGGAAGCAAGACGACACGGAGCACCACAGGTTCGATCCCCGGGTCCGCACTAAGAAACCTCTGGGTATTAAGCATGTTGTAAATACGCAACTAAGACATGGGGCCTCATTACGGCCTGTGCGGAATGGGTTAACGGGTGCCGCTAATAGTTGCGGACCCGTTAACACCATTCCGCACGATTACGAGGTTCCCTCGCAGGACCCGATGTGGACGTCTGGTTTTACTAGACGTCCTTAGCGGGTCCTGCGAGGGGACCAGGGAGCTAACACAATCGCCCGGTTGTTAGCTCTCTCCCCCATTCCCATTGAGCCCTACGGGGGCTCGAATCGGAATGGGGAAGGTCCGGGTCCAGGTTCCTTGAAGGAGGAATTACCGGGCCCTCCAAACTTGGAATGGACCGGTAATTCCTCATTCAGGGAACCCGCACCCGGACCGGGTTTTGGTGGCAGCCATGCCCCTATTAAGGGCATGGCTACCGCCAAAGCCGTAATGAGGCCCATATTCCGGTAACAGCGCCTCGATGCACCTGGGCTGTGTGAGTGCTTTAAAAATGCAAAATAAATTAAAAAATAGTTTGAACAGCACGGGGGTGTCTATTTATATTGCCTCAGCTTCGCAGGCCTTTGCCCCCTACCTTCTATTTGCTGCTGCCATGCCGACGCGTTAATAAAAGGAGCCCACTGTCACTTCACAGTAATGCCTATTGCCTCATTGCCCACCCCCACTACACTACCTAAAACAACTTCCACCCAACCCTGCCGTCTTCTTTTAGGCCCAACGCCCATTCCTTCAGCCTCCCTGCGCAAAGTTGAAACCTATAGCTCTAGTCAAGCTTTATATGTGTAGGTCCATATTTGATAGGTCAAGTCGCACGATATTGGGGGAGCCACCCGCCATGGGTTCAGTGCACCCTCCCTGACCCATCCATAGAGTTCGCTGGGCTATCGCACGTCGAATAACAAAATGGATGCATTACGATAATTTTCTGCAAAAGCGTAGTACGAAACGTCGCCACTACCTTTCCACACGTGCGACCTCCTTTTCAAGATACGTTTAAAGCCATTTCCGGCATGTGAGTAAGGGTGAGCAAGGCCTCAGACGCGCTGTGCCCGTTTCGCCAGCTCCCAGGCATTTTTCAGAGGAGCAAACAGTGTCTACAGCAAGACTTTACCTTTCTCAGCAGTTAAAGAATGCGCCTTGCGCGGGCTCCACGCCAGGATCCTGCCTGCATAAACACGGACACCAGCTGGAGGCTGGAATCCGGCACGCACGGTGCCAGCTGGTCACACACACACTGGCTGCGAGCAGGGGCGGCTGCTGCTGCTGGGCGAGGGGGCAAGCGAAGAGCGGGCATTCCATGCAAATGCTGGCAAGGACCGCCAGCAAAGGTTACTGAGCAAAAGGCGGGCGAGTCCGTCTTCCAGAACTCAAACTGCACAGAGAGAAAGGAGTTCAGTTAGTTTGTTAAGCTGAGGTTGAGGGCCCATCGCGGAAAAACGATTTAGCGGACCCAGAAAATAATACTGAAACGCCATCAGACATAGGATCTAGGACCTATCTCTACTGCAACTGAGTAATGGGGCTGTACACTAGCAAACAGAAGAGGGCCATATCAGCAAATAACATAATAAGCCTCATATCAAAGCACTTCATGCCAGACGCCTTATGCTTTTAAGCACTGTAATAACAGGCATTACCCAATTTAGCGGGACTCAAATTGTCAATCGGCTGGCCCTGGCACTAGAAGTTGTAAAGAGCAGGCTGCTCCATGCCTGAGCTGAGTGCTGTTAGGACAGTTTTTCTAAACTCCAACTACGGGCTTAGTAAAACCATTCAACTGAGAAGACATCACTCTTAGCATAAGGCTGTACCAACCGAGTATATGGTGGCGTAGACAGAGCCGCGAGGCTTATATTAGGAGCGACAGAGGGCTGTAGAATCAGTACGAAGGCATTGGACCTCATTACGAGTTCGGAGGTAGCCATGCCGTCATTACCGGCATGGCTACCTCCAAACTCGTGTCCGGGTCCTGAAAAAAGGGAATTACCGGCCCATTCCGACTTTTGTGGGCCCGGTAATTCCCATTTTCGGAACCTGGACCCGGTACGTCCCCATTCCCATTTGAACCCCCGTGGGGCTCAATGGTAATGGGGAGGATGCTAACAATGGACCTGTTAATAACGGGTCCGATGTTAGCATCCTGGTCTGCTCGCGGGTGCCGCTCTGCACATCTGGCCAGACCAGACGTGCAACCCACCAACCGCGAGCAAACTCGTAATGTGGCAGCCAGGCATGAACGGTGCCGGTACCTTACCAGCACCGCTCATACCGCGGCCGCCAGGGTCGTAATGAGGCCCATTGTAATACAAATATGGTCCAAAGAAACACTACGTATTGTAAAAATAAAGGGTTTATTTAAACACAAGTAGACCAAGGTAAATATTGGCTAAATAAGTACTATCACAGATCATATAAGCACATTATAAAAACACAGCACTGTGCTTTAAAGTACACAGACCAAAGCATATACCCTATTTCGAAAATTAATAGTATTTCTAAGTAAGTTGGAACTTATCAAACACATTTAGTATTGGGCACACCTATTCATGGGAAGTAAAACCATTAGTTACTTTCAGATTACTTTACAGTAATTCAAGGGTAGTAGACCCTGTCAGTTATGCAGTGACACTCAACAAGGAAATCGCATAGTAAACCAACTTGAAAATATACTTTTCGGAATAGTGGAACACAGATTCAAGGAACAGTTTATGCCTCTACTACTTTTGTGATAACACACAGTTATACTAGGCGTTTAAGACCTTTTTGGTGTAATATACAATTACAGTTGCTTTTCAGCTCAGTGGAACACAGTCTAAGATAAGAAAGAACGTTACACTCATTTTGGATGCACCAGACAGACCAAGGTCAGCTACACCTAAAGGAACACTTTTCAAAAATGGCACAAAGCTATTCTAGGCTGGTAAAACCTAATGTTGTAATACACGATTACAGTTGCTTTTCAGATCAGTGCAACACAGATTGAGGTAAGCAATAACTCTTTAACTCGTTTTAGGATGGCACACAGCTAACACAAGATAAGTAAAACCTATATACTTTCTAAAGGAGCTACCAGCAATTTAAAAGGTAAGTATAACCCAAGACAGACTTGTTCTGGACAGGCTAACAGCAAGTCAGGGGAACGACGACACAATTGAGCACAATAATACATCTATCCTAACAAGAATACTAAAGTGAAAGAGGCACAACCAATTCAAAAGGTTAGTAAATTAACGGTATATATACACTTTTCAGAATAGTGCAACACACATTCAAGGTAAGTAAGAACGTTTGTAACTGTTCACTCTCAGAGTTACAGTTACCAACTAACTCTTTCAGAAGTAAGTTCTTTTCAACACTTGTTTCAAGGCAGAACCCTTTTCTTATTCAGTCCTTCCCTATTCGATGGCAGGAGTTCACTCAGGGGCGTAAGAGGGACCCTAGGGGTCTAGGTCCCAGGTGTAGGCAGGGTGAGATGAGCTTCTGTTGCAAGTAAAAGTCAGCGTTCCTTCAAAAGACTGTTCAAACAACTTTAGTTAGGGTCCAGGGACTTCAGAGAAGACACCCTAGGAAGATTTGCAGCGGGCCTGGGTGAACTGAATGAGTTGCCTCCCAAACGCATACAACACCAATGCTACACAGAAATCACAAAGGCTTAAGGTTGGTAAAATACCCCAGCCAACACAGTACCTCAGCACAGAAGAAGAGTTGCAGCAGGAAGACTTCAGGATCTGCAGCCAAAAACCAGATCGATGGATTCCTTTGTTAAGAAGATGGAAGACAAGACTTTGGAAGGACTTTTGCAGCATGGATCATGAGAGAAGGCTCCAGGCAAGAGTTGCTTCATGTCTGGATGCAGCTCTGTGGTTTTGGTGTCCTTTCCAGGAGCCAGAAAAAGACCGAAAATCACTGGTCCAATTCTCGTCGTTTGCAAGGTCCAGCACTCCGATGAGGGGACTTTTAGGATTCAAATCGTGTGTCTGGAATTCCAGCAGGATGCCACCAAAGTTTCAGCTTGATTCAGAATTCGGAAGACCATGCACTGTACAATGGCTCGAGGTCCCAGGCTATTGGGGTATTGCAGCCCGCAAGCTCATAGCATGAAGTGGGATGGCTCAAAATGCAGGTCTTCTTGAGTCTAGTGGATCTCACCAGGCCCTGGGTCGAGGTAGGCCATTTCGGAATCCCCAGGCCGATTGCAAGGAAGGGTTACAGCAGCTTCCGGTTACACAGCATGCTCTCCGGTCGCTGGAAATCGCTACGGCCTTTGTTTCATCTTCCTCTTTGGTTTCAGCTCCAGTGGTCGATAACCTCTTCAGCTTCCAGGATCAGACTTTTATGCAGGAACCCAGCCAATGAAAGAGCCATGCAACATTCAAACTCGGGGGTTGGCAGTCCTTTCAGGAGAGCCTGCCTCCCAGTTTGAACTGGATGCTCGCTTCCTGCCTTCACAGACACTCTGGAGCCTGGGCGGGCGGACCAAGGTCTCCCACGGAAAAGAACGTTAACACAACAGATTTTCCTGTCTGGAGATCAGGGGAAGGAACAAGAAAGGACAAGGAAGACTGAAATGGTTAAAAAAAAAAAAGAAGACGGGGCCATTTTGGTCAAATGAACACCCTTGGGTGCTTTTACCGGGGCTGTGTAAACAGCCTGCAGTAAAGGTGCACAAAATTAGTTTAAAAGGTTCACTGCCACCAGCCATTAAAAGGTAAGCTTGTCCCTGAAACAGAAATGTTAGTTAAAATGAGAAAGGGGATACATTGTACCTCTCCAGCACTCACACCAAAAACAAAGAGGTGATAGCTGAAAGGTTTAGAATGAATCTCAACCTCTGGCATTGCTCTGGGAAACCCTCCAGACCATCGTTCTTTGCCTGCCAAACCATTACAGAAAGGGAAATACCATATGCAAATCAGGCTTGGTCCAACCCCAAAAGGAGCAGTCCAGAGCAATGCCAGAGGTTAGGATTCATTCCAAACCTTCGAGCCATCACCTCTTTTGTTTTGCGCAAGTCTCCCCAGCACTCCACATAAGGTGGGGCATGCTGGTTTCACCTAACAAAATGTAAAAGGGATCCAAAGATCCTTTCTACCCTTGGGAATTGTAGTTCTTACAAGGTTAGCCAGAGAAAGTTAAAAGGGGAGCCCCAAGGACAACCTTGCAACAATCGGCAGTACGTGCCAAAGGTTATCAGAGGATAACATTCAAAAGACACTATGAAGAGTCTTAAAAACGATACCCATGTAGAGGAGCAGCCAATGCCTCTGCAAGAAGTCCTGGCCAGCTCCTTCGGATATGTTGGGAGTCTGAAACTGCACCATGCTTGACACCAGTAGCTGTGACCATTGCACGACAAGTCTTTGAGAAAAGGTATCCATTAAGAAAGCCATACCAGCTGTATGCCCGAAGAGATGATAATCTTATGGAAGAACTCCCAGAGGAAATGTACCGAAATGTCGCCGTCATTTGTACACCCCCGGTCACTGCGACTTTGGGGCGTGCACAAAATGAGGGCGCTATTTACAGCGCCCAAGCCGAGCGGGGGTGTCCCTGCTCTACTTGGGCGCAGTAACGGGAGTCAGCATTGCGGGTGTCTCCTGCGCTTACCATTGTGGTAAGCGGGGGACAAGAAAGGAAAAAAATAAAATAAAAAAGCACTACCCTGCGGCATCAGCTCTAACCCACGTTGCTGGGAGGAACTGACGACGGAGGGATAGCAGGCTGTACGCGGGTGTAGTTGGCACACACAGAAGTGTGCTGCCATAAAGGTAAGTGAGTGGGGGGGGAGGGGAGGAAAATGCAGGCCAGAGGATGCAGGCCCAGTGATTACTGCGCTGCGCCGTAATTGGCATCAGCATTTTCATCGGTGCAGTTACGGGCGGCGCAGTGATCACACAGATTCCTCCCCGAAGGAATATGAGAAAAATGACAGAGGAGCTGGTGACGTCACAAGTATTGAGCATGACGCACTAAGAAGGTCAGCTGAAGATGATGTATAGACCTACCGCGCATTTGTTCTCTTCTGGTCTGGGTCCTGCAGAACAGGTGGGGATTGCCATGGCGACTGGGGAATGCCAGGATACGTTGGTGCTTGCGCCGAGCTCTGACACACACATGTGTACTGTCACCTGACACGATCAGGTCACGTGACACGGCCAATCAGGAAACTGCCTTGATTGAAGGAAGTAACTACTGCACGGCAGTGCTTCTCAAAGTTTCCTGCTAGTGGCATGTCGTTTTTTGGTGTCTTTTTGGATCATTGTTCTGGCTTTTTGGACCTTGGCTTTTTCCCTTTGGATTGCTCCTGGTGCTTTGGTGAACTGTTTTTTGGATCTTGGCTACTCTTTTTGGATTGCTCCTGGGTATTCCTTGTACTTTGATAAACTGGCTTCTGGACCTTGGCTTTTCCCTTTGGATTGCTTTTGGATGTCTCTTGGATTTTGGTGAACTGTTTTTTCCCCCTTCTGGATTCTAGTGACTCTGGACTTGGCTTGTATTGTCTGGGTCCCTTCCTTGGAATCGTGCGTTTTTTTCAACCTATGGTGGAACCAGCAATTATACCTGAAGTTCTCTGCGCCCCATTAGATGCGGCACAGCGAAATACACAGACACGCCTTCTCTGATCCAGTACTCAGGATTTGCTGGTGGTGGGCAAATGTCAAAGAGCATCTTATGGGGGCAGACTTCTGCATACTGCAGGTCTTTAAGTTTTGACTTAAACAGCATTTTCATTCCTTCTATGTCCCTTAAACTAATAGTTCAGTGGTGCTACACACATTGTATAACAGTAAAAGGATATTATATATATATATATATATATATATATATATATATATATATATATATATATATATATATATATATATATATATATATATATCATGTGCGATGCAGCGCCTTGAAACTGGTTCGGTACTGGTGAAGTTTGCGCTTCATACATGATGGTACTACTACTACCAGCAAAATAGCACAGGGGGTGCATGCCGCAGAGAGGACATGCTTCACTGCAGAATGCTGGCCTTCTTGGCTTCACAGTTTCAGTCACAGATGCTAAAGAGTCCACGGTCACAGAAAAAGGTCCATGCATCTATTCCTCCAACATTAACTGAAGACAAAATACTTAAAGACTATGTTAGTTATCTAGGTTAAAACCTTAGGGGTTCATATAGAGGCTTCCTTTAAAATTGATGCCCAAGTGCACCACCTTCGACGGAATTGCAATTATTACCCAAGGCTTCTCTGGTGCATCCGCCCCTATCTATGTGAAAAAAACTCTGTGACCATAGCAAGACTGGATTACTGCAATGCCCTGCTGGATGGAGCTTCCAAGTCTAACATCCAGGCCTGTGAATCCATCAAAATGACGCGGTTCACGTCGCCTTGAACGTTCCTAGAAGATCTCATATCTCTAATTTCAGGAGAGATCTTCATTGAGCAAATCCACTTTAAAACGGGCACAATGGTGCACCTTTGCCTTTATGGCAACGCGCCTGAATATCTCAAGGCCTTGGTACCTCTGTACCATCTGACCAGAATTCTGCGATCTGCCAATCTGACCCAGTTGCAGGGACCGAGATACACTTGATCTAGGGGTATGGGAAGATGTTTTTCGGTCACTCCGTCGGCCTTCTGAAATACTTTACCAACAACCATTAGAGCCATGTCTAACCTGACGCTTTTTAGGAAAACACTGAAAACACACCTGTTCAGGTAACTCCGTAAACACTTGACAGTTTCGCCCCACCGTGATAATTGAGTTTCCCAATTGATCACTGTCCCGTCTTTTTGTTGTTCCTACTGTGTCCTTGTTGCGCACCGATGCTTCCAGGCTGTCGGCGCAATATAAATATATAAATAAATCTACATTTTGTGGAACAGCAGCGGCCTGTATATTGGCAGATGCCGTGCAGCAATGTGTCCAATGCAAGCAGAGGAAATGTCCGCCATACAGCAGGTCTCAAAATGTGCCCTCTCCACTAGCCACTTCCAAGTGACAGTTGGCTATTGGAGGTTAGTTTCGGTGTGCGCGTGGAGAATTGATGGAAGTGAATGCCTATCCATGGCTAGTACCCTAACACCTGAAATATTTACCGCTGCATATAGTATGCAGACAAAGGTTGGCGGAGGTCGCAGAGTTCAAGCCAGAAACAAAGTAGCATCCTTGAGGGTGCTATAGGCCATGCAGAGGTTTGCAGAAATGAAAAGGGGGAACTCCTCGACACATGCCGATTGCCTTTGCATCGTTGATAGCATCAGTAGTGAAGAAGAAAAGATGAGCAAACTTTGTAGTTCAGTTGAATTTCTCACCACAGCTATTGCCACAGCAGCTGAACTGCAAACTGCTATTTACAAAGAGATGGCCACAAGGAATGAAAGGCTTATCAGTGCGGTCTAATCTGGTGCACATGGTGCTCTAGCAAGCAGTGCACAGTGTATCTGGCCCATTACAGGCTCAGGAGTACGGGACGCATAGCTGCCACAATTGGCTCATCAAAAACTCTACATACATACCTCCAGGGCCTGTGTTGCCTGTCAGACACATGACCCCCAAAACTCCATAGTGGCCCTATTCCCACTGGATTTCCAGTAGATCGCGGCGATGGTGTGGAAGCGCCATTGTCCATAGCAAAGAAAAAGTGGTATTTCAACTTAAAGAGCATTGTGTCAAGCTACCTGTTACTGCGTGGTAGGTTTGGCTTGTTAGCTGAAATGCCCTGGTCTACTTTCAGATTTCAGGTAGAAAGGTGATTCACACACTTTTAAACCCGCCACAGTGATGGCGTTTGTGTGCGCAAGTGCACCAATAACGAGGATCTCAGACTACACCACACTGAGGATGACCCTTCATGAGGGTAAACCCAACATGTGGCTGTATCCTAGAAAGCGCTTTTGTTATTGGGTGAAAAAGCAAAATATAAAATAGAGCTGCCCTATAGCCCAGACAATTTTCAGAAGCACTCTACTGCACTCATTTTCATAGCCACAATACTTGCTCAGAGGCTCTGAACTGGTGGTGAACTTCCACGAATGGCTGCAGGGTGGCGCGGTGGCATAACTGGCTGGTTAGCTAAAATGGCCTCATTCTACTTTCATCGCTCCAAGGTTTCACAACTTTACATTTGTTATTGCAACACTTGCTGCATTTATGTTGCAGGTGCCTTAGCAGGCTTCCAGATAACATTATGAAGTGGGACCGTATTGCTCCTTATTTCTTGAAGTTGAGAGTACAATTATTTCTTAGAAAGCAGAAATATAATTTCAATTCCTAAATTAAGCTAAAAATATATTGTAATTTGGAAACAAATATCTTTTTGTAATATATGCAAATGTATGCAATAATAATGAATGCAAATTAAAAGATGCTTTTTACTCTAAAGGGTTCTGTTATTTTACCGAAAAATAGTACCCCCCTGACCCATATACATTTAAAAAAAGAAATTGTGTTTTTAGATTTATTTTTTGGGTAAAAAAATCAATTGAAATTTTGTTTTGGTAAAATCACTGGATACCCTCTAAACATGGGTGTAGGACATAGACAGGGGGGGATATATATCCCCCACAATTTTAAGTGGGGCGATATAATGGTATTTCCCCCCCCCCAGAATATGTAAGTAGAATATTTAAGTGTGCATGCAGCATATAAAAATGTGCAGCGTGCAATTATACCTTTACCGGCAGCAGCCGTCAGCGTGCAAAAGTACAATTTCTGCAGACTGCGGGCTTAAAGATACATCCCTGAAGATTACCAGGTCACGTGAAAGCCAAGCAAAGGGGCCCTCACAGCCTTTAACATCATTACTGGGGTCCTCATACATGACCCATATATGGTGCTGGAAAAAGTGAGCATTGCCTGGTCAGCCTAACACCAGGGTTTGGGCCTCGGGGCGCTACTGCATGGCACACTTTGCCTTAGTCTAGTTCTGCTTTACTCCGGTATTGTATACCCTGGCTTCATCAAATGATGGGCCCCTTCCTCCTACTGTCATACAAGGTGACGCGATGCATCTGCATCACATGTCAGAAGCCACCAGATACTCTGAGTTGCCCATACAGTCCCGGTTTTCATCTGAGTTCTGGGACTTGTGGTTTTGCTTTTCCCATTTTGAATAAGAGACTGCAATCCCCATATTGCAAAGAGCTATGCCCTCAGAATGCCATGAACATCTCCGGAATGTTCAAGTGTGTACCCCCTTCCCCCCCTTGATCTCCCTCTTCCCTAATAATGTTACCCCATCACTGACTCCAGCACACTGTGCAGAAAAGCAATGCAAACCAATGGGATGTATCTTAGTTAAAGGATGCCCAGAACTTCTGTTTCGCAATAGAAAATGCTTTTGGTGGCCGCAGAAGTTAATCAAATGTAAATGCCTGCACGTGTATCAAAAGTAACATGAAACTTATTTGCAGGCTGATACTTTCCCCAGATCTCAGTATAAACGTCTATGGCCCCCATCCCACTTTAACACCTGCACCCAATAACCTCTCATGTAAATTCCCAGACTCACATAAGGGAGACAATGCTGAGAACGGGGGTGCATGTGTGGGGCTGTAGCTTCCATGTTAGGGCTTGATCGGCGGGGGCGCATGTGGGGAGCTGAAGCTTCCATGTTAGGGCCTGGTCAGCGGGGGTGTGCATCTTGGAGGCTGAAGCTTCCATGTTAGGGCCTGGTGGGTGGGGGGGGCATGTAGGTCGCTGAAGCTTCCATGATGGGGCCTGGTCAGCAGGGGATGCATGTGGGGGGGGGGCTCAAGCTTTCATGTTAGGGCCTGGTCATCAGGGGGTGCAGGCAGGGGGCTTAAGCTTCCATGTTAGGGCCGGATCGGCAGGGGGGGGTGCATGTGGGGGGGTCAAGCTTCCATGTTAGGGCCTGGTCGGCTGACCTGCGGAAAATGACATGTCATGTTATAACGCAGAACTATATAATTGGCAGCGTTTTGTTGGTGGGCAATTTGATTGGCCTACCATTCCATTAAAAATGCACCGCTCTAGCTTAGTTGGAAGAAAGCCACTTTTCCTAAATGAATGGAAGTAGAGTCAGGGAAGCAGCGCAAATGTACCCTGTGGTTTGCAACAGTGCCAGCAAACGAGCAAAGCGCAAACTCTGAAGAGGGTGTCTCACAAATATGACAATGGCCAGATGTCTAGGTAATTTGGGGCTGCACTGTGCATTTTTAAGCACTAATGTAACTGCACGCATTTTGTGAGCTGTGCTATGAATGTAATACCGAAGCATCTTCTGACAAGTAAAGACGAAACCATATGGCCAACATCCCAGGCATCCCCCAAAAGGAGTTCCATATTAGTGGACCCAAACTTAATGCAGGGGTGCACAACTTGTTATGCTCGGGGGCCGAATGTTTGACCCTTACACCGTGGTTGGCACGAGTTTCTGATGATAGAAATTACAGGTGACCACGTAGCAGCCATTGGGGAAGTAGGGATTAGGGATTAAGGAGAGGTTGTGGATGGGTAGGGGGGGAAGTAGGGAAACCGGGAAGAGGGTTAGGCTAACAAAATTGGATCGGTAGAGGGATGTTAGGCGAATAAAGAAAACACACCTTTTATACTCTGCATACCGACCTAGCGACCTGGCCTCACCTAAAAGTAACCAAACCTGCCTGATAAAATAGCCTACTGCCTTCCTAAATCACTACAAATATACATACACTCCTCTGGCTGACCCCCTTGTACCTGAATATTAGAAACAAAGCATCAGACCTGTAACACCCCCTTAATGGGAGTTGAAGTAGCAAAATGTACATGGCAACATAATGATAGCAACATAACGATGGGAAGATAATGAAACAAAACAGCAGAGAGCAACTTCCCTCATGATTGACAAAACTCATGGAAATGGCCCAAGGGTTCTGCTTGAGCAGCTGGGGGAAGAAGGGCACAGGGTAAGTGGGAACATGGCGCAACTTATGTCAAGGGCTTGAGGCTGGTACAAGTTTACGGCCAAGTGAGTAAAACCGAAAAAACAATGTGGTGCCCCAGGGGCAGCATAAGGGCCTTTCAACCATTTCATTTAAAAGGGGCCCCAAACTTCCAGATGACATTGACCCCCCATTTTGCCAGTCCGCACATACAACACGGCAATATATTCCTTTCTTTATTACAATCGTTCTGTGGCTTACAATGTGCGCTTTGCTGGAGACCTTCCGACCGTCACGTCCCTCAAGCCTACCTTGGGGACTTCCCTGATACACAAAAGCAAAGTCCCAAAGGTGTCCCCTGTCCCCCCCCCCTAGATTTTAAGTGTCTCCTACGTCCCTGCCTCATCAGTGGCAATAACAGCTTAGCCCCTTCCTGTAGCATTGCTCTGCTAGTACTATTGATCCAAACATATCTATTTGGGTGGAGGCGAGGTGGGGGTTAGAGGGGGAGAACAGTGTCCAGTGTTTCATATTTTTTGTTGGGTGCCTTTTCCCTCCCAGTTTCTTTCTGTTGTATTTTCCGTTCTTAGGGGGTAAAAGGGTCTGTTGGGCTGCTTATCTGTAGGGCTGTGCCTTACACTTCAAGCAGATAATAATGCTCATTGATGTCGATTTAGTCATTATAGAGCCTTAGATCGTTGATATTTGTAACTGGAATACATGGTGCATGTTATGCGGTAGGGTCAATAGCCTGAACCTGTGAAGAAGATATGGGGGGCCTATACAATTCCTAGCCCAGAGGGGGAGGTGCAGTGGGGAGGGTTGCAGTCCCTGTCCCTTTCCCATGTGCCTGTGTAATTGATGTAATTGATTCTGGTACCACTATTGATCAGTCCAGACCTCGGTTATCACCATACTGCAAGAGCTGCCCTTAATTAACCCTTTAGGTTTTCTGATATAACATAATTACAAGAGCAATCCCAGAAGACGCCATCAATACATGTAGAGTACAGTTGTCAGGCTTGGAATGACTCATTGGACTTTCAGCCAAAGACCAGAGCTGTCAAGTTTGTGTGCATGAGGCGCGCACGCACGCACGCACAACGGGCCAACAAAGCACATATGCACCTGCTTCAGTGTATGCAGCATGTGTGGCGGCAGCACTCTCGCGTGGCTAAACTCTCTGCCACCGCGAGAAGGCACAGCAGGTTTTCTTGCCCAGGAAGTTTGCCTCAGTGGCCGCCGCCTGCTGGGAAGATTTGAAGCAGCAGGCAGGAGTCGATTAGGGCCAAGTCACTAGTAGTACCTTGCCACTTGCATTCCAGGCCGAGATCCACTGCGTATGGTCACATAGCTCAAGACAAGCAGCTCTGCATCTCACTTTCCACAGTGCAATAGCACCAGGTTGCGTATTGCGTTAACAGTTCCTGAGACACTCCAGTAATTGTAACCTCCATTTACAACGAAAAGGCACAATTCTGTAGCACGTGTTGGCTTTTCCATCCACTAAGCTTCCATCCGCCCTCCCTCGCCCTATATGCCGGCAAGATAGCTCAGCGGGTTCAGCGCTCGTTACTGCGCAGATTTGAATACCAGCAAGGCCAACTCAGCCTTTCATCGCTCCGAGGTCAATAAATGAGAACCAACTTCGGTTGGGTGCTATTGTATGAAAATATGTTCTCTGTAAAGCGCTTTAGCGAAAGCGCTATATAAATAACACATCGTTATCATTTATAGCAGTGACAACCCAATAATGTCAATCCCAAAATACAGTAAATAAAAGAGGCAAGACATAGTTGTCATGGGAGATTCGGAAGGCCGCATGCTTTATTAAATTTAGTTAGAGTTAGTTTACAGGGGATCCAAAAGGAATCAGTGCTGTTAAAGCAAATCTACGGTTCATATCTGCACTGACATTTAAGTTAGTTCCAGGTGAACGTTTTCACTTCCAGGCACATGTGTTCCCAGGTCATGGACCACTTCTGGATGGATTACGAAATTCTGGCCTGCAAAAGAGACACGGTGAAGTAGCTGCCCCTCAATAAATGGGTCTCACGGAGACCCTACTCTTCCTCTGATATGAATGGGGCCCCTGGAAAGGAAGGACCCAGGGCGAACCCTGATAAAACCACAGAGGGGATTTCCTCTGGGGGTCCCCACTAACGTATCCACTCCTTCCCCTAACGTTCCCCTTGCAGCTGGAGGGGGGATAGGACAGTCCCAGCAAGTTCACAGTGGGCTTGCTGCCACAGCTCCCTCAGATCCATAACGCCACCACTTGAGCTCCCTTTTATTTTTTAAACTAGTGATGGCATCGGCACTACTACTGCAGCATTAGGCTGGTGGCAGATCCCTGAAGAGTGAAGAGAGTGCAAGCTTAGCATTTACAGTCTACCTCAGTGCCACTATAGCCGGCTGTGACGAAATCACTTCTGCTCTGCAGGAGTACAAGGGTGAGTAGTAAAACCCCTTGCTCAGCCCTCACACGCCTACAAACCAACAGTGATCCCAATCATAAAGGTAAAACAGGCACAGATAACAGACATACCTCCTTCAGCTTCTGTGGTTACGCGGGCCACGGGAAGGTTTTACTCTCAAGGGGTGCGTGTTTTGCGTTTGTGATTCAGAAGCAACCCAAACAGCAAAGTAGATCAGTCCAAAATAAAGGTAATGTGCAATCAAGGTTCTATATAAATGTATATTATTTAAAGAAACGCACCATCTGCCAGAACACGTGATAGAGAAAAGAAAATGTACAAAACCCACCCCTTTGGAACGAATAGAGAATATGCAAGAAAAGAGAATGCCCAGAGGCAAGAATACAGGGGTGAAAGGCAAATCTAGAACCATAATGTTCTTTTGAAAAAAAAAAGGATATGTCTCTGATTAAAAAGAGTGCAACAGTGACCTAGCCAGTCTCTAGTGCCCAAAATGGATCAAGACGGCAACTGTGGGTCAATAGTACCTTCTTGGCAGTTGGATACCCAGCATCGAGCTAGTGTGTGAGCGGATCGAGTTCAGTTCGGGTATGGGGGGAACCTGTTGGCCCCAGCAGCTAGTGTGCGTTCAATAGGTTCAAATGCGGTCACTCTGAGCAGTTCGAGGGCATCGTTCAGCAATGCAGGTTGTAGTGCTCACCTGGATCTGTTGGGGGTCAAGCCGGTTCGAAACATCAGTTAATCCCTGGGAAGAGTCGATACGCGACTGTCCAGAAGTTCAAGTCGAGGGTCTGTGGCAGTCCTAAGCGCTGATCCTGTTGCTCCGGTGTTTGGTTCGGCTAAGCAGCAGTTTGAGGTTGAGCTGGGTTGTGTCGTTCGGTAACTTCCAGTTGATCAGTGACACTTCAGTGGTTCTAGGCAGTTCCGGTGAGGAGCAGTTAATTCGAGTGGAGAAGGTGACTGGCTCTGTGAGGACACAGTATAACATTGAGCTGGTTTGAAGTAACAAGCACAGTGGTTTCAAAGGTTCGATCGACTGATCAAAGGGTCTAGAGTCTACAAAGTATTTTGCCTCCAGGCTAGCCTAAACAAGTACTACAAAGTAATGTCCAATGAAGGGGACAACTGAAAAGTCTAAACCCTAATCTTAACAAGTTCTTTGACTGAATGCTACCCAAAACTATAACAAATGTTCCAAGAGATGGCCATCCTGAGGTTTGAAATGGAGCGAAAGCAGATTGACCGGTTCGATACGATGAAAAACAGGGATCCAGGCTGTCTTGGCTCTCAGGATGCTGGGAGTCCAACTCTGGGGTGTGATGGACAAGTTCTGTCCTTGTTCTTGGACTCCTGAGCAAGGGAGGCTGGCCCACATGTTCAGGAATTCTTCACCACGATGAGGTCCTGTGCAATAGTGTGGCTGGCAGAGATGCAAGTACTATTCCAGATGCAGGTTATTCCCCAATGTGTCCGGGAATGGGTAGGGAACAGAGCTTCCCCAGGCTTTGGACATTCAGTCTTCACCTCACTGGTGGAGGGCTTTGGAAAGTCAACTCTCCCAACAGAGGTTCAATGGATTATTCCATAGGTGCTTGTTCCAAAGTGAGTCTGAGAAGGAGTGGGAGACCCATTCTTTTAAAGGCAAATGTCTACAGATGATTGGACAAAAGCAAACCTGCTTTAGGGCCCTCACAGGACAAGGCCACGGTGTTGGGCGACCAGGTGTGCAGGAGACACTGCCTGATGATGTGTAGCACACAACGCTACGTCTACGCTTCTGAGCCTTTAAGAACCGAGGATCAAATCCATTGCGGCAAAGCCCTCGTAGGACAAGGCTGCAGTGTTGAGCGACGCAGGAGTTTGGCGACAAAGGGGTCGGAACGGGAGGATTTGAAGAGTGCGAACATGCAGTGCAGCCGTCGACCAGCAGCAACTGCAAGGTAGGAAAGGTGCGGCCAGGGGCGCAGCCATTACTGCGGCCTACTAAACTGCCCTACCTTGAGCATACTTTCCTTTCCAATGCGTTTTCTTACATTGCACTGTATCCCACGCAGCCACTAGGCTGCCCTTTCTCCAGGGTAGCTATACTCTGTTTCTTCATTACTACTACTGTTTTTCTTGCACTTCTCTCGCATCCCCTGCTTTTTTCTTCTAGGTGAATGCTTGTGGACCCCTCCAAGCACTTTCCCCTCCAGAATGTATTGGGCCACGGCTCTGTTCTCATGACATGCTTTTCCAATAGGCCTTTCTCCTCTACTCTAGGTTCCCCCACTCGGTCTTCCAGCTCACCCTTCCCCTTGGGTTCTCAGAGCCGGCTCCCACTGTTGGTACTCATTGCCTGTGGCTGTTCTGCTGTTCTTTGTACTCTGTTGTAGACATTGTAACCCTACTGTAACCTACCTTTCTTAGCCTCTTCCCTGTAATCTCTATCTCACGCCCCCCTCCCATTGTCCCCCTTCCTTGCACCTCAGTTGCTCAGCCTTGCAAAGTGCCTCCTTTCCTCCTTTCGACACCTGCTATGGTGCTCTCAATTTCCCCTGTCTTCTCTAATTGTTTTTCTATCTCCTATCCTTCTACTCTCTCACTAAGTGGTCTGCAGGTTCTCGGTGTCTGCTGGCCCCTCTCTGACCCTGGTCACCTTCTACAGGCCACCTGGCCAGGCCACCCTCTTCCTCTCTGAATGGGCTGACCTCACTTCTTCTCTCCTCTACCTCCCAGCTTCTCCTCCTTGGAGATCTCAACATCCACCTAGACTCTCCCGACTCCTCAGGGCTCTTCCGCAACCTCTGCGACTCTCTCTCCCTTTCCATTCTATCCTCTGGTGTGACCCACTCTGTCGGACACACCTTGGATTCTCTCATCTCCTCCGACATCCCTCTCTCTAACCCTCTCACTACTCCTCGCCTCTGGACTGACCACTTTCTTCTCTCTTAGAACTTCCTGTTCCCCTGTCAATGGCGCACCCAGCACTTCCACCCTCCTTCACGGTCATCCGACCCATTAAGAGTGTCAGTGGCAGTCTTTGCCTCCACCTACTCCTGCGGCTGACTCCCATCCTGACACAGCCCTTTCCAACTTTCACCTTTCCATCTCTAATACTCTTGACATCCTTGCTCCAGTCATGAGGATCCGCCTGAAGCCTGTCAAAAAGTGCAATTCTTGGTACGACTCCGACCTGTCCACACTGAAACTCAAGTGTTCAGCAGTGGAATAGAAATGGGGATGTTCGGGTTCACCCTATAACAAACTGGTCTGCCGCCTACTCCAAAGGCAATATAGACTCTCCATCATCTGTAAAAATAAAAAAATAAAAAAAAAAAGTCTACATTCAAGCCTGCATCTCCACAGCATCTAACAATACGGCAGAACATTTTATAATCTGCAAGGTGCTGGCCAATCCTACTGCAGTATCTTCCTCTACCACACCCACCCAGGCCCTCTTCTCGGTCCTTGCAGCTCATTTCACCACTAAAACTCAGGACATCTGGTCCTCACTCATCTGCTCCCCTCCCTCAACCTCTCTCAGGCCTTGTTTGGCTGCCCCTTCTCCTCCCCTCCTCTCCTCTCCTCCGTCTCCGTCTCTCCTGTCACACCTGATGATGTTTCCAGACAATTCCAGTCTATGAAAGTCTCATCCAAACAGGTGTCTCCTGCCCCTCCAGAACCATGAAGGACAACATTGACTCTCTCGCTCCAGCCTTAGTCCATCTCTGCAACCACTCCTTTGCTACTGGAGTTTTCCCTTCTCTTCTCAAGCACTACCTTGTGCACCCCCTGATCAAAAAGCCTTCTGCCAACCCCTCCATCCTGGCACACTATCACCTGATTTCTATCACTCATTTCCTGGGCAAACTTCTGGAGGAATTGGCTATCTCCCAGCTAACCCGCCACACTGAATGTTTCGGCTGTCTCCATGACCATCAGTGTGGATTCAGAGCAGCCAGAGCCACAGAAACAGCTCTCCTGAACACCCGTGAAGATTTGCTCTCTAACCTTGACTCAAACTCTCCCTATGTCCTCATCCTCTCAACCTTTCTTCTGCTTTTGACACGGTGAACCACAACATCCTGAAAACCGGTCTCCAAGATACCCTGGACATCACGGATCAGGTTCTGGCGTGGTTATTCTCTTTCCTCTTAGACCGACCATCCCAGGTTGAACTTGGGTCTTTCATCTCCTCCATCACACTCTCAACATGTGGTGTTCACCTGGGATCTATCCTCTCACCCTGGTTTTTCAATGTCTATCTGACCCCCCCTTGGCCCACCTGAACTCTACCTTTTACTCTAACTTTCAGTGTTATGCGGATGACACGCAGCTCTCTTTGAGGCTACCCTCTGCCTCCTCCACCTCCTCGCTCAGCCCAGTCTCTCTGCTATTGAGGCATGGTGCGCCTCTAATAATCTCTGCCTTAATGCCAGTAGGACGGAGATCTTTTTCATTGGGACCCCTGCTCCTGCATTTCCCCCTTTCACTTTGGCCGGCCTCCCTTGGCCTTGTGCCCTCACCCTCTTGTGAGGCAAAAAACTTTGGGGTCATCTTCGACTCCACTCTCTCCTTCACTCCACACATCACAGACATCTCCAAAAAGTCCCATTTCCAACTGCACCTCCTCAGAGGTATACTACCTTTTTTCACCTTCCCCCAGAAATTCACTGTCTCCAGAGCCCTGGTTCATTCTAGACTTGACTATTGCGACTTTCTCAATCTATCTAACTCTATCCTCTGCAACTTGTCCAAAACAGGACTGCAAGACTTACCCATGGCCTCAAGCCCAGGGACCGCATCTCTCAGGCTCGGAAATCACTCCACTGGCTCCGGTTGGCTGCAAGGATCAAGTTCAAGACCCTCTGCATCATCTACAAGGCTTTCTGGGGACAGGGCCTGTACTATCTCCAACATTCTCTTCCTAAGTACCTCCCTTCCAGAGCCCTCTGCTCATCTACTTACAATTCTCTGTGGGCGAGTCGCTCCTCCCTTCTTAAAATAATCAAAGGCCCTTCTGGTATGCAGCACCCTGGTGTGACGCTACTCTTTACGTGAATGGGTGTGCACTTCGATTCCTGTTCCCAGGACTGCTTCCTGTGGGGTGGCTGTCCCAGGGGAGGGTGTTGCCAGTCCTCACAAATTAACAAAGAGTCACAACCTCCAGGGTTCAGTCTTGCTGGCAGCAATAAAGACAGCCTAGATGGGGGGATAGACATATTCCTTCCACAGCTGAGCTGGGCTCACAGGAATGGCACATATGGGATATCAATTGGAAGTGGCTGTAAAAATTATGAGAAACACCATCCACCATACTCTAGCTCATTTTTGCCTTATTATTAAAGTTTAACGTACCAGAGGTAGTAAACTCTTAACTATGGCGTTAAAGGACAGGGGTGCATATCTTAAATGCATCTCCTGTGCTGTAGTGACTTGGCTGTTACTGCAGCTAACAAGAAGGCACTGGTTCCCTGAACCTGCCCTGTGTCAGCAGAGAGCAGGGGCTGCAGATCAGGCTACTGATTTAGCCATGCACATGTGTGTACTATGCTTTTGTCTAGCAGTTTGTGGGGGGGGGGGGGGTGGAATTCTTGTCAAACTCATAATTATCTGCATCATTTTATGTTTAAATAAAAATCAAAAAAGCTAGGGTGTCTACACCCTTGCCCGATAGCAATCCTTCACAACGGCAAGAACAAATGACTCCGATCTTCCAAGCCAATGTTTGCCAACAGATCCCAAATGACCAATTCACTAGCAGGTCACGCTTCCTGGTATCAGAGAACACACTCTGGCAGTTTCAGGACTACATTCCCAGCATACTCTTACCCCAGATGCTCCTACCCACATAAGACAGTCAACATCGGAGAGGAGCTATGCTGGATTCTTATTTTGTTTTATGTCAACTTTTGTGGCATGTGCCGAAAGAAAGTTTTATGAGTGTCCGACAAATAAATTGATTACTACCCCCATACCAAGTTGATTTGAAAAATAAAGACTTTTTGGGCCCTATGCATCTGTACAACGTCAGAGAGCCTGCAATATTGAATTACTGGAAAAGGAGTCTCTAGAGTGCCACAGTTTTTCTGACACATCCATCAACAACAGTCACTCTGCTCACTCTCTGCCATGCTCAACTATGCACTCCGACAACCACAGCGATCGATGAAATGCCCATCTCCAGAGATACTAGCAACACCGATACATCGGCAACTGGACGTAGCTCTCTCTGTATGGTTCTTCGGGTAGTGGAGAGGTACGTCTGTCTCTTGCAATCGCCACCTTTCCAATCCCAATCTAGTACAGAGTAGTGGACAGGTGATACTAGAAGAGAAATCCAGTATGGGAGAAACCTCTTCATTGTAGATCCAGCACTGAAGAGATCTTTCAGTGCATATAGTAAATCCCATGACTTTTGTGTATTTTACTTGATGTGATAGGTTCCAAGGTATTAACAGGCACAGAGGACTTGAATTAGGACCAGCGGAGCGGGATTCAGGCATCAGATGATTAAGGAGCAGAAGTACTGGTAAGGGAGGCCCAGACAAATGAGGAATCGAAGAACCACGAGAAAGCAAAAATCGCAACGGGAAGGACGCAGGGAAGTAACACGTGGCAGGACGGTTGCATGGAGGATCAGCTAAGTAGCGCATAACTGGAGCGTCTGGGGCAGTCAAGCCTTATGCAGAAATGTTTTCGATACATACTATCAGTTCTAAAACTCTGCTATAGTCTACTGCCTTCAACTTGCTGAAAATGGCTGCCCATGGACAAATCCACCACCTTTTAAGAATATATTGAAATGTAAGATGACTTTGGCTATGGCATTTCCAGTTTTCTATCCATTGACCAGTGTCACTTGTGGTAATGAATGACATAGGAAACAAAGAAGAAGAGGGCATATGTGAACAATGCTCTTTATTAAATAAATTAAAGAAATCCTCTTCTAAACCCTACTTCTAAGGTGGATTCCCTATGCTATAAAACGGGTGCTCATCAAGATGTCACACACACCAATCCAGCCTCCTGTGATAACGTATGCTAACCTACCAACTATCCTATCACTATATCAAGAAAGAAAAAGATTCCAAGCTTTGGTGTAGGATAGAGTCACTCCCCCCTTGGTTAATTTGGTGGTGGCTGGTTTTCTGACTCCCACCCAAAGCGTTCGTATGGTTTCTTCCAGCTTTCATCTTCATAGAACAGTTCCAAACAAAACAATACCTGTCAGCTTCTCCTTTGGGAAAAACAATGTCCTCGTCAGGTAGTCTGTACAATTTCTCACTTATTGCTTCTGTAGGGATGTAGTCTCCTTATGGGTATAGATTGGCGAGTCCAACAAAAATAGAGTTTCTTCTTTGCCCCTCCTGCAGTGGGCACAGTACTTTCCTCGCGTAGGCTCCAAGCCTCTTTGGCCCCGTTTGAGGAGTTGAATGGGCCACGGACCTGTTCAGTCCTTCAGTGGTTATTACTTTGTATTTTTAACCCAGCCTGGGTAACAGGCTTCCTCAGCCCTGCTACTTTGTTGCTTCCCTTGCACCCTCATGGTATATTCAGCTTGTTGCCATGCGTGGGCTGCGAGCCTGCTCAGTCTTGTTTAGTTGGTTGCTTCTCTTACTCCCTTCTGGGGTAGTCGGATCGATAGCCCAATGTGGGCTTTGGGCCTGTTCAGTTCAATCAATGCAGTTGGTTCCTCCTTTCACCCCTTCCTGTGGTATTCGGACTATTGGCCCTGTGTGGGCTTTGGGCCTGTACAGCCCTGTTTGATCAATTCCTTTTTTCAACCCCTTCTGGGGTATTGTACTTTCAGTCCGTTGTGGGTTTGGTTGCAGCCTCAACGCCCTCAAACCGCTCTTCAGATACTGTGCCTATACCTGTGTGACAGCAGCGCTCCTCTGAGGAGGCAATCACGATGGTTTCTGTAGGTTGGCTTTGTTGCCTTGGGTTTGGTTTGCAGAGTCTGCTGCCCTGCAGTATCTCTTTCGTTGCTGGGCTTCGGTGTCAGTGGAGGATGACGCCAGCTCTTGTTTCTATTGGCTCTGTTTTATTCTCTCGAGGTTTCATTATTTTTGGGGCTTGTCTGGAGAAGCAGCACTCCACAGGGTTGCTGTAAGGCTCTGCCTGCCACGCCGACTGCATGGCTGTCAGCTTCTCACATCTGAGAGCATAGTCCTCTGTTGCGCATCCGTGCAAACTGGCACTTCCTTCTCTCCGGTGGATTCTTGTTTGGCCTTGCACTATATTCGAGTCCCTCCCTAGACAGGAAGGGCAGACACCATTTGTCCCAGTTTGCAGAAAGGGGCGGACACAATTACAGGTTGGAAACCATGCCAGAAACTTTAAAGGGACCCTGCATGTTATTGCCCTGTTCAACTCCCATGTAACCAACAAACATAGGGGTTTTAAATGTGAGGGGAGGTGGAAAAGAATACCTATATGGTCATTCCTTTTCCACAAGGGCAGTGGGAGGAGATTACCCTCGGTGGGATCCCGCTGTCCCCGTCCCCTACAGAGGGTATCGCTTAGAGGGCTCACCTCCATATTCCCAAAGGGGGTGGCTCCTCTTTGGGGGGGGGTGAAGTGACGAATTTCCTGGATTTGTCACAAACTCCTTTGTGGGTTACATTCCAACACTAGCAAAGAGCACATTCTTAATCATCCAGGCTGCAAAAGAGAATAATTAGGGGTGTACCGAATAGCATATTTAGTATTCGGCTGTATACCGAATCGTCTGTCAATTATTCGTCTGAAGCCGCATAGTTCTTTCGTTTAACAAATCATGTTTTAAACTTGAAAAGTATACATTTGGGCAAAACAATAAAAAATCACCATTTGAAACATGTGTTCCTTTGTTTCATGTATTTCTCTTTGTTTTCATCAACATCTAATCCTTCTTTAATGCACTCAAGCCAGAAAATAACAGAATTGCTTATGTATAGAAGTAATTTGCATTTTCAAAACCGGTTCTACTCAAAGTGGGAGGTTTCACAAAAATATTGAAAGTGCTAGGTTCCTATGAACAAAATGTGTAGTGCAATTTGAAAATGCCTTTGCAAATCGCAACTTCTTGCGAGTTGCAAAGTAGCTTAGGTGGAAAGAGAATTTGAAACCTTCCTTTCCGATCACAAAGACAGATATAAATGGCTTCTGTCTGCTCATGCCGGGCACAAGTCGAGGGTACATGAGAGGTGAGTGCACTCCAGCCCCCTACTATTTTTAGAGAGCGGACTCCCACCCCATGCACCGTACCTTGGAAAGGATGCTTCCAGAAAAGCCAATAGGATTGGAGTAGGGGTAATCAAACGTAGCGAAGAGCGATATGCGACTAAATCTGCCCGAACCCTGCAAGCTCCAAGAATGCATTTGCCTGTGGGGCAATCACTCAATCCAGCAAAACCACAAACCATGTCTACTTAACACCCCTCCTTCCCACAACAACAAAACATGGATGCAATGGTCTATGACTTTTCTATGTCTCTCTTCAGCTCGGCACCCCAAAACAGCATTAGATACAATGGTCTTTGTCTATCAGTGCCACACAGCAAGGTTGTCTCATCTTTCACCCCATTGCTGTTAAAGCAGACTGGCACACAATGCTATTCAAGAGATTGCCCAATAAGCACGTTCCCTCAAGAGGCCGATACGGGTTGCGAAATGTCGGCCTGACATGTAATCGACTCAGCCGCAGTCCTATAGACAAGGCAGCCCATCTGTTGGGAAGTCTTCTGATTGCCAAACATTCTCCCTTCCCCCTACCAATTTCACTGACGGGGCTTAGCTGTCCGACTATGTCCCATACAGAGTCCTCGCACCTGCCTCTCTATACTCTCTCTCTGACCGACTGGTCCCTAGCAGGGGATCTGGAGAGATTTAAGTTCCCCAGAAGCTGTCTCTCTTCCTGATAAATGACTAACAGCCCTACAGGTCTCCACTAGCTATTATGAATTTAGGTTTCTCCCTAGGCATTTCCCGTAGGAACAGACCATGCTCACCGCTCACTTTCCAATACGCAAACAGAAGCACCTAAGCATTAGGATTTAATCAGGCATGCTTTCAGACCACGTGTAATTCCATTCCCTTTTGCAACGTGCATTATAGCTTGACCTCTCAAGGAGTTGTTACATTGCATTAAAATCAGACAACAAAGTACCCTGTGAAAGGAAATACCAAGAAATCCTTTGGCCAAAGTAGAGTAGCTTTTGTTCAGCCAGAATGCAGCCGAATACTTACTCGAATTCCTTACACCCCCAACAATTATGGATGAAAAACACACAGACAGCAGATGTTAGGGGACATGTGTGTCTAGAAAGGTGGAAACGTGGGCGGGTACAGGGGGTAAGAAGCCATGGGAAAGTTGGTTGCGAGCAGGAGTCCGATACAAAACATACACCCAGGAAAAACAGAAGATGACACTGTCACACATTGATTCATAAAAGTTTCCTCTCACTTCCAAGCACGACGAATTCCAGGTGCTATGCTTGGCTATTTTAAGGGTACTGTGCTCCACAGTTACATTTGTACATCTCTCTCTCTTTTTAGCGCCAAACACAGCCGGATCAACAACATTTCCCACCACTATTTTGGCTGGAAAGGTTTTCTCCTATGGGGCCTATAATCCTTTCGACACTACCACTCTCCTCGTCTTTCAATGGGGTCCGAGCCACCGGCAGCGGCGTCTTATGCTACAGTGCGCATGGGCGCGCCGGTCTCCAGCCGCTCCAGTGCGCATGGGCGCGCCGGTACAGTGCGCATGGGCGCTCTGGTCTCCAGCCGCTACAGTGCGCATGGGCGCGCCGGTACAGTGCGCATGGGCGCTCTGGTCTCCAGCCGCTACAGTGCGCATGGGCGCGCCGGTACAGTGCGCATGGGCGCTCCGGTCTCCAGCCGCTACAGTGCGCATGGGCGCGCCGGTACAGTGCGCATGGGCGCTCCGGTCTCCAGCCGCTACAGTGCGCATGGGCGCGCCGTTCTCCAGCCGCTACAGTGCGCACGGGCGCGCCTGTCTCCAGCGCATACACGTTCTGGAGCACGTCTTATTCTAACAGAAGAAAAAGGTTCGAGCCCTCGTCAGGACTCAACAAGGCTCTCTCTTCCCATTTCTTTTTATTTCACCCACTTAAGAAAGGTAACAGTTCGAAAGCTGATAATATGACTGCCAGCTGTCTGAAAAAGTTAACTTACCACCCGAAATAATAAATAATTATTTCCATGCTAAAAGCTGTACAGCACGGATGCGTTCCTTTCACACTCTTCGGCCTGCATTTCAATATCAAGAAGGGAAAGTGTTAATCGGTATCTTCTAAATTCTCAGTGCAGCCTGGAGGCCGATCACGGTGAAGGCAGTCATCACATGGGGTCTAATCACCAGTACCTGCGAGCCCAGCCCCATCATTGATTTTTTTATTTTTTATTTCAGCAATTTAATAAAAGGCAACAGCTAAAGGCTGACGACACGACTTTAGGTGGGTTTAACCAATTGAGCGAATATACGAAGTAAAGCAAAGTCGATTAGATCAGAGGAGGACACCATTGATGGAAAGGTTGGTTCTGAGAGGGAACATTGCAGGTGTCCCCGTGTTAGTAATTGACGGGATATAACTAGACAGTAGGTTGATCAGGAGGATAGCTCAGGGCAGCATGTTTGTCTTGGAAGCAAGTCAAAGCAGAACAACACCGGTTCGAATCCCGGTCCCACACCCCGGCACACTAGCGAAGGTGAATTACGTAATTCATTAATTAGGTTCTTTAAACCCGCCATGCATTTTGCAGCAGACCACGGGTGGCCTAGAGGAACCAGTGCAGCCCAGACAATGCCACGATTGGGCAATATTAAAATGTGTCCCCAGTACAATAATGCTGCGGGACTTATACATATTTTCACTAATGACAACGTAGCCCCTCTACAGTACATTCACTCAGCTTGGCCATCGTTTGACAACCAATGGCCTTTTGCACCAGGTTTTTTTGTGTGAAAGTGATCAGCCGAAAACAGCACTCCACAGTCGTCAGTTGAGTCCGTGCACAGACATTGATTTTCCCCGCACAGACTTCTCTCTCCAGCAGGTTGTGATCTTATTTGATGGTTCCCTCAACCCATGAGACTGGCTTGCATTGCATTCTGGAACTGGAAGTCAAGGCTCCTGCACAATGACTCTGGCAATCTTTAGAATGGATGAGTGTCTTTCTCCCTCGTCCCGCGGCAGGTGTTCAGCCACATTAAGTACCGCTGCCTCCCCATTTACGCGAGAGGCCCTTTCCTAGTGGCTACATCAAACGCGTTTTAATTGTGGGCCAGTCTCTGGAGGAGAGGGACATACATTGAACATCAGTGGCAACTTTAAAATAAATAAATAAATAAAATCGCTGCACGCCTGCGATGAAGGACGCTGCATTTCAGGTTTGATTCTGGTGGAAACACATTAGCTGTGGCATGGATCCTTCTCACCAATGTGATTTTTGTTTTCACCCAGAGTAGGGTGACTACTGCACATTTACAGTAGGGAGTTTAATGTGTATGCATGCCCTCGCTTTATCTGGGCAGTGTTCCAATGCTTCCTGAATGAAGCCTGGTCCGCTTCAATGGACACCTACTTGAAAGTAGATGCTTGAAACCAGTGATGCATATCCAAGCAGGGCACGCTTGGCCGCGAGTAACCTGGTAGATCCAGAGGATGCCATCCTTGAATGGCATACAGATATGCCCCCGGTGCCCTGCTTCCTACACGACCAATGCTTGCATGGGACTCCTACTGTAGAACAAGGCAGCATCATCAATGAAAACGCGCAGATTTTCATCAACCAATCCTATTCCACGTAAAAGTTAATTTGGGGGAGCAATCAGACAAACGGTATTTCCAGTCGCCAGATGTGACTGTACACAGAAAGTACTTCATTTGATTGGTCACTCAACTCATGACACTCTCAGATATCAGCACCCACCCCCTAATCGAGTCCCCCCCACACAGTGCATTTCCATGGGGAGGACACGTGAGGACCAGCAGCCTCGAAGGCCTCGCTACAAGGCACAGAGGCCTGTTTGCATTTGCATTGGCAGGAAGGGGTTTCAGTGGAGGCAGAAATGACTAACATGTGGGAAGAGAGGTTCTGCAAACACAAGCCACTCCATCCTCAATCAGCATGTACTGGGCAGGTAGAGTAGCAGGGTGCAGTGGGCTGAGGAACAAGTGCAGAGAATACCAGCATTATACGGAACTCAAATATATCCCATTTCGATCTCACTGGCACTGGTGGAATGGGATTTTTACTGTTGAAACATCACCACCATCTGTCGATACTACCTCCCACCCCCAGCCCATTGACCTCTGGTCAACCATTGCCCCTTAACCCCAAGTTCATTTGGGGTAGCGATCAGCCGTAGCGTATTCCACAGTTGTCAGGTGGGTTTGCTTTCCGCACAGACAACTCTGGCAGTTGGTGGCTGTATTTTGGGGTTCATTCCACTCATGTGAAAAGCTTGCATTGAAGCATATGGCTGGTAATCCTGGCTCCTGTATAGTGACTCTGCTAATATATTGAGTATTTCTGGGTTTTGTGATGATCCTTCAGCTAGCATCACTTCTCCTCAGCGGGTAACCCCTCTCCATGAGGCTAGGGAAGCGAGGCCGCTAACCAACACACCACACCACCTAGAGGTGGTAACATGCGCAGAGGGACTCCTCTCCTGGGAGATGGACACAATTGGGAGACGTGGCCCCTTTACCTCACCCCTGCAGGCTGATGTTAATGCCGTAACTATGTGTTATTGCAAAATAACAACCCATCCTGATGTCATAGGTATAGGGACGAAGAAGATCTTGAGAACGCTACAGTCAAGCGAACGAAGGCTCAATCAGCAGCTGTCAATTGGACTGATGTTACGCAGGGGCCATCCCTGCTATTTGAATTGAACAGGACTGGGTTCTTCCTCGTCTTCTGACCCGTCCAGCAGGGGCCCGTGCGGTCCCGGTTTGCTGAGAACCAGAGTGTGAATCCAAGAGGAGAACGCGGTGAGCGAAGAGGCTGCCGTCGAGCCTATGAGATGGAGTGTGGGCTCTGGGAGACTGCAGCAAGACAGGTCTCTGTAGTTGAAGAGATGAACCGTGGGACCCTCGAGAAGCGTCTTGCGAGTCGGTGGGAACCGGCACAGCAGAAGTGGAGAAAAAGGAAGGTGGTGGCACGATCTGTATTGGGTAGACCATCCGGTCTGACAACAGTGCCGAGACCACGTACACTAGCCCAAAACAAGGCCACATTGGTAAATGCACAGAAAGTGAGAGACTGTGGTGGTGGCATGACCTGTTGTGGGGGGACCAAGCGGTCCAACAACTATGACTGAAACCACCATACAGAATTGGGCCGCCGAGAGAAGTAGATAGTGGAAGTAGCGTGGAAGCAGAAGCAGAAACCCTGGACTCGCAACTCCTGGCAAAAAGGGTGAAGTGTTCCCAGTAAGAAGGTAATGGGAACAAAGATAAGTCTGTAGTAGTGAATAATTTGTGTCCAAAATTCCCTGGGAGTTCAACAAGAGTGTGGTGCTGACCTCAGGGAGCATTTTCATCGTCCCAGTGGCAGCCAACTGAAGATTATAAAGACAGCAGGGTTCATTGAGAACTCATTGAAAGATTTGTTGCGAGCAGTACAGTACTAGGAGGAATTGGCTAGCAGAAAGTCGACATTCTCCTAGCCCAGGGTGAACGGTTTTGTTTTATTTTTATTATTGAGTCATAAGAAGCTAGAACTTTATGCAACTTAATATTTTGAGAAAAAGTGGACACTTGACATCCAAGAGCAAGGAGTCATTCTCCTGCAACACGAAGCTGAAGCAGAACTTTATTAGGATTTATTGTAGCAACAGGGACAGCATAGGAGCTTTTTGACTGCCACAGTGCACTTTTTGATTTGGACTTACACAGACTTCCTGACGAGCTCCCAAGTTTCTTTAATTTAGGTAGGAAAATCCATTAGAATTGAGGACAGTTAGGTTTATCTTTCGTTTTAAATAAAAGTCTTTAGCAACCAGCATGGCACAACTTGGTCAGTCTCGTCATTCCTTGTCACCACACTTTACCCCACGCTACCTGCTCTCCAGCGCCCTGGCAGGTGTGGATCCACATTCCTCCATCTCAATGCTGGTCCCTGTGCAGCTTAGGGGCAGATATTGCACATTGGTGGCATCACTACTCAATCTCCTGCTCTGCTCCTTCACCCTCTAACCTGCAAGCGTGCCCAACACGCACTTCTGTTCTTTTTTCTGTGGCCATTTGCTCCACAAGCAGTAGTGCACATTTCAATCAAGCGGTGTGTTTAAAATGGTATGTGTATAAGAGATATTAGCCTCTTTATTATTGTTAATGCTGTAATTTCATGTAATTTCATCCATGTTTGCTCACATTGGCACTAGGCTTCATTATTAATTTGCTGGCATCCCGTTGGCAATTACGGCGGGATACCAGCAAACTGACCTACCATTTCCGCCGCCGGATATCCTTGAATTTCTGGGATATTACAGGTGGCGGAAAGGGTGGTAAATCCCCATTCCATGGAATCCCATAAGACTCCCTGGAGGAGATTGCCAGCATAATTGGTGCTGGTGATACTGGCAGTTTTTTGCCGCTGGGCGACTGATTTAACTCCAGCGATCAGTGACCTCCACTGGCAAACGTGTAGTTTTGCGGTGCAGTAAAAGTGACGGTCACGGAATTACTAGCACTTTCCCTGCACTACAAAACTTGTAGTTGAGTGTTCAAACCTCTACACCACCAACGCTATGCTCATGAAGTGCATATGAGCTTTAGTCCAGATGGGTAGATCCCTAGGGGGTCAGCCCCATCTCTGGGATGGCACCGTGTGCCTACTCTGCAAATAGTGGACAGCAAATAATGTGGCACATTTCGTAAGGTTAAAATCTTGCACATGGGTAGTGCAGTCTGCGTCCGATGCCGCACCACTGCGAGAGTAGAAAGGTGTTGCTTGCCTTTATGCTTGTTGGAAATGGGAAAAAATAAAGAAGTGTGGTTGCCTGCTGAAACAAAGGGTCTCATATCGCAGTGATCCTCTTGTGTCTGCTGACATTACAAACGTCAAGACAAATACTACATTCAATGTATCCACATCCAAAGGAGGAAGGGCTGAGGCAGCCGGCTATGATAACTTGCCCACTACTGCAGCCTACCCACATGTGTACAGTGAGCACTTCACTTATTGAGCAAGCCTCCCAGCTCTCCCTAGTCAGTTCAAGGACATGCAGAGTGGGCGTAGGGTATGTTTATATAGCAAATTGATCTGTTTTTACTTTGGAGCTAGTGAAACAGTTGCGTATCTTGCAATGCATAGCTAAATCCCAAACTGCAGCAGCTAGAGACCGCCAGGACAGTCGGCGCGACACATTTGTTTGCATACTGAGATTTCAGAATTACACTGAGCTCTTTGTAATTAAATCATAAATACTGCAACAATTTGACATTTTTTTTTTTAAACTATCGGCAATACTATTAAAAATCATACTGCTAACCTTTCTGTGATGAGAAGAGAAGCCATGTACAGTACATCTCTTTGCAACCAATTCCCTTGCACATGGGTGTTGCTAGGTCTGGAGAAGACCCGGGGCTACGCTAATGTCGGAACTGTCGGGACTGGGGGCTAGCTAGCCTTTTGGTTCTAGCTCCTGAGATTCTATCCGGGGCTACAACCAAAAGACCAGGGGCTATACACCCCTTAGATCCACCCTAGCAACGCCTCTGCCCTTGCACAATCATGTCCTTGCACAAACAAAATACTTCATTAGGTTTCAACCCAAAAACCTTTTACTGACGCAATGAAGCCTACTCACTTTGGATTTCCCCATCGAAACATATTTTTAAATAAACGCCACCAATGCTTTCACCGTTATTTTCACAGTCAAATTGCTGCCGTCAAGGTTTACATGGACATGGGACAAGAGACCGAATAAGGTCATGGCCGTAGTGCAAAAAAACACAAACATCATAAGTGACGAGACTTCTTGCTTAGCTTGCAGCAGATGGATTTCATGGGAGGGGAAGGTTGGTCAATCGATGTGAATCCTTGCAAAACAAGCAACAAAATAAATGTTTTTGTAAAAGACGTTGGGGCTCATTACGAGGATGGCGTGCAGGAAAAAATTGTCGGTAACGGAATTACTGCCACTTTTCCCGCTGCCGCCATACTAAGAGTATGGCCATGTAGTGGCGGGGGGGGGGGGGATTTACCGCCTTCATGATGCTGGAGGGAAATCCTCCCATTTTCTGCACAAATGGACTTTCAAAAACTGGACATGAACTCCGCCACTTGTAATCCGGTGTTAATTCCACTGGACCAAGTGGCATAATGGTAATTACATTGGGCAGTATTCCGGCGGATTTACCATCAGAATACCACCCAACTCGCAATGAGCCTGATTCTGTGCATTTCTCTCCCCACCAGACCACAAGGCCCACAACCATGGGGCCCTCTTTCATAGCGATCCAAAAGTCCACCAATTCATTAGCTCCACTGCTACCTTTGTACTCTGTTCCAGTTTACAGCTGTGCCTCCCTAGCTACGCCGTCTCCCCCTTACCAAAATTCTATATGATATGATATATGGCATTTGTAACGCGCCTAGACACAAGTGTTTCAAGGCGTGACGAGGCGGGGGGGAACAAGGGGAGACAGACAACGATCCTACTAGGCCAGGTGTCATTCAGATCGCGCAAGGGTAGAGGGGAAGGGAAAAGTGCAGGGGGGAAAGGTAGAGGGAAAAGTGCAGTACAGGGTTATAGCATACAGGATAAATAACAAGGACAAGCTGGTGGCAAGTGCGAGGTAAGTGCAGACAAGTGCTAGGAAGGGGGGCTGTAGGGATACAGACACAGTCACGCAGTGCAGGGGTTGCCAGGGAGGCAGTGCAGGGGAGAGTGGCTGGGCCAAGGACCGAGAACGGTGAGTGGCCCAGTTGCAGATTCAGTGCAGTTTCAGTAATTTTAGCAGGGGAGAGGGGGAGAGAAAGCAGAGGCAGAGGAAGGTTTTGAGGTGCTTCCGGAACCGGAGATGGTTCTCCTCAAGTTTCAGAGAGGCAGGAAGGCTGTTCCAGAGGGAGGCCCCTGCAGCGGAGAGAGATCTGCCCCCAACTCGTTGTTTGGAGAAGCGGCTGACCCTGAGGGAGTTGGAGGCGGATGAGCGAAGAGCACGAGAAGGAGGATATTTAGGAAGAGAGAGTTGAAGGCATTTTGGCCCAAGGCCCCAGACGGCCTTGTGGACAATGCAAAGGGTTTCGAACTTGATCCTCGCAGTCACTGGGAGCCAGTGTAGTGGTTTCAGTCCTGGAGAGATACGGTCCCTGGGCTTGAGGCCCAGGACAAGTCTCGCAGTCCTGTTCTGGATGAGTTGCAAAGGGCGGAGAGTAAAGGAGGGCAGATTTAGGTAGAGGCTGTTACAGTAGTCCAGCTTTGAGAGAACCAGGGCTCTAGAGACAGTGAGCTTCTGGGGGAACGAGAGGAAAGTAAGGATACCTCCGAGGAGGTGTAGTTGTTAGTGTGGCTTCTTAGAGACGTCGGATATGTGAGGAAAGAAGGAGAGTGTGGAGTCGAAGATGACCCCGAGGTTTTTTGCCTTGCAGGTAGGAGCAGGAAGAGGGTCAAGAGAGGCCGGCCAGAGAGCTGCAGGGAAGGAGGGAGTGGGTGTGCCGATGAGTAGAATCTCAGTCTTACTGGCATTAAGGCAGAGGTCGTTGGCGGCACACCATTCCTGGATAGCAGAAAGACAGTCAGAGATGAGGGAAGGAGAAGGAGGCCGAGGGTAGCCTGAAAATGAGCTGGGTATCATCCGCATAGCACTGAAAGTTGGGGCAGAGAGCGGCGATGCAGTGGGCGAGAAGTGCCAGATACTGGTTGAACAGCCAGGGAGAGAGGTTAGAACTCTGGGGGACACCACAGGTAGGGAAAAAGATGTCAGAGGAAAGAACCCAGTTGGACCTGGGAGGGTCGATTTGAGAGGAAAGAGGTCAGCCACGCCAGAGCCTGACCAGCGATACCCAGGTTATCACAGAGACGGTTGAGCAGGATGGTATGGTTGACAGTATATATAGTTTGCTACTCATACTTTTATACTGCTTCTCTCTAACCACTGCACACACATTCCATGCTGGCTGGCTCCCAATGCACTACAAATCCACTTACATATTTCTTCCCTTACTCTTTCAATCTATATATAGCATTGTCCCCCCCCCAGCTCCAACACAATTTGCTTATTTATCTCCTGCTAATCCCCTAATTGCACCTTTCTCTACAGAGCCTTAGTCAAGCTCTCTGGTTCCCCTTCACCTCATGCGGCTTACTACTTACATGTGCTTTTCTGCACATCTTGATTCTGTGATGGATTGCTACTTACAAGGGTGTAAAAGCCCTAGCTTTTTGGCTTTTTACAAATCAGAAATAACGTGGGCAATTCTGTTTCCGAAAGGGAGATCTGCTAATCAGACCCCCTTTGATAAATGCTCCATTCCAAAATTATAGTGCAAACAAGTACCCTTGCTGGGACAGCATACAGGCACCTTTATCCACAGCTCTACAGTGGCACAGGGCAGGTTCAAAGGTGCTGTGTGCAATTCTGACCGCTGCTGGAACACACAGTTCCTGCAGACGGAGATGGCTTTTTAAATCTCTGATCTAAATCCTAATTGTATACCTTAGTCTATCGACATATAAAGTCATGCCTAGTTATGGAGGTCTTCTCGTAGCGTACTCTTGAACACAATTTTACAGCCACAGAAATGTGATATCACACTACTGTTAGCTCTATGGCAGGGCTGATGTTAATTAGTGTCTGGTCTGACTGTCTCAACTACAGCCATGTGGAACAATGGCCAGGATGCGGCTTCTGGTTCTCCAGAGGAAGGCCAACACCTTCCTACGGGTCACAGGAAGCCTCCCTCACCCACCAGGAGGCCTACTTGAAACCAGTGCTTCAAAGGCAGCACTGACATAACAAATGCCACTCTCGCGCCAGGCAGTGTGCTGACCACTGGGGTCCCATTGAAGACAGCAGGCATGGGGAGGGGCAGAGTAAGAGGAGCCAGAAGAGAAAGGTGGCCTAAAAGAGGGATTCCAGCATATTGACTTCAATTAGGACTCGGTCTCTTTCTGACAGCCATTTTCTTCACGAAAGGCACACTGGGTGGGATGTCAAAAGGCAAAGGGCACTTCTTACAACAGCCTGCATTGGACCTCTTACAGCAGGCTTGCTTTAGACCAAACACCTCTGATATTTTGCCTTTTTGAGGAGAAGTACTCCTCTCCTTTGATTTATTTTGGACTCTTGGAGCACAAGAAAAATGCACGGCGCCTTTTGGGGGATTGCAGTGCATTCCAAGGTCCTCCACCAGTGATGTGAAGATAGAAGGCAACCGCGGCAGAGGGGAGCTCTGTCTCCTAGCCATCCCTGAGGCGAGAACGGTTGTGGACCAAGGCCTGCCTCGCGGCTGGCTGAATTGAAACCAGTCTCCAGTTTACTGGCATTGACGGGTCCTCTGTAGGTGCCAGCCAACTTCCTAGTGCAGAACCGAATAGCTCTCCTTGTTCCTGGAGACTCTGGAGTGGGCCTTCCTAGGAACCCAGAAGTCAAGGAACAGTTCTAGGCTGATTCCTGTATCGATTCCTGCTTGTGAACTACAAAGACATAGATATTGCCTGCCTGTCCCAAGCTTCTTCGTGCCATGTGCCAGTGCTGCGTCTGAACTGCATCAACTGTTGGACCCCGTTGCCCAGTTACCCAGTCCATCGCCAAACCACCACTTCAGAAAGCACCTTGAATCCTAGCTTGACTGTTGAGCCACAAGAACAAGACAAAACGGTATTTGAAAAGGCCCTGTTTTGCGAAGTGGCTTCCTTCACAGATCACACAGGAGACTTGGGCACAAAAGGAAACTTCTTTACTTCAGATCCAGGATAGATAGGTTCAGTTACAGGTTACAAGACTCTGGTAAATAAGGACACTCTCTCTAAGCCAGCCTATCATCAACTGTCATTCCGAGAACACCCAGCAGAGAACATTTACACAACATACCACATCCAGGCACTCATGACATCACATACATACTAAGCAGAGTAGATAGGGAAAAGGTAAGTCACAACACATATCCCTCCTTATGCGGAATAAGAATGAGCACGTCCACAAGAGACACACACAAACAGAGCAACATGAGAAAAGGTACGTCCCTCAAATTTTCCATTAAAACTCCACCATACATATAAGTAAAACTTCACTCTGCACAAACCTTAAAACAAACTAAACTCACTCCAACACTCTAAAGGCTTACCGACAAGTAATGACTCTGAGTCGTCATCCTTTTCGCACAGATGAGTGTAAGGGGTCAGTAATGCAAGGCAGACAACTGCTTGTAGTTTTCCCAAAGTAAGACCTTTTATTAAAGGATACATTTGTAAATAAAGCCTTGCTTGCCCTACTGTACCGAGAAATTCCCTACATAGTTTAAAGGCGAAGGGAACAATATCTAGCCTGGGTAAACTGGCCCTCACTCTAAACAAACACTATGTTTCATAATTTTCATGAATAAGACTAGAAACAATATTGAACAATGTTTGAATGACCTTCACCTGTCCTGGGTAACATCCTTTTCCTAGGGTTTAAAGTCAGCTTCACAATATTCAAAGGAAAAGAAAAATCTTGAATGAGTTCTTAGCAGTTCCAAGTCAAAACAAAAGTTCAAACAAAAATCCACTGGTAACAATCCTCTGGTTTCGTTTGAAAAGATCCACTTTTAATTCCATCCAAGAAAATAGCACCATTGGTAATCCTGGTTATCTTCTTCTTCAAGATCATTTGTCACAGTTCAAAAGAATAATTGCTTTTCGGACTTCAACTACAACAGCTACAACTTTGCAATAGGTTAGAAAATCTTCAGTACATTTGGTATATTTGTTTTTATTATAATGTTTAAAAAAAAAATTAATCTTTAACATTTAAAATGCGGAACGCATTGTCCAATACAACAGAATCATAAATGCACGCCATATACACAAACCAAAACAGCAAAACATAATAAAAAATTTCAACATTCCATAAATAAAATACAAAGGCATGCTAAACTATCTTCCGATAAAACCCATCACTGGATATTCTTCTAATTTAAGAGTTTTAAAAAAGTAGTTAGTGCAATAACAGTGGAAGTGATATGTCCCAACAAACATTTCACCAAAGCTTGGTCTCCCAACCCCTGTTACAAAGCTGGCCAAAATGTTTTCAAGTGGTACCATCTTTCCCTCTTTAACGCTGGACAGTCGATCAAAAGGTGCTTAAGAGTTTCGCACTCGCTCCTAGTCTTACAAAATTGACAAATCAGCTGATTAAATTCCAGATAACTAAATTGGATCAGAATATGCTTTGCTGGATACAGATTCCAACGAATGTGCAAACATGTGAGCCTGGTCAATTTGGCTGGATATATTGCTTGGAAAGGGGCTAGGGCACCTTGAATTTTATGATTCCCCCTTAAGATGGTTAAGAAGGGAGATCTACGCATTTTATCAATTGTGTCATTTCTGACTAGAAGCTTCTTCACTCAGGGATTCTCTTTCAGCTCACTTCAGCTAAATAAAAAGAAGTTTACAATAGTCGAGCATCTCGTTTGGCCATCTGCATTTCTCCTTTGAAGTCCCCAAACAAAGAGTCTGGTTCTGGGCAAAATATGTTCCTGGGCAATGGCAATATTTTCCACTGTGTTCATACTCATGGTCAAATTATACCCAGGTCGTAGCTGATTGCATAAATGGGGACTGATGTAGGGACATGCAAACACTATTCCAAGCCTACAAGGAGAGGCAGCATTTCCAATAATAATAGAGGCTACACATCCATCCCGTGCAGAATCTTGGGTACTATTTTTCCCTCATACAATTTTAGACTTGCTTTCAAGGGATAAGTTCCGTACCGGGAATCAACGCTCTTTAGTTGATTAATTACTGGCGTCATACGCTCTTTCTACCACTCTTTCAACCTATTCAGCAATGGATTTACCAATATAAAGAACCCCAAGTATGTAATTTGGTATATTTGTCAGGATCCTTCTCTTTGGGTTGCTGCTTTCATTTAACAACCACTCTTCTACTATTATTACTATGAGAACAGTCACTTTTGTTCCACAGTATGCTATTACTTCAAACCTCTTCACAATACCATCCGCTGACAACCTTATATACCACCACAGTTCAGATACTTCTACCACAGCTTTGTACTTCTTTGTTATCAGGCAAAATCTGAAAAGACACTTTGACCTCTTCAGGAAGGTAAGGCACAATTCCTTTAAAGACTTTCTACAAGGGGGCAGCCTCGTTGCCTCTTCCGTCTATCTGACACAAAATAGAACTACAACTCTTCAGTATTTTAGAATCAGAAGGCAAGTATTGGGAAGACACTTCAACCTCCTCAGGTAGGCAAGGCACTCTTCCTTTTATTGAATTCCTTAAACGGGGCAGCCTCTTTGCCTCTTCCATCGGTCTACTGCCACAAGGATAACCTGCCTCTGCCCACAAAACGGACTTCCTTTCAACTTCAGCAGTACTCAGCATTACAGGTTAACAAGCACCCAACTCCCCTTACCCAGCTTTCTCACGCCTTTTCTTCACAAGTAATTACCTAGAAGCCGTAGTGCCTGTCTTTCAGCTTCAGGTAAGAATGTCATTCTTATTATTGAGGACACTGGATGGTTAGCAACTTCACAGATTAGGGGAATGGGTTTAAAAATCGACTGGCTTCACTGTGCAAAGGGATCGACTCTTGGCATGGGTAATGGTTGTTCTTCTCTTCAGTATCAAAACTTCTTGAAATAATGAATATCAATTCAGGATAATACAAGTTTCAGTCTTCAAAGTGAAAACAAAATTAGACACACACGACCACTCTTTAAGGTAGATCTTTAACCTTAAAGTGTTGAATGTAATTGTATTCCTGTGCATTATCACAGAGGAAGCTTCTGACTTCTCTCAGGAAACACAATTGGCCACACACGACCTTCATTTGATGCAGAATTCACAGTGTTCAACAATGGATGGAATAGCTTTTACTTCTCACGCGAAGGACTGAGCTTTTTAAATATACGCAAGTGGTACATTTCCATTGGTAATCAACCGTTTCTAGATGCCACACAACTTTTACTCGCTAAACACTTTACGCGAGTTACTTCGAAGCAGGATAGAGTTACCGGCAAGACTAATTAAGTGAATCTGAACGCTGTGCTTCACTCACCGGATTAAAGGACACCGCGGGTAGCAGGTTGCTCTGCTTCCCTGACTGCTGTTACTACTTCGGGATCACTTGTGACCCACACCCTTCTCTAGCATGGGTGTTTCCGAGCCGGCCACCCTAATTGGCAGTCTCCTTCACTCCCGAAACCCTTGACTTGGCTTCTGCTTCTGGCCTTCGGCGCCTGTACCGTCTTGGCTCTGCAATCACGGCAACTCGACTCACATGGGGGAAACTTCACTTCCAGCATGTCGTCCCCTGTGCAGCCTCTGCAATACACGTTTTGGAAACTCAGGACCCTCTCAGAACCTCCAGGTGAAATCTACTGTCTCCATGGGCCGGTGTCCCTTCTGTGCTCCCACTTTCTTGTGAATTGCCAGCCTTGTGTTTCTCCTCCGCTACTACTACTGCCAGCCCTCCAACTCCTGCTCCTCCCCCTCTAATTTCCTGCTGGTGCCTTTTATGCCTCACAGGATTGATAGTTGGCTTCAGGTGTGAGCCATTAGTTTCCATTGCCTGACTCATGCAATGGCTACTAGGCTTAATTGCCCGACTTCTACAACTGCATACCCCTTCAGCCCTTTTCCTCGTCTCAGTTCATCTAGGATTCTGGGACATGTAGTTTGCTCTAACAAAGTTAGTTCTTTCTACTTCTTGATTATTTATAAGGGCCATTTTAATTCCCTTCATATTTTTAACAGAGGGGCTGTGTGTTTTAATCTTTATAGAGGAAGATGGTTTAAAGAAGGCAACATTTCCCCAATCCTTTGTAGAGTACCCTTCAAATGGAGGAGGGCGTTTGGTTTTAGACACCACCAGGAGTCTAACTTTTGGTAGAGGGTGCTTTGATTTCACAACCTTATATTTTATAGGAGGTTGAGAGACATTATTATGACAATAAGCCATTATCACTTTTGGAACAGTGGTAAGAATTTCCCAATGAGAAGAAAAATACTGTGTCTCATCCCACAGAGTTCCCTCACTGCTCTGGGCCCTGTCTCCACCCAGGTGATCCTTCCGCAGTACACCACCCCCGGGGTTGGGATCAGGAAGCACTTGCCTTCCCCTGGCCACCTAGGAGGAGACTTTAGGCAGGGTTTCAGTGAGGGATCCGCAGGATTCTTCACAAGAAATGTACACGACGATCTGACGATATGAATCTGCTGCACATCTACTTTTAATATCCAACACCAGCCTCACACCTCTTGTTCACAAATGTCAGAAACATCTTTGCCAGTGACGATAGGTATCCAACAACCTTTCTACTAAACGGTTCTATGTGATTTCAATCAGTATTTCACATCACAGGTAAGTAATATTTACATTTCTTTTATGACCTTTTGCCGCAAATGTATGCAGGGGGGAGACCTCCCGCAGCTCCCACCCCCACCAGTCCTTCTACTTTATTATTACCCTAACCCACCACATCACATCACATACATTTGCGGCAAAACTCTATGAAAATCATGTAATGAATTCTCCTTCGATGGAAAATCCACTGATGGAACCTTCCTATCTGCTACTAAACACTAACTGCACCACTAGGTGTCCAACACATCTTCTGGAAAACGCTAAACTCACCACTAGTTGTCCAACACCTCTTCTGGAAAACGCTAAACTCACCACTAGGTGTCCAGCTAAACTCACCACTAGGTGTCCAGCACCTCTTCTGGAAAACGCTAAACTCACCACTAGGTGTCCAGCACCTCTTCTGGAAAACGCTAAACTCACCACTAGGTGTCCAGCACCTCTTCTGGAAAACGCTAAACTCACCACTAGGTGTCCAACACCTCTTCTGGAAAACACTAAACTCATCACTAAGTGTCCAACACGTTTTCTGCACAAATGCCCCACTAGGTATCTAAAACTTCTTCTGGTCGTGGCGCTGGATGTCCAACACTTCTTCTCAACTGACACAGATGTCCAACCTCCCAAGATGACATGGTGTCCAACACCTCCAAACTGACACAGGTATCCAACAGCCCAAATGTACACGGGTGTCCAACACCCATAAGTGGCACGTTATCCCTATTCCTCAATTCTCCCAAAAACACACCACACACATAGGTTTACATTGTACAAGTTTGTGCCACACCAACAATAGTGCAAAAAGTATGTGCGATAAACATGGAAAGCATAGGCAGTATTTTAGCACACACAAGTACATTGTCCGGGCCTAACGTTTGCAACCTGGGTTGCACCTGTGGAGAAAGCGCGGTTACAAATTAGATATGTCCTACCAATTGCGCAATGCATTTAAACTTGACTTCTGTTTTAAATACCCTACACGGAGGCCACAACATGCGTGCATTCCATACACACACCTGTCACCATTCTAAACAGACCTCACTTCACAACAACAGTCCCAACCTACACTTGTACTATATTATCCATGGCTAAACCCATGCACGCACCAATATCACTTGCTCTTGCTGATACAGGCCTCCCATCACAACTCTACTACATGCCACTCCAGCAACAGAGCTTACTGCTGCTACTCTTCAGCCCCTTGATCATACCCCTGCGTGAGCCCACCATCCCATTTGCATTTGTTCCCAGCGTCAATTTGCAAGACAAATGTATTGTTATAACTCCCCCATTACACGGACAAGGTTCGAACAGAACTACACCATACCTTTGAGAGTCTACAATGTCCCCAGTCTGTATTCCCTTTGTCATTGCTCTTAAACAACTGAACTACAAATTGGTCATATTTCACTTTACCCATATCTAAAGCACCCTAAAAAGGGATTGCTTCGACACTGCTGTATTCTCATGTAGCCGTTTTTCCGTTCAAAGCGCACACCTTTCCTCAATAAACAGCAATACAGAAGCTGAGTCGGTGAAGTCCAGTAAAGCCACTTAGTCGCTACAAGAATAATGTACCCAACCCTAGATAAATTGCAAGTCAACAAATCCGGGAACGTACTCAAGAAGGAATCACTTACTCATACGCGCAATGTTTATTAGAATCATGTGAAAAACTTGCCAATTTTTACTGAAATCGCAAGGCCATGTTTAAAGAATATGTTGGGGCTGTAAAATGTTTATGAATATCAGAGGTAGACATGATCAAGTATTACAGGGGAGACGCTGTGATCTTGAATTTTAGGTAATTGGGGATATATAGCATGACGTCTGACATTTGCATGCCTGCTTGGCACTGTGGGAAGCTAGGCGGTTAGTGCGCTTAGCGGGACAAGAGCAAGGTTAATGGGAGAAACTGATCTACGACAAGTCAAAGTCTGTGATAAGAAACCTGGGGTGATATGAGTGTGTGGTGGGGTGATGTTCCCGGGTGGTCAGGTAGCTTGATGTCATGCAGAGACTCCACCCCAGCCTGTGTGGCCTTGAGCGTTGGTCGGATTAGGCGTCTTGGGTAGTGGAGGAGGATGTAGGGTGTGCAGGTGAACTTGAGTGGCATGAGGTGGGCGGTGGGGTCTAGCATGTAAAGCAAGGTAGAAATAGCTGGGAGAAGCACTCCAGTATGAATGCATAACTAGATCCAAAGTATGGATTGCAAAAAGATATCAGTTTTAGAGTTCAAATATATTTTATGCTCACCTAAAAAGTACTTTTTACTCCCTAAAAAAACATTTTATTCCCAACTTCAAAAAATGGCAGGTAGAATATTACCACTTCAAAGAAATTTCTGGAGCACTGCTTGCAATATCTTTCAAAAGTAATTTTGGTGTTAAATTATCCTAATAATATCCCCATGACGGATGATCCAAATGCTATTTTTGGTCAGTATTTATGACAAGTCTGGTCTAGTCTTGGCCAATTATACAGACTGATCGTCTGAAAGACGCGGTCAACTTTGCTTCACAAGTCAGCGCAAGAAAGACCAGTTAAGGATCTCTCCTGCACCCGGGTAGGGACAATGAACCAATTTCAGAAACTTTAAAAAAAAACGTATTAAAAAAAAAAGTATTAAGATCAACCTGGTTCGTGTGTCCAGCCTTGCTGTTAAGCTACATTTAAAAAATATAAATTTTTAATTAAAAATGCAACAAAATACTAATAAAAAGCAAAGAAGCGGTTTAGGACGGCCAAGAGTGGGAGTAAACTCTGCGCTTCCCAGTGAAATACAAGATGGGAAGCTGAAACAGATAAAAAAAAAAAAAAGAAATTGCAGGAATGTGGGGGCGTAAAAAAAAAAAAATCACCACGAAGAGGTTTAATAAATTATTGTAAAGATTCCTAAATTAGCTTTCCAGCTATATACTGACGGATTTCTTGAGCAAATCCCATCCTCAGGGTGATCCCTTTTTCCAGCAGCCTCAGGGTGCTAAGCCCTGGCCCAGTCGCACGTCTCTCATCAAACCACTGTCTCCTCGAACCTCAGCTCTGGCTTCCGGTGCTTCCTTGCAATACCGTTACCCGAGTGCTTAAAAGCTGTCATTAGTTGGCAATTCCTGTGCTGCGATAGGTGCCAGTCTGCAGCTGCTCGTTTCCTGGGCCAAAATGTTTCCCTTGCCTGTTTCTGTCTCCTCCCAGAAGCTGTCTATTTCAGCCAGCTCTCTGCGTTACTGCCTGCTCCCTGGGGAATTTGAGGACGGCTTGTTTCTTCTCAGTTTACCCAGTGCCCTTAGGGCACTGCTTGGTATTGTTTATTTATAAAGCGCCTATACACAGGCAAGTGTTTCAAAGCGCTCAAGGAGGGTGGGAACAAGGTGAAAAACAACAATCGCTCAGAGCCCTTGAAATTCTGAGATGATGAAAGTATGCACAGGCAGAGGAAGTGCGTAATATACGTTAAACAGTTTGAGGTATAGCAAATAGGTCTTATGGTGATTCTGCAGTTTTACCAGTGCGGTTGAGGGAGTGAAGACAAGGGAGAACAGACAGACTATCATCAGGCACGGTGCGTAAGGATCGTGCAAGTACACAGACGGTCACAGGGAGGGAGGAGGTCCAAGTGCACCCAGTCGGTGGAGACTGGGGCAAGAGCAGAGAGAGCAACTCTCAGGTTATTTCTCAAGTGCAGAGTGTGGGGGGTGTGGAGCTTTGAGACAAGTGCGAAAGAGGACTGGCAGGGGTGCCAGGGACCTGTGAGACTCTGAGGTACACCAGGCGGCCAGTCACCAAGCTGTAAGGAGAGTAAAAAAAGAGCATAACACTTGGTTAGCAAGGTTTGAGGGAGGGAGAAGAGGAAGGTCTTGTGAAGTTTCCGGAACTTAAGATTAGGCTCAAGAAGGAGGGCGGCAGGGAGGCTGTTCCATAGGGAGGCACCGGCTGAGGTTAAGGATCTCCCTCCAAATCTCTGCTTGGAGAACCGGCTCACCCGCAGAAGGTTGGAGGTAGATGAGCAGAGGGCTCGTGAGGGACAGTATATTTAGGTAGGCAGCGTTGCAGATAGGTAGGTCCCAGACCCCAGAAAGCCTTGTGAATAATGCAGAGGCTCTTGAACTTGATCCTTGCAGCCACAGGGAGCCAGTGAAGGGATTTCAGCGCCAGAGAGATGCAGTCCCTGGGCGTGAGGCCAGGGATACGTCTCGCAGTTCTGTTCTGGATGAGTTGCAGAGGGCGCAAGGTAGGAGGGAGGAGGAGCAAAGGCTGTTGCAGTAGTCCAGCCTAGAGAGAACCAGGGCTCTGTAGACAGTGAACTACTTGGGAAAAGAGGTAGAGTACCACTGAGGAGGTGTAGCTGATAGACTTTTTTAGAGATGTTCGAGATGTGAGGGGAGAATGAGAGAGTGGTGTCAAAAATGACCAAGATTTCTTGCCTCGCAGGTGGGTGCGGGCACAAGGCCAAGGGAGCCCTGTCAGAGTGAAAGTGGGAAAGCGAGAGCAGGAGTCCCAATGCGAACGATCTCAGTCTTACTGGTGTTGAGGCAGAGGTCGTTTGCAGCACACCATGACTGAATAGTGGACAGATATTCATATATGAGTGAGAAGGAGGAAGCGGCTAAGGGCAGCCTGAAGGTTGCATGTCATCCGCGTAGCACTAGAAGTTTGAGGCGAAAGTGGCAATCACACGTGCCAGGGCGGCCATATAGACGTTGAAGCACCAGGGGGATAGGTTAGATCCCAGGGGAACGCCACAGATTGAGAGAGCTATAGTCAAGGGAAAGGCTCCGAGTTCCACCTGAGATGGACAGCCAAAGAGAAAGGAGGTTAACCATGCCAGAGCCTGACCTGTGATTCCCAGGGTGTCTCTGAGACATGCGATCAGGATGTTGTGGTTAACTGTGTCAAAGGCAGAGGAGAGGTCAAGAAGAATGAGGACAAAGGGAGGGTTTGTGTCAACATTTGAGAGCAGGTATTCACGGGTGTTCAGAAAAGAAGTTTCTGTGCCTCTGGATGCTCTAAACCCAGATAGATGGTCTTGGAAGCAACCAATAGATTCAGTGTGGAGGGTCAGCTGAGAGATAGCCAACCTCTCCAGGAATTTGCCCAGGAAAAAAGAGTGATGGTGATAGGGCAGTAGTTTTATGGAATGGAGCAGTCGGTAGAGGGTTTCTTGAGCAGAGGGTGCACAAGGGAGTGTTTACGGGCAGTTGGGAAAACTCCAGTGGAAAAAGAGAGATTGCAGAGATCGGCCAAGGCTGGGGCGAAGGAGTCAATATCGTCTTTGATGGTGTTTGAGGGGCAGGGGTCCGCCTGTTTGAATGAAGCCTTCCTACATCGGACTTGTCTGGTGACCTCATCGGGTGTTACGGGTGCAAGTGAAGAGAGGGTAAGTGAAGGGGGGATAAGGTAGGCTCCAGTGTTGGTATATGCTGTGGTGAGGACGATACGGAGGCAAGGATGTCCTGGGATTTTGTGGTGAAGTGTGCAACCAGGGCCAAGCAAAAATCCTAGGTGAGTGTGAGGAGGCTGTTGTAGCATTGGCCAGTTCCTTGCAGACTTTGAAAAATGTGGCTGTGTTGTTTGCTACTGCAGAGATGCGTGGATGCAGAGTCGATATTGCCTTTGGAGGAGGCGGCAGGCCAGTTTGTCAGATGGTTCTCCCGATGCGTTCCATTTCTGCTCAGCTGCCCTACACTTGCGTTTAAGGGCAGTCAGTTCGAAGTCGTACCAAGAGTTGCACTTTTTGGAAGGCTTCAGTCGGACCCTCATGAAAGGGGCAAGAGTGTGAAGAGTGTTGGAGATAGAGAGATTGAAGGTAGCGAGGGCTGTGTCAGGATGGGAGTCAGCCAAAGGAATGGGTGGAGGAGAGTAGGTGGAGGCAAAGGCAGCCACTGTCACTTTTTACATGGGTCTGGTGACTTTGAAGCCAAGTGGCTGTGACGAATGTGTTGTTACAAGAGGGGAGGAGAGCTTCAGGTGTGTTGAGAGAAGAGAGTGGTCAGTCCAAGAGAGTGGGGCATTGAGAGGGATAAAGAGAGGGATGTCAGTAGAGATGAGAGCATCCAAGGTGTGGCCCACAGTGTGCATGGAGGCAGAGGGTAGGATAGAGAGTGAGAGAGAGTTGCAACTTTCCTCAACCTTTGCGAGTCGCAAAGGTTAAGGAAAGGAATTGAGGAGGCGGGAGAGTCCAGATGGATATTAAGATCACCCATCAGCAGGAGTTGAAAGGAGGAGGAGAGTAGGGAGGAGGCCAGGTCAGCCCATTCCGAGATGAGGAGAGTGGACTGACCTAGTGGCTGATAGAAGGTGGCCACGATGAGAGAAGATTTAGGTGAGAGTGAGAGTCTGCCGACTAGGCACTTGAGGGAGGAGTAGGCCTGAGTAGGGATGATGTACACAGGTATCCATTCTGGGAAGAAAGGGCCTTTCCCCCACCTGTCTTCTTAGGCCTGGGTGCCAAGAGGATTTTATAGCCTTCAGGGAGGAGTGCGTCAAAGCTTGTGACGGAGCTATGCTTGAACCATTTCTCTGTGATGGCGATCACATCAAGATCCACAAGTTCGAGGAGGTTGCAGATGTTTGACGAGTGTTTGACGGCAGGGCCAGTGTTGAGAGTGGCAATGTGGAACAGCTTGCCATCTTTGAAGGTATTCCTGGGGCAGCACAGGGGACAGTGGTCCCCACCAGAGGGTGGCAAGAGGGCCAAGGGGCGAGTGGAGGATGGCGAAAGAGCCAAGACCGAGAAAGGTGCCGGGACAGTACTGCAAGGCAAGAGCGCCTGTGCGGAGGGGCGGAGGGGGGGGGACAAGGTACCGAAGGCAAGGGAGCCTGGGTGGTGGGAGAAGTGAGGTTAGAGAGGTGAGGGAGGAGCTTGTCGAAGCGAAGGAGGTTGGGTTAAGGACCCTGCACCATGATGGTTCCATTGAGATAAACATTAATGATGGCGAAGGGGTGAAGGAGAACCACCCAGCAAGTGCAACCATTAATGGAAGAAGAGGTGACAGGAGAGACAAATCCGACCATGTAATGAGTCCATAGGTCAGGTGCGTTAACAGAGAAGAGGATGTCAGTGATGGTCTCTCTGGCGGAATCCGTGACATAGGTGTCTGCAATAGGAAGGCCTGGGTTGGAGGCCAGCATGTTCTTCTTAAGTTTCTTTTGGCCAGATTTAGTGATAGGTGATAGTGAAGCAGTTGGAGAGAATAGGAGAGATGGCGACATGGTGGGCCGCAGTCGAGGTGGAGAGACAATTACCAGTCCGAGCACTGTTGCACTCAGGGGAAGGGTGTGGGGGGCACAAGAGTGGGGGGGGGACAGAGGGTAATGCACCAGCGAAGACACCAAGCAGCCACAGGTAAAGCTATGAATGATTACAGCAGGACACATTGTAGACACACTGGAGCAACTGGGCACAACTAGAATTGAAATCTGCAGTACAGGTTAAAAACAGAAGCAGCCACTCGGCGTGAGAGGTGGGGACAGTCACAGGTGTGGAAGAAGAGGGTAGATGGAGTTAGTTGAAGGAACTAACCTTCAGTCAAAATCTTAGAGGTTCCATTGATTTCAGGTATCCAGAGCTTGTGGGGTTCTCCTCTGCTTCCATATGCACCTTGGGCTGGGGGGCACGAAGGGGACCGCAGACCCGGGCAGGCAACAGACAGGGGAACAGACAGGGCTTTAGAAAGTGGGCCTTTGAGTGGGTGGGCCGGCTGAAGCCTGCCAGACCACCATAGGCCAGAAGTATTGTGCAAGTGGCCAATGGCAGGCAGCAGATGCTGAGGAGCACCAGAGCCTCTTGATGTTACGTGAAGGCAGCAGCCATCTTTCAGTTTCCACGAGGCCTGCCGAGAAAAGGTCTCCTGATGTGATCCAACTTCGGGCAGTGTGCTCGGTGGGCAATGGGCAATTATTCTCTATACAGCACCAGCACCATCAGGGCAGCACCAGTTCCTAATGTCGCTATGCTCTTTAATATTCGTCATGCCAGACCTCATCTTTCTTTTCATGCCACTAAGCTTCTTCTTTCCAGTTTGATCTTCTCTCATATTGATTATTGCTCCTCTTCCACTTTGATCTTTTTGCTTCCCATTTTTTTCTTCATCGCTCCATCTATAATTGTTCTGTCCGTCTTCTTTCCTCTCTTTCTCCTCAATCCCACCCTATTTACTTTTGATATCTCTTCTCTCTTTCTTTTCAGTCTCATATCCTTTACCATTTTCTCTAGATTGTCTTGAAATGTATCCATGATCTCGCTCCTCTTTATCTTTCTTCACTTATCACACTCTATTCCCCTCCTCGCCGCTTCTGTTCCTTCTTTCTGTTCCTAAACCTCCATGCGTGTCTTCCTACTTTCGTTCCTTTGTCCTTCTTGCCCCTAAACACTGCAACTCCCTTTGCCGCTCTATTTGTTCCTCCCCTTCTCTTTGGATTTTTCAATCTAATCTCAAAAGGTCACCTTTTATCTGCTCCTTTTACTCTTCTCCCCTCTTCAGACTTTTATCTGGAATGTATTGTTCATTTTGATTGTACCATTTTTGTTTCTGTATTTGGCGAAAAGCGCTATATAAATGTAATAAATACAAACACACTACTGTCCCTTGCTATGCCTGCCCCTGCCTCTTTCTAGCTAATCTTGTATACTCTCCTTGGTTCCGAGCTGCACCACGTTCACTGAATTCATTTGCGGTCAGGCTGCTCCTTGCAGGTTCCAGCCCTGGCACCATTCCAGATCCCCGTCACCTGGTGGTCACTGTGCCTACCCTCTAAGTTTCCCCCAAGTGGGTAGCTTGTTTTCTGTTCCCTGTTCGCTAGGGTGCAGTGTTTGAGTTGGTGGGTTCCCAGTTTGCCAGACCTGCACCGGTCTATACAGTGGAGCTTGTTCAAGGTTGATAACTGATGGAGTTGAATGAATTAACACATAGAAAATGTCCAGAGATCACCCAACAGACAAGAGCAGAAGACACTGTACTCTTACAATAGCAAGGGAATGGCTGAAGACACAACGTTTGATGTAGGAAACAAATGGGATCAGAAGGCAAGATCTGCTAGAAAAGGAAGAGGTTCAAAGGTCAAGGAGGTGACAACAAGGAGACACGCATCATGGCTGGGCTCTACAATAAGGGATGATATGAGCTGCATTCACTTATCTCCTGGTGGTGAATGGATCCCCCCAGTTTGCAAAGCTGTGGGCCAAACAATCTTATGCCACAGTCATAGCAGGTGAAGCACTTTTGCAGAAGGGGTGGGAATATCTATCTTCATACACCAGGTTTGCCATTCAAGGTAAGAATGGTTTGAAATGTCACTAACTTGCATTTCCTGGTAGAAATTCATAAGAAGGTTCTGATCTGTCAATTAAACCTGAGCACCACGTTGAATTGTGTAAAAGACTTCCACCAGCATGAGTTGTGCCAACTTACTTCATCCCGACCACTCACCCTCACCGCTCTCGCTGCAACTTCTTGGCCTGTTCTGGAGAATGAAGTGCTTCTTATATACACACACATGTATGAGTTGTTCCACCAGCGTCTCCAAACTCCCATCAGAATCTCCCTTTCACCAACATTCATGAACCGACATACAATGAATGCATGTCTCGAAATAACACAGTGTTCTTCTCAATTCCCAGAAGAGCGTATAAAAACGCCATAAATAATTCATGGGAAGATAAAGGGGGGAACAGGGCAGAAGCAACGAGATAGAAGATTGATCACCCTGCTTTTATAAGCTTGTGTTTTGTTTTGCGTTTTTTTTCTCCATTTTAGTTACTTTTTTGGCTGCTTTTTGCCCTTTTATCTTCTCTTGCGCCTGTGACTGTTTCCTGCCTCCAGAGGCATAGCCCAGGTGTATCTGACAAGTGGGGCCTCAGGCTAATGTAGTTGGGCCACCGCCGGGACAATAACAACTGTAAATGCCCACACAGCGCTGCTCAGGGGGCATTTACAGATTGTGTGGGCCTTGCCTGCTCAGGCGCTATCCTGTCTATGCCTCTGCCTGCCTCCCTCAGTTGTGGCCCCGCCCCCTTCTTGCTTTTTAAACCCTTCTCATTAGGGCGTTCCTCACCCAGGCATCACATGCAAAGGGCTGACCAAGACAAGGGCTTCAACCAGAACAGCATCGGTTTGGTCTTGTTAGGGGCCTGAAAAGGCCAAGGGCAGCACCCCTGCCCAACATACCATAGATAACACTGCCACCATGTACGTCATCCCTTACACACCATAGCATATCCCCACCTTAACTCTCACAAGCAAGCATGCAGAACGCACCATCACAGATCTAAACCGTACACCCTCATCAACTCCCCACTCACAGCCACTCAACCTACGCCACCCAAAGACACACGGAACCTCACACCCATTAACCCTTGCTCTGCTGTACTCCCAAGAGGCAGACATTGATGATTTCAACACACAATCATGATGTACTCTTCATAACTAACAAGGGTTACCCCCACCTCCTTCCACATCCTGGCTGCCCTTGTCCATGAGGACTACAGCTTTCAGCATGTTAACTGTACAGAAAAGTCTGGTGGGGGCCTCAAAGTGGTCCACAAGACTTCATGGACATGGACACTCCACTCCTGTAACTTTTACCCCTCAAATCCACAGAGCTCCCGACATGTCACTTTCTCCTCTCCGAGACCACATCTGCTACTTTCCACTTGATCTACTGCCCACCACCATGTAACAAAGCCTTCATCAGGCTCGCTGCTAGCCATTGGGTAGTGATATTTGACTCTAGGAGAGTAAGACATGGTTTGCTGTGTGTATGTATAGAATTGAGGTGACAAGTGACTTTTTACCTTGCAACTTGAATCATTTCCCCTGGCCTTCTTGGATGAAGTCCAAACATCATCACTGCATCAACTGCAATCATTCCATCAAGAGTAACCCAGGAGAACTAAATCTGCCAAGAACACAGGCAACCAAGAAAGCCAAAGAAGCTCTGCTCGATTTCCTGCACACCCTCCACATCACACAACAAATCAATGATCCCACCCACACCAGAAGCAGCACTTTTGAACTGGTATTCACCTCATTACCAGACATCAACTTCTTCCTAACGATTCACCATGATTTTACCATAAATAAAATGACAATGGGTTTTTATCACTGAATTTTTATTTGAGGGTCACCCCCAAACCACTGTTTCCCAAGGTTTATAACCCAACCCCATTGACAACCCCCCCATCCGTTTCAACCCCTCAAATACCTCTGATATATATATTACGCAAATTAAAACAGTTTTTGGATTAATTTGTTTTGGCTAAAAAAAAAAATCAATCAAAAAATATTTTTGGTTAACTCACGGGATACCCTTCCTACCTATACGACTCGACCGAAGTGACCATGCAGACATACCCATCAGGCTCCAGCACTGAAAGCCCTCCCATCAAGGGCAACTGAAACCAACACACACTGCAATGCTTTTTCTAAAACTTCCCCCACCCTGGAAGCCTTAGAAGAAAAACTCACCAACCTGGCTTCCACAATCCCTCCTTCATCTGACTTCAACATCCTTCTCAAACAGCTGACCTGCACTCTGACACCGCTAACATCCACGCACCACTCAAACTGGAAAACTACAAAACCAAGCAATTTGCACCTTGGTATACACCAGAACACATCAATGAAATGTTCTGGAGAAAAACACAACTACAAGAAGATCTTGCCACCTTGAAAAGCTTTCACCGAATCTCAATCTCCTCAGCCAATGCACATTCTGTGCAGCACGCGTAGCAGAAGCCTCCAACCAGAGAGCCATTTTCAAGGCAAGCAAACACTGCATCAGCCCATTACCAGCCTCCACAGTATACAAATCCAATGAGAGCAATACAATCATCATGCTCTTCAAAGACAATATTGACAAACTAATTTGCCACATTGACAACAACCTTCCTCGCCATTGACACTGCTGCCATACCAGCATGCCATGCCCCAAGATGGTCAGAATTCAAGACCCCGTCACTGGAAGAACTCACAAACATCTGTGAGTCACTCAAGGCCACGTCCTACGACAGGGGCCATCTTTGGCTCTCCAGAAATGTTGGACTGCAACTCCCATCAAACCTCACCAGCATAGTTAATGGTGATGGAACATGGGGGTTGTAGTCCAAAACATCTGGAGAGCGACAGGTTGCAGACCCCTGTCCTACGAGGATGGCGTCAACCAGCCCTCCAGATAAGGGGTGTGTCAGCCACTTTTACTCCGTAGAAATTGGAAAATACTCCCAAAAATAAAAACAGGGAGAAAAAATACTTGCAACAAAAAAAAATAGGAAAAAAACATGTTGAATCTCGCACCTGCACTTTCACCCTCACAGCTCCATACATATGTCTGTACCAGTAGTGCACGTAGTACCACAGGAAGAAACGACTATTTTTAACTGCACGATTGGAAGAAGTAAACATGCATCTTCTAATGTGCATGAAAAACTAGGTGCAAATAAATAAATATTACAAAAAACATTTGTTTTTCAATTTGTACTCCCTTATAAAATACTCATTGGGAATCTGACTTACATTTTTACTCCCTAAGAATAGTTTTATTCCCACTTCCAAATCTTATCTGGAACACGGACGTCATCCCATCCACCATCATGAAGATCATCAGAGGAAAGGCTCTCCTCACTCCTCTCCTCCCCACTATGAAAGCTGCACTCAATCTGGCCAGATCCCACAGCTACTAAACAAGCCCAAACTGAAACCAGATGGCATACCAAACACTGACCCATCGCCTAACAACCCTTCACTGGCAAGATCATCGAGAAGTCTGTCACACTACAAATATAAGAAAGGATTTTCACAAATTCGCCCAGTGACTGGTGGAGTCCCACAAGGATCCATCCTATTCCCCCCTTCATATTCATCTTCTACATGGGGCCACTAGGGGCAATCTCTGCCAAATGCGACATTAAAATCCACCAACAAGCTGATGGCACACAGGTATACTTGAAGATCAATTGCCTCAACAACAGTCACTAATTAAAACACTGTCTCCTCAACATTAAAAACTAGATGTCAAGTGCTTACATGAAACTCAACCCTACCAAAACATAGTTCATCTTTCTTTGGGGGCCCCACCAAATTCACCCAAGTTCAAAACTGTCTGACACGGAGTATCTCGAAATCTTCTCTCCCCCCCAAAATAAAGACAATAAAAAAATTAAAAAATAAATTTCTGCTGTGCAAAGTTCCTTGCTTCCCCATCAACCTCACCTTCAAAGCACACAATGCCAAGAAGACACAAACAACATGGTACCAGCTCGTAGACCTGCACGAAATCAAATCCTTCATCCCGCCCGAACTTCAGATCTGCCCTTCAGGCTCTGGTGCTCTCCCACCTAGATGTGAGCAACAGCCTCCTGGCAGGTGTCCCAAGCACTACTCTGGCCCCCCCTGAAAACTGTCCAGCACGGGGCAGCACACCTCATTGCATGTTTGAAGTAATTTGACCACATTTGAAGCTCTGGTACGTACGTATAGCACTCCGTCTCAATGGCACACAGCCGTTTCTGTCCCGGGGCACGGATGCTCACCAGCATACATCTGCAATAATTCACTACTCTACCTCGTAATGCACGTCCCCTCTGCCATTAGAATGCAGCCGAGTCCCACGAAAAATGTGGTCCAGCTGGGCACATAATCTGCCTCCTTGACTCGCATACTCTCCTGACAGTCTATCACAGCACCCATCCACCAGCCAGATCTCCAGGGGACGCTATCAGGGACTTAGCCACCCCTCCCTACCTTTGTGCTGGCTAAAATGCACACACGCATTCTAAAAGCCTCCCTTCAATTCTCATACCTCGGTCCTCTAAGGGCGTTCACCCCCACAGCGCTTTGAGGCCATACCATTGGCATTAGGCGCTATACAAATTCCATATAGCATAGCATTTCCCCCACTCTCAAGGAACTACCTTGGTTACCCCTCCAAGCTTGCATCACCTTCAAGGCACCCTGCATCACCTGCAAATCTTTAATAACCGATACACCATCATACTCAGCTGAAGCGATCAGTATCCAAGGAGGTCGGCATAACACCAGGAGCCAAGATATTGCCTGAGTGGAATCAAAAGCCATGCAAGGAGGAAAAGAACGGAACGCAAGCATCCTCCTGCAGTGTCCTCATGCTCCGGAACAACCTTCCAGCTAACATCCAGCTGGCTGACCCTGCTCTTCAAGGTACACTTCAGCGACAAATGAGGACCATAGACAAGGTGATCCCCACCGCCCCCCCCCCCCTCCCATATGGTCAGCTCCCTTTACGGTACATTGCGTTGGTGCCTTCAAGCTAGATGGGTGCTTTACATATCACCTGCACATATTCATACGCCCTTACTTCATGAGCTAATTACAGATAAACGTGATCAATGAACGGAAACATTCAGCAAATGTGAAAAACTGCAGAAAATCACACTAAAACAAGAGCAATGGAAACAGGGCCTTGGCAGGTGCATACTCGCCCTTCACAGAAGATGGTAAAATGCTGCATTTTATGCCACCAAGGGATAAGAGTGGAGGAGTCAAGTCTCCAACGTCTGGTAAAGGTATGGTCAAAGACGTAACGATTAGAAATATATGGAAGGAGATCGTGTAGGGTTGCAAAAAATATTAAAACACTGTGTGGGCCCCAAGCAGGAAGCCTAGCATTAGGAAGTCTAATCGAATACAAATGAGAGCTGCCATCCCAGATAGCGGGGTGGGAGGAATCGAACAAGAATGAAAAGGACTCGAGGTAATACGTCTTCTGTAACGATACAACTTCAGGCTGGGCCATTAATGCGTGGAATGTGTTGCAGTGGGAACGTGGAGGCAGGTTGACTGCCTGCACAGGTGTATGTTAAAAAGTGGCTAGAGTGGTTACACTGTAAAAGTAGATGTGAATAAGGCTCCCAGTTGTTATGGATCTATTTTTAACACATGCAGAGAGAAATTAGTCTGTTTCTTCTCTGCATTTATTTCTGTATAAACAGAGCTCTATGCTTCAGTCATGCTCTGCAGGCTAACTGTTGTGCAGGCTGCCACCTCAAAGTGTAAAACAAGCATTGGCAAAGGCAATGGTTTGGGCTGGTCTAAGTGTTCATTGCATTTTCCATATCTAGGTAAACATTTGTGTCGGCCCACTAAACAGTGGACAGATCCGAAAGACCGTGCAAGCTGAAGGGCCGGGCCAGTCATCACGTGACTTAACACGTGAGCCGTCAGCCCCGGCTGGCCAATTAAAAACCTCTAGCTTTTTACACCGGCAGCTGAGGCCCGATGTTTGCAGCTTGCACAGCCGGCTTGAAGGGCTCTTAAAAAGCTTTGGAGCGGAGCCGCGTCAAGCATAGATCGCATCGTCCTCAATGGTAAAACACGCTGCCAAGCCCCAATTATCCATGGCCGTATACCATGTCCAACAGCGCGGTGGAGCTACCAACAATCAGTTTGCTGGAGGCAGGCATGCGCGATATAGGAGTGCAGGTACAGACGGGCATGCACTGCTTGATAGCCATTACATGCAGCAAAATGATATTGTTATGTAGTACCAAGAGTTAGCCAGTCTAGACTACAAGGGACATTAGGGGAACCTGGACGTGCATACGTCTCCCCTATACGTATAGTACTTCTCAAACCTGGACCCATGCATTCATTCACACCCTAAAAGTGTGACATTGATTGTGCGCAATATCTGACCATTTTATTTCATTTCTTTGAAAACACAAAAAATGCCTGTGCAATTTCTACACAAATTAAAACCAATCTCACTATATCACCAATTAATATTAAAGTGCTCGTGCATCCGTCGCTACATAGGTCGTACCGTGTTCTTCCATTTTGAGCATGATCAGTATAGTCCATATTTTCTAGTTCATCCGGCAGGCACGCATGATATAGGGGGCCAAGTATAGGAGGGCGCGCGCTGCTTGAGAACTATTGCCCGCAGCAAAACAGAATGATTATGTAGCCCCATGTGCCAGCCATGCCGAGGCAACAGGGCAGCAACATGCATGGAAACATGCTAGCTGTGAATGATGCAAGGCAGATCGGATAGGCTGAAGGCCATGGACCCATTTCTGGCTGAAAACCATTTGAGCAGCCAGCATTCATGTGGTACCATTTACTACCACCCACCCCTCACCCTGAGCAGCCGCTCTACTCTGTGCATGCATGCAATGTTGATAACAGAGCTCCCCTTTCATGCATACGTCGAGCCATGCAACCAAACGATGTCCCATGTTGCAAAATAACACAACATCCATAGGTGGGATTTACCAAGTAGTTGTTTTGCATAAGAGAACACAGATGACACCTCGTGTTGTATGTGTGCAATGAAAGCTTAAATTCTTACTTTGCTTTCTCCTTAACATTTTCAAACCTAACTGGCACCACACTGCCCAGTGAAAGGGAGCAAAAGAGAGAGAAAAGGGGTGGGGAGGGGGGCATGCAAGAGACAGGCCGACATTTGGGGGCGAAGAAAAGATAAAAGGACAGAGGAGGGGCGGATAGAAAGACTGACTGGGAGCGGGATGGGCCTGGGACTTGAGATAGGAATAGAGACGGGGGATAAGAGTGGGTGTGGGGGAAATAGGGCGTGCGAGTGGGATGATGAAGAGCTACAGGGAAAAGGTTGATGGGCTTGGGCTGTGACACGGACTCCATGAACTGCAGGGCCGTGCAGTTTTCATTTGCTTACTTGAGCCTGTGCCGAGGCATGTCGGCGAGAGACAGCATGGCAAGTGGCAGGAAACACAAAATATCTGCGCTTCTCAACATCCTTTCCCTCATCTCTCCACGCTGTGGCATCGTTTTGGCCACAAGGTGGCAATAAAGTGCCGGTGGAGATGTGGCAGGGGCGTGTGGAGATGTGGCAGGAGCGTGTGGAGATGTGGCAGGGGCGTGTAGCTGTTTGCCGCATCTCCATGTACACTCCACGTGCTTGCCCTTGTCAATACTGTGTTACACGTGCCTAGCTTAAAATGTGTCCCATGTGTTTTTAAAAAATGTTAAACAATTTATATTAAAAAGGTAGGAATTAATGTGGCTTGGTTCAATCTGTGATGTGAAGTTTTGAAAATGCAGTCTACATTTCTAATTCGAGCACAACAAAATGTCCAAAAAATAAATCTAGCAGGTACATTTGAAAGGTGTACCCCAGACAGCAAATAGAGCGATTGCAGATGCTGCGCGTCACCCGATTAAAAGATACCGTTAGTTTATTGACCTGGGAAGGGAGATGGGTTTAGTGGACCTGCCAGGGTCCAAACCTGGGACCAATAGTTCAAACGAAGACCCCTGTAGTTTATGCAACAATCAACCGAGCCACCGACCTGGCACATGTAGCTGGGATGGTACACGACTTACATTGGTTCTTCGACATATCACAACTCACTGGCTGGCGCTTTCATACGTGCCATCTGCCACATGCAGAAGGTTAAACAAAAGCGGGGGTGTATTTATGGTAAGCCTGTTCTTAACTCTGCTGTACTTACAGCATCACACATTTATCATATGCAAGTTGGAATTGAAGTTCCTCCGACATTGGACATGCTGGTCCAGCTTGAACTTTCTTATAAATGCGTTGAACTTAAATATTTTGAAGGGCCACTACAAGTAAACACAACAGTGCTCGCAATGGAGATACACTATTCGGGGAAAACACCGTGTGGGGGGGCCACGGGGGTAGTCATGGAGCAAGGCCAGGGATGGACTCGTGATATGAAAAGGACAGGCTTGCAAAACGGGCAGGACTAAAATGGCACTAGGAGTAAAAGCGCGGACTCGAAATCTGCACAAATAACTCAATAAACCAACCTGACAATACAGTCGGGCAAAACGAGCATGATTCTAATTTAATGTTCCCAGTACGAAATGAAAGCCTTGAATTATCAGAATTCAGAATAATAAAAACATACAAAAATAAATAGCCACTGTAAAAGAGCACAGGGAAATAAAATGCAAGGGGTTGTAATCACGGTGCCACACAGCATACAACTTAATGATCAGCTCCCATTTTTAATCAACCGCCAGTCGACGAAGCCATTTCTAGCCATTCGCTCACCGCGGTGTCTGGGAAGAAGCTACCTTAACTGCACTTAAATGTGCTTAAGATCAAAACAAATAAAAGACAAGCTGGAGCAGACATCCTTAGAGCTCGGAATCCCCAGATGCAAAGTCCATTGGCACAGGTTTGCCTGAATTGCGAATCTGGAGAAATCCGGCCGAATTCCAGCACTGGCAAATGTCCTTTTTGGACTACACAGGATTGTAAATTGCTGTTCGCATCCTGAACACAAGGCTCGCTTGAGATCTGTAATAAGCGAACACGATACACGCTTTATGTCACATGCAGGTTTGAGGGTGAGACACTGGAGAAGGCACAACATGGGGGGGTGCAAGTGCTGGGGCAAGGAAAGAAACGAAAAGAAGAAAACATATATATGAGAAACGACGACAGGAAATTGCCGAAATCTTTAATGGCATAATCCAGGCTCGGCTCCAGGAATTCTCATCTGGGTGGGCCCAGCTTGTGATCAGGGGGGCCTAATTTCCAGTCGGTGTGGTGTAGGAACACCCTAAACAGATCCATGATCCAGCAATAAATGTGTTCCTGGATCCTGAACAATCCATTCGCACCCTTCCTTCAGTTTAGTCTATTGGACTGCTTTGAGCAGCCTGGATTCAAACCCAGGTTGTTAGGCCCAGGGACGAGACACTTACCTCAAGGAATATTTGAATGACTGATCAGGGTGCTTGTTAGGATTGCACTTAGAGGCAGCAAAGGGATTCATGGGCAAGACTGCCAGAGGGCCCTGGGTAGGCTGGTTATGGGGGTAGAGCTTAGGGTGGGAGTAGTTAATGGCGGTCACTAGTGTGACAAATGTTCCATGCTTTTAAGTAGTTTTGCTGACAAAGGGATTTCCCCCAGGATCACTCAATCTGTTCAAATGGGAAATCTGCTCTCCCCCTCCATCCATGCATCCCTTCCAAAATCAAAAGCTCTCCGGTACCCTCTCGTCTTTCATCCACCCCTTTGTTCCCTTCCATAAACTCCCATTCACACCTAACTTCAGCTTCCCTCTATTCCCCCTTCTCCATAAAGGAAGCCATCGACAAACCAAGAACAATTTAAAACTGTATTCTGCAGACACCCCTGAACAAGAGCCTGAGAGGTGACTCACAATCATGCCCTAAGAACAAATGTTAGTTATCTTTTTTTCAAAAACTATTCTATAAATCAGGCGAAGAAAGCAAAACAGTTTGACAACATAAATGTACCCATCTTCCCTTCATTTTCCACCTGCTCTCCTCTTTCTATTATATCCACTCCTCATTCACCTTTCACCCTCAGTCACCATCCATGAGCTCCCCCTGACCACCATTCCCAGCTACTGGTACTCCCATCTTCACCCACCATGCCTTCTTGGCCTGGATCAGAGAATGGAGAATGATGCCGCCGCCTCCTACTCTTCCTCCTCCTCCTCCTCTTCCTCCCTTTCCTCCTCCCTCTCCTCCTCCTCCTCTTTGAAGGCCGAGCAACGAAGCCCCCAGTACTTATTCAATCTCAGATGGTTCACTCAACAATGCCTCCCTGAACACTGTAGCTATTCCCAGCAGGCCGCGGAGGAGGCGCTTATTGTCCCGCCATCTTTCTGTGAAACTGAACCAAGGAATGGGACATTTTATTTCTTACAAGATTACATTTTGCAGCACAAAATAGTATTTTTGTTGCATTTTGGCAACACATTTTCATTGAGTTGAGGGTGTGAGGGAGCGCTAGCATGCAGAAGAGAGAGAGCCAGGGCCAGGGTGTGGGCTGGGGAGGCAGATGGGGCCGGTTTGAAGGGGGTTTCTGTCCTCCTGGTATAGCTTCACGTGTGGCGTGGCAGGGAGGAGGGGGCCTAGAGGTCATGGTCTTGTACATACTGTTTATAATATGCTATTGTCCATAATGGGACTTCTTGTTTGACGTGTTTGCTTTGATTTTCTGTTTAATTTTGCAGCTTTGTTCAATACATGCAGCCTTATAATTTCCAAACAAAGGTGTGCGTGTGTTTTCTTGGCGGACCAGACACCTGCACTGCCCATCTATTAAACCATGAGCTTTTTTGGAATCGATTTTGCTGCAAACTGGACCACTTCTAGGGGCACCAAAGGTTGTTGGGTAAGGCACAGTTACGTTGGTTAAATGGTAAAGCCAGAATTTGAGCATAACCTCCATGCGTCTTCCCAACTCAGGTTGGTACAAATGTGTGTTGAAGTTTGGTTTTGAATACATAAAATAATACTCAGTTGTATACATATTACTTTAAAAAATGCACAAGTGATATGATAAAAACACCTGACAATGTATACATCACTGTAGAAACGTGTTAATGAAAAAGATTAAGGGGGTCATTTCTTTTAAAATCCCGAATTGAACAGATGGGAGGGGCCACTCCTGTTTGCACATGGTTGCAAAAGGGACACTCAGTGCCATTCTAATTGTTTACACCAAGTACATAGTAAAACACAGGCAAAATCGCTTTTGCGCTTCATTTTTCCATTACATGTCTGGAAAAGTGTAAATCCCTCCCACAATTAACGATTGTGGAAGTCATCTACAATGGATTCAGTTGAAAACTGCCCGCTTTTACCAGGTGTAAAAGTCAGTCGGTTTACACAGGAATCCATTGGTTATCCATTGGTTTTCCACCAGCATGAAAAAACATGCTGGTGGAAAACAAATCAGATTTGGTAGGGGGACCTGTAAGAGCAGGCAAACGTTTTACGTTGGCTCTCCTCTCCAACTTCGCATGCCAAACCATACAAAATCCTATACCACATCAAAGTATGGGTAAATCTTTTAGCATCACTTTTTCCACTCCGCTTGACTTGGAAAATGACCCTCTAAGATTGTAGCTTTATTTTCCCCATCCTGAATAGAAGCTTACATGTTCCGGCATACAGACACATAGTGAACGGAAATGCACGTCAAGGTCATTGTTCCACACAGCTTGTTCTGTACCCCATCATTTCTTATCGCCCAGCAATCAGACGTAAAGAGCTTAGCAAAATCTTGCATAACTTTAAGAAAGAATGGCCACAACAATAGTAAGTTACCTTTTCCCATATCAAATCACTACCTTTTGTAAATAACCTGCTGCTAAAACACATTAAAATGATAATATCTCACTGGGAGGGCCTGTGCAGCTCTGGCCATTTGTCTTTAAGGGGAGAGAGGCACAGCAGCGGGGCCGCATGGGGATTTGTCTCTTGTCCGACTGTTAAATCCACCTCGGATTGAATTCTGCAGGTAATATTTAAATGCCGCTTTTTAGGTTTAATAAATATGCCCTTTTTATAATTTACCAGTAACATTATATGAAATGCTCCTCTCTTGTGTTACTTTCCAGATATTCAACATTAATCTTCTGAAAGGCAAATGTTTATTGGGGGGTGGGAACAATCCTCCCATCACGCTCCCTGCCCCTCTCATCACTGGTGGTAACCCACAGTAAATAACGTACATTTACGACACTACCTAAACATCCGGCTCCCAGCACATAATACCTTCTAAACATGAGCGATAATAAACCTGATGTATTCCGTTTACATGCACACTCTGTTAATAGTTACTCAAACAGTATGAGGTTATCAAGTCAGTACTTTGAATCGTGAAACGTTTGCCTTTGTGATTGCTTGTTTTAGACGGCACTCCAGCGCAAGGAACAGATACATGACACAGATATTGCTTATAAATCAACAGGCTACAGAAACACATGTTTAGGTGATTTTGATTACACCAGGAGCTCAATTAGAGTGGCAGTCAAGTCATTAAAGACTCAAATGACTGCATACATATAACACTGGCAGGCGCTATACAGCAGACACATTGGTGTGACTTTGAGATAGATCTATATCAAGAGTTTCCAGGGAGGGGCGGGCAGTTGGTGGGAATGCCACAGAGATTAACATGGCAATGGTCCTTCAATGAGTTTGTAAATGACCAAATGCACCCATAGGATGTGCGTCCCACCTCACATCCAATCTCCATCCTATCAGTGTTCCGGTGCAAGAGCTCTGGTTTACACCTAACAGCCAACACTAAATAAAAGTATGGTTGTAAGTCTCTCAATCAATCTGGCATTGCTTTGGTCAGCCTTCCAGCAATTGTTTGCAAACCAGCCTCTGCCCTGCCACTAATGGGAACAGCCCTGCCCAAACCACTATACCACAAGACCTAGAAATGCCTGCCATGGCTTGTGTTCCAGTTCAGAGGGGACATGCCCTAGCAGTGGAGGTTGAACTGCACCTTTTGGTGGCATAACCAAGACTAATTTGCTAATGGCTTGTCACCTTTTGTAATGGCAAATACATACTAAAGACGCATGGCATGGAAGGCTCCCAGAGCAATGACAGTGGCAATGTTTAATTCAAAGGCTTGCATCTATCCCTTTTAGATTTTATTACACTCTCCCCTGTGTACAAGGGTTATATGCAATAGAATTGCTGGTATAAACAGCAGTAAACACTGTTCCCAACATATTTAAGGACTGGTACAATTATATAAACAAACTCCAGTCCTAAAATAAGGGTTGGATAGCATTTTTAAAAAATAAATATTGAGCCGCCCTCAATGTTTTTTTCCAGCGATTATATCACTGGATACCGTGTCCAAGCAACATCACCTGTCATTTATTGTTTGATACAGTTAACCTTTTTTTATTAACCGTGATGGGAATTACTGCTATAGTCCTACAAAAAATAAACATATTTTAAATTACAGTAATCAACATGTGATTTTAGGTTTGAGAAAATAGCTACCTTGTAACTGAGATGTTAGAAATGTGGGTAAGATGAACAGTGCAGTTAAAAACAAAAGCAACACCGGCTCGTTTGAGATAGTTGTAGGAAGCCTGCTTGAGCAAGTGTTCTACCTCACTTAGAAGGTGTAAATGCCCCCCGCCTCCCATCTGTTTGGTCATTTGTGCTTTCATGGCTGTGGGGCATAAATGACTGCCCTGGCAAGGCCTTCAGAATGCTGATCGTACTGCAGTTGCTGCAGCTTGTTTAGAGTGAAATACTCCTTGCATTCCCCCCACACCAGCCTTACAATGGGGTTTCACACCACTGTCAAGGGTTCCGTTCTCCGTTCCGTCTATGCAGTCCAGGGGTTTGGGGCAGGGGCGTTCCCCTTTGCCCCCCTGCCGAAGCTGGGCCTAAAAAGCACCCCATTCTAGTTAAAGGCGCATACCTTCGAGGCACTGTAAATCGACATGGATTTCCAGTAATGGGGCCCAGGGACACAGGAGGCCAGGCCCTCATGCACTACAAAAACACTTTAATTACAGAAAAAGTATTTCGAGATGTATACAGTGCAAACATGTCAATGAGGTTATCATTTTTATCATGTTTCAATAGACGAAATAAGGGAAGCATGTTTTGAGGGGTGGGGGGGTTCTAATGGTTTTCCCAGGATCACAAAACTAGTCACGTTGGGACTTCAAAACTTCAGATCTCCTGACGCGACAGCATATGCAACATATGGGGTCCGAAGCGCTGAGGAATTTACCTTTACGCCAGCACGCTCTGGCGAGTCTGGAGGTGGTCGTCAGACTAGATAGCATGTTTGGTTTGCCCCTTCATCGGCAACAGGGACGTTGACATGCTAACACTTTTATGTTTTGATTGGTTTTGTTTGGTGCGTCTCCTAAACTTCGATTGTTCGTGCTTGTCTGACAAAAAATAAGATCACCTCAGCTCTATTCCTGGGACTCAGTCTTGCCACAGGGTACAGCTAGTATACCTGGCTCCTAGAACCTCCAGAGTAGAAACAAGGCAAAGGCTAGAAAATTGATACCTTTCACCCAGATGGCAAGTTCAAACACTGAAGAGGGTACATTGTGCGATTTCATTAGAAGAACGGGTTACGAAACTTGCAATAACTATGCTCTCTATAGAGCATAGCTCTAACTCAGGACCAGACCTAACTCAGGATCAGAACCCCCGTCTCCCCTCAGTTTTCTATTTCAATCTCCCCTTCCCGTAACACCATTGGTACACCACCTCCTCCCTTTCTTTTCCATAGCACTTTGAAAACAAGGGATTACCCACTAAACAAGATACATGCACGGTACTAAAGTGCATATGTTGTGCAACGGGATGCCTTTTTTTTGGAATGGGTTACCTGTGCCCCTACTCGGTCTGCCCCGAGTGAGTTCATTTAGTTCTATGAAGTCACCCCTTCACTAACCAATCTCAAGGGGTAGTTCCAACCGAAACCATTTGGTATTGGACAACTGTGCCCTTCAGGGCACGCAGGCCTGTTCGAAAGAAGGGCCCTCGAACAGCAGATGTCCCAGGCAGTAGAATATACAATGTCCTTTGAACAAGAGAGGGCCATATGTTTAAAATAATGTAATGACTGTGAGCAGCAGGGCACGACTCCCGTCCTTTAGTCCCAGGCTGTTTTTAATATATGGCTTGCGAGGAGGCCTCTTCACACCACAGAGCTCAATTTTGTCTCCAGATGTATTTTTTTTAAGTAAACACTAAGGCACAAAAACAGGATTCACTAAAACAAATAGCCAACAAGTACCGCAAGGGCAAGTTGGCCTATCGTTCTTGTGCCTGTATTTATCCTTAAATGGAGTGTGCCACTCTCTTTGGGCTGCATTCCCAAGCAAACCGACACAGAGAAGACCTGATCCCGGCGAGCTGAGGGCCGCTAACGGCCTAATGTCCTCTGCGGGCTGAGCCTCAATCCTTGAACTCACTCTTCAAAGTGCTTTTCAACTTTCCCTTACAGTACTTGTTGGCTAACAAGCCACCTAAATAGGCCAAAAGACACGGGGCAACTTGCGCACTTGAACTGTCTTACATTGAGCGGCATGCTCTGACCTGCCGATAAGCGGGCGCACCAGACATTTGTACTCCCTAAAAACAGGCAAATACTCCCACCAAAAAACAAAAACAAAACTGAGCAGAAATACTCCCAAGAACATATAAGCAACAATGGAAACATAGAAGTCCGCCCCCGCTGCTTCCAACCACTTATATTCAGAACAGGGCTACAGAAAGGCTCTCTAACATTATTAATGCCTGATCTGAAGGGGAACTTTACATTAAGAATGCGACTTAACTTATATGAATTACAAGGTGTAAAGGAGTATGGATTACAAAAAGATATTGGTAACATGTATATTTTTGTATGTTTATAGCACTGTCTGCAATGGCATTGTTTTGCTCTAGGCCACCAATCCACAATGCATGGCCAGTTGAACATGTTTATAAGTCAAGTTAAGATTAAACAAAGAAAGGCTAAAGTTCTGTGGTGTAATGCCCCCACTTACTACAGCATGTACCCCCACGCCAACGTTCTTAAAAAATATCAATGGCTGCATGGCGAAGTATTTTAACAAACTATAAACCGAGTGGTCAGGAAATTGGAATACAGGAAGCATGTGTTTGAGCTGTTCCACAACATCAGAATATTGCACAATGCGATACAGTCATGTTCAGAACCCTAAATAAAACATTTAAGCTTCAATCGAATATTGAGCAACATTAATTATTTGGCCATCACAATAGGATGTGAAAAAAAAAAGAATAGGGGGTCCATTTATAAAAGGACATTAGTGCAAAAACATACATAAAACATACATACATCCCACTTTGCATGATATAAACTTCACAAATTGCTTCAATAACTAATACGTACTAAGAAATGGTTCCAGGTGTTCTAAAAGACTTTATTTTCAAAGTCTACAGTTTGGCTGACTAGCTTTGGTCGACCTGAATTTGACTTTTGTTTTGTTAACCCCCTCCACCACCCCATCACTCTCCTTTCTTCCCCATGCCACCACTCTGCCACCCCCCTCTAACTCCCTACTTCTACATACAGAGGTATATGTATAGCGTATACCTTGCTCTCGCCACTAGCCACTGGCCAGTGATATTCAAGGTATCACAACATTATTACGCGGATGAACATTATTTCGACCTGCACGATTCAATGCATTTATATGTGAGGGGGTGGGTTAGGGTAATACATATTGCAAGGGGATTATGGGGGGTGGGGGACTAACATTATTAGTGTGATGCAGCTTTTTATTTTTCACGGGGAAACCCCCTGCATAGAAGAGCGTTGAAATGTGAAAAAGAATTTAACAAAAAAAGAAAAATAGGTATTTTATTCCGCAGGATTTGTTTTCAGAAAACAAATGACATATATCGTATATTTAATTCTTGGCGAGTAAGAAATGGTGTGTTGTTTATATGCATATAGTTGAGGTAGTGAGTAACTTTTTTTATGGCTGGCTAGTAGCTGGCAAATATGTATTTTTGCACCCTGCCGGATACCATAAAAAAATTGATGCATCAGACCTAAGTAAATACAAAATTACTAAATGGACTCTATACAATGAATGTCAATCCTATATACAAACTTTAAACAATACAAAAACAATTCATGCATTTCATTTGTTTTCTATTACTATATTTTCCTTTAAATGCTTGTTATCTGTGAGACCTAGATTGTACGGTTTTGTACATGATGTCTGATGAAGCAGGCCCAGCATTGCTTGTTCATGTGAAAGACCACAATTCCAGAGAAACACGTGTCGGTTTGAGATCAGGAAAACTTTTACAAAGAAAATGAATGTTTTTTGTAAATGTATGCGTGATAACATTAACCTTGTGTTTATTGTATTCATCTCAAGAACATACACAAGGGCATAGGCTCACCCAGCAGAATCGGATACCACAGTATATGCACAGACTTCAGAATATTGGCCCAAGTAAATACCCACCTTACCTGGAGATGCATCACACTGCAGGAGTCACCATTAACAGAAAAGGGGAACTAATCATGGACCCCTGCGACAGACTTCTGACGCACTCCCTGCCACGTCGGGACAGTGCTGCCAACAACATTATATCACGCAAGTCTCTGCATGCAAAACACAGTACTCAATTACCTAGCCAAATGTCGCTAGCTTCCTTGCAACAGGATATCAAGAACGAACCAGAACAGCAAGGAGAGACGATTGCCTAACCACACAAAGATGGACCCCCACATGTCGGTACACAGGAGCGTGGGGGTCTGCAGCCTTTTTTTCTCCAGAGTTTTTGGACTGCAAGTCTCTTCCACCCTAAAAACCATAGGCAATGGCTAGGAATCATGGGAGTCCTAGTCCGAACCATCAGAAGAGCAGCAAGTTCAGAACCCTGCGGTTTATCTTTTAAAGTTGAACACAATCATTTGTTTGATATGGACACAATCTTAAATTAATACTTTGCAATTAAACTCAAAGCCAGCGTGCTTACAGTAACGATACTCCGATCGCTTAGAAACGTTTCAGAGACACATGCGCAATAGTTATTACAACTAGTGAATCTTCAGTTAACACTTAAAATGATATGCTACAATAAGAAATGCACACAACATATATAGATAGATACAGTAAAACCTATAATCCGTAGGAAATGCTAAAGTGCTTTGGCTAATAACCTTTGAGACATAGTTCAGGGTGACATATGACATAATTTGAAGCCCGACCCCCCCCCTCCCCTCCCTCTCCCCCCCAGAACTGGGAGATTTCATGCATATCTGTGTCACGGTTCAAAAGATATAAATGGTAAAAAAAAAAAAGTGTTCATTTTCCCATAGGGAAAACGTCAAATTTTAACTCAAGCACAGCCCAAACCGCTGGACGGATTTGTGCCAAATAAGAAACAAGTCTGGACTCGAAGGACATCCTATGTTGGTTTCACGTAAATCTGTTCAGTAGTTATTAAAAAAAAGAATTTCAGACTTGGGCGCCCCTGTACCGCAAAAGTTAGTCATGTCTCCCATGAAGCATTGCGGGTGCCAATCTTAAACATCTCTGAAAATCCGCCATTACACAATTCGAGAATCAAGTTCTGGAATAGATTTTGGAAAGTGCCCAAAAATGATACAAGGAGTCTAAGTAGGGCAGCTTTGAGGCTAGGGAGCATGTGGGCAGGGTAAGAAAGGATGATTTGTGAATGTTTGGGGTTTGGGGAGTGTAGTTTTGTCACTCACACCCCACACCCACCAACTCACTCTTCCTCTTCACCGACCCCCTACCACCAACTCACTGTTCCTGGTCACATTCCCTCACCACCACCACATCACTGTTCCTCATCATAGCACCCCAATGCCACAAACTTGCTCTTCCTCGTCACAGCACTCCAGCACCACCAACTCACTCTTGTCACAGTCCCACTCTACCAACATCCCTCTTCCTCTTCACAGGCCTCCAATACCACCACTTTACTCTTCCTCATCACAGTATCCCACTACCACCACCTCAATCTTTTTCGTCAAGTGCAAAGCTTGGTTGGAGTTTGCATTTAAAAATGCCATCTATTTACAAGCATGTTATTCGTACACATCAGAATGACTCTATTGATCGAAGATTTGCTTTGATGAGATACTCTAGTACCCTGATCACTCTGTTCTAAAAACAGTCCCCTATGCAAAGAAGTCCGACTATGATGTTACCCACCAAAGAATACAACATACATAATAAGGGGCAGTTTGTGAAGTCAATGTATCTACATATGGCAGACAAATTACTGTCATTCTAAAAAACCAAATGCTAGGCCTTGACCATGTAAAATAGTAAAGTCAAGGGCAGGTGGCCAGCATGGGTCAACGATGTTAAAAAACACTTTCCTGTTGTGAGGACACATAGTAATCAGGACTAGAGTTGCTAATGTACTGGATGGACAAAAGTTGTAATCTTTTTAAGTGCCAGGATTGTTTCACCTTAACAGTGCTTCAGCTCTATATATTAGAGCGACAACAGATTATTTGTGGAGCGCAACGCATGGCTCCATAAAAGGTGTAACCATGGTAGGGGTGGAACTCACATCTGGTTTATTTTTAGTAATGTTAAGAAAGGTATGGCTGCCAGAATGTATAGGGACTTCCAAAGCAACGCCCCTGATCTACATCTACTTTTAACCTGACCCATTTGTGCCCCAGGAAATCAATACACAATCAAAGAGGTAAAAGAAAAAACTCCAATAATTTTGGGAAAATGTAATGAAATAAAGTACATTTAACTATATTAAAAAGTATTTATGTGCCTAATAGAAGGGTTGCTGTTGCTATGTAACATGTAAACAGGCTGCATAGTGGAGGTCCTCCTACACCAAGGCTACAGCATTCAACATGCTGACCAGTCAGAAAGGGCAGGAGGCGGAGTGCTATCATCCAAAGGCGTGATTGGCCATCCTCCATCATCCTCTCTCCCAGAACAAGCTCATTTGAATCACTTGCCTGACGGTTCCCTTATCGCATAGGGAATCCATCACCTTCCACCTCATCTACAGTCCACCTCACAGAAGTGGCACTTTAATTGCTGACATCTTCAACTTACCCTCTTCTGCCAAACTAGCACATTCTAATAATGTCTTTCTTGGAGAGTTTAACATCCCAGAGTCGCAGGCTAACAAGCACACTCAAAGCACACATTTTGCACTGCCCGGATCCATGAACCTGAAGCAAATTGTTCACTGGCATGCACACCAAAGTCAACACCCTAGCCTAAGTCTTCACATCATCCCCCCACATTACCTGTGTAGACCCTAACCCACTTGACTGGTCTGACCATAGCGCCAAACCATTATCAATCACCCACTCAACTACGCCCCACAGAGGTTAGGCTAAAGGCCCCCTCACTCAAGGCCGGTCATACAAAACCTTCCATTCAATGAGCTAGAAGCAAACTTTGCAGACTTCACCACCACAGGGAAAGCCTTAGGCCTCTTAGAATTATTAATCAACTCTGCTAGGAAACTGGTGGACACTCATGTCCCCTAAAAACCAGCCAGTCTAAGAACAAACCATCCGCCCCTGGGTACGCCCCAGAGCTAACCCCCAACAAACAATCAAAGCCCAAGAGAAATGGTGGTGTAAAAACCATAACCCAAGAGATCTCAAATCTCTGTGCGCAAACCGTAGGATTCTGATTACCGAGGCCAAAGCTGCTTACTATTGCACCACCATTGCGGCAGCCTGTAACAAAAGCAAAGCCCTCTTTGAAGTAGTAAAGCATTGCACCAAACCGGGTTATGGTCTTTCCAGCGATGGAAATGCATCGAAATGCAAATCTATCGATGGAAATCCATCGAATGCCATTGCATCGAAATGCTATCTGTAAAAGTGCACTTCCACCGAAACCAGTCCATTGAATATATAAATGGACAAGTTTGGATGTAAAACGTTACATGGAGCTGTCCAGTGCTGAAATTTTGGAACTGGCCAGCTCCTTTTAACGTTTTAAAATTTATTGTACATTGGGGAGGGTTTCCCCCAGCCCTCTTAACCCCCACGCACACCCCCACATAACCCAAACCTTAATCTAACCCTTAATCTAACTCTAGCCCCAACCGCAACCCCAAATCTAACCCTAGCCCCAACCCTAACCTTAACCCCAGCCCTAAATCTTACCCTTATCCCTAATCTAACCCTACCCCTAACCCTAATTATCCATCGAAATTAACCATCGTAAATTATTCAATGAATATGCTTTTCAATGGAAAGGCAATTCAATTAATAATTTTCGATGGAAAGGTATTCGATGAATACATTTTAGATGGAAAGTCCAGATACCTACCAAACCCTCACCTGACCCAGAGGTACCAGCAACTCAGGAAAAATGCAATGAAATCAAACACTTTTTTTAAAATTGACAAATAGACAAGATCCAGGAGACCATCAAATCAACCCCTCACAGTATAAGCCCTGTGCGCCCCAGCATGCACACTACCCCTCTGGACCAAATGTTCTTGTCTCTCTCCCCCGGATCTCCTAATGATTGCCTCCCTCAAACCTACTCCTCTGACGATATAATACCGCCTCCATCATTAAACAATTGACAAACTTGGTGCTCAACTCGCTCCTCAGCATCATCAATGCTTACCTCACAGAAGGGTCATTCCCGGACACCCGCAAGACTGGCCTCATACGACCGCTTTTCAAAAAAAAACAACCCTAGATGCAGACGACCTGGCCAACTACCGGCCCATTATGAAGCTCCCATTTAGTGGCAAATCTTGGAAAAGTAGTTGCTACCAAACAACTCGCCAGAATCCAACAAGCCCACCTCCTAAATGACTTTCAATCAGGGATCCACCCCAAGCTTAGCATCGAGACAGCCACCATCCAAGTGGTGGATGATGCCCTCCAAATCATGGAAAAAGGGTGACTCATGCCTCCTCGTCCTCCTTGACCTCTCGGCTGCATTCAACTCCATTTACCAGCACATCCTTCTATCCCTTCTTTCTGACAGGATGGGATTCTCCGGCACTGTCCTCAATTGGTTCACCTCCTAACGCTAAGGCAGACAACTGGCTGTCCAGATGAACTTGTTGCATTCGAACCAACTCCAGGTCTCCTGTGGAGTCCCCATAGCTCCATTCTCTCACAAATCCTTTTTAACCTTTACATGGAGCCTCTGGGCACTCTCCTCAAAGATCCCAATATAGCCATCCACCAATTTGCTGACTATACTCAGTTGTACATCAGAGAAAATAAAGCGCAGGACATAATTCATCTCCGCGATTAGCTAGCCATCATCCAGTTCTGGATTTCGTCTGCCTACCTCAAATTAAACCCATCCAAGATTAATTCGTCCTCCGTCCGCCCGGCCACTAACGAAACAACCTGTCCAATAACGGCTCAATGATATACACTTAGTAGGATTTGATCCACAAATCTCTGAATCAGCAAAATCCTTAGGCTTCACATTGGCCAGCAGCCTGTCCTTCCAAAAGCACATAGCCAAGAAGGCCCATACAGCCCTGCTCCGAATCTCTACCCTTCAAAAATGCCTTACCCCTCATCCCGCTGCAGGACTTCCAGACCTTAGTGCAGGCCCTTGAGGTCTCACACATCGAATGGGCAAATGCTTTCCTGACAGGGCTCATAGCTGCTCACCTGGCTCCCAGCTGCTCACTGGGCTCCCCTAAAAGCACACTGCAGCATGGTTTATTACAGGAGCATGGACATTTGACTGGATCACCCCCATCCTATGCAAACTACATTGGCTTCCTCTCCAGGCCAGGATACTGTTCAAGACTGCATGTATCATCAAAAAAGCAGTCATGAGTAGCACACAAGCATACCTGGCGGCTAATGTCCACATATCTGGTGGCACACGCTCCACGCTCAGCAAATTGAGCAACCGGTTTGAATCACAACTCGTATGCAAAGAGAGGACCCGCAAACAATCCTTCTCTTGTCATGCACCCACCCTCTGGAACTCTATCCCAGTGTCAGCTCGGAACGTCCCCACAATTCTCCAATTTCGCAAATCTCTCAAAACAGGGCTCCTTCAACAGCATCTGACCAAGTACTGCGCTAAAGTTAAAAGATGGCAGCCCAAATGCTGGCTACCTACACCCTATACAGCGCACTGCTGCTTTCAAGCTAAGTCCGCACTTTAAGAATAAAAAATAAAAATTAAATGAACTACTGACTGATAAACAGAGGCTACATAGCACACCGACGGCAGGCTGAAGACTTAAGGAACAAAGGGAGAAGGGGGCAGAGGACAAAGCAGAGAGACTCACTGGAAGAAACATATAGATTGCAGAGTGTGAACTAAAGCTAGCTAACAATAGGATACTCTGGTAGGAAATCACAGGTGAACAGGGTCAGAACATTACAATATACAGGGGTAAGCGTCACACTGGAGTTTCTGAAACCAGAAAGCAGTCATTGAGTTACTGGACAGGGAACTGAGACTGCCTGGCTGTGTAACACAAAATGCAAAGTGGAGGGAAGCACAGAGACCACCAAGAGAGCCCACCCACATTTCCACCGAACAGTCAGACTAACAAATGCTAGTCAGTGGGACACCAGTTCTTCAGATGCAGATTCCAATTCAGGGTGTTGCACATCTTAGAATTCAGGCTGCACATCATTTTAGTGTTTTAAAAGCATCGGCAGGCTTACAAGTGCAGTGTCTGTTGCCGGAATTGGCAGTTCCTTATCACAGTGCATCTTGGGGGATGTAGTTTCTGGATGTACAGTAAGTGGCAGCATTGCATCCAAAAAAGTTAAAGTGCAGGTATTCAAGTAGCTCAGCATAGTTCACAATGTGGAGGGTGGTCAGTGGAGGAGGTGGCTGAATGTAGATTCTGGATGCATGGCATCAAGGATCATATACTAAAGACACCCTAGACCAAATAGCACCCCAAAGAAAATCACAGCCAGTTGGTTCACCTAAGAATTCAGGGAGCTCAAAACAAACCACAAAGACGCTACAACCAATTAGACAAAATAAAAGACCGACAGCAAACCAGAATTTACAAATCGGCAGTCCTGAAAACAAAAACATCATATTGAACTACAAGTCCAATGAGCAACAAATCCACAAAAATAATTGTTCAAAATCAAGGAAATCAAGAACCCAAACTCATACAACAAATGCTTTGTACCATCGCAATCCCTATGTGACAACATCACAAACCAGCTAAGAGCAGAAATGGATGCAATACAACGGACCATCTATGAAAGCTGCCCTACCAAAAACACAGCCCTAGTACTGCCAGAAACCAGCATGCTACCATCCACCGAAACACTCAATCCATTCAAACCTATAAGCAAAGAAACGTTCAAACTAATAAAAGACACCAACCTCGTTGGCTCCCCAAGTTACCCATACCCACCAGGCATCTTCAAAAAAAAAAATATATATATATATATATAACACAGAATGCCAGCCTCATATTTGCAACTACTAATGAATCTATCCATAAACACGGTAATAGTACACAAAACCTTTAAATGAGCATATGTTAATCCCCTCCTAAAAAACGAAACAGGAAATGCAGAAGATCCGTTCAACTACAGACATATATTGCATCTACCGTACCCTGAGAAAGTCCTGAAAAACCACATCTACAAAGAACTACTCATTCATGTAGAAAGCAACAGAATATTCAACCAATCTGACTTCAGACCCATGAGAGGAACTGAATCAGCACTTCTCTCCTTATGGGATGACTTAAAAATAAACACAGACAACAGCACCCAAACGACACTCGTACTGCTAGACATATCAGCCACCTTGGACACAGACACACAACACTAATAGAAACTGGAGGAATACAGCATAAAAACTCTGTGCTACAATGGTTGAAATCTTTTCTCACCAACTGAACAGAAAGAACTTACTTACTGCCATTTACATAGAGCACTAAAAACAACACATGCAGCGTACCACGATGATGAAGCCCCTTCCCACTACTCTTCAACATCTACATGTCTCCCCTAGTGAAACTCATTCAAACCCGTGGACTGACAGCCTACAACAATTCATGAACAGATGGGCACAACCTCTCCCCTATCCAGTGCTCCAGATAAGATTTTGAGGTGAGAGTATTTTACTCCCAATTTTTAAACTTTGAGAGTAAATGTGATTTGAAGAGAGTAAAAATGAATGTTCTCCTTTGCAAGAGATTAAAAAGTATGCGACAACCAGCCGACGTGCGCAAATAGTTAAAACTGTATGGAAATCGTTACCATGTGGCAGCTTTCTGCATTGTGACAGAAAAGCAGGTTTCCCTCACAACGAACAGATGAAACAAATGGTGCAGTGGCACAAACACACTCACAAATGGAACAGATGAGCACGAACACACAGAGTTTCCCTTGCATATAAACCAAGGATACAACAGCAGTAAAAAGTTGTTAACTCTTCGTTCACACAGAGCAGGTCAGCTTGAGTAGAACCTGTGCAGGCTTCTCCTACTCAAATAGAAAAGTCGAATCAGGGCATCCCCAATGCAAGCTTTAAACATGTAGAACAGGTGTAAATCAGTGCATGGTGTAAGCAAGGGTCAAAGATTCCCACACAGAGAACTGATCAGGAATGTGTCTCTGCAGTAGAAGCTCCTCTCATATAAAACAGGTGTAACATAGCCTTCAGTAGTGCACACGCCACTCCTAATACAGAAAAGGTATTCCATGGATCTCAATACATCATGCTTTCCTCACATAGAACAGGAATGTTGCGAGTCTCAACAATACAAGATTATGACACTTGGAACAGATACATTGTGGGTCACAACAGTATAGGTTCTACTGAAACACTTGTGTATAGGCGCGTTATAAATGCCATATCATATCACTTTCACAGAGAAATAACTGCATGGGACGGAGCAGTGCAAGCACCCCCCCACTGAAGAGGTAACTTAAGGGCCTCACCACAGCACTGCAAGCTACACTCACATATAAGCGGAACATCATAGGCCTCAGCAGTCCAAATTGCTGTCACTAAGAACATGCTCAGCATGTACCTCACCAAACCAGCAGAGGGAGAACCTCCCACATGGAACAAGAACAGTTAATTGCCTCAGCAGTGAAAGATCCTCAAAGATAGAACTAATACAACATTGATAGCGACTAGTGAAAATGCGCATGCTAACTCGAATCAGAAAGGTTTTTCAGTATCAGCAGGAATCAATAAAGCATAATTAGAAGGAATTCAGTGTTAGAAAACCAAATTATTTCTCTACCAATTCCCAGCCACTCTGCAGTTGGTTCACTACCTAAAACGTGCTGCAGAAGGGTATGTTAATATAATACACAGCGATAAGTCACGCAATACACCTTTCATTATTTCTCTAAGGTCTAGCCATTTGATCTCTTCTGTATACATTTTATTTTTTAAGAGACAAAATCCTAACCAATTACGCAGTAAAGCAAACATTAATTGTATTGTGTGTTTTGAGGTTCCATAGCAGAATTGTCTTATCATGTTTAATGAAAGTCCTCATTGCCTGGAACTAGTACTACTTAATGGTATGCCAATGTTATGATACAATAGTGCAGTGAGGCAAAGAATCGAATTGGGGTTGTTTTACCGCGACTGAAACGGTCACGACGGAAATGACTGCATGAGAAATGTACGCAATGCAAAAATGTTTGTACATTTCCCATGTGGACATTCATTGCAAAACAACCCCAGATCCATACAAACACACACACCCACCCCTGCCCATACCCCAACACACCGCACACCCCTACTTACCTTTCATTCCAACGTGCTGTGTCCCTGCGACGCTGGTTCCCTTTCACTTCCGTGATCGGGAGCTGGCGCCACAAGGTCCTTTTCTTTTCGTTCTTTTTTTTCAGTCGGGTGAGCTGCAGGGTTGTCCCCCGCAACCCCTGCTCACTATACTGTATAGTATGGTGAGCAGGATGTTATGGGGGACACCCCTGCAGCCTTTTTTTTTGGTGGGGTTTTTTTGACCCACCCCACCAAAAGACCTAAAACACATACCACAAAATGTTTGAACTTTTGGTAATTTAAACTTTTTGTGGTATGTGCTTTAGATCTTTTGGTGGGGTAGGTAAATTGGATTTGGTCATTTTGGCCGAATCCAAAGAATCCATACTAAATTCTAGATCTAATCTCATGGTCAAATTTAACCCATGTCTGCTTTTGCATTGGCAATCTCTGGGACCCCACAATTATACTTGTCAAAAACCCATCAATGTTATTTTATTATCGGCTCGGTTACTAGTGGCCTTCCCTGTTAAGGACTCCTGTACATTTACTGTCTGGAAAGGAGTTGGGTCCTAAACAAGCCATATGGGTTCAACCCCAGCAAAAGCCTAGATCTTCACTGGGAAAGGTTTGGCACCTCCCAGAAAGACAGAAATAGCCCCTAGGGGGCAGGAAGTGGTCCAGTGCTTCAAAGGGTAGGCTCTACAAGGCCAAATGAAATATCATCAAGGTTTTAATTAACAGAGAGACTTTTATGTAGCCTTGTATGTAGGTAGAGGAGTGACAAACACTCCTCTGATATCTGCCGCCTCCTGGAGGAACTTGACCTCGATGTCCTTGGTCTCACAGAGACATTGTTCACGGCCAGCTCTGTCACAAGCTTTGACACTCTCCTCCCTGATGGCTACAAGATCCTCTCCACGCCCAGATCCAACTGTACCAGAGGGGGTGTAGCCCTGATCTTCCCTGAGTGGATTCCTGCCTCTGCCATCCCTACGCAGGCCTACTCCTCTTTCGAATGCCTCGTCTTCAGGCTCTCTCTCGCTCTCCTGGCCATTCCCTTACTGTGGCTAACATCTATCGGCCACCTGGTCAGATCTACTCCTTCCTCTCTGAGGGGGCGGACCTCGCCTCTTCCCTCCTGGTCTCAACCATTTAACTCCTCCTTCTTGGCGACTTCAACATCAACCTGGATTCTTCCTGTCCTGCCACTAGACTATTTTGTGACCTATGAAACTCTCTCTCACTCTCTATTCTCCCCTCTGGCCCGACTCACTCTGCAGGGCACACTCTCGATGTTCTGATCTGTTCAGACCTTCCCCTTTCGATCCCTCTCACCACTCCTCTCTCCTGGAGTGATCACTTTCTCCTTTCCTCCCATCTCACCCTTTCTACCCCTCAGGCCAAGCCAACTCCAGCACTGCCACCTATCTTCTCAGTTATCCGACCCATGAAGCGTGGGTCAGTTGAGGCTTTCGCCGCCACTTTCTCACCTTCCCCCATGTCCCCTTGGCTGACTTACACCCTGGCACAGCCCTTTCCATGCTCCACTCTGCTATATCTGATACTCTAGATTTTCTTGCCCCCGTCATTAGGATCCGCTTGAAGCCCAAAGCCAAGTGCAACTCTTGGTACGACTCAGATCTCATCACCCTTAAACGCAAGTGCAGGGTGGCTGAGAGGAAATGGAGTGCTTCCGGTACATCCTCTGACAAACTGGCCTGCCGCCTGCTCCAAAGGTAATATCGCCTCTCCATCCACACCAAGAAGAGAGCCAACATCCAAGCCCACATCTCAGCAGCATCTAACAACTCCGCCAAACTCTTTAAAATCTGCAAAGCGCCGGCTAATCCTGCTGCAGTCTCTACCTCTCATGTACCTTCCCAAGCCCTCAGCACAGCCCTAGCTTCTCATTTCTACTCTAAAACTCAGGACATCCTGCCCACTCTCTCCTCCTCACTCTACTCCCTGCTCTTCCTCTGGCCCTTCTTCGGCCACTTCTCCTCCCTCCTTCTCTGCCTTTCCCCTGTTCTCCTCAGACAATGTTTCCAGACAAGTCCGATCTATGAATGTCTCGTCAAAACGGGTTCACCCCTGTTCCTCCAAAACCATCAAGGACCACATTGACACTCTGGCTCCTGCTCTGGTGGATTTCTGCAACCACTCCTTCGCCCATGGAGTCTTCCCCTCTGCCCTGAAACACTCCCTTGTGCACCCTCTTCTTAAAAACCCTCTGCCGACCCTTCCTGGCCGGCTAACTATCGTCCAATCTCCATCACCCTTTTCCTGGGCAAACTCATGGAAAAACTGGCCATCTCCCCGCTTAATCTTCACGCTGAATCTGTTGGTCGTCTCCAGGACCATTAATCTGGCTTCAGAGCTGACAGAAGCATGGAAACTGCTCTCCTGAAGATCCACTAAGACCTGTGTCCTCATCTTACTTGATCTTTCTTCTGCCTTTGAGACGGTCACCATGCCATCCTGCTCAACCGCCTCCGTGATAACCTGGGTATCACCGGTCAGGCCCTGGCTTGGATGACCTCCTTCCTCTCTGATCGACCCTCCCAGGTCCAACTTGAGTCCTTCCTCTCCTCTATCTCTACCTATGGTGTTCCCCAAGGGTCTAAACTCTCTCCCTGTCTTTTCAACCAACACCTGGCACTTCTTTCCCACCGCATTGCCGCTCTCTACCCCAACTTTCGGTGCTATGTGGATGACACAACTCATTTTCAGGCTCCCTTCTGCCACCTCTTCTTCTCTCATCTCTGTCTGCCTGTCCACCATCCAGGAGTGGTGTGCCGCCAATGATCTCTGCATTAATGCCAGTAAGACTGAGAGTCTCCTCATCAGCACACCTGCTCCCTCCTTTCCTGTCACACCATGGCCGGCCTTTCTTGGCCTTCTTCCTGCTCCCACCTGTGAGGCTAAAAACCTCTGGGTCATATTCAACTCCACGCTTTCCTTCTCTTCTCACATCTCTGACGTCTTTAAGAAGTCACACAACATGCTGCACCTCCTCAGAGGTATTCTTCCCTTCCTCTCTTTCTCCCAGAAACTCACTGTCTCCAGAGCTGTGGTTCTCTATAGGCTGGACTACTGCAACAGCCTCTTTCTAAATCTGCCTGTCTCTACTCTCCGTCCCTCTGCAACTCATCCAAAACGGGACTGCAAGACTTGTACTTGGCCTCAAGCCCAGGGATCGTATCTCTCCAGGACTGAAATCACTGCACTGGCACCCAGTGGCCGCGAGAATTAAGTTCAAAACCCTCTGCATTGTCCACAAGGCCTTCTGGGGCCTGGGACCTCAATACCTTCAACTCTCTCTTCCTAAATATCTTCCTTCTCGAGCTCTTCGTTCATCCCCCTCCAACTCCCTCAGGGTCTGTCGCTTCTCCAAACAGCGAGTTGGTGGTAGATCTCTGTCTTTGGCAGGGGCCTCCCTCTGGAACAGCCTCCCTGCCTCTCTGAAACTTGAGGAGAACCATCTCCGGTTCCAGAAGCACCTCAAGACCTTCCTCTTTGCTTCTGCTTTCTCTCCTCCACTCTCCTGCTGATCTTCGGGCTGAATATGAAATTGCACTGGTTACCTGGCTACCCTCTAGTTTAGTTAGAAAGATATGCAGAAATGTAAGATAGGCTAATTCAGTCCTAGACTTTGTTGGTTATGCTGGTCCACGTTACAGGAGATGCTATGGAGTGGGCTATGACAGTTTACAGAAGATATAGAGTAAACTGAAGGTAGCGGTAACACAGTAGGTTAGTTTAAATTACAAGATGTTCTGGCGAGAGGCTAATTCCAATTTACTAAATGTTCAATAGAATAGCCTGAATCATATCAAATGGAGGTGAAGCAGTGAGGTAAAAGTGGCTAGAGACTGGTCAGGTATCTGTTATACAAAGCTAGGCAATTCAACGAATAATTATAGACATGCTAATATGACGTGTTGTGAAAGGGCTGGTAAGTTTAAAGCAGTAGATGAGCAGTTGCTATAGTGCAAAGGTGCCTAGTAAACAAGTACATTTAGGGTATACATATTACATTCTATTCAGAGTTGAGTGAAGCGCAATAAAACACAATCACTAGGTGGGCAGATATGGTGATTGGGGCATACAGCGGTGGTACACGTATTGATATATGCAGGTACAGTATATATCAGGCAGCAGATAGATAGCAGATAGAGGGGTATTCACTAATACTGTGTAGACGGATGTTGTCGGAAAGATGCAGATTATTGTCAATAGGTTCACTAGAAAAAGCGTATCCTGCTGTGGCAGGTACTCAAACTAAATAGTCATAGTAAAGATAGTAGCTTGGATACCGTAGTGATGATTCCGGGCTTATATGCTTACCATACAAGATGGCCTGGTTTCAAGGCAGTGGTGCGGAGGGTACGTTCAATTGGGAGAGGGGGTGTTGATGAGGCAAAGTTCCTGGCCAAGGCTTACGGCGCCTCGGTCAGCCTCAGTCAGGCACCTTAGACTGCACCGGCTTCGCCTACCCAGCGATTCTGATTGACAGAACTTTTATTTATAGATCCTTCTTCACACCCTTGGGAGCCATGTACAGATCAAATTGTACAGCATGTACTATTTGGCTACCGATATTTACATGCCATTTATCAAGACGCCTCGATCCAGTACTTGCAATATGTCTGCAGTTGGACACGTACTTTGAATTTTCAAGAAGCAGATCACTATTTTGGCTCAAGCCAGATTGACAATAGGAGAGAAATCTAGCACCGCTCATACGCATTTCATGGGAATGCGCATGGAGAGGCAGCGCATTGGTTTCCATGGTCCTCCCCCGAATAAGGTCTATATTTTCAATTTGTAAGCGGCAAGTAATGGCAGTAAACTGAATCCCCTTATGCTTGTGATCAAACCATATGTTAACCACTATTACAAATTGGGGATTGGTGTAAACGCCCTCCGCCACCCCCACCCCCAAATACTTCAATGCTCTTCGCTGCCAATTACAATTTTTTCACTCAGCAACTTTCTTTAAATTGAGGAAAAACACAATTCTGGACAAAAGAAAATGTTATCTCCAAATCGATCACGTAGGAACTCCTCCAGTTGACACCGTAGACCAACTCCTCCTCCAACTCCTCCACTTGACACCGTAGACCACTTTCGTTGAATCCATAAATAGCAAATCATCATATCAGTGCAGGCAAGATATGAGCAAAGTGCCTAGTTTCGGCGGGAATGATATCAATTCCATCACATATTTTGGCAGTCTGGAAACGTAAAGATTGCATTTACCTGGCGCTAGGACAAATCCTTGTTCGGGTCCTGTTTTTTTTTTTTTTTTATTGCTCATTCATTGCTCAAGCCCATTGGGTTCATCCCAGCACTGGTATTAGTGTTTCCGCTTAAAGTGCAGCTTGAAGGCGCCTTTGTCTATTCCGAACGACTTTCAGTTTTTTTTCCACAGACTTCCTCTATCAACAGGAAGAAAAATGGCTGTAGAATCAAGGACGTCAGAAAACAGTGACCCACTTTTACCTGGCAAAGCGTGTTTTTCTAACAAAGTCAAGGTTAGGCAATTGGCCAACATTCGAGTTGTAAAGGATACAAATTGAGGTGTGTATCAATGCACTTATTCAGTTTCTGCAGTAATACTTTCGCAAAAACAAATTCTGTTACATCAAGTAGGAGTCTTCTTTATATATATAGGGATCATATACTCTCCTGCCATGAGCCAGGCGTTTGCCCTTCCCTGGATTTTAATCCCTTTATCTCACACAGGATTTGGGCCCATTTATGCAAGGATGCTTTTAATGTCAGACAGAATAGTCCATTTGGCCCAGGTGCGTGAGGGGGCTTCGGGGTTTCAGTTATTTTCTTCGTGGGGTTTGGTATATCTCCAAAAATATGTAGACATTGAAACATTTTCCATAAATGACGTTTTAGAAACTTATTTTGCCAAAAGAATCCTCTCTCTCCATGTAACTGGTATGGGATTTATTTGTGCCAAATAGGATGTCGGGTTTGCTTTCATGGGTGCGCAGGTGCTGGGTTTCTACGCGTGGGGACCAGGCTGAGCCTGTCAGTCCTCGAAGGGCCCTCTCCTCCTCAGCAGCAGCACCTCGTTTTCTGGTGTGTTTGAACATCTCTGCACCGTCCATTTCGTTATGCCTATGTGTGCATTCACTCTGCTGCCCTGCTCTATCCCTGCCTCTTGTCTGTCCCAGTCTATTCCTTCCCTTCCCGTCTCTCCCCCGCACCCCACCTTCCCTTATTTCTCGTAAAGGCTCTTACACTATCTGAAATGTCTTCAGGCCTAGTACAATAGTGTGTTGTCTGTTTGTCTCTCCCCCACCCTGACCTCCATTTCTCTATGTCAATGCTCTCACGCTATCTGAAATGTCATCAGGCCTAGTACGATAGTTTTGTGCGTTCATTCTGTACGTTTCAAGGCCTTGTAAGAATGACCATTGTATTTTACCCTTGCACCCTTCCCCTGCCTTGAAGCTCTTTCAAACACTTTCTGTGTATAGGCGCTCTACAAATGACCAATAAATGAATAAAATAAACACTGACTGCACTGAAACTGTTTTCAGAACCTTTTATATTTATGTGTCTCCATTCACGCATCCAACCTTTATATTTTACAGACGCTCACTAATGTCTTCAGCGGTACACAAAATGCTGTAATGTTGCTCATTTTGTGTCTTGGGAGCAAATGAGGTCTGGTGACATTAAAAATATAAGTCGAAATTGCCAATCAAATAAGTTTGTTTGCTAATCAAGAAAAGTTTAATCAGCAAAGTCTGGTAATCAATTTATGAAAACTATGTATGCCTTTCGATGCTCGTTTTTAACAGGACTTTAGTGAAGGACCGCAGAGGGAATGGCTGAAGGCAGACCTGTTGAAGAAATGTTTATTACACCATCCAACAGGGTTACAGCTCTCAGAAGACTACCTTGGAAAAACACTGCCAGGCACTTCCAGTGCAACGTTTGATGTTAAGTCTTGAATAAAGAGAGCTCAAAGAGTTCCAATGAGGTGTTTTAGGCGGGGAGGGGCAGGAACTGGGTGGAAAGGGCCAATGGGTGGGAAAATAACCAAACACCACCTACACACTGTGTTCCTCCTCATATGCCAGTTCTCCCCATCTGTACTCGAATGCAATAGTTTTGGCTTAAAGGAATGGGAGGTCCAAGCCACTTTGAGGGAGAAGGTATTGACACCCAGCCTGTGGTTCAGACAGCACAGGGTGCTGTGGTAAGTGCCTGTCAAATTTCTCAACTCCAAGAGGGATGTTTAAACAAACAATCATTAATGTAATGGCAGAAGCAAAGGAAAAGCCTTAAGGGGGAAAAGCCTGCCCAAGCCATGCCAATAGACAGTGGAGTAACTTTTCTGAAAATGTAGGTGGGGAGGAGGAGCGGGGAATGTCATCCGAAGAAAGGGTGCCCCAGTCAAAAGAATGGGGACAAAATGGCGTGCCATGAAAGTTGGGGGGGACAAACACCCCTGTCCCCCCGCTAAAATCATGCCCATGTCACATCCCCAATGATGAAGCCAAAGGTGTAACTGCTCCAATGATTAGCATCTTTGTGACATGATCCATCTAACGGGTTAAAAGGAAGGTGCGACAGCGAGTCAGCCACCTGCGCTCAGCGTAAGCGGGGAAAGTCGACAGAGCAAAGGGTTTAATGGCACACCTCACTGCCAGCTTTTAAAACCACCATCCAGTCCCCCTAACCCACCAAAAAGGAGGATGGCTCCGCCTCTGCTTACAATAGACCAAACTAACAACAAAAATATGCTCGAGTGCCACAAGAGAAAGTCAATAAAGGCTCGCGATTGTTTGTGTGAGGTGTCAAGTCGTGCAGACCCAACACTCCATGGCACTTTAAGAAAGCATTGCAGGAGCAATACTTTAAATAAAACATTAAAAATATCCAGAGACAACAGAATTTCCGGGATCTGATCGAGTTCCTGAAAGCAACTGTTGGGCGCAATTTACGAAACTGCCGAATTATTATATTGCTTTTTAACGGGCGCCTCCCTTTGCGTGTGGTGTCTTGGTGTGCACGCATGCCAGCTGGCCGCACACGCTCACATTCAGTTCCCCTTTGACGTGTTCGGCTCTCGGCATTTAAATGCTCTGTTATTTTAAGGAAATGGCTTTTTCACTTCTGTATGTACTGAAAGACGTGGGCGGAGGGGGCAGCCCCGGAGGCGGGGGCAGAGCACGAGTCGGAGCTCCTATTCGTCGACGCACGGTTTTTCCATCTCCCAGGCCCAGCTGCAGGTCGCCTCGATTCCGCTGGAAACGTGGCACTGGCCTGGGAATGTGTCGGTTTTTTTGTTGTTGTTGCAAGGTTTACTCAAACCTTGCATTCAGGAACAGACCAGAGGGAGTCTACCGGGGAGTCGGCAAGCACAAGGCCCGAGTGTTCCCTTGTGAGGGGCGAGAGGAGGGGGAGGGGAGTCAAAGGGAGGGGGCGACTTACCTCCACCGTCGGGCCCGGGCGGAAAATCCTCCCAGGGCAGGGAGGGGGAATAAGGAAGAAGCCACATTCCTGGCATTTTTTGCAGGAAACGCTCAGGCTACAGGGAAACGTGTTTAATTTTCAAACGAGAGAGGTCGAGAGGCAATGGGCCCATCTTGCACCCAGCAGCTGTCTTCAGCCAGTCAGGAAATTGCCCCCCCCCCCCCACCGCCCTGCTGGATGAATGAGAGGGTGAGGGGGCAAACATTTGCAACATGGTACTACTTTCGTTTAAAAGGCTCCATCTTCCGCACTGACTCTAATTGGTGGCGCGAGAATGTGCCACCAGTATAGTTATTTTGCCACAATGAAATACGGATTCAAACCATTGGTTACATTTCTTTTAACGGGCCATTTTATAATGGATAGATTCGTTTAGCCACACATTCATATAGATGGTCATATTTTTTTTCTCCAGGGTTGTGTTCTGATACATTGTTACAAGCAATTTAGGCAAAAGGGGGAGGGTCATGAATCATGAGAGTTCATATTTGGGATTTTTTTAAAAAACGTTCAGCCCTAGGATTGAGACTGAAGCAATTAAAATGCATAAGTACAAACTTGTCCATCACAGTGACCCCCCCCTTCCTCCATTGGACAGCCATGTGCTGTGCCAGGCTATTTTGTGTTCTCCCGGTTAAACTGATCCCTCTTTGATTCCATTTGGGAAGATGTGTACTAATCACTTAATCCCCTCCGCGCCGCCCTCTTGGATGGCACAGAGCCACATCCACCGCTTCATAGCATTCATTCACAAAGCCCTGGGATGAACTGGGTGGAGTTACTTTCAAGTGACTTACATTGCACACAGAGGGAGACATGAGCTATCCATGAACCCCCATATCGCCCATCTCTGTTATTTAAGCCCTTTATACAAATGAATTAATAAAGGGAAACCCATAACTGAAATAGGGGACTTGGAGCCATCTTGTCACCTTAGTATAAATAGATTGGTGTCAAAGAGACACTGCACCGCTATAGTCTGGTCCTTCTACCCCTTGCATCTTCTTTCCTATTGCTTGCATTTTGGACAGACTTGCTAATACTACTGAAAATGTTGGGTTTCTGCTGGATGCCGTGGTTTGCACACAGTATGGGTGTTTCTACTGGTGCCCGTAGCGCTAAACGCGATGCACAGCATATAATGGATTCCATAACGGCACCAGGAGTAGCGGAATCGCCAATATTGTCGAGTATGAAAAAGGCCACAAGTTGATCATAGTTTTACAACATTTACAGATCAACCTTACGGGTCACACCACTGGACTGTTGAGCAGTGAAATTAAACTGCCACCCAAGTCTGAAAGCAGCGATGGCATGGACCGCCTTACACAGGGATCTGAGCAAAAATGGAGAAGTCAACCAAGACAACCTTCTCAGCTGGATCGTTGAATAAGCAAAGGCCCTAGGGCCAAGAATGAGGGTCACAAAGCTCAGAGCCAGTATGCAAATCATATTTGTTTGTGAATGGAGGCCCTCATTGATCTACAGAGAAGAGGGATGACATTGATGCAAAGCTAAGGAGGGTGCAAGGAAGGAGCACTGTCATGGTGGATTTGGGGGGAAAACGTGTACTGAAAGAGTCACGCCTGAAAGAGCTGGGGGATTGCTGTGCCCGAGCTTTCAACTACTGCCGGACAATTTTCACAGCAAGAGGACTTCTAATCAGACACACACCTACCTGCGGGGGTCTTAAAACAAACAGACAAATCTACTACTTCAAGACATGCATTTGCGCATAGCCTAAGGATTTAGGTCTCATATTGGTGGCCATTTTAGGAGGGAATTTCCCTCCCTCCACCCTCATCCCAGTGGTAGAAATGGCATGCACATGTTTGGTAACATGTCACTCCTGTCCTTTGCCTGGCCTTCAAATGGGGATTTCATGTTCACAAAAGCATGACTTTCGCTCTGACCCCCAATCTACAGTCCTTCGCACCACTTACACTAGGCATCCGGGCTGTCTCTCCGGCTCCAAAACCCCACTGCCCCAAAACGGTAGACTTTGAAATCTATTCTGTTAACTAGACCATACACCCTGGTTTTGACCGAACATTCACATGATGCCCTCTATTAACAGGGCACAGTAACTACAGCCCAAGATCAGAAGGGTAGTCAAAGGACAGATTGTGTAAATGAACTCCCATAAACACTGAGCCTCAGCCTAAGAGGATTCCTTCCTCACACATCAATAAAACCATTATCATATAGTTCCTAGCAGGACTTAAGAACCTCCAAGAAGACCGGACTAGGGCTTCTGCCCCCAAGGAAGTTGTGGTCGAAATCCTGCCTTCAGTTAAAAGTGCCCATATTTCCTTCCAGCTTCCCCCCCCCCCCCCATCTATAGCACCTGGCCGTTCGGGGGTCAGGACAGTAAGTAGAGGGGCTTTGCACGCAGTGTTTTTTTTGGACTGGCTTCTACATGCTGTGTCGCACCATGACACTATGGAAGGCTCAAAAGTCTGGCTGTGGCTAAGTCGTAGAGAGGCTTTGTTTCCCAAAGCACTTTGCTCACACGCACAAGTCTAGGGTTTTGGTATCCATGACAAACGAGCACACCAGAAAATAAAAAGAAAATAAAGGGGGACGTTTTTTTTCTCTCTTTTCAGCTAGCTTTTGCACACTTGACAAATTCGGATTTCTGGCGTACAACCACTCCCAAATGTTGTTGGGGGCCTAGGGAAGTAAGCAGAAAGGCTTTGTCGTCTGTGTTTTCTGGAGTAGGTCTTTAACAGGGCCCGGTGCAACATGCAGGGAGTACATTTCAGACTTATCCAATAGCTCTTCTCCAGCTCTCTCCCCTTTCAGCAATGCACCCCATAGAATACAGCCGAGTCCCACAATAAATTCAGTCCAATTGTACACATGGCTCCTCCACTTTTCTTCTCATGCCTTCCTGAGCATTTTATCTATCCTCTCGCCAACATCCCAACTATCTACTCCTCCCTACCACTGCTTAATGTTCTAACAGGTTTATAGTCATAATTTCGAAATCAAAAATTTCGAAAGTCAAAAAGTCGAAAAAAAAAAATGTTGAAAAAAATAATGTCGAATTTATTTTTTATGACGTTTTTTTTTCGAAATGGGGGGGTTCCCCCCAACCCCCGTTTTTTCTTTTTGTTTTTACCTATTTTTGTTATATAAACTAGAGCCCAAAAAAAAATATCGAAAAAAAAAATAATTCGACATTTTTTTTTCGACATTTTTGATTCGACTTTTTTGCCATTCGAAATTTTGTATTCGATATTATGACTGGACACCGTTCTAACATACTCCTCCTATGACAGCACTTTAAAGCCATAAACTGACAGGAGGTGCTATATAAATGCAAGATGATACATATCTAGCCCCTCGTATATCAACTGGTGGTCTCCTCTTCTCACTCATGTTCCTGGCCGGCGGCATCCAATTCACCATAATTCCAGGGGTAGCATAAGTTACCTGAAATGTCCCAGGGTCCGGTAAGTTACAGAGGACAAAGGAACCAGGAGACAATGTACAGGTAAGCTTTATTTTCCGCAGGTACATAAGGTGAGCACACCAGGTAAGTCCATGGGGAGACCAATAGAGACAACTAGGGACAAGCACTGGCCCATTCACAGCCAGCTCGGTCACCCTAGAACACTCACTCAGCTCATACACAAGCATTCCAAGACACATTCCAGGCTGGCATCACAAACCCTGCATGCATCAGCCTAGCAGCCAGAAGCATGATTTAACCACACCTGATGAAGTCAAGGGTGAACATGACCTTTGAATAGCACCTTGAATTTCAGGTGACCTTTGGCCTTCATGACATCACAGGAAGTGCCACAACATATGTAAATGAAATCCATAAAATACGTGTGAGATTAATAAAATGACAAATGGCACTAAAACAGTCAAAAAGCTATTTTGGTTGCCAATGCTTGGTTAACTAGAGTGCTGCAGCAATATGCCATGGTTGCTATCAAGAGCACAACTGCCGAGACATCATAGACTAAGTGAACTACCTTCATATGCCAATACAACCTAATATGACCAGTTACTGCCATATTATGCCAGTTAAAGACTAATGCCAGCCGTGGTTGTACTATTCTAAATACAGCCTCACATGTCCAGGCAGTGACATAACTTGCTAGCTGCATCCGTATGTGCACAAGTAAGTAATGCCATAATAGGCAGGTCAAGCCTAATAAGCACGGTGCGGCCTATATGGCCCAGTGCTGCCATCATATGGTAAATCCATATAGTGATAATATGTAAGGTGGAGCCTGACATGCCCATGTGTTGCCATCACATGCAAACTGTAGACTCATTTGCCAAAGTAGTCCTGCACCACCAAGGTTCCCCCATTACCCACAAGTAGAGAATTAAAACAATGGGCACTGTTGTTACAGTTGTCAAAAATGGGCCAAAATGCACAGGATGTGTAGGGAGGGTACGTTGATGGTGAAGTTTGGGGTGGGCAGCATTTTACTCCCCATTTTTTAAAGTTGGGAGTAAGATGATTTCTGCAGGAGTAAAAATGTAAATCCAATTCCCAACGGGAGTATTTAAAAATGTGTTTTAACTGGACAACGGAAATCTTTTTGTAATAATTATTTCTTTGCACATTGAAAGATACATGTTTACTTCTTTTGATCAGGCTGTTATAATAGTTGTTTGTTCCTGTGGGAGTACGCGCACTACTGGTTCATACATATCCAGGGAGCTGTGGGAGTGAAAACAGGGACGGATTCCTATGTTTTGTTGGCAGTATTCTTACTCCCTATTTTTTTTTTTTGTTCGGAGCATTTGCATATTTTTAAGGAGTAAAAGTGGCCAATACACCCCTTATCGCTAGGGCTGGTTATGTGTCAAGAGCATAAAGGCATTTGTGTCAAGAGGGAAGACTTGATTGGAGCAGTTAAGGGTCCGATCTGGTGTCTTTTGTGAGGGTTATTAAATTGCTGCATGGGAGTGGCTTAGTTGGTATGTGTATTGTGTGCTTGAACATATAAGTGGAGATTGTTAGCGTGCTACAGTTAGTGGAGGCATCTTGGAGCATCACTTTGGTATGGCCAGGCCAAAGTCTTGCAAGTGGTGCCCTTTGGCCAAGGCGATGTCCTGAGGCACCCTCTTGTGAGCTGGTATCTGTAGCAGCGTACCGGGACGGGTCCTGGGTGAGAGTGTGTGGGGATGGGGTGAGCATTCAGTGCAGTTGAAGACGGGTAACAAGCACAGAGTGGTTGAGAATCATACTGTGAACCAACTTTCTAGTTTCCATTTACCAAAAGGTGAAAAGCTGTGTGGGGATATTCAAACCTGTCACAGGATAACACAAAAGTATACATAGTAAGTGCTTTGGAAAGTTTGCAATTAAATGTCACTCAAGACACATGGCAGCAAATTACAAACCTCTCTCTCTCTCTCCCTTTGGCAATCGCTACTCAGCTCGCACTGCCACACTTACTCACCATCACAACTGGCTCACCACGAGCATCACAAACTCAAGACAACAGTGCAATTCAGTGTATGCGGCTGGTGCCTTGAAAACTGTAGAGCCCAGGAACTATACTAATCTTGTTTTGTCTTTACCCTCACAAATTCTGTACTACCCTTGAGGCTAGGCTGCCCGCAAACCTCCTTCCATCTTCTCACCCTACCAACGACTCCACTTTTTAGTTCAGCATAGGATCTCTAAGGACAGAGTGCTTCTCTTTCACCCTACTGCCTTTCATTCCCATCTTCTCACCCATCCACGCGTTCTTCCCCCAATACTCCTGTTGCACCAGCACACATCCTGCAGACGATCCGATGAATCTCTTTGCAACCCAAACAAGAGCTTGCACTACGTACAACGCGCACCTGCATCTACGTCTCATAAAAGTACTCTTCATAAAGAAAGGCCACTACGGACCTAAACCTGCCAACTACTAGTTTATCTTCTGCCATACTGCTCCAAAGTTCTGGACTATGCAATACTCAACTGGAACACCACCTACCCGGCTACCAGTGAACTCGGCAAACCCTCCCATTCCAGGTTCTACAGCACACACCCAGGAATCTTCCCTGTCTCTCATTTGCTCTCTAAGGTACATGACTTGAAACTCTCCCCAGCTCTCCTTCGTCTGCATCTCTTGCAAGCCTTTAACATGATCAATCATCCACCTCTACTCCAGACCCTCTCCATCATAGGCATCCAGAATAGTGCCTATGGCAAGGGATAACTAGTTCCAAGCTAGCTAGGCACAACCCACTTGCCCATTCAATTCTGCGTATGCACGCAGCACATAATTTATTACTTCCCGAGGATGAATTATCAGCCACCAGTGGCGAGTGCAAATGTTGATGCATGCTAGCACAATTGGCAGTTACTTGTACGACAGCTCCTTTTCCATCGCATCCCACGTCTCAGAGTAGGAGTCCTACAAGTCCCTGTGTTTAGACCACCGCTCTTAATCTTTTACACCTCTGCCCTTGGTATGTGCATCTCCTCTTTTGGCTTCTGGTACGCCCTTTTTGCAAATGACAGACTGATTTTCTCTCCTTTCTCTACTTACTCAAACTATCCCCATGCATTTTCCACTGTCTCGCTGCCTTCTGCCACCATAATGCCCTTAGGCCTTGTAGATCAACTTTCTAGCCTTTGTCCCATCCCACAATTCCTCCCCATATCTTTCCCCCGGACTTTCAGCCTTCGCCCAAGGCTCAAAACATAGGCGTCCTCCAACAGTCAATTCAAGTCCCACCACTTTATGCTGCTACTACTGCAAAACAGAACCCAATGAACATTCGGAAGACGGGCCACAATTCACCCCATCTGCCAAAACGCACTGCTACTCTTGTCCTCAGACGACTCGAAAGCTGCTCCAGCTCCCTCATGCCCCCTAGCCCCCGCTGCTTTGCCCATAAAGTTCTGAATTCTGCAATTCAAGCACAATCTCTGTAACCTCCAATGCTGCACCCTCCTCTGGATGCACCACCAACCCCTTCAAAGTTGCCTCTTGGCATTCAAATCTAGCACCACCTTATCTTGCCACCTCCTTCTCCTAATACGCACCACCCCCACCCTTCCCACTAAATGTCCTTAATTACACTGCCCCGGGCCACCATGTGCTTCATCGCACTTCCGCTCATTGACCCCCCACTCCATGCTCCCAACCACTGGGACGCCCTTCCACAAGCAAGAACATAAACTCCATTTACAAGCTGCCCTCAAAACATCTCATCCTTGCCCTCGAAGGCATAATTGCACTGACCCATCTCATTACCCTCCCTCGTCTGTCACCTACCCGGTTGCCAACTGTGAAAACAATGTCATTATAGTACACATATGTATATTTTCTGTCAGCCAATTAGTCCACATGCTGTACATATCTGCATTTTCAGTGTCCCCCTTTATATGTTTTCACTGTTCCGAGGGTAGAGGAGCACCGCTCCCGCCCACTTCGAGCAAAGTAGCGTTCATCCACCCAAGCTTTGCCAGCTGTCAGTGGCCCTCAGAGTAGCTACTTCTGCAACACAGTCCTGAGCAGGCTACCAGCGCCTTTCCCATTGGGATCAACCTGCAAGTCCAGCATGCCTCTCGTGTGGCTGCTTTCAACTGAAATCTTCATTTAACCAGTAGAATTCCAGTTTTCCCCCCTCATTCATAGTCTAAAGTACAACAACTCATATCCCACAAATTGATCCAGTAAAATCATTGTAACTAGAATTTATGGCAAGGATTTTGCAAAGTGATACATAAGAAACGTTGATGTTCTGTTTGGCACAGCTGCTGGCGCGCGATCACACACCTCCATTTTATAAACTGGAGCGCCCATGGCTAAAGTCACTGGAGTACACATTTCCAAGCATCAGCTGACCTTTGACTACAAACCAAAAGACAGCTGTGCCGTATTAGGCCAAAGTTCAATGTTCATCACACACAAAAACAACACAGAGTGGCATTAACTTGGCACGGATGTCAGAGATCTTACTTGAAGGGTCTGCCTTCTCCCTCGCTGTGGGAGGCGAGAAGATAGGCATGTACATTTCTTTGACCATCTTACTGTACTGTACTGTACTTGTCTCGGGAGGATAGCTCAGCTGCAACATGCTCGCCTTGGAAGCAAGACCACCCGGAGCAACACAGGCTCGATCCCTGGGTCCGCGCTTAGATCTGGGTATTAGCGCGTTATAAATAACCCATCATATTATATCATACATTTGGGAAACCTTTTCTAAAGTACACCCCGCAGGGTTACTTTTTTGTTTTTTTAACTCCAATGTGCATGCTGCATGCTGGTACAATGTGATTCTTACAGCTAAATATGTAGATTGCTTCTTGCAGGTCATCCTCACCCCCACCACCACACACAACCGCATGCACTGGCGCACTCATACACGTTTCAGTCAGCTGCATAGTCCATGAAGAATGTGCTGCCAGCTGAGAGAGGTGATTTGAGCGCAACACTGCCTCCGCTTGCCCGAGGCGCCTCCTATTGGCAGGGCAGGACTTTTTCCAGAATGGCCACATGCCTCCCATCTTTAGCACAGCAACAAGGGATTAAAAAGTCAGAGCATGCAGCTAAATGATCAATACTGCCACAAGTCTACCTTGTAACTTAAATCATCCTCCAGTCAGAGAGCATGAGCCCGGCAAAGCAGTTTACATGCTACACCTGGGGTGTGTAACCTAGGGTCTCCAGATGTTTTGGACTACAACTCCCATGATCCCTCACCATTAGGTTTACTTGTTAGTGCTGGTGGAGTGGTGGTCTAAAACATCTGGAGATCCACAAGCTACAGGGCCCAGCTTTACACAATATGAAAACCCTGCTCAAAAAGCAAGAAATGGGAACTAGTACTCTTCCTCTCAATAGTTCCTTAACAAAGAAAATGTGTTAAACAGGCACCTGAAATTTTCGAGCGTTTTGGCAGACCATGTCTGATGATGTGTGCCCATCCCATCACTACAACTTGCCCCTGATCAACCAAACTAAACACCACATGGCTTCACTCCACGACCAACAAAGTTATAGCCAATGAATGCAGGCGCCCTTCATGATAGTCAACATTTGCGCCATCGCTATCCTGCGGGGACCGGTCTCTCTCATGGAGCACGTACAAGTTGGCCTTGTGTTATTTAACCCTCAGTTGGTATGTGGTCTTAAGTATTCAGAAGACCTGTTGAATCACTGAAACGAGGATGACGATGCCCAATGACCTTCTGGGCTAGGATGGCTTGTGTGCCTATAAATGATTATCCCATCCTTGTAGACAGGGCCCTACAGAAACCTACGTCTAGAAAAGCTAAGGTCCATAGCTCAAACAGTTGCTCATTCATTTAGATATCAATGCAAATCACATTTATATAATCTAGAATTTCGACAAGTACTTCCATCATTATTTTAAGTGCTCTACTGCTATCTGTGATTCCGTACCATTCACTATCTTAATACTGCATTAATCGATTTAGCAAGCCTCACAACGTATCCTTGCCACTAGGCAATTAACTGTTGGCGAGTAATACATTGTGTAGTGTGTGCATGTGTAGAATTGAGGCGACAAGTGACTTCATGGCTGGCTACCATGCAACTTGACATTTTTACCCCCGATTGTACAATCAAAACAATTCACATTTGTTATCGCTTAGGTTTGTCTAAAAAGTAAATGAAGGCAGGAAACCCAGCCAGAAATGTGAGCAAGCCAGTCGCAAAGAGTGGGATCACATATTACTTAATCCTGACCGTACGATCCGGAGGAAATTTTTTATAGTTGAAGGCCTTTGAGCCGGAGCAATATTTCTTCCCAATTCTGTGGAGCAACCTGTAAGCGTGTCATTAAAAGGATGGACCTGCAGATTTTTGAAAAGTTCAGCCGTGTTGGTAGTGGCCCCAGAGATGCGGGCTTGGATATAGGCCCTCTTCTTAGAGCAGATGGAAAGTCTGTATTGCCTTTGGAGCAGGTGGCCAGGCCAGTTTGTCAGAGGATGTGCTTGAAGTCCGCCACTTCCGCTCAGCTGCTCTGCATTTGCATTTCAGAGGCCAGGTTGGAGTCATACCAGGAGTTGCACTTGGAGGCAGGTTTCATGCGGATCCTCATGACAGGGGCAAGGATGCCAAGAGTATTGGACATGGAGAGTTGAAGGTTAGTAAGGGCTGTGTCAGAGTGAAAGTCAATGGCAGGAGTAGGAGGGGGATAAAGGTGGCAGCAAAAGCAGCAACTGACACTCGCTTCTTGGGTCGAATGTCAGAGAAGGAGACTGGCAGTGCGGGCAGGGGCTTAGCCGGGGGACCCAGGAGGTCAAGGTGAGAGAACAGGAGAGAACGACCAGACCAGGAGAGGTGAGTAATGAGAGGGTTGGAGATGGGGATGTCTGCGGAGATGAGCGCATCCAAGATGTATCCTGCTGAGTGCGTTGGACCGGAGGGAAGAATGGAGAGGGAACGAGTCACAGAGGTTGCGGAAAAGTCCAGAGGCTGCCTCCGGGGAATTCAGGTGAATATAGAAGTCTCAGAGGAGAAGCTTGGAAGTAGAGGCCTGGAAAGAAGAAGTGATGTCAGCCCACTCTGAGAGGAAGAGGGAGACCTGGCCAGGGGGCCTGTAGATGGTGGTCAGAGTCAGAGAGAGGACAGGAGACACCAAGCTTGCAAACGAGACATTTGAAAGAGGAGTAGACCTGAGTGGATATGACAGTAGCAGGGACCCAATCAGGGAAGATCAGGGCCACTCCACCTTGGACCTGTTAGGCCAGGGCTTAGACAGGATCTTGTAGCCCTCAGGGAGGAGAGTGTCAAAATTTGTGACAGAGCTTGCAGTGAACCAGGTCTCGGTGAGAGCGAGGATATAGAGGTCGAGGTCTTCAAGGAGGTGACAGATATCAGAGGAGTGTTTGACAGCTGAGCAAGAGTTATGGGTAGCTAAGTGGAGCAGGTTGCCACTTTTGAAGGTCTTCCGAGGAGGGGGAACAGTGTGTGGTACACCTGTCGGAGGTGGCAGTGGGGCCAGAGGGGAGGCAGAAGGAGTGGCAGGAGAGGGGAGGAAGTTGATGAGAGTCAGAAGAAGCCTATCAAGAAGGAGTAGGTTGGGCCGAGATCCCTGGACCATGGCTGTGCCATTTAGATAGACCTTATTGATGGCCCTAGAGGACAGGAAGGATGACAAGAGTACTTCCCAGCGGTTGCTACCATTAATGCCAGAGGAAGAAAAAGGGGAGAATACTGCGACCATATGGGAAATCCAAACGTCAGGAGAGGGGAACGACAAAGAATGTCGGTGAAAGTCTGCCTAGAAGAAGCGTTGACATAGGTGTCAGCGATGGGCAGGCATTGATTGGAGACCAGGAGATCCTTCTTGAACATTTTCCTTCCAGACTTTGAAAGAGGGATAGGATAAGTGATAGAATAGCAGTTAGAGAATATAGGGGAGATAGAGAGCAGCATTGAGGGAGAGTGCAGAGAGACAAAGGAGGAGAGAGTGCAAGAGGGAGAAACTGCAGTGCACGAAACCGAACTGCACCACCCAGCAAAGCAGCAATCAAGAATCAAGTGTCCAGGAGAGGGGGAAAAACGTTTAGGTTAGTTCATACAGCAGAAAAGCAGGACACCTAGAAACGAGTTATCAGGATATAGGGAAAAAACTACTTTTTTTAAAAACACAAAGGCAAATGTAAAAACACACATATTCGACTTTCCTAGAAGAGGGGAAAGAGCCACATTTTGTAACACAACAGCACTGTAAAAACACACGGATTCGGCTTTCCTAGAAGGAGGGGGAAAACGCTTAATTTTAAACACTGCAGCACTGTTAAAACACTTCATTACATTTTCGAGGTGCTAGTAAAGTGTAACCCCTGTCCTCTCTGCCCAGAGAGTTAGCATAGATAGCAGAACCACACAGCAGTCAGGCTGTAGGAAGTTTGCACTGGAACACGCCACATGGTAATTCGGCCTGATACCATCTTTTTCCTTCAATGATCAAGGGGGCAAATCACTGCTCCCCTTTCCTGTGCAAACGAGAACTTTATGAATACAGGGCAGGGTGCAAAATGTGCACTTGCCATTAGCCATTGCCCAGTGATAGTCGACTCCTGTCAAGTAAGAAATGGCGTGCTTTGTGTATGTATAGAATTGAGGTGGAGTGTGACTTTGTATATCTGGCTAGTAGCTTTCAAAACGAATACCCCAACCCCTTGCAGGTTATAATACAGCCATTAACAAAACACCTGGGAATACAACTGTAGCCTACTATATCTGCTTATTAGGTCACTGGCCCAGTACTAAAACATTTGGCATATTCACATTAGTGTTCTGTTCTAAACACAGTTGTCGCAAAGCCAAAACCCTAAATCCCTTATTCTGCCAATTATCCCAAACATGTAGCCATTCGTATATGCAGGTACATCTCAGATAGATAGAGATATGCTCACTACAACACAGGTGTCCTCACTGCGTCACTAATAGTCTACCTTCATTACTATTCCACTAACTGGTGCTTACTGCCATTGTGCACAAGTCTGGCATTTAGTAGAAAAGACCGATTTAGAAAACCGTCCTGTAGTTTGGCCACCTAAACTTTCCCAGTGAACTTTAATAGAATGAGTAAATGACTACTCCTCACTAGTAAGGACTGAAGAGTCCGGCCCAGAAGTGTTAAAACAGCACAACTCGACTGACAAGTCTAAATGAGGTGGACACACACAGCCTGGGAGGGAAGGCAGAGGAGCAGACGCTGGACTGGACAGAGTTATGGCGTGAATGAACTGAAGCAGGCTGGCAGGCAAAGGAGAGATGAAAATAACAGGCCTGGGCCGGCAGTGGCGCACAGAGTGGGTGAAGGGGGCTGCTAGGAAGGACACACACACGGACACACAGAGTGGTCCTTTTTTTCACCCTTCATTACAATTAAGCGTTAAAAAGGACTACCTTTGGCAAGGAGCAGTGAAGAGAAAAATAACAGGAAAAAGGGGTTTCTTTTTAAAATTTGAGTTAAAAAAGCAGTGACGGTTGGAACGACAAGTGCTTGTTCCGAACATGGGTTTCCCCTGGCAGAGAAAGCCTAGGCTCCTAGTAATGAAATAACCCGCTAATGTTACATTTGCGCTCCCAGCAGAAAGGATGGGAGGCGTTCACCTACCAGCAACACCAGGAGCTGTACATGTCCCCCAAAAGCTGCTTGCAGAACGCTGGGCGCAGTCTTGAAAAACGGGAAAGTCCCTTGAAATGCGGGACAACTTAAATCCAATCAGTGGAATTCAGTAATTTGGTCGAAAAGCGATTTTGCCGCATTTTTGTTAACTTTTTTTTTAACCGCAAAAGTATAGATGGTTGATTTTGGGTTAGGTAAATAGGAAGGGGAAGTGAGGGGAAACCGCCTCTCCCCACTGAATTTTGCTACAAAATAAAACAAAAACAAAATCAAAATTAAGGCGAAGGAGAAAAAAGCAAAACATTCTGTAAAATGGGATTCAACCAGAATATTTCAAGCAAATATCACGGATATTGAGACCACATGACTCTGCTCTTGCCAATAAACGAGCAGATAAACCAGGCATTTAGTGGCCTCAGATGAAAGGTCAAACCCTCCTCCACCCCCACCGTCTTGTGTTCAAACATCATTTAAGCAACATATCTTTCGAGTGGACACACATGAAAATGGAGTGGCCTTGTTTGTCTTTTAAAATTAGGAAAGATAATGCAGGAAATGGATAAGAACCCAATTCTTTACTCGGAGTACCACTAAAAGAGTCAAAATGGTTCTACGGTGTTAAAGCCGGAGAAGCAAGGGCCGTTACCAGCTGGCAGGGTCTGCCCTTGAAGATTTCATCACCATTAGCACTCGTGTAACATTCAGGGCACTAACTGCCAAGTCATTTGGGGGTAAAAACAGGTTGTGTGGAGCTTGTGCCCAATTTTTCATCTTAACAAAACAAAAAGCTACAAATAAAGTGGCTGCCATGGACATTACAGGCAAGGCTCCTTGCAGAGCCCCTCTTTGATTTCCATGGTGGCTGCCAGTGAGGAGTGGGATGCCAGAGCAGAGGGGGCATAGGAAGCGACGATGGAGTGGAGGCGGGGAGTCATGTCTGGCGGAAGGTAATCGGTCATTCATTTAGGAAGGAGTTTGATGCTGTGGAGAAAGGTGCAGGATGAGAGGGCAGTGGGCCACAGGTGGTGTGGAGGAAAGGGTGCAAGCAGTCAACAGACGGCTGAAACGTGGGCTTATATTGACTGGTAAAGCCCATAACACGAGCAGCCAGATTGTTTGATTGCTCCCCTCCCCCACCCCAAATTATGAAAACCTGTATAATATAATGCTGATAGGTGAAAGGCCCGGTCAGTGGTGTGTCCTTCTCGACTGAGTCAGTTGCCCACTATGCCAATCTATGGTTAAGTTGGCGACAGGAAACACAGTGAGCCATATGTTTGTTTGTTTATTTATTTGGTAATGCGAGCCAAACCCTTAGGTAGCAGGGCGCAAACAGGACAAATATACTTAGAGCAATTTGACAATTGTATTTCGGAGAGCAATCAGACTGTTGGTCAGATTTCCAGTTATTGCATCTACCATCACGGATCCCTTTGTGCCTTCCCAACAGCAACCGAACAGCGTTTCTTTGTCTCCCCTGTCCGACAGTTTAAAGTGCCCCATTTAAATGTTGACACTGCGATTTATAGGGTTATCCACAGATCACAACTACAAAGAGAAGTAACTCTAGATGTCCTGTGCGAGGCAGGCAAGTTATCACAAGTAAGGACACAGATACAAAAAGTACATGTTTCAACACCTTTATTAAGTTTGACTGGGATTGGAGACTTCCTAGCTGGCCCCAATTCTATAATGGGAGTAGTGCCGACCATCAAAGTAAAAGTAAATGGTCCAAGTCAGTCAAACAAAGGAAAAAGTCTTTCAGGAACCTATACTTGCCCTCACGTTTCACAATAACTAAGTGTGAGGAAATGTATAAAAATATAGAGTATAAAAAGAATATCAGAATGGCAATGAAAGTGCTCACTACTCCCTCCCCCAAGTTCACTTCACTGGAGTTCTTACAAAGTTCCGTAAAGGTGGATAGTATGCACAGTTCAAAGATTTCCCATAAATCTGTTAGGCTTCCTTCACCTATTTCAAAGTCAGTTCAATATGCATCCCAGTTCTATTCTATGGATTCTTTCTGGCTTCCCTCATCCGGCTTCACAATTTTCAAACAAACAGATATTCACAAAGTTCCTTCTTAATTACTTTCACAGGCTGCCCTTGCCCGTCTTCAAACAAACACTTAAACATGGCTGAAACACTTTCCAGCTAAACAGCTCTGCTTCCCAGAGCCTGGGGAGAACTCCCTTCCACAACCTTTGTACTTCTCTTTCACAATGTTCACCTGTCAGAGACCTTCACAATCACATACTATTATCACCTCCCTGCGTGACAACTCTGACAGCAGGGTCCTTATCATCGTTTTGCCAGAGACTTTTGCAACCGCACAGTATTCTCACCCGTATGCGTGACCACTCTGAATATAGGATTGATTTCTCAATGTCTGTGCCTCTTGCACTTGGTTTTGCAGAACGGGCCCTCAGCCCTGTTCCTCATTTCACAAAAACATCAATTCACTTTCACATTAGCCTTTTCGGGATTTCTGCACGCTCTCTTTCCCTCGTGCCCTTTCCTTTAATGGCTTTCTACACATTTTGCTTTCATTATTCACTGTTCTGTTATCTTTCAAGAAGTGTTTAACAACGTGTCTTCTCACACAGTACAGCTGTGTTACTTTGTTTCTCATCGGCTCCCTCACCGGCTAAATAAATTCAAGCTTTCAGTTCAATGTCTTTATCCTTCAACGGGTAGCCTTGCGTGTAACACTGTAGCTTCCCACAATCGCTTGTATCGCAAACTAGGCTCTCCCTTTCTTTGAACTCACCGGCTGTGATTGCTTTTGCGTGTCCTTCTGTTTTCAGCTCGTTGAGATCAGGGTCTTGCCCACCTGCTACTCACTCACAGGCAACCTCGCGGCCCCGGGGAGGAAACAAGTAGTTTGCCGGCGCATGGAGGAAAGGGATTAGGTGGCCCCTCGGTTCCCTTCTCTGAACTCTTCCGACTCCTCAGAGACACGGCTCCCTCGCCACGCTTTCTCCTGCCTCAACTTGCAGCCTGTCAGCATCCCGTTCTCCCTGGCATGGTTCTCGGCAGCTCTCTCTGAGCTGTTCCTCCATATGGCCATTCAGCTTGCCTTCCTTCTTGGCTACTTTCTTGCTCGGATTCCCTAGCTCATTCAAATTGTTGTTTCTGGCACCACCTTTTATACTTTGCTGGTCAGTTAACAAGCTTCAGGTGTTGGTGGCTGAAATCCCATGCCTGACTCTGCCTGGCCTACCTCCGTTTGTATCTTCCTCTCTTCAATGTTATCCCTATGGGTTATCTTCATCACTCCTGGTTGACTGGTCTCAGTACATGGGTAACTTAGTGGGGAAAGGGAATTATGGGAGTTGTACTGTTACCTAAGGATTGTGGGTAAATTACTGTCAGAAAAGGGGAAAAAACATGTTGTAGAAAACAGGGTAATGTGCTTGATTCCCTTTTCCCTGTTCTCTTCAACACCTTCTCTTTATCTCAGTACTTGTTGGAAATGGGGAGGGGGAAACGGGACAGTAATGACAATATCCCGTAAAGGCTGAGGGAGAGAAGAGTGATGGATAACTGGAAAGGGGGGGTTACCGTGTCTCATCTACGGTACTCCCATGAGAACACCCCCAGGCTCCTCTATCCAGGTGGTCCTCTGTTGCTGGTCCACCACCCGTCCCCTGGGTTGGAAACCGAGAGAGACGGCCCTTCTCTGGCCACCTGAATAGAGGAATCTCAGGGTCTACATTGGAGAATACCCCTAGGCTTCACACACCGGTTTTCTGAAAACATAATTCTATCTGTGCCGGCAGAAGAGATCTGTAGATCACAAAAGCTTGCAAATAAAGGACAGTTAGGCCAATGTATTTTTGGGGATCTACACTTTATACTAACCAGGGCTAACATGATACAAGCAAAAACAAAGTTCTATGCACTTTTCTTTCGGGTAGATGTGCCCCAAATTCAAGGAGAAGTCGTCTGCAAATAGAAGGTGGTAAGCAAGTATGGACAGAACTAATCTCCACTAAGAGATATGGTTCATGCTAATGGTTACACCCCGCATTTACAGATTCTACCTGCATGGATGTATACAACCTGACCTAATACCCACATTAACATAGATGGACGGATACTTCCTTCACTGATATAGGTGGCCTATGCCAACAAATTCTTCCTGCAATGGGAGATATGGCACTTGCTGGGGGACACTCTCCAGATACTTCAGCGCATTTGTGTCCAATACCCATCAATGGACACTACGAATGTGAAGATATAGCATATGTTAATAGATACTTCTTGCGCTGAAGGACATGCTCACTGCCAGTGGATACTCGCCATGCTTATCAATATGGTTCCTACCAGTGGTCAGCTCCCAGTGACTGCTTCTTCATGGAAATGTCCCCAGTCACAGTTACTTTCCATTCAAATAAAAATTGCTCATCAATGACCACTTTCAATAAGATACTCAAGGAAACGATTCCCGCCAACGATATTTCCTACACCGATGGCTATGGTCCCCGCCAGCAATGGATACTTGCTGAACCGGTAAACACGGGCTCCCTGATGGATACTTTATGCATTAATAGTCTAGATATGGCCACTGTCTGTAGCTATTTTCGATTATGATAGATATGACTTCTTACCAACTCCATAAACAATCTGCGAACTCGTACACTACGTGCTTGTGGATATGGCTCCTGTCCTTTTATTTTTTCTTCAGTGATTAATCAAAGAACTATATTTCCTATGGTGATGTATATGTCTACTCCCTAATAGGATAATGACCTGTGCTGATAAACATATCTGGAGGATTAATATGTTTTGATAGTAATGATAATGTAATATGATGCATTTTCAAACAGTACTTGCCACATAATTACAGGTTGGTAACACTTAATAGCAGCAATATTATGTATCCAACTTTGTGACTGGGCTCTTAATTCCTAGTACCTGCATCCACTGATATGGCCCTACCCACTGAGAGCGGCAATGTTCATCAATAGGGTGGATATCCACCACAGGGCTTTACAATCATTAGTTCGCGCCATATACTTCGGCAGGTGGCATACCCACCGGTAGACGGCACAAGGTTTAGCTTTGCTCAACCTTGCTTGTGTATATTGCTGCTTTTCTGGTGCACGTGGCCATTCTCGTCAGATATCGCTTGTGAAAAATCCTCCTTTTTCAAGAAAGGCCAGACCCCTCAAGTCCATTTTGTTATCTGTCAAAATACCGGGATCAGGGTCCGACCAAAACAACATGTCTACAAGTCCACACCATCCAGTCTGAGTGGACAAGCCTATACGCCACCTACAAATCCAAGGGAGGCAATGTAAGATTCAGAATGATGGGACAAACAACCACTAACATTAGGAATGAGAGATATTTCTTCCAAGACCAAAGGATGAAGCACTCAGAAGTGGCAGTGCTAGTTCTGTACAAAAATCTTAACTAAATGACAAAATATGTCCCCAGCAATTGATCTTATCCCCATTGGTAGATCTAGATATTGCAGAGCGGAAATAGTCCATGCTGATAAACACAGACAGGCCATGTTGACCTTGTGACTGTGGATGGATGTAGGAGCACCTGATGGAGGATAGACCATTTACAGGTGGACATGATCCAGGCATGAGTGACCCCTACGGATGGATCTGGTGCCCGTTGAAGATGTCCTGCACAGAAACCCTCATAGCAGAAAGGGATCAGGCTAGTGGGCAGGGGCACAGCTAAAAGGCCTTTACCAGAGGGTACGTCATCTGCCGGAGGGAAATGTGTTAACTATCAAAAAGGAGTGATACTCTTGAGTGTGAAGAAATATTATATCAACAATCTAATTAATAAACATTGCCTTACAGGGTCATCATTTTACGTGTATAAAGACGAGCTGTATCCAAAATATGAGACACAAACAGCTGATGAATGGAAAAAATGGGAGTTAATGAGCAACTTTGCAGAATGAAAATATAATGACATCAAGCAAAGCAAACTCGATCATAAATATGCAAAATCACCAATGTGACTGCTGTAAACCACCACCAAGTGCAAAGCAGGGACTCGAAAGAAACAAAATCATTTTAAAAAAATGTCAAAATATCTAATCTAAAAGCCTGGACATTGACGGGCTATTATAACACTGACCTTCAAAGTATAACACCAACTAGTTTCAGCAACACTTTGAAATATCGTCCGCCTTCCTCCAGGTGAACACTTTAAAATACATGCAATGCATCGTGAAGGCTCCCCTTGTTGTAGGTGTGAAAATGCCCAAAGCATAACACTTCCATGTATATAGTGGGAATTGATTACATGTTTCGCCATACAGGACCGGTGTGGGAGAAAAAAAACCATGCTCTTGAATAAAGAGTGCACAAGTTTCTATCTGTGAATAGGGCCCTCCCAGAGGATGCAGTCACCATGAATCAACAAAGCAAAGTCAATCCACAGTGTTCCCATGGACAAATACTGCATCTACTGCATTGCCACAGGTGTAATGAGGGTTACCAGACATTTGGTCGAATGCATTTGATCAAATTACAATATGGTCGAATCAATTTGGTCGAAAAAATGGTTGAATTATTTTTTTATTTTATTTTTTGGGGGGGTCCCCCAACCCCTGTTTTTGGTGTTAAAACCCCCATTTTTACCTTTTTTTACCTATACTAGAGCAAAAAAAAAAATACTTTAAAAAAAAAAATTCGACCTTTTTTTTTTTCGACCAAATTGATTCGACTAATTTGTCATTCGATCAAATATATTCGACCATTTGACTGGACAGCGTAATGAGCTGTGCAGTGACACTGAATAAACAAGCGTCAAAATGCATGCTTGCCAGTAACCATTGGCGAGTGATAACGGACTCTTGGTCAGTAAGAATTGGTGTGTATGTGGAGAACTTGGGGGGCAAGTGACTCAATGCCTCACTAGCAGCGTGCAACTTGAAATGTTTACCCCTGGTCGGACTACAACAAGCATTATAACTGAATTGACTGGATAAAATACATTGAGGGTCACAGCAGGAAACTGACCATCACCTCTGTTGGCTGGAAGGAGCCCCTGTGGTGCACAATGGTGTTATCATACCCTCCTGTGACACAACTCATGGCCCCCACCTGTATGTAAATGTGATAACTTTTATAAATATATATATTTTGTCAGTGATATCTCTTCTTGAAGTTAAACATTTAGCAACTCTCCATACCAACATTTGTGTATCAACCATTGTAACGTGATTTTGTGTAAAGCATTGACATGCAGGGTTGGTCTGGGGCATAACACTGTCTCGGACACCAACTAAAAAGTGGCCCACAGTTGGAAATGGCAATTCATTCCTTTTGTGACAGACTATTGAATAGTACCCAAGGGGGAGTTTTTTGATAAAATGTGATGCAAATTGTGAATTTTAACGAATATTTATTAAATAACAATGGTAAAAACTACTAGCTACATGGTAAAGTAACTCATCAAACTGGCCCACATTGGCCAACAAAGTGCCCCACTTTGACCAAAAAACAGGCCCACACCAGGATTTTGCTTTCAGGCACCGCCATGTTGCTATATAGGCCAGTTTGAGATTGTTAATATGGCCGTATGGAAAGAGATTCTGGCCAAACATTGCCCTGTTGCTATATAGGCCAGTCCAAACCTGTTAATATGGCTGTATGGAAAGAGATTCTGGCCAAACAATGCCCTGTTGCTATATAGGACAGTTCGAGACTGTTAATATGGCTGTATGGAAAGAGATTCTGGCCAAACAATGCCCTGTTGCTATATAGGCTAGTTCGAGACTGTTAATATGGCTGTATGGAAAGAGATTCTGGCCAAACAATGCCCTGTTGCTATATAGGCCAGTTCGAGACTGTTAATATGACAGTATGCAAAGAGTTTCTGGCCAAACAACATTCGTTTCACAAATGCAAACCAAAAATGAAGGTATTACCCACCAAACAGGGGTCACTTGAGGGCTATGCTACTAGTGGAAATATTCTCCCTGCAGGAGAATATCTGCCTTGTCAGTGGATAATGACTCTCCTTGTCAATAACCTCCTACACCTATGCTGGTGAGATAGCTCAGTGGGCTGAGCACTTGCTGCTGCGATCTATGTGTGATCTGCAGGTCCCACGCTTGAATCCTGGTAAGGCCGAGTCTGCCTTTCATCCTTCTGAGGTCGATAAAAGAGTACGAACTTTTGTTGGGTAATATTTGTATGTAAAATGTTCTATGTACAGAGCTTTGGTGAAAACGCTATATAAATAACAAATCATTATAGTTACTGATGGATATGGTCCCTACAACAGGATCTCTATCTCTTATGTGCAGTGCCTACGCTATGCCTTCTTTAAGCTCACAAAAAGTCAAAGACGCCCATAAATTGCAGCGTGTTTAAAATACGATTTCCATTTGGGAGCATTACAGGTATTTACAGACATGGTTCTGGAATTGTATTGTCTGTGAACAAGTCCCAGACTGTGGCCAGACTGGGTGCTTTGAAAATTCAAATGCAACTTTAGTGTTCAGATATGTACTCGGACTCAAGTCTTGTAAACCAAAAGGCAGGTGAATTCTCCCTCCTCACTTTCTCACTAATGCCATGGCGTCAATTTTCATGGCATAGAAGCCATTTGCTCTGAGAGAGAGAGAGAATGTATATATATAACTCAAAAAGTGCTCTTTTCTAGGAGTTGAGCAAGTAACCATAACTACAGGGTCGCTACCACAGGCCCTGTAATATATATGTAAATATTGTAAGAACTCAAAAATGTAGTTAATGCCAGTCTTGTGATGTCCCCATGTACTATTTCCAGTCCCTTCCTCACCACCATCCAGTTTAATGTATTGAACATTACATCATGACTATGTAAAACTATGTAAAACACCCAGCAATGATTTCTGTTCCAGCCATCAATATGCCCTCGCTACTGTGCTTCTCAGGGCAGCACTTTTCATGTTCAATCAATAACAAATATACATGAATCAGGGATACAGGCCATGCTGGTGCATACCCCCTTCTGCAGGATATCTAGTCACTGTATGTGGATTGTGTCCCAACTCTGGGATCACTGCCCTGTTGGATACAGCCCATTCTGTTAGACAGACCCCTGCTGGTGCATGCAATCAGCAATGCCATGTATCTCTTCCGTAAGTGGGTTATTGGTCCCTGCTGGGAGATACTGCCCAGCTGGCTGGGAGCCGGCCGGGTGCTCACCTCGAACATGAGCGCGATGAGCACGCAGACCAGCAGGCAGAAGCAGATGTCCGCATGGTTGTGGATAAAAAACTCCTGGCTGAAGAGAGGGTAACTTTTCGTCCTCCTGCGGAAAGCCATCTTCCTGCAGCGCAAAGTACCGCTGCCGCGCGTCCCCTCCGCCTCCGCCAGCCCCAACTTCTCCTGCCCCGTCCAACTTCATCTCGGACCCCGCCCCTTCCAGGGGCCACGCCCACTCTCGACCACGCCTCCTGGCCGCTGCCGGCCTGCAGCCAACCTAGTTAGTCAGAACCAGAAATACTGTGTTCTACTGAGAGCACCTACGGGACACAGCCGGCCGCCATCTTTGAAATGCAAAATTGCTTATTCTTAACGGAAAGATAGAAAAGCAAGAGAGAATACACGTGCGAAAAAGCAATCTCTATCACTTTCATTTTATTTAGAAGTAAATGTGTATGTGATATTTCTAGTTTTGATGAAAATATGTTCAAATATATGAATTTAACATTCTCCCACAGTGAAATGTATTTTTAATTGTGTGTTAAATTAAAGTGAATTATTCTTCTCATTTTAAACTATATGCTTCATTCCTGTGGATGATCTAGCAATGCAAGGTGGCCCCAAGGATTGGCAACATAGTCTTAGCTTTTGAACATGACTCCTTCCACATCCAATATTAACCCTTCCTCGCCCAGCGACAGAGCAGAATTATCGGCACACGTTAGACGCACAGCGCAACCTGAGTGAGTGGTGAAGGCGGCAGTGACGCTATCCTCCCAATATCTGCAACGAGTGCGCTAAACTGTCGCATAGGAATACAACTCCACCGCCTCCTTTTTTTCCCCCGCTGGAGTTATCTCTTTAAGCGTATATGTATAGGCCCCGCCTTCAAAAATATAACCACGCCCAAAACATGTCCTATTCCCGCCCTTAGTCCAGTGGAGCCGCACGGCGGCCCCGACCCCCCTGTTGCCTAATAAGGAAGGGAATGTCGAGCATTCCTGGCGGAAGGAGGAGGTGGAAGACTCATCCTGCTGGAAACATAGTGCCCCTTATTATTCGCGTAACACGGGGGCTAAGCCTCATAGTAGGCAGGTCAGACAGTGTCTGCGTGGAAGTCATTGGAGGAGCGACAGCCAGAATTTGTGGCAGTGATTCCTTACTTGTAGTCACGTTAATGCCATAAGGAATTTAGCTTTAGGCGTGCCGAAGAGCACCCTCGCGGTCACTATTTTATTGGTGTTCTCCGTCTTTGCAGTACAAAAAATGTAAGGTATTACTTCCAGGTAATGTTCAGCTGGCCTTTGTGGGGAAAGCTAGCGCATTAAGCCATCTATCTTCTTCTGTTTACCCATATTTATTCCCCATGTCTTGTTTGCCCAAACTCAATCCAAAATTTCACGTGACATGAAAATGTTGTTCTTTGCAATGAAAAGCAAGCAACGGGAAAGCTATTATGTTAAAAAAAAAAAACGACATTAATTCAATGATGATGGCAAATGTAACAAAGAGTATTTGTAGGCTGGTTAATGTGTGGGAATTATTCTTTATCGCTTTCATAAAATAATTCCATTGCTGATAACCAACTAGTGTACATAGGATTATTAATGCTTTTTTCACAGGGGAGAACGGCACGGGAGCAGCCAGCCTCTGTCGTGTTCTCTCACTCCCCTCTTTTTCGTGCTCCGCCCCCGCCCAGCTACGCACCACGAGCAGCATGCACCATGACGCGGAACGGAGCATGGACCGGATGGGGCATACTACTACATCACCCTCAATTGTTCTCATAAAAGTATGTCAAATAAAGTTCACACTGACTGAACCACTGATGAACTCTTCTTCTTCTGGGTCTCTCTTCACCTGAATCTAGGTGTGTGTCTGCTTTGTGTAATTCACTGCGTTCTTCTGTATTTGGACGATGTGTCCTTGTCCTTCTGGGGCATACATATTTTCACTAAATCACCTATGTGTATCTCTAGTACCTGTGGAGTTGAGGTACGTCAAAGGTTTGTCTATGTTGTGTCTGATGACTTGCCACCCTTCCATGATCTTTGATTCGTCTATGGTTTTGTCATGGTCCTTTTGGTGTGTCTGTACTTTTTTCAGCATCGTATTTGCTTTTTGTCCTCTCATTAGTTGGAATGGTGTAACTCCTGTGTTGGAAATTACTATGATCCTGTGGGCTGAAATTGCTCTTTGCACGGTTTCGTGGCAATACGCTCCACATGCTCTTGCTTGCTGAATTGCTTCCTTGGTCATACGATTTGCTTGTTCTACTTATCCATTTCCGCTCAGGTGGTAGAGGGACACCCGTATGTGGTTTATGGCATTCCTAGATGTTTAGATGGATTTCTAAACTCTGACCTGGTGGGCAGAAGTTTAGGAGACCATCCTCGTTTAGTGGACCAGGACAAACCAGACCAATCTACGGTAGCTTGGCAGGCAGTCAAGACTAAGGGGGTCATTCCGAGCTTGGTGCTAAGGGAACAACGATGCCGGTAAAGGAATACCGGCATTGATTACCGCTACGGGCTATTCTGACCACCAGCCGGACCGCTATTAGCGGCATCGTAAAGTACAATGCCGTTAATAGCGGTCTGGGCGCGCGCACGCGACCCACCATGCCGGCATTAGCATGACGTAAACTGGAGTAAATCACAAGTGAAGCGGATATGCAAATAACGGCCTCATGAAGGTGGAAAAAGTGGTTACCGGCATGCTGTAAATACCGGCATCGCCGACCTACCGTTAAATGCCCTGAGCAGTGTTCCCAACTGCCACAGGTGCACACAATCAGCACAGGTGGAGGCAATGGAGTCAGGCCCAGTACAAAAGGAGCACATCCACACCCCCTCCCACACCAAGATGATTCCAATAGTAGTAGCATTACTGGAGCTGGAGGACATGCTGGCATTGCCTCAACAACAACAGCCGGCACCACAGAGGAGACGCAGGAGGAGAAGGAGGGTGAGACAGGCCCAGCATGCCCCACCAGTGCAGCCACCGTTACCACACCGGCAGCCCCCAATCCCTCGCATCAGAGCCAGTCCATTCAACCTAACCCCTGAGCAGATCCACATCCTGTACCGTCTGGACCGGGACACCATCACCACCATAGTGGACCTGATACACGACGACATAGTGAGCCTCATTGAAATACGCACCGCCATCCCCACTCTACTGAAGGTAGTGTCTGTGCAACACTTCCTTGCCACAGGCACCTATCAGCACACAGTGGGGCACATGCATGGCATATCACAACCCTTTTTTTCCCGGATTCTGAACCAAGTGCTGGATGCCCTCCTCAAGCACACAAGGGACTACATATCCCTACCACGGACTCCCCAGGAGATCTTTGATAAAAAAAGTTGCCTTCCATGCACTGGCAGGCATGCCAAATTGTGTAGGTGCCCTCGACTGCACCCACGTGGAGTTGGTGGTCCCGCATGCCATGGAGGTGGTGTACCGCAACCGCAAGCAATACCACTCCATCAATGTGCAGATGGTATGCGACGCCAGCAAGATCATCACACATTGTTGTGCCTGATATCCCGGATCACCTCTTGACTCTATGGTCCTGCGGAACTCCACGCTCCCACGCTTCATGGAGCGACATGCTGGACGACCTGCCTGGCTGCTTGGTAAGTTGCAGGACTGGCACATGGCATTGAAATGCAGGGCGAGATGCACACACCACCATGCTGCCAATGTTGATGAGACTGCACGTTGTGCACATCACCGAATACTGTGCCCCAAACAATCACAAACGGTACATGACACCCAAATCCCATATGAATGAAGGTTGACACCTATCACTACATGACTAACAGGAAACCACCCCACATCCCACAATACATGCACCACTCATCAGTGACCCTCACCCTCTGTAACGCCATCCTGCACCATGCAGTGCATATGCACTATCTTGCTGTCTCCAGCATATCACCACACAGGACAAGCATCCATGTGAGTGCATCAAACTAAACCTACTAGGGAATCCACTGTCTGGCACAGGGCCGGCACACTCACAGGAGTGCTGCATGTCACCATGGGAATGATCAGTGCTGATTGCCCAATATTGCACAGACTACTGCCAACGCTCCCTCTAAGTAAATCTCACAGAACACACACTTCACTAATTTGACACTAACACAGCTATATGCATACACAATGCATGTGCAACAAGACATCAGTGCACACCATGTATCATCTTGAAGATGCAACCCACACCATTAGTCCATGGCACAGGACACATTGAGGGACTGAAAATGGCATCAATACATCCAGGGACATGTGCATGTGGGCAACGATAACCTGCAGGTATGTGTGACTAGTACAGCTGTCCATCATGAATCGCTTAACATTTACCTTTAATTGCCTCTCATGCAGGTGATAGTGGCTATCCCTTGAAGCCGTGGCTCCTCACCCCTGTCCGAAACCCACAGAACAGGCACGAGGTGGACTACAATCATTCCCATACCCGTGGGGTCATCGAGCAGACCTTTGGCCTGTTGAAGGCACGATTTCGCTGCCTCAGCCGGTCGGGTGGGGCACTCCTCTACAGGCATGAGAAGGTGGCCAAGATCATCATGGCATGTGTCATGCTGCACAATATGTGCATCCGCCGGAACGTGCCCCTGCCCCCTGACATTGAACTGCTACCACCTGGTGATGATGAAGGGGAAGAAGAAGATGTGGCTGGACATCATCACGGTGCCGATGCACAGGAGGGATGTGCTGTGCGCCAGTCAGTGATTGCACAATATTTCTGACACACATGGCAGCAGAGGGTGACATGATGGTTGGACAGAGGGCATTGAGTGTGGGGGTACATTTACAATATGCACTGTAAATGAATAAATGACACATGCGCAATGATGAATGTCCACTCAGGTCTTGTTTTTCACACAATGGGTGTATTAAATATAACAATGTAAACGTAAGTGCAAAAACCCTCCACCACCCTCACCTCCGTCCCCCTCCCCCACAACTCCCCCACACACCCTCCCCCTACTCCCCCCACAACTCCCCCACACAAGTCCCATTGAGTCTACAAAGCCTACATGAGACTGCCCTGACAATTAATCGGCACTCCCTGGTCCAGGGGGCGGCCTGCGGAGCGGGCTTGTTTGCGTAGAACTGGACGAAGACGGTGTGGCTGCCTGCTGTGGTTGTGTAGCGGGATGGCCTGCCTCCATGGTATCCGCTATGCGGTCTAACACCGGCCGGAGGGCTGAGACCTCCTCGCAGAGGCGACTGGTGTTGTCAGAGAATGATCTCACCATGGAGGCAGTGTTGTCCGTGATGGACCTGCCTAGATCTGCTAAGTCCTGACGCCACTCCTCTCTGGCCAGCCTGTTGTCCTGGACAAACTCACGCACAAGGGCAGTTAGCTGGTCAGACCGCTGCGGCCCTGTGGGTGCACCCGTGGAAGTAGTCAGCCCCTGGCTGTCCTGCCCAGCCTGCTCAGCCTCCCTAGCCCTGGAAATTGGACTGAATTGTCCCTCTGTCTACTCATGACCAGACTGCTCCGGGGTGGTGGCGTGCTCTGTATCGAGCGACGATACTTGGGGGGATGCCGGTGGAGTTGGGGTATGGACCACATCGAAAACATCGTCCTCCATGGGGACCCAGATGTCCTCCTGTGTGTCCTCCACAGTCAGGGGTGCCGTGGCTGCAACCTCCCCAGCCAAACTCGACTCCTCCGATTGTGGTGCCTCACATGTATCGTCAGGCTGACCAATGGGTGGAGGTGGTCGGGCCTTGTTGGCACCGGTGAAATGGGCACCTGGGATGGCTTGGATGTTGGTACACGGCGCCCCCTGGGTTGTCCCCTCGAGGTTGAAGGCCGGTTGCTGTCATCCCAGGACCTCTTCCGGGGTGTGGCCTGTGCTGGGGTTGCGTCCTGCCCATCGCTGTCATGGTCTGTGCCTGTGGGGGTTGAAGAGATGGACGGCATGAGTGATGTTATGATAGGCATCGTAAATACATTAGGACAATTGCTTATCCACACAATTGGGGGTAATAGGCATTTGTGTTAGGATGAGCACATTCTTTGATACATGGGTGGTTAATGCAGGCATACGTCGGCGTCACTCATGTTGCCCAGGAGTAGTGCTATCTGACATGCATAGTATTTTGACCATGCGCGCTGTGTGACTCGTGGCATTTCAAACTTTGTGTGGTATGTGTCATGTACGATATTGCCTTGCACCAGGCATCTGCATGTGTATGTAATGCATCAGCCTACTTTGGTGGGAGTGTCTGTGTGTGGGCGACCATGGCTTGACTCTATGAACTGACATATTGGTTGACTTTCATCAGAATTGGCATTGCATTGTTTACTTTGGACACTCACCTCCATCGCCCGATGTTGTGGCACCACACTCCATCTCGCCAACACCTTCAATGCCTTCCACCCCTATCATGCTGGCGCAGATGTCCTCCCATGGGGTGAGTTTGATCGGGGAACTCCGCCTGTTTCCATGGCCTGGCTGCGGTTCACAGAGAGGATGTTTCGCACCCTTAGTCGCAGGTCATCCCAGCGCTTGCGGCAGTCTTTAATTGTGCGCGGTGTGTTCCCCACAGTACTGACCTTCTGGACAACAAGTGCCCAGATCTCTTTCTTCTTTAGCACTGCCTCTTTCTTCATGTTGTTAGAGAAGACAATGGCAGCATGCTCCTGCAGTGTGTCCACCAGCATCTGCAGCTCATTTTCTCAGGCGGGCAGCTCCCTTCTTCAGAGGCTTAGGCATAGTGGTGTTGGAGGTGGATGTTTTGCACAAATCAGCAGAGTCCCAGGGGTCCTGTGTGGTGAGGATGGCAATGGATTGTGTTTTAAAGATGGCAGCCATGCTCCTTCCCGTTCCTGTGCGATGACGCTACTTCCGGTTGTGTGGATTGGGAGTAGACCGTCCCAACCCTCTTTTCCGGGGCACTAGCACACATGACATGCAGGAACCCGTGAAAGAGGCAGGTTTAGCACGAGGCTGCATGCCCAAATAAGGAATACCTGGGTCTCTGAACCTGGGAAGGCAGAGGGACAAAATGGCCAAAGGACAGAAAAAAAGACTTCATGGCGGTTTGCTCACCGCTAATGCCGCATTGAACAATGTCGGTAGTGTTATCTGTGCTATGCTTGATGCCGCTGAGGGCATTTTGGGTGCCTTTAACGGCATGGCGCAAAATACCTTACCGGCATAGCTTAAAGCTTGTGCCCGCGAAGTCGTAATAGTCCTCTATTAGCGGACTGGTGACAGCATGGACACGCTATTTACGCCATGCCGGTAAGGAACGTTACTTACCTCCAAACTCGGAATGGCCCCCTAAGTCTCAGGAGGGCTGAGAGTGATCGGAAGCCCACAATGAGCACACACAGTAAAACTCCACAGATTACTCTTAGACAGATGCATATCAAAAATACATTTATTTTAGGCCTTTATAATCAAACACAAACTACAGTTATCGAGAAACAATACCACACATGATCATTCTCTAGCTAACATATATCAATTCTGTGAATAGCCTTGTGCTGACGATGGGTGAGGAAAATAACCACAACCTGTAACAGAAATGGGTTAGTTAATCATATATAACAGTTTGGGCAGTCCTTCATCAACAATCCCTAACTCATGTAGTCCAGCTCGACGAGGTGAGGAGTCTAGGGCTCAAAGTACTGTTGTGCATTAACAACATGCGGTTGTGCGGAAAGCAGGTTCTCTTCAGGGGGCTGTAGCTGCTCAGAAAGGGGCTTGAGGCGATGAAGAATAAGTTTGTATTCCTAAGAAAGAGTATACCCTTGCGGATAGAGCTACTTTCGGAGTTCGGCATTAGCTGAGGAGCGGAGGCTATCCCAGCCAAGGTGAGTATCTTTTGAGGGACACTAGTGCGTAAAAATGAATGGCTGTGCCAGGGGGCCACCGGTAACTTAGGAAAGTACTCACTAACACTTGACACAGTCCGGACCAAACTTTGGCAGTCCAGCCCACTTCGCCTGCAGGTGTTAACCCTGCAGATTCAGGACGCTCTGGCTCTCAGCGGCTGCAGGACGGGACGATTGTCTGAGGCAGGACAGTAGCCTTTTCTCAGCCCTCGAAGGAAGAAGGATAGTTTCAGTGCAGCACATCTCAGGACACAGTAAAAACTGCAGGCACTTTCAGCGATGGTTACCACAATGGGGCACCACAGGGACCAATGCTCGCAGCGTGGCACACTCTCATAAATCACGACCCAGAGGAGCTATGACAACAAGTTTTGGCAGGAGGTGCCCCTGGACCACAAGCTAACTTGCGACGGCAGCGATCCTGTGCGATACCCTGTGTTCGAGTTGGACAGTTCATTGGATTGCCCAGGAACACTTCCGAAGAGACTCTTTGCGAGGGTAAGTAGGAGAAACAGAGAGTAGTTGTTCCCACTACTCCAAAGGGGCAAAGCGCCCTTGCAGGCCTTCTTGGTTCAATGAAGAAACCGGGGTCGGACGGGACAGCAGCAGGGTCAGGGTGCCAAACCTTCCTAGTCCGTCACTGGCAGTTCTTTGAGTCTGCTTTCTTATTAAGGATACTTGGCTCTTTATGAAGTTCGGTGTGAACCTCAGTAGATCGACCTGGAATATATGCAGAGCCCCTTCTCTTATCCAAGATTTGGTTTGCGCCCAAATCTCAGATAGCCAATGGAAGATCTGCTCTCTTGCATGCACGTCAGGTGTGGGCCAACCGTGGCCCACAGTGGTTCCAGTCATTCATGGCTACCAGACATACTGGTACCAGTTGTGTGGATTGGGAGTAGACTGTCCCAACCCTCTTCCTGGGTACTAGCACACATGACATGCAGGAGCCCGTGAAAGAGGCAGGAGGCTGCATGCCCAAATAAGGAATACCTGGGTCTCTGAACCTGGGAAGGCAGAGGGACAAAATGTCCAAAGGACAGAAAACAAGACTTCATGGCACAGTCATTTTCGACACTGGCCACAGTCTTGGGCCAAATGCGGTATGGTCCATAAAAATGGCAACATAGTCGAAGACTAAGGGAAACAGTTTCCCAAGACTGACAGCCTGAAGGGCTTGTCAGTTTCCCCATAACAAATGAGCGAAAGCCCAGAGGAGTGCAGCTGAAGGCTGTGATCAACTGCAAAAAGTCAGGTTAGGTAAGCCAAACAAGAGCAAAAAGTTTGGGGGTTTCACAAATGGAGGGAACATTGCACCTAAGGGAAATCTTTCCTAACACTAGAAAGAAAGTTTGTGATCTCTGCTGATACAAATGTACTCAGTTATCCAAGACTACTTCCTCCAGACATCCTTCCCTCCTGAAAACTCACGTAAGCGCTTGAATAGTCGGACTTCTGGTTATCTCACCCATTAATTCTGCTTCCACCCACTTGGAGGTGTAATCCACCAATCCCAAAGCATATTTATGTTCTCCATGGCACCTACGAAGTCTAACCCCGCTTTGCGCCTGGGCTGCATGTTCCATTCAACCAATGTCAATGGTGGAGTCTGTGTGATGAGATGTTTGTCCCCTTCCTTGCATTCTGCATGCTGCAATGTGCCACTTCTTGTCGCTGTCCATGCCCGGCCACCAGTAGTGCTTTCTTAGTCTCCTTTTGGACAGCGTGCAGCTCAGGTGCCCTTCATGAACAACCACCAGTAGGTCCTTCATGAGTGACATTGGCAGAATGAGCTTGTCCGCTCTGCATAGCAGGTCACCTTCTACCGTGCTTTCGGTTTGTATTTTGCTATAAGGACGCAGGTGGAGAGGGGGGTATTCCTCTCCAACTGTCATCCTGACTTGGTGAAGTCTCCTAGCTGTCAGAGTGTAGTGTCAGCCTTGATTTGCTGCAGCCACTGACCCGCCAATATGCTGGGTGAGGTGTTTTCTTCTACATCTTGTATCAATGCTCCTACTCAGTTGTTGGAATCCTGTTCGTCTCCCCATTTGTGTGTCAGTGGTAGCCTGGGCAGGCAATCGGCTTGCACATTTTGCCACCCCGGTACTTACGCAACCTTGAATGTAAATTCTTGTGGTTTAGCTGCGACTCTAGCCTGCCTCAATGTGGCTTTGCTCATGCCTCCTGGTGTGAAGATATGAAGGAAAGGCTTGTAGTCTGTGCAAAGCGTAGATGTCCTCCCCGATATAATTTCTGAAGTTTTCCGTGGCCCATGCGCACGCAACTTCTCCTTCTCTGTGACCAAGTAATTTCACTCAGAGTCCTTGAGTGCTCGAGAGTCAAAGGCTACAATGGAATGGTTTTCTCTCTCCTTTTGCATCATTGTCTCTCCTAGTGCACGGGTACTGACATCGATTGTGATAATTGTATGCTTGTCTGGAACAAAAGGACAGAGAGTAGGGGTACTTAGGATTGTGGATTTAATGTTATCGAATGCAATTTGGCAAGCTGTTTACCACTCAAAAGAGGCAATCTTCTTTAAGATGAGCCAGAGAGGTTTGGGTTTTGCTTTAATAGGTTCAACGAACTTGGCGTAGTACTCTGACAACCCCATGAAGGATCAGAGTTGTTCTTTCCTGGTCGGCCTGGCAGCCTATATGACTGCTTCGACTAGCAAAACTTTGGGGCATATACCAGCCGCTGAGATGGCCTAGGTATTTAACTTCCGGCTTTTGGAACATGCACTTCTCATTGTGCAATGTTAGTCTGCTAAGTGTGTGAGGGTGTTGTGCGATTCCTCATTCCTCCCATAAACCAGGATGTCGTCTTGGGGAAAACCCCAAATGGAGAATGTCCCTGAGGAGGTTGGTAAAGAGGCACTGGAACACTGCGGCCGCTGAAGAGAGACTGACTGGCAAACGTGTGTACTGGAAGTTGCATTCTGGCGTCACGAAGGCTGTAAGGTGTTTGGTGTCTAGATTAAGAAGGATCTGGTGGTATGCACTCTTCAGATCCAGCTTGGTGAAAATTCTGGTCTCTTGGACCAGTAATAATAGTTCTGTAATGTTTGGTAACGGGTAGGAGTCCGCTATGATGCTCATGTTGAGACTGTGGAGAGCCACACACATCTGCAAATTTGGTGCTGCTTTGCTTCTTTATGAAGACAATTGTGCTGAGCCACTTCGGCGCCTTCATTGGCTCGATGATGCCCTGGTCCAGAAGCTCTGCAAGGAGTGACTTGAGTTCTTTCTGCACCGCCAGGGGAACAGGCCTGACCTTGTGCTTGACCGGCCACCGGTCTTTTCATAGCTTTATTTTGTGCACATACTGTTTTAGCATCCCCAGTTCATTCCGGAAGATGTCCCTCTGGGAGTTGAGTACACTTGAAGTGTTTGTTAGTGTACCTGTTCGGGTAAGCACATGTCTAATTTGATTTCAAGGCGTCTCTGATCGTCCCAACCTAGGACTGCTGGGCCTTTTGTGGAACGTTATGAACAAAATAATTGCAGGCACTTTGTAAAATGAGTGAACGTAGCTCTCTGAACAGCTGGCCTGTGCATTCGGTTAAAAAGTGCTTGCCTTGCAAGAAAAAGAAAGACGTTTTGTGGTTTACATGTACATGTCTATTCTTGGAGCAGGCTCCAGAGAATTGTAATAGCCAGGCGCTAGCTGCATGAAGTAAGCCAAGACCCTGGCCTGTGTTCACATTTAGCCTAAGTGATTTAATGACCTGTCATGAAGAATGTATGAAGCTGTTTGTTCCCATCATAACTTCAGAAGAGGCTCGGATAGAGTAGTTGCGTACCATCTGAGGCCCGCTTAAGCGTGTTAGAAATAAACTGTTTCTATGAAGATTTTGAACTCTTTCTGTGCTAGTGCCTCATTTAAAACTCCTTATGGACACAGGTGGGGATGATGAAAAGTATTACCCACAAATTGGCTACCCCAGATGGAACCTCGTTGCAGTTAAAGATCCACCAGTTGGGCTAATCTGCCACGGTCCGAGATAAGGCAGAGGTTGGGAACAGGTTGTGGGGCGCACTGCGTTATTTGGACAAGAGGTTTCCCGCAGCCACAATCTTCACTCACCAGCTGGTCTCTCCAACACCTTTATCTCTCCAACCGAGGATCCCCGTCTGTGTGTGGAAGGGAGATTTACACTCCTGTTGAAGCACAAGCACAGAATACTGCAGAAAGGGTGAGAACGTTTCATGTACAAAGTGTGATGATTTAATGCAGCATCATGTTGTACAGTCTGATGTTATGAATTTGTAATGTTGTATTTTCTATGAGAGCATACTGTTAATGAGCCATAAGGAAATACACCTTGTGTACACAGGATGAAACCATGGGATGGATGAATCATGAAATAGACGTGTAGTTTGTATTGATTGTGGGTGCACTGCATTAGATGGGACATTATAAATGCAACCTTATGATCACAAGAGATAGTGACTGTACGGAAATGGGAAATTCATCCACTAAAGGATGATGTGGGGTGCAATGTAAGAGTCACTCAGGATTGGAAAAGAATGTGTCTACTTGTGTTGGGAAGGAGAGAGGGTCTATGCCCCCCACACCCCAAGCGATTCAGAATGAGAAACAAACTGTAAACTACATGTCGAGGGAGCAGGGGAGATGGGGTGTACGCACAGGAGAATGTATGATTGCTTATTGCATGCACTAGAAGCTATATAGTAGAGGCGAGTGTGAACACCATCTTGGTTATTGGCAGCCATTTTCTGTACGTAGGCCCAAGCGCAGCAACAAGTACCAAACGTGTTGGTAGTAGATTTACATGGCTCACACAGACACAACCCCCACCACGAGTGAGCTTCGGCAAAGTACAAGCTTGCCATTGTCTCAGAGCTGGAGGCCTTCATGCCCTAGAAAGGAGGTGCTCTGCAAGGCCACGAGGAGGGGGCAGAGCACATCCTGGCAGTTACTATTCCACAATACATATAGCATGATCCCTCAGCTCCAACACCCAACACGTTAGATTTACCAACCTCCAATGATTTGATCACAAGACACCCATGTACCACAGCATCAACCAGACCTACACCACCGGAAATAATGCTGCAAGACCCCCAATCAATCAGAAAGCAAGGCTATCTTGCCTTCAGAATCGGCTCACATGATTTGTGCGTGAGGTGCCAGGGAGGGATGAAATTATAGCTCATAAGCGAGGGTGGAGGACTTTGGAGGCTGCGCATCTAGGAGCGGGTGACGTAAGCAAGTTGGTATCATGTTGGCCCTCCCCCTGGGCCCATCTCTGTCTGCCTGGTGCACCATTACAGTGATAGAGTAGCATTGTTTGTGAAATACGTCATTGCTTGCTTGGCCTGTTTTATCGCGGATGATGAACCAGCAGCACCCACGTGGACGGAGATGGACAAAAAAGCTGGTGCCAATGGTCTAGTATCCCCTATGGAGTGCACTGTCCATGTATTGGGACACTCCAACCAGCCTCGCATGTTTTTACTGTATATGATGATGACAGTGATAACACTAGGCGTCCTTTTACCTTGCCGCACATCCCCAATTTGGCAGAACGTTTGGCGGCAGCAGAGTCCTTTGCTGATGCATTTATATTTTGTAGAAATAAATACTTGTTATCCTTGCAAGCATTGACTGGCCCTTTTTCCTTGCAGGTTGTATTTTGTCTGGTGTGAGCATGCAGGGGTGTGCCTTCATTTGGTGACCCAGACGTGATCCCTGCAACCCTCTTGCCAACTCAGGCTTCCAGACCACTTGTCCGAGGGGCCACGCTCACCTGCAGCGACCAGTCTCAGTCTTAGTCCCAGAGGAGGAGCCTGTTTGACAAAATCCCTGTCTATTCTTTGAAGCCAGATGTGGCACTGAAGAGAGTGCAGGCCATTGTTGGAACCCCATGACAGAGGAGTTTGGGTGAACACACATATGTGAGTATACCCTTGCAAGAGATGAGAAGTAGGGGAACGGTGCATGTGTATGAGAGATTATGGGGATTGAGTGATTGTGTGGTAATGAAGGCTTTGGGTGTGTTTATTTGTTACATTTTTCAGTAAGGAATAATGCAGAAGGAAAAGAAAGGAGTGTAGGGAACCTTCCCGAGTGAGGGGAGATGATGATTCCATTAGCTTTGTGAACACAGAGGTAAACAAGTAGGAGCTCTGCATAATTAGTGGGCTCGGACATAGCAGTATTTGTTGTTTTAGTATGGGCTTGGTGCATTAAAATATTTGTCTGTAAGGCATGAAGGCCCCACATTCTAAGTATATTGTGTAAACGTGTTGTGATTTTGGGTGTGAGTAAAGGCAGGGACTTTTGACTGGGGGCGACAGGGAGGAGGGGATAGAAAACTGGTTTTGACGTTGACAACTACAGAGTGCGTAGCGTGCGAGCATAAGAGATTTGAGTGCGCTATTCACCAAAATGTGAGGAGCCACTCCGCTAGAATATATGTATAGTATGCTGCCATTATACAGGGACAGGATAGAGAAGTATCACAAGCAGGGGGTGGTAGAGACACGAGGGGGGATGCCCCGCACCTGTCCAGAGCAGGGCTCCCATAAAAAGGATGTGCTTGAACACATGAGTACATTCTTAGCAGTGAAATACAAAGGAAAACAACTACAGAAGAGGAAAGAGATCTTAGATATCTGGAAAATGATTGAGGATGTGGAGGAACCCGATGAGGGAGGGGAGCGAGATGTCCCTGGAGGAGCTAACATAACAGGGAAGGGCGAGAGCTCAAAAGAACATAAGGGACTGTATCCATAAGTGGCTAACCCAGCAACAGGCCACACTAACCCGACCTACATGTCCACCTCAGCCACCACCATATGTTCCTACCCCCGTTACTGCCCCATCCCCAGAATGTAAGGAGACAAAGGCATTCTTGGAGGCGGCAAGAGCTGAGCTAGTGCAATTAAGAGAAGCACAGACGGAACAGAGGGTAAAAGAAAGCGGACTAGATGAATGGTGGGCTGGGGACATTTCATTAAGGTTAGACAGTACGGCCAACAAGGATGTGCACTTTCAGACAAAGGAAGGTGAGGGCGGGTGATTAGGGAGCACGGGACAGTAAGGTCCGATAGGGAAACTGGCAGAGAGGCAAGAGATGACGAATGGATATAGAAGATGAGGGTGAAGGTGGTACACAAGAGGGACAGCAGGCACCAGAAATAACACAGAGGGTAGAGAGCCTGTGGAACTACAGGTTAAAGAGCAGGTTTGGCCGAGTAGCACTGCGAGGAAAAAGGGAAGTGCAGGAAGGAGAGGGGTGGGAAGGGGCAGGTACACTAATGCCACTACTACACAATGGCCCGGGGAGAGCACACTATGTGCCCTGGGCACAAATGGATACAAATAAGTTGATTAAGGCAGTCCTGCCCCTCACTGAAAGCAATGGGTAATGGATTTACGTATTCAAAAAACAGACGGCAGGAGTCCCTTTGGCAGTGGGAGATATGAAGAGCTTGTCGGGGCACCTCTCAACAATCTTGGGGCACAAGTGTGGGTTGCGCTACAGTGAACATATCCCGACACCGCAGACCTACAGTCTATAATGCAATATACTATGGGGGAGGATGAGAACCCTGTGCAGTATATTATTAAGCTGTAAGAGATGTGGAGGGTGGAGACGGGGGAATAGTGGGACAATCAGTTCCTCTTTTTTACTTTTTCATCAAAGGGGGCATACCCAAGGAGGTGCAGAAGGCTCTCGACAAAATAGTGGGCATTGAAGCAAAAGGGTAGGCAGAGATTCAGACGATAACAATACACCATTGAAAAGGAACTAAGGAGCGTGAAAAGGAAGTAGCACAGCTGATACACACAGAGGAAGCAAGATTAGTACATAATAATAGAGCTAAAATAACTGTAGAAGGGGTGGCACCCACACCTGCACCTATAGAAATGATAGGGAATGCACAAGCGCATTCACGCTCACAGGGACTAACCCATACCCCAACTAGGACAGCCCACAGAAAGCTCTGGTGTTCTAAGTACTATCCATGGAAGTCCACCCTGACAAGGAACCCTTGGTGGGTGCTGAGATAGGAAACAACCAATTAATCTTCATGGTTGTCACAGGTGCCACTAAACCGTGCATCAGTGAAGGAAGATTTCCTCTATCAGATGAAACTCTTGACATGCAGGTCTTGTCTGGGGCTGTCACCACGGTTCCATACACCCAAGAGCTTGACATTAAAATAGAGGGAACAGTGGTGTGGACTCCCCTGTTATACTCTGAAAGTTCCCCAATAAATTTGCTTGGACGTGACTTGCTTAGCAAGCTGAACATGACTATCTCCTTTACAGACAGTGGGATAGTATGTACCACCCCAGGAACGTGCACCATGAGGGCGATGGGGATCATATGTGAAGAAGGGGGGGAGGTGGTGGTTCACGGGATTCCAGTGGATCCAGACATGTTCATGTACGGGATCAACGTGCTTCTTGTGGCCATACCCCAGATTGCAAGGGTTGCTGGCGAGTGCCAGCCAATTACATTTTTCACCCTGTGGTATCCCCGAGTTGGTGGTGGGAACGATACTGCCCCTAGATTTGCAAGGTTTGGTGATTTCGGCAAAACTAATTGTTGGCTTAGGGACTGACCCTGATGGGTGTGAATGGCGCACAGTGCTTTGTATCGACCCTACGGTATCCCTGAGGGAGGTAACCAATGCAGAATTGTTTTCAGACCAACCTATTGATGGTGAGATTGTATTGGCTATCTATATCCACTGTGAAATTATGGTACAATGTCCCCTCATGGCGATTACTGCCCCACGGTACCGGAGCGACTTTGGAGCACAAATGCCCATGATGTAGGACTGTTACAAGGAGTGACCCCAGTACGAATTGCAATGAAACTGGGTGCCATTTTGCCTCAATTGTGACAGTATCCCCTATCCAAGGAGGCAGAGGAGGGGATTAGGGACACATCACTGCACTGCTAAACCAGGGGATAATAGTGCCATCCACCTCCCGTGCCACACGGCCCTCTATCCTATAACCAAGGCAAAGGGGGGCAGTTGGAGAATGATTCAGTACTTACGCTCCCTAAATGATGTGATACTACAAGAATTCCCCATGGTCTCAAACCCTGCCACAATACTCTGTAATGTCCCCCAGGAAGCGACCCACTTTACTGTAATGGATCTCAAAAACAAGTTCTTCTCTGTTCCACTGCACCCCGAATCACAATATCTCACTGTGTTTACACATGGAGCGATGAGGTTCAAACACACTAGATTGCCTCAAGGGTACTGTGAGTCCCCAGTATTTTTAACTGAGTACTACATGCAAACTTGGAAACATACAAGTACTGAGCACCATTATCCAGTACGTGGATGATTTGCTGGTGTGCAGCAGCAACAAACTCCAGTGCAGAAAGATTTGATAATGCTCTTTTAGCTCTTTGCCCACAAGGGGTACAAGGTTGACAAGGACACATTACAGTTTTGCCTGCAGGAAGTACTGTATTTGCGGCAATCGGCCACAAGCACCTGGCCTACTACAGCAGTGCGTTAGACTCAATGATGCAGGGACAATTTGTATGCAAGCAGGCACTTACTGCTGAAGCTTTTGCAATTGAAAAAATCTCCACCGTAGTAATGGGGTGCTTACGGTGAGGCAAGCAGTGTTTGCTATCCCAGAAGGATCAGAATTCACCCTGACTACACAAAGAGTGTCTGCCTATGATACAATATTGTCCAGCCCAAACATAGACATTGTACAATGCAAAAAAGTAAACCCTGCAACATTTCTGACTGAAAAATGCACAGACGAGGACATGGCCCAACATGACTGCATATCATACGAGGGGGGGGGCAACGACATCCCCAAGGCAAAAGACAGGCCACTCGAAGGGGCGGGGGGATCCTCATTGTTGATGGGTCAGCAACAATTGACCAGGGCATGGGCTTAAGACATAGTGGTGTGACTGTCGTGCACCTGGTGGACGGCGAATATGAAACACTAGCGCAGAAAAGATTGCCAATGCACTTTTCAGCTCGGGCGGCAGAGCTCATAGTGCTCATAGAGGCACTGTAAACATTGCAAAGGTGCCACGTGACCATCTATTCAGATTCGGCATATGTGACTACAGCAGTGCACACCAGTCTCTCATGTTGGAAGAAGAGGGGGTTCAGAAGGGCTGACAGTTCCCCAGTACAGCATGCCACATTGCTAGTTAACATCATATTTGCACTTTCAGAGCCATCTGCAGTGGCGGTTGTGAGATGAGCTGCCCATACCAACAACACGGACATGGTCTCTCTTGGTAACGCTTGCGCAGATGCAGCGGCTAAAATAGCTGCCTATCTTCCGGTACCTCAACCAGCAGAATGCCCTGTGTTAACGCCCAACATCGAGCAGCCCCCTTTCCCTTACAATGCGCAAATAATTGAATTGCAGGGTCGGTCCTCGGAGGAGGAAAAACAACTGTAGTTAAAAAGAGGGTGCAAACAGTCCCCTACTGACTTACTATGGAGACAGGAAATAACGGGAAAATCAGTTATGCCACACAAGTTATTGATAGTGGCATTTGACGTGCTTAATCATCCGTTGCATATCTCTAAGCAGCACATCGCTGCAGACATCCTAGAAGACTGGTTTGTCCCAAATCTCCAGGAGAAGTGGACCAGTTTTTTCATACACTGCACCACTTGTCAGAGTTACAGTACAGGAATGACACTGCACAAAATAAGAGGCACTTGTCCCGCCTTACTGGACCATTCCGCGAGTTCCATATAGACTATGCGGATGTGGGTGAGAGTTATAATGGTTCCCGATATTTAACTGTTGTCTGCTCCTACCGATGGGTGGAGGTGGCACCCTGTGCACATCCTGATGAAAAATGCACAGCAACATTTTTAGTACGGGAGGTTTTTCGTTGGAGTGTGTGTGATGTATTAAGATCGGATGATGGCACACACTTTTCTAACGAATTGTTCAAAGAAATTGCAGCTTTGCTTGGTGTTAAATGGCGAATGTGTACCATTTACTACCCCCAGGCCAATGGAGTTGTGGAGAGGACCAACAGCCTGCTCAAAAGTAAACTGCCCAAGCTTTGCACCATGTTAAAGAAAAACTGGGTGCACTGCTTGCCATTAGCCCTTTTCAGTTTGCACACACAGGCCTGGAAAGGCCACCATCTATCGCCCTGTGAGGTAGTGGTCTTTGCATGCATACACCCCTGTCTCCCGCTAGAAGGGCATCAGACGCACACATAGCAGCATCTGTTTTAAGAGAAGAATTTCACAGTTACTTGACCACCCTAACACAGGCCATTAAACCTGTCTCCCGACATATTGCACCTCCCCGATCAGAGGAAACACCAGCGCCGCGGCTGCTGCACCATTGGATTCCTCACCCACCCAACCATTACTACCAGGTGACCTGATGTACGTACAGAACTTTGGCTGCCGGAGGAGCGACGCCAGGTGTAACGGGCCATATCGGGTCATCTTCTCCTCTCCCGTTGCTGTCAAAGTAAAGGAGCTGCACTACTGGATCCACCTATCAGATGTTCGGAGAGCACCCCTGAATACACAATAGAGATTTTCCATGCCCTAATTAAGAGCGTACCGAGACATTCTAACTACCTCCCATTGACCACATCATGCCACTGTCCTCACAACACACCTGCACTATAGAGCACTTTTACACAGAGGGCACTCTCTTGCACTCTCCCAAACTCTCTCTCTCTATCTTTCTCCCTCTTTCTCCCTTTTTCTCAATAATATCTATCTTTCTCCCTCTTGCCCTTCTTCCCTCACTCAACAATGTAAGGAACTCACAGTGGCAACAGTAAAGAAAGACACAAGTGATCACAGTTCATGGGTGTTTATTGAAACTGTATAAATGGGTGCAATCTAAGATGGAAGCAAGCTACGACCATGAAATAATAATAAGGCAGTCCTAGTGGTGTCTTGACAAATAAAAAGGGCATTGTGCTGTAGGGAAGGCATGGTTTAAAGAATAGACAGACATAAGTGATCACAGTTCAAGGGTGTTTATTAAACTGTATAGATAGGGTGGAAAAATGCCTAATCTAAACCCAAATCTAAGATGGGAGCAAGCTACAACCATCAAATCAAAATAAGGGAGTCCTAGTGGCATCTTTGTCAAAATAAAAGGGCCTATATTAAAAAACCAATTGCCAATCCTTACAACTAAATACCAAAAACAGTGTGGGATAGGATTCACAAGAAAGAAAAAAGTGTTCACAAATAATAAGTCAGCATGCGGTAGCTGGGGGTATCCCTTCCCCACGTTTTGAGCACGGGACAAGGTGGGACTTCTGAGCACAGCACACGTTCGAGCTTTTCCAGCATGAGAGAACAGTTCTGCTTCAGGTATCGGGGCCGTCAGTGGTCAATTGTCTTTTTTTTACAAAAAGTCTCTTGCCTTCGAGGACCTGATAGGCTCCAAAATAACAAATGTTCCTTTCAAATGTATACTTTGGGTGATGACTCTTCACCCCTGGATACAACTCTTCCGGGCTTGGATCCTTAAACAGTTCGTATTGATATCAAGACCTTCGGGTTTGACTTCTGTGCTTCTGAGGGCCTACCTCTACCGGGTTCACTTTTGTCAATACACTGTTTCTTGGGACTTTAAACTTTTCCCCTCTTTATTGGCATCCCTCCTTCGGGTTCACTCTTGCTACTTCATATTTCCTTTTGCTTTCTCTTGATGCAGGATTCACTTCCCTTGCTTTCCCAACTATTTGTCGCCAGAGACTTTCTGCTGTACAGGGATTTTGCTAGACCCCTGTATGACCACTGTGACCTTTCTTGGCGGCCCTCCTACGGCTTTCTGGTATCAGTAGTTTCAATCAACACGGGATCAACCAGAGTCTCTCAAGTGAGCACCCATGTGGTGCCGATTCCCTCTGCAGCTGGTCTTCCCTTAACAATTTACAGTTCTTTGAACTTTTCTCAATGTCTCCCATAGCGACTTTCATTCAACACAGATCGGTTTCTTATCGGTTCTCCTCTCTACTCACCGGCTGTGATGAACCGCTTGGCTTTCCTTGTATATGGAGTCAAGGCCAGTACCACGGTATCAGGCATCTCCCTCGGTCCTGCTTATCAGTGTACGCACGCTCTGTGTACCATTGACAGCTGCTGCAACACACTTGAGGTAGTGTCTGCTGTCTTACATTTCCTTATGCAGAGGTCTCGCGGGTCTGCGTCAGAAAGGGTAATGTTGTTTATCTCCTCGTCAGCCTTAGATATTTGCTGCCTTTCTCCTCCACTTGAACTGCCGTGCCTGGATACCTGTCTCATTGTGCGGTCTGCGTTGCTCGTATTGTGCTCTTGTGCTCCACCTTTCATCCCTGTGGGGAAGAGAAAGGGCCGTCAGGTGTGTATGATCCTGGTCAATTGCCTGACTTTGCCTGACCCTGTGCGCAAGTGTTAGTGTTGGAAAAGGGGTAGAGTGTTTGAGTATCCTACCTGGTAGATCAGAGAAAAATGTGTTGCAAGAAGGGGGATACCGCGTCTCACCCATCGGTGTCCCACTTACACTCCCCGAGGACCCCCCATCCAGGTGATACTCCCTCACTAGTCCACCCCCAGGAACTGGATTCAATAGCGATTGCAGTGTCCTGGCCACCTGGATGACAGACCCCCGGGGAGTGGTCAGGAAGACACCTTCACGTCTCTCACAGTGCCCACAGATTTACAGGCCACAGCATGAAAACCACGTAAAAGGTAGTGTTGGCATGGATCAACAATGGGGTAGAAGGAGTGGAACAAGCTAGTGTACATGTCCCAGCAATGAGCTGCGCTTATATTTGCAATAGTACAATGGCTATGCAAACAAATGTAAAGATTATACAGATGTAAGACAAAATCCAGAACAGTGGTACACCCAGACAGACTGGGTATTTCAAACAGGTCCGCTCAAATTGTGAGATATAGATCAGTTGTTTCATGCATTCTGCCAGCAGATATATGGCACCAATGCAGAATTCAAGACAGTTTAGATCCTGTCATAAAGTGTGATGAGCTGACAGAGACAGCAAACAAAAGGGGGAAGACTGGGGAATTGTCCAAATAAATAATAGCTCTTCCAGCACTATTGATAACACATATCCAGCAAGTGGTTCCCTGCAAGCAAGAGGATTTATAGGGACGATTTCATTTTGCAGACAGTGGATTCCCAATTTTCTGCTTTTAGCAAAACACTGTTAGAAGTAACACTAAGTAGCACTCCAGTCCCCTTGCCACAGACTGCTGCTCAGCAAGAGAGTTTTGATGTTCTAAAATCTGCGTTGTGTAACTCGTCTGCTTTGGGCACTCTTGATTATACTAAACCATTTATGTTGTTTGTGCATGAAAAACAAGGCTGTGCGTTATCTGTACTAACTCAAGAGCAAGGGGGTAGAAACAGACTGTGTGCATATTTTTCTTCTACAGTGGACCCAGTGACGAAAGCACTTCCAAATTGTTTAAGGGGTGTAGCGGCTGCAGTGATATTTTATTGAACAAAACTACAACACACCACTTGGCAAATGCCTTGTTAACTAGGTATGAGCTGACGTGATTTGCTCCAAACATTGCCATAGAATGTTGTAACACTTTAAATCCTGCCCCCTTACCACCCCTCCCATCGGATGAATCAAAAGTAATGCATGATTGTGTATTAATAACAGATAATGAAACAAAGGGACGGGTAGATTTGGTGGATCTTCCAGTTGATCAACCTGATGGTACATTGTTTGTAGATGGTTCATATTTTAAATGATCAAATGGTACTACAAGGGCAGCATATGCCGGTGCGTTGAGTTGAGCTCCGGTCTTGTAATATTTACACTGACAGTCAATAGGCATTTGGAGTAGGTCACAACTTTGTCCACTCATGGTCTGAGAGAGGATTTTTAACTTCACATGCGACAAAAATACAGCATGGCACATTGATTTCCAAATTATTGTATGCACTGACTCTGCTAAAGAAATTGGTCGTCATTAAATGCAGCGCACACAAGGTCATTGTAAATGATATGGGATAAGGTAATGCTTTTGCTGATCAAATTGCAAAGGCAACTGCACAGTCACCTGTATCACTCATGTAGGTTAAACACATGAGGCAGCCAGAGATATCATATTTGATAATATCCTTGCGACAGTGCGAACTATTCGGGCTGAGGCCACTGAGCAAGAGCTTCAGGAATGTAAGAAGACTGGGAAATATGTAGATGGTTGCTGGCTAGGTACGCAAGATGAGGGGAAATGGAAATAACCACATATGTATTTACCTTTAATGTTGTCGTATGGTCATGGCCTGGCTCGTGTAGCTGCAGAAGCAATGTGTAAAGTTGCTCACTACAGTGTGGAGAAACACTAAGCTAAGACCAAACACGGTAGCTTTTTGTAAAAAAAAATGGTTTAATATGTGCACCCTATAACATTGGGAAGAGCGAGGAAGCTCCAAAAGGACATTTTTTTGGCCACCAGAATTTCCTTTGAAACATTACAGACAGAGGTTATTAAATTGCCTCCCTGTCAAGAAATAATTATGTGTTAGTAATAGTAAGCATGTTTAGCAAATGGGTAGAGGCATTCCCCTTAAAAAGACAGTACTACATTTAGCATTGCTAAAATACTTGTAAAGGACTATTTACCCCCATTCGGACTACCTTACACTGTTTGGAGCAACAGTAATGTGCATTGTATTGAAACTGCAATAGAAATAGTGCACTTAGGTGTTGGATTGTCTCCTTACAAAGTAGTCATGGACCGCCCAGCAAATGTATGGGGTGTGCCAAATCCAAAGATATTTTGCCATATTCGCAGTTAATCGACTACTGTAAAGAGTTGTCGAAAAATGTGTTCATTCTCTACAAACAGGTTGCTGATTGCCTACCCACACCATTAGAGGGGCCAGAACACGGCATCCAGGCAGATTACTGAGTACTTATCAGCGAGCATCAGGACTGCAGCCCAGGTGAAAATGGCCCTTGCAGGCATTGTTCACGATTCAGACGGCTGTAAAATATTATGGCTGCTAGTTTTGGGTCCACTCTTCACACATAAAGCAAGCAACATCTTCTCTGTTACCCACACCATTGCCTGCCGTGTCAGGTGCTAAAAGCACCCCTTATGTTGAGACATTGGATACTTGCATAATTACCATTCATATCAAAGACATTGCTGGAGAAACAAAAGGACCGCAGTGTAACGTGAGACCCAGGAAACTGTGAACTAACAGTTATTGAACTGCAAACTGTGAAGAGGAATCCCTTTCCATGAGGGGCAGCCACCAGGTGGTCAAGACCACCATCTTTAAATGGACTACATGGGGGGGTGAAGTTGTAAAAAGAGACACTCCAAGGAGGAATTTCTTTTTGCTGCTTGTTTTGCTCCATACACAAGCTATACCAAACAACAAGTGTAGGACTATTTCACCCCAGAGAGTGTCCATGCATCTTTAAGCTCCTGTCAGAGAAAGAGAAACAAAGGCATTGTTCCAAGGAGTTTGTATATGCAGTACTGTTGGGATTGAATCTCTGTGTGTAAGGTGGGTCGTTATCACTGGAATATTATGTAGCGCCATCCTTGTTTGATACAGTAATCAGTGTCCCCAAATGCCATCCTGTCTCCAATACAGCAAGATCACAGAGAACATTACTTTTGTCCAGAGTATAGCAGACCAAGCACACTTCCCTACGGCTACATTAGACATTGATGGATCTTTATGGTCCTTAATGGCAACCTTTGGTTGGAAGTTATTGTCTGTTATTTTTGGTTTATTGGCCATTTTCCTTTTCATATGTCTTTGTATTGTGTGCTTGCCTTGTGCCAGACATGGGCTTCATGTCACCGATCGCAGGCAACTTCTATATCCACCACAAATGCTTTTCTTATGCAAGAGAATGGTATTAGAGATATGCTGGCCATAGATTTAATAGATTGATTTACTGATATTACATTGTTATTATAGAACTATGCATAAAAGGGCCAATTGTGGTAAGCTATGAACAAAATAACTATAGGCACTTTGCAAAATGAGTGAACATAGCTCTCTAATCAGCTGGTCTGTGCACACGGTTAAAAAGTGCTTACCTTGCAAGAAAAAAAGCCCTTTTGTGGTTTGCACGTGCAAGTTTATTCTTGGAGCAGGCTCCAGAGAGTTGAAATAGCCAGGCGACAGCGGCATGAAGTAAGCCAAGAGGCCTGTGTATTTGTTGACCTGTCGTGAAGAATGTATAAAGCTGTTTCTTCTCATAATAACTCCAGAAAAGGCTTGGATGAAGCAGTTGCGTACCATCCTGGGCCCCGCTTAAGCGTGTCAGAAAGAAACTGTTTCTATGAAGATTTTGAACTCTCTCTGTGCTGGTGCCTCATTTTAAACTGCTTATTGACATGGGCAGGTATGATGAAAAGTATTGCCCACACTTTCACTGACCACATACACCTTGATAACTGCATTAAGATCCTTGAAGCATACTGTGCTTCCCCTGAACTGGATCAGATCAATTTTGTGACTTCCATATGCGCCTGGGTTGACATATGGTGCATGTAGATGGCCTTTGCACTTTGGGAAGAGTTGAAAGTAAATAGCTGTTGGCAATATCTATAATGGTAAATCACACTTTCAAAGTCTAACTATCGTGGGCCATCTCATACCACAGACATTAATCGACAGACCAGCCGCACTTCTGTATTAAAGGAATTTATTCTAATTCAAATATTGTACAGAAGAAAACACATTACAGAACTAAGACTGAACTTCAGTGTGATCACCTTCCCCAGGACTATCATTGTCCATTTCCCTCAATCAACTCAAAATAACTCCTCCTTTCATCGTACATGGAAGCAAAGAAAATCAGGTAAACATTGTTGGGACTCTTGGGGAAACAAAGCTCACTCAATATAATCTGAAGAGTAGCAAATGACAGACATGTTATTGCATTGCAACAGAATACAAAAACACAAACTGACAGCATGTTTCATTCTAGCCTTTTTGAGGATTCTGAGGGCGTCCTCACTTCTTTCCCCAAAATATCCTTCCCCCAGGTGGCCAGGGAAAGGCCTTCGCTTTCGGATCCTGCCCCTGGGGGTGGATATGTGAGGGAGGATCACTTAGCAGGAGGATACTTGAGGAGTGGGGGTGAGGCACCCTTGGATTAGACATGGTTCCCCCATTTCCCTTTCATTAGGAATTAAATGTCTCTCAGGCTTTTATAGGGTATTGTCAATCCCTTCCCTATTGGGTTAGGGAACCATCTCCCAATACGTACCACTATGGTACTGAGATGAGGAAGAGACCACATAGAAACATACATCAATCATTTATTAACTCAGACATACACAGAGACCACTACGGTACTGGGGTGAAGATGAGGGATGCCGAGTACCAAGACCGCTGTGCAGTGAAATATCCTTGTTAGGCAGAATTACATGTAGTACCCTTTGGGAACACTACACACAATTAAGACTACAAGTGTAAGCACAATTTCACCTTTGGTACAAGTCTGTACTACACAGTTATGTGGTAGCAGTGGCTGAGCAGCAAGACTTATCTCAAGAGTAATGTGAGTAGTACAAGATATTACACAAAGGACTTGCAATCACAGTAGTTCGAACAAACACTATTCAAGGTTTCTTGGTAAAAGAATATACATTTATTTACACAGTCAGTTAGAAAACATTCCACTATAAAGAAAGCAGCTCAATATCCAACTCTATTATACTGCAGTACACAACCAATACGTTTCTGAACAAGTTAAGCTCCTCTGAAGTGGGAGGAAAATGGCACTTCAGTTACTTTCAAAAGTGGTAGAAAGACAAGGTTAAAAGAATTTAAAGCACAATTACTTGCATAGGCAGGGCAAAGAGTTTCAGTTCACTAGAACCAGCAATTCAATTCAATAGGCCTGGGCCAAAGTCAATGGTTCAGAGTCTTGAATAGGATAGCATAGTTCTGGTAGTAAACGGTTAAGTGTTTGCCAATGTTCGAGGAAGTAGTTTGCCAGAAAAAGAGTTATATGTCGGTTTAGGAGTGAACAAGTCCCCAAAGTTGGGAGAGTTTCACAAACTTTCACTGCGGCAGAAAGGATTTCCACACCGCGTTGACACAGTACCTTAAGGATGAAGAAAAGCTGTAGCTGAGGCAGTTGCTCATGGTAGTTCCTGCAGATATCGCTGTTCCTGAGCTTCAGTCGTGGGCACAAGAAGGAAGGAAGACATTGGGAGGTTCCTGTACTGCCCAGGGAGAGGCCAAGACATTGGGTTTAAGGTGTGAGTGCCTTAAATACCACAAACTGGTATCCTTCTCACTGGCTATCTGGTTTTCAACAGCACTCTGAAGAAAATTCGACCAGTATGGATACAGTGTCCAGATGGTTTACGAGTTGGTTGTTCCCACCAGCTCAAGGGAAGAAGTTGTCTTTGCAGCGGTTTCTATGTCGATGGAGTTTCAGGCAACTCGGACCTCGTCTTCCTTGAGCTCGTCTTTGGTTCTTACGTTCCAGTGGTCGACTCTGCCTTTCAGTCCTGGAGACTTACCTTTTAAACAGTTTTCCCCCATTCATTTCAGCCTAGCTGTCACTCACCCAGCAGGGTGGCTGTCCTTGCCCGACAGTCAGTCATCCAATCACACCAGAGTGCATTCAGGTCTCCTAGGAGACTAAGCCCAGTGAGATTCGGGCACCTCCCTTACATCCTGTCCACCCCAGACACTCAGGCGCCAGAGGAGGGCTTCAGCACTGAAGCCCGCCAAAGGGCATCGAACAAAGGGACCAAACCTGGTTTGGCGCACGGAGTTAAACACAAGAAGGACCTTCCCTAAAAGAAACTGCGAAAAAAGATGTCTGGAGTCTGTTTTTACAGAGGGGTCATGGGCGCCATATTGAAAAACATGGCTGACCCGATGTTTAGCTACCGGTATTCGCAGTTGGGAAAAATCATGCTAGTTTGTTCTAAAACCACTGCCACCAGCCATTTCAAGAGGAAAGTGTAACATTTGACTGTTACATGCATGTTTAGACACAGGGGATGCTAAGCAACCCCTCCAGCACTCTATAGGAAGATAGTGTGCACTGGGTCTATAACTTTAAAAGGACTAGCAAAGTCAATTTAACTTCACATGCTCTGGGAGACAGTAGTCAGTCCCAGAGAAGGTATTTAAACCTTGGGGAGTCTAAAAGACACCCCCGTGCCATTGCACTAAAGGTGCTGTGTGACACACAAGAAAAAGATGATGCCTATGGAGTTGTTTTAAAACTCCATATCCAAAGAACACAAAAGTAAAACACACATCAAAATACTTAAAAGAGTGGGAAAAAAGGCTCACGCTCTTTCCAGGTACGAATTTAACACCTAGAAATCCAGCAAAGTTACTGGGGGTCTCAAAAGGTAAGGGAAATTAGCACATTCTTGAATGACAGAGGGGCTGTATAATTAGGCCACTCATGTGAGGCTAATGAGCTCGCCTGTGGGACGCTTGCATACTGAGAAGCCGGAGGTGGAGACGTGTGACTGAAGCGCTGAGGTGCAGCAGAGTCGCTTAAGCAGAAGCAGAGTACACTGTGCAGTTTTGGAAGGTCTCCGGTGGCAGGGTCTGGTTACAGACCTCCTAGAGTCGAGGACCCCTCTCCAGTAATCTGAGGTGTCGGGGACCCAGGAAGAGAGGCGTGCCGAACCGGGAACAGCATCAGCCACAAGGAGCCAACCGAAGCAGAGGAGAGCACACAAAGACAGCGTGCCCGTTGAGTTGATTCAGGTTGAGTGACTCCAGGATGTTATGGCGTGAGCCACATTGTGAATACCGGTCAAATCGCTCGTGAGTGGGCAGAGGACAGCGGAGGCAATAGGTTTGCTTGTCAAAATGTAAAGTGCAAATGAGTAATGATTAATGTGAATGAATGGAGCGGTTTGTGAATACCGAACTGTAATGAAATTGGGAAGGCCAAAAAAACTGTGTGAAGCCCATAAACAAGGTGAAAATTCCCAAATGGAGAGTGAACTGAGAATTTGCAGTTACGTTGTTTTGATATGAATGATCTGAAGATTTTGAATACCGAACCAAAGGAAAGTAAAACTGGTTGAATGCCACTTGAATAGCAGGAAGGGAAAAGTGTTCCCTGATACAAAGGAACTGTAAATCATGTAAACTAAAGAAAGCAAGCATTTGTAAAGAATCCAAGGAACTGAGGATTGTAGAGTTTGAGAGGCAGCACACATTGGCAAGAACCATAAGGAAAAGAGTAACTGTACAAGTTGAAACTGTGGCACAGTTCGAAGAATGTTTGATAATCCAGAAAGTGAATGGCGGCGAAGCAAGTATTGAAAAGGACTGCAAGAATTTAAGTCCAGTACCACTTTTGAGCGGAAGCATTGGCAGTGTAACTATGGAGGAGAAGCCAATAAGATGTGTCGGTTGCGTGACTAGTGATGGGTGGACTGTGCGGTCCGACAACTGCACCTAGACCGAATACACTCAAAATAACAGAAAGCCACTCGTCTGTAAGTGCATGGTTGACTGCCCAGAAAAGCTTAAGCTGAGAGAGTTGAACTTTTGTGAAAGGCACAGAAGCCTGAAAGCTAGGAAGAATCCAGAGGAATTGTGTTGTTGTGAAAACAGTGAGAGACTTGAAAGCTTGGGGAAGGGAGTACCCATTTTTGATTGCAAGTGAACTGTTTGGAATCCTGAGGAAGGGAGGAACCCCTTTCCATCCAAGAGCTGGAAGAAGCTTGGAACGTTTGTTTGAACAATTTTCCTTTTTCGCTGAAATCCCTACACACTTTGAACAAATAGATTGATGGCAAGCATAGGTTTGGGACACAGTCAGACATTTACTTTGGACTTTCTGACACAGATTAACATTAGTTTTAGTAAGGTAAGGGAATCCCACCTTAGCATAGGGTATGTTAGGCCTTCCACCAACCTTATTGTGATTTTAATAAAAGTTTGAAGCCAAAACTTTACTCCGTTGTCTGTGTCTACTTCCTGATACCTTCACATCTTCCAGAAGCTTCCTGATCTCGCCCCCACTCCCTCGACTTATATTGGTTATCGAGCAGTGACAAACAGCAAACCAGATACTAAGATAAGGCAAACAAAGAACAACCTTGACTAACTTTGGGAATATGCCTTGCTCCACATCGGAAGAACAGTCTTGCTAAATTCTTTCTCTGTCTCTGTAATATTCCGTCATAGACACAGATGTACTCGATATACTGATCACCTGACACAGAACCTTGTGGAATTGTCCAGTCCTGTTGGTAACCTGAGGTCAACCCCTCCTTTCTCCCATGCAATAGCGTACAAGATGCACATGCAAATACAAGTGAGTGCACTGTCCACAGGCCCATACCGCATGGCGCCTCCTAGCCCCCAGGCTTCAAAGAGCATTATCAGCAATGTTAGTGCCAACCATCTAGTGGTGCACTGACCTATTAGTTACTGTACCCTCAGTTGTAACATCTAGGGTCTCATAAGCTATACCAAACCCCTAATGAGTGTGCTCTCACAATGGAAATGAAAAATGTAACTGTTGTCTGTGTCCAAGCCAAAATGAAGGCTTATGATAATACAGAGAAATAGAATAACCATACAACAAGGGTATTTTAAACCAAAAGATGTGCAGCACCTTCACAGTATATAAGTAAACAGACTTATTAATATATTCCTTCACAATTCCCCCTTTTGCACTTTGTGTCGAAATGGAAACCTTGAGCTTGATCCCTCGCTTTGTTACATAATCATAGGTTTTATGTGGACCATGCTAATGCAGACTGACCTTTATTAACCTCCTAACATAAAGTGTAAACACTCATCTATATGCCAGAGGAGAGGCATAGAGGACCCCAGCCAAGATTCTCTATTGTTGATAGCAATGGACGAGCAATCAAGGCTTAGCTCTTAGGAGGTGATGTGGTCTGGTTTTTAAGTACAGTGTAGTCCCCAAGCACCCACAAAGGAATGTCCACACTATGTTAGTGAAAACACAGTCTTTATATAAATAAGGTTCAAGTTATGTACACAATCACAATAACACACTTTGTGCTCAAGTTAATCTAAAATGGTAAATATATACAGTTTCTAGGTGGTACCACGATTACTTGATTCCATTAAAATGGATCAACTGTACTTCAAATAGCATACGAATCAATACAGCAAAGGATATCAACCATATACTTAGGAGGAAAACAGGTTTGTTAAAACAATAGGCAGAATACTGGGACCCTATCGCTAGGCACAGTTCTGTGTGAGGATCCCCCCACCTCGGCAACCTGTAAATATAGATATGATACAAGCCCAGTCCATATGTTGTTTCTGTGAGTCTTATTTCCTTCTACAAAAGTTCTACCACCCCAATGTACCTGAATAGCAGAGTTCGACGTCGAGTCGTCGACGGATCCTTCTTGAACGGCTCCCTTTAAGGCAGGAGCCACAGATCATCAAGGTCCCTCGGAGGAATGGTGAACAAAGGTGTTGAGGCAGCAGCTTTGGTCCTGGTGGTACTCATCGATGATCAGTCGCGGGTATCCTGCAAAGATGATGCGTGCGGTACACCTTGACAACGATAGTTCATTGCCACAAAGGGTTACTGAAGAACTTTAGCCGAGCAAGGGTGTCGGGTCGTTGGCGTCTTTGTGGTCTTCAGGTGGCGGGAAGCCCATCGGCGGATTCTCCTCAGCACGTCAGCAGGCCTTGACTTTCTCCGGCGGGACAAAGAGGTCGTCGGTGCTGAGCGAGGGAGTCCGTGGATCAAATGTCTTAGGCAAAGGAGCACTGCGGCTCTGTGTGGCGGCGGCAGTCGTCGACGGTGATGGACTTCAATGTCTGGGTGCTTCTCTTTGTGATTCTTCGGCGGTCCCCGTCTCTGGTCAGCAGCCTTTCGAGGGTCTAACTTCCAGGGAGCTTTGGCAAAGATCAGCTGGTGCACGATGGTTCCTCGTAGCTCGGGAAGAGGTCTCCTAGCCAGGTTCTCTCTTGGATCAGTTCCTTGAAGGCACAGCAGCTTTCAGATTGGCGAAGGGCAGCAGCAGCAGTTCTTCCAGTGGGCTTCAAGGTTAAGAATCAAGTATCAACTTCAGCTTCTGAACGATTTCCATCAGTGAGAGGCCCCGAGATATACTGTTGATCTCCCATTCACTCTGCTGGGTCACACTCAGACAACCAATCATTCAGAAGGGCATTCAGGCAGGCAGGCAATCGGGCTCACAGTGCATTCAGGCCATTCTTCTCCATCCACACACTCACAAAATGGAATGTGTATTCGGACAAGCACCCAGCTATTCAGCACCCCACACTGCATTCATACCAGTTTCGGGCCGGGCTGTCTCGGTCTTTGTTTCACATTCCAGATACTAGACACCCATAACATGAAACGAGTATTCGTCACACACTCCGATCAGTCAAGTCCCACCCCACGGGCGAAACCACAACATACAGTCATTGGGAAGGCTCCAGCCAGTCTGGCCTGGACTTCCCCACAATACCATACATGGAACTTCCACCCAACAGCCAGTCAGGGGGAAGGGACAGAGACAGGGCTTTCCGGGACTTCGGGAAACAATGTAACAGGCAATGGAAAGCAAGAGGCCACGGGGGCCATCTTGTCTCCATCAGGAATCCACTGATTCCAGTGACAGGGCCTGGGCATCCCAAAATGGAGGATACTCGAAGCACCTGTCAATTCAGCACAGAGCTGCCACCAGCCCGTACCCTGCTCTGCGGGCCACACACAGGGGCCAAAAACATACACTAGGAGTACAGAGTCATACTCCAACCCATGGGTGCCATAAGGGTATCCCAAGTGTCTGTTCACCAAACCAAAGACAGGAAGAGCCGCACCGCCAGGATTCCCACATGAACTCCTGCACGGAAAACAAGACAGAACATACATGATAAAGCATTAAAGGACAAGGATTTGGAGGCCCTGTCCCTCCGATTCATTTCCAGCATCACAGTCTCACACACATAGAAATAAAGCACATGCAGGAATAGGTTATTGATCGAGCACCAGTGAGGATGCACATAGTTGCAGAAATTCACAGGCCCTCCATTGTCTCATGTTGCTAACATTTCGTATCCCAGAAGGAATATGCCCTGCAAAGCCACAAGGGGGTTGATAGCTCTCGGTAAAAAGCGATCCCACGAGAAGGAGGGCACGAGCCTCTGACCTGCCCTTTCCCAACCCATCGTGCCCAAGCGCCCCATCCCAAGATCCCTTGCATTCCAAGGTACCAGTCAGACCATAAATCTGTTGGCCCCCCAATCGATCAAGATAGATCAGGAGGTAGGGATTAGTTGCCTTCACCATGAGTCACGTGATTTGTGCTGCGAGCTACGGGGAGGGATGAAACATAGCCAAAACAAGGGTGGGAAGCTTTGGGAAGGGCACCAACGTGTCTGGAATCGAACTGTTGTTAGTTAGAAGCGATGGCCTCAAGGTCTCTTTTTAACCCATGTCTGCAGTACCAGGTGCACATTGGGTTAGAGATAGAGAATGCTTTTTATTTCTCTTAACAAGCACTTAATCCTAACTTCATGCCTGCTGACGTGCGATGAGGAGCCCACTTGGAAGAAGATGGACAGATGGGGCTGGTACCAATGGCCTGGCATCCCATATGGAGCAGGTAGCCTATGTATAGGGTCGTGCCAAACAGCCATTTGTATTTGTACCCTATGTAATTCTGTCACTGATGTGTGCCTTTAAAAAGTGTTGCTTGTACTTATTTTGGCTGAACGTTCTGTGGCAGCAGAGCTTTTGGTGGCACATTTCTATTTGTGTGGAATTGAAACTTTGTTCTCCTTGCAAGAGGAGTGCTGGGCTAATTTTTCCCTAGTGGGTTGTATTTAGTTCTGGTGTGAGCGTGGAGGGGCTTCTCTACACCTTTGATAACCCCAACATGATCCCAGTGACCCCCGCAAAGACAAATGCTTCCAGGCCGCACCTCTGAAGGGGCTGCACCCACCTACAGTGACCAGTCCCAAGCGTGCAACCCGCAATGTCGTACAGGGGCAGTTTTTACAGAATTCCTTTCTGCTCCTTGAATCAGGTTGTGCCTCCTAGGAATGAGCAGGTCATTATTGGGACACCGTTACGGAGGAGCTTGGGTGAACACGCATATGTATGTACACCTCTTGTGAGCAACAACAATTGAGATAAGAGTCAGTGACAGAGAAAAGTGTGTGTGACTATATGACAGGTGGGCATGAAAGGCCACAGGGTGGTTTTTGTATTCTTTTCTATTATTATGAAGGAGATAACGAGGAGGAAAAACAATTGTGGGAACCTCCCCGAATGAGGGGAGAATGTGGCACCATTTGCTATTGTGACAAGGAAGATACAAAACATAGGAGCTCTGTATAATTAGAGAGCTCAGATTCCTGTGCCCAATATATTTCGAGTGGGGGAAAAGTAGTAGTTGGTATTTTAGCTTGTTGTTTTATTGTGGTTCATTATTATTGTTGTGTGATAGGTAAAGGCCTAAGGGGGCGTGCAAGAGCTATGTGGATGAGTGAGTGTGTGGAGGGATTGAGTGTGCGAGGGAGGTGTTGCTGATAGGGAGTGATGGGGAGGACGGTGCGGGGGACTGGTCATGACGGGCATAACAGCATTGTGTGCGATGCATAACTTAAAGGTTTTTCTGCGGGAAACATAAGTGTCAATATGGGGGTGATGACTCCTCTGGAGTGTATGTATCGTGCATTACTGTTGTATAAGGAGAAGATAGAGAAGTATCACAAGCAGTGGGTGGCAGAGACCCAAGGGGGAATGCCCCATCCTTGACCGGAGCAAGGAACTAATAACAGAGAGATAATTGAACACATGAGCACGTTTTTAACAACCAAATACAAGGGCAAACAACTGCAAAACCAGAAAGAAATGTTAGACCTGTGGAAGATGATAGAGGATGTGGAGGACACTGCCAGGTGTATGCTCTGATTCAAAGATAATATTACCCCAAATATAGTGACCACAGTAGCACCAGAGGAAGTGTCGCTACCCACGCCTATGGAGGGGCTCTATCCACTTGCCACTCATCCATCCACAGGATATACAAACCCAACTTATGTGCCCCCCACCTGCCACTGCCGCACCCCCATTATCGACCAACCCCAACCAGCACTACACAGCGGCAGAACAAAGTACAGAAAGAGTTAGATGAGGCATTAGAGGCAACACAAGCAGAGTTGGACCATTTGAGAGCGGTAAAGGAAGGGGAGAGCAAACCGGAGTGTGGGTTAGATGAGTTAAGGACTGGAGACATTTTGTTTAGCCTGGATAGCACAGCCATTGAGGATGTGCGTGTTAAGAAACGCAATAGTGGAGATCGAGGGGCAGAAAGTGCAGGTTACGGGGCCGGGAGGCCAAGGGGTACAGGACAGAGAGTGGGACATTGTGGAAGAATTCGAGGATGAGCTAGGTGAGGTGCTACCGGCCGCCAGAAATTATGCCAAGGCTTCAAAGTTTGTGGGGCAGGTGATTGAGAAGCAGGTTTGGGCGAATAGAAGTAACAAGGAAAAAGGTCAAGTGATGGACGGAAGGGAAGGCGGGGAGTGGGCACAGAACTGCTGTTATTGCACAAGGGACATGGAAGGGCGCATTACGTGCCATGGGCACAGATGGATAAGAATAATTTGATTAAAACACTCCCGACCTTTACAGCCGGGGCTGGAAAGTGGATATATGCATTTGACAGACAGACAGTGGGAATAACTTTGGCAGTGGGAGACATGAAGTGTTTATTTGTCACAATTGTGGGAGATCAGTCGGGGATGTGTGGGTTAAGGCTGGGTCCCCAGGGGTGAAATTAGGTGAGGATGCACACAACGGTGGTCCTTTTAACAATCTTAGGGCACAAGTGTGTGATGCACTGCAACGGGCGTATCTCGATACACCAGATTTGCAGTCCATAATGCAGTATACTATGGGGGACGATGAAGACCCTGCGCAATGCATTTTAAAAGTTCAGGAGAGTGGAGACGGGTGACCAGTGGGAGGAATCAGTTACTCTTTTCTATTTTATTATTAAAAGAGGATTCGCTAAGAAAGTTCATAAAGTACTCAACAAGATAGTGGGGGTGGAGGTGAAAGGGAGGGCCGAAATTCAGACCATTATTCTACATCATTGTAAAAGGATTAAAGAACGAGAACAGGTAACGGCGCAGAGGTTGCAAGCTGAGGAAGTACAGAGACTGTTTCGGCGGAGAAGACTTCCGCACGCAGTGATGTGAGAATAGCACCGTTTTGGCCAGGAGGAGGACAGAGACAGTGGGGCACGAACCTCCTCAGCAATATACTGGTACCAAGGAGGTCCGCAACGGGGAAGAGGTGGATTCAGAGTGTGAAGGGGGGCCTTTAGGGGTTATGGGGCCCTTGGTGGGGGCTGAGATAGGTAATAAGCAGTTCATCTTTATGGTTGACACAGGTGCCACTAAATCATACATCAGTGAGGGAGACCTTCCGTTGTCGGGTGAACTCCTGACACGTAGGGATTCTTTGGGACTGTTGCAACCGTTCCCTACACAGGAGAGGTAGCTATAAAGAGAGGAGGAAAAGTGGTATGTACACCCCTACTATATTTAGAGTCCTCCCCAGTAAATCTTTTGGGGTGCAACATATTGAGCAAACTGAACATGACCATGTCCTTCACAGACAGTGGGGTAGTATGTGCCACCCCATGTATGTGTGCTTTAAGGGCCATGATGATCATACAGGCCAGAGGAGGAAAGGTGGTGGTTTGTGGCATCCCTGTGGACCCTGACATGTTTGTGTACAGGATTACAGTACTGCTTGATGCTGTGCCCCAAATTGGTAAGGCGTGTTGGCGAGTACCATCAGATTTAATTTTTTGACCAGTGGTGACTTCAGAGCTTGTGGCAAGCATGATACTCCCCCTAGATTTACAGAGTCTGGTTGTGTCAGGTAAAATGATTGTTGTGGTGGGCACAGCCTTTGATGGCTGTGAGTGGCATACTGTACTGTGCATTGACCCAACAGTGTCCCTTAAAGAGGTCTCAGATGCAGACTTGTTTGAAGATCGAGTTTACGGTGGGGAGGTTGTGTTAACTATTTGTATCCGCTGTGAGATTATGGTGCAATACCGCAAAGTGCAGTGGTCATTAATGGCCCCGCCCCCTTTTACTAAAACAAATTTAGAGCAGGTTCCAGAGAGATTATGGACAACTAATGCTCTCGATGTAACGCTCTTGCAGGGGGTGATACCAGACTGAATAACACTTAAACCAGGCTACTAACTATGAACAGCACTTAGGCGTAAGCGCTATATGAATAAGAAATCATTATCATTACTTTCATTATAACATTCCCTTACTAACTTGGGGGAACTAGGTAACACCACAGGGTTTCCATAAGACAGAACAACCTTCCGCTGTATCAAAACAAGAATGTCGCAGTGAAGAATTTAGGTATTTTACTGCCTCTAAAATATGCATACCACATAGCCTAAACAATTGTAAGTTTCTGCTTCTCCCCACCCCAGATAACCTCCACAGTATTCATTCACCCAAATACATTGGTGTTTTCCTGCTCCTTTGAAGTTGTTGTAAATATTCTCTACTTAATGATTGTTAGCCAAATTTACAGTTGTTTGGTCAACATCAAGAGCAAAGATTCCCTTTTTGGTGAAGAGTTTAAAGAGAGACTAAGACGTGCTAACTGGGTAAATAGATAAAAGCTGACACCACCCGCAGGCTTCACTATTTAATTGCGTCAACCAGGTGTCTCTGGGCCACAGGTCTTATTCAGAGATGCAGTTTGAATAGCATGCATGAGAGTAGTTGGTGCAGAGTTCCTTCATTTCCATTAAAGATAAAGCCGGCGTCATCTAAGAGCACTAACTGCACTGTACAACCCTAATTCAGCATACAATCGATAATCTGCAAGGAAGCTCAGTTCTAGGTCGCAGACAAATGTGGCCTAACCTACTAAGTTGTGAGGCATATTTAAATCCCCACACTTCGGCACCATCTAGTAGCACTGCAGGAATCATAGCCTTAAAAACCTTAACAACAGAACGGAGTGAATAACCTCCATTCTTCCTGGACAAATGCTAAGATTGCTCCAAGCTGCGGATGCACTTGAACTTCAATTATGTCAATTTGGGCATTTCAAGACAACTTGTCATCAATGGTAACTCCAAGATAGTTATATTAATGGACCCACTTTCCAGGAAAACCTGGGCCTCATCACAAGTTGGGTGGTAACGCCGGCGGTATTACCGCCGACGGTATTAGCCCTACCGCCAAACCCCCGGCGCTATTAGCGCCGGATCACGGGTTTGGCGGTAATGGAATTCCCCACTGAGCCCATTCGGGAATGCCCCATTCCCCATTGGGCTCAATGGGGAATTTTCACGCCTTACCGCCGGCGGATTTCCAGCTCAGAGCTGGGGAGAAATCCGCCGAAGCCCTGATTTGGCAGACCCTTAAATCCGGCGGTAATAGCACGACTGCCGGATTTAAGGGTTACCGCCAAACTCGTGATGAGGCCCATTGGCCTGGATGAAAGGCCATAATATTGGTCTTTACTACGTTAATAGTAAGGCCGTTTTTACTGGAGTAAGAACTTCAGGGTCTGAGTTGGTGCTGCAAACCTTTCTGGGTGCATTCTAAAAGTATTTAAGTCATCTGCGTAGCCGAGCCACTGTATACGTGCAGATCCCAGTCTGGGGGGATGCGCTTTGTTGTTAAGAAGTTCTGTGGAGAGGTCAGCAAGATAGAGACTAAACAAAGTGGGGGCTAAAATGCACCCCTCTTCTGAGGCCTACAAAGCTTTGCAAAAAGTCAGTTGCATCACCGGACAGGGTTAATCTTGCTTTAACTATATAGTGTTAATTAGTGTGTGGAGCTATGATCATTTGAAGGAGACCGGAAGGCATTCCCCAATTATACAACTTCTGTCACAGGGTTTAACGCTGTAGAGTGTCAAAGGTGGATCTGTAGTTGATGTAAGCTACATATATAGACTGGAAAATGAGAAAAATACTGGGTAGGGCCGACAATTTTTTGTTTTAGGGGGATGAAGCAGTATAGGGACCAACAATGTAGGGTTTGAAAAGAACAAACTGCTTGATTACCCCTTTCCTAGTCTACCTTAAAGAGTGGTCAGTGAGAAGAGACAAAAGGATAGATTATCTAGTTCATCTATCCAAATAGTTGTGCCACCCAAGATGGTGGACGCAATACAAGCATGCTTTCTAGTCTATCAAGCGCATTAATACGTGCTCATGTCATCACTAAACGCCCGTATACACAGGAGCGCTTGAGACCCTCACATTGTACCACGGAGTTCCACCAGCGTGGACATCGTAAGACTGTTGTCTCTCGCAGGACAACACGCGAGAAAAAGGTAACCCCCTTGCTGATGTTTTGATTACGAACTGGGTTAGAAAACAACATAGGCTGTCGCCGCGTGTCCTCAATGTCTCAAATGTTTAAACCTATATGGACCGGGCAGACAATATTTTTTACTCTAAAAAATACAATTGGAATTTTGTTTCTAAACATAGGCAAAGCACAGACAAGACGGATTTTGGCTGTACCCTGAACTGTTGCATGGGGTGACCATCTAGCTCCATAACGGCACGACAACAATTAATAGATCGTTAAGACTCACGCAGGTCAGTACGTGACCCCCCTTTTTAATTTCAATCTGTGAAAGTAGATTCAACTTTTTGCAAAGGATATATAGTAATACATGATATGAATCCTTATTCACAATAGGTTTCGGGCACACAATTGAAGAAGTGCCTAGTAGGATTTAATCTGAATATAAAATCAGAACACGAATGATGGTAAAATTTTCAATCACCATAAAGGAATCAATTTCCTGGTTTTAACTACGACGCTCCAGTCTAACCATATTAAGATCAAAAAGGTCAGTAGAAAGCATGTCTGTAGAAAATAAAAACTTCTACAAAGTATGAAAATTGCCAAAATGTTTTTTTAAAACCCTAGAAATGATTGACTAAAACAGGTTTATGAATTTCTTCTCTTTTTTACTCTTTTAGTTTCCAACTATATTCTGACACTTTGGGGATTTACCTTTAATTTTTTGTCAATCCATTAAAACAACGCACCGTCCTGAAGAGAGCTATAAAGCAAACAGCGGAACACCAGGTAAGGTGTTGACGACATCTGTTCAGCCGAAACATATGTAGACATCCCATAGACACCACAGCAACGTTGTCTTTTTCTCCTAGATGAACTTTTAGCTTTTGCGGTACATTGACAGTTTTCCCCTGCCACAATAGCATGTGGTAACAATTTTGATGTCCTGGTGATAAATGATGAATGTCACTTACTAACACATATATAGACTGTTGATATAACCGCCCTGCGGATTCAACAATGGTTACTAAGGCCAAGACATTGGCATGAGTGCCTGTGCTTTTACGAAAGCTAGTATAATTAGATGGGATGATATTATTTTCCAATGCCCAGCTTTTGACTTCCATAAGTAGGCCTCGTATACTGAGGAGCGTTATGTTGATTTGGCATTTAGTTTGGTCACTCTTTCCATCCTTGCGTGGTCCTATTGGTTCACGCTACGTTTCCTTTTGCTCTTTTTGAACCTTTCCCAGAGCTCCCCATAGAATTCCTCTCTTTGAAGTTTTCATTCTTCATGTCTGTAACCTCAGCCAGAGAATTTGGGAAATTGGTGGGCGTAGCCTTTATTTTCTGAGAGGGCTTGATTTTAAGATCCTTCCCGCTGTCTGTCCCAAAATATTGCAAATATTCTAACCGGTTGAAGAGCTGATGTTTGAGCCATTGGGCCTCATTACGAGTTCGGTGGTAATCCGCCGGCGGGTTGCTGCCAGACTCGTAACACTTTCTGCTGCCTGAGATCCTGGTGCCACCATGCGGCAGAAAGTGTAAGTCCCCATTCCCATAGAATCCCATAGGACACGGAAGCATTGGTACCGTAAAAACTCTGCGGCTGGGTGCCGTGAAGGCTGGCAAGTCAGACCTGTTAGGCGCAACATCCCCGGCCTGCAGACTTGTAGTGTGGCAGTCCGGAAAGGGTGCCACAATTGTAATGAGGCCCATTGTCCAGTCTAGGTAATCCTGTGGAGCCAAGTCCAGGTGAGTTTTCATATGTCAGGCGGCCATATGGGCCACTCCTTTGACCTTTATTCTTCAATATAAATGGCAGGCGCTGGAGGCTTCTTTGGGTGTGTCTTTCGTTCAGAAGATATGTAGAGTATTTGTTTAAGAAAACGTGTGGTTTTGCAGTAGTATGTGTTTGGCCTTGAGTACAATTCCTGATAGCTTGTTACAGCTTCAGATGGTATAGGGCTGTGACGAGGAAAAGAGCAGATGCATGATTTCTTACAGTGATCTTTATTACAATGAGTCTTGCGCCCATAATAATGAGATGCGACTTCTCTCCTAACAACCACTACTGCATAAACGCTGTTTCCATGAACTTAATTATTTTTCATCGGTTTCTTTTTTTTTAGACTTTTATGCTCCATCATGTGTTAGATCCTTAATTTATTAATTTCTACGCAATTTATGTTCTGGTCTCGTTACCTGTTCTTTATTTAAAAAAAATACTTTTATTAAAAGCATATATTCAAGAAACTCCTTTAAATAGTAACACGCTCTTCTAATGACCTTTAGGATTTGTGCACATTTGACATTTTCAACATTTCTAAATGTCACTGAAAATAGTTTTCAAAAGGTGACAGCCCTGGAGCTGAACACTTTGAACTACCTCACCCAACACGTTCACGCGTGTGAAGCTTCTAACATAATTTACATACATATTTTCTAAACGAAACATTTGGAAAATTGTGGTCTTGAGTATTCTTGAGGACTGCTGAGCAGTGACCTTTTTATGGGGGGGCAAAAGGGGCACTTGCCCAGGGCCCCCACCTTGGAGGGGGCTCCCACAAGGGTGCCTGATCAAAAATAAGATTCCAATGTTCACCAGACTTAAATAGCACACGCCAGGAGATTTTGTGGCATGCTGCTGAGGGCTGAGACCGTCTTTTCCTGTAATTGGACCCTCTTTCGAGAAACAGCACCCTTGTTGTATCAGGAGGGCGAATTGGCTCCAAAACACTATGATGTCGAGTATCCTTTTCTAAAGGAATTATATAGGACGGTTCTGCATGCAACCAGTGCATTCCAACGCAATTTTAGTCTGCAGCTTTACAAAAAAATGTGTTTTACTGTGTAGCAAGCATCATGCTAAGAGTTTTTTTAAAAAAAGGTTACGCAAACGTGAATAGTTTACACAGGTAAAAAAAACAAAGATGTGAAAGAAAAATCTAAAAAAAAATAGAGACGACTGGTGATAGTTTTCGAAATTAGACGGAGCACGGATCAAAGGTCACAAGCAGCAGCTTTGTGTGGGAGTCCTGGGGATGGTTTCTTATAAATATCCTATTAAATGCCTACCAAGAGCTCATTTGCTGTTATTAGCAAGAAAGCAGTTGGATATTGTGTGTTGCATTCATTGCTGATTGTGAGACAACGATAAGGGAGAAAGGCCACCAATCCCATTGGCTGAGAGTCTACTTGTTTACTTTCTGATTTCACGGATTCCACTTCCCTGATACACCAGCCTGTCTTTGTTCTTCTGCTATAAGGGGCTGTCAATATATTTAACAACATTAGTGTTATAAAACAATCGTTAACACGCCAGAAACAACTGTTCTTACTGTGTTACGCCTGCCACATATTTAATAATGCTGTTTAATGTTGATTTTCCTGTACTCAGTATAGCATTACTATTCTGCTTTTCGTATACGTCACAGCACCGGTATTTTGTGCTTATGCAAACAGTGGAATAATGGTACAGTTCATCTTCTGCAGATGTCCCAGTTTGTTTGAAAAAGAGAAATGTTGGTTTCTTTGCATTGTGTCTGTGTTCTACCATGTTGTGCATATACCCAGAAAAAATGTAAATGTACAGCAAAACCTTGTTTTGTGGTCCTGTATGTGTTGTGAAGAAGTCCCTTACCCACTTAACCTGTGTGAGGGGGAGACTCGGGGCTAGGCTGTACAGCCTGCTACATGATGTGAGGTCTAGAGGCGCACTGTGGAAGATCCACTGCCTTCCACCCTCCCCGGGCAACTGCTACATTGCTCTCACTGGTCTTACAGCCCCAGAATGTTGTAATGAAATCTGCAGGCCGTTTAAGTCCATGATATGTGTCATCGGACCCGTAAGCAGCAGAGTTCGGAGGAGACACGTGTGATGGCTCCACTCGAAGGACGCAGGGTGTGCATTCCAGTGAGCAGTGTTGTATGTCACCCCTCCTGGGAGCATGGTAGCTCCCAGGACTTGTGTAATGATCACATGGTGGTAACCATGTGACCAAGCTAATAAAAGTGGTGAGTCGCTTCCGGCTCGTCAGTCGAGCCAGAACTGACTCTGGCGTGTTTACTGATAGCACCATGCTGGTGCCACGCTGTCTGCCGAAGGCCTACAAGCATGGCCCGGCATCCGGACAGTGCCCCGGCTGGGCAACACTGTCCCACTGTCTTTGTAATTCCTTGTGATCAGGGTCATGGTTGCATCCTCGACCTGGGTGCCCCCACCGCCGAGACAGCTGTGTGTTGGGTGCCCCCAGCCAAGGTATGTAGCTCCGGTGCTCCGGATGCTGCAGGGTGCCCGCTGCGGTCCGCCATCCTTGGTATGTGACTCCGGTGATCTGGATGCTGTAGGGTGCCCTCTACGGTCCGCCTTCTGCATGCCAGCAGACCGGGTGTCTGCCTGGTGACCCAGGCAGTTTCAGGACGGTGGGCCGGCCTTTGAGAGGCTTGGTCCACTTTGAGAGGAAAGCCGGTAAAAGTGACTTATACCCACCTGGGCTTGTGAAACCCTGGCGTCCCAGCAATCCCTGTTTGGGAACATAATTGTACCTAGTTGCAAGTCTTTACTGAAAGCCCAGCCCAGGCAGAGGCGAGGGACTTGTGTAAAAGCCCACACTGGGAGAATAGTAGTGTGGCAGCTTGGAGTAGTGTTGCAGAAAGTGCAGGAGTTCAAGGTGCAGGAGGATTTTGAGGTGCAGCCGGAGGGAAGGACGCAGGAGAGGTTGGAGGCTGTGAACACTGAGGAGTGAGGAGGAGAGGAGAAAGCAGAGGAGGCAGCAGGAGGCGAAGGTGAAAATAGTAAACTACCAGGATAGAAGAGAGGCATTCCCCCACCAATTGTTTACTGTAACAAGACGCCTGAGAAAGGCCAGCAAGGGAGACATTCCCCCAACGGTTGTGAACTGTAACAGGAAGCCTGAAAAGGGCAACGATAAGGGAGGCATTCCCCCAGCTGTTGTGAATTGTACTAAGAAGTTTGAGAAAGACCAGGGGAAGGAAGTAATTCCCCCTTGTGTTGTAAACTGTGAAAGTAAGATCCAAGAAAGTCTGAGAACAGAGCTAAGGAAGGCCAAGGGAATGGAGTAATTTCCCTGACATTGTAAAAACGTGAAGACAAGTGAAGAGAGAGACCAGGGGAAAGGAGTCATTCCCCCTGCATGTGTGCAAAGGAAAATATTGATAGCCAGACACCTGGAGAAGGGGGTCATTCCCTTGGAAATTGAGTTTACAAGATACCTGGAGAAGGGATGCAGTCTCCGACAACCCAGTAGTGAAAAGTATCTATGGGCAATTAGGAATGTTGATGTTTGAGCTGGAACCCTTTTGAGTTGAACTGAGAACTTTGCTGCTTGTTTGACATTTCAACCTGGAACCTTGTTGTGTATCTTCAAAATGGATTCATACCCGAGGAAGGAAGCCAATTCCTCAGGTAAAAGTCCCATCTAAAATTGGAACTGTGATCCATAGTCCAGAAGAAGGGAGTCATTCTTCTGGACCAAGAAGATCCACTACCTCTTTAGTTTAGTTACAAATGCAAGGGACAAAAGCAGGGTTTCGATACAGGACGGTGTACTCTTGATTTACACAGGAATCCTGACTGAATCCTTAGAATTTTAATTGAGGTACTGAAACCCCTCTTAGAGTTAGGGAGAGGTAGGTGTTCTCTTTATTTTCGTATGCAATAAAAGTTAATGCCAACAAACAGGCCACCTGTGTGCCTGTTTCCTCCTTCTACACCCGTACAGTGTCTAATAAACAAAAAAGGTTCAGAATCAGTTTGTGAATTGCTATTGCATGTGTCACACAAACCTAAATACAATAAAGCATCTTTCACATTTCTACAGTGATCTTAGAAAAAATTGTGGATTTATATGGTCCTTTCTCCTGGCCATCTCCATCGAGTGGACTACGTAATCCAGTACTTGCCCAACACCAGCCCTGAGTTTTTTTTTTGTGCCATCTGGCTTTTTCCCCCAAATAGTTTGCTCCGGCAGAGGGGCCCCCCCAGACCTCTCTGCTCAAGGTCACGTTTTTACAATATCAGAGGAATTACTCCATTCCCTTGGCCTTCCTTAGCTCTGTTCTCAGACTTTCTTGGATCTTACTTTCACAGTTTACAACACAAGGTGGAATTACTTCCTTCCCCTGGTCTTTCTCAAACTTCTTAGTACAATTCACAACAGCTGGGGGAATGCCTCCCTTATCGTTGCCCTTTTCAGGCTTCTTATTACAGTTCACAACCGTTGGGGGAATGTCGCCCTTGCTGGCCTTTCTCAGGCGTCTTGTTACAGTAAACAATTGGTGGGGGAATGCCTCTCTTCCCCTGGCCCTTCTCAGGCTTTGGAAGACCTGGTTTACTTTCCTGCCAGGTACTGCCATGAAGACGATTACTGACAAGAAGTTCTTCTGGTTTTTGGCAGACCTGGTTCACTCTCCTGCCAGGTACTGCCACTAATAAGATGACTGGCAAAAGTTCCTCTGGGTTGTGGTAGACCTCGCTCACTTTCCTGCAAGGTACTACCACGTATTTGGGTTTCTTTCCCAGGGGTTCCCTTCTCACACCAGCGTAGTACATGTGGAGTTTCCCACAGCTCCCTTGCACCCTTGCCAACCATCCCAGAATCCCAGATGCCTTTAGGGTTCTTGCTGGCTTCCTCTGGTTGATTTCGGACTCTCCTAGCTTCGGTCTTCCCCTGGCTTCTCTGGCTTTCCGGCGAGCTGCAGTGTTTCCACAGTGTGCCTCTTCCTTCCGCATGCGCATTATGGCTTGCGCACACAAACCAGGTTCTTCTCGCGCCCGGACCTTCTTCTGGCCAGGCATCCGCCCTGTTCCTCTCCATTGGAGCGAACAGGGACGTCTCGGTTCCCTCGTTGCTGCCGCACTCGCTGGCTTCTTCCCAGTGATCCGCTGAACCGCTTCCTCACTCGTGGTTCCTCCAGGCGGGCCTTCACAAAGGTAAGTCCTTCATTGTTTTTTTAGGTTTGAATTATCAAAACAACTAGAACGTATGTGTACATTCTCTTGAGGACTCCTCACTGCTCTGCATGTCCTCCTCTTCCCAGTACCTTACTGGAAGATCTCTCTATAGTCACCCCTGCTTTTCCTCATCCCATTATCTTCTAGGGAGATCTTCCTACGGTCAACCCTATTCTTCCTTGTCCCAGTAGCTTCCAGATTACTAATGTTAAAGAAACAAATGGAACTATGGGGTACAGAAGGTTGAGTGAAGAGTTAGGAGGATGTGTAGGAGGTGAGTGGAGGTAATGAAGGATGGGCATATTGTGTTTCCCTTGGATGGTCGTTGCCATACGGCCTGGTGGGTGGGCCCCCTCGGACTTCAAAAATAAATAGTTTCTTTTTTAAGTCCTTCTGCCTTCATAAAGAACTTATTTCTGTTACGGAAACTCTCAGCTCTTGGTGCCATTGGTTACACCCAATAAGTCCAGGAACAGACCCACAGAGATGTCTAATACCCGAGATTGGGTATTGGTGCACAATCTCCGTAGTACATCCACCTCTACACTGGTATACCCATGGTTGGTATTATTACCAAATGTGGCACTTAGGCTGGACAAACAACCAAGAACTGTTAAATAGTGCAGGACTTTTAAAAATGTCATGGCTACTAAATTCTCTGCAACCCTGACTACCAAACTAGACTCTCTGGAATCCTTTGACAACCCCACAGACCTGGTATTGGATCTCTCAATTGCCATCTCCTCCACTATTGAGGTTCTTGTACCAGACAAAAACGAAGAAAATCAAACCCGAAAATATAAAGAATTCCTGGTTTAATGATAACATCATCCAGGCCATAAAAGAGAAAAGAGCCATGGAGCAGGAGTGGCGAAAGAATCCCTGGTCCCATACCCCAAGCAAGTACAAGGAATCTGTGCAAAAATGTAAACACGCCATCATGGAGGCCAAAACCAAGAACTATAATTTGAGAATTACCAATGTAAGATCTAGCTCTAGTGAGCTCTTTAAAATTCTCAGAGTTTGAGGGTAAACATCCTGCCTTCCCTCCTACCATTAGGGATACAACTTGGTGTTAGGAGGTGCAGAATGAGTTCATTAATAAAATCATCGACCATCAGCGAGTGATTACTGATCGTCAACTTAGCCTCAAAAGCTCTAATGTGGATGCTGAAGCATCACATACTCCTGTTCCTCCACCACCAACCTGCCATCGCCCAAGTTTGAATTCAAACAGTGCACTGAAGCAGAAATGTTTGCCATAGTTTCCAAACTAAAACCAACCTCATGCCTGGGTGATATTTGTCCAGCTAACATCTTTAAAGAGTCTTTTCAATTAGCTTGTTGTATGGACCATCAAGATGATGAACATCTCCTTTGGGGATGGCATAGTTCCATCTTCTTTGAAGGAGGCATGGATCATGTCATTATTTAAGCAATAGAACCTGAGCGGCGGGGGCATTACTGACTCAGGTAATGCCCCGGGGCCCATAGGTAAGGACCAAAGGGTTCTATTGCTATTAGTATCCCGGCCTGCAGAATTTGCGTGACCGGGGTACTAAAAGCAATTTTTTTCTGTCCCGAAACGCTGCAGCGTTTCAACGCTGCAGAGTTTTGGGACAGAAAAATAAAACGACCAAGAAAATGGCTGCCGCCATGGAAAGGGAAAACGGAGTCCGTTTTCCCTTTCCATGGCGGCCATCGGGAGTGTTCCCAGCGCGTCCGCTCCCAAACAAGGATAAAAAAAAGGTAATTGGGGTTGGGAGGGCGGGAGTGGGACGGGGGAAAAAAAAAATAAGTACCTGCGTCCCCGGCGGGGGACGAGGGAAGCCCCCACCCGTGTGGAGGTGCAGAGCAGGGATGGCCCCGCTCCGAGTCTCCACACGGCTGGAGGCTTCCCTCGTCCCCCGCCAGGGTCGCAGGATCAAGAAGGTAAGTTGGGGGGGAGGGAGAGGAGGGAAGAGAAGGGAAAAATAAAAAAATAAAAAAAGACTTACCCGAGTCCCCGGTAGGGGGCGAAGGCAGCCTCTCAGCCGCGGGGAGGCTCGGAGCAGGGATGGCCCCGCTTCGAGCCTCCTCATTGGCTGAGGGGCTGCTACGCCCCCTTCCGGGGACAAAGGCCGTGGAATCCCAACAGAGGGATTCCCGGCCGGGTAGGGACCTGGCGAGAGCCAATCAGAATGCTTGTTGCATTCTGATTGTCTCTCGCCGGGGTACTATAAAGAATAGTACCCTGGACCCTTCACTGGCTAAAAACTACCGACCAATAACAAATGTCCTGTACCTTCTTAAAATCCTAAAAAGAGTTGCATACCTACAGCTCTAGGAATTTGTAGAGAGTAACAAGATCGAAGGTACCTAACAATCAGGATTTAGAGCCCGGTATGGGACGGAAACAGCTCTACTGGATCTCAAGCCAAATATTGCAGGCATTGTGGAAAGGGACCATTTTGCCCTCCTGATGTTATTGGACCTCTCAACGGCCTTCAATCTCTTCAAACACAATCTTTTGTGAGACAGACTCAAAGGCCTTGCATGTTGCTCTAGGAGGGCCACACAATGGATCCAATTCTTTTTGGGCCCAAGAACACCTAGAGTGGCTTTCGAGAATGCTCAGGCACTGCCAACTATTACCACCTGCAGAGTTCTGCAAGGATCGTGGATATCACCCACCTTGTTCAATATATATATCAGGCCATTACTTGACCTCCTGGATAGCCTCGGTGTACAATATACAAACTATGCTGATGACACCAAGGTTCTCCTTGAGTTGTCAGGTAATTACTCAGAAGGCTACAAGGCCTCGAATGAGGTGTACACTGCCATCCAATCCTGGATGGCATTAAACTCCCTTGCCCTCAACAATGAAAAGACAGCTGCTCATTGTTACCTCGGGCTCTCGGTTAAAGAAATGAGACCCTTTGTATACATTCCTTACCATCATGGGTACTAAGATCTCTATGGCTGGATGTGTGATGACTCTGGGGATGTATGTGGACGCTGAGTTATCTATGAAGCAGCAGGTCTCTCATACTCAATTCTCTTGTGTACTGTCAATAGGTTACTGCTCCAAATAAGGGCTTATTTGTCTCTCGGTAACAGATCTCTACTGGTCACTGCCCTGGTGAATATCAGGCTTGACTATTGCAATAGTCTTCTGATTTGAACTTTCCAACCTACATTCCATCCAAAACACACAAAATGGTGCGCAGCATTGAGAGCAAGTTATGGCTTGTCAAAACGAGACCATGTGAGCTCATCTAGACGGGCCCTCCATTGGCTACCTGTCAAGCATAGGATCACTCATAAAGTGCTCTCACTAACATATAAATGCTGGACCGCTACTGCTCCCCAATACCTGACTGATCGCTTGATTGTCGATTTGTCGATCAGCCGAGGCCTAATTTGCGCTCTTGCGACAATCATAAATTGATGCAACCACGTTTGTAACTAATGAAATTTGGTGGAGCAAGCTTCGATGCACAAGCATCCAGGGAGTGGAACGCCCTTCCTCTCTCTTTGAGGGCATCCTTGTCCCTGGTAGAATTTAAAACATCCATTAAAACCCGCATGTTCAACCTAAAACCCGGCTGAAGAGCTAAGCTTGCCTCCCTCCTGTCCTCTACTGTCTGACTGTTAGGCTTCTTGTTTCCCACCCGTTGTGTCCCAACGTTGTGTCCCATGTGACCCTGAGGCCCATGGACATGCGGCACGTAAAAAAAAATATATATAACAATGATTGGTCCCGTAATGGAAATCATTTCTTTATGAAGGCAGAGTGACTTCAAAAAGAAACTATTTCTTTTTGAAGTCATAGGGGTCCCCTGCACACCATGACATGGTGGCCTGGAGCTCCATGAGGGATCCAGCGTTCCTGCTGCAGGGAGCTGGAGGCCTCGTTCCTTGTCCTGGATCAATGGATTCAAAGGTAAGAAAATGTATTTTGTGTAGATGTGTGTGCGTGCATGTAAGTGTGTATACGTCTATAATGTAATGTGTGTGAGTGAGTGCATGATGTATGGGTGGCTGCCTGGGTGTGCGTGTGTGAGTGTATGGTAAAAGGATGCACATGTAAATGTATGGGTGACTAGGTGTGCATGTGTGAGTGTATGGTGAATGCTCTGATTACTTTCCGGTAATATGTATTACTCCTAGTCCTACTCTTCCTCGTCACAGTACTTGTATATGAGGCATGTTGCCTCATACACAAATACTGGGGTGAGGTAGAGGGATGTGGATGTAATGCCTGGATTAGGTATCGTTAATCTTCATTACTCCTAATCCCATTCTTCCTCATCCGAGTATTTACCCATGAGGCAAGGTGCCTCATAGGTAAGTACTGGGATGAGGCACGTGGAGGTAATGGTGAGTGCTTGTGTTTAATAAGTACTGGGATGAGGTACGTGGAGGTAATGGTGAGTGCTTGTGTTTAATGCCTGAGTTACTTATTGGTAATCTTCATTACTCCTAGCCCTACTCTTCCTCATCGCAGTACTTGTTAATGAGGCATATTGCCTCATAGACAAGTACTAGGACAAGGTACAGGGGCGTGGATGTAATGGCTGGTTTAGTTACCTGTAATCTTCATTATCAGAATCCCACTCTTCCTTTTCCCAGTACTTACCTATGAGGCAAGGTACCTCGTAGGTAAGTACTGTAAGGAGCGCATGGTATCAAAGTAAGACAGACACAAGTGATCACAGTTGAAGGGTGTTTATTGAACTTCATCAGCAGTGTGAAAAACGCCTATCTAAACCTAAATCTAAGATGGGAGCAAACTACGACCATCAAATAATAATAATACAGTCCTAGTGGAGTCTAGTCAAATGAAAAGGGCCTATACTAAAATAAACCTATTGCCAATCCTTACCGCTATGCTACAAAATAGTGTGGGATAATGTTCACAAAAAGAAAGAAGTGTTCACAAAATGATAAGTCAGGATGTTTTAGGCTGTTGGCCTCCCTTCCCCACGTTTTTAGCACGGGACATGGCGGGTCACTCGAGCACAGCACACTCATTGGCTTCTTCGGCACAAGGTCACAGTTCCTTTTTCCAACATCAGGGCTTTCGCTGCCCAAGTCTCTTTTACTCAAAGTTTCTTTCATCAGAGGGCCTGATGCATCAAAACAACAAAGAAAAGTTCCTTTCAAATATTCAAACCGGGGCGCTTTACTCTTCTCCCGGATCCCCCTCACCCGGGCTCAGATCCTTCTTTCACAATTAGTCTCCCTCAGCCGGGTACAGACCAACTTTAACTCGCAGGCATCCCTCAGTCAGGTTCACAATTGCCACAACAATATCTTCACGGGTGAGTTTTATTGTTCACATCAGATCCCCCTCTTCCGAGCTCAGATCCCCTTTTTACCAATTAGTCCCCCTCTTCCGGTCTCAGACCAATTTCAGTTCAAAGACAATCGAAGGCTTTCAAATGTGCACAGGATTTAACTTACCCCCTGCATGACCACTTTGAATTCACCATTCAATATTTACATGCTTTGGGGGGTGTACCGAACCGAGACCTTTGAGTGAGCACCCACGTGGCACCGGACCACTCTGTATCTGGTACCTAACTTTCTTTCTTAAAGTTCAATCGCACACAAGTTCTTTGTTCATACAATGTTGCTGCCTGCAACCTTGAGCATAACACAGTTTGGTCTGCTATTAGTTTCTTCCGTCTCACTGGCTGTGCTGAACTCGTTGGCGTTGCTTTGCTGTCAGACTCAAGGACAGTACCACAGTGGCAATCGCTTCTCCCTGCCTTGGCTATCAATGCAGGGGGGCCCTCTGTACACATGCTACACCGTTCGTCAGCTGTGATTCCTGGTCTTGTTTCTTTTTCTTGAGGCTACTTGAAAGTCGCAATCCTTTTGTGAAAAGGACAAGGGTAACTCCCTCCTTGTCGTCCTCTTTGGCCTTGCCGCTTTTTTCCTCGGTTTATAATGCCATCCTGGAATAGCTGTTTCCTTGTGTGTTTGGTCTTGCTCAGAGTGTGCTTTCATGCTCCGCCTTTTATCCGTGTGAGGAAGTGTGATGGAAGTCAGGTGTATGTAATTATCAGTAATTGTCTGACTCTGCCTGACCCTTGCCTGGGGACATATCAGTTATACGGCTCTGGTGTTAGTCCGTTGTCACTCATGATGGATTGTCTGTGAGAAAGTGTTTGTGTCAGAAAGGGGGGTGGGTTTGAGTTTCTAAGTATCCTACCTAGTAGGATGGGGAAATGGTGTCATAAGGAAGGGGATACCGCGTCTCACCCTTTTGTGTCCCAGTTCCCCTCCCCAAAGAACTCCCATCTAGGTGATCCTCCTGCACTGGTCCACCCCAGGAACTGGATCCAATAGCGATGGCTGTGTCCTGGCCACCTGGATGACAGATTCCCAGGGTCTAGCTGGTTAGATACCTTCAGGTTTCTCACAGTACTGGGAGGAGGAAGAGGGACGTGGAGGTAATTCTGAGCTGAGGAGCTGATTTCGGCAGTTGGGGTGGTAATCTAGGCCAGCCCAGAATGTTGCTGAATCTGTGATTTCTTGCCAAGCATGGGGGGTGGGGCACAGCAAGGGTCGCAGGGTGGAGGGGGGAATGTTGTGCTACGCCACTGGGATCGAGAGTGGGAAGAGAATAGAGCAGAACCAATCCCAACCATATTGAATAATCAGATACACTGTAAAAACACACATAGTGCTGCAGGAAGTGTCACAGTCCAGTCTACTTGCCACGAGAGGGAGGCAAGAAGCTAGGAGAGCTGCTCCCAGAGAGATCTGAAAGCCTGCCGAGGGTTGTAGCTCAAACACTGGCTGAGACTAGCTGCAGGTTCAGGAAGAGGGCTGCTCACTGGCAGAGACAAGAACTAAAGGGAGAGTTAAAGACAATTCCTTTCTCAGGGCTCTAAATCTGAACTTTAAAGGACCTGGAGACAGTGAAAAAGCACCTTCAGAAGACCTTGCCTGAGGAGGGTGACCCATGGCTGAAAATATTTCAGCCTGACAACCATAAGCAAGGTTGAAGAAATACATGTTTTCAAGAGTGGGTTACAAGGCATCATAGTTAGCCCAGGAGGGTTATCCGTGACTAGAGGTGAATATCTATGTCTAAGCCCACGTATTCCCTTCTCTCTAAGCGAGGAGAAAGGCAATGCTTGTTGGTATGAGCGTCTCACCAGGTATCTTTGGCCCAAGAGGGTGACACAAGAGTAGAGGGTTGGAATATCCAGACAAGTGTACTAAAGTAAGGTGGAGAAGAGCTTGCTGGTAGCAAAGTCCAGAAAGGAACAGGGTGCTATAGTCGAGGAACTAAGGTCAAGAAGCGAACTGGGAGGTTGGGGAGGGGGATAATATTCCTGGGACTGTATGTCTGAGCCAGGATGTGAGGTGGGTGCTATAACCCTGATACGTTGTGCTAGATTCTGGAATTGTAAAAGGACTGGTGGTTCCTTTGGTAAGCCCTGAGTAAACCCATCCTGAGCGTTTTCTTATCGATATTCTTGTTTTGTTACCTTAGTCCCGTAGGCGTTTGGCCACCCCATGCTTGTGACTTGCAAATAACGTTTCTGAACTGCATTTCTGACTCATGTGTTATGTTGCTCCTATGCTACACCAATTCATGTGAAACATTAGAGTGTTGCAGGAGGAGTGTCCAATTAAATAAACAAACAAAATGAGCATTTGTTTCCGTGTTTAGGAATGCGTCTAGGAATGCGAACATGTATTCGTTCTGTAATAAAATCATAAAGTTCTGTGTGCAAATGATTCCATTTATATGGTCATCTGTTATGTGAGATGTGACATCATGAGCTGTGCATGGTTGGAGGGAGATCATGAGCTGTGCATGATTGGAGGGAGATCATGAGCTGTGCGTGATTGGAGGGAGATCATGAGCTGTGCGTGATTGGAGGGAGTTATCATTGCATTGTAAACCAGAACTGGTAAATTCATTTGTTTTTAGGTCATGCACTTTAAACAAGAGCTGCTTAAACTAAAGTGTTTTCAGTGAATAGGTTTTTATATCATAGTGTCACAGTTGCAATACCATATTTTCATATTCCCTAACTTTTAACCTTTTCCACGAAAGTTCACCAAATTTGACAAAAAACAAATTTGGTCACTCACATTTCGAATTTAGTGAAATATGCTGTACATTTTTATGTTTCAGAAGCAGATTTGTAAAATATGTTTTTGGGATTGGGTGCTCTAACGACTGTGACGGGGCCATGGGAGTCTAGGGACCCCTGTCAATCACGGCCTACACAGGCTATGCCAGAGGCAGATCTACCCCAGAGGTGGTGTGGGGAAGTTGCGGGGGGCCCCTTTTCCCCAACTTTCCAATATGCAAGGACCCATGCTTGAACATTGTCGTCTCTGCCCCAATGCCAATCGGCCTCTGTCCTGACCAGGTATCTTTTTTCAGTTTTTTCAGATGGCTCCCACAAACTGCAGCTATCAGCCTACACCAGATTCCTTACAAATCTGGGATTTATCATGGATCCTGGGAAGCAGCACAACATAAAGAAAAACAACTGGGACTACAAGTTCCAGAATGCACCTGGTCTGCACGGACCTGGCCTTCATCAGGAGGAACAGACTGGTTACTAATATAGGCACTCCCCTTGCGAAGCTGAATAGGGGAACAAACACCTACACCACTAAACCCAGATTGGTGGTAGGGGACCAGTGGCGCAGCAGCAGAGAAGCTGGAACCAGCAGGGCGCTGCCTAGCACTAGGGAAGACCAAGGAACCCTCCCCCAAACCTTTGCAGACAGAATTTCTTGATCCAGGAGGGAAACAGCAAACAAATGACCCCAGTGACCAAATGGACCTCGTGGCAAAGATGGAGTCTGGAAAGGGGACGTACCTAGGGGTATTTTTGAAGACTTTAAGGTGAAGCCTAGACCCTGGGGTGATTCTAAGTTCTAGACAGGAAAGGGCAGACTATAAAGTCCCATCAGAGTCAGTTGCAACTGAGAGGTGTATGGGTTAGGGCAGAGAGAAGCTACGGGATAACCTAACATAGTAGGTGTATTTGTAAAGTGCACGTTCAACCCCGAAAGGTCATCTTGGTGCTAATAACAGATGTTTATTATTACCAAACGTAATGGTACCCACCCGGATTCGAACCTGTGATTATGAGGTCAAACACAGGCCCCAGTAGTGGATGCATTAGTCCACTGAGCCACAGACAGCGCATGACCACCATACCAGAGACGATGGTGTAGAACCTGGAGGAGAAGTTGGAGTGGTACAGAGAAAGAAGGTGTCATGGGTGAGAAAGTGGTACCAATGTGGTGTTATTGAGCAGTTGCAGGTATGATATGGTATGGTAATGTTTATTATACACAGGCAAGTGTTTCAAAGCACTCAAGGAGGGAAGGAACACAGGGAAAAACAACAGTCGCTCAGAGACCTTGAAATTCTGAGACGATAATGGTCTGCACAGGCAGATTAAGTGAGTATTATACATTTAACAGTTTAGATACAGCATATAGGCCTGCTGGCGATTCTGCCTTTTTTCCAAGTACACATTGAGGGGTGAAGACAAGGGAGAACAGACAAAACGATCTTCAGGCAGGGCTGTATACAGACCGTACAAGTGTGGGAGGAGAAGGGAGGGGCAGGGTACCAAGTGCGCTCAGTCAGTAGAGACTGGTGAAGTGCGGAGAGAGAGCTCTCAAGATTTTATTACAAGTGCAGTGGGGCATAGGGCCTTGCAGCAACTGCAGAAGAAGTGGCAGGGGTGCCTGGGACCTGTGGGACTCTGAGGACGGCCAGTCAATAAGCTGTATGGAAGGAGGGAGAGAAGGAAGAGCAGAGAGCTAAGTTAACAGGGCAGGGGGAGAGAGAAGGAAGAGGAGAAGAGCAAGGTCTTCAAGAGTTTCCGGAACTTGAGAATTTCAGGCTCAAGACAGAGGGTGACAGAGAGGCTGTTCCAAAGTGAGGCACCTGCGGAGGAAAGGGATCTCCCTCCAAATCTCTGCTTGGAGAACTGGCAAACTCACAGAAGTTTGGAGGTAGAAGAGCGTGGAGGGCATCGAGAGGGGCAGTATTTAGGAAGGCAACGTTGAAGGTAAGTAGGTCCCAGGCCCCAGAAAGCCTTGTGGAAATGCAGAGGGTCTTGAATTTGATCCTTGCAGCCACGGTGAGCCAGTGAAGGGATTTCAGCGCCAGAGAGATGTGGTCCCTGGGCTTGAGGCCAAGGATAAGTCTTGCAGTTCTTTTCTGGATGAGTTGAAGGGGGTGCAGGGAGGAAGCGGAAGGTTGAGGAAGAGGCTGTTGCAGTTGTCCAGCCTGGAGAGAACTAGGGCTCTGGAGACAGTGAGCCACTGAGGGAAAGTGAGAAAAGGATGAGGTGAAGTTGATAGTTAGACTTTTTTGAAATGTCAGAAATGTGAGAGGAGAAGGAGAGAGTGGAGTCGAAGATGACCCCCAAGGTTTTTGGCCTCACAGGTGGGTGTAGGCGCAGGGCCAAGGGAGGCCGGCCAGAGTGAGAGGGGGAAAGTGGGAGCAGGCGTCCCAATGCGAAAAATCTGTTTTACTGGCATTGAGACAAAGGTTGTTTGCAGCACATCATGGCTGATTAGCGGACAGACAGTCGGGTATGAGTGAGGAGGAGGCGGCTGCGGGTAGCCTGAAGGATAGCTGCGTGTCATCCGCATAACACTAGAAATTAGAGGTGAAAGTGGCAATCACACGTGCCAAGGCAGCCATGTAGATGTTGAAGAACCAGGGGGATAGGTTAGAACCCTGGCTGGGGAACGCCGCAGGTTGAGCGAGTGATAGTTGAGAGAAAGGCACCAAGTTCGACCTGGGATGGGCGGTCAGAGAGAAAAGAGGTTAACCAAGCCAGAGCCTGACCAGTGATTCCCAAGGCGTCACGAAGCCGTGCAATCAGGATATTGTGGTTAACCATGTCAAACGCAGAGGAGAGATCAAGGAGAATGAGGACAGAGGGAGTGTTAGTGTCAAGATTTGAGAGTAGGTCTTCATGGGTGTTCAGAAGAGCAGTTTCCGTGCCTCTGGATGCTCTAAAGCCAGACTGATGGTCGTGGAAACAACTGATTAATTCCGTGTGGAGGTTTAGCTGAGAGATAGCTAGCTTCTTCAGGAGTTTGCCCAGGAAAGGAGTGATAAAAATCGGGCGATAGTTTGACAGAATGGTAGGGTCAGCAGATGGTTTCTTGAGAAGAGGGTGCACAAGGGAGTGTTTGAGAACAGTTGGAAAAACCCCAGTGCAAAAGGAGAGGTTGCAAAGGTCATCCAAGGCTGGTGCGAGGTAGTCAATGTTGTCCTTGATGGTTTTGGAAGGGCAGGGGTCAACTTGCTTGGATGAGGCCTTCATAGATCGGACTTGTCTGGTGACCTCACCAGGTGTGATGGGAGAGAGAGAGGAGAGTTGAAGTGGAGGCGGGGCCAAGGGAGGAACAGGAGCTGGTGTGTGCTGTGGTGTGGGGGGAAGGGAGGAGAGGATGTCATGGGTTTTGTGGTGAAGTGTGCGGCCAGGGCCGAGCAGAGGTCCTGGGTGGGAGTGACAGAGAAGGAGGCTGCTGCAGGATCGGCCAGTTCCTTGCAGACTTCGAAAAGTTTGGCTGTGTTGTTTGATGCCGCGGAGATGCAGGCTTGAATAAAGACTCTTTTCTTGGAGCGGACGCACAGTCAATATTGCCTTTGAAGGAGGCTGCAGGCAATTTGTCAGATGGTCCACAAGACGAATTCCATTTCCTCTCAGCTGCCCTGCGCTTGCGTTTAAGGGCAGCCAGGTCAGAGTGGTACCAAGAGTTGCACTATTTGGAAGGCTTCAGTCGGACCCTCATGAGAGGGGCAGGAATATCACGAGTGTTGGAGATAGAGAGATTAAGGGCAATAAGGGCTGTGTCAGGGTGGGAGTCAGCCACAGGACAGGGCGGAGGAGAGTAGATGGAGGCAAAGGCAGTCATGTAACTTTTTCCATAGGTCTGGTGATCTTGAAGCCCAGTGAGTTGCTGTCAGAATAGCGGAGAGCTTCAGGTGAGTTGATAGAAGAGATTGGTGAGTCCAAGAGAGAGAGGTGGGGAGAGGGATATAGAGTGGGATGTCAGTGGAGATGAGAGCATCCAACGTGTGGACCCGCAGTATGAGTGGAGCCAAAGGGAAGAATAGAGAGGGAGAGAGTCGCGTAGGTTTGCGGAAAGGTCCAGACAAGTCAGGAGAGTCAAGGGGGATGTTGAGGTCAACCAACAGGAGGACTTGCGATGAGGATGCGAGGAGAGAAGAGGCGAGGACGGCCCATTCCGAGAGGAAGAGAGTGAGCTGTCCAGGAGGCTGATAGAGGGTGGCCATGAGGAGAGAAAATTTAGGAGAGAGTGAGAGCCTGCAGGCTAGGCACTCAAAAGAGGAGTAAGTCTGAATAGACATAATAGACACGGATATCCATTCAGGGAAGAGCAGTGGTACTCCACCACCTGCCTTCTTCAGCCTGGGTGCAGAAAGAATTTTGTAGCCTTCAGGGAGGAGAGTGTCAAAGCTTGTGACAAAGCTGTTCTTGAACCATGTTTCAGTGAGGCCGAGCACATCAAGATCCATGAGTTCGAGGAGGTTGCAGATACCAGTTGAGTGTTTAACAGCAGAGCGATTGTTAAGGGTGGCAATGTGGAGTAGCTAGCCATCATTAAAGGTCTTAATGGGACGGTGGTCCCCCCTGAGGGTGGCAAGAGGGCCAGAGAGATAATAGTGGATGGAGGAGGAGTCAAGGCCGACAAGGGTCCAGGTACAGAAGGGCAAGGCCCAGGCAACTGAACAGAGGTGGCAGAAGGTGTAGTGGGTAAGGGGGCCTGTGTAGAGATGGAGGAAGGCACAGTGGGCAAATGAGCCCGGCTGGAAGGGGTAAGATTAGATAGGTGGGGGAGGAGCCTATCAAATAGGAGAAGGTTGGGTTGAGGACCCTGAATTATGATGGTTCCGTTGAAATAGACATTAATGATGACTCTGGAAATGGTGAAGAGGTCAAGGAGGACCTCCCAGCGAGTGCCACCATGAATGGGAGAAGAGGCGATAGGAGAAAGAAGACCGAGCATGTAGTGAGTCCATAGGTCAGGTGAGTTTACGAAGAAGAGGATGTCAGTGACAGTCTCTCTGGCGGAAGCCTTGACATAGGTGTCTGCAATACGAAGGCCTGGGTTGGAGCTCACAGTGTCCTTCTTAAGTTTCTTCTGGCCAGATTTAGTGATAGGAGAAGGAGAGATGACCGTGAAACAGTTGGAGAGTATAGGAGAGGTAGAAAGCGACATGCTAGGCAGAAGAGGGGGGGCACTTGCCAGACTGAGCTCTAATGCACTTGGAGTAGGGGGGGCAGAGGTAGATGCGTTTTGTGAGAGCACAAACAACCGCAAGCACAAAGTCAGTTATCCAGCAGGGCAGGTGAAATGCAGCACACTAGACAGGCTAAATTCGACTTTAAGGGTGCAGGAGAGGACCCCCAGAGACCCAGCAAGACCCGGCCAGACAGCGGACAGGGTGCAGACAGGGCCTTAGGAGTGGGCCTTGGTGAGGGGGCGGCTGAACCCTGCCGGTCCCCGATTGGCCAGAAAAGAACTTAGCAGCCAATAATAGCGCAGGAAAGCAGAGGGCACACAAAACATCTGAGCAGGGTGGCCGTGTTGGAAGCACTGCATGGTGGATGAAGATGCAGGTGAAAAAAAGGCACATAGGCTCTGCTTCTGAGGGCAGCAGGATGGTGAAAAAGGCAGCCAAATAGCACGATTTCAATGCGCTGTAATTGCAGAGCATCAGGAAGTAAAAATATTCATTTTTTTCTAAAATGCTTCGTTGGTAACAGAAGGTGCAGTACTCAGTACTAAGTGCGCCTACCTGGTGAGTGAGGCTGGAGCAGCCAGGCAACGCCAATACTCCTCGGTATGCAGCTGGAAGATGGGAGACAGCCAGTCCACACACTCCGTAGTGTAGAAAGTTAACTTTGGAGGGAGAGCAGGAGGCAGGTGGAGTAGTTGCAGGTGATCTTGAAGGGAGACTAGGAGGCGAGTTTAGGGTAGGAGAGAGAGAAGAGGCAAGTAAGAGCCAGGAGGGCGAAGGGGAGTAAAGGCAAGGTGGCATTGGGAGGATTGAGATTTGGAGGGAAGCAGATCGGACTACAAGGAAGTTGGTGAACAGGGTCAAGAGATGGAAGAGAGATAAAACCAGGAAACAGAGAAAGTGTGAAGGAAGAGACCAGCGGAGATCAGTTGGAGAGTGGAGAAAGGAAGGGGGAGAGTGCAGTAAGGCCAGTAAATGGAGTATAACGAGAGGTAAGAGCTCAGTTGGAGTGCGGAGACAGTAGAAGTGGGAGAGAGAGGTAAGGACAGGAGATGGAGAGAAAGAGAGAAAGAGAGAAAGAGAGAGAGAGAGAGAGAGAGAGAGAGAGAGCGAGGGAGAGAGAGATGGTGTCACGCTCACCTGATTCCCACAGAGGCGCAGGTCTGGCTTCGAGTGCTGATGCTTCTTCAATGGTGAAGCGCAGGACTCTGATGATGGACAGGAAGGGCCCCTCTAATCTGGCTTTTCTGGCTCGCAGGAATATTCCCCTGTGTGTGAAAAGGGAGTATTACCTACTGTAACGCTCACCTGATTCCCGTAGAGGCGCCGGTCTTGACTGGGCGTATACCGTATCTTCAAAGGTGATGTGTAACACACGGCTGGCTCTTTGGGCTGGACCTCTGTGCACTGTATGTCTGACTCGAAGGGTAAGATGTCTGCAGATAGAAAATATGGGATTAAGGAACTGGGTTATTGAATGCCTCTCTCTTCTTCCCTTTCTCTTCTCCTGTAGAACCCCAAAGGTTAACGCTCTCACCTTAGGTAAGTGAACGCCGTGCTCTCCATCTGCCTCGGGGCAGGGTGCTGTAACCAGTTTCTTCACTGGATAAGGGGAGCAGGCCTCTTGACTTCAGAGGACTGCTGTCCGTCGTTTACTGCACGAACGGTAAGTTTTGAGTAATTCTAATGTCTTTAAAGTCTTTAGTAATGATGTTTCTTGTTTTGCAGGGTTCCGGCGATGGCGGATGACGGGCTGAAGTGAGTTGAAGATGGAGCCCGTGTGATGAATAGAAGCGCCTGGAAGCACGTAAGTAAGCGCTTGTTGCCTGCTTCACGATGCGCTCTAACTGTCTTTTTATTTTGCAGGTACAAGTTCGGAGCAGCTGCAGGGTGCCGGAATACCCACTGGGTTAGATGTGGAAAAGAGTAATGGCACGTGAGTATTAAAGTTCCCCAATGTCTTTAAACGCACCTTGTTTTGTCTTTCAGATGCGGGATGCAGCGCCGAAGGCCTCCGGAGCGTGCGAAGAGTTGGTAAGCTTTTGTCTTTCAGATGCCGGAATGCAGTGTGAAGACCTCCGGAGCGCACGAAGAGTAGGTAAGCCTTTGTCTTTCAGATGCCGGAATGCAGCGCGAGGCGTTGGTGACAGCCGATGGACCAGGTAAGTGAAGAGCTGTCACTGAAGACCGTAATGCTAACCTGTTCTTTCTTGTCTTTATAGGTGTTGCTGAAGACTGGATTCAGGATGGTAAGCCTTTTTCCTTAGGCCCAGGATCAGATGCAGAAGACACGATGAGCGTTCTGCTGCAGAGGATGCAGAATAACGCAAAGCAAGATTCATCCATCGGGTGTGGTTTAAATAGCCTCCTGTAGTGCTTAGGTGTCTCCTTCCACAGCCATGCCTAGGTAAGAAAAGAGTTCCTGCTTTCCAGAAGAGTTCCAGTGTTCTGAATCTAGGGAGTGGCTCCTGCCCCACCCAACAGGAAAAGTAGTTCCAAACAGAAGAGGATCAGAGGCTCAACTGGCAGGCAAGTAAGCAGCATGGTCTGCTGCAGGTAAGTCCACCCAAGCATTATGAGCCCGGCGCTTCCAGCGCTGGGACTGGGCATATTTATGAGCCTGGTGCCACTGGCGCCAGGACTGGGTCCAAAAGGTCCCAATTGGGACTGGTTGGCACTCGGAACCTGGGTTATGGATCTGCTTCCAAGGGAGTTGGGAAAACCCTGACCTTTTAGAAGCAGAGATCATGACACCTACTGACGGAATAATGCTCAAGCCTCCCACTCCCTTCCAACCCTCCTCGATACCCTTCCACGATTCCCCGTGAAGCCTCACCTTAGGGTCTGGAAGGATGAGTTCTCCATCCTGCTTCTGATGCAGGGGCGCGTTGAAACCCAGTTACTTCACTGGATTGAGGTTTGATGGGAGTTCAAAATAAGCTTGACTATTCAGGTGAGGCGCTGTAAGAGTTCTGTTGCAAGTTCAAAAGTTCAAGCTTAATAATAATGTTCATTGTCTTATTGCAGCAAGCGCTAATGCTTATGTCTTTTTCCCCTTAGGGGCCGGGGTTCGGAATGCCAGAGATATGGCACCGACCCGAAGTGTAAGTTCTGGATGAGCGTTCAGGTAATGTCTTTGCAAACGCTCATTCAATGTCTTTGTCTTTTTTCCCCATTGGGGCCGGGGTCCGGAATGCTAGGAAGCGGCAGGACCCGAAATGAAATGGGAATGACCCCACAGGTAAGTCTTAGAAGGAAACTGAGCTTTTCCTATTTCCCTTCCTTCTCTCACCTTGTTTTCTTGTCTTTTCTCTCTAGGCTCTGGGAAGTAGGTGCGGATCCGGATGATCGCTGCTGAAGATGGTGGCGCCCAGGAAAGGTGAGTGAAATGCAGCGCTGCAGCGATCGAAGCGAAATGCATTTAAAATGATGTCTTCCCTTTCAGGATCGTCGGTGTGATGTCCCCGTGATGCAGCTTTAGCAGGTAAGGTCTTCTTTCTCTACCCAATTCTCTCTTATCTCCCTTTGCAGGCGACCCAGGATGCTGACAGGCGTGGCTGAAGTCCAGATGCAGGAGCTGACACGGTGAGCGTCCAGCTGCGAGGAGCAGAACAACGCGAAGCGTGAGTTGCTGATCGGGCGTGGTTTAAATAGCTTTGGAAGATGTTCCAGGCATGTATCCTTCCACCGATCAGGTATGTATCCTTCCCCGACCACACCCAGGTGGAAAGTAGTCCCACAGGTAAAGTAGTTCCATTCAGGCCTCAAGAGGGCCTGGATGTAGCAGCATGGTCTGCATCAGGTAAGTGCAAATTAAAACACTTGAACACATGTCTAGCTTTATGAGCCTGGCGCCTAAGGCGCCAGGACTGTGTCCAAAGGGCCCCAGCTTGGGCCCGCTGGCACTTCCCTGGGGGGAATGATGCCTGCCTCTGGGGTTGCTGGGTCGGACCTGGCTCCTTGGAGGTAGGAATCATGACAGTACCCCCCCTCAAGGCCCCTCCCAAGGTTGTTCCCTCCGGGGGTTTTGGCTTGTTCGGAAATCTCCGGTGGAACCTTTGTATTAATCGAGGTGCGTGAACATGGTTACTAGGCTCCCACGATCTCTCCTGAGGTCCATATCCCTGCCAGTCAACAAGATAGAAGAGTTCTGACTCCATTCCAGTAAGGCTGAAGAGTCTAGAAGTTGTTTTACTTGCGTTTGGATGTCCTCAATAGTTTGCAATGAAGTTAGGCCTAAGATTCTTTGTTCAGGTATGATTGGCACAGGTTCTAAACTCGAATTGGGTTCTTCCATGCCAATCCGGGGTAAGGCGTCCGCTTTACCATTCTTGCAGCCAGGGCGATAGGTAATTACGAAATCAAATTCCGCAAAGAATAGAGCCCATCGGAGTTGTCGTGAAGAATGAGCTTTTGCCGTCTTTAAATATTGTAAATTTCTGTGGTCCGTAATTACGGTGATGGTGTGTCTTGCCCCGAGAAGGTAGTGACGCCAAGCCTTGAAAGCAGATTTAATAGCCAGTAACTCCTTGTCGGTAATTGCGTAGTTGATTTCAGGAGGAGAACATTTCCTGGACCAAAAGGCCACAGGGTGTAGTTGGTTAGTTTCTGGGTCTCTTTGCGACAGGACAGCTCCCATGGCCGAACTGGATGCGTCGGTTTCCACAATGTAAGGGAGATCTGGGTGCGGGTGCTTCAATACAGGTGCAGAGGTGAATTTGGTTTTCAGGTCCTGAAAGGCTTGTTCGGCCTCAAGAGTCCATTCAAAGCATTTGTTTTTCTTTAGGAGAGCTGTGATGGGTTGGACTGTTCGGGAAAATTCCGGAATGAATCTTCGATAGAAATTGGCGAAGCCGAGCATGCTCTGAACTCCCTTCACCGAGCTAGGAGATGGCCATTTGAGGATGGCGTCCACCTTTCGCGAGTCCATTCGGACTCCTTGAGGTGTCAGGATGAATCCGAGAAACTCAACTTCTGTGGTATGAAAAATGCATTTTTCGAGCTTTGCAAATAGTCTGTGCTGGCGCAATTTCTCAAGAACTGCCCTAACATGTTTTCTGTGATCGGATTCTGAAGAAGAGTACACCAGGATGTCGTCAATATAAACAATGACACAGACATCGATAAGTTCCCGAAGAACATCATTCATAAAGTACTGAAAGGCGGCAGGTGCATTGCACAAACCGAAGGGCATCACCTGATATTCGAAGAGCCCTAATTTGGTGCGGAATGCAGTCTTCCATTTGTCGCCTTCTTTTATACGCACCAGGTGATAAGCTCCTCGGAGATCTAACTTGGTGTACACACAAGCGTCTTTCACTTGGTCGATAAGCTCAGGGATCAGGGGCAGAGGATAACGATTCTTAATCGTTATTTGATTTAGGGCGCGATAGTCTATACATGTTCTAAGGTCGCCCTTTTTTTCGGCACGAAGAACAGAGCTGAGGAGACAGGAGACTTGGACGGGCGAATAAAACCATTGGCTAGGTACTGATCTAAATACTGACGCAAATGCAGGTTCTCAGGTTCCGTAAGAGCATAAATCTTACTACAAGGTAGTTGAGCATTGGGTACCAGATCGATTTGGCAATCATAAGACCGATGGGGAGGTAATGTGTTAGCCTGTTCCTTCTGAAAAACGTCTTGGAATTCTTGGTATTCTGACGGTAGCTGTACAGGGGTGGAAGTTGCTGAGGCTAGACCCATAACTGGATTTTTTGGATAACAAGTTGGTTCACAATCAGGAAAACTTACCTTCTTTGCTCGCCAGTCGATTCTGGGATTATGTGTTTCTAACCAAGGAATTCCAAGAATTACTTGAAATTGTGGGGCCTTGATCACATCAAACACGATTGCTTCCCGATGTCCATCCTGACCCACCAGTGTCATTTCAACAGTGGAATGCGTTACAGGCCCTGAGGCTATTTTGGTTCCATCTACTGTAGTAATGACATCTTGGGTTACTTTCGGACAGAGAGGGAGCTTAATCCTGGAAGCCAATTCACGGTCTATGTAGTTTCCAATAGCTCCACTGTCGATTTATGCTTTTACAGCATGCAACTGCTGAGGCTGTTTTGGGTCCACGAGCACCATTGGCATGACAAAATGCGAGGTCAAAGAGTTTGTTTTCAAGCTCGGCAAGCGGACCCCTACGCTTGTCGGGCTAGGTCGTTGCCCGAATCAGGTGTCAATAAATCGTTATCAGTGGCTCCAACCACCTTCTTAGGTGGTTTAACCGGACAATTTCGAAGAAAGTGACCGGAAGTCCCGCAATACAGACAAAGTTGCATTTTCCGCCTTCTCTCTCGTTCCTTCTGCGTTAATGGTCCTTTAACACCGCCAATTTGCATAGGTTCGGATATGTCGGTACTCTTGGAGTTAGCGTGGGTTTTGATCAGTACTCGGGTTTCGTACTTGAACCGATCTGCTTTTCTATTTTGAAGTCTGTGATCAAGTTGAACCACCAAGACTATGTAGTCTGCGCAGACCTGGGGTGGATCTACTATCTGAGCTAGGACATCCTTAAGCTCTCCGCGCAGGCCTCGATGAAACAATGTGATCCTTTTGTTTTCTGGCCATCCAGTTTCCACAACCAGTCTATTAAAGGTGGAAACGTAGGACAGGAGATCCTGATTACCTTGTCGTAAGGAAAGCAGTTCGTTATCAAGGGCCTGTCCTTGAGAGTGTCGAGCAAACAATCCTTCCATGCTGGCCTGGAAGCCCTGAAAATCCTGGAGAATGGGATCATCCTGATTTACCAATGGAATAGACCAATCGGCAGCACGGCCACTGAGGTAAGATAGTATAAAGGCTACCTTGGTCTGGTCGTTAGGGAAGGCCCCGGGTCTGCATAGAAAGTGTAAACGACATTGGTTCATAAAGACGGCATATTTCTTGGGATCCCCCGCAAAACGTTCAGGCGGGGCCAAAGGCATGTGTCCAGGTAGATTGATTTGTACCGGGTTATTCAAACCCATTGATGTGGAAGTACCTCCGGAATTAGGTAAAGGAGTGTGCCCTGCCTGGGCCTGCAATAACCTTTTGGCCAGGTCATCAGTTCTTTCCTTGGATAGGATCAGTTCTCTTTTGAGAGCGTTGGTCTCCTGGCGGGCTGAGTGCACTTCTGCCCGTAATTCCCCCAAAAGCTGGGCCAGCTGATCTGTCTCAGAAGTCTCCATAGGGCCGGGTGGGAAATTGTGGGTAGGCTTCGCGTTCTGTCACGCTCACCTGATTCCCACGGAGGCGCAGGTCTGGCTTCGACTGCTGATGCTTCTTCAATGGTGAAGTGCAGGACTCTGATGATGGACAGGAAGGGCCCCTCTACTCTGGCTTTTCTGGCTCGCAGGAATATTCCCCTGTGCGTGAAAAGGCAGTATTACCTACTGACGGAATAATGCTCAAGCCTCCCACTCCCTTCCAACCCTCCTCGATACCCTTCCACGATTCCCCGTGAAGTCTCACCTTAGGGTCTGGAAGGATGAGTTCTCCATCCTGCTTCTGATGCAGGGGCGCGTTGAAACCCAGTTACTTCACTGGATTGAGGTTTGATGGGAGTTCAAAATAAGCTTGACTATTCAGGTGAGGCGCTGTAAGAGTTCTGTTGCAAGTTCAAAAGTTCAAGCTTAATAATAATGTTCATTGTCTTATTGCAGCAAGCGCTAATGCTTATGTCTTTTTCCCCTTAGGGGCCGGGGTTCGGAATGCCGGAGATATGGCGCCGACCCGAAGTGTAAGTTCTGGATGAGCGTTCAGGTAATGTCTTTGCATTCGCTCATTCAATGTCTTTGTCTTTTTTCCCCATTGGGGCCGGGGTCCGGAATGCCAGGAAGCAGCAGGACCCGAAATGAAATGGGAATGACCCAACAGGTAAGTCTTAGAAGGAAACTGAGCTTTTCCTATTTCCCTTCCTTCTCTCACCTTGTTTTCTTGTCTTTTCTCTCTAGGCTCTGGGAAGTGGGTGCGGATCCGGATGATCGCTGCTGAAGATGGAGGCGCCCAGGAAAGGTGGGTGAAATGCAGCGCTGCAGCGATCGAAGCGAAATGCATTTAAAATGATGTCTTCCCTTTCAGGATCGTCGGTGTGATGTCCCCGTGATGCAGCTTTAGCAGGTAAGGTCTTCTTTCTCTCCAATTCTCTCTTATCTCCCTTTGCAGGCGACCCAGGATGCTGACAGGCGTGGCTGAAGTTCAGATACAGGAGCTGACACGGTGAGCGTCCAGCTGCGAGGAGCAGAACAACGCGAAGCGTGAGCTGCTGATCGGGCGTGGTTTAAATAGCTTTGGAAGAAGTTCCAGGCATGTATCCTTCCACCGATCAGGTATGTATCCTTCCCCGACCACACCCAGGTGGAAAGTAGTCCCACAGGTAAATTAGTTCCATTCAGGCCTCAAGAGGGCCTGGATGTAGCAGCATGGTCTGCATCAGGTAAGTGCACATTAAAACACTTGAACACATGTCTAGCTTTATGAGCCTGGCGCCTAAGGCGCCAGGATAGGGGTCCAACATGAGCCTGGCGCCTAAGGTGCCAGGACTGTGTCCAAAGGGCCCCAGCTTGGGCCCGCTGGCACTTCCCTGGGGGGAATGATGCCTGCCTCTGGGGTTGCTGGGTCGGACCTGGCTCCTTGGAGGTAGGCATCATGACAGATGGGGAGGAGGCTGGAGAAAAGAGAAGGCAAGCGAGTGAGGAAAAGGTTACGAGATTGCCTTCTGGAGAAAAAGGGTGCTAGGAAAACCAGACTACCCTTCTAGGTCCCATAAGCAGTAGATGTACCATAGCTGTCGTAAACCAATCTTGGATCAAGCCATTGTGGAGCCTGGAGTAGGAAGTGGGTGCCCCTTCAAGGTTGAGTGACTAGCTACAAGGACCACCCCTAGTCTTGGAACACCAATTGTTTTGTGTAAATATTTTAAGAGTAAAAGTTGAAATTGATTTTTTTGTTGTCTTGTGACTTATTGAACACCTTGTCACAAATTATGTCACTGTGGTTCAAGACCCAATAGAGAGACCGCCCACAAGAGTAACACAGAAATTGGGCTAAGCACAAACTGTCCAGCATACTACATAGTGGGTTCCCCAGGGAAAAGGTTCAAAGGGAAGGAACCACATTGCATAACCTAGAAGACATGGACATTCTTTCCACATTAAAGATGTGGTAGCAAATGTCATACATTGCTACAAACCAACTCTCAAAGACAGTTCAAGGCTTTTTATTGTCAAAATAGTCAAAGGGATCATTAAGGGACCACCTCTTTCTGTTTTTCGTCTAATGTGAGCCATTCCCTCCCTAACCCAGATGTCCCTCAATTCCAGGATTCTCACTAGAGATTGTTAACCCCTAATATCTAAGAAGTTGTCTGGCTGCTTGTGATGGCCTTGTTCTTTTCTTCTGAGTCTTGGTATTCCGTTCCCTCATATTTCTCTGTTGCTCCCCCTTCCTCCACCTACTCTCCTCCCTACAACTCCATCCACCGCCTCCTCTCCCTCCCTCTCTCTCTCTCGCTCTCTCTCTCTCGCTCTCTCTTATCCCTCCTATGTTCCTCTTTCCTCTATGAACCTCCACCCTCTGATCTTAATGTTTAGTACTGCCTGTCCCATTCCCTCCTCCACACCAATACTACTCTGCCCTCTCCACACTACTACTCTCACCTCTCCACATTACGACTACTCTCTACACACAACTTCCCTCAAATTCACTCTCCCATCACTTTCCTAGTCACCTTCGGCTCTCTCGGTCTCCTCTAGAGCTTCTACCTCTTACCTCTTTGATTTCTGGTACTAAGACCTTCTTGTATGCACGTTGAGCTATGGTGTGGCTGGTTTTTATAACATAGGAAAGGTTCCCAAGGTTAAAGAGGACCAGCTTTACTCCCCCTCAGTAGTCCCCATCGATGACTCCAACTCTGAAATCCAAGGAATGTTCAAAGGCCAATCCCGATTTTGGGGCAATCCGCCCATAGGTGCCGTCCGGTACTTCCACCCTCCAACCAATCTTGACTAGGGCGTTGACTCTGGGTGGAACTACCACCTCCAAGTTCCCATACAGAATACAGATTGGGTCCTGCGGCCTTGGGAGTGGTTTTGGTAAGGACCTCGGCTGACTTGGTCAGTTCTATTATTCTCAGCATCTGTCTCGGCTGTGGGCAAACTCTGTATCGGGGCCTGGAGGATCCCACGATGACACCACATGTCACAGTTGGCATTTGAACACAGAAACTGCCAAAGACCATTCAAAGGTTTTATTTTTTGAATAGTGAAGGAGTCCGTTAAGAGCCAGTCCCTCCCATACCCAGGCATTTCTCAACTTCAGGATTGCCACTAGAGATCGGTAACCCCTACTGTCTATGAAGCTGCCTGGCTGCTTGTGATGGCCTAAAAGCAAACATCTTCTATCTATAAACTCCCTCTGGGAACAATCTAGGTGGTCCCTGATCTAAGTTTCCTTGTGCAGTATAACGTATGGATTTGTGTCTTCCAGACACTCAGGACCCACTTTGTCTTTTCCTTCTGTGCCCTGCTAGTCGTCTTCCTATGTCCCTCTGTAGCTGTCCCTTTCCTCCTCCTTCCCATTCCTCAACCCATGTCTCTCTTCTCTCTCCCTCATACTACTTCTATTCCTATGTTCCTCTATCTACTACATACCTCCACCCCATCTTACTTTCTGCGACTCTTTCTCCCTCTTCCACACCAAAACTTCTTTCCCCTCTCTACACTACTACTCTCCCCTCCACACTACTACTATTCTCACCTCTCCACACTACTTACTACTCTCTCCTCTCCACACTACTACTAGTCTCCCCACTCTACACTACTACTATTCTCCCCTATCCATACTACAGCTCTCCACTTTACAACTTTCCCCTCTCCAGCCTACAACTCTTGACCCTACTACTACTCTCCCATCTCCACACTACTACTACTCTTTGATTGTAAAGCGCTCTACTCTCTCTCTATTAGTCTCACTCACCTTGCACACACACTCACACCCAAGTAATACTCTGTCTACCCACCAAGACGATCGGACCTATGCCTTGTCAACATCAGACTCGCCCATCGCTTCTACAGTTCAGGAAGGAGCTCCTCTTAACACGTAGGTCCACACATCCTCCATTACCCACCCTCCTGATACTGGGTGATCTGATACCCACCGTTTCCTGCCTTGTTTGCTTGTAGAACCCTTGTTTACTAATTGGCCACCTTACTCACTCCCCTGCTGCTAGCTCCCCACTCCCTTGTTTCTCTGCTCCCCTCACCGTGTCCATCCCCCTATGATTGTAAAGCGCTCCGTTGCTTTGGAAAGCTAGGACCGTGCTCAATAAATACCCTAATAAAAATAATAACAGTACAATTTTCACCTACCAACCAATACCTCACATTAAACATGTCATGCTACTCTGCACCATCCTTCCTCTACCTGGTCTCTTGGTACTCCTTATCCTCCCTTGACCTTACCTGAATAACCCACACCTTCCTGTCCCCCCAAAACCCATTTACCATCTCAGTTTCCCTTCTATTGGCGCTACACCTCACCTGGTTCTCTGGGCCAACCTCTACCTGTCCTTGTCCCAGCAGCAGTGCTACAGGCAAGAAAACAAACAAAAGGGGTCCTAATCCCTACCCCTTCCTTGTATGCGGGTCAACCAGTTACATGCAATGGTGGCCTGCTGCCTCCAGGGTTGCAGTTTGTGTGAGGGCTTTCTGGACAATTTGAGATGCCGGTTTGAGAAGGGAACTTCTCTGCTGTTCTCGTAGGTGAGTACACTGTCCCTGAGCCTGTGAACATTGCTGGATGGCTCTGTGCACTCTCTAGTGCTGGAGTTGTGCATGTGTGACTGAGTCTGGCTGCTGCATGGTTTGCTTTGTGTACCGTCTGCTATTTCCTTTCCCTCTCTCTTGGTCCGGTTGCTTACTGGCTGTTCCACAACTAAAGCTGCTGGTTCTTGGAAGTCCTATAGGACAAAAAGAAAGAAACTGACCAGAATTGCTCAGGGCAGGTATGGCGTGATCGACAGTGGAACTTATTTCAGACATGCAGGCACATCAGGAAGGGACATGGACTGGGGCCCTCCCACGCCCTGTCCCTGGGGCAGGACTGGCTCGGGGAATCCCAAAGTTGGCTTCCCACCCCAGGCTGAGAGGGGTCGTCATCCCTTCTTGACAAGATCTGGCCTCTGACGCTGTTACACAAAATACTTGCCGTGCAGGCACCAAAGCACAGAAAACCAGCCCTATATACCAAAGTGAGGTTGAGAGCAACACTGAGCGGAGGAGTAGACCGGAAGAGGTAGACTGGTCAGACATTGGTCCCTCTCTCTCTGTCCCAGTGCCCATAATCCTGTGACCAAGCCAGGACTCCTTTTCTAATTTTTCAGATGGTTCACACAAAACTACAGATACCAGCCTGCACCACACTCCTCAGAAATCTTGGAAATCCCGGAAAGCAGCACAACATAACTACTGGGACTACAAGTTCTACAATGCACCTGGGCTGAACGGAAAATACTCGGCCTGGAACAAGAGGAACAGGCTGGTTACCAAAATGAGAATGGACTAGCGTTCCCCCTTTTGAAGTTGAATAGAAGACTAGATACCTACCCATACCTACCCACAGCTTTCTTCGGCTGGGACCTCCCTCTGGAACAGCCTTCCTACCTCTCTGAAACTTGAGAACCATCTCCGATTCCGGAAGCACCTCAAGACCTTCCTCTTTGCTTCTGCCTTCTCTCTTCCTCTCCCCTGTGATTTCCTGTCTGATACTGCACTGGTTACCTGGCTACCCTCTGATTTCGAGCCCAGGTCCCTGCCTGCCCATTTGCACACCTGCACTGCCCCCGGTAACCCTTGCACTTGGGTCTGTATCTGTAACCCTACAGTCCCCCTACCTGCATTTTTTGGACACCTGCTGTCTGCACTTACCCTTGCACCTGCCACCTGCTGGCCGCACTTGTTATTGTTTTGATCCCATGTACTGCACTGGCCCTCTCCCCATTACCCTGTCACTTTTACCCTCCCCCTCCCCATCACTTGCGCGATCTCAATGTCACCTGGTCTAGTAAGATCGTTGTCCCTGTCCTCCCTCTGTTCCGCCTCCCTTGCCTCATCGCGCCTTGAAACACTTTTGTATAGGCGCGTTATAAATACCATATATGAACCCAGACTGGCAATTGGGGAGCAGGGGGGCTGCGGCAGAGGAGATGGAACCAGCAGGAACATACCCAGCACTTGCGGAGACCATGGAACACTCTTCAAAAACTTTGTAGACAAAGACTTACTTGACTCCGGAGGGGGACCGCCAACAAACAACCCCATTGAGCGCATGGACCTCATGGCAAAGATGGGAGCTGAAAAGGAAGTGGGTGAAAGGTCTTTTTTAAGGCTTCCAGGGGTAGTCCCGGGCCCTCACGGGGATAGCTCCAAGAGTGATTGGCCCAGGAAATCAGACGACTTGAGTAGCCGATGGGAGCAAAGGGAGTCTTCTAAGCAGAAAAGGCAGAGCTGTAAAAAGTCAACAGAGTCAGTTGAGAGTGAGAGGTGTACGGGTGAGGTCAGAGAGAAGGTGCAAGAGGACAAACAGGCCAGAGAGCAGGGATCATAGAAGCTGAAGGAGGACTTGGAGGAGACTTTGCAGTCATTACAGAGAGAGGTGGTAAGGTGTTCGGGGTGAGATAGGGGTACCAATTGGATGTGTGTGAGAGCGCACTCCCCATTGGAACTAAGATCATTGTTAAAACTCTTTGAGTATCCATTGCGATCTTCACTTCGATACAACATAGTGAAATTGTTAAGCCAATCTTCTTCAGGGATGTTGGAATCTGGGAAGCCCTACTCTAATGCTTGCCCTGAGCGTACGACTCGCAGAATAATGTGTAGTTGTATTCCTTGCAGGTAACAGGGTTGTGAGGTGAACCCTAGACCTGGTAACAAACGGTTAACTATTTTAATCAATTGATTATAAAATGCTTTCGGCAATGCACTTTGACTGGTATCAACTAAAAGTTCTTCTAGAAGGGGAAGGAGATTAAGATATCCTTGGGCCAATCTTGTATCATTGTAACCAGCTGCAATAAGGCACGGCAATAGGAGTTTTTTCAGTGACCTGACCTGCAAGTGTATGGGTATATGATGGCAAATCAAACCTCAAGTGGAGAGGATTGTGATCCCTTACTATTCTTATTTCCACTTTCAAATCAGTAACCCATTGTCACCATGCAACATGAGTGATCATATAGTCTATATGAGATGATCTCAGATTTTGTCTATGGGTTGGACATACAAGTCTGTCTCCTGGCAATCGCCCATTGCAGAAATACAACCCTGCCTTACATAATTTAGATGCCGACAGAGCGATTATAAAATGCAAGAGGAATGCCCCAGGACTTGTCTTTGTCTTCACTGCTAAATTCTGGGGTCACTTAGGGCTCGACCTGAGCATTGTGGTCACCGGCTAGCAAAACAGCACATTCCCTTTATGACCAGGTAGTATGTTGACCACCGTATCATTGATATTTAAAAAGAATGTACACAGTAATCATCTGGCCTAACATAACCATTCACTAGTAGGATGAACAAATTGCAACCCAAATCTGTCTTGTATCGATTTCTAATCCTACTGCAGCTGGGAAATCAATTACTCTTTGACTGCCCTGAGTTTCTCTGACAGCCAAATTAGCAACCCCCAATTCAACCACACTCCCTCTTCCGAATGAGGATGTGGTAGCTCAGAAATCCCTCTAAAATAATGTTGTCCAGGTGCTACCTGTCTTGGAGGTATACGATTTGGAATTCCCTTATGTACTCCTTCCATTCCTGGTCCCCCATTCTACCTCTCAGACCAGCAATATTCCAGGAAATAAGGTGCAATGGAGATCTAGCACAGAGCCAGTTCCTATTTATTTTCCTTGGAATAGTTAATTTTGGGAGGGAAGGTGTAGAACATGGTCAGTTTAAATTGGAGAAATTTTCTTTAGTCCTTGGATTGGCATTTTTGGCAGAAGGATGGGGGACAGGTTTATGTGGGACTGCACCAAGGCTTACAAAGCTAAATGGGTGTAGTGAAATTGATAGATGGGATGGTGGCATCCATCATTGGTCAATAGATAAGTCCATGCATTAGCTCCGGATGGATGTATCTAATTAGTACTAGATCTGTTTTTTGATAAGGGATTTTGGGCACTCACCCTGGAAATATTTGATGGAATAACTGAAAGGTAGCCCTTGCAATATCATAGCTAATGGATGTGTTTATCCTGAGACCATCACTGCTCTCACAGTTGTCCTTCAATATCTTTGGTTGCCCTATCATGCATATAATACCTATTTCTTCTTCCCTATAGAGCAAATGACCTAAAGGTGTGTGTGGTGGGGAGGCAGGGATCTGCTGCCACCATCGCCTGTGGTTTGTTCTTTGGGAGTACCTGCCTTACTGCCCTCATTAAGGTGTGGTGTTTTCCTAGCCTGGTTATCAGTCACATCTATCATTTTATCAGAATAGCCTTTTTTGGGCTGCCGATTCGATGTTGCGTTCCTTACCTCCTTTCGCAGTAGGTGATTTTTTTCCTCCACAGCATTGTGGGTACTGGGTTGATGGTTCTGCATACTACCTCAGGTTGCTATTAAGTTTGGTGCCACACTAGGCACCATTTGTCTATTTCTATTTATTAAGCGCCAACAGCCTGTGGGCATCAGGGCGCTAACACAAAGAACAATGAAAAACAAAGACAAACCAATCAGTACTATGGGAAGGGCCAAGAAAGCAGCCCCAACGGCAACCTACCTAGGCATATAGCAATCTCTTCAAACCTTTCCTGAATACGAGATGATTCCTTTCAGTTTGCATGTTTCTGGAAGAGTAGGCTCTTTGCTAATATCATTGCCCTTTGGTTGATATATCAGGTACTGCATCAAGACTGCAAGATTTTGTATGTCTTTCCTAAGATCATTGATCACTAATCCCAGACAATGTTCCCTCCATCTGGATGCCGATCAGGAGAGTTTTAGTAGCGCACACAGACAATTCCCACCTTTTCAAGAATTAATAAGGCACAAGCCGCAGTAGTTACCTGACATTTGCTTTCTCTCTTAATTAAGCTAAATTATACAAAAAAGTCTCGATATTCAGGCCTTGCCTAGTTACTTTACATACTATTCAAGCATGACCTTGAAAATCTAAAGACTCTAAAAACCGAATAAAACCGCAAGATGTTAAGAATTAATATGAAAATCTGGCTTCATGAACAGAAGATCTAACTAAGATATACCTGCAGACATTAACCAAATATCCTTCCCTTTCCACCTGTGGCTCCTCTGCTTTACCATACCACACTTATACCTTGTGACTAACTTCCACCACATGGCCACATTTAGCTCTTACCTGACAACCTAGAATCTGCCTACCGCGGCTCTGTGTAAAGTTACCAGACTACTACCTATGTCTACTTGTTTTGTGTTTGTTGTAATATGATAACATTCAAGGACAAGAATCTCTGTCACTCATGGTGCCTTAGCAAAAGCATCAACCACTCTCTAACGCAACTATCAGCTCAAATATTGGATACTGACTGTAAGTAAGCAGGTCACTTGGATTTATTTATTTATGGCGCGCTGAAAACTCACATGCATCTGGGCGTGACAATTATACAATCAGACAAACATAAAAGAGAGGACAATCATGTTCCTAGTGGGCCCAACATAGAACGACAAAACAATTATTTGAAGAGAAAAGATTTCAGAGCTCTGTGGAAAACCAGAGTGTTTTCTTATGAGCTAATGGCCAGTGTAAGTGTAATCCACACCTTAGCAGAACTATCTGGAAACAATCTGCCTAGTCCTTTCGATCGTCTAAAGCCTGGACAATTGATCTGCCCTAAATTAGAAGAGCGCAGCGGTCTGTTTGGTGAGTAGCGGTAGACCAAGGACTTTAGGTAGGATGGTGCCATTCCTAAAAGACAACGATGTACAATTGGCGCTTGTTTTAAAGGCAATCCGATCCCTCACCGGCAGCCAATGTAGATCTCTCCTGTGGGTGGAGATGTGCTCCCTTCTTGAAATGTTCTTAATAATGCGCACAGCATTATTCTGTATAGTTTGGCATTTTGTCAGGCAGAAACTGTTGACACCGATTAGTAGAGCATTACAATAGTCCAGCCTCGAGAGGATGGTTGGTCGGGCGATGGTGGCACAATTCTTTTCATTAACAAAGGTCGAATATAGCTAAGAAGATGAAGGTAGTTCTGAATAATAAACAACAGTCATAGTTGCAACAACAGTATATTATGTGCATCGCTTCCCTGGTACCTCCCTCCCTCTCCCGAGCTTACTCTGCTTCACTATTCTCTAATCTTACTTCTGCGCCTGTCGAGGAGTCATCTTCTCCCTAGCCGATCTGGGCCGACTCAAACAGTTTGGCTACTAAGTGCCTCCAAGCCATCAATGCCTCTCCAAGGTCATCCCTCTCCTCTATTAACTGCTTTGCTCCACACCACTGTCTCCGCCTCAACCCATTTCTGAAGGTCATACCACCACACTTCCACCCTTGGCCTGTTGTTAGCTTTCCAGCCCAAGGTAGTACTGACAGTTCTTGCTGATTTGATTATCATAAGCTTCTGCACTCATGGAGGATTTCAGCATGATGCCCAAGGTATTTACCTTATACAGTACTAGAATAGCGCAGTTTGTGATATTACAACTTTTGTAATCAGGGCTCAACTTAGCACAGGCCTGCTCGAAACCGAAGATGAGAAGTTCAGTTTTGCTGCCATTGAGGCACATCCATTTCCTAGTCATCCAAGACTCGATGAGATCGTAGGTGGCAAGAAGGTTGAAGGAATCATGTGCGTGATTACTGCTAACCTCTAAGACCAACTGAGTATCATCGGTGTAATTTGTAAAAAATACGCCCAAGTCCTTGACAAGCGAGCAAAGTGGTCTTAAATACAGATTAAATAATAATGGGAACAAACTAGCTCCCTGTGTCACACCACACTTGATAGGTGCCACGGAGAAAAGGCCTCACCCCAGTGGATTCTGGATACCTGGTTGGACAAAAGCGATTGGATCCATTCTATGGCCCCCCCTTGAGCAATTTCCCAGATGTTCAAGTAAATGGAAGAGACGATCATGGTCGAGCAAGTCGAAGACTGCGGAAGACAAGCACTCTAGCTTTTTCACCATCGATGATATGCAACATATGGGTCTGTAAGTCGATGAGTGCCATCTCAGTGCTGTGTGCTGGCCTAAAACCTGATTGTTGTTTATGGAGGATGCCTTTGGATTCCACAAAACTTTGAAGTTGTGAAGTGGAAACCTTGTCAAGAACTTTTCAAAGGAAGTTTCAGTTGGTCATCGGCCTAAGGTTACATGGGTCTTTAGGGTCTAATCAGGGTTCTTTAAGCAGGGGGGGTTACTGTGACAGCCTTGATTGACTTAGGGGCAAGATTATCCTGAAAGGAAGATTTAACCATACGTGTAAGTTATGGAACGAAAAGTTCTTGATGTTCCAGGACTATTCTGGGGGTGGGGGGGTGTTTTCAGAGCAGGAGGTGGGCTGCATGGTTGGCAACATAATCATCATGTCGAAGGTGGTAATAGGTGAAAAAGTTAATTTGGAGAAGTCGTGCAAAATATTCTGACCAGCCAGGGGTTCTGAGATCGGGGGTGAGGGGGGACAAGGCCAGCGTTTCTTTCATTTTTCCCTAGCCTTGATTATTTTGGTTTCAAAGAAAACTTTACTTCTGAGCAGTCCGCTGATGTGGGCTGGACAAAGCATTGGGCTTCCTTAATGATCTTAAGATCTCAATAAGTGTGCCAGTACACTTTGAGGTCTAGTTGATTTGGTCATTGAAAGGTTTTTCTTGGATTCCACAATATTGAGTTCATACCGTTTTTACACATCTTTCCAGCCGTCCTTGTTTTCTGCTGATGGACACTTTATCCATCGTACTTCCATTTTCCTTTTTTCCTTCTTCTGAGCTCTAAATTGGGGTGAAAACCAATTTTGGGGCCTGCAGTTAGCCTTGACCGACTTTGGCCAGAGCTGGGCTAGTCTATCCAGCATGTCCAGAAGGTTGGTAGAAAAGGAATTCACCAGGGCTCCTACTGAGTCTGTGTCGGCTGTGTGAGCCATAAAAGATGTTAAACTGTCTAAGATGTCTGATGGAAGGACCTCATTAAAGTTCAGACTGATGACTTTTTGGGGTTTGTTTGGGACTTTCGAAAGTGGGCCCTGTAGCTGGATATGGAAGTTGGTGGCGTAGTGATCGAACCAAATGCATGGAGTTGTGCAGTCAATGTAGGTCTTGAGATTACGGGACACTACCCAGTCAAGCACGTTATTGTTTGCAGAAGTGGGCTTGTCGCTATGCACCTGGTAATTGATATTATTAAGAGCTCGCTCCAACTCCATGGCTTCTTTATCAATGGGATTTCCCCACCAACGATTCAAATCTCCTAAAAAGAGGGTGGCACAGTTTGGCCCAGTGAATTTGCTCAACAAGTGAACAATCTCGTCATTAAAGCCTGGCATCACCTAGGGTGGGTGATAGATCAAGATAAAGTTGATGCAATTCTGATTGGTCAGGGTCATTTTGATATGGAGAATCTCGCACTCATGTCAGAGGCAAGGTGATTGAAAGAAACTATACTTATTCTTGGCAATGAAGGCTACTACCCCCCAAACCCCTGCCATGGCTGTGCTCCCTGTTTTTGCAAAAGATGGAGTACGATTGTGGGACGGCCATGTCAATCATAGGGCCACTAGAGTCTAGGATCCAGGTCTCTGTGAGGCACATTATGTCAATGTTTCTATCCAAAATAAGGTTGTGGATGTTGCGAGCATGGTTATTCAGTGACGTAGGGTTGAGGAGGGTAATTTAAATTTCCTCAGTAACCCCCATAGAGAGAGATTTTTTTTATCCGCTTTGTTCTGATATGTAACTGAGGGAGACACAAGGACCTTATTACCCTGGTTTTGTTGGGTGGGGTCAGCCTGAACAGAGGAGGGTGGGCAAGGATGAACACAATATTTCAAAGTTAGTCCCCCCTCACCTCCCTGAGTCGGAACACAGAGGGGACAAAGCTCTGGGCCTGGCGCAGCAGAGGCTGATGGGAGGGCTAAGTCAGTGAACGATGTAGATGAAAACTGTTCCTAAAGACTTGGTTCAGGCGCCAGCTGTAGGGGTGTAGAAGAATTTACCATGAGCCCAAATGTACTTCCAGACCTATTGGTAAAGGTAGCAGAATCGTCAAGTTCCGATTGTACAAAGGTATTGACGATAGACAGGTGGCAAGCGAGTTGTGCCGCTAGCAATATGTTGAGTTTCTCTGGGTGGCCCACGATTCCCAGGTCTTTGCTGCACCGCTAGTGGAGTTTGGGACAGAGAATCTTGGTAAGGCAGTGGGCATTGCAAACTTTTAAGGCAGGAAACTGAAAATATTAAATTGAAACCTGGGAAGATGACAATAGCGTCAAGAGCGTCAAGTTCGTCGAGGACCGACGAAGACCGGCTTGGTGCTGGTACGCCTGGCCCTGCAATATAAGGGCTAGGGTTGATGGGAAATGTAGTTTTTCCACCGTATAGCACGTTTCTAGACTGTGAGGCCAAACAAAGCAAAACATACACCGCAGGAAGCAAAAGAAAGCTCAAAGTGATGCTAGCACAGCAAGCCAAGGTAATATTTGCAGCAGACTCGTTCAGCACAGAGATAATTTCAATTTTGAAATTGTTCACACCGATGGTCAAAGTAAGTAAAATGAGCCACATAATGGATTTTCCAATCTAGATGACACAAAATAGTTTTACTATTTCAAAAATCAGAGCAACTATCTAGGTGACACAAGTTGCAGTTTAACAATGTCAAAGCTCTACACCAGACTTTGGGCCTCATTACACGGTAGGCGGTAAGGGTTTACCACTACCGGTAGTTTACCGGTACTAGTAAACCCTTACCGCCTTACTACGAGGTCCCTTTGCGAGTTGGTACAAAAACGAACCCGCAAAGGGACCGGGGTGCTAATTACGGTACCGCAATTTGCGGTACCGTAATTAGCGCCTTCCCCGTTCCCATTATGCCCTATGGGGCAAAAATGGGAATGGGGAAGGGCAATGGAGGAAGGAGGAATTACCGCCTTCCCAACCTTGGAATAGGGCGGTAATTCCCCTTTCCTCCAAGGCGGTACCGGTAAATTACCGGCATGAACCGTGGCGCTAATAGCGCCATGGTTTACCGCCTACCGTGTAATGAGGCCCTTTGTGTGCAGCGACCTGGAAAGTCTTTCATTTAGAACCAAGTCCTTCAATTTTAACCGTGCTAACTTCCTAGTGTAACCTCATCCAATGTTTCCTATTCTTTATACATATGTCACAGGGGCGCTTTGAAGTGGCACCCTTGCAAGTTAATGCATTATAAAACTCAAATCAATATTAATTTGCCCTCTAAGGATTTTGAGTACGCCAATGCCATGCTCAGCCTCTCTACTTAAGCATTGCTAACATCACCTTATAAGTGAAGAGCATCATTGCAGTAACATTTACATGCCCTTCAAGGGGTTATGCGTATGGAAAATGTCTGGTACTTCTCCCATATAGTTTTAGGGCAACAGATATTCCGACAGCTACAAGGCGTTTCACATGATATGCATTCTTTCCAGGTTTTCAGAGTCCCTTTGGGCATAGACTTTAAAAATGCTACGGTAAGCACTTGTATAATCCTACCCAACAATATAAGGGTGGGGGATGTTGCAAACTATCTTGTTTTCATTACAGAATAATTGTATGTATGCAGACATTTTCTCAAACTAGCGATAATATCATTATGAGGCTTTAAACATGTTTTGTGTGTGTGCAAATATCTCAGCTAACATTTTACTACTACAATCCCTCACTTTTTACAGAGCCTTGTGTGAGACAGATATGGTATCAAAAGAGACACAGACTCAAAGATATTAGTTTCAACAGCTTTATTTACTAAAGTTCCTGGGTTGGTGTAATGCCTGACTGGCCCTAACACTAGAGGGATGGTTCCCTTATCTGATGTTTCTAAAGGCCGTCGAAGTCTGAAAGTCCAAAATAAAAATCTGTCTGTGCCCACACCTAATCCTGCCCTCACTCTTTGACAAAAATCTGTTAGGAAGTCTTTCAAAAGTAAAAAGTGGTGGTTCAAAACAAATAGGAAACCAGGATTGATTTTGGGTGGTCTTCTCACCAGGTGTAGGTTGGTCAGCTTCAAAAGAATGAGTTCATTCAAAAGGAACTGTTCATAGGACCATCTCCATAGTTCAAACAATGTCAATGGGCCTCATTATGACTCTGGCGGTAGCCATGCCGGTAAAACCGGCACGGCTGTTGCCAGAGTCCTTTTTTTTCCGGCGCCTGGAATGGGCAATTACTGTGGCATTACATCCCCGGCGGACCCGGTAATTGCCCATTCACGAGTGCCGGAAAATATTAGTCCCCATTCCCATTTAAGTCCCATTGGACTCAATGGGAATGGGGAGGCCGGATGCACCGGCACCATTCATGAATGGTGCCGGGGCATCCGCCATGGTCTGCTCGCGGGTGCTGGTCCGCCCGCCAGGTCAGACCTGGTGGGCGAAAAGGCACCCGCGAGCAGAACTCGTAGTTTGCCAGTCCGCTATCAACGGTACCAGCAAGCTTACTGGTACCATTGTTACTAGAACGGCAACCTCATATTGAGGCCCACTGTCTTTAATGCCTTGGGGTTCCCTTCCCCAAGCTGTAGTCCTTCCAAACTCAAAACATAACCAAGAAAAAAATACAGGTCTTCTTTAAACGTCTCTGGGTTCCCTTCCCCAGGTTTCAATTCCTTCAGTAACGCAAAAGAATCAAGATTCCACTTGTATAGGCCTCTTAGGGTTCCCTTCCCCAAGCTTAGGCCTCTTTCAATTTCAAACACAAGTTCAACTGTTGGGCCTCTAAGGGTGCCTTTCCCCAAGCTTAGGACTCTCCTGAGCTTTAAACGCAGGTTCAACTCTTGGACCTCTCAGGGGTCCTTTGCCCAAGTTTAGGCCCCTCTTGAGTTTCAAAAAACGAATTCAGTTTGTAAGGATGTAGCTTTCTTTCATATACAGTCCTTTCAAGGGGTAGCATCAGAGACTTTCTTTCGAAAATGCCAGGTTCTTTGCTCCCCCGTAGCTTTACCACTCTGAGCTTTAACCCCTCTGTTGTTTCCTGCTCTTCCTTCTCTTAACCGTTTACCTTTAGGGGCTTTCTGTAACCCCATCTGTTTTCTTGACTTCTTTCTCATGCCACTGGCACCTTTCTTTCCTTCTCCTGCACTCTTGCACCATCCTCTCCTTCTTGTGCCCACTAGCACCTTCTTTAACTTCCTCTATGCACACTTGCACCTTCTTTGTCCTTCTTGTGCCCCTGGGCACTTTCTCCAGCATTCTTGTGCACTCTCCTTACCTTTGTATTTGTATTTCATTATTTATATAGCGCTTTACACCAAAGCGCTTTACAGCATAACAACCAAAAAACATTAAACATGGAACATGGAAGCAATAAAATATACATGATTCAAACCAGAAAAACAGCCTGTGGAACAATTTGCATTTGGGAAGGAAGAGAAGAGGAGAGGTGTGGTAAGGAGGAAAGGGATAGGGAAGAGGGAGTAGAGGGAGTAGAAGGGAGGGTGGAAGTCAAAGGTCAAAGGGGGAGACAGGAAGAGATAAAGGAACAGGAAGATGGAGTGGGGAGGAGAAAGAAGAGGAGGAAGGGGAGAGAAGTCAGGGAGCGGGGTGAAGAAGGAGTGTTTTTAAGGAGGAACGGAAGGAGGAATAAGTGGAGATAGAGCAGATAGAGAAAGGGAGCGAGTTCAAATGTAGGGGGGCAAGGAGTTGGAAGGAGCGGAAACGAGAGGAGGCACAAGAAGGGGGGAACAAAGAGTAAAAAGTGATCAGCAGAGCGTAGGGAGCGAGAGGGGGCATAGAATGAGAGAAGAGAGGAGAGGTAAAGAGGGGCAAGGTCATGAAGAGATTTAAAAACGAGACAAAGGAAGTGGTATTTAAGTTGGGAGTGGAAGGGAAGCCAGCCTAGGTTGGAAAGTGAATTGGAGATGGAATCATAGGGAGAGAGAAGACAGAGGGTACAGAGGTTTCTTTGCCCACTGGCACCTTTTCCAACTTTCCTGTGCACCCTTGCACACTTTACACTCCGCCGGGTCGCTTGCACCCTTCTCTCTCATTTTGGGTCTCTCGAGCCCGCTTCATTGTAGTTCTTTCACTTTCACGCACCCTTTCGCGCTCTGCTTTGCTTGCTTTCTCTTACTTTCTCTTGATCTTTTCACTCTTCTTTCAATCTATACTGTTTTACTAGTTTTCTTTCATTTCTTTCCTCTTTTCCGCTTGGTGACGCTTTCTGCATTCCTTTTCCCCCGCTCTGCTTCAGTCAGTCGCATGTTCCTGAGTCTCTGTCTCTTTCTCTCTTAAATTCACGAGACAAGCGGTCCATTCTGGTTGTGCCGGCCTGAGGTCATGGTCTCACCACCTGCCCCTCAAACACCTGTGGTACCGGCACAAGTCCCAAGGGAATGAGTAATGTTCTGACTGCCAACAGCAGCCGGCAGCATGCTTTGCTCTAGCTCTCTGGAGACACAGCTCCCTAGCCAAGCTGCAGCCCCTCAGGCACACTGGGACAGCGTCTCGGCACGCCATTTTCCTCTGGGCCATAGATATTGCTGCTCTCTGTTCCTTGGCTTCTCTAGTCCAAACAACGTCCCCAGCTCACTCTTTCACCTGTGCAGAACCACACCATTTATAGTTGGAAAAACAGTCAAGTGGAGTCAGGTGTGAGTGATAATTAGTGAATGCCTGACTCTGCCTGACTCTATCAATGGGATAACTTAAGTTATTTCCACAGTCAGTTTCCCTTACACTACCCATGTTATTCCTATGGGAAATCTTCACTACTCCCGGTTGCCTCTTCCTTGTCCCAGTATTTGTGTGAAATGGGGAGGGGAGATGGAATGGGTCTGGAAATACCCCATGAAAGCTGAGGGAAAGGGTTTTGAGGTAGAATGGGATTGTAGGGGAGATTGCGTTCCCGTTACTTTTCTAGGGAGTGTTCATAGGACAATCTTTTAATCTTGTCTGTGGAGTGATTATAGGAACAGGAGTCTTGAGGAGGTTTATAACTCGGACAGGTAGAAGATGAAGGGATCTCAATACAGGAAATCTGCCCTTGTGTCACTTGGGTCTTCTTCCTCCCCCCTCTCGAGTAACTGACTACTTTCTTTCTCCCCTTTGGATTATAAATGTCAGGATAGAAATACTTGTGTACAGGTGCAATAAATGACTTATCATATCATAGGAATCACAGGTGAATAGATATTCACACTCCTGAATAAAAGTTGTAGGAATCAACATAGCCTATGAAGGTGTTCGGGATTTCCTTTTCCTCCCCTATTGTCGTTTTATTATACTGAATATTGCCTGGGGTATCCCCCTTCCGACAACACCGGGTTCTCCTACCCAGGTGATCCTCCCTCGCTTGCCCACCCCAGGGTCGCGATCCAAGAGCGATGGCCCTCCCCGGGCACCTAAATAGAAGGCTTTCCGGGTCTGAATGGGAGAACACCCCAAGGTTTCTCATACTTGTCAACTAATATTGGAGGCTTACACAGGAAGTGGAGGTAGGTGGGTACGGGGAAGGGCACAGCAGAACACTCCTTGGAATGAAGAGCAAATCATCAACTTGCAAAAACCAAGTCAGACCTTTCGTCAGTACAATACAATGGAGGAAATGTGCTCTTTATTTGCTATAGAGGACAGAAAACTCTAGTAAGAGTCTAGGAAACTGCACCATCTGTGTTCTTTCTATGCTGAGTTGCTGGGGGCTTTCCAATATAATCATGTGTCCTATGTTTAGTGCCTCTATCATTGCAGGCATCTTATTTAACTGATTGAATTGCAGAAGAGGGGCCCCTAGTTACAGATGAAGACGCTCACTCCAAGTATTTCTGCTATTAACTTAAAAAGCATATCTATGTGAGGGTGAGCAAAACAATTACAGGCTGTATTATGTCTCCAGTCATTTCACTTCCTATTTCAGGGCTGCAAGCAGGGCTCCGATAAAATGTTTTTCCCTACTTGGAATGAAATGATTTTTCAGGGAGTAAAGAGTAATTCGCTTTGCCAGTAGGGATTCTTTATGCTTATTAAAAGATGCTTGTTCCCCTTAAATTTCCTCTTGAGATCAGGCTGTAATTTTATTAGAGCTGCTTCCTGTGCCACTGCTCTGCTGGTCACTGATTCTAAAATTTCAATGGAGCTTTTTTTTAAATATCATACTTTATTGGTTTTGCTGAAAACATACAACAGTAGGCCCCGTAGGAGTTTAAACCTTAACAACAAATACGAGACATTAGATTAGACTTGGTCATTCATTATACATGTCACATGACATTCTCTACATTGACATTAATGGAACTTTTTGAGTAGAATCAGGGGCTAGGCTCCTATGTGGTAGTTTTCTACTTTTTGTTGAGCTTATTTTTACTCCCTATTCTTTTGTGGGGTACATTTTCCTTTATATAGGGAGTAAAAATAGGTGGTATGTATACCCAGCAGTAAGGCTGTTTTTTGAGTAAGTGTTGTCATGGCTCTGTTCAGAGGACAATGGGTCTCATTACAAGCATGCCGGTCCCGAAATAACAGTGCTGGTTAGCTTACCGCCACTGTTGTTTCCAGACCGGCATACTACAACTCTCCCGTAGAGTTTCACGGAAGCACCGGCACTGTGAATACCGGTGCAGGTGTTTCCGTGGTCCCCACTCCCATAGAGTTCTATGGGACTCTATGGGAATGGGGAACAACATTTTACCGGTGCCTGACTTCCAGGCTGCCGGGGTCGGAATCCCCCAGTGTTACCGGCAAGTCAGGTGCCGGTAAATATTTACAGGTCCGGCGGCAACCAGCTGGTATTACCAACACGGTTACCGCCAGACCCGTAATGAGGCCCAATGTAATGCTGATAACCAGTGTCACTGGAATCCTGATTATCATACTCTGCTGTGCAGTTATTCTGATGCAATTATAATCATGACACAATTTATAAGACGTATGTTCTCCTGGCCCTTGAATTACTACCTCAAAGAACTCTTATCAGTCTGTTTTCTAGCAAACTCCTTTGTCATTATTACACCTGTAACATGTCTGAAGTTTTTGAAGCAATATTTATTTTTTGTAATGCACAAGTGTTTTTCCCAATGCATAACACATATTCTGCAATGTCTCTGAGGTTCGTCCAAGGAATAAGCGGAAAAAAATACTTGATTAGAAATGACCACATTTTTCTGGGTTGAAAAATGAAAATTACTTTTGAGTTTTTGCCCCTTTTTTTAGTAATGCGGGGGGAGAACCCCTCCCTTTCCTATCTTAACTTATAGCATTATCCCACCCCCACCTATTTTTTAATAAGAACGTACAAAATCCCTAACAAATTTCCCCCAAAATAGGTGTTCATTTCTTCTTAGTTTTTTTCATATTCAATGTTTCTTCTACGGATACCGTCTCTGAGCAGTGTTGAAAAATGATTAGCCACAACTAAACCTATTGTTTATTCTGAGCATACAATGTTGTTTGTGCATACACATATCTATCTTTGCATCTAGGAACTGTGGCAGATCTTGAAGTCTTGAACTGGTTGATGATCTCTCTTTGTAATCACACATAAAAAACATTTCTTTCAGCCTCTATCTTTGGGAAAAGTGCTGTAAAATGCACCTTTTACACTGGGCCTCATTACGACCCAGGCGGATTTCGCGGTGCTAAATGCACCGCGAAGCATGGCGGAAAGCCGCCGATAGCGCCATGGGGGTTGGCGGATTTACCGCCCCATTCCGACCTCGGCGGAGCGGTAAATCCCCAATCCCCATTCTGCCCTTCCCCATTCCCATTCTTGCCCCATAGGGTATAATGGGAGTGGGGAAGGAGTTAATTACGCCACCGTAAAATACGGTGGCGTAATTAACAACGAGGTCCCGTAGCGCCATGGTTTTCTCCGGCTGGTAAAACCAGGCGGAGAAAACCTCCATGGCGCTACGGGAACTCGTAGTATGGCGGAGAGGTACGCCATGCACTACGCTGGCGTAATACCCTCTCCGCCAGGGTCCTAATGAGGCCCACTGACTTGTCAAGAATTGGTGTTGTTTGGCAAGGGGAAATTCTCTTCCAAACTCTCTACAGAGATGATAGCTCACTAAATATGCATGCTCACAAAGTGACATACTTCGTTAATCACTTGCTCACATGACAAATTATGTGTGCACGAAGGCCAACCATTGCCACACTTAGGGAAACATAATTAGAGGGCACATTGCTCTCAGCTCATTAAAATTCCTACCAATACCCCAGGGGTCTGCAACCTGTGGCTCTCCAGATGTTTTGGACTGCAACACCTAAGATTCTTCATCATTGACTATGCTGGCTAGGGCGGTTGGGATTTGTAGTCCAAACCACCTCGAGAGGCAAAGATTGCATTCCTCCGCAATACACTGAGTAGGATACCAGAGACGGTGAATCCAGTATTGCCACAGTGTTGTTTACAACTATCTTAATATGTCCAAGTGCAATTCTATGTCAAGACCCAGAGGCTCGTATTATACTTTACTCTTTTACTTTACAACTGAAGCAGCAAATGTACAACAAAGTTTCAACCAAGAAAACACAAACCACAAGAACTACAATTTCCTGGAAACAGTCAGTCTGTTTGTAGTTGGCACTTGACTCCATCAATCGTCAGGAGGATCCCCACATAACTTAGCTTCCTCCTCAGTACTTCCTCTTTCTTTTCTGCTCAAGCAGCAGATAAGTACTTTCCCTTTCCTATATATATATGGCTTATGAGAAGTGTTTGAATTAGATTTTGTGCATACTGTGTTGTTTCAGCATAGTGCGCAGAGTGCAGGGAGATAGGCCACGGAAATGCAGCGCGCAGTGTTTCGTACCGGCAGGGAAGGGACACTGGCTCTAGTGAGCCAGATCGGAACGGAGGTGCATAGCTACAGCCACACGCGTTAATTTTAGGAAGTAGACCGGAGGCATGGCGGATCTGCATTACACAGTGGTGGGCACCGCTCTGCACTTCCATCGAGTTCTGCTCTGCACTTCCATTGAGCTCAGCGCGTCGGATTGGGAGAGCTTTGTTCCTGAAATGTTTTGAGCGTATTCAATTCATTGGTACAGCAGTATTCAGCTTCTCTGTGCGTAAAAGCACCCAATATTTGAGCATGCCACCTACTGGTGCTCCCAGGTCCATGCACCTGCCCTACACCATGCAGCAGCTGTTTAGCTGCATACGATCGGGTCCAGGTCCCAGGTAAACCTGAGAGGAGTTATAAAGAGGGCAGGGCACCTGCTTAATTACACAGTGTTGTTGTGAATCCCATTTAATAGGAAGAGGTATGGAAGTTTAATGGGAGCCCTCTTCAGAGAGTGAGTCCCCCAGATCAGGGTCCTTAAATATTTTGAGACACCCCTCCGTGGATCAATTGATACAGAGGTCAGTGATGGCAGGGATGGGTCCCCTGTCAAAATAATTAGACTTTATGGATCTCGTTCTCTCAGGGCCCCAGAGCGTTCAGGCCCCACAAAGAGAGAAGTCGGCCTAAGGGGGAGGATCACGTCCGTAGGCACGATGCCTGCAGGGCCAACAAACCCTTGAACCCCTCCACCCCCCCAGGTACACCACGCAAGTGCAGGAGCAAGCATGCCTGCTCCAAGAGTTGGCGGTCTCAGTCTAGGAGCTGCCCATGGTGCAGGGATGTACCCTTCAGCGTGGTGGAAGACAGACAAGGCAATGAGTATAGCGAGAGGTGTGGCTACACCGGTGACGAGGAGGCAGTGCTTACAGCAAGCTCCTCCACTCCCTCAACCACCAGAGTGGAGCCCAGCAAGAAACACAGAAGAAACAGGATATGCAAGCAGCTATCTGATGATGAAATCGACCCAGATTTTCTGGTGCACCTGAGGCCCTCCGAGTGGGAGCCCCCCACCAAAGTGGTGGCCTATTTGAGCAAGCGCGTGCGTACACCGCTGAACAAGAATGCTCAGAACAAGCATAAGGATGAGTGCCCCAGACCTCTTCTGCCTGATAAGGTGGCTGTGGAAATGGACTCGCGAAAGTTGTCCTGTATGGCCAAATACTCAAAGGACATTCGTAAAGGTAGGTCCTGGCACGCCTGCCAGGACAAGCTCCTCGTTGGCGGAGTCCTGCTTGCGAAGACCCTAGAGATGATATAGGAGACCATGGAAACCGACAGAAGTAGACCTTTAAGTGCTGGTGGGGTGGGCCCAGTGGACAGCCTGCTTGGTAGGAAATGCAAAATGGTGCAGTGGAATGGCAGAGGTCCATCTTGGTGAAAATGGACCTGAAATTGGGGATAATTGCCTCATCTTAAGCTGCAGCTGCGGCAAATGGGTTCCTGTTTGGGGACACCTTCGTCAAGTACATGTCCAAATTCGTGCACACATTTGCAGCCCTGGATAAGGCACAGGCTTTGCATAAGTGGCTCTTCACCCCAAAGGTTTTTGGGCAGGTTGGCTGATGTCGAGGCCACTCGGCCAGCCGTGGAGGTGACAGAGGCCTTACCACAGAGACAACTGGCGCACCCAGGAGGTCATAAAACCCAATCCCTTCTTCCCCACGCGGGTAGAGGTAGTGGCAGAGGATGAAGAGGCACACATGGATCTCCAGTCGCCACTACAGGTGAGAGCACTGGCGCGCAATTCCATAATAAACCCACACGGTCCTTTGCCAGCGGCAGGCTAGCTACACGCCTCAAAAGTAAGTAAGATATTACCGGGGACGCATGGGTCCTAGAGACAGTGCAAAGCTTCTCTTTGGAATTTTGCCAAGAGCCCAGCCAGTACGGCCTGCCAAGATCAGTTTAGCTGTCGGAGCAGGACCAGGGCTGATGGAGAAAGAGATACTGGATGTTTTGGAGAAAATGTCGATCAAAGCTGCCGAACACGCATCTGGCTTTGTAAGCAATCTCTTCCTGGTAAAAAGGAAGCAGAAAGATAGGCCAGTCATCAAACTCATGTCCCTCAATGCCTTCCTTGTCTATCAGCATTTCAAAATGGAAGGCATCCACCTCCTAAGAGACATTCTGCCGGAACAAGAGTGGCTGGCGCGCAAAGGCCTCTGAGATGCATACTTAGCAGCACCCATGTACAAGCCTCACCAGAGGTTTTTCCAGTTCGTCTGGGGATGGGAATTTAGCTGTGTGATGAATCTGATGATGACATCACTCTTTTCCCTAAGATAGCCTCTCCTCATGTGGCCAGGGGATGGCAGCTGCTACCTGATCCTGACCCTGGGGGCAGCTATTTGAGGGAGGATCACATGGGGGAGGCGGCCTTCGGGGCAATGACAGGACATCAGGTGAGGCACAATTGTCAGAATCCTCACCCCAATCAGACGGATAGTCGTGTTCCTCACCTGATTGGTCTTGACTTGAGAAGGAATCCTTTCGTCTTCCCTTCTTCTTTTGGTGGAAAGGTTTGTTCCTCTTTTGGAAGAGGTAGGGCCTGCCTCGAAGGGAAGCCACTATGTCTGCCGAGGAGAATGGGCGAACCAGGGGAAAAGCAGAACAGGCAGAAAAACCCCTTGCAGTGATTGTTTGTGGTGGATTATGTCCAGGTGGTGGCATAGGCTGCGGAGGTCCAGAGCGTAGATCCAGTGAGGCTGGAGATGGTCAGAGGGGACCAGTTATAGTTAGGCGAAGTCAGAGAACACCCCCAACTCTCTGAACAGTGAATCCATTACCAAAGAGAATGTAACTTTCAAGCAGAATGCAGTGACAGCAATAGTGGAAGCACAAGGTCAGTAGAATGGATTGGGTCCAGTGGGGGGACACCAGAAATGAGAGATGGAACCCCGCCGAGCGGGTAACAGCTCCGAGCCTGGGAAAGGACAGAAAGGAGAATAGATTGGAGAGAGCACCCAAAGAATCAGTCCTGACTCCGAGTCGAGGGGAGAGAGCCTTGGGAAAGGCAGGAGCGAAGGAGGGCAGTAGCACAGAGCGCAAGAGCTCCAAAAACCCCAGCAGGAGAGACACAGATAGGAGAAGGTTTACCCAGCGGAAAGATCCTAGCACTAGCGCGTAAACCCGTAACGGAAGGAAATGGGTTGCAACGCGCAGATGTTAGAATCCAGCTTTCTTTTGACGACACAGCAGCGGCCATGTACTGAAACGCTAGACTGCTGCAATGCGTACGTAGGAAACATAGCGGGTGAATCAATGGCGGCTCCTCCACCTATTCCATATCCACGAGTCACCGGGTGTGACAACAATATTCCACTTTCCCTTTTAGGGATATTCCCTCCATCCCTCATGCCCTAATGGCATACTCCTATCCTCCCCTTTAACAACTTGACAATCTTACTGATAGTATGCCTCAATGTCAGAAAATCAATAAAGGAAAAAGAACTGAGATGAGGAAGAGGCAAGGAGCAATGATGATTACTCCTAATGTGAACCAACACCATCAGTCTAGTAGCTGCAAGAAGGCGATTGGCACAGCATGGTTTAAAACCATGCCATGAAAAGAAGCTTGGAGTTCGTCTTCTTACCCAGCTGTTGTAGTAACAGCCGAGGAGAGAGACTGGGAGTACGGTGACTGGCAGCGCCAGAGGTTCTCTGCTTTCGAGGTGGGTCGGAGCAACCTGAAGAAACAGGCGGTCTTGCCAAGTTGTGGGAGGCTGGAGAATGCCGCACGTAGAAGCTCACGGTTCGAAGCACTTCCACCAAGACGCTGAGAAGAGGAGAAGCTGCCAAGGGGAGCCAGAGGCGTGGTGGAAGCCGGCGAACGAACTAAGTGCTCTACAGACCCGATGACAAGTCACAGACTGACTGGAGAGATGCGAAGTACCCTGAAGCCACTGCTGAGAACCGGTGAGCCCGCTGAGAGGGACGGGCCGCTTGGGTGCATTGGCGGGTGTACCGCATACAGGAAGAAACACACTATAAGAACTGGGATGCCTGAGCAAGATAATAGGTCCCCTGGCACATTTGACTATAACCTAAAATGTCCATGGAAAAGGGTGTGTAACCCAGAGCCACGTTATAAAATCCATTTGAGGAAAAACAGTGTGGAAGTATATGGAAAGGGTCTGGGATCCGTAGCAATATTATAAAATAAAACTGTGTGACTGAAAAGACTGAAATGAAATAAATATTGAAAGAATGTCCTGGAAGGAGAGTATAGCAGGCAAACCCAAGTGAGTAAAGTTAACTACAGTGAATGTGAAAAGGAACCTGGCAGGAGAGTACACCAGGTGGTTTGTGAGTCTTGGACCCACAACCAAATTGTATAAAGGAACTATATGAAAGAACGGGGCAGGGGAATATGCCAGGTGTTGTTGTTGTGTGAGACAGAGAATCCCAAGGAAGATTCCTGCCCTTCGGACTTTTGGATTACGCTGAATGTGAGAAGGACTTGGGGAAGAAAGACATTTCATCTGGAACATCAAGAGGAGAGGAGTTATTCTCTTGAGCAACAAAGAACGTGATTATTCTTTTGAACCTTTTTGTTTTGGTGAAAAGAAACCTGGGAACTGAGTGATTCCCTGTACCTGTGAACATTATTTATTTGGAACTTTTATTGGATTTTCACCTTTCTGTTGAACTTGAACATTTGTGCACTTTGCAAGTCAGAGACATTTCCCTTAGCCCATTAGAGTTACTTTTAGAGTGTGAGGGGGAGGATAGGATTTCGAACATAGGACATTTTTGCTTTGGTCATCTTGACACACGACAGGCCCTTGGTTTTTGGTTGTGGTACAGTTGGGACAGTGAGGCATTTTCCAACCACATTTTCATTTAAAAAAGGTTTATGGCAAACACCATGAGTCCTCTGTGTCTGCGTCTCATTTCTGGTTCATCACACCTGCCCCCTGTGACGAGACTGCGTGCGAAAGGGATCAGAATGATCATATGTCTGGACGATGTATGCCTGATGGCGCAGGACACACCACTCCTGCAACTGCAGGTGTCAGAAGCGACAGGCCTGCTAGAGGATCTAGGATTTCTGGTGAATTAGTAAAAATCTTAGATCAACCCTGTACAGAATTTCTGGATTTCGTCATAGACTCAGTACAGGGGACCCTGAGCTTGTCGTTGCAGAAAGTCAATGACATCAGGAAAGAGGTCAAGACAGTCCTGGTCAAGTACCAGATATCCCTGAGAGATCTAGCAAGGATAGTGGGTCGGCTAGCTTCTTCCATCCAGGCGATCTTTCCAGGGCCCCTGCATTATCAGGCCCTGCGGCGCCTGAAGATACAATATCTCAGGGAGCAAAGATCCCTCTAGTATAGGAAGCAAGGACAGAGCTGTCCTGGTGGATCCAACACATGGAGGCTTGAAACAGGAAGGCCATTTTCGTCTCCCTCCCGGATCTGGTGATCAAATCGGACGCCAGCCGCAGGGGCTACAGAGACCGCTGCGGAGCAATTGCGTCCGGCAGTTGATGGTTCTCTTCAGAGAGCAGTTTGCATATCAATTCACTAGAGCTGCTAGCTGGCTCCTTTGTGACCAGAGGCCTGACTCAGGGCAGAGTGCGATGATGCATTCTCCTAAAGATCGACAACGTGTCAGCGGTATGCCATATCAACCGGCTAGGAGGGATGAGATCCAGAATCCTAGCTGAACTAGCCAATGAGTTCTGGCATCTCTGTCTAGACAGAGGCCTCCATGTCACAGCGGAGTAACCACCCGGGCTCGCCAATCAAGTGGCATACTGGAAATCCCAGTACCTCAAATACTCCAGTGACTGGAAGCTGGGCAGGATGGTTTTCCTGAAGCTGATGGATCTCAGAGACCCTTGTGCAACAGATCTCTTTGCCTCTAGACTGACCAGACAGCTGCACCAGATTTTCAGTTGGAGGCCAGATCCAGCGTTGACCGTCACAGATCCTTTTCTGCAGATCAGAGGGCCCGGTACAGAGTACGCCTTCCCCTCTTTGCGACGATCGCCCAAACATTAGCATGCACAAGGTGGCAACAAGCAAGGCTGGTGCTGGTGACCCCAGCATGTAATAGCCATGCATTGTTCCCCGTTCTACTGGACCTGTCCTGCAACAGTCCAGTCCTTCTTCCAGACCAGACAGAGATTCTGCAGGACCCGACAGGACTCCGACACCTGCTGGTTCTTCAGTGGTCTCTCTGACTGGTAGCATGGATATTTTCAGGAGTACCTGGAGAAAGCCAGAACTTTCCGGAGATGCTGAGCTATTCATCGGAGAGTCCTGGTCGCCAAAGACTGACAGGTACTACGGGGCAGCCTGAGCCAAGTGGCACAGTTTGTGTTTGGCAAGGGACGTGCATCCCTCTTCTGTGGATGTGATTCACGTCGTGAACTTCCTAGCGGTATTGGCCACACAGGGCATAGCCTGCAGGACAGTGAGCACTTACAGATTGGCCATTTCAGTGGGTCGCGAGCAGGTGCTGGGCACAATGACTGGCGAGCACGCTTTAATAACCAATAATCCTTTAAAATTATGTTAGGGGCCACTCAGATGGCCTGTGTGATGCCTTAGTCATTGCATAAGAGTGGCCTGAAAACCATGAGCAGGAGCATCTAAGGCTGATCTAATGGCTAGACTTGGTGCATTAGATTCTAGACGCAGTCTGAATTTAGCATCTTTAGAAGAGGCTGAGATATGGCAAACTAAACACCATGGCCTGATTTAAATAGACACATTTAGCTACTGTAAAATGTTTGGTTGGCGATCATTTGCACCATGTTATATTTGACTGCTCCTTTTTTAGGCAGGATAGGTTCCCTACATGTATTTTGCAAGGATCTGCAGTTTCCTTTCTCATGTGATAATAAAGAACATATAAGACCCATTGTGAAAAATAAAATGCCACAAATGGTTCAAGGTGTCGCACACTTTGCAGCAAGGGGTTGCAGCCTGTGGTTATCCACATGTTCAGGATTACAGTTCCCATGATCTCTCACCATTGACTTTTCTGGCTAGGACACATGTGAGTTGTAGTTCAAAACATGACTTTTTTTTAATTGTTTTAGCTGAAATAAATCAAATTTCAATATATATTTTACAAAAGCAGTACATTCATAAGATAAAACAAGATAAATAAATCATCACAAAATCATTTCTTAACAAATGAAAATAAAATAAAATGACACCTAGCCTTCTTAAAATTGCAGATTACAAACTCATAAACAAGAATAAAATCCCCACGTTGATTCATTTAGCAATGATTACAACAGTTATCATCCAGATTCAAGGCTTTTAGGAAGTTGACAGTCGATATCTGTATTGAGATGTTGGACGAGCAGAACACATAAGGCCAGCGTGAATCACAATCCAGAAGACCAATAGTGATTGCATGTCGCCCAAAATGTATGATTCTTAAACTAATTAGAGCTGAACAGCATGAAATCAGATGTTCGAGGGATTCTACTGCATTTTGATTAAAACAAAATCGACAACATTTCCTATGGCTAGGTATCAAGTTACGTCTAACTTGAATTTGTCTAGTAGGCCAGAGGTTAAAACGCACTCTAAGAATGGCTCAGCGTATCTCTGGTGATGGAGCATTTAAAAGATAAGATTCCATGGCCTTTACACTTTTCGGATAAAATCTCAAGGCACAATTCTGTCTGTACTCTAGACTTTGAGCTCTGGTGGCAATCCAATCACAACAATAGATACATTTTTTTGCTTTATCAGTGTTAGAAATCAACATTTCAATAGAAACATTTGAGTTTACAAGAAGGGAATAAACTTCATTCAAGCAACTTGAAACAAATATATGTGACGATGTAAACATGTAGGCCAACACCATTCTCAGCATGTTATTCGTTTGCGTTGATATGAGACATTTACGAAATAATGCACATAGGCGCCAGTGATACAGAGCATGGAGGGAAATCAAATCCAATTCATATCGGAGCCATGGTCCAGGGAGGCACTGTGGCAGATGCAAAACACTCCTCCAAAATGGAGGCACTGTGGCAGATGTAAAACACTCCTCCAAAATGGAGGCACTGTGGCAGATGTAAAACACTCCTCCAAAATGTTGCTTGTAGTCTATCGAGTTTCTGGATTTGCCAAATTGATTGCGTTTCAATGCATATAATATGCAAGGCGTTGCTTTTTGGTTCCAATAGAGTAAGGCCGGTTTTAATGTAAACTTGTCATATCGATGTAACAATATTTTAGTTTGTGATATGGCAGTGTTTAACTTCTGATCCATGCTCTCTTGATGGCCTTTTGAATTCTTAATGCCCTCAATAATCATCCCCAAGTAAGCATAACTTTTAACTACTTCCAATTTTGACTTATTAATAGACCAACTATATGAGTTGTGACCAGATTTGATAGCTGAGTAGATCACAATCTGAGTTTTGTTTACATTAATTTTTAATTGATTCTTGTCAATGCAAGAGTTAAAGGCCAGGAGTCTTTTTTTTAAACCTGATGGCGTTTTTTATATAAGCACTATATCATCTGCATACATTAAATTAGTAATGGTCACGCCATTAAGAATAGGTGAGTCAGTAGATATATTCGCAAAGGACTGCTTAACATCTTGAATAAAGTAATTGAAAATAACTGACGCAAGTAATGCTGCCTCCTGCTTTGGCCGATTGAAAATTAGGTTGTGCATGAAGCATACCAATATCAGCAAACAGACAAAACCCATGAAGAAAATGGCTAGAGACAATAAACATTCTCAAACTAACTTCCAATACGTCACTGCATACATGTCAACATTTTGGATCAGCTGGAATGAAGATTTTGTCAAAAAAATCATGAGCATTTATTTCCCCTCATTGAATTGCATTAGGGTTCAGTATTATCTTAGGTGGGAGAAAGTAAAAAATAACATTTTTTTTTATAGAAACTCCCACTTAACTCAGGAGGGTTGGCATGTATGCTACTATATCTACAGAAGAAAACAGCAGCACAAAATGTAGCCTGAGCAAAATAAGAATGATCAAACGTAGACCCATCTCAAACATTGCATACCTAGCAAAACTAATAGAGACCTATGTTCACATACACAAACACATCGAAAACAACCAGCTATTAAATCAGGCACAAGTATGCTTTTGACCCATGAGAGGAACGGAGATGGGACTACTCTCTAAATGGTACGACCTAAAGACCAGTACAGACCCCAACACAAACTCAGCAGTGATACTTCTTGACCTCTCTGCAGGCTTCGACACTGTCAACCATAACACCTTTATCAAAAGACTTGAAGACATAGGGATCAGGAACACAGCACTCCTCTGGATAAAATCTTTCCTGTCTGGAAGAACAGAAACAATATGGCTAAAACCATTCAAATCCGCACAGCGAAGCACCACTTGTGGAGTCCCAAAGGGCTCCTCACTATCCCCACTATTGTTCAACATCTACCTGAGGCTCCCAATCAGCCTCATCAAAAGACACGGCCTCACATGTTATGTTATTGAAGTTTTTGCAGCGCACGGTCACCCGAAGGTATATTGGCGCTAGAGAGGGAGGGAGAAAACCATCATCCTTTAGCCGCTGTTCATTAGAACAGAAATGTCTTTAGAGCCCTTCTGAATGCCAAATGATTTGGCAGAGTTTTTACTATCAGTGGCAGGTCATTCCAGATTTGAGCAGCGTCAACTGAAAAGGCCCGACCACCGATGCACGAACAGCAGAAAGTAGGCACACACAGCAAACCAGCCGAACGCAGAGAGCGGGTAGGAAGGTACCGGGTGAATTTGGTCTGGAGGTATTCAGCCCCCAGTCCATGCAACGCCCGATGAACAATGCACAGTACCTTGAACTTGATATGCTGTGCCACCGGAAACCAGGGCAGGGTGCGCAACACTGGGGAGATGTGAGCCCCATAAGCTGACTTCGTTGCTACCCGGGTGGCCAGATTTTGAAGGCGCTGAAGCCGTTGGACTAAACCCTTAGGCTGAGCAAGGTACAGGGAGTTACAGTAATCCAACTGGCTGAGCACCATGGCCTCAACCACTGGAGGACGAAGGGTGGCCGGTTTCATGGGAAGCACCTTTTTTAGTGTTTTAAGATGGAAGTGACCTGCTTTGCACACTGCAGATACTTCATCATTCATAGAGGGGGAGGCTGAAAGAATCACTCCCAGGTCCTTCACCTTAGTCACTGGAACGGAAGAGAGCCGAGAGAGGAAGCCCAGAAGGAAGACACTCAGAGTGCAGGATCGGGGGAGGGAGCGTGCCTACCACCATCACCTCTGTCTTGTCTCCATTCAACTTTAGCCAATTGCGGTTCATCTACTCCCCAACGGCCGCCAGGCACAACGACATCTCTGAGAAGGCGCAACGACATCTCAGCCCGATCGAGATATAAATGGATCAGGATCTGAGTGTCGTTGGCAAAAGAATAGCACCTGACCCTGTGGGAGTGTTATAATACAATTACGCATATGATATGCAAATCATCTACAAAATCATCGGCAATGAAGATAACACAACACTAACAGACTGCCTCAAAGGACTCTACTCAACGAAAATCATGATTTCGCCCAACAACCAAGCAAACAACCAGGAAATCCAATGGCCAACAGAACTGGGAACCCCACCTGAGCCATCCAAAGTAGTCAAAAACCTTGGAATCCTAATGGACAAATTTATATAATTATAATTGGTTATTTACAACTCGCTTAATAGCCAGAGATTTCTAAGCGCGGACCTGGGGATCGAACCTGTGTTGCTCTGCGTCGAGTGCATTGCCCCTGAGCTATCCTCCCGAGACAACTACCTAACACTAGAAGCACAAGTCAACACGATAATTAAAAAATGCCTCTACCATCTGCACACTATCAAAAAGATACCACCCTTCTTTGCCTTCACGCACAGAAAACTTGCATCATCTCCCTTATCATGTCCAGAATAGACTACGCCAACAGCATATACCTTGGTATGCCAGAATACTTGCTGAGGAACTACAGCAAATACAGCCACCAGACGCTGAGGAAACTACAGCAAATACAGCCACCAGACTTCTCCTCAGACTCTCCCGAAAAGACCACATCACACCAGAGCTAAGGATGCTACATTTGCTCAGAGTCAAAAAACAAATCACCTTCAAAACAATCTGTATGACACACAGAGCAATCCACGGCAAGGGAGCAGAATTCATACAAAAGAAAATCACCATCTAAATACCAGCAAGAACACTTAGATCAAGCAACGACATCCGCCTAGAACCTAAACACCAAGCGAGGAAAAAACTTAAAGGATCAGACTTCTCTTACACAGTCGTAAAACTCCCTCCCGAAATAAATATGAACTACGGAGGACCATTTAAAATTCAAAAAACCTTTAAAAACCTGGCTCGTCAGCTCAAAGAGGAGGAAAACACTTGCATCTATGCACCACAGAATGAGCAAACACATGGAAAGGAACCCCACGAAATTAGTGACTAACCGAACACACCCAACATGAACCAAGGCCAACCGAAGAGTCCTACCGCCCATCAACACAAACCAACGTGCTAAACCATGCAAAATCCAGCAAGCGAAACCTACCAGACAAACACACCACAGACATGAATTCATTCCAGAAAATCCAACCACTCTAATTCCCTGATGCCATACACCTACCAGCATATAGCCTACTAGAATATGTTAACCTTATCCAGCAGGTAGCCTAACTGTGTAAACTAGCCACATTCTACGCTCAGCCTGTATGTGTAGGTTAGCTGCATTCTGCATCTGGTATAATAATATAGCTAAGCCTTGTACCCCCTGCTGCACCCTGAGACAGACACAGTGTGACATCTGTAGCATACAGGATTCGGCTCCCCGAGATAGATTGTTGGGGTGGGAAATGCATCGCACTTCGATAAACTGTTGGGGGGTAAGAAATGTATCACACCTAGATAGATTGTTTAGAGATAGGAAGTGATTGCAGGAGGAGGGAAGCGTGTCAAACTTGGATGGACAGTTATGAGCGGTAGATGTATCGCACTTAGATGGACTGCCGGGGGTGAGAAATGCATTGCACTTAGTCAGATTGTTTGGGGGGGAGAAACTCTACCACACTTGGATGGAACGTAAGGGACAGGAAATGCGTCTCACCTGGATGGATTGCTGGGGTGGGAAAGGCATTGCACTTGTATGAACTGTTGGGGGAGTGAAATGTATCGCATTTGGCAGGATTATTGGGCCTAGGAAATGTATTGCCACTAATCAAGCATTCTAAAAACTCACCTTTCTGCATACTAACCCTCACACTCTGAACTAAACACAACCACTCCACCACACCAAAACCGTACAGACTTCACATCACCCAACATGAAAACAAACCATACACAATCCCACCTTAATACCACATGACGGCTACTGACCGAAAACACACCAACATTCAGTGACCAGTTTCTCCGAACTGAAGCCGCCAACAGCACATCAAAGCGCTCTTGCTCTTCCCTCTCTCAATCCCACTAAAAAAACCTGCAATCCTCCTTCCTTTGCAGACCCGCCATAGCACCAAGAGACCACGCAAGGGGCAACAGTGCACGGTACAAGACACATTAACATGTACAATAATACAATGCAAACTTTGAAATCCCTCCAAATTACCAATACGTGACTATTTATTTATTTTAATTGTTATAAACGTGCCAGATCGCCCGCAGTCTTCAAGGCGCACAAAAAACTGACATACAATCAACAAACAAAATAAGATCAGCAATTAACAACTCTAATATACCAGTAAGCGTGAACTAAGGAGCTGTGAAAGGGAATGTTTTGACCTTCTTTTTGATCTCGACTAGCGAAGTGGAGTTTTTAAGGTCCAGAAAAATAGGATTCCAGGTGGTGGGGAGCCACAACATCAAAGACTGTTTTACCAAGTTTAGTAAGGTGAAACCTGGATTGGCCGAGTTTAGACTGATCAAGTGACCTCAGGGCTTGCGTAGTGGCATACCGCTGGATGGGCTCAGTAAGGTAGCTGGGTGCAGCCTGAGTCAGGCACTTGAAGGTGAGTGTCAAGATTTTAAAAGACACCCGGTGCCTGACTGGCAGTCAGTGCAGATTTTGTCTGGCTGCAGTAAGGGAATGCCTGTTGGGGATACCCAACACTGCCCTTACTGCCCCATTTTGCTCAACGTGAAGGGCACCCAAGTTGGAGTGCGCTGTGCCAGCCATAATCAAGCCTAGAGTTAATTAATTCAGAAGTTAGCATGGACATATTTTAAACAGATAGGTAGCGACGTAGGTGACCTAGCTGCTTGTTGATCCAACCACATGATGCAGGAATTTTGGCTACATGTGGTCGCATGGTAAGCTCGGAATCGAGTGTGACACCAAGCGTTTTGACATTCCTGGCCACAGGGATAATAACATTGGACATCAGAAAAGAGGAATATTCCGGTGAAAGATTTTTTAGCATGTGGCTGGTAGCAGTAATGAGAATATCCGTCTATGCAATTGCATGCTGCTAACTACATGATGCATGCTTGCCGTGCATTATTGATATAACCTAGCACAAAAGGACGTGCTCATTTAGTTTCTTTTGCCTCCACTTTCCTTTTCCATACTTGCCAACCCTACTGATTTAGGCAGTAGGTTACTGCTTTTTAAGCATTCCTACCGCCTACAGATTTGGGTGTCAGATCCTACTGCTTTTTACAGTGGCAGGTAATTTATGTGACTCGCAAGTCAATTAATCTTTCAGTGCCATGGGCGGGAAAGTGATCAATTTGAGTGATGGGCTCAGATCAATCCACTGGCCTGACAACTACATGACTCTGGAAAAACTATAACAAATAAGGGTGCTGCTACCAAAGGGTAACTCTGCCCTGCACTCTGGCCGGGACAGGCCTTCTTAGGTGAACCACCAGTGAAGGCAAGTGGCAGAGCGTACCACCATCACACAGCATCTGCCTATCAGACTGGGGAGGGTATCAGTCTCCACGTTGTTCAGTGTTCAACCTGCACTGCAGGAATAGATATGTTCTGCCCAGGCTGCACACGTTGCCTACCAGCTCTGTGTGATTATTTTCTGTGAAGTTAAGTAATTGAATTTGGTGTTACCTTACCATTCACAAAATTATACATTTTAAACATTTGAGCGTCTTTGCATGTTGTCCTGTTTGAGAGGCTGTGCATTTTAGAATACTCCAGCGGTGCCAACAATGAGTGTTTGTAATTTCCTGTGATGTCATTGATACATTGATATGCTAAGTATCATTTTTGAAATTTGAAAAATCCTACATCTTTTTGGTCACAGAAAGTTGGCAAGTATGCTTTTCTAGTCCTCTGTTGTATTTCTTCTGTTGCCTTTTGTTTTCTGTTTGTGTTCTTTGACCCAATCAGGCAGGTCTCGCCCGGCTGCACTGAGAGCCACTTGTCTGACTTCTGAGAATTCCTGCTCTGTTCTTTAGCAGAATGCACCTGGTGCAGAGCACCCAAGTTTGAAAATACGCCTTTTTGCATACTTTCCATTGTCTTTAAGCTCAAAAATACATGTTTGAAAATATGTTTTTTCTTTGTGCATTTTGTGTGTTCATGTTGCTTTTGAAAAGTGTTTCCTGTTTTCTCATTGTCGCACCCCGATCTTAGCCTCTTATTCATGTTCCCAATCGTATAATCCTGCATTTTAAGTGCCAAGGACTAGTATGCTCGTCCTTTTTGCATAGACTTCCATAATAGCCTTGCACTTACGAGGTTAAATAGGACCACCCCCACCTTGGCACGCTTTCCGTTCTTCTGCTCCCTTCTATTTTCACCGAAAAGTGCCCATCTGCTGTTATTTTAAAACTTGTTTTCTGTTGTTGTTAGAATGACGTGTAAAACTGACTACCTAACCGCCCATAGGCCCAAACCCCCTTATGGTAAGGCTCATACCACTTCTTAACCACTTCCTCCACTTATTTTGACCGGATGTTGCATTTTTTTCTCACTTTTGCTTTCACACGACACGTATCATTTCCAACTTTTAAACGTTTGTTTGGCATAAGAGACCGCGGCGTTAAGCCAGAGCCCTATCAGGCCACAGGTACCCAAACTCCGTTGTTCGGTGGCCATCAGTGATCAGAAGCACAGTCTAACGTTAGATGGAATCCGTTTTCACTTGATTAAACTGACCGCAGGCCAGGGGCCTTTTCGGAACAGGCGGCGGTTGGCAGGAGGGCGGAGCCACCTGGCGTTTCACCTTTCTGTCACCAGTGGAAATAGTTCTCATACAGCGGCGGTTTAACTGTTGAATTTGTTCTGCTTGAATGAAAACTTTCCAACCTGACTGGCTGCAGTGCAGGCTTCGCCGAATGGCTGGCAGGCATTTGAAAGCGCTCAGCTGTTTGCTCTGTCAAAACAGGAGCTTTACTGTAAATGCTCTTGGAAAGATGCTGACGCCACCGCAGAAATGTGCTCAAGCAGCACGTGAAATGTAATCTGTGCATGTGACCGATGCGGAATTGGGGCCATTTTGTGTGGAGATTTCTTTAGTGCGCAATTTAAAACATTAACGATCTTAAAGCCAGTTCACCTTCCCCAGTCAACGCAATTACCCTGTATAAAATTCATGAAATGTAAATATCCTGTTTTTAAAGAGAACTTAATACTAGGGGTTGCCCTGTTGCTAAATGTCCCCTTTCTTAGCATTTGAGGAAACCGAGAAGTCAGGTTTTGTACCTGAAGTAGGTACAGGAGTCTGTATCTGAATTATAGCCCATCTCTATAATGTTAATGTTAAACGACATTTGTACCTCGCACTATCACCACCGCAGTGGTCCTCTGGCGGCTCAAAGAGGAAGCAGGTGGGGTGAGTCACTGGGAGGAAGCTGGAAAAGTGCAAGTGCGCAGTGATTGGCAGCCCCAGCCTGGAGAGTCCGTTGGCTGGGACTGGGGTGTTTGCGGCCGGTAGTCGTTGTGTGCTGTTGTGCGAGTCTATGTGTTTTTTTTGTTTTGTTGTTGCAATGTAGTGAAGTTTGTGCGGTTTGTTGTGCTGTAGGTCTGTGGTTGTGTTTGGTTTGGAGTTTGAGGGGTGTATGCAGAAGGGGAAATTGTTAGTGGAATCGGTTAGTTGGCCTCTCTATCCTTAATTGAGGCGCTGGGCTTTTGTAGTCTCCCCAGGTGATGTGTGGGGGGCAACCCTGCGCTTCTGACCTGATCTAGGCCCATTCGGCATTCAAGGTCCCTTTCACAACTGACCCCAACTTCCGCCAGCCTCCCTCACAACTCCATCTGTCCTCCCTTCTCACTCATAAGGCCAGTGGACCAGCCTATGTCCACAACTCAGCTAGTGTGGTGAATGCCGATATCCTGACAATTCCACAACACTGTGGTACCTCGTAGAACCTAAGGGGCGGGTGAGGATGTTGGGTGGGATTGGCAGAGGTTGTTGACTCTGTTTCTATGAGTGCTGCCTGTGTTCCGCTCTACCTGGCGTCACCTGTCCAGGTGCCGTGGGGGCTTTCCCGTCGGTACTGGGGCTGTCAGTGTCCTCTCCAGTTTAGTCATTTTGTTTCGGTTTTCAGTTTGAGTCTGCGGTGTTCAAGAGCCAGGTTTTTAGTAATTTCCTGAATTTTAGGTGATCTTTGGTGTTTCTTAAGGAGAACTGCTAACTAGAAGTCACTCACCTAAACCCGGAAGTGAAACTATACATTGTTAGAGGTACATGCTAATTCAGTACAGACGTTGGGCCTCAATTGTAACATGGTGGTGTGGAAAAAAAGTTGTAGAAATGGGATTTCCTCCTCTTTTACTGCACCACCAAATTTGTAGTTTAAAATTAAACCCTCTAGAAATCACCTGGTTTTGTTTGGAGAAAATTGCCTTCACACAAAACCATTACTGTATCCAATAATTAACCACGTTTGATGAATACCAATCCCCATGGAGTCCGAATGGGACTCTAAAATAAAGAATAACTGAAGTCTGCTGACTAAATCATGTGGACTCTTTACGCTGCCATAAACAGTATTTCTGTTTGCTGGATTATCAGAGGTGGTACTGCCAAAATCATATTTAGGCACTTAGTCATTCCGTATGTTGTAAGGGAAAATGCAGCTCAGATAATGGCCTAAAGTAAAGTGGACAGAGAAAATCCTTTCTGAAAGAGCAAGAGGCGCTACTCTCAAAAATATTATTCCTATTGGATTGCGTATCTTGCTTGCTAGCGTGGTAAAAAGGATGCCTGTTTAAAGTGTGAGTTGTGAATAAATGCGTTTTGTGAACATTTTTCAATAGTTATGTTAAAGGTTCTTATTCGCGCACTGTTGCGACCAGCGTGGTTTCTTGGCGCTCTTTATGAAAGTGAATTTCGGATTGCAACCATTTCCAAAGCATTCTTTAAAGATACAACTGGAATTTGCATATTTCTTCAACTACTGCCTCATTTGTATCTAAAAACATGCAGAAAAATGCACAGCAACGTCAGAATTGTGCACATGTAAACATGCAAGGCCCAGAACTTTGGAGTGCATTTACATCCCACTGAAAAAGTAACATTTAATGTCCCATTTTGATTTCCATTGCATGTGTTTCACTTCGAGTAATGCAGTCATGTATTTATTTATTTATTTATTGCATTTATTACTCGCCCAAACCCTTGGGTACCACGGCGATGTTACAGACAGCTTGGTTAAAACATCTCTTAGAAATTGCCAATCGGGCACAGTGCATGTGAATACAAAATAATCATACACGAAGACATTTAATGCAGGGCTTCAGTACAGTGATATTTCCTGAAGCATGGAAGGGGATTTTAGTCTTGGTTAAATAGCCACGTTTTCAGGGATTTCTTGAAGCCTGAGAACGTTTGCTCATTTTTGATGGGGAGGGGAAGAGTGTTCCAATATGTGGGTGCGAGGTATTGGAAACTACTGCCTCCTGCCTTGGTTGTCTTGTAGCGGGGGATGGCTAGGAGTAGTTGACTGTTAGATCTGAGGGGCCTCTTTGATACTTTTTTGGTGATGGCGTGGTTGAGGTAGATGGGGACACAAGAGTGGATGCATTTGAATGTGACGCACAGGGCTTTGAATGTGACCCTGGCTTTGATGGGGAGCCAGTGATGGTTTCTTCTAATATTTGAGATGTGATCTGACTTCCTTAATCCAAGGGCCGCCCGAAGGGCTTTATTTTGAATAAGCTGTAGTTTGTTTAGATTGGCTTTTGAGGTACCCAGGTAGAGTACGTTGCAGTAGTCGAGCCTGGATAAGATTAAAGCTCTTGCCAGCGTGATACAGTTGGTGGGTGTCAAGAATTGGCGACTGAGAGCAATAAGTTTTGCGGTGTAGGAGGTAGAGGAAGAGAGGGCGTAAATGTGCTTGGTCATGGTGAGGTTGGCATCTAGGTAGACACCTAGCGTTTTTACTTGTTTGAGTACTGATATGTTTGTGCCATCAATGTTGATGGATGAGTAATCAGCATGTAATGCTTCTATTTTGGATTGGGAGCCCACAATGAGAACCTCAGTCTTCTCATCATTGAGACAGAGGCTATTTAGTGCCATCCAATTTTGGATTATGGCATATATTTTGTTGATAGTGTCGGTGTCTTGAGTGTAGTCTCCCGATAAAGGGATGAGGATCTGGGTGTCATCTGCAAAGTTGGTGTAGATGACACCCATGTCGTCTAGCGCTGAGAAGAGGAGTTTAGTGTATGCATTGTATAATGTTGGTGAGAGACAGGAACCTTGGGGGACACCAATGGGTACTATGATGGGGTTGGCGGCTTCTTTACCTATGGCGACCCTGGAGGTGCGGTCAGCAAGAAAAGATTTGATCCAGGTAGTAGCTTCGGTGGAGAAGTTGAAGTCTTTCGCTAGTGTGGTGCACAGTTTATTATGGTCTACTAAATCAAACGCTGCGGAGAGATCGAGTAGGAGGAGGATGCAGAGTTTTCCTGAATCTCTGATTGTATCCATCTGGATTTTTAAGTCAAGGAGCGCCGTTTCTGTGCTATTGTTGGGGTGGAAGCCTGATTGCCTCGTGCCAAGGAGGTGGTTTTGTTCAAGGTGAGTTTGGACTTGGTTGTATGCTAATTTATCCAATATTTTGAGGAGAAATGGGACAGTTGTTATTGGCCTGTAATTAGTGGGCACAGTAGGGTCTAGGGTAGGTTTTTTCAGGAGAGTGGTGACCCAGGCTTCTTTGATGCTAGCTGGTACTAGGTTAGTATTGAAGGATGCGTTCACGAAGTTGGTGATAATGGGGGTGAGGGTGTGGGCGCAGGATTTGACTACTGATGCGGGGACAGAATCTCCTTTGCAGTTGGAGGCTTTAAGTTTGGCGATGGTGTCAAACACTACATTTTGGGATACTGGTGTGAAGTGGAATGGGGAGCTGGTGAATTCCTGATGTGGTCGATTTAGATTAAGGAGGGCAGGTTTGTTGGCTAGTGATTGTTTTTTGGATGTGATTTTTATTTGGAGTAGTTCAATTTTGGCTGTTAGTGCGTCTTGAATATGGTGCACCATTCCTTGCTGGGGATGGTTGGGTTTATGGCTGGGGTAGGGTTTTCCAATTCTTTTAGAATGGCAAATAGTTCCTTGGTATCTGAGGTCGCATTGCTTATCCTATTATTATACGCATTAGATTTGTAGGTAATAGTAGCTGTTTTATAGGTTTTGTTTATTTCTTGGTAGGCTTTTTCTGCCTCTGCAGTAGGATGCTTTCTGTAGGCATGTTCACACGCGCGTTTGGTTCTTCTGAGGGCGATAAGATCATCATTGAACCAGAAGCTAGATCGCTTGTCTGAGCGTTTTGCCTTGGTGGTGAGCGGTGCTATAGCATTAATGGTTGCAGTGAGGCAGTTGTGATATATGTCTGCTAGGAGACAGGGGTTGTCACTAGTGATCGAGGTAGAATCTAGGATTTTTGAAAGAGGAGGCGTGAGGTTTTCTGGCGTGAGTTTGCGGGCGTTTCTAGTTTCATAGGTAATCATGGTTTTAGGTTTCTTTTGTGTGGGTTCGGAGGGATTGATTGTAAATACAATGGTATGGTGATCGGTCCAAGTAAGAGGGGAGATGGCCTCATTGGTTATGGGGGTATTAAGGGAGAGGATCCAGTCAAGAGTCCTGCCTTTGATATGTGTGGGTGCATTAACTAGTTGGCTGAAGCCCATGTCCTTCAGGGCGGAGTGAAGTGATTCTGCTTTGGCATCTTGGCTGTCATTGAAACCTAGGTTAAGGTCACCCAGGATGATGTATTTTGAGCTAGGTTTTATTAGTGGAGCTAATAGCAACGGAATTTCAGTCTCTGGGTGGTTGTTGGGGCTAGGTGCTCTATAAATTACTATTAAATTAATCGTAGTTTTAGCATTTATGGGAAATTTTACGAGTAATGTTTCATACCCTTCAATACTTTCGATGGGACAAGATCTAAGCTGTAATTTAGTCTTGACTATTATAGCAACACCGCCTCCTTGTGAGTGGGTCCTATCTGTTCTAAATATGGTGTAGTCGGATGGGATTGCCAGAGTTAGTAGTGGACCTGATGCTTGATGGAGCCAGGACTCTGTGACTACTAGTATGTCGAGCTGTGATTCCATAATGAGGTCGTGAACTTCTATAGCATGCGCCCCTAAGGAGCGGGCATTGATAAGCGCTCCTTTAACGGTGGATAGTAATTTATTGGGGGTGTCCGGGGCTGGTTTGGAAGTAGTGTTGGGTTTCTGGCTAGGAGTATGGTTTTGATGAGGGGGAAGTACTCTGGGCCTAATTTGCTTGGGAGGTGTGTGTTCATATTTGACTGGGTTGGGGTGGTTGAAAGTGCGAGACCTTAATCGGAAGTGTCTTGCTACACCTGTCACGGGGTTAGAGAATTTTTCAGTATGGCTGTGGTGAGGTGAGTCTGCAGTGGGCAATACGTGTGAGATTGGATCAGGGCTGATAGCATGATGCTTGATGGTATTCAGATAGGTCCTAGGGGTAAGACTTGCGCTGTTTGGGAATGGGGGAGTAGAGGGAAGGAACGGTGTAGGACATGGGATAGGGTGATGCCGGGGGCATGCCGGCTTGCTGAGACCGTTGTTATGGGGCCAGTAGTAGTGGCCCAAGCAGGGTGTGTGGTTGGGGAGAATGCAGAACGGGAACATGATGAGGGGCAACCAGGTTTGCATATTGGATTAGTGTCAGGGCGAGCTGCGACCATAAGGCACAGCGCTAGCTCCTCAAAGTGGTCTGTAGGTGACCCTGGGGCACAATACGCAGTCTGATGTGGTCTGTAGGCGACCAAAGGGCACAATACAGCAGTCTAATGTGGTCTGTAGGCGACCAAAGGGCACAATACAGCAGTCTAATGTGGTCTGTAGGCGACCAAAGGGCACAATACAGCAGTCTAATGTGGTCTGTAGGCGACCAGTATTAGAGACCGGGAGCACATTTCAGTAGAAGCGGTTAAGATTACAAACATACAGTAGTGTCTCCGGTGCTGGCATGTACTTACAGTACGTTTTCATTGTCCGAGTGGTAGTCTATCGGTTGGAGAGTAGTAAAATTGTGCAGGGGGGGTGGCCACGCCGCGCTTCCATGCGCGTAATAGGCGCAGGAACAGGCCTTTGTATGGCCTTTGTGTGCGCCGCCGTCGGATCCGCCTGCCGGCGGGAAAGCAGATTCAAATGCGAGGCTCAGCCTCGTTCTCGCGCCGCGAAGCACCCGGCATGTGGGGGTCAGGCAGGGAAGCGAGACAAGGTCAGGCAGGCCTTGTTGCGTGCATCGGGTGATGCCGCACAGCTTAACAGCTGTTTTCCTGGTTGCTGCAGTGAGGAGGGGGCTCCTGCCCTCTTCCCTTGGCAAGGGGGACGGAGTGAGGGGTCCAGGGCGCAGGAACAGGCCTTTGTATGGCCTTCGTGTGCGCCGCCGTCGCATCCACTGGATCCAAGGGAGTCATCACGGATCCTCCGGCGGTAACCTCCTCCCATGTGGCCAGGGGACGGCAGCCGCTACCTGATCCTGGCCATGGGGGCTATATGAGGGAGGAGCTCATGGGAGGAGACAACTACCGCCGGGATGTCATGACTTCATGGGTTGAGACATGGTATCACCCATTTTCCCATGAGAAAGACCCCCTAAAACCCAATACCCTAATTGCCAGGTGTCTGTTCCTCCCTTAGGGAAAATAGAGCAACCGTTTACCAACATCCTTTAGATAAAACTTCCATCCATGGTCTGAAAAGTAAAAGCTCCAAGAAAACCCTTTTCATTTCCAATTCCCCTTCATATAGAACTGATCCTTTATATGGAATCATTGAGAGAGGTTCTCCAAATACTGTGCCTCAGTTCATATCAGTGGACTCCAATTCCCACAACCACCGAAGTACTGAGACGAGTGGGATGAAGGAAATAATGCAGAGCTGCAGGAGGCTCAAGCTCAATGAGCGTGCTAGTTGTTTTGAGAGAGCACTTGTATGCCCAGCAGCTCTTGGCATGGTCCATAGTCTGCTCTGATCATTCATTTCATTTTTATTCTATCGGTATGTACTCACCAGCGAATCTCGTAGATTCCTTCTTCTTTTTATGACAAACAGTATCACCGCTAGATTGGTATTTCCTATGTTCAGTATTGGCCAGAGTTTCTTAAACTCCTGTTTTATTTTATTCACCACAGGTGACTGGCTAAATACTTCTGTAATTTGATTTTGTTCTCGTCCCTTTTTCTCATGTTGTGAGTTATTTCCCCAGGGATATTTCAAGCCCTTTTTCGTGCGTGTGGTATAATCTTCTCAGGATAATTTCTCTATCTTAGTTTTTGTGATAACATGGTTGCCTGCTCATCATATTCCCATCTTTTTGTGCAGTTACGTAGCTACATTAAGAGGAGCTGCCCAAATGGCATGTTCTCCTTTAGGCTCCTAGGTGGAAGTTATTAAATTCCAACACGTTCTTATCTGTTTTTTTGTATGATGTACTGTGGTTTCAAATTGTTCCTCATTTCTCACAATCCTAAAATCTAGGAAAATAGCTTCTCTTCTGCTATACTCATGTGTGAACTTTAGAAATGGATTCTGCTCATTAAGCCACGTCATGAAGTTTTTAAAAACCTCTTTGTTTGCATCATTATATTCACCAAGAATGGGTTAGTCTTCCTATAGATGATTTTTTATTCAAAGTCTGCAACATATACATTTGCCTGGCTGGGGGCAAAAGTTGCTGCAATGCAATCTCAGATCGACATGGGATCAGTTGCAGCACTTAGATAGAAAATGTCTTTTTACCACACATAACATTTGTGTGGCTTGTTGTGGAAAGATTTGGGGAAAAATGGGAAAAACAAGTATCTCCTGAAATATTTAACACATGTGATCTACAGGTACAGGTAACAGTGACATATATGTTATTAATCTCTCATGTGCAGATCAGAAGTTATGATATAAAAACGGAATTTCTATTTTAACATTAGAAGTTAATTCACTCCTCTTTTTGTAGTTCACGGGAATGTGGAAACTACATCTTTGTCACAAGCTCAAGGGAGGAGTCAAAGGGAAAGAATAAGCATGTACACAAAACTCAAGATGATTAACTAGGATGGGAGATGAACATTGTGGATCTGGAAAAGAAGTGGAGATAGATGGAGAGAGCTGATATTTTGGACATTGGTTTCCAGGCAGGTCGGCTGGAGAGAGAAGTCCTTACAGAGACTGCCGAGGATATTGAAAACCGGAATCCAGACAACCATCTGCCATTGTTGAGACTGTAATTCCAGAGTGAGGAAGTCCCTGCTGATTCTCCACAAAAATAGAAATCACTTTCAAAATTAAGTAGACCCAAGTGTTGTGCTAGTTATAATAACCCATGTCTCCCCTTTACATTGAATGTATTTCTGTAAAGCAAAAAGCCTTTTGTATTGAGAGGTGAGATTTAAAATGTATGCATTTTGGTACAACTTAAAGGCAGGCTGCTTTTAAAAACAGAATCCTTGGCTCATGCCTGCATACAATCACACAGGCCATAGTATAGTCAACCCACTATTGCCTTGTGTGATATCATGCAAATTTGCACCCTCTGCGAGTCTAGCCATAAATTATATGTTTGTGCAAAATGGAGTTAGTCCAGCAAATTCATCCTATTCTTAGGGAATTGTGAAAAATTGTAAACCCTGCAGTCCCTTAACTTTGAATGCACAAACAGACTTGTGTGTAATGTGAATGGGCAGGGGGTTGTAACATTGTACAGTTTACTGGAGAAGATTGCATCTCCAGTCCAAAAACACTGAAAGGAAAGCGGAACACAAGCACAAAAAGAAATAATAGAAAAGACCCTGCAGCATGTACGTGAAGTGAACAGGCGTTGCAGGGGGAATGTGGAAGTGGCGGCACACTACACCGTGTTCCGCCAGAAGGTAAGTAAGGGGGTGGGGCGGAGTGGGTGGACTGAAATGTCAGTGGGAGACAAAACCGAAATAACCTTCATTTTTTTCTTCCTCTGTCATTTCGGATTTGAAAATTTCTCAGTAATCCATGATACATTGGCTGAAAGCATCAATGTTATCATTGAAATATATTGTGCTACTTAGATAGAAGCAATAGAAATGTTTTAAATGCCCAACATCCTTTTGGAATTTATATTTATTTACATGTAGTTGCTTTGAATGCTTGGGTGAGAGCCAGCAGCGAGATTCTTGCAGGCAGGTAACATTAGATTGACCAATTGTATTTGAGCCTATAACATTGTGGTGATCTCCATTGTGTAAAGCTGGAGACCACCTTGATTAAAATTGGATTCTATTCTTTTAAACAAATTTCTAATTTTGAGAAATATACTGTCTGTCTTTCCCCGAATTGTGAGATGGGTCTCTACACGAGGGGTATGAAATTAGTTGTGTCGCACTAATCGGAATCTGAAATTTAAACGTGCCAGAATAAATATATGTAAAATTCTGCTGTAGTAGTGTCAGTGCAACTGTAATATAAATGTATGTAAAGGTTGGATATTACAATGGGTGAGGGCCTGGACCAACCAAAGTTCTTTCTATCGTATGCCTCCACTAAATTAGCACTGAATAAAAAAGGTATAACCTGATACATTTTCAAATCAACAGTGCAGATGAGATAGTTACTGTGCAGACCTCGTCAATGGAGATGCATGGAGGAGAAGCAGAATTTCACTGGGCGATGGGGACCTCAGTGCACAATCGGCAATGCAATGAGTAACAAAGAACCAATGCAAAATAATTGTAGCAAATGAAACACATTCACAATGCAGCGAGGTAATGTTAGACTAAATGTGCACACAAGAATGACTGCATACGCAAGGCAATGATTACTGAGACCACGGGATGCCGATCAGAACTTAGTTTTTGTAAAAATTAATTGAATAATACAATGCATGGTAAATGCATGTCGAATAAAATGCAAGGTAATTGCAAATGATAGACAGCAAGGCAGGATAACAGCACATTATTCTGACCTAGGCAGGATGAAATTAAACTAGTAATTTAACAATTCCATGGGAAAACATTAAATCGGATTGAATATTACACAGGTAGAATAAATGCAGACAGTTCAAAGTATGCATTGTATATTCTGTATCCAGACAGAACTGAAACGGTTCAAATGAAATACCACCTGGTGCCTTCCTGGTTGCCGCTCTTTTTCCCTAATTAAGGATCCCTCCAGCCTCTTTTTCTTTGTAGATGGGGAGCAGGTGCAAGTGGATCTTGGTCACCTGGCCTAAACACCACCCACCTTCTTAGCTCTGCCTCTTCCTTTCTGCTCTTAACTCTTTGATCGAGAGTGTCTCTCGCCCGGGCATCCAAAATCGCAGACAAAGAAAAGGGCAATTCCTGTTTGGACCTGTTCGGACCAGGAGTATTCAGGGCCTGAACCCCTGCTCAGACAGCAGGTAAGCATGCACCAACGTGTTTACTCCCTCTGTCCCCACAAGCCATTCCCACCACTCTGGTCTCCCGTGATGTTTCCTTGAGCCACCCCCCTTCTCGCACACAGGTGCTGCCTGTTTTGCTTGATCATTCTACCCTGCTCTCCCTCCACCTACCCCCTTCCAGCCTACTTTCTGCAGGAGTCTATCCTGATACATTCCGGTTTCACCATCACTGTCTTGTGGCCAATGCTGGATTTTACTTTTATGGACTTCATTGATTCACGGTGCGTCACCCTTTCTCATGGTGGCCGTGAATCATGCTGTTCCCATCTTCATCTTGTATCCAGGCTTACAACATTACTGACTTCTGCAATTGTATTCGCTCTCCCCTCTTGCTTCTCCACTCTTTTTGGCTGCTTACTCTCTGATCTCTCCTCCTCTCCCTTTCTCCATTTTCCTTTCTCCTCCTCTCCTCCCCTCACTTTCTTCTATGCACTTACTCTATCAGAATGATCCCTGAACCCAGTATGATAGCAACCTTTTCTGTATTTGCACCGACATGAAAATCCATGCTGGCGCAAATGCTGGAGCATTTGTATGGCAGAGAGGAAGGGAGTGGCAGAAACACATGTCGAGTTTTGCGCCTTCTCTCCGCCATACAAATGATGGAAAATGAGCCGGGGCATCAATGGGAAGGTGTAAAAGTCTTAGGCAAAGCTTTTATACCTTCCATTTACGTTACAGCTCATTGGAACATGAGCTTCCCAGGGATTATCTAAACATTAGTCAAAGTGGCAATACTGACCGGGCTCAGAGCTAACGTACTCTGGGCAAGCTCGGCTGTAGGTTAACTTACTGGGTGTAAGGCAGGACGGAGCTGCGTTCAACCACAGGTTCAACCCGCAGACTGGGGGAACTTATCAGGCCTCCAATGATCGGAAGACCCTTATTTTCTCCTCTGGTCTTCTGACACTGCAGTCCGTAAGGTGCAACGAAGGGCGGCCATGGCAACCTTCTTTCTTCTTACAGTTACAAGGGCTACAGGGTTCCAGTTCACAGGACAAGCAGCTGGAGTGGCTGTTTTGCAGATCTTCTCCCTCATTGCGCAGTGGTTCTCAGAATTTGGTACTGGAACAGTTCTCCCACAGTCTGACGTGGGATGTGACACAGCAGGGGGCACAGCTACCTCAGCTGAGTCCCTACACGAGCAATAAAGTGTGGCTGCAGGGTAGGAAAGTACACAGGGCCAAAACACCCAGCATAAAGGCCATGTGTCAAGGGCTAGCTTGGAGCACAATTGGATGCACAGCCTGTACCAACCTTACCATTTGCTTTATCCAGCATCTAACTGTACGTTTTAAGACACCTTTTTCATTTCTCTTAGCACCTCCAGCACTAACGTTTAGCTTACAGGTGTATTATATTACCATCCTTTTTAGATTTGGAAGATCCGCGATGGCACAGACTATCCTCTTAGTTCTGAGTGAGTACACAAGAATGACACCACTGTTCCCACAAGAAGCTCCCACTTTAGCATTTTTTGTAAGTAATCATTCGCTATTTTTAGTTTGTTACGTTTCTAGCTTCATGCATTCGGGTAATTAGTTTTCTCCTCTTTCTATAGTCTATATTCAAGGCATCAAGCAGCTTAATAGGCAGTGGCCCTCATTACGACCCTGGCGGAAAGTGACTGACCGGACCGCCACAGCGTAAATAGCGTTTCCGCCATTGCACGAAGGAGCCAAGTGCGGCCCATTCCGACCCATCGGGCACGAGCACCACGGCATGGCGGAAGTGCAAAGTCCGCGATGGCGGAAATGACCCCAAAACGGCCCACACCGCCGCCGTACGGCGCCATAGGTGCAATACTGCCACCCATCACAGCGGACACCGCAGTGTGCGCCTACCGGAAAGTACGGTGACCGGAAATATACGGAAACGGAAGTTAAAACATGGGCCCGGAACGGGAAACATCCCGCCGTACACCTATAAAACCACTAAAACCACACAACCACTAAAAACACTACCCTGAGACACACCCCAACCCGTCATCCACCCTAGCGAAACCAAGAGAAATGGGAAAAGTAGCGAAGAAAGCGTGCGACCGCAAGCGGCAGGTCCACTTCTCCCGTGAGGAACTCACCGTGCTAACAGAGACCCTCCAGGAGAATGCTGCCGTCGTCTTCTCCACGCAAATGACCAGGACGGCACTTGCAAACAAGAAGGCCATATGGGCTCTGGTGGCACAGCGGGTAAGTGCGGTGGGGACCGCACCCCGCACCCCACAGCAATGCCGAAAGCGATGGGACGACCTGCGGATACGCGTCCGCAGCATACTCTCTGCCAACCGCAACATTGCCACAGCCACCGGGGGAGGTCCTGAATCACCCATCAAGTTGACCCCCTGGGAAGAAATCTGTGCCTCCACCATCGGAATGGAGAGCATAGAGGGAGTCGGAGGGATGGAGAAAGGAGTGCAGACATCCGAAGATTCAGGTAGGTGGGCCAGATAAAACAATGCCAAATCCACAAAGTCCAACCATGTGAAGTACCATGTGTCCACATAGTGCAACAGAAACACATGTCCAGGAGAACGTCCACACACATCGGCCTGATAGCGCACGTTAAAACCCACAATAAATACATAAATAATTAAAAACCCCTAAAACACGCACTACACGTGCAGCAGGCACACCCTAACTGCAGGCTGCCATACAACTGCACCCTCACTCCACACACAAATGAAAGCACCTCCATGGCCCCGACCCAAATCACCCTCAGGTACCACCCCAATGCATGTGATACAATGCCATTCCAATTTCCACAGACCCATCAATAACCCTCGCCCTCCTTTACTCCACCACAGGGTCCGATCCAAACGACGAGCTTCAGGACACCCCTACCAGCACACCTGCAAAGAGGGCCAAGACCAACGGCCAAAGACCCTCCACCTCAGCTGCACGCATCAAGACACGGCAGCAGCACAAATCAGGTGGCAGCACAGAGGAGGGAACATCAACAGGCACCCCAGCAGCCAGCATGCCCACACCACCACCACCACAGGTCCCCCCAACGGATGCCACAGAAGGCACTGCCTCTGGTGGCAGCAGCACCATAGGTGACACCCCATTGATGGCAGCATGCTCCGACACAGAAGACGGGGATGTCGAAGACAGATCCATCCATGACCTGTCCCAATCCCCCTGTCTGTCCCATCCCGTACAACATGAGGATACCACGCAGGTGCAGGTGCACAAGACGACGGCTGGCCATCCCCCACAAGCCCTGTGGCAAGGCAACATGAGGTCAACAGCCCCTCTGTGACACCCCCGCAAGTGGCCATGGCCCAGCAGAGGCAACAGTCCCTCGACCAGTTAATCGTGCAACAGCAGCAACTGGCCACGCTCCTCAAGGACCATGCCGATGAATGTGGGGGCACTAAGGCAGACATAGAAACATCAACTGAGACACTTAGGGCAGAAATGGAGAGAGGTACAGAGACACTAAGGGCACAAATGGAGAGTAGCACTGAGAGCCTGAGAGTCCAAATGGAGAGAAGCACCGAGAGCCTGAGGGGGGAACTGCATGCGACGTCCAAGGACGTATGTGCCGAACTTGCCGCAGTGCGCCGTGTGCTCACTGAGCTCTCGCAAACCCTTAGGGACATGCATGGACGTGAGCAGGCAGAGACATCATCCGTTGCAAGTTCCGTCCAGGGCAGCCCCCAACGTAGATCTGGGAGGAACCTGCGCTCCACAGGCAGGGGTGCCCCTGATACCCGCAGAGGGGGCTTGCAATAGCGACTGCCCACTGACAACGAGCATCTGTGGACACTGGTGTTCGGGGGGGAGGTAGGAGGGTGGAGGGGGTGTGTTGGGCTCACTTGGGTGGCGGGTCGATAGGGTGTACAACATGATATCACATATGCCATAAACAGTGCACGATCAACCAATGAGATGTGTGGACATTGATCTTTGTGTACTAGGCCATCATAGGCGTACAGTCCATATTGTGCATGTCCCAGACACACACAGTGCCACGAGTCCCGTGTCCATGTATCAGCCACCAGGCGTGAGTGCTAGAAGCATGCATCAATGAGATGCTGACGAATGTCACGGCCCTCCGGTGCCTCGCAGACTCCTTGAGGTGCTGCCACATCCCCGCCCTCATCATGACCATCATCAGGTGCTTGCAGTTCTGCGTCAGGGGGCATGGGCACATTTCTACGTACGCACATGTTGTGGAGCATGACACATGCCATGACCATCTTTGCAACCTTCTCATGGCGGTACAGGAGTGCCCCGCCAGACCTGCTGAGGCAGCGGAAACGACCCTTCAGTAGGCCGAATGCCTGTTCAATGACTACACGGGTACGTGAGTGGGCATGGTTGTAGTCCTCCTCATGCTGGTCCCGTGGGTTCCGGACTGGTGTGAGGAGCCATCTCTTCAGTGGATATCCAGCATCACCTGTATGTGGACGAGAAACGTATGATGTGGAATGCCATTGCTACGTACGCACACCCCCCCCCTTCCTGCCAGGTCATTGCCGAATCACATACCCCACATTATCATGCATGTAATGAGACTCACCAAATAGCCAGGATCTGTTCCCTGCGTGTCGCTCCATGTAGCGTGGTATTGTAGAGTTCCTCAAGACCATAGAATCATGGGTTGATCCAGGGAATCTGGCACAACAATGTGTAATGATCCTGTTGGAGTCACACACCATTTGTACATTCAGAGAATGAAATTGTTTTCGGTTGCGGTACTGGGCCTCCATGGCATGTGGGACGACCAATTCCACATGGGTGCAGTCGATGGCACCAATGCAACCCGGTATGCCGGCAAGTGCATGGAATCCCACTTTTGTGTTGGTAATTTCCTGCTCCGAGCGTGGTAGGGAGATGTCTGCGTGCTGCAGGAGGGCATCGAGCACTTGCAATAGTGTCCGTGAGAACAGTGGCTGAGAAATGCCATGCAACTGTCCGACTGTGTGCTGGTAGGTGCCTGTGGGCAGGAAGTGGAGTACAGACACCACCTTCAGTAGGGGTGGGATGGCGGTTGGGCTATCTATCATGCTGACAAGGTCAGCCTGTGTCATGTCCACAATGGCGGCTATGGTGTCCCGGTCCAGACGGTAGAGGGTGTGGATCTGCTCATCAGTGAGGTTGAACGGATGTGCTCGGAGGCGTGGGATTGCGGGCTGCCTGCGTGGTGGTAGTGGCTGTGCTGGCGGCCCTTGCTGGCCCTGCCTTGGCCTCCTCCTCCTCCTGCGTCTCCTCCGTGCGGCCGGTTGTAGTTGGTGTTCGTCTTCTTCCTGGAGTTGGAGTACTTGCAGTGCTATCAGGTCCCCCAGGGCCAACATCGCGAGTCCTGCCGGTAGCATTTCGGTGTGGTTGTGGGAGGAGACTGGCTGTGCAATTTATGTGTTTTCAGGCTGTATGGCCTCCACCTGTGGTGATTCATTCCACCTGTGCAAACTGCTCTCCCCTTTGGCCGAGCACGTCCCGCACACAACGCTGCAATTCGGGGAATGGCATCTTGCTATTGCAATCATGTATTTGTACCCGATGGCCGTGTAACATTGGTTGATATGTTCATTCTGCTATGGTCCCATTGTTTCACATACTATCTGTGCAGTCGCGAACAGACTTGTGAAGGGTCAGTGGTACGTAGTACTCGAGTAACGGTGGGCCCTCATGCATCACTGTACCGAGTTGCAACGACGGGCGGGGCGTCCCATTTGTGGGTGAAGGCAGTTGCCATTTTCACACACAGCCGCACTAGATGGATTAATTAGTCATTTCAAACGGCCACAGATGCTTCTTCGACGTGATGTTGCAAATGAGGAATTCGAAGGGCGGCGCTTTCGGTTATCAGCTAGCGGCGAGGAAATGCCCACAGGTCTGACTGCAAATATAACATACTATTGTTCAATGTCCTTGGGACAGGGGCCATGGCGAGGATGCAATGATTGATATGAATGGTTTGGGATGCGCAATAGCGACGTGGGCGATGAGGCCGGACGTTCCCAAATACATGTTACTTCACAACACTGGCATCACGGGCTGGGGCACTGTGGATTTTGCAGGCTGCATAACGCACAGACTCAATGGATATTTCTAATGTTATGTGAGTAAATATTCTGGCGTTTTAATCCCGGGATGAGGGAATGATGAATGGATGCATGGGCAGGTGATTTGATACAGAGTTTGCCATGTACAGGGCTTCTTGGAATCTATCCGCCTCCCCTGCGCTATGTGATGCAGGGCTGCCATAGTGGGACCATCGTCTATCTGGCCTTGTTGAGCCCTCCCTGTCTCGACGCGCCCTCAGACACTTGTGTCCATGCACGTTACCAATCCCATCTGATGGATTCTGTTTTGACAGACGCATGCACAGGTACACTCGTTTGTGATGGTGTTTACACCTCGATATAGATGGTTATGAGTCGCAAGTGGTTTTGGGGTGGTGATGATCCTTTGGAGTGGGCTAGCATGCATATGGCTGTGGATTTAGTGTGATCATTGAAGTGAGTTGTTCGAATGTAGTTCTGATGGCCATTCCGTTCTTTTTCTTTTCTTTTGGTTGACAGGTATCTCCTCCCCTTTTGCCACTGCCATCTGTATGCCACTCCTGCAGATGGGTTTTACTCCCGACACCTGCTGCTTCGTGTTAATCAGTGGAGCAGCATTACGATCTTATGGGACGATCGCCAATGGGCCACATGCCCTTACGCAGTACTGGTGGCTCGGAGCAACATTTCGGACTTTCAGCTGGACTAGTGCCTCCCCATTGGGACGGCCCTGCGGTTCTGTGCGCTTCAATGTTGCCTTTTCGTACGTGAATGTGGCTCTGTGTACCATGATGGAACAGGGCGTCACACAAGTAGTGGCTGGTCATTTCTTGCGGATGCAGCCCACAATGGTGAAATGTGTTTTGGAGTTCATGGCCTGATGGCTGTATGGGCTTGGTGATTTTGTTGTGCATTAAATTTCTATTCTGATTCGGCCCGTGTAGCGTTCTTCTTTGCAAGTGATGTGGCATATTCCTATTTGGGGAGCGATGTATTGTGAGGAGATCTGCATTGGGTTCCAGCTTCGGAGTTTAGTTGCGTGGTACTGTACTGGACGCGTTTGCCTACGAAGCCCGTGAGGTCAGGGATGGGGGCTGCCAATATGACTGTTTGGATGTTGTCATGCTCAGGGGCAGGGGATTGGGTTTTGTGTAACAGATGCCGGTCAGCCAGGTGGACTGGTGGAATGATGTGATTTTCGGTATATTGCTGGTCACAGGTGCCTGTGTTTGCGTGCGTTTCTTGGTGGGGGACTGTGGTCATGTCCATTGGGATGGCTTCTGTTTTCGTGCCATCTGTGCCCTGCAGCTCCCATTGGCCCCTCTTGTGTTTCATTTGTTCGTTGGCATGCATGGGTGACTTGTGCATTTCAATGGTTGCATTGTGACTTCATTGCACATACGGGGAGTTGTACTTTGTGGGCAGGGAGCGGTGTACAGGCACTCAGTGGGGCCGTTTACGGTTGATTCGCGATGCTGTACTTCTCACCATGGCGGAATGGTTCATTCCGCCATGATGGCGTTAGGTACATGTCCGCTAGGGTCGGAATTAGCGTACCCTTGCGCCATGGTGGTGTTTACGGTTTGGCATGGCGCGCGCGCGCGTGCTTGGTGCAGTTAGCGTTGGCGTTCACTACGGTGTCGCTAATGGCTTCGTACTTTGCGGTGACGGGTCATAGTCGCACTGAGCGCTATTCGATGGCGGTATTGCATTTCCGCCATCGTTTTCCGAATTCCGCCAGGGTCGTAATGAGGGCCAGTGTGCCTTTTTTCTTGCATTAAGGCACAGATCAGCATTCTCCTGGTAAGCCCCTGTTGTAAGCCCAGTATACGCCATACAGATTTTATTGAATTCCTTCATTCGGGTAACCAGGGTACCTTGTTTTCATTTTTTTAGTGAACAACCTGTTTACCAAGAGACAAATGAGGTGGGACACTCGTTCTTTTGCAGCATGGAACATAGGTGATCCAGAATCCTTCCATTAGCAAGATTTAGTTCCGGTAAAACCCATTCAATGTCCATTAGGAAACCCTCATTTTCTATCCTTAGCTCCTATATTTTAATAAATCTATGAACATTTATCCACATCCATATTGAGCACACATTAGAGCAGTAGCCATAGCTGGCCAGATGGTGATAATTCTATGAAACAGTATGTATATGAGAGTTGACCTTCTTTTGAGTTTGTGAATATGATTATAGGCATTTACATACCTAAATTCCAGTGGTACAACGTTGTTCTTGATATTTTAGATTGTTTCCAACTTTGAAAGGGGAACAACATTTTGAGAATCTAAGGTCCACATACCCGATTTATAGGCTAATAACATTACTTTCTGGACTAATAGCTATGGGTTATCAGCACTGGTGAAGAGAATTAGTATTCTTACAACAATTCTTAACCCCAGTTTTGTACTATCATGATTGATTATTCTTGATTCTTGAACTGGTGATATTTAACCATTGTATTGCAGTTTCATTTTTATTTTTTGATTAAAAAAACCTATACTATCTCTGTTCAAATTTCATTGTAGTGATGTTGTGATAAGAAGCCCCCCTGATGAATAGTATAATTCGAAACGCGTTGGGCGATTCATACATTAAATTTTATGAACTAATGGACCACTGAATGGTTTTTTGAAAAATGGTAATACATTGTATTCTTAAAAACGTGCAAAATTTCTCATATCAATTGACAAGCAAGTTGTGTTTTCTCTATATGAAACAACTTGCCACTTAGTTCTAATCACTTGCCTATTTTTAGGTTACAAGATAGTGTGCAACGGACGTGAGTTCCCTAATAGGGAACTTTCTCTTTTTTGCTGGAAATTGTATATTGGACAGACTATGAGACCAGCGAAAGAGCGCTGGATGGAACACAAGTCGAATATTAGATGCAATAGTCCTAGATCCCCGGTAGCAAGACACTTTCATGAACAAAATCACACCATCGCTCAGTTGAAATTTCAGATATTAGAAGTGGTGAAACGTCCACAAAGAGTAGGCAACTACCAGTCACTCCTCTTTCAGAAAGAGATGTACTGGATAGACAGATTGGATACAGTACAACCTAGGGGCCTGAATGAAGACTAATCACTAAATTGTTTTGTGTGAAGTAAAATTGGTTGGAAATAGGACATTACTCTATTTAGTTCAAAGGGATCTGTGCCCTTTATTCCTTGATAGAGGGCAGTTATATATGATGATATATTGATAATCTGCATTTTTAAGTCTTTTTGAATGCCCCTTTAGCTACTGTATGATATGCATTTTTTGTCTTTTGAATGCTCCTTTAGCCACTTCATGAAGATGCAATTGGTTAATTACCCTCTGTGCAATTTATCTATTGCCCCGTGTGAAAAGAAAAGTAATCTTAAAACTAATCCAGGCAGCTTGAAGTGATCTGTGCCCTTTATTCCTTGATTTAGGGCTTGTATGTATGATGACATGTGTACGTTAAGCATTACTGAGGCCTTTGAATGTTCCCTTAGCCACACTATGAACATGCAATCTGTTAATTGCCCATTGTGAAAAGAAAAGCAATGTCAAATAGGACTTTATTTTGTGAGGATTTTTTCCAATCTGCAATCGTAATAGACAATGGTATTGTGATGCTGTACATTGTTGTATGTATGTGCTAAGGTTTTACTGATTATGCATGGCACACTGTGTTTAAATATACATGTTAAATATACATGTGAACAATTATGTTCGGAGTAATGAAAATGTTAAGTAAACCATGTGAGCCACTTAGGTGCCTACCCTCAGTTGACTTGGTAGTTCCATAATTAGTATTTAGATTGTCCGACGTGGAACAGTTTGTCTTTACAGTCCACATGAATGTAGATCCGTGAAAGCATAGAGGGTAGTGGAACCACGATGCAATGATATATCTACAGTAGCATCTTGTTCCGAGATGGAGGAACGATTAGACAATGATGGCCATGTAGTTCGTCCTCGATGCTATGGAGGACTGGAATTTTCTGGTTTAACATAGACGGCGTCCTGACTAGCCCAAAAGCAAGCAGGTTACCGTGGTTACTGATGTTAAACCTGTGGGAAGGGTTCGCTTGCCACACTCGCAGAGGATTCAGAATCATGCCTTTACACATAGCCAGCGTCTTTCAATATAAATGTGTGAACAGCTAGAAGATGATGCCGTGAAGTAAGCTCTTTTGTATGGGACAGTAATGGAATGAACATCGCCCGTGGTGGCAGTACACAGACGTGGACGAGTGGATTATTAACCCTGTTGGAGAAACTGGGCAGAACATATACTTGCACTCTCTTATTGTGGATAGACTGAATGAACATTGTAGTGGGCGCACCACCCTTCATTGGAACTCAATCCCTGTTCCTTTGTCTATATTTCTACTGGAATTTAACTCGATTGTTGTCCGCTTTGCTCAAGAATAAGAGGTCATCGCCTCGTAACGCGTCAGATAACATCGGACTCATTATGATCTTTTTTATCTTTTGTCATGTGCGTGTCACTTGATTGTAATTAAACGTTTGTAAATTGTATCTTCTCGAAGGCCTTTTATTTGATTAAATTATTCAGATACTAGTAAGAGATTCCACTAATAATTGACTGTTTATTCAGTTCAGAAAAGTTTGCAGGGGACGGGAGGATCCTTATATTGGATCTTCTTTATTTCTTTGTACTCTCCTGCCAGGCCAGAACAAACTTCTAACTATAAGTACTTCTGTGGCAGAGGTTAACTTCCAAAACATGTGCAATTTCTCTTCCTTCACAAAATCATGCTTAAGAATTTCTTCTGGGGATATAATATCAAAATCAACTTTTTTTACAACTTCTATTTCACAATAGGCCATTAGAACGGTGGGGGCTCTGAAAAGCATTCATTCTTCCAGACCTGCTCCCCCCACATGTGATCCTCCCGCAGAACACTGCCCCCAGTGTCGGGATTCAGAAAGTTAGGAATGAATGAGGCATGATGGGAGAGGTTGTGTATAGGTTGAGCCAATTTTTAGTATGTAAAGCATTTGTTATTAAGTATTCATTGCTTATGTTATGTGAAATAAACATTACATTTTGCTAAGATTTTTAAAAACTGAAGCAGAACCCTGTTATCTGTATTCTATGTGTTCACGTGTTGCCTTATTTATGTATACGCACCTGGAGAACCTTAGATAGCGACCAGGTACCCTTATATTTATCAGAAAAGGATTCAGAAAGCGTCTGCTTTTCCCTGGCCACATTCAAAGGGCCTCAGGCCAGTTTTTTTGGGGACATAAAGCAAACTCCTAAAATGCCAGAATTACCAAAGCTGGATCTAACACAAAAGAGCTCTTCTCCATCCTGAGAGAGCTGTAAAACCCAATCCTCACAACAGGCCCCAACCCAGGCTGGCAAAGCATGGTGCTACACCATTCAAGCCGCCCTCTCTAACAAAATGTACCAACTACGTGCTGTCAGAACACCGATTCCTAGTGCACGTTCCCGCTTACCCGACAGACTTTCGGGAGTCAAAATAGCTAGGAACAACATCAATCGCTTCCGTTCCTTTAAAGGCTTGTTTCAAAGGCATTGGGGGTTGCCATGGCGACGCTGGCCGCTAGTACGCCTGCAGTCACGTGTTGCTCCGGTTTCCCGGTCACGTGACTCGCGCGTTGTGGTCACGCAAATTTAAGTCTGCCCCGTTTGCTGCTTCTGTGCTTCTGATCGTTTTCCTCGGAACACAACAGTGGCGCTTTGTTATCCTGGATCTTGCTCCTTCTCGACCTCTTGCCTGTCTATTGGATTTGCTCTTGTCTTGCCCACGGTACTTCTGATCTTGCTCCTTCTCGACCTCTTGCCTGTCTATTGGATTTGCTCTTGTCTTGTCCACGGTACTTCTGCTACGAACTGCTGCTACGACCCGGACTTCCTTTTGACTTCGATTTACGTCTCCTGCTTCACTTTGTCTGCTTATCTGGTTTTGACCCGGAACGCTCATTGTTTGGATTGTTTACTTACGTCTCTCAGAAGAAGGATCTTTCACCCTAGGCGTACGCGTGCCGGCGGGAATAGGAAACGAGTGCTGGACTAGAGACTGCCTATAGCACTTTTGGGAACTCGCTGAACTTTCTAGGCGTACGCGTGCCGGCGGGAATAGGGTTTGCACCGGACTCAAGAAACCTTCAGCATCTGTGAGACTGCGTTCTTCTCGGACTCTTCCTTTGGATCCGTTTAGATCTAATACATCACTCTTTCCTCGTTGCATCCCTTCTCACGGATATACAAGTAAGAATTTTCCCCTAGTGTTCATTTTCCAGTTATTGGCTCTTTTGTTTATCTTTGTCTTATGTAAGTTCTTGTATCATTCCAGAGGCTGATTAGTTCCAATCTGCTGTCGTTTTCTTGTTGGACATGTTATGCACATTACCCTACTGACAATCAGTGAGCTTCCAGTGTGTCCTGTGCAGTTGCCAAGCATCTGGAAGGAAGTTGCAGTCATCAGGAGTTCCAGAGTGTCCTGCTCCTTCTTCAAACATCTTTCAACCAATTGAACGCTCAGACTGTTTTTATGCACAACTGAGTGTTACATTGGTGGGAAGAATAAACTACTGCACTACGGGTTCAAGAGCTCCTCTTCGGTCACCAGGCGCTTTACCCTGTTAAGGTTCACTGTTCTGACACGTGGACAAAAACCTGACAAAAAAGCTACTTGCTGCCAAATACCCTCTCTTGCAGAATCGAGGTGTCCACCAGCTGACAACCCCTGTGCCAGCGCTTCACTTTTGTCCAGTCACAAAAGAAAAGGCGCTAGAAACCATTTAATCTCTGAAACCCTTGAACTGCAATGGTGATAATTGCCCAGCACACATAGGGCCTCATTACACGTTGTGCGCTAAAAACTGCAAATTAGCGGCATGGCTCTATTAACGTGTCCGCCCTCGCAAGAGGGCGCTAATGGCGTACCATTACGAGTACACGGACACGAGCATAGCGCCATGCCGTTAATGACCCTACCGCCATGCCGCTAAAGTCCCCCAAAAAGTCATTTACCGCCTTCCGCGAAAGTGCAGATAGCACCTCCGCCCTCACGCCATTAGCGGTCACCGCTATTAGCGGTGACTGTTAAATTGCGGAACCGGAAATAGCGTCATCGCACAGGAACGGGAAAGAGCACGGCGGCCATCTTTAAAAACACAATCCATTGCCATCCTCTGCACCCTGGACCTGTTTTGAGTTGGGAGCTGTGCAAATTCATCTGGGACACCTGCATCATGCCCAAGGCTCTGAAGAAAACCAGTGACAGGCAGTGCAAGGAAAAATATACCAATGAGGAATTGGTCATGTTAACACAGACCCTTGCAGAGCATGCGGAGGTAGTCTTTGCAAATGACATGCGCCGGCCAACCTTGCTGAAGAAAAAAGCCATCTGGGAGGAGGTAGCTCTCAAAGTCAGTGCTGTGGGCACCAGCACGCGCACCGTGCGCGAATGCAAGAAGAGGTGGGACGACCTCAGGCTGCGGGTGAGGGGCATCCTGGCTGAGAACCACCGCATTGCCAGTGCCGGTGGAGATGGCTCACCAATCCGGATGAAGGTATGGGAGGAGACATGTGCAAACATGATTGCCGTTGAATCCATTGAGGGAGTGGGCAGCATGGAGAGCGGCGTGGCTACCACTTCAGATGGAGGTGAGTGTACACATGACAGGATGAGGTGTGAATGTACTGTTACCCCCATATGTGAGCACAGACTCCTCTCATGCATGGACACACATCCACACATGCATCCATCCCTCACCATGTCAGTGTCAGACCCAAACACACACACATGCACACATCACCAGAGACAAGTCCCAAACACACCCATGCATGGATGAGGCACTGAACTGGCACATCACCTGCATCCACAACCACTGAGTCCCAATGGCCACAACTGCATCATTCATGTAATCTTCGTTAAGTAAATTGAATCGCAACCAATGATATCCCCCTTCTCGTCCCTCACAGGCTCACATACAGATGGGGAGGATGCCGCTGATGCATCAAAGGCACCAGCCACATGCAAGAGGCCAAGGGCACAGGAGCCGGAGGATACCCCAACAACATCCAGGGGCAAGGGGGGAAGGGCACACCTGACGAGTAGGAAACATCGTCATAGTGCCACTGCCAGGGCAGTAGTGGCTGCACCACCAACTGCGGCCCCACCACCGGAGGTGAACCCACTGGCACCAATGCCAGCCACCGAGGGCCCACCATCAGCTGCGGCTAGCTCCGCTGGTGAGGCAGCCGCCACTGCCCCCTATCCGATCCGGAGGACACCCTAGGCCAGCACATGGAGATGCACACCCCAAGCCCCCCTGGAACCCCAGCGCCTGTGCCATTCCAGACCCCTGGGTCTGATGGAACTGTTGAGGACACCAACCCTGCAATCATGTCCCCCATGTTACCATCACCTGCTGCAGTGGATGCATCGGAGGGCACAGCATCCAGTGCACGGTCACCCAGCACTGCCCCCCAACTCACCACCATCCTGCAGCGCCAAAACGAGCTGACTGTGCTGGTCGGCCAGCATGTTGAGGAGGCTGCCAATCTCAGAGAGAACATTGTCGAGGCGGCGAGGCACTGCACTGAGCGGATGGACGCCAACACCGACAGGCTATGCGATGAGATAGCGAGGCTCAGGGAGGTCCTTGTCCGCATGGCTGACACTATGGACCGCCACTTTTCCCAACAAGGCCAGTCTGCCCCGTCCTCATCTTCCGGGTCGAGACAAACAAGCCCCCTCCGGCGCTCATTGCGCACCACCAGGCGCACGTCTGGCAACCCTCAAGATCCTTTCAAGGACAATGGAAAATAGGGGGTTGATGGAGATTCCTCTGTATGCATTGTCCAGGGAATACATGGCAGACACATGAGGGACTGTAGTGGGGGGTGGTGGGAAGGGTGTTATGGGTCTGTTGTGGGGGGTGGTGGGAAGGGTGTTATGGGTCTGTTGTGGGGGGGAAGGGTGGTGGAATGTTTTTGGGCTTGCACTACTACACCTTTATGTCACTCAATACACTGGTTTTTGATCAAAACACAGGCTTGGACATCTTCATTGTGTGTGTGTACTTTATTGGCGACAGGTTCCATTGCGTGCTTCAAAACATACACCAGTGCATTACCCCCCATATCCATGTGACAGTACGGAAACATGTTCCTCAGAATATTTGGTTGATCAGATGCTGTCTCACAGCATGTCCCTCCTGGCCATCCCCTCTTGCAACACCTGCATCCCCTTCACCTCCGTCCTCATCACCATCATCATCCTCATCAGGTGCTTCTATTTCAACGTCAAGGGGCAGTGGCACATTCCGTCTGATACACATATTGTGCAGCATGACACATGCCATGGTGATGTTGCCCACCTTCTCATGTCCATACAGGAGAGCACCACCAGACCTGCTAATGCACCTAAACGTGACTTCAAAAGTCCAAAAGTCTGCTCGATCACGATGCGGGTACGGGTATGTGCATGATTGTATTCCTCCTCGTGCCTGTTCTGTAGGTTCCGTACAGGTGTGAGGAGCCAGGTCTTCAGGGGATAGCCTGCATCACCTGTATGGGGGAATGAACGGGGTCCTGCTACTGTCCACCTCAAGATCGGCATGTTCACATCACACAAATTGACATTGCATTGTGATTCAAGTACTGAATTGACAGCATACATGCAGATGGTCTGTGTGACAGCAACGTGCAAGGGGGAGGTCGACCCTGCAAGTAGAAATGCCACATTCATGCCTCCAACAGTAATTGACATGTCCTGGGTGAGGCCAGGTCTTAGGTGTCCCTGGCCCATCCAAATTAGGTAACACACTGCTAGTGTACTGACATCCTGACACCAATGTTGCCATGCTGTGAAGCATCACTTCAGTGGTGCCATAGGTGTGTGGTTCAGTGCTATGTCTAGGGGTGATCCCTTTGCATACATTCAAGGGCGCGTTGCTGGATTGATGTTGTGCTGCACTGATTCTGTATTACGGTCTTGACGCCATGTTGCTGATTTGTGTAATATGTGGCGTGGCATGATGTGCAATGTGGATGGATGTGTGATATTTTGCAACCTGCAGTGTTCTCAATGTTGTGCACCTTCGAATTGCATGTGGGTTCTTCTCAAGTACATCGTGGCCTTCCCTGAAGGACATTGGCGTACATCTGTATGTCCATTTTCCCTATGGACGCTAGTCAACACCCAGTTGGAGTATGTATCTCTCCCCCCCCCATTCACACCCAGTTGGAGTATGTATCTTTCCCCCCCCATTCACACCCAGTTGGAGTATGTATCCCCCCACCCCTTCACACCCAGTTGGAGTATGTATCTCCCCCCCCATTCACACCCAGTTGGAGTATGTATCTCCCCCCCCCCAAATCACGCTGCCATGTGCTTGCCCTGCTACTCACCAAGTAGCCACGAACGTTGTCCGGTGTGTCGCCCCATGTAGCGTGGGATAGTTGAGTTCCGCAGAACCATGGAATCATGTGTTGATCCTGGGAATCTGGCACAGCAATGTGTGATTATCTTGTTGGCGTCACATACCATTTGGACATTGATAGAGTGGAATTGCTTCCTGTTTCGGTACACTACTTCATTGTGATGTGGGACCACCAATTCCACATGGGTACAGTCGATGGCCCCAATGCAACTTGGAATGCCTGCCAGTGAATAGAAGCCAACTTTTGTGTTTGCAATCTCCTGAGCAGTCTGTGGCATGTATATGTGTTCAGGTGCATGCTTCAGGAGTGCATCGAGAACCTGGTTCAGCGTGCCTGAGAATACTGGTTGTGAGATGCCATGCATCTGTCCCACTGTATGCTGATAGGTGCCTGTGGCCAGGAAGTGAAGCACACTCACCACCTTCAGTAGCGGGGGGATGGCAGTTCTGATGTCTATGAGGCTCACAATGTCGTCGTGGATCATGGCCACGATGCTGGTGATGGTAGCCCTGTCCAGACCGTACAGGGTGTGTATCTGCTCAGGGGTCAGGTTGAATGGACTGGCTCTGATCCTGGGTATTGGTGGGTGCCTCTGTGGTATGATTAGGTGCCGTTGTGGTGCCTGCTGTGCCTGTCTTGCCCTCCTCCTCCTCCTGCGTCTCCTTTGTGCTGCCTGTTGTTGTAGCAGCTGCGCTGCAATGAGGTCCTCCAGGCCATGTAATGCTGCCAGTATTGGAACCATCTTGGTGTGGGGAGGGGTGTGGGAAGGGGTGTGGTGTGCTCCTTTTGAGCTGCCACAGTCTCCATTGCCTTCACCTGTGCTGATTTGGTCCACCTGTGGCAGGTGGGAACACTGCTCATTTCCCTTAACGGGTGGTCCGCGATGCCGGTATTTGCACCATGGCGGTAAGGGGTTTGGGGGGATTTACCATGCCGCTATTAGCATGTGGACTGGCCTTGTGATGCTGTGCTAATAGCGGCATGGCGTAATTAACGGGATGGAGGGTCGCGCGCACGCGGCCTGCCCGCTATTAGTGGCACCGTAATTAGCGGTGCCGCTAATAGCGGTGTGCCGGGTCGTGATCCACATGGGGATTTAACATTACCGGTAATACATTACCGGTAACGTTAAATCCCTACCGCCATCTGTGTAATGAGGCCCATAGTCAAGCTCTGTGCACCCACCCTGACTCCCATTATCACCGACTTTGTGAATGCTTCCTTCTTAACCGGTGAGGTTCCCACTAGTATCAAATCAGGCTCGGTCACTCCACTCCTCAAGAAACCGTCACTCGATCCATCCATCCCCATCAACTATCGCCTCATCACCACAGTCCCTTTTCTACTCAAAGTTGTAGACCAACTTGCCTACTCCTAAGTACAACTGTTACTATAGCAGCACCACCTGCTTAGAACTAGACAATCTGGCTTCCGCCCAAAACATAGGACTGAAACAGCCCTACTTGACTTAAACATCCAAAAGGACAACATTTGTGACTCAGGAAATCTAGCTGTACTTCTACTAGAACGCTCTGCAGCGTTTGACCTTTTAGACCACACCACCCTCTATTAGCACCTCAGCTCGCAATTCCATTTTTCCTCTGAGGCCATAACCTGGATTTAATCCTTCCTTAGTAACTGCACCTAAAGATTGTTCATTGGCGAGGCGGACGCTGATCCGATCCTGGTGCCCCGCTGCGTTCCCCCAAAACTCCTGTCCTCTTACCTACCCTGACAACACCTAAACGAAGCCTTTTTTCAACGAAACCATCTACACCAATTACGCTGATGACACACAAATCCTCATCCCCATCACAGGTAACCCCTTCTGTGACTCTGATACCATAATCAGAATCTACAGTATCATTCAAAACTGGATGGCCTCCCACAATCTTTGTCTCAATGACGACAAAAACTCTATACAGCTTTCTCCACTTTCTGCATTGATGACTCTGATAGAACGGTCCTAAAGCATGTCAACCCCCCAGGGTACACCTAAAAGCAGAGCTGTCCATAACCAAACATATCAATGCACTAGCGTCAGCCACTGCCCACACCTCCAGGCGGTTGCCAGACATTTTGTCGAAAAAAATTGGTCGACCAGACAAATGGTCGAACCAATTTGGTCGAAAACCAAATGGTCGAAAAATGTTTTTTTTTTATTTTAACCCTCCCCAACCCCCTTTTTTCTCTAAAAACCCCTTTTTTAACTAAACGAAAACCCGAAAAATAAATATATAAATAAAAAACAAAATTCGACCATTTGGTTTTCGACCAAATTGCGTCGACCAAATTGCAGTCGACCAGTTTTTTTTCGACGAGTTGACTGGACACCCTCCAGGCTCATCTTCCTGAGCAGACAATTTCTTTTGCTGAGCAACTGCCTTATGGTTGCTAGAGTTCTCATCATCAGCAAACTGGACTATTGCATCTTACTCCTCATGGGTACCTCAGCAGCTAATGTGGGCAAACTCCAACTACTACAGAACAAAGACCTGCATGCCACACTGGGCCTACGCAGATCAGGCCACATCTCTGCAACCAGGCGGGAAGTTCACTGGCTACCCGTTAAAGCCTGCTTTGACTTCACAACATGGACTATTGCACACCACTGCATCTACAAAGAGGCCTCCCCCTACCTCAACAACAGCATTGCCTTGAAACAACATGTGCGCTCACTAAGATCCACCACCAGTACCTCACTAGTCATTCCTCACTATAAAAAGAAGAGAGCAGGAGGCGGCAGCTTCTGCGCCACAGCGCCCACTCTCTGGAACTCCTTGCCAGAGCACATTAGAAACGAGTGTTCCTACACAACCTTAAAAAGATGTGTACAATCCTGGTTGTTTAACAAATATGACTAATGTCCTTGTGATGACAAAGTTGGGGCTACAAGTGCTGTGTCATATTGTAAAAAAAAAAACAAGCTATGTGAACAGCTGGATTGAATTTTGCGTGGGACTCAGCTGTACTTGTGGAACGCAGCACACAAGGGTCCTGTTAAGAGGGACTGTAGCATGTTAGTTTTAGTCATGCGGTGCCTATCGTATAGGCATGGGAAGAAGTTCTATGTTCTACCTAACTAACTCCTCCTGTGGGCCAGAATTCCCTGCAAGGGATGGTGGGCGTCAGGTCGCACTCGAGTTGGACGTGATCCGCACTAAGTGCACAAGGGTCCCGAGGGGAAGTGCCAGGTTTTGAGTGCCTTTCTGAAGGCAAGGTGGTCCTCTATGCAGCGGATGGCTAATGGAAGGGAGTTCCAGATGGTGGGTGCTTAGACTGAGAAGGAGGAACCCCCTGCACAGGTTGATATTGTCACTGGAATGACGAGAAGAGGTGCTGAGCCTGATCTGGGGTTTCTGTTAGGCCTGTAGCATGTGAATTTATGCTGCAGGTATTCCAGTCCTTTGTTGTAAAAGGATTGATGGATGATGCACATCACTGTGAAGGAGGCTCACTGTCCAATCAGAAGCCAGTGAAGGACAGGGAGGGTGGGGAGATGTGTTCTCTGGGGCATAGGGCTAGGAGGAGCCTCACAGCAGTATTTTGTACTTGTTGGAGTTTACTTAGCTGTGATGCAGGGGCCCCTAGATATAGTCTAGACATGAAAGGATGAGAACGATTGTGAAGACTGTGTGGGAAGGTCAGGTAAGGAAAAAGGTGGTTGAGGATGGGTATGTGTATGTAACAGCATTTTACCACAGAGTTGATGTGATGTTATAGGGTCAAATCCGCGTCCATAATGCAGCAGACATTTTTTACTATGTTGGAGGTGGTGGAAGGTGGGTCTAGGGAGAGGGCCAGGGGGTGGGTTGAGGGAAAAGGGTGGTCTTCCCACACACCAAGATCTCATTTTCGCCTGGATTGAGTACACGGTGGTTGTCTGTCATCTAGCATTCGATCTCCGAGAGGCAGGTTGCGAGATCGGGGGAGGTAGACACAGGGCTGTTTGGGATTTTGAAGATGATTTAGATGTTGTCTGCGTAATTGTAACAAGATAGACCATGGAATTGAATGAGTGTGGGTAGCGGGCTCAGGTAGATGTTAAAGAGGAACAGTGAGGGAGAGGCTCATTGTGGCACTCCGTGGGCGACTGAGCAGGGAGCCAAGGAGAATGGAGGCAAATGTACTATTTGGGATCTGTTGGAGATGAAGGAGGATATCCAATTCAGAGCTGAATCCCTGATGCCGAGTGTGTGCAGTTTCTTGGTGAGGTCAGAGTGGTCGATGGTGTGAAACGCTGCCAAGAGGTCAAATAGGATTAGGGCTGCGCAACCTTCCGAGTCTGACTGTCTTTTAAGATCATCCCAGATGGAAACTAGGCACAATTGAATTCCTCGTAAAGGTCTGAAGCCAGATTGGGCAGAGTTCGGGATCTTGTTTCATTCGGAGAAGAGGAATAGTTGTGACGATGCTGCTTGGCCAGCTAGTTTAGCTATGTAGCGGTTGTTTGAGATGGGTCTGTAGTTGGTCGGGACAAGAGGGTTGAGCACATTCTTTTTAAGGAGAGACTTGATGTTGGAGGTCTAAAATTCTGCTGGGAAGGTACCAGGAGTGAGTGATAGTTGATGATGGATCTTGCCAGGTCGCGGGCATCAGTGGCTGTCAACATTTCTTTTAGCAGAGAGGGGGAACGGGGAGCAGGCTCTCAGTGGCCCCCAGTGGATCCTGAGGCTCGGCTGAGGGATAGTAGCTTGAGGAATTCTGGGGGTGAGGTGGTGATAAAGTAGAGCAGAATGTGAGGATTTATGGTGGTTCTGATGGGGCCAGGTGGGGGAAGCAATAACATTTTAGAGAGGATGGAATTGTGTCTCTCTTGGGCTATGTTTTGGAAGTGGGCTGACAGAGTCACAGAGAGATTGGATGTGGCTGTGAGTGTTGGTAGTGCAGGCAGAGGCATTGAATTCAGAGATGAGTTTGAAGAGTTCCCTCGATGAGTGCAGGGCTTTGGAGATTCTCTTCTAATAGTTGGATTGTTTGGCTTTGCGCATTTCTGCATGATAAACGTTCAGCTAGGAGGCATAGGCTATTCTGCTAGATGCCGATGGGTCTGTACGCCATCTATGCTCCAGGATATGGTTCAATGTTTTCAGTTTTTTGAGGGCTTGGTCAACCATCTGGGTGAATGGCCTTGTCTGTTAGAGAATGATCTGATGGGGGGAGGGAGCTGAGTGCTTCTGCAAACCAGTGATCGAAGTAAGAGATGGTGATCTGACCCGACTAGAAGGGGTTGAGGTCAGGGAGGCTAGTAGGGTCTCTGCCAGTTGAGGAGTCACTTTGATTTCCTTCCAGACGCAGGGTTGGATTAGTGACCTCGGAGCTGCTGGAGGGGCGGGTGGGTGCACAGAGAAGAGGGTGAAGATGATGGCAGAGTGGTCATACCAGACAAGCGGGCATGGTGTTAGTGTGGGGAGGACGTCTGGTGAACCGAAGATTGCGTCTAGGGTATGACCAGCAGAGTGGTTGGCCCTGAGACTAGCTGTCTGAGATGCAAGGTTTCCAGGTTGTCCAGTAGTGGTCGGGTCATTGGGTTATGTTAAATGTCAAACCAGATGTTGAAATCCCCCAATACTGGTAGGTGGGGGTGGGAGGGTTGCCTAGGGATTCCACAAAGCTTCTATTGTATCCCAGGGGCCGATAGATGAGCAAGAAGCTGTGAGTATAAGAGGGTGATCGCAGGCATTTTACAAGGAGGGTACGCAGTCTGTGTTGCCGGCTTGTAGTAATCATTAGGCACAAAGTTTGAGCTTTGTGTCATGAAAATGTGAATATCCACATAAAAGCAAACCCAAACATCCTCCCTATTTTTGGATAACTTCAAGTCCTCATTCCCTGGTTGAGATCCCTCCTCTCCACCCCAACCTTTCCACTTTCATTCTTCTGCTCACAGTTTATCTGCACGCAGTCCCCTGATCACAATCCATCCTGCACATTCCTTTGCTCTATTTGGGTTGAAACAAAACGAACAAGTACTGAACAAATGGAAAAATATGAAAGTATGTGAACCATTCAGGCTAATAGTGGGTGATGACAACACATACCTAAATAGTCTCTCCTTTCTTCGTTAAGCCTGACCTTTTCCCATCCAGGGATTAACTGTTTACAGAAGGGAACCGTGAGGAACTGCATCAGAGATGGTTGTGGCCAGACAGGGCCACCAACCATCACATTGGGGCACTCCTAAAGGAATGTTGTTTTTGGCAGGTGAGCCCTCTGTCCCAGTGCCTTGCAGCGGCAGCCACTGTGTTTGGTGTAAGGTGCTTCATCATTTGTATGTATCCCTGGTGGGCACTGATCAACAGCCCTGCTTGGCCTTCAGTTTAGTGACAGCTGATCCTTGACCGCCATCCCAAGCTCATGCCAACCTTCTCCAGTTAAGAGCCAAGTCTGAAATTGTAATGGTTTGCTTTTTCTGGATCATCAGAGGGAACAGGCTTCAATTAATTGTTTCCTTTCCAACTAAACACAGAAACCAATTAGCCACCGGGTGAACTCCAAGCACGCACTGTGACATACTGTTCCATCAGGGCTCCAAATTACATGTATCTTGATTTTGAGTTTTTTCCCTTTCAACCTGTATAGTTTTCAAACATTTCATGTTCATTCTTTTGGCAAATGCACATCTTCCAAAACAATGTAGAAGCAGTTATTTGTCTAGACATGGCAAATGACAACATCCCTGGAAGGGACTGTGATTTGCAGGTATGCATTGCCCCGTTTGTCTATTAATGGAGGTCCCAGGGAGAATGTTAAGCTGTAAACACCTTTGTGCAGGGCTCAGCTTTAGTTATTGTCAGTACAGCAAAAGGGAACATTCAGAAGAGGCTCCCAGGTAACATTCAGGTAACATTTAATCTTGAAAGGATCACCAGAATGTATAGGTCAGCGCTGCCACATAGTGGACAATTTAGGATGTTTGGGATAAGCCCTCAGAGAGCAAAATTGCATTCTCAGGCTTATTTAACAGAGAAAATTCACTTAACATGAAACCCGGAAAGCCTATATATAACAGCCAGCATGACAATGTTCTCTTACAATGGCATTACTTAAATTATTAGACACAGCAAACATGAGTGTGCTCTTACAGTACAATACTGGCATTAATGGGCACAGACAACATGTGTTATTACAGTGGCATATATTGGCACAAATGGCACGGCATGGCAAAACTAGCATGACACTGTCTTCTTACACTGACAATATTTTCATTGTTAGGCATAGTCAAAATGAGTTTCTTCTTACAGTGACAATATTGGCTTTATCGGATTTAGCCAACACACTTGCAATAATGGCATTATTAGGCAGATACAATATGAGTGGATTCCTAGTCATGCATATATTAGCACAGTCAAGAAGAATGTGTTACTGTAGTGGCAATAATGGCAGTATTGGGCACATCCAAGTTGAATGGGTTCTTATAGTGGCAATACTGACCTATATGGGTATAGCCAGCATGAACATGTCTTACACTGGCAGAATACCAGGATATAGTGCAGGCATTGTGAAGGCATCATGAAGCAAGACACAGGCAACAGATTCAATGTTCAAAATAAAATACCTTTATTAACTTAAATGTCAGGATGGTGTAAGGCCTAGCTTGCCCTATGCTAAGGTTGGATTTCCCTACCTAAAGAAAATAAGGATAGTCTGAGTCAGTAAGTTAAACTTAAAAGACTGTCTGTGTCCAAAACCTGTACTTGCCCTCCCAGCTAAAGCCAAACAATGAGTAGGGATGTCAGCACCAAAAGAAACAGTGTTCCAAACAAGTCCTGAGCTTCTTCCAGCTAATGGCTTGCGTTTCAGCCCCTTCCCCAAGTTCAAAACAGTTCCACACAAAAGGTCTCGGGGTTCCCTTCCTCAAGTTCAACACACCTCCATAGGGCCTCGGGGTTCCCTTCCCCAAGTTCAACACAGTGAGTTCTCTTGACTCTCACTAAGTGTCCCAAACCAATTTAGCAACCTTTCCAGCTTATCTATGGCAAGCACAACACAGCAGATAGCATGTGAGGTAGACATCTGTAGCACGCATTGCTGTGCGCGATACTCCAGATTTACACACCATGACACAATACCACAAAACAGTTATGTAACTTGTCTACCATGCCTCAGTTAGAGACAACAAGTTAGACAACCTTTACTTCTAGGAATACATTCAATCAAAGGCCAATGGATTGATTGCAGCAGCACTCAAATATGGGGTGAAAGCCGAAGATGAGGGGTCCTGCAAACAGAATAGGAAGTAGGCAAAGAAAAGACACAACAACGTTTGCAAAGAGAGAAGGGCAGATGAACACATTGGACTCTCGCTATGTGTTTACACAGAATAACTCCATGTTTTCCTCGGGGTCAGTGTGTGGAAACTCTGTGTTTTATGAGCGCATGGCTACTTCCTTGGCTAGCATGGTTAGTTTATGGAAGCAGCAGCACAGGACCAAAGGGCACAACATTGAACTAATGCAAGACAGTAGACCGTATGCACCTAGCAGCCACAGAAATGTTTGCTTCCTGAAATTAGCAACCAGTGTTCCTTTAACAAATGCAGTACCTGTGACCGCATTCTGAATGTACCGCTCTTTATTATTGGCCAAATTTGACAGCATCAGCCACAGATCCTGGCACTGGTTTAGCCCCAATCTAGCTTTGATGTTGTTCATCAACAGCCTTTCGAGATGCTGTATCTCATTTGACCACTAGGTGGCTCCTTGCCATTCATCGAGGGTGGGGACAACCCGCCCCTTGCCCTGGCCACAGGCACTCTGAGGGTGGGAGGAGAGGTGGAAGGCGTGTGATAGACTGGAGACCAAGGTTTGAATCTGGTGTGAGCCTCATCAACTGGGTGACCCCTCATCTGGGTCGCAGGACTCGTTCTGCACTGATGGTAATTTTGTTTGGTTTAAACTTTATTTAAGTTTGGCAGGTAAAACAAATTACAGGATCATCGTAACAGTGAACACAGGTACAGTCATCATATCAACAGCTATGTGTATCATCAACATTAGTATGCATCCCTCTTTGAATCTTTGGCCAAGTATGACCAGAAATGTCCCCATATATGTTTAGGTCGCGACAAGAGTGGTTGTATTGTGACAATCACTAATCCATGTTAGCTCCCATTCACAGTGGGTAGCTGTACGTCTTCCACAAAAAGGGTTGCATTTGCTTCTCTGGAAACCCCATGCCACTTCCCAAACAACATGCTCATAGGCAATTTCTCAAGGTGCCTCCCAAGACTAGTAGATAATACATCATACATTCCTTCCCAAAACCTCTCCAACTCTGGGCAGGCCCATAGCTTATGCACATATCCTGCGTCTAACCCACCACATCTCAGGCAGCAACCATCGTGCTCAGGATATAACGTCCGCGGTTTACGCTGTCTGCAATGTAACACGTAGAACTTTAAACTGGATACGTTTTAGTCTCGTATTCATTGACAGTGTTTAAGTGAGCATGCACATTGACCTCCAGCGTTCATCTGTTATCTCCAGCTCCAGCGCCCACCAACCTCAGGCCTCCAGTGGGGTCCCGTCTAAAGTAAACTTATACAAGGCAGCCAGCAGCCCACGGCAATCGTAGGAGTTAGATATGTAGACAAGAAACGCATTCTCTGGGGGTTCAACCGGGCAACAGACCCACGTTTTTTGCACAGCTGCCCTCAATCTGTAAACCTGGAGCAGCTACAGGGGCGTACCTCTATGCTTCTCCCGCCAGATCTGGGGCATCAAGAACTGTCACCCTGGGAACAGATCCCCCAATACCCCAGCTGGACCACTGCGACCGCAGGGAAGCATCCCATGTAGGGGAGAGGTCCGGGAGTTGCCATCATGGCAACCACTGGTGACATGGTCTGCACACAGCCCTCCTGTTAATGATGACCCTCCAGGCGAATAACGTTGCCTGCACTGGATCAAATGGACGTTCATCCCTGGAAACTGGCATCCAGTACCAAGATTTTCATGTCCTCTTTCCCCACTGCTGCCCTCTCCAGCTTAACGTCTGGCGGGAGTCCATCAGGTCCATACAAATAGCTCGCAAATTGCGCTTGGGCTGAAAACCAGTATATTTACATGTGCGGGTTAGTAAACACTCCTTTATTATAGGCCTTGCCATGTCCACCCATTTTCCTCCCAGGGTGCCACAGGAAGGGTGACATGGGTATTAGGACCACCTTAATCTGCACCAATTGGCCAGACAGGGTTATCAACACTTTTGAACAATGATCCATTTTTGCACGCGCATAAGCAGCGTGGATGGCAAAGTTGTCGGCCAGTACTATGTTTCAGTCTCTGGAAATGGTAACACCCAAGTATTTGAATCTGTCTGGTGCCCACTTCAGGGGAAATGCCCCATTAGGTTGTGTTGTGCTGTCAGTCAGGAGGAATACCTCATATTTACCATAGTTCACAGTGAACCCTGAATATCTGCCTATCTATAGCTTCCATAATAGGGTCTAAATTATTTTGTGGATCCCTGATGTACAATAATGCATCATCTGCATATAGCCAGATGATATCCGAATACTGCAATGTGTATGGCGATGCTGAATCAAGTCAGCCATAGGCTCAATCGCCAGCGCAAAGAGTCGGGGCGATAGCGGGCATCCTTGCTGTGTGCCCCTACCTAGAGCAAATGGTTTAGACTGTGTCGCACTGACCCTTACAGTGGCGGACATTGATGTGTAGAGGAGCCGGATGCATTAAATTAGTTGTTCACCCAGGTTGCACTTGCATGGCACTGCAAACAGATATGGCTAGGCCACCATAACAAATGGTTCTGAGCATGTAAGGCAACTGCCACAGCTTGTGCAGTGGGTGAAATTCACTGGCTCTGCAACTTGTCTCAGGCCTGCCTCTCCAAGTCATTAATACCCCAGGGGCATCCCCTGCGTACAATACTCTCTGCTTCTCCATGGTACTCCACTCATCTCAGTTATATACATGTCTCTTCTTAAAGAGGCATCCTCTTTCCCTTTTCCAGGCTGGTTTGTTTCAGCATTGCCTTCAGCCAAATAGGCAGAGCTCAAATTATTTTTTGTAGCAGATTGTCCCATATATGTTACTATGGTGTGTGTCTTAGGGAGTTTCTAACAGGAACTGGAGTTCTTGTCCCCTAAGAGGGAATCTCTACCAGTGCGGTCCCACTTGCCCAGACCCCCAGGGAGTGTCTTGCTTAGTGAGCTCACCTCCCTACCTCAAAGGGGGAGTCACAGTCTTGGGGAGAAGGGACGAATACCTGCGATTCATCACAATACCCTTCCCCTTCCACTTTTTTCAGGCACATGCCTCTTCCCTTCACCTTCGAGGCAACACACAACTCTCCCAGACACACCACAAACCTTTCCTTCAGACAGAACTCACTCCAGATGAAAGCTGACTCCTCTTTTCAGCATGTATGCCTTTATTTACAGTATTTATATATGGATCAATGTCCGCAATACATTTATGAATTATATCTGCAAATATGGAACAAACTGTTCTTTTATGTCTGTGCATTGTGATAACTTGGGGTGGGGTAGACCTGTGACAAAATGAAAAGGGGACATGTCAATTGGCCTTATTATACATTACAATGCGCATTACATTGCTCCCACATGCAGGCATACTGTATGCATACCAAACCAAGGAATTCAGGCTTTCAAGATGCGGCCTGCCGATCACAAGATATCTCAAACTACAGCTCCCAACATCCTTCTCAATTGAATATCCTGTTTAGGGCTGATGGAAGTGGTAGCCCAAAACATTTGTCATCAAAACATGTGTCTAGAAATTGCAGAGAATAAGGTTATCGCTTATTTGCTTGTGGCTCAGGGACAAAGCGGAAATAATACATTACGCCATGTATTTATTAAACATTATTAATCACGTTACTATTGTAAGCGGACATATCGTACATATACAGAAGCTGGGAAAGCAAGGTTAGAAGATGCTACCTGTGGGTTGCAAGATGTTTTGAACTACATCTGCCATTATCCCTCCTTTTTGAATGTCCTAGTTAGGGTTGGTGAGAGTGCTAGACCAAGAGTTGCATAGAATATTGACCTTGCATTTCTGAATGCATGTGGTTTGGGGGCAAATGGAAAATTAAAAAGCTCACTACCATTTCTTTTAGTTAACATTATTGAACACAGACACATGACTTTACTAGTGTCCAGCATGCTGTGTGCCGATTCATGGGATCTCGTCATTTCTAAAACAAAATTGTGGGTGTAGGGGTGCACAGCTTTTTAAAACAAAAGTAATTTGTATAGTTTCAGGGTAAGCGAACTTCAGAATATCTATTTAAAGAATTCAAAAGGATATGTAGATACTATTTCAGGTGCAGGCGGGCTGACGTCACAAGACCACTTGGGACACAAAATTGTACAAAACCTGAACTGCGTATTGCTATGCAGTAAGCCCAAATGCACTCCTAATGGAACCCAAGTTCAAATGTTCAATTATTGCCACATAAGTAGATTTCTCGTCATTTCTCCCTGGGAGGAAGGGGGGGGCCGTTCCCTGTGAGGCTAGGGAGGTGAATCCACTACCCGATATTCCTCCTAGGGGTGCTTGAAAGCTGGACCTCACAGGGAGAGACTCCCCTCATGGGGATAAGGGATCCTGTTCTGTGGTGGTACCCCTTAATCCTCTCAACCTTAAGGCCTCAAAATCACCATGATGTATAGTTGACCAATCAGAGTACTACTGTTTTGTGTTGCAATACTCACTCCTATACTCCCCTAAAGTTTGACTGTGTCAAGACAAGAAAAATCCAGGGTCATTCTCAAGCATTTCTCAAAAGTACAGAGAAGAAGATTGAAAGAGTTTTACAAACTACTCCTTAGATAAAGCAAGACAGTACTGAGAAGAAGAGGCCCAGAGGAAACATCAAGATTACTCAATGGAAACTAAAGAAAGACTTTGACAGTCTGCTGGGGAGGAACCAGCTACAAGGTATAAAGAGAGAAGAAGGACTAGAGAAGGAGAAGCCGGTGTGAACGCTGGAAACCCTGGGAAGTTCAAAGCTGGGAGCAGGGAAGCAAGCTGCAGAAACCGATCCTCGCCAGAGATGATACCATACATTGGTCGGCAGAGCGCTCCAGAGAAGGCAGGGGAGCCGACGTGCCCAGCAGTTGACAGAAGGTCTTTGGTGGCGTGACCTCACCGAGGTGGGCCGTTCGGTCCTGCAATGACACCGGAACTGAAGGATCAAAGACCTTGCAGAGTCCGCGCGGAGCAGCAGGGAGTGGAGAGCAGGGGACAAGTAGCGGTCAGGCAGAACGACTGGGTCCAATACCCCAGGAAGAACCAGTGACATGGATGTTCAATATACAAGGTAACACGGGCCACAGTAGAACCGGTAAGGGTTTGGGGGGAACTTGACAAGTGCATCTGGAGTAATCTCCCTTGGCACAGTAGCCACCCCAAAACTACCAACTAAAGAAAGCCTCGGGAGTAATCTCCCACGTCACAATGATACCCAGAGAACTAAGTCAAGTGTTACTCAGGAGTGATCTCCCTCGTCACAGTGATACCCAAAAGACCAGGAGTTCAGTATTCCTTGAATATAGAAGCCGGCACACAGGTGCTGATAATCAAGGAGGAAAAGGGCAAGGGACTAACAGGGATCGTGTTCCTAAATATCAAGCCTCCTTTCAAAGTAAAGAATACATCAAGATCGAGCTCGCTTGTCACAGTGGTGACAAGAGTCCCAAACATCAAGAGTGCCCCGGGAGTGAACTCCCTTATCAAGAAGGGAAATTCAACTTGCAGTAAAGAAATAAAAAGGACCAAGCCTTATTCGGGAGCAATCTCCCAGGTAGGCAATATACAGGTAGCCCTAAGGGGGATATCAACAGAAGAAGAATTGAGAAAAGATTAACCAAGTTGTTCCTTAATCCTTGGTAGGAAGTAAAAGGACTTTTAAAAACCTGTTCAAGAGAACATCAAGGATCAGTCCTGAAAAGACTAGGAGAAGGGAGTCGTTCTCCTGGTCCTAGTCTTTTTGGTAAAAAAAGACCCTTTTTCAAGAGACTGGCACTGAATCAACCAAAACTGTATGGTTTCACCAGGAGAAGGGAGTAATTCTACTGGTGCTGTTGTTAAGGATCTGGAACATTGGGTTGGACATAGGATGGTACCTCTTTGGTTTTGACTGACTGTCTGACGAGCACCCAAGTGTTTTCTGTTGAGACAGGGATAACCCCTCTAGAGATAGGGAAAAGACAGGTTTACTTTCTTTGAATTGTTAATAAAAGTCTACAGCCAGCCTCCCTACTCCATCATGCCACAGCTGGTATATGCCTATTGGAGCTGAGCATGAACGTATGTGGCTCGAGTGGAGTTCTTAGCTACCTCCAAAACTGCAATGCAGTTAAGAAGAAGGCCACATACATCAGGGTTTCAAAAACAGGGCTTCGGTTAACATATCCAGTTCAGTCTTTGGGCAAACTGGAGCTTGCACTTTTAAAATGAACAGGACTAACTTGCCTCTCATTAGTATATGGATGAGTAGAAGGGTTTGGTACCTGCCATTGGCAAGCCTTGTAATTCCGCAACACAGGCTGATAAGAAATGCAGATAAGTGGATCAAGGGTGGGGAAACCTGTATTATTGTTGTCTCTTAAGACGTACCGAAATGCATGCTAACAAAAAAGTCTTACACTATATGGCCTCACTGAACGAGTATGAAAAAAGCCTCCTAAACACTGGGTACTGTATACCCGAGTAATAATTCAGAGGCATTTCATAGCATGTTTCTGGACACAGAGGGAGGGTCAGCACATTAAACTTGAGTGTACTATATTAGTGAGCTCTAAAAAAGTATGACATTCTATATACTAGTAGTCAACAAAGCAATTTCTTTAAATGGGCATCTTTCTTTGCACACAATACAATATGGATGCTATAATGAGGCATTGGGCTGGCATGATGAATATTAACTGCTATATACTGTTACGCATAGACCAATCAGGTAAAGCACGGTTCCTGGTGGGTGGCTGTCATGGAGAGTTATGAACAGAACACACCAGCATACTCGGTTCATACTACAGTACTATTGATGGTCTGGGGATTGGCTCACCCCAGGTATCAATTCAGAAAATTATTAGTAATTTTTCAAAACAGAATCAGTCGTCAAGGGGCTAAGAATCTGGGAAATCTACAATTGAGACTAGAGCTCCAGCTCTCAAGAGAGGGCACATTTTATGACCCTTCAATCACCAAACCACAAGACTAATTGCTACTACAAGCACACATACATGTCTAGCCTATATTGACACCATTACACTATTGATATGATAAGATAAGTCATGGATAACGCGCCTGTACACAAGTGTCTCTAGGCACGACAAGACAAGGGAGGAAAGAGAGAGGGAGGACAAGACAACAAGACAAACAATCTTACTAGGTGTTGTGTCATTCAGATCGTGCAAGTGCGAGAACTAGAAGTGCAAGGGGAAAGGGAGGGGGAAGTGCAAGGGAGAGGGGAGGGGAAAACAGGGCAGCAATTCTCTGAGTAAGTGCAGCCAGGCCAGCGTGGCTCTGGTTAGTGCAAGGAGAACATGGGACTGTAGGGTTACAGTTATAGCCCCTAGGTGCGTTGTAGGCCAGGAGGCACTGCAAGGGTGACTGATCAAGAAAGAGCCTGATACCCAGTGAGACTCTGAGGGTAGCCAAGCAACCAGTCAGAACAGCAGACAGGTAGGTCAGCAGGTAAGGGAGAGAGAGAAAGCAGAGGGGAAGAGGAAAGTTTCGAGCTGCTTCCGGAACTTCAGGTGGTCCGGCTCACGCACCTGCAGAGGAGAAAGATCTACCCCCACTCTCTGCCTGGAGAAGCGTCTAACCCTCAGAAAGTTGGAGGTAGCTGAGTGAAGGGCTCGAGAAGGAAGGTATTTTGGAAGAGAGAGTTGGATGTAGTGCGCCCCCGACCCCAGAAAGCCTTGTGGACAATGCAAAGGGTCTTGAACTTGATCCTTGCAACCAACGTGAGCCAGTGGAGAGATTTCATGGTTGGAGAGATACGGTCCCTGGGCTTGAGGCAAAGGCTAAGGGCCTCATTACACGGTAGGCAGTAAACCATGGCGCTATTAGCGCCATGGTTCATGCCGGTAAAATACCGGCACCGCCTTGGTGGAAAGGGGAATTACCGCCCTATTCCAAGGTTGGCGGGGCGGTAATTCCCCCTTCCACCATTGCCCTTCCCCATTCCCATTTTTGCCCTATAGGGCTCTATGGGAATGGGGAAGGCGCTAATTACGGTACCGCAAATTGTGGTACCGTAAGTAGCTCCACTGGTCCCTTTGCGGGTTGGTTTTTAACGCCTGCAAAAAGCAGGCATTAAATTCCCCAACCCGCAAAGGGACCTCGTAGTAAGGCGGTAAGGATTTACCGGTACCGGTAAAATACCGGTACCGGTAAACCCTTACCGCCTACCATGTTATGAGGCCCTACGTCTTGCAGTCCTGTTCTGGATTAGTTGCAGAGGGCAAAGAGTAGAGGAAGGCAGATTAAGAAAGAGGCTGTTGCAGTAGTCCAGCCTAAAGAGAGCCAGGACTCTGGAGACAGTGGGCTTCTGTGGGAAATTGAGAAAGGGAAGAGTCCCTTTGAGGAGGTGCAGCTGGCAGTGGGACTTCTTGGCGACGTCCGAGATGTGAGGAAAGAAAGAGAGAGTGGAATCGAAGGTGACACCAAGGTTTTTTGACAGAGTGAGAGAGGGAAAGCAGGGGTGGGGTTCCCAATGAGAAGGATCTCCGTCTTACTGACTTTAAGGCAGAGAATGCTAGAGCGGCACCATTGCTAAATCCTGGATAGACAGTCAGGAATGAGCAAGAGAGGAGGCTGAGGGGAGCCTGAAGGAAAGCTGAGTGTCATCCGCATAACACTGAAAATAAGAGGAGAAGGTAGAGATCAGGTGGTTCAAAGGGGCCAAGTAGAGGTTGAAAAAACAGGGTGAGAGGACAGAACTCTGGGGAACACCACAGGTACAGAGAGGTGGAGGAGAGAAAGGGACCAAGTTGGACTTGGGAGGGGCAGTCCAAGAGAAAGGAGGTCACCCACTCCAGGGCCTGATCCGTGATGCCCAGGTTCTCATGGAGTCGATTGATCAGGATGGCATGTAAGTGGAATGAGCTTAGAAAGTGGTAACCCAAAATGGAAAGGAAAGTAATCCAAAATGGAAAACAAAAATGTTTTCACATTTCAATGAAGGCCCCCCTTTAATTTCTTTTATTCGCTAACTAAAACTGTGACTGTTTGCAGAAGAGAACTAAAACGCGGTGTCCGATGTTAAGGGGGTCCAAACCTGCACACTTTGATCGCTGGTGGGAATATTTTAAATGATCAATCACAAGCTGCAGCATACCCCCGCCCATCAACCAGTATTCACTCGCCAAGACAACACAACTCGTCGTGGGGCAATGTCATGGCCACAGGCCCCAGAACACAACAACCACACCATCTAGTGATGGGGCAATGGCTCACTTGACTCACTTATGTCCCTTTGGGACCTATAAAGACAGGGGCCCTGGCTGGACTCAGTCCTGGCGCCTTTGGTGCCAGACTCATGTAGAGATGTGAGCAGGAACACTTTATTTCAGTGCAGGAGTGCTTTTACTTTATTTCAGTGCAAGGGTGCTTTTATTTTACAAGAACTTTCCAGGAGCTGAAAGCCTTGATTCCAGAGAACATCCTCATGTGCTGACTCATCGGGTGTGGCAGGCAGGCTGAACCTGGTGGGCGTGGCTTCAGAAGCTCAGCTATATAAGCTGCTCCATCCTTAAGGCCGGTGCTTCGCGTTACTGTGCACTCGCGCGACGCTCACTGCCGCTTGGACCAGTTTACTTACCTTTGAAACCAGGCGTTCTCCTGCATACTCACCTCCAGGAAACCGGTGCTTCATCGCTTCATCTGCAGACTCATCTCCTGATATCCAGTGATCATTGATCCTGATGCCGCAGCACCGCACTCCGCATCCATGAACTAAGACCCTGTAAAGAAGAAGAAAGACAAGGTTAGAACACCCAACCTAGGGCCGCGCCGCATTTGAACCCCACGCGCCCCCTTGTTAACAACTTACCAGCTACTGCACCGCTGCAGCTTCGTTCCTCATTCCCTTCGGCTGTCGCCTTGAGCTCCACAGCTTCTGCCGGGCCGGCAACATCACCTGCAATGGAAGAAAGCAAAAGAGCAAACATCAAAAGTGGAACGGACAGCAATACAAGACAACAAACTTTACAATACAACAAAAACAGACGAGGAAAGACAAAGGCAAACAGGAACACTTACCTGAAGTATAGTGGCTTAGTTGCAGCAGGACTGGACTACCAAGTGCAAGGGACCAGTGAAGGAACTCGGTCCAGATAATACAAGCACCCCTGCCAGAAGCAGCAGGACGGATTACTCACCAAAACTAATCAACAGGTGAGCTTTCAAGGGACAGCGCATCCCACGGGGTACCACGGTTTGGGAGAAGGGGTCTGGAAGGGGATCAGGCGCACAAGCTGGCATACTCACGCCCCCTATTCTCCACACAGGAGCAGTCCCGAGCAGCATCACCTATTACCACCAGTCACCCCATAAGCGCAGAGGGCAAAGTCGGACCCGAACGACCTCACCCCCGGGCGGGCTGCAACCCTGCCCCAACGCCTCCGCAGAGACCAGGTGAGCGTAACAGGCAAAGGGTGCATTGTGTGCTAATTTTCATCATGAGGGCTCTTCTTAAGCCATTGCAACCTTCACATGATTTATATTATTTATTTATCTATTAACAGGAAGGAACAATGCTCTTTTGATCAGAAAAGAAAGTACAATTGATAAGACATCAGATTGGACGGGAAGCAGTGCTCTTCTTACAGTGGGGCGCATTTGAGTGACATTCGGACCAGGTTGGGGTGGGGAACAAATGGAACAGTCATTGGGCATGATAAATGGGTGGGCTTACAAAGATTAAGAACAATCAACATTAGACATTTTTAAGCGTGTGTAGGCGGTACAGCCAGCTTTGTTGGGGATGTGACTATGATGGATGAAGTGCTAGAGTGGAGGCAATGAAAGTGAGGGACAGAGGCAGGTTGGAGGCGAGGGGATTTTGTTGGCTAGAAGGCCAATGAGAAGTAGGTTAAGAGGGTAACTCAGAGGCGAGGAAGGAAGTAGGCTTTTAGTTTGTGTTTGAACAAATCGGTGTGGACTGTTTCTTGGTTGTCTGAAGCAAGGTATCTTTCTGAAATATCTGCTGTGGGAGATAGCCTAAAACGTATCAGTGGGTAGGAAAGGCAAAGCTGAATCATTGTAGGACATATACCCAACTCTGTGTCGAGAGGAAAGCACAGGTTAACTGAGGGGAAGAATACAAAAACTACTTTAAAAATGTTATCGTATAATCAACCCAGGTAAACACAAGAGGCCGTCTCCTTGTTTGTCTTATATGGCACGAACATGCTCCCCTGTCGCTACATCCGATTGTTTTGAGAGACAGCAACAAACCGAAAGCCATAATAATGCGTGGTAAGTACAGCTGCAGCAAACAGAAAAAGCACCAGTGCAGCCCCGCGGCAGCGCTGTCTCTCTGGACCCTGCAATATTGGGTTGCAAAGGAGGATTCTACTGCTGTGATGTGTGTAGAATAAAGTATCCACTACCGTGGGATATCGGAATATTCAAGCCACTGAGGAGTTCTGTGATTAAATAGAGCAACAAGGCCCCAGATAAGGCACAGAACTCAAGCTATTGCATCCCTTGTAATAGATGGCCATCCAGTGATCCCAATCAATACTTCGGTTCTTGCTCTCAATGCTGCAAGAGTTCTTCCAGTTATTGATACATTTAATACATGTAAAATGAGAAACAAAGATGAATGTGCGCCTTGCAATTAGTTGTAGATAATTAGTTTAGGCAGTTCAATACTTTGCATTTAAAAGCTTTGCATTTAAAAGCTGTTTCATGGTTTAAAATAAGTGCTAACATTCAGATAGATGTGTACTTTGATGTGCGTAGCAGTGCACAAAATAGAATTACTGGCATGAACAGTTCCTTATCAATTAATGGCTGTAAAGTGTCCCAGGAAGTGATTTTGAAAGAAGACAATCTGAAAAGAAAGTCACGCCTTTAATTAAGTGCTTCAGTTGAGCTGAAATTCGGATCTTTAATTGTACTGTAACAATTTATCTTTGAACTGGTCAAGTATCTGGACCAGGCCCAAAAGGTGAGGCTATTACTCAGACAAGAAATGATAAGGAAGGCCATGCTTTTAAATGTATATACTGATGTTGGTGTATTGGGATTGGGTTAGCTTTCTCCTTTTATATTTTCTGATTGGGAATGTTGTGTGTTGATTTAATATTTGTTAATTTATTTATTAATAATGTGTTTATATTTAAACTTTTCACATACTGATAAATTATATAAGATCAAATATAAATACATCATAGAATATAAAACTAATAAAAGAAAACTGCATAAGGAGAAAAAAAAGAAAAACCTATTACATATTACATATTAATACTGACTAACTAAAGGAGATTTAAGTTACCATTAGGCTCATCTTAGTTTAAGACTTATTGCTCTTACTGTTCTTCTGATCATTAGACATTAATAACGATTACCCATATTGAGGTACATGGAATAAAGGATCATAAGTCTCTGCAGAAGTCAATGCCATAGTGTTTAACAGGTTCATACAAAGATATTCAGAGTTCTTTCAATTTCCAACCATACGCTAAAGGTGGCAATCTGCAGCTGCTTACTTTGAGTGTTTGTGAGGCGATGCCAGAAATCAACTTCCCCTACAAACTCCATATCGTGGACAAAGTTGCCAAAATTTACTAAGTAAATGTCCATCATATTTACACAACTAGTTAGTACATGTTTAGCTGTTTCTTTGCATCCCTTGTCCTTACAGAGTCTACAATATCTCTCTGTGGAAGATAGACCATTATATTTGCTTTGGTTAGTCAGCAGCGGCAGATTATCAACCCTCAGTAAGAGTAGAAATCGCCTGAGTCTGCTAGAAGGACTGAGGGTTAAATATGGCTGCATTTGTTTGAATGAGTAGAGCATGTAATGGATACATTTGTATTTTGGAAGCTTGTCAAGATGTGCGTAGTTTTCTAGCCAATCCCAAAGATCAATTTTTTTGGATAGAGCTTTTTTTTGAGGATCAGTAAACTTCTCTCCACTCGTGGTCCAACATATTGTCCTCAGGAGGGCTTCAGTTTCCTTTTTCAGGTGGCATTTGGTGCTTTCCTTTGTAATTTCCATGCCAAATTCTTTTAATAGCCGAGATTCTGGTTGATTAGATATCTTTAAATACAGTTCTGCTCTCCTTTTCAGGACGATGGACCTTAGCGAGGAAACCCCAACTTCCAATCTTAGCAATGCCATTGGGATAGATTGAGGGAGACCTAGAATTCTTTTCCAGAACTTCCCCTCTATCACTTGCAGCCAGCTTAGGTCCATTTGCAGTAGCGCTTCTAGCCCGTAAACGACCATAGGAGTTAATACCTGTGTGTAAATTTGACGGATTCCACATAGTGACATTCCACAGTTCTGTCGTGCAAATTGGCTGATCAACGACGTTACTTGAGCTGCCCGATTTTTTCTCATTTGGATGCAGGTGTTATAGCCCAGCTTGGCATCTATTTCGACCCCAAGATATTTGTATTGCTGGGTATATTTAATTTCTGTTCCATGCAGTGTTAGTCTGGGTCGTGCAATCTTCTTATTTGAAAAGACCATCACCTGAGTTTTCTCCTGATTGATAATTAGGTCGTTATTTGCAGCATATTCCCATAGCTTCAGAGCGGACCTCCGTAAACCGCTGAATGTATGATCCATAATTATCAAATCATCTGCATACGCTAACACTGCGCAGTGGATAGTGCCGACTACAGGAGAACAGTTATTTTCACTTAAGATTTCACCTGGTAGATCATATGTAAACAGGTTGTACAGAAATGGGGCCGTCACGCATCCCTGCTTGACGCCACAATTCTGTGGAATCCTAACTGTCAAATCCCCCTGAGTACTAAGTCTGCAGGCCACTGTGTTATCCTCATGCAATAATTTTAAGTAATACAGAAGGATCTCAGGGCAGCCTAATAGCTCGAGTTTTGCCCACAATTTTTCTCGGCGGACCGAGTCAAAGGCGGCTTTAAAGTCTACAAACAAGGCATATAATGGAGGATTTCCTTTCCTCATGGCTTTTGAGCGCAGAGTGTCCAAAATGATGATATTGTGGATTGTAGAATAGCCTCTTCGGAAGCCACTCTGAAATATATTGAGTATTTCAGTTTTGGTCGCCCATTCTTCCAATTTCTCCGATAAAAGTGATGCAAAAAGCTTCCCTGTGCAGTCTAGCATTGAAAGTAGTCTAAAATTACAGGGATCCTTCTTGTCACCTTTCTTGAAGATTGGTATTAAATAGGCATGTTGCCATGATTTAGGAATTCTCCCAACCGCCAATACTTTGCCAAATAATATGCTTGCAAATTTAGCCCAGAATTCCGGCTGGCTCCTCAGCACAGCGTTTGAAAGGCCATTGGGCCCAGGAGCCCTAGATGACTTAAGCTTTTTAATTTTATAGATTAGGTGTTCACTTGTTATGCTGAAAGGGACAGAACTTGGTGTCACTTTTTCTACCTGCTTGCCCACCTCATCGTTGGGGATATTTCGGCACATAAGGAAATCTGTCCATTTATTTGCACTTATCGGGTTAATCAGATCCCTACTACCGCTACCCCTTGCTTGGCCGAGTAAAGGCCATATGCTTCTCGAGTTTTTAGAGCATATGGTTTGAACCATAAATTGCCATCGCTTAAGTTTTTGCTCGTGTTTTTTGGCTTTAATCCACGCTCTATATTTGTTAATGGAGGAATCTAAATGAACTTTGAGATGATTCTCTGCGCGTGCTCTAGAAGCAGACATTGCAGTAGGCGACAGAGTCACAAGGTTTGTTCTTGGAAGAGAGGGCTGAGATCCTGGTGTGCTGCCCACTAAGTGGTGTCAACCCAACCCAGAGGTGGATATGGAGGATCCTTTGCGGCCTTGTCCTCTTCCTGACCTCTAAGCAAGTCTCAAATGATGGGGCCCAGAAAGATGCAGAAGTTCTCCTGCTTCTTAAGTTTCACGTACACGTGCCGGCCGGATGTGTGTCACAGTGTGAGCAGGTCCCACATACCCCTCTGAGTAAATTCTTCTGAGCAGCAGCTTGAACCAAAGAAGAAAAATATCACACGTTGGAAACATAAAAGAGAGGTGGTCTGTTCACCAGCGCTGCAAGTCAGAGAATCAATGCAGCGAAATGGGAGTCGAGAGACCTATGGGCGGTAGAGCCCCATCTTGCACAACACTTGCAGCAGCATATTGGATACGAGTAGCCACGTGAAGGTACTGCCTGACTCCAAGATGGAGGAGCACTCATGTATACCCTCATCCCACAGGGCTGTAGACTAGCAATAAATACAAATACGTAGACAGTGATGTAGGCAACTCTAGCGGGCCCCTGCCAATAACATAACCTGGGGAATTACCCCACTCGTGTGCTCCCACTCCCAGAATTAAGGATCCAATATCTGGAATGTTAGGGGCATAAAAAGTGGCAAGCTAGCAGCAGAGGTGTTAGAGTTCAGAGGCAGATGGCGAGAGTGAGCGAGAATAGCCAGAGGAGCAAGGCGCAGTGTAACGAATGATTAGGAGGCGGGCGTGAGCAGGAAGGAGAGACGAGGGGTAGAAGGAGGAGGAAGTCAGTAAGAGAATGAGGGTAAAGTGGCTGTGCGAGCAGATAAAGATCCGAAGGCGGAAAGGCAAAATAAAGGAGAGAAATACCTAATCTGAACTGTCATTGGCAATGGAGCAACAGTGAAGAAAGTCCCCCAGGGGTTAGCATCAAGGCAGTTCAAGGTGATAGGGTAACTGAAAACCACAGTAACTCAACCTAGCTGTATAACCCAATGACCCCCACAGAAGTATCAAGGGGGTGGAAAGCGTAGGATGGGAATAAAGCATTTAAGGGGGCATGCATTGCTCCCTTACTAGCAGAGGAAATGCAGCCAGTGTTCCAAAGACTCAATTCACATGTATCCACACCCTTTGCTAAAACTTGAATTATTGAGAGATTGGGGCAGAATCCTGAATAGCATCGGCAGAAATTAGGAGTCTTTAGACAGAGGCCTTCCGAAAACCCCAGACAACTAAAGTATATGGTTCAGGATATAGCAAATGAGTGGCTGGGGGTCGAGTTCGAGGCTGACACCTGGACACATAAAAAGGGCTCTTATATTAAAACAGTGCACAGGGTCCCTTCCACCTTATTTGCAAGATGCTAGCAGGCAACTTTATCTGCTCGCCCTTGAAGATGCAGTACCAACTGCTAGCGGGTATCAATGGGCATGCAAAAGCAAAGCTAGGGTAGGGACTTCAACCAGAGGCCTGGGGCAATAGTGCCAATCTGCCCAGATGGAGAGCCTGGCCCTGACAGCCGCAAACCCCCATATGAAAAACATGCCCCAGACCGGAGTTCGTGGAACCATACAACCAAAGAAAGAGGAGACCTTATCTAGTGGGATGGAAAAACTCTCTGGGGCCCGTGATCTTCGTGGCTCGTGAATGGGGTTTGCTCTGCTGCTATGCTGCTGGTCAGAAAGGCCATATTGCTTGGGTCTGCCCAGAAGCTCAACACACCAGGCATTTGTTAATGTTAAAGGACATTTGTACCGCATACTATCACCACCGGAGTGGGCCCAAGATCCGACCCACGAGAGTGCTAGGAGGTGCGGTTCAATTGCCTGCAGTGTGATGAGACCTACCCCAATCCCTAACACATATGCTAGCAAAAGGGAGGGAGACGAGGAATTCCATATCGCCATCGCCTGCTGAAGGGGAACACAATCCCAGTGCTCTTAGATTCGGGAGGTAACCAGCTGCCACCAGATTTGATCTAATATTTCTTGAGTACGTTAAAATGATTCAACTAGTCCAGATTACTTGTGTCCACATAGAGTGTGAAGTGTACCCCAAGACCAGTCCTACGAGTGAATAGTCATCAGGTGTCCGTGTAGACCCCAGTAATGCCTGGACTGCCAGAGTAATTGTACTCAGAACTGACATCCTAGTTTTTCCCTCTGGCTGAATGAAGCTAGAGCTCAAAGTAAGAGACGCGTGGGGGATCAGACTTAGGGGAGCCCTCAAAACCCGGAATCCAGGATTCAGGATTTAATAGGTCTATGGAGGAACTTTAAAAATGGCACAACGGTTTTGAAGGGTTAAGAACCTATTTGGTGATAATTTTTTTTATGTTCAATGTTACAAGGTACCTCAAAAGCATAATCAAAAGTGGGAAGAGTCTAGGGGAGCATACGGGACACACAAGGTTTGAACCAGGCTGAGAGACCCTAAGGAACGTGGTAGATCACTCACTAAATGATGTCAACCTGGAATGGCTACATGGAGGACCCAGGGGGCCTCTTGCAGACCTCCAAGCATGTGTCACATAACGTGTCCAAGAAACGAAACAGAAGTTCTGCCACTCCTTGAGGTTCGCAGACATATGCGCTGCCTTAGTGCAATTCTTGCCTGCAAAATCCTGTCCGTATGATCCATGAACCAGAGCATAATCCAAAGTAGAAAATATCACAGATTTGAAACATTACTGCAACTGTGGTCTGCAAGACCACGAGGTTCACAAGCATTGGATGTCATAGAATATTTGCAGAGGATCCAGGGCAGAGACACCCCACATTTGTCAACACAAGTAGCACCATGTGTGAGGCAGGTGACTATAATGATGGTATCACCAGACTTCAAGATGGTGAACTACATATGTATGTCCTCGGGCGGGCCAACGATACAAAGACTTACACATGGGGAGGAGGCGGGTCAGATGTCCTGGGCAATTACCCAGCACAGGTGCTCCCAGAAGCAAGGTCACAATTACTGAAAGGAGATGGGCATACAAATGGGCGAGTCAGAAGCCAAGGTGTGAGAGATTGAGGCTGGATAGTGGGGGAAGCAAGTGAAAGTGAAGCAGGGAGAAGGAAAGATGAGAGAGGTTAAAGGAGGAAGTAGGCAAGAGATTATGAGTGAGGTTGATGTGGGAGCAGTGAAAGATCAGAAGGAGGATAGAAGATGCACATCTGGAGAGGGAAGAGGAGGAAAACAGAAATAATATATGCAGGAGGATAAAAGAAAAGGACACGTTGGGGTAAGAAGATTTTAAAAAGGAAGGCATGCAAGCATCTGGAAGAAGGCGCAAAGGTGGAAAAAAGCAGAAGATTGAGAAGTAAATGGGGCGGAATTGAGGAAAAACAGAGGGGACAAAAAGACCTGCAGAGATTGCAGATTGGCTGAGGGAACAGAGCGAGAAAGTACAGGAGGTGAAAGGAGTTGACAGGTGGAGTCAGTGGGGTAATCAGTGGAGAAGGGCCAAGGTAACTGGGCAATGATTGATGGACGCCTGGCTAACATGGGCAAGAGTTGATGGGGCTCCAGGCCAGATGATGAAAATCAACACCGAGCTAGCCGGTAGAACCAAGGCTGGATCTGGTGCATTTGGCAAGTCAATTAATATTATTAGGGTATTTCTTTGCATAAGGACCTAGCTTCAGGAAGCAATGGAGGGCTTTCCAATCATAGTGGGGAGAACACAGTGAGGGAAGCAGAGACAAAGAGAGTGGAGAACTAACAGGGGAGGGTGAGGGTGGACGATAGGCAACAAAGAATCTACAAGCTACCAGGGGAGGAGATGGTGGGAAGCAGATCACCAAGTCTTTGATAGGGTTGGGAGTGCAATCAATAGTAACAAAAACACTTTCCATGCAGTCCAAAGCCATAAACTGCTGACCTAGAGTAGAGGCAAGGGAGTCTACCTTCTAATGGGGTCCTTCAGGAGATCCACCGGGTTCAGCGAGAACATGCCCTTGGGGCAGGCCTATAATCGTGACATCCTGAAATTCCACCCATGACCTACACGAAAGACATTGATCGCCAATTTCACAATCATTAACATCATCCTTCACAGTGACGATGTCAAGAACTGACAAATAGTTGTGAGTGACTTTGGACCTCATTATATGTTTGGTGGTATAACCCTGCTAGTACTGCCAATCTTGATTACCATGGCAACATGCAGTAATGATGTGTTAAAGGGAAGCATCTGGCATGAGTTAGAGTCATGCAGACCCAGTAGTTATTCCCCATTTTGGTGTCTTAGGGGTCTCCATTGAGGACATGCTTTATTACCACATGGCTACTACTATATCTGCTGACAAATACATATAGATATATATATATGTGTGGTGGTAATTAACGTCACACAAAAGCAAGCTGTTTTACATGATTTTGGTAACGCAACCTTTAATTGTGCAGAGTGGTAAAACATGAGGTATTGAGAAATATTGTATCCTCTACTGTTCCCGTACAACCTGTAATGAGGAGGTACCTGTTAAGGACCTTGTTTTTTGCTATGAACACGTGTTGAACTTTGCCTAAGGGAAAGACCACATCAGAGAATGGCCTAGAGCTTTATGAACTTCATTTGTGATTTGGCACAATACGCCTGAACGTATTACTTCGTCTGTGGACCTCATTCAACAATTGGTGGTATTCTGGTGGAAATTCTGCCAACTTACTGTTATGAGTACACAGTCTGGTGGGTTTACCGCTGGATTACGAGTAGTGGCATGATGATCTGGTGGGTTTACTGCTGGATTACGAGTAGTGGCGTGATGATCTGGTGGGTCTACCGCTGGATTACGAGTAGCGGCATGATGATCTGGTGGGTCTACCGCTGGATTACGAGTAGCGGCATGATGATCTGGTGGGTCTACCGCTGGATTACGAGTAGCGGCATGATGATCTGGTGGGTCTACCGCTGGATTACGAGTAGCGGCGTGATGATCTGGTGGGTCTACCGCTGGATTACGAGTAGCGGCGTGATGATCTGGTGGGTCTACCGCTGGATTACGAGTAGCGGCGTGATGATCTGGTGGGTCTACCGCTGGATTACGAGTAGCGGCATGATGATCTGGTGGGTCTACCGCTGGATTACGAGTAGCGGCGTGATGATCAGGTGGGTCTACCGCTGGATTACGAGTAGTGGCGTGATGATCGGGTGCATTTACCGCTGGATTACGAGTAGTGGCATGATGATCTGGTGGGTCTACCGCTGGATTACGAGTAGTGGCGTGATGATCGGGTGGGTTTACCACTGGATTACGAGTAGTGGCGTGATGATCTGGTGGGTCTACCGCTGGATTACGAGTAGCGGCATGATGATGTTGATCCCCATTTTTGGAGTCCGTAGAACATCAGTCGCGATTTGTCAGATTTACCGTGGGCAGTAATTCCACCCGTGGTAAATTGAGCACTTTTTGGCATTGAAGTGGAGAATTTACTTACAGCATCTTGCTAGGTAAATCCTCTACTCCAGACAAATCTGTACTTTAGCGCTGCAGAAAAAATAGCGTTAATTCCGTTACCAATTTTTTCATACATCATCGCCAAACCTGTTACGAGGCTGTGTCTCGAGTCGTCTGTTAATCCCATTCATTGTTACAGACATCACAAAACAACTGTAATGACGTAATTTTCCTTATACAGTTGATTAGTGATGCCACAACTAGAATGTACAAGTTTGTATGCAGGTAGTGCAGGCTCCCATGTGTTAAGAGCACGTTACAAACATGCTTCTACATGTTACAGATGTAGTACACGATCCGATTGCACAATGGTATTTGTGTAAACAGTGGGCGGGGGAGGGGGACTCCCGGGTGCATTTGTGCTCTGCTTTTGTCATTGTTGCTGTATTTACCTTCAGAATGGATAGGTGTGTCTATTTGTTCCTAACCACACCAACTAAACACCACGCCCAGGGATAAGATTGCCATTTAATTATGCAATGCATACTAAGGGTGACCTGAATATTTAAGATGGCTCAGTCTGCCAAGTGAGGTAATGTTCCATCTATTAGCAGGGCACATCACTTCCACACATTGTCCAGGTGTAAACCTCTTACCAGCTCTGCACAGACAGGCAGGAAGCTGCAGAGAGCCCATTCCCAGAAATGGCAAAGGCGAAGAATGAAGGCTGGCACACAGCGGCTTTGTGAGGATCCCAGGGTAATGTATCACGGGCCTGTGAGAGATAGAGTGTCGTCGCGCTGCGGCAAACAAAGGCGCCATTTCAGCTCAAAGGCTCGAGTTACTGCTGCCAGGAGATGACATCATCTTCACGGGCGATTCCCCACCCTCCCGTGACATATGGCTTAACGACATTCACTCAATCATACCTTGTTCTGTCTCATCTGTTTACACTGTTTGTCAGGTGCAGGAACGTGACTGATGCTCTAGTGCACAGAAGAGACCTGAAAGTAACACAGCGCTGGCAGACGAACACAGATGATGCATGTTACTCTAAAAAAGAGACCAATCGCGACATATAGCACTGGTGGCATGCCACCACAGCGAAGCGGGAAGGGCACTACACGCCCTCTGATCTGAAGGACTTTTCAAGATGTAACATTACAGATCCTTGAACCTGAACTCTGATGAAATTATTGGAAGCACATCAAAATATTCGGGGCTCGTTTTCCAAGTCCCCGGAGCTTAAATGAAAGTGCTAAAGACAGGTGTAAAGGTGTTACACCCGTCTTTACACCTTCATTCACACTCCTGGGCATTTAAAAAAAAATGTTTAAGGCAGAGGGGCGGCACTACGGGAGTAACGTTTCCGCCTCCCTTTTCCCAACCACCACTTGGTTTAACATCAGCAAGATATTTTTATGCTGCCATTATACCAGTCAAATCCTATGGAATCCGCCTGCTTTATACACCAGCCAAAAGCAGGTGGAGTCCATAAGAATCCATTTGAGACAATGCTTGCCAATGCATCAATAGCAGGTGCCGTGTAATAATTTTACACTGTGAAGGGCAAAAGAGGCGTAAAGGAGGTTACACCACCATTTTACACCTTAATTTTGCACACTCCCGGGCAAATGACAAAAAATGCCTGGAGGGGATTTGTTTGCACATGGGTGCATATAACAAAATACAAGAGAGGATGGCTGGAAGGTTTGCAATTAATCTTAAGCTCTGGTATTGCTCTGGGCAACCATCCAGACCGTGGTCTTTTCCCTGCCAAGCCATTACAGAAGGGAAAAGACCCTATGCAAATCAGGCTTTGCCCCACCCCAAAAGGGGCAGTCCAGCCCGAACTGCTAGGTCACATGCCTCCATCCCCAGACATGTTTCGGCCTTTTTGGGCCTCATCAGCGAGGAGTAGCTTGGGTATCTCGGCCTAGCAGGCATGGGACCCACGTCTGGGCATACCCGCCCCCCTCGGGGTGACTATAGCAAAACACAAGAGGTGATGACTGGAAGGTATAGTATTAATCATAAACTCTGTTATTGCTCTGGGCAACCCTACAGACCATCGTTCTTCGCCTGCATAGCCATTACAGAAGGGGAAAGACCCTGTGCAAATCAGGCTTGGTCCCAAAAAGGGCAGTCCAGTCCGAAATGCTAGGTCACATCCCTTTTGCACGAGACCCAAGCATCCCCAGACATGTTTCAGTCTTGTAAACAGATCCCCTCTGGACAATTTGTGCAATTCTTTCAAAAGAGCCCCTCTATGGTAAGTGTAAACATAGGGGCTCATTTTATAATATATGCTAATTACATGCATGGGATCACCAACGCTTGCATTGTGGGTGTGGTAAGGGCCCCCTTTCACTGATTCACCATCTCCAATATGATGTGAGGTTGGAAACGGGACCTCTGGGGGGCCTCTTCATCTGCCAGTTGAAACATGGCAATCCTCCTCCTATATATCATTTCCCTCCACGTCAGTCAGTGCCTACTGTATTGGCCACTTTGGGAATGTGGATCTGTCTCTCTGTGCTGTGCTTTTATAATGTGTTGTTGGTTGTGACTGGGGTGCACTGTGTGTTTCCTTGGTTGGAAAAATCAGTTGCACTCTTTTTTGGGCCACTTGCTCCACATTGAGAAAGGAGCAAATGTTGAAGGGCAGGTTTTGGGGCAAATGCAGTGGTTAGGTTTTGTGAATCAAGATGTTGGTGCATCTTTACTCACTTTCTGTGCTCACTCCCCCTTTGCATGCTTAATTTGGTGTATTTGCATACTTTTCACCCACTTTGCGCATCTTCTGTGCACACTGTGCACTCCTTTTCTAAAGTTGATACTCCTAACCGCTTACACATCATCCTTATTCCTTCTCCTCAGTCATGTCCCTTACTCATACACGATCCTTATTACTTCCAGCCTGATCACTCCTTACAAGTCAGAGGGGGTTGCACACAGTGAGGGAAGCATAGATACAAGGGAGGGGAAGCTAGGAACTGTGTTGGGGAAGGCAGGTGTCATTTGGCAGCAAGAGATCAACAAGCTATTATGGGAGAAAACAGTGGTGAGAAGATCGCCCAGTCTCAGGTTAGGTGGGGAGTGTGCATGGACAGAAAGGAGGTTCCAGATTCTGAGGGCATAAACATATAAGGCCTGTCTTTTGGTTCTTTCCTTCCTGCACCATTGAGTTCAAGTCTGCACATGTCATTACTTCAGGTGGATCGTAGGCCTCTGGAGATGCAGAGCTTGAATCGAGGTAGCTTGGGGACTTGAGAGCACTGACCTTGTAGATGAAGCTGCAGGATTTGAAGGCGATACGTGCATTCAGTGGGAGCCAATGCAGTTCGATGAGGGTCGGGGTAATGGAGTTGAATTTGCAGAGTCCTTTGATGAGTCGTGCTACAGCATGTAGGACATATCTGAGGGGTGCCAGGAACATTTCGTTTCCCAACTTGACATAGCTTTTTTCACCCATTTCACCTCATTTGGTATTTTGGGAATGTTGTACAAGATTACCAGGGTGACAGCCAATCTCACATCTCTACTTAAGATCAAGTTGACCTGTTCCAAAATTTCTCTCCAGAGCTGTGATTTCAGGCAACTTATAGAGCATGGATGTGTAGGAGCCTCTGCCATCTCCAGCATCGGTCAAATGGTTAGAGGTTTGTTTTTACAGATTTTCTCAATCGTCCAGTACAGTCTATTCAATATTTTGCTGCAGTAAGTGGTCCTACATACTGAATAGTGACTTTCAGGATTTCCGTGAGTAGTCTGTTCGATTTCTTATCACTGAACTCGATACCTAGTTTGGCAATCCATTCTCAAAGCTTCCATCACCAAGGTCCACTGCAGAAGACCAAGATGATTATTTCTAGTAATTGACGAATTACATATTACATTTTTGTGGAAGAACAAGAAACTAATATCTAATTATTCATGTCAAGTTGAATCCCTGTGTGGAAAATGCCACAGTTTTGTATGTCTATTTTGAATATTTTGGACTCCTTGCATGGTGAATCAATAGGAGAAGTAATGGTAGCAGGCATTTGTAATATTTTATGCCCAACACAGCTACTCAAATGCCTCACAAAAGAGAATATAAACAGAGGGGAGCAAGGATATTAGAACTAATGCAGCTTTGGGATTTGCAAATGGCCAATGGTCACTTGGGCGAAGATATCCCAGCAACCTGATATCTAATAAATAACTCTCCCAAGCTTCTACACAACTCAATCATATAGAGGAATCAATGTAGAAGAGTTATCTCACCAAGATATAATCTCCTCCTGTTGAATATGCGCTAGGGGATATGAATGGGGAACACGAGTGGTATTTCGATTTGATATAGATGACAATCTAAGTGTAATTATGTTGGCGAGGGCCTTGAGAGCCATCGGACCAGACGGAATTCTAGTGGCCTTATTTAAACAAAATCGAGAGACTTGGTCTAAGATTGTTTTCAAACAGTTTAATTGCATATTGAGGACAAGAAAAACCCCTGAGTCATGGAGAAGATTGATTCTGGTTCAAACGTTTAGAAAGGGCAATAAGGAATGCCCCTCCAACTACAGACCTAATGCACTTCTTGACTCAGTGAGTAAAATCTTCTTCTCAATTGTCTTAATAAATCTGAGAAAATTGATCAATGAATATAAAATCAGGGATGTGAATCAATCTAGTTTCAGAAGGGGACTGAATATTTCCTTGAATACCTTTTGACTTTCCCATATGTAACAACAAGCGAAGACATCGCATCAACCTATTTATGTTGCCTTTATTGATCTATCCGATGCCTTAATAAGGTCAATAGGGAAAGGTTTAGGTACAAAATGAGATTGTTTAAATGTCCACTGCATCTGATTAATATCTTGAGGCACCTTCACAATGATGCAGCTATTCAAGTCTGCATGGTTTCAAAAGGAGCACTAAAAGAGTCAATACCATCTTACAGAGGTCTCCACCGGGGATGTATCCTTGCTCCCACACTTTTTAATTTATACATAATTGATTTATGACTAGAATTGCAATCTAGTGCCTCTTATACCCTAAATTGGGCCACTGTCAGGACCCCGGGGTTAATTTGGCTGGGTTGGGTTGGTTGTTTGTGAGCAAGCAAACTGGCACTAGGCATACCTGGACACAGTTGGGTAGAGCACTGGGACAAAGAAGAGGGACTAAGAGACAACCAGGAGCTGTGAAACCACAACTCCCGCCACATACTGCCAGACAGTACGGAGTCATTTTGGATCACTGGATATATATACATATATATATATATATATATATATTTTTTTTTTTAATTTTATTTGTGTATGTTCAAAAGAGAACTTTACAAAAGAAGTTGAAAGTTGAAAGTCACAGTAACTACACACTACACAGGGTGGGACCCTCAGCCTGTTAGCCTAATCATGGTGTGTTCTAGTATTTTTGTGGTTGCTAGAAGCCAGGTAGTTCGGTCTCCTCCGATCAGTCTTGGCCACCGTGTTTCTTCGTCCCACCCACGATCGTCCACGATTAGATGGTTTAGATAGGCCGATCTCAAGTCTGAAGTTTTCGAGCATGACAAGAGTAGAATCTCCTGGGGGCAACACCACCCATCTAGTTTTTGCCACATGCGACATCTGTCGACTAGGTCGAAAGCCTGGGAGAGGTCGATGAAAGTGACGAAAATCGGAGATTTTCCCTCCCAGACCTTGCTTTTCAGGGAGCCGATGGTTAAAATGTTTGCTGCCGTGCCCATGTTTTTTTTAAGCGCGTTTGGAACTTATCGTTGCACGGGGCCGACTCTGCCCAGGATTGGAATCGTTTCAGAAGCAGACTCTCAAAGACTTTACCAATACAGTCCAAGAGGGCTATGGGACGATAGCTCAGTGGGTCTGTAACGTCCCCCTTTTTGTAGATAGGGACAATGATGGATTTTGTCCATGAGGGCGGCAAAGATTTCTGATCCGAGCATTTCTTAAAGATAGACGCGATCAGCGCGGCCCATTCAACTTGGTTTGCTTTTAGATCTATGATGGAAATTTCATCCGGGCCCGCTGCTCTAGAAGTATTCCGTTTTTTGATGTGGTCTCAGATTTCTAGTTGGTCGTCCAGCTTTAGCCATCCTGCCTCCAGAGGTGTCATTCCAGATTGGACATTTGGATCTGGGGCTTGAAAGACAGAGGTAAAATGAGTTATCCATTTTTGCTCAGCCATGGCGTTGATAGTCGAATTATTGTGTGAGGGCACCGAATATTTTAACAGGGACCAGTTTTTGTAGGTTGATATTGCCGACTTTAGTTGTTCTTTATTTTGCAACCGGTTTCCCAACTGCCTCTTCAGTCTGCAGAGTTCACGTCTTTTTGCCACCAATGTGGCGTCAAAGGTGTGTCTAGGTGGAATAAATGTGGAAGCTGACTGTTTTGATTTCACCACGTGTTGGACCAGTAGAGGTACATAATCCAAGGATTTGTTTCCCTCGGCACTCCCGTCACCAGCATATTTTGCCAGCAGGGCTATGACAGCTCGCGCTGTCAAGTTCAAACGGTTTCCACGAGAGTTAGATTCCACCTCCATGGCATACGCTGCAAGCTCTTTGAAGTGGTTAACCAGGGACATCGTGAGCTGGTTGTGATCGCTGGCTGTTGTCTTGCGGACTTCAAAATCTTTTACCTTTCCCAGAAGGGGTCGGGAAACGTAGATGTAGTCGATGGTGGCATGGAGCTATCCTTGTTCCCAAGTTGAAAGTCAATGGTCGTTTGGGAAGATTGAGTTCAAATTCTCCAATTTTCTTGAGGACATTAGAGAGGAACAAAGGCACCCTCTTTTCACGGCTGCCGACATGTTTGAGGTTGTGACCGGCTTTACAGGTTCGTCGAGGCATTGGGCGTTCAAGTCCCCACAAATTATAATTGAAAGGACCTGGTGCAAAGCTTGAATTTCATCCACCAGGTTTTCCATCATGGATAAGTAGGTCTGTTGGTTTATGGCTGCTGGGTTCCAGTAGGTGTTGACAATCGCTATTTGCGATGATCTGGAATGAGGTTTTTCGACCCAGTCGAGTAATACTGCCAGGATTGAGAGGTTTGTTTGTAGTGTGGTCTTAAATTTCAAACCGATTCCTTGCCGGCAGGCAATGAGAAGGCCTGATGTCGGACGGCCCAGTAACCCTTTGTTGGTTGGGGCCAAGATGATGTCGTAGCCATCCATGGCCGGAGTTTGTCGCAACCAGGTCTCTTGAAGGCAGATAATATCGAATGAAGCTAAATTTGCATCACCCATCGTTGTAAGGTGGAGATGACCACGAGTATTTCATGAACAGAGGTGTAGAGATGATGGGTAGTGGTCGACCTTCAGACGGTCCGAGGACCCAGCAAGCCGACCTGTGGGTTGCTATTTTTTCGTTTGTGACAGTGCCTTGGGAAGCCAAGCCCACAATCCCTGTAGTTTGTCTCTTGGTTTTAGGTTCGGGCAGGCGCTCTCTTTAATTGCTCGAGGGGTTTCCCTGATACTCTGCACAGTGTGCCCAGTCGAGCCCGAGTTGGGCATTTTGAGATTAGTCCTCGGAGACTTTGCTGTCTTACATTTGAAGGTTTTTGTCAGCTTGGGCCACCTAGGTTTTTCCTGGAGTCTGGCGCTGGGGGTCGCTTGAAGCTTCAAGTTTGATTTGTCCAGTGTTCGGCAGAGTTCAGTGTTTCTTCTATGTTCGACCCCCTTCTCTTTTTCTGGAATTTTGTCCTTGCGGCCCGATTTCTTCTCCGAGTAGCCCGTCTCCTGACGGTAAGATTTATGGCTTTGATTTTGCACGATGTATCCCAGAGCAGACAAGTCATTGTTTGCTCGAGCGATTTCCATTTTGGTGCTCTTTGAGACTGCGTAGATGTAGGCTTTGGCTCTGTCGTTTGAGTGGTATGGGTCCACTATCTTTAAGTCTGAGGATTTTATTCCACGTAAAGCTGGGATCAAGCTGAATAGGGTGAGGATGCCTCTTCTGTTCAGAATTATGTCATCTTCATTGTCTGTGTGTTGTTCCAGCTTGATGGGGGACTCACTCGAGAGATGTTTTTCTTTGCGATATTGCTCTGTTCTCGAAGTGAAGTGGAGCGACGGGTGCAACCCCCTTTTGTCAGTTGACTTTGCTTCTGAGGATGGACTCCCTCGATTCTTTAAGGAGCGATCAGGCTTTCGCCCCCCGGACTGTTGATGGACGAACTGGGCGCTGGGGGGCGACCTTTTACGGGGTGGCGAGTCGCAGGTTCTTAAAGGTGCAAACGACACCACTCGAGAACTGGGAGGGCTGCGAGAGGTGCTGGTTCCCCGACAATGAAGATTTTTCCTGCGCTCTTCCAGGGTGATGAATTTGTGCCCTAAGCCCTCTTCGAACGAGTCTTCAATGGTTACTGGCTCAGCCAGATTGTCGGAATCAACCGGCGGAACCGGTGAATTGGGCACCTGGTGCTTTTTCCCACCCTTGGCCGGCAATAAATCTTGGATTTCTTCAAGATGTTGAGGGATATTCATCAAGTCCTCTTCTGCCAGAAAGTCTTCCGTTTTTCGAGGGGAAGCATTGCTCCCCTTTTGCTTAGCTGGGGAGGAGACCGGACTTTGGATTAGGTTTCCAGCTTTCATTTTTCTTTTGACTGAGCATAAGGTTGGAGACTTAACTAGTTTTGCTTTTTGAATTTTGGTTACACCTCCTTGTTCGGGCGTTTCAGATCTCGCTGCCATGAACAGGGGGTATGAACTGTCTTCTACCTTCACATTTGATTTCGGAATTAAAGAAGCTTGCAGGGGGTCATCCGTGATATCAATGACCTCGTGGTTTACTGATTTCCAAGTGCCAGAACCCACTGGTTGTTGAGCGGCGTCGCTGGGAGAAGAGGGTTGAGATTGCACAGACAGGTTTGAAGCTCCTATTGCGACCACCGTCGAGGTTGTTGAAAGGGTGGGCGTGGCTTCTTTGCGCCCTTGTTCCACGTCCAACTTTAAGGCTTTAAATTTGCCATCTATGGCTGTGATGTAGCCTTCAAGGAAAGTTAATTTTGAATACAGTGATGCTTGGATCGAGGTGTGGTCTTTCAAGTTTTCATTGATACCTTTGTATAGTTTGGTGAATGGATTCAAGGCAATTGTGACTGTTGACATTATTGATAAAAGGTCCCTCTTGTTTTGTGCTGGAGAGTCCATTGCAGAACCTGGTGGTAGAGGGAGCTGTTTGGGAGCAGGAGATGATAGGTGGCTCTCATTTAGAAGCCGTCTCACTACAGGCGTAGATGGTAGGTCTACTGGGCCACGACTAACCCGAACCGGGGGCAGTGGTTTAAGATGGTAGTCGAGTGGCGCACCTTCTTGCCGGGGACCGGCTGGCTGTGCATTGTTGATCGGATGGGGGTCTGGTTCTTGAATTGGGATTTCCGGCTTCTGTCCATTGGAAGGCGCAGCTACCCTTAGGACGCCAAGGGCTGGTGCCTGGGGGTTCTGTGTCCCGGCCAGACCTAGAATTGTAGGGAGCCCTTTATTTATCAGCAAGGTTGAGTGCGGGGGACCTTCAATATAAATTTGCATGGCTTTTGGTTTGACAGATACAGGATTTCCCAGAGAAGCCGCTTTTGCCAGCTCACGGTTGGGATAGGGAATTACTGGATTGTCTGGGCCCTTTTCAGGGGCAGTCGGAGTAGCCGGACCAGGTTGAGGGGCCGGAACAATTTGCTTTGGCGTTTTCACCCGCGGGGACCGTGGTGGAGAAGACAAGGCTTGTTGCGCTTTATCAGTGTCTTGGGACAGAAGGCGCTGATCTGATGCCAAGCCTATTTTTCTTGCTTTTTCTGGAGGTTGACAGATTTTTATCGCCTCCAAGATTTCCTCATCAGTAAGGTCCTCTTGCCTAGATTGAGGATCTGGGGCGAAGGCGTGAAAGAGGTCAGTTACGAGACTTGCAACCAAAGGCTTTATTGATTCTGGATTCCATGGTTTCTTGGCTAGTTGTCCACTTATTTAGATTTTAGAAGCATGTAGACAGTTTGAATGGTTTTTTTGTTGTTGTTTTTCATTTTTGTGGGCTCTTTCTTTCTGGAAGCTCTGGCTTTTCTAGTTTCTGGTGACTCCACCTCCTTCCTGCAGCGTTTTATTTTTGTTTGGTACTCCCGCCTGGGGAGCGGGCGAGGGGTCTGGAGGCTTTACCAGGCAGGGAGCGAGAACTTTGTTAGCTTGTTTGTCTGGGCCCCTGCAGTCGACTAAGGGCCAGGGGGGAGATCCCTCTGATATTGGGAGAGCTGAGAGTAGCAGATCGGAATGTACTTGAGCCTCAATTTGCATCTTGTGTTTTTGCCGGAAATAGTTGTTGGATTTACTTGTTTGTTGTTTGATACTGGAGCCCTCCTCTCACCCAGGGAGGGCCCTTGATCACATTTTGCCTGTGGATTCAGTCGGTATGGGGCCTCCTTGAAGGAGGGCGAGGCCGTGATCACTCCAAGCCCCTACATGCGCGAGTCAGTGGCTGCCGAGGGCGGAGAGATGAATCGAGCTCCTCCCCCGGAATGACCCGCGGCTGCTGCACCTCGCTCTGCTCCAAGCGCGAGACAGCCTCGGCCGAGGGCGGGAGGATGAGACCTGGCTCCTCCCCCGGAATGGCCCACAGCAGCTGCGCCTCGCTCCTCTCATTCGCGGGCTCCCTCCCGCTCACGGGTCTCGGTCCTCCCTCCAGAGGCCTCCGGGCCCCAGAGCTGTGATGGTGGAATCCGCGGTTGCGTAAACGTGGGCAGAAGGCAAGGAGACCCCGACTCCAGCACCGGCAGTGGAGAGGCAGGTACCTTGAGCCGAGCTTCCTCGATTTCAGCAGAGCTTTTTCGCCTTAAGTTGTTTAGGATTTTGGCACTTTTGCAGGCAGAATGATCGATGGTGTCTGCCTGCCTTAGGCGGGCATATGCTGTTGAAGCTGCTGGGATCTTGAGTTGTTTGTGGGACGGACCTGGCGGGTGCAGGGTTTGTGCGCCGCGGTGTTGGAGTTTTTTGCAGCAATACGCGGGCACGCGCTTCTGAGCAGGCGGCCCTCCTCTGCTTCCAAGAGTTCATGCTCAGGATCCAGGATGGGCGCAATTTCCGACATTGACGCCATTGCAGCCATGCACAGACTGCCAAAGACTGCACACTCGCAGCCACACTCCGCGGCCTGCTCCACGGGGGATGAGGGTTTAGTAGACTGGAGGCAAGCAAGCCACCTCCCACTGAAGCTGTAGAAACTGTAGAGCGACTGCCAAAGACTGCACACTCGCAGCCACACTCCGCGGCCCGCTCCGCGGGGGGGGTGAGGGTTTAGTAGAGTGGAGGCAAGCAAGCCACCTCCCACTGAAGCTGTAGAAACTGTAGAGTGACTACCAAAGACTGCACAATCGCAACCACACTCCGCGCTGGATATATATGCCATGCCTTCTGGCACACCCGTGCTTGATATTTCAGTTTCCTAAGCAGTAGCAGAACCACGCAACCACACTTACCTGTTATCCGCAGCCTTCAGAGGATTTTTTCACAATCCAACCATCAATCCGCACTACGAAGAACACCTGGAAGAACACCTGGAAGGAAGAAAGAAAACAGTAATTGCGTTTATAAACTCTGAGCCCTTTGCTATGCTCGCTTAAACATCTAACTGGGCCATTCCTATGCACCAGCAGCCTTCTACAATGCAGCGCCAATCTAACCATTGCAGCCAAAATCTCTACGTGCCAGCAGCCCTGATCTGAATGCGCCGCTCAGTCTACCCAAAGCTTCACATGCCTGCAGTTCTGATGGCAACATGGTGCTTCTCTAATCTTTTGCAAACCTGAACCTACTAGCACCCCACGGCACACTACTCTAAAGTCCTAGTTCTTACTCACTATCCACAGTCTGCATCCATGCACTAGAAGCATCACAGACAATGTGCAACTTAACAGAGCGGGCAACACTTACCTCATGACTTTGACTTTCAGATTACCTACCAACCAAGGGTGAAAAACGGCAAGGCCGATCCCTTTCTAAGACAGGGATGAGCAAGGAAGAAGAAGAAGCCCAAAGACCACCCGATCCACCACTGATTATTCCACAGGAACACTTTTTGGGTGCTGTAGGGGAGGCATGGTATCACAAATTGTTGTGGCTGGAAAAACTCCTAGTTTGCCCTATGATAAACAAAACAGTCCTAGTGGAGTCCGTCAAACAAAATGGCCTTTGCTAACAAAAATCCAATGCCTGTACAAAAAAGTATGTAAAGGAGAACTGTATACAATAAGGAAAAGTCAGTGTTCAAAAGAATAAATGTGGTTGAACCAGCTCTCCTGCCCACGTTAGGCCTCACAAAGTAAGGCTGTCCCTGTAGGCAGGATGACACACTCTGGCTCGGTTTCCAACACAATAAACAGTTCCAAAACGTGGATTGTGGCCCGCCTGGCCTTCCACGTCAAAGTCTCCTTTCTTGTCTTCAAAAATAATGTTTCAACCAAAAAGTTCACAAAGGTCAGGCTCAGACTTTTCACCACACAGTTCAGGTTGGTCCCCTCTGTCGGGTTCAGACCTCTCATGACAAAGTTAAACACAAACTTGCAAGGGGTTCCCTTCCCCAAGCTTATTATACTTAGGGTCTCCCTCAGTCGGGCTCAGACCACTTCTTCGCATCTCACAACACAGTTCAACAAAACTTGGAAGAGGGCTCCCTTCCCCAATCTTATTATACTTCCAGTCTCCCTCTGTCAGGCTCGGACCACTTTCGGTTGTCGAAGACTTTTGAATGTGCGCGGCTTTCTTTACAGACCACCGCAGGACCACTTTGACTCAAAGTTCACGGTTTAACTGTTATTCTCCCCTTCCCTAGGAGTTAATCTTCTTTATTTTACTTTTGCTAGTCATACGCTTCAAACAATGTACCTTTCACAGAGACTTTTGAGTGGGCTACTTCCTTTCGCTAGACCACTGCGTTATTTAGTATTGCTGATTTCCCAGCTGTCCTTTACTTCAAAGTTCATTCACAGGTCTGCCTTTTCTCGCGCATCTCACCACTTGTGATATAATGTTGCTACTTACACACACACTCTCAGGTCGCTTGCCAACTCACCGGCTGCGCGTGTCTCTTTCTTGGTTTTACGATTCCACTTCACAAGTCAAAGTTAGTACCATAGGCTTGGCCCCCGCCTCCCCAACTGTGCCGTTCACCCGGGAGGGTTTCTGGCGTACTTGAAACACAATGCAGTCTTCCCTTGTGTGATCTGGCCTTCTCCACACGTCTTTTGCGACCTGTCGGAGGCAACGACCTCCAGTATGGAACTCTTGGGGTTTTCATCCCGCTGCTCTTGTCCCTTGGTTCGTCACTCTGCTCCAGTCTTTTTGCCTTCGTCCCGGATGCCCTGCTTGTACTCATGTTCCACCTTGCTCAGAGTGTGTCTCTCAGTGCTGCCTTTTATTTGTGTGAGGAGAGCCAATTGTTATCAGGTGTATGCACTTAAGTTAAGTGCCTGACTTTGCCTGACCCAATTATTGGGACATGTCCAGTACGATGTGTGAAAGTTAATGTTGTTACTCTCAGTCATCCTCTCCCTCGGCCCAGTGTTTGTGTAAAAAGGGTGGGTGGGGAGTTGGGACCTCAGAGAATCCTAAAAAATAGGATGGATTGGATAAACAAAATAGGGGGGGCAATACCATGTCTCACCATCGGCTGCCTCACCCCCACTCCCCAAAGGCTCCTCACCCAGGTAATCCTCCCGCACTGGTCCACCCCCAGGATATTGATCCAAAGATGATGGCCCTGCCCTGGCCACCAGAGAGAGAGATCCACAGGGGCTAGCGGGTGAGACACCCTCTGGTTTTCATAGTGCCCACAAGTACCCTAGAACCCACAGCCTAATTGTGGATCTAGTGCGTATATGAAACTGCCCAACAGCTGGGAAGGAGTATGTTCTCTGGTGATAATACATGTTCTGGCATTGGTGATTCCTCAAAGTGATCTCCACATAGACGGCTTTCCAACAATGACTGCACGTCGAAAAAAGAGGAGATCGCTCAACCTCATCCGAATGAAGAGGAAAAATTAATTCTCTGCAAAATTAGTAGAAGCTTATCATGACATTCCAGATGAGCACAAGCTGTCCCCATGACAGCAGTGATATTTACAGCCATGTTTATGTCAGGAGTTCAGACTGCAGTAAACACAAGTGGTTACAGATCAATATGTGGGAGCTGCTACAAACAATTAATACAATCATAAAGGTTGTAATGCAATCAAGGAAGAATCGACGGGGCCATTGGGCTTATGACTCTCCAGAACAGGTATGTCTTGTACCTGATTACAGCAATGGAAGGAGGCATGTGCGCCAATATCGGGCCTTCCTGCTGTACATACACACCTGCTCATGATGAACAAAATGGAACCCTGACAGAAGCAATAACTATGTTGACAACATTGCATACAAAAATGTAGATGAGACTGACGATTTAGATTGGTTTTCATGCCCGTTCTGATGGGTTCCAACCTGGTTGCCAAATGCCTTCAAACTATTTGGTGCAATACTAGTGTTAGTGTTGCTGGGATTCTGTCTCATAAGAATATTCATTGGACAATACAAGAAGACAGCAAAGAAAGCTATTAGGATGAAGATTATGATCAATCTGTATGCTGAAACTGGCAATCATATACAGATGGAAAGCACCACACATGAACACCTGAAAGGAAGTCCCCTAGCACTCCCAGGGAACAAAATGTTATTATCCTAAGGATCATAAGAACCACAGAGGATGTTGGGTATTCTGTCAACTGGGGAGTGTTGCCACATGAAATGGAGTGTGGATGAACACAAAGAATGCAGGTGACCTGAGGGGGGGACAAAGATATGGATTCCGAAGATACAAAAGTGTGGAGAAAAGGTGAAGAACATTGAGGAGGTGGTCGTGGACTTCACCAGAGGGGTGACTGTAGAGTGGCAGATGTACACATCATCTCTAGTGCCCACCCCCTCACCTCTGTCATATTGGAAGGGCAAGAAGATACAGTACCTGACACTAGGTACCATCCCAACATTGCATCGAAGATATGAAAGACGTTATGCCCTTAGACAACCGTATCGAATGTACCCTCGCACTGAGGAGGTTGAAGGATGTCTGCATACGCCATTGAACATAGAATAGCTATAAGTGAAACTAGACCAGAGTAAAGTGATATCACAATTACTTACTGTTCTTAGAGAGGCAACAGTTTCACCTCACTGATGATGCCCAACAAGGCTGAAACACGTGTATGGGGTTACTGTTGGTACTCTTGTTCAGAGGAGAATTGCCTAGCATTTCGGCGCTGGACTGCCCCAGGGCAGGACAAAGGCTGATATGCGGGAACATTTCTTCTCTGTGAAAAGAACAGTGAGCTAAAGACCTGGGTGAGACTCTCCCAGGGGCCACCCACCCAAGAACAAGTCAATGGGCTGTGTTCGTGCTGGTAGAGAGTTTCCCAGACCCCCCTCTGTTTTGCATACCAAGTAACTTTGGGTCTCACCCTAAGTTACCAGGGGAATCCAGACGTGGACCCCTTGCTCACTGTTCTTAGAGGGGCGCAGCTTCACCTCACTGATGATGCCCAACAAAGTTGAAACGCGTGTATGGGGTTGCTGTGGTACTCTTGTTCAGAGGAGAATTGCCTAGCCTTTCGGTGCTGGACTGCGCCTGGGCAGGACAAAGACTGATATGTGGGTAAATGTCTTCTCTGTGAAAAGAACAGTGAGCTAAAGACTTGGTAGAGTCTCTCCCAGGGGTTATTCACCCAAGAACAGGTCATTGGGCTGTGTTTGTGCTGGTAGAGAGATTCCCAGACCCCCCTTTGTTCTACATTAGTACAGGTCAATAATTGGAAGTACATGGGTATTAACTTTGAATGATCTTGCACTCAGGCAGTGCTGAATAAAGAGGTAATGTTGAATAATGCAAATTGATAATATGTATGGGAAGTTCTCAGTGTTGCCCCTCATTACATTTTATAACTGTAAGGTTGTTCCTAGTATGTCATATGGTGCAGAATCCCAATTGAGAAGAATCCATTGGGGTAAATTTGAAGGAAATAAATGGAAAGCAGCCCTAAATTTACCTAAAGGTGTCCCGATCCAATCTTCAATCATTAAGGTTTGAACTAGGTCGAAAATCCCTTGAATCTAATGGTGTATGGAATTCACTTCTATTATACAGCAAGGTACTGGTTCCTACATGCAATTCATTATATAATAGTCTATAATGAAGGAACAAGTTCAGAGATAAATCAGTGGATCGATGAGATGCACTAAATCTTAAGAGATATTTAGGCAAGTGAAGTTAATCATAGGTATTACTGCAGGTAGTGAAAAAGATGCTTACCCAAAGGAATTGTATTGAAACGAAGGTGGAAACTATGAAATATAACCTGTTTCGGCTCTCATAACTGAAAAAAGGGTAGGCGGTATTGCAACGTAATTTTTGAAATCTCCTAATAAATATTGGTGACATAATTTCCTAAGATTAAGATTGTACCGCCTCCTGACATAGAAGATAACTGTATAAAATATAATCCTATGGACATGCTATATTTTTGCAGATGCTGCAGGAGGACTTTGAACCAGAAAGGCTGACATATCTTTCTATGGTTTGCCCTCAGCTACTTTATCAATGCACGAAGCACTTTCCAAGATTCATAGATGATTTTAAATATATGGGTACTTCAGAGATTTGGAAATCAATAAGTATAATCATATTCCACATTTTATAGCAGCATTGAATTTTATGGAGGAGGTTTTAACTTAGTGAGATGAAATGGAAAGTAGCAGTATACACCGATGTTTGTATATGTTTTTTTTCTAATATATTGGTAGAATATTTGATTATGTGACTGTGATTTGATCTGAAATGTATTTGTTTGTGAGAGGTTTTTTCTTCAAATCAAAATACAATTAAAAAAAAAAGAAACTTCTGTTGTCCCTAAAAGCACCGAATGTGGGTCCACAGAGAGGGATTCAGTGCCCCGAATATCCAGAAATACCATGGAAGGAGAATAATCGAATAAAGCCTAAGGTCCAGGAGCCTTTAAGTGACAAGACTTTGAACTGGGTGAAACTAGAATCAGAACTAGCAGATGCTGACCTATGCAAACAGCAGTCACTTTAGGAGTCAACCAATTAAGCTCCAAAAGGCAAGAGAGAGTCTACAGAAATATGCAAAGAAAGGTTGCTTGTGATACACTGAGTACAGAGGTAAGCCACGATATGCGATGATCTTAGCATGGCGGGGCTTGTGGAAGTAATGGAGAAAAAAGACCATCTGTGATCTAGAAAGGCCCAATGGATAACTGCTATCCTTTAGAGAACTGCACAAAAAATACAGCCTTTCAAAACAGGACATCTGGAATTGAACACGACTCATACTGGCTATGAAAGAGCTTAATGGCATCATGGCCCTGAGATGACATTGGGGAGATGCATCAACCCTAAAGAAAATCGCTATGAGAAAAAGGGAGTCTCCTCTTGGCAACCATCTTTCGCAGAGTTATTTGCTGAGGCAATATGGATCACTTCGAGAAATGTAAGAGAGCCAGGATGACTGTTCTACAGTGATGAGTCCTGGCTGTGCAGAGATTTCCCGCAAGCCTTGTATGTTTAATTGGAGGGAGCGTGTGTAGAGGCTGACCTCAGGCGTCTGAATGGTTGCTAGGGTAGATGTAACCTGGGGTACAGACGTGCAGTTCTTTGTGAATTTGATAGGCTCTCTTAAAGTGAGCTCTTTGCTTGGGCAGCCAATGAAGTGCTTCCTAATGTGATGATTTCTCTTGACACCATCTGAAGTCACCTCTCGAGTTGTTTCTGTGCTAGTTGGAATGCTCTTGCTGAGAGAATCCTTCATAGATGACATTGCAGCAATGGTTCCTCTAATTATTGTGGACTATATGCAGCAGTAGAATGCTTCTGTGTGTACTTTTCTTCGTCATGTGTGCAACCGAGTGATGCATTGAGCCACGTGGTCAACAAACATACCTGGATTCAGACATACATTCCATGAACTGACATGTCTGGTGAATGCCTTAAAGTTCATGACAAGAACATGCAATGTTAAATAGCGTTATTCATGTCTTCACAAAGAGGCCAAAGAAATGAATTGTCAAGTCGGCAAAAATTGTATTTGTAACATGTTTCAGCACTAAAAAAAAACTGTTAAATAATCAAAAACCAACATCACTAAAAAGGATCTGTAGTATAAAACGAATAAATTTTTTAGATAAACAATCATTTTGTGTTTTCACTCCCTGCAAAGAGGCCATGAAAATGGATGCAAAAATATGTAAATGATTAATAGGCAATAGTAACAGCACAACCAGTCTAAAAGGAAACCAAATGCATTGTTTACTTGTGTCTACACTACCAACAAAGAAGCCATGGAGGTGAATGGTCAATTGGGCAAAAGGCGTCTCAAAATCAAAACTGACATCAAGTTTGCTTTGGAAAGGACCCTTAGCATGAAAGGAAGATGTGCTTCCATACACAATCGAAATGCTTCTGCTTGAACATAGGATATTCTGGTACTCCAGACCCTCAAGTAACCCAGAACACGGGGCTCAGAGGGGAATTGCATGTCTGCACACACCAGCAACTCTATATTTGTATCGCTCTGAAACTTTTTGGAAAATCAGTGATTTTACGCAAAGAAATGGGTGTAGGTTGGCCGATATAGGATAGGCATTTTACAAAATACATGGCCACAAAACCTGCACGCGCATTACATATTGACATATGCAGTAAAAGTTCCTATGGTAGTAGCGTTTCAAAATCGCTGAAAGAGAGAAGGGGCCTCATTCCGAGTATCCCAGTCCGGAAAAAAGGGTGAATCTTTTTTTAAAATTATTATAATTGTTTTAATTTTTTTATTTTTTTTCTTGCTCCACACTTCCCACTTCTCCCCCCCTCCATGCACTTTCCCCCTTTCCCTCTCCCATGCACTTGCGCGTTCTCAATGTCACTGGGTCAAGTAAGATCGTTGTTTTTGTTCTCCCTTGTTCCCCTCCCTTGCCTTGTCGCGCTCTGAAACACTTCTGTATGAGCGCGATACAAATAAAATATCAATCAATATCAACGTCCTGGCACCCTTTCTGGACCACCATACTACGAGAATGCCGGTAAGGGCCACGAATCCCCCGGCAGGCCTGACCTGTTGGGTTTTCAGGCCCCTACCGGCATGTCTCTCACTGAAGCACCGGCACTGTTTGCAAAGGTGCTGGTGCTGCCGTGTCCCCATTCCTATGGAGTCAGGGAACGAGGATTTACTGTTCCGCCGCCACTTATGATATCCTGGTAGGACCAGGATATCAGACAGCAGAAACAGTGTTACGGCAGCACCGGCGGGTTACCACCAACCTTGTAATGAGTAGCAGAAATTAAATAATTATTTAATACAGTTGGATTTTCAGCAAATGTGCTAACCCTAAATAAAAAAACAAGCATTGGCAATGCCAACAGATGGGCTTTTGCGTAGGCATGGGAAAGGCACTTGCAAGGAACTGTAATAGGTTATTAACAGGCCATTGATACCAGCAGGTGCAAAATGGAGCAGGTACCTTGGGATCCAACAGCAGTGCCTGGCAAACGTTATGTTATGTTATCCATTTTTGTAAAGCACAAATACGCGGGAGCGATCTTGGTGCTGGAGAATACAACAGGGGAAAAGAAGACAGCCTAAAAGAGATAGGTTTTTATGGCACAACGAAAAGCCAGGTGGTCTTTTGTGGCTCGAAGGGTGAATGGAATAGAATTCCATAGCTTAGCAATCAAAAAAGAGGGGCTGCCCACCCTCTCCAAGCGATAACGAGACACAGGAAGAAGGCAGGCGTATTGATATCGGAGAGGTCATGGTGGCAGGGAGACGAAATCTTTCCTGGAAGTACTCTGCTCCTTGGCCATGGAAAGCCCGGTGAACGATACATAGAGATTTTAACCACAGGCACGTTGTTGGACCGACAGCCAGTGCAGTGAACGGAGGACTGGTGAGATGTGGAAGCCATAGGGGAAATGCGAGCTGCTAAATTCTGAAGCATCTGCAAGCGGTGGAAGAGAGAGAGGTTGAGCAAGAAAAAAAGTTACAATAGTCAAGAGGGCTTAGAATGAGAGAAGCTACCACAAGAGGACGCAGCTGGACAGGAAGAAAGGCAAACTTGCGACACCTAATAGCCCAAACTAAAACTAAATGTGCCTACAGCTACACTTCAAACTGTTTGTTTGAAATGGCCCTAAATTGAGATTTGCAAATGTGGGCCATTTGCTGAGGATCCCCTGAGAGAGATGCAGACCAAGGGACTCAACAATGAAGATAGGATGGTCATATTGTGTGTAACTGAAAGGAATTGAACTTGCATGACAGCACAGCTGACAGATCCATTAGTGGATTAATCAAGACTGGGTCTGACTATCCTTTCCTAACCTGAATCTAGTGTCTGTATTCCTTAGTGCCCCTGCTCTCCATGCCCTTGGGGAGGGCGAGATGGGGGTTTGAGTGAAAATACCCCATTGAGTGAAAATACCGCATTTGGGTTGAGGGAGAGTGGGGTGGTGCATACTTGGGAAGGGGGGATACCATGTCTCGCCCTTGGGTATTCTCCTCCCAATCCTCTTTGACCCTCCACTCAGGTGATCCTCCCTCGCTTGTCCACACCCAGGGTTGGGATCCAAAAGCGATGGCCCTTCCCAGGCCACCTAAATGGAAGATCCCGGGGGAGTAGGTGGTAGAATACGTCAGGTTTCTCACAAAGGGCCGGGTAACTGAGATCACCTTCTCGTCCTATTCCAGGGGGGTCCTTATATGGTTCAGGGAGGCCGCAGGGCTGAGAATTACGCGGTCTACGGTGGACACAGAGGGGAAATATGTGGCCACGATGGGGTGCTCTATATTTCTACTGGGTACTGTGAAAACTCCAGCAGATTCCTCACAGAATCCCTACCTAAAGTCTCCTCCGACGTGGCCAGGGGAAGACAGCCACTACCTAATCCTAAACCTGGGGGTGGTATTAGTAAGGTGGAACACCTGGGAGGAGAAGGCCCTTAAGTGAATGGGATGGTTCAGTTGGGAGAGGCGTGGTATAGATCTTCACAGAGAGAGATTTCCATGATGCCAGAATATCTAATGGCCTGTTGCCAGAGTAGGGTTTCCATTCCCAAAATTACCCAAACTGTTGGAGGTGAAAGCCCTCATAATCGACAGAGGAATAGTATATGTAGGTATGAGAGAATACATATCCCTACATTTGAGAGTTATGATTACCCTTTGGGTGTGCACTAGAAAGCCCAGAATCAATCATCTATTCCTTTATAAACTTCAGCGCGAAATGTTTCCAGAATCACTTAAACAATGTCAGCCTTTTGGGCAAAAGAACCTTAAAGTCTTCCAGTTCTATCATTCTCTAAGTACTGGGACGAGGAAGAGAATCTTAGAGGTACAGAACTATGATGTGTAGGCTAGTGGTTGTAATGACCCACACTGGAGTGGAGCTTTTGAATATATAAGGCCCCCTCAGGTGCTGGCCATTACAAGCAGAAGGATGAGTGAGCAGCAGCCGGGGAACTTGCAGAAAGAAGACACTGGGGGCCGCCACCATGATTACAATGGAGTGCAGTGCTGTGAGAGTCATAGAAGCAAAGACTTCATTCTACAGAGGACGCACAGCGGTAACAGTGTATTTGTGGGCTGTCCCGTGAGAGAAAGGAACTCTGCCTCTGCAGCATCCTGTTTCGGTGGTTGGCGTTCACCAGAGCACGCAAGGGCAGTGACAAGCTCCTGTTCTAACCAGCATGGGCAGCAAGAGTGTGACTGGGGCTATCGAGCGCCAAGGACCCGACACGTGAGGAGAAGATCGAAGTGGCAGCGGGTCGAGCGAACGCGCAAGAGAATACCAGTGAGTTTACCTTCCTTAGGTGACCCCGGGCGCACCTTACTAGACCGCTGGCTGCTGTGAGAAACCAGAAGGTGTCTCATCCTGCTACTGTCGGGGGATCTGTCATTCAGGTGGCGAGGACACAGCCATCGCTTATGGATCCAGTTCCTGGGGGTGACCAGTGCGGGAGGATCATCTGGATGAGGGGTCTTTGGGGAGTGGGACACGGATGGTGAGACACGGTATCCCCTTCCACATAGCACCTTTACCCCATCCTAAAAGGTAGGATACTTAGGACCTCAACCCGCCTCCCCTTTCCCAACACAAAACATTTTCACGGCCAGCTCACTGTGAGAGAAAACGGACTAACACTCAAGCCGTATACCTGCCATTTCTCAACACAAGGGTCAGGCAAGGCAATTACTGATTATTACACACACACCTGACTTCCATCACACTTCCCCACACGGATAAAAGGCAGAGCATGAAAGAACGGAAGAAGGCAAATCACACAAGGAAGCAGCAGTTCCAAGATGGCAGTTTAATACGAGGAGAAAGAAGGCAAGACGAGAGAGGTTTGCAATGAGGGAAGCGCCATTGACCTTTTCAGAGGAAAAAATGCTACTTTCGCAAGTCCTCGGGAACAAGAAACATAAGACCTGGAATTAAAGTTGAAGAACTGTGCATGAGGTACCCGGGGCTCTCCTGCATTGATAGCCAAGGCTGGGATGAACGATTGCCGCCGTGGTACTGTCCTTGGCTCCTACAAGGAAGCAGCACCAGTAAAGTCAGCACAGCCGGTGAGTCGGGGCATCTGATAGCAGACCGGTCTGTGTTAGAACCCAGGTTTGAAGCAGAAACATTGAATTAACAAATCTGAAGAGAACAGTGTTTGTGATAAGCAACACAAATATAATTGAACATCCAAGAAGTGAGTGAACTTTTGAAGCCAAGATAGATATCATATACAGAGTGGTCCGGCACCACATGGGTGCTTGTTCAAAGGTCTCTGTTAGGTATACAACTAAGAGGTAGAAATTGTGAATTGTGGAATCGAAGTGGTCCTGCAATGGGTCAAGCTAAACCCTGTGCACATTCTGGTCAAACGCTAGACACCCAAAAGGGAGTAAATGAGGGGTTCCTTAAATTTTACCAACAACTGTACCAAGATACAGGAAAGGGAGAGGGGAGTGAGATCACAGAAATATTGGAGGATAATAGGCCTACCAAAACTAAGTGCGGAAGAAAGAGCACCTGGATGCCCCGATTACGCTAGAGGGGCTGGAAGCAGTGGTAAAGCACTTGCCCACCAGTAAGGCCCTGGGAACGGATGGACTGTCTAGTGAATTTTATAAAATGTATAGCACGGAAGTACTTCCCCCAATGCTAAATATGCTGAACAAGGCATTGGAAGTGGGGAGATTGCCGGAATCCCTTAGAGAGGCTATTATCATCCCACTTCTCAAGCCCAATAAACCAAGCGCAGATTGCAGGTCATACAGAACGCTCTCCATGTTAAATCAGGATAGTAAGATTCTTACGGCAGTACTGGCAACCAGATTGAGACAAGTCATAGGCAAGCTTAAATACCCAGATCAAACTGGATACGTACCACATAGAAGCATAGCCGGATAACTTACACCACCATGTAATAGAACAAGCAGAAGGTGACACGCAGGAAGTGGCTATAGCCTCGCTAGACATGGTGAAGGCCTTTCACTCGGTCAGATGGCCTTGGCTGCTGGCCGCCTTGAAAGAATACGGAATAGGGCCTGGGTACTTACGATGGGCTAAACTGTTGTATAGATCCCCACTAGCGAGAGTCAAGACAGGGGTGATCATCTCGGATAGATGGCAGCTCAGCAGGGGCAGGAGACAGGGCTGTCCCTGGTCTCCGATGCTGCACATTCTTGCATTGGAACCCCATGCGATATATCTGAGACAATAGTATGAAAATGTGGGAATCCACACCAAGGGGGGACCACATCTCATATCGTTGTAGGCTGATATACTGCTATACCTGAGTTATCCAGAGGAAAATTTGCAATATATCCTTGAAGTAATGGAGCGATTCACATCGCTCTCTGGGATTGCAGTTAATCCCCTGAAATCCAGACTGTTCCCCCATGGCAGATACAAAGGGGCTCTGTGAGAGAACCTACCAGTATTACAGATACCTTGGGAGACCAGCACCTTTAGATACTTGCGGGTTGATATATCACAGGGTGGAAGACGAACACATACACAACACGGAGAGGGCAGTAGCAAACTTGGATAAGATTCTGGGAGAAGCTACCCCTGGCCATGGTGGGGAGGGTGGCACTGCCCAGGCCGTCACACTTCTTTGTTAATATCCCATACATGATACCCAAGCGATTCCTTGGTAAACTACAGAGCTTAAGCAGAGGTTTCAATTGGCACAATACCAGAAACAGGATAGCCTTATGTAAACTGCAGAACACGTACGACAGGGGGGGTATCAAATTACCCAACAGATCTACTACCTGGCTAGCCCATTACAGCACATGGCTAAATGGTCAAAAGGAGGACCCCATGGCTGAGTCCAATTTGCTTAGGTCCGAATGTGCCCGGTTTTTCCTGAAAGAAATGATATGGGTGCCGAAAATAGTACTGAAAGGGCAAGCAAGGTTGTTGGAACTGGGATGGAGTATATGGCGTAGGGCCTGTCGGGCCTTGGAAAACCCGACTCTGTGCTCCCCACAGGTGCCGCTAGTGGCGCTGGAGGGAGTAGACCAACAACTGCGAAAGACGATCCGGAAGCACTGGGAACTGGTGGGCATCGCAACAGTGGGAGACCTATGGCAGGAGGGGAAGGTTATAGAATTTGATGAGCTGATAAATGGAACCGGAGTACACCCAGGTCAATACATCACCTGCACCAGGGTGGTTCGACAGGTGAGAGAATCATGGCCTGATCTGGTGCTGGAAGACCAGCCAGATGCAACCATTGAAACAATGTATGATAGGGTGGACATGAGGTCTCCCGAATCTATGAACTCCTGAGGTCCAAGGTGGGGAAGGAGGTGACGCAACTGAGGCGGGATTGGGAGGAGGAAGTAGGGGTACCCATGCATGACGGGATGTGGGAGAGAGCCCAAAGATACCACAAAAAAGTGTCCAGAAATGCGAGGTTGCAGCAGATCCAACTATACGTAACCCACAGGGCATATATGACCCCTCAGAGGGTCGCTAGATTTAAAAACACAGGAACACAAGCTTGCCCTAAATGTGGAGAGGTGAACGCTGGGATGGTGCACATGTTCTGGGCATGCCCAGAGATTGGAAAATTTTGGGGCGAAGTCACCCAATGACTAGCCGAGAAAGGAATCCAGCTAGACGTGGAATCAATGTGGGCATTTATGGTGGGGAGCTTCACGAGACCTCACAACCTGAAGCATGTAAGCAAACTCAAGGACCTGGCCTATAAACTGGCCAAGCGTAGAACTGCCATGGGTTGGAAGGCGAGCCACAGACCCAGAATAGAGGTGTGGTAGCGGGACCTCCTGAAATGGGCAGAGGCGGAAACAGCGGTACGGTATGAGGCGACCAATAGGGGTGGGGAGGAAACGGAAACTCTGATGGCTTGGAGACACTTAATAGCTACACTGTATGGGTCCATCCAGGACTGGCCAGAGGAACAGAATTCCTCTAGTGATACAGGGGGGAGGGAACCTCTGGAAGACACCACAGTGGAAGAGTGGGAGAGTCGGCTCGAGTCGGGGGTGTGTGGGATAAGGGAGAGCAGCGGTTAACTTGCGGGAATGTGTCAAATGCCTGATCAAAATGACATACACTGCTGGTTTGTTTTTGTGTGTTGATTGTTGTTATATAAATAATAAAAACATTTTTATTTTAAAAACCCTGTGCACATTCGAAAGTCTACAATAGGTAATACAAACTGCAATTCATCCGAGCCTGCCTGAGGGAGACTAATTGTGTAAGAGGAAGGATCTGAGGCCACCTGAGGGGTATCCGGGGTGAACCGTGAGCCACCCGAGAAAAGAATATTGTCTTAACATTGGAGAAGGGAGTCTGAGCCCGGAAGAGGGGGATCCAAAGTAACGATTGTGGTATAAAGGGATCTAAGCCCGGCTGAGAGGGATAAAGGGTAAAACATTATCATACATTTTCAGGGGAGTAAAGACCAAAGGGTTATTTTGGAAAAATAATCTTTGGTGTTTTCCCCCTCGAACATTTCTACCCCAGGCTTTCAACCCTGATCCATTTATCACACCGTTTATCACACCGTTTGTTTAAGTTCAATGAACACCCTTGAACCGTGGTCACTGTGTCTATCTTACTATTGATGCCAAACCTTCCTTACACTGCAAACCGTCATATTGAATGACGAACTGATGAAATAAAGAACTTGTGGCCTAGTATACTATACTAGTATAGTATATTGGAGGCAAACGGGAGGAAAAGGATTCTAACAACCCCTACCAAAATAGAAAAGGGACAATATTTCAACAGGACTGTGACCATTCCTACCTAATGTGAAGGCTTGTTCTGAAGTCAGCAAATGTCTCAAATCTCAAGGTTCCCTTCCCCAAGATTTAGTTTTGTTAAGCAACACATGTTCAAAAGAAAGTATCATTGTCTTCTTAATTTTTGTTTCCAAAGTTCAATTATTTCTGCTTTCAAATATTTGTTTCTGTATTGTGTAGCTTTAACACAAGTGGGTTTAATTTTAAAGTTCCATAGTAAATTCAGCTTCAGCATCTTATTTCACTTTTTCTTTAAAGTTAACTTCACATCAGAACTCAGCATACAGTGATTTTACTTTCTTATTCTTCAAAGTTATATTCACTCCAGAACTCAGCATACAGTGATTTTACTTTCTTATTCTTCAAAGTTATATTCACTCCAGAACTCAGCATACAGTGTCTTGCTTGACGTTTTAATAATTTCAGAACTCAGTATACAATGGTTTGCTTGAATTGTGGTTCCACTCCTTTTTTGGCTTCAGATTGTCTTAATTCTGTTTGTTTGCAAAGTTTTGATTCAGTTCGGTATTCAATAAATAGTTATGGGTTTTGCTTCAGATGCATTTTCGCGTCATCTGTTCGATATTTGTTCTGGATTTAACTGAATTGCCCATGAATTATAAACAAGAAATCGAAATTTGCAAACAACAAACATTCCATAGAGATGAAATGGACTAAAATAAACCGAGTGATAGAAAACCTAAAGGATTTAGTACAAAAACAAACATCAAATCAAAACCATTAAGCACATCACCAATTTCTTCAGAAATAGAATCAGCGAGCGAGGGAGAACAGGAGGCCATCAATTTAGAAAGCGAAGAAACCGGAGAAATAAACACTCCATATTCTTTTTTAGAAGAATATCGAAAACACAAACAGTGGAAAATGACAAACCCAAACTATCGAGTAACAACAAGCACTGCCACAAATGGTGGCCCATCAAAAGAGTTAAAAGAGGCAGAGGAAGCATCAGAAGGAAACGAAAGGCAAAAAGGAGTAAAAACAAGAGCACAAGAACAAAGATTAAGGACCTAATTTTCAATCTCTCTAACAAACTTTGCTCTCCCTCACTTACGTCAGTGCTCAATAAAGGATTATCCTTTTGTCCGTCGTACAATATGTACTTCTTTAAAACAAGAATTGATGCATATAAATTCTGCAGAAACTTAAAATTAAGGAAATACTTGGCGACATCAATCAGTAATACCAAAATTAAAACATTGCCTCCAAAACCATCAGATCTGTCAATTGCTCATTCTATGGGTACAGTAGATCTATTGAACATACAAGAAAAAGATGATCGTCATACATTAGAATCATTTGCAACAAACTTGGGTTTCAATATGGAACTAAGTGAATCCACTTAGCTAAAAGGAAATCAACATTTTACCCACATCTGTTTACAGATAATGTCATTGACATTTTTGAGAAAGCAGTGACATTTAAAATTTTAAAAAAACAAAGGTTCAAGCCGAACAACCAGAATTTAACATTGCCAGAAAGAACGGCTCTTTATGAATTGAAGAAAGATGATTCAATTATAATCAAACAAGCAGATAAGGGTGGGAAGATTGTGTTATTAAATACAGCAGACTATGTAAAAATAGCAGAAGAACATGACAGGGACACGTATGAGAAATTAACATCCAACACTTTACCATATGTAATTAAAGAATGGAATACTTTGAACACACACTATTTTTAGGAAAAACGTATTACAGAAGAATAGTTCATTTTCATGAAAAAGCCTTACCATATTGTTGCAAGTATTTATTTTTTACCAAAGATTCACAAAAAATTTGGTTTGCTTCCGGCCAGCAGACCAATTATAACCAGCACTGGCTCTTTGACGGAACCGATTTCAGCATATATAGACCAATATCTCCAATTGCTGGCAACAAATTTAGCATCATTTATAAAAGATTCAAAAGATGTGATTAATCAATTGGAGCTGATAGAATGGGAAGCAGATATAGGTTAGTCACATTTGATGTGACCAGTGTTTATACTAGTATCCTACATATTAAAGGCCTGGAAACTACAGAAGAATTCTTACGTACAAGATCTATTTCATATCAAGAACAAAACAAAATGATCATTGAAATGCTTAATTTTACGCTAAACAACATCTTTTTATTCAATTAAATCATGTATAAACAAAAACAAGGTAACACAATGGGGGCTAAATTTGCCCCTGCATATGCAAATCTCTATATGGGTTCCTATGAAATACATCATGCCTGGCAACATCCAGCCTTCTCAGAGAAAAATCAGATAATTTACTGGAGTAGATTTATCTATGACATTTTGATTATATGGAAAGGTAGTAGAGAAGATCTTTTGGAATATCACAAGTACCTAAATGAAAATCAGAAAGAATTCATTTTTTAGATCTAGAACTGTACATCTCCAACAACCAAATTAATTCAACTTTATACAGCAAACCTACATCAGCAAACAACATTTTACATGCTGCAAGCAATCATCCATTCCATATAAAACACAACATACCGTATGGGGAACTTTTACGGATCAAAAGGAACTGCACTGAAGATGAAGAGATGAACAAACTTTTGAATGTAGAAAAAGAAAAAATCCTGATGAGAGGTTACAAACACCAACAGCTAAATCAAGCTCTGAATAAAAATAGAAATCGAACAAGAAAAGATCTTTTGAAAAGTAAGCCTAAAGACACAAGCACCAAAGCCTTACCTAATAACATCAGATTTATCACCACCTACAATACAGAGGCAAACCAACTAAAATCAATTCTAAGCAAACATTGGCATCTACTCAAAATGGACACAGATCTGACACCGTTTCTCACTAACACACCAAGTTTAACATTTCGAAAAGCATCCCATTTCAAAAACATTTTATATCCTTCCCATTTCAGCAAGCAACAAAAAATATGAAGAGGCTTAGACAGATTGTGGCAGAGAGGTAGATTAATTGGCTGTTACAAATGTGGAAATTGCAGTATGTGTTCATACTCTGAAAATGGACTGAAGGAAATTCTACAACCCAATGGTGGGTGTCATTACATTGAAGATTTCATCAATTGTAAGACAAAATATGTCATTTATGTGATAAAATGTATCTGTTACAAGATGTACATAGGAGGTACGATCAGATGCTTAAAAACCAGAATAGCATATTCAAGCTATTAAGAACCAAGATGAACATTACCTGTTAAGCAAACATTTTTGCACAGAACATACAATGGACCAAATTATCAACATCAAATATTTTGGCCTGGAACATGTAAGAAATCTGAAAAGAGGTGGTAATAGAGAAAGACTCTTCAGACAGAGAGAGGTGAATTGGATTTTTAACATGGACAGTTGTGTCTCAGGATTAAACTCGGACCATGAACTGGGGCATTTCCTATGAAGAATTTACGGTTATTCACTACATATAAAAATAAGTTCACTAACATTTTGATGATCAAGTAGGGGCAATACTGCAATTTGTATCACCATAGATATTTATATGTATATCAATACATTACTGTACAGCATAGCAGTTAGAGATGATTTACTATGAGATGTGGTAGAATTTACCCCCAAATGGTCAAATTTTGAGAACACATTGACAATCATTTTTATTTTTATTTTATTCATTGTTTTGATCCAATTCACTTGCACCTTTAGTTAGAATATAGCGAATCTAGCTTTGCTCAGAAATGTGGTCTGAAAGCCAGTAAAATATGCAGGAATCGAATAATTACGATCCAGATATTAGATCATTTATGATGCCGTAATCAATTGGTCAAAGGCCGCAGAGAGGTGAAGAAGAAACAGAACACCAGCCTCTTTGCGGTTTTGCATCAGCGCGAGATCATCGAGAAACGAAATCATTACTGATTCAGTTCCCATGGCAGGTCTGAAACCTGCTTGGAAGCCGTGAAGGTCAATTGACTCTTAAAAGAGAAAGCTGAGGTGTGAATATCACTTCCATAAGTTTCATGATGGCTGGGAGAAGTGAAATAGGATGATAGCTGTCAGAAAGTGAGGGGTCAAGGTGAGGTTTCTTCAGAAAAGGAGACACAACAGCATGCTTGAGAGAAGGGGGATAACAGTGTGTAAATGAGTAGTTAACAGCTGCTGTAAGGAATGAAATGCAGTCAGGTGCTAAAGATTGCAGCTGGTGAATGAGGAGTGATAGCTCTTTTACAAGTTTGAATAATTCGCGGGAGGAGCAAGAAGATGTTAAAATGCGCTCTGTGTAGTGAAGAGATTTTGCTGCTTAATGACCTTGTGGTTGTGCCATTATTTCCCCTTGCTCCGGATTGTGGTAGGAATATATCATATTGTATCCCCTGCTTAGAATTGTGAGGCTGATATATCCCCCCATCCACCCATTTACTAGGCCCATAATTGGAAGAAAGAAAAAGCAAAAAAAAACAGTGTTTTGGACAGTGCTACATATTTGTCCTGCAGTGAATATGGCATATCATTCAGGTTACAATGGATTTGTGTTGCATAGATTTACTTTTACACAGGGCAGTTCACATTAGACACGCATAATTCTCCTGTCACTCCACCACTGGGTCCTGGTGACAGAGGCGGTGGTGCGGCCACACAGCTGACTTTGCCTATGGCCTGTGGCAATCTGTACATTTCTTTCCATCCACCATTTTCTTTCCTTTGTTCAGTCTCAAAAAAAGAAAAGATCAGAACAAAAACAAAGTCTAAAGGCAAGGAAGGGAGATGGAGACAAACTGACATTGAAAGAAAGAGAAATAAAACAAGCAATGATGTAAATCCCAGAGCAATGTACATGGAAATAAAGGAAAGACTGACACCGGTCAAGTCTGTACTGTAAACGCCATACAAGGGAAACAATTAAAAGGGAAACATGAAACCGCACAAACTCTCTACAAGTGATTTCTATTTTCTGTCATAGGGAAACATGAGAAGAAAAGGCACCTCAATGAGACAGAAGATTGATCCAGTCCAGACAGACTAAAAGGAGGAAGATTGGAAAAAAGAAGATTGAGATGAAATTCCATCAGCCCCAAAAAGAAATCAAGATACTCATGAGGCAAGCTATTCAGGAACGTGAGGGAAAGAAGAAAAGAAAGAAGACCGCTTCCAGCTCTTCATCATCCTCCTCTTGTTCAACCTCAGTTTCCATGTCCTCCTCATCTGGGACCTCCATGTCTGAGTATGATGTAGAAGGAAAATACCTGGACAGAGAACAGGAGGAAACTGTGCTTTGCTAGGTGTGGGATAGTATGGGATTGTACAAACCTGCTGCTGAGGGAGAGTCGGCTGACCCTAGAATTAGACAATAAAAACACTCCCACCTCCAAGATGGGGCTACCTCTTATTTCTGATATAAAAGACAAAAGCACATGTCCATGCCCTGGTTTATGGCTATCTTATACCCTTCAAAGGGTACAGAGTCCTTTCTTCCTGAAACTGTGGAAGTTGATCACATCTTGGCCAGACTGGTGGGAATATCTTCCAAGGCAGCAGAAGAGGCAGCAGTAGAGAACCAAGTAGATCAGCAAGTCTGAGCACAAGTATATCGCGGTTTGGCAGAGATGGTTGTACTTTTTGATTGCTGAACAGATCCTGCTTCAATTGCTTGGACACACCTCCTTTTCCACAGGAACCCATATAATCCTCCCCCGGGCACTCATGCACACACGTTCTCAGAAAGTGTGAGCACATGTGTATTATGATTTGGCGGCCGAGTGACAGGGGCAGGCAGGACTATTTTGTTTAACCATCCGATTAAAAACTACAATGTACTGCAACTTTATTGGAGCTCAACGCTTTGTTGCTGCATCCCTCGTCTCAGGAAGCTCAGTTCAAGCTGCGCTCAGACTTTTCAGAGTTTGATACGTAAAACACAAACAGCATTTTTTTCCAGCCCTTCTCGTTCTTTTTTTGTAACACGTTCCTTTCTTGCGTACTGTGTGCACGTATGATTTAAGGAGTGGGAAACAGTGGCTGGGTAGAGAGAGAAAGATTATCTCAACTCGCACCCACTCTACAAATTGAGATCTACAAAAAGCATCTAACAGATGTCAATTGTACCTGCTCCATTTGGTAGGGGAATCACCTGCCCCTGATATGGCGCTGAAATTAATGGAATCCACACCGGAATTCTTAGGGATAGAATGGCTTTCTCCTGGAATATCATCTCCGGAAATGTGACCTCTCTGACTGAAAATGTTGAATTGGCACCCCCCTTCTTTAGCCAGATCAATGATGCTTCAAAACAAATCTTTCCACCTGAAAAGATTCCCATGAGAATCCAATGAGGAAAACCTCCACTTCAACTTCAAAAATGAACTTGCTTAGCTCAAGAACATTAGTAATGGATCATATGAATGCATCAGCAGTTACTGATGTGGTCTATCTTGTACCAACTGCTACATCTGCTCAAAGGAATGTGAAAATCCACACCCACATTCATCAAGATACATATGAGGAACAGGACCAATCACTGCAATTTGTGGGAACAGAAAACAACCCACCCTGTTCTGAGAATACGAGCAAATCTCAAAATAAAATAAAAGATTTCTTCTTAAAGTTGGGAATGTGCTCAGCTAGTAGAAAGTAACTTGTGTCCAAAGACGGCATGAAGCCAGGTCTGAGAGTGTCAGTTAGAAGTCTCTTGGGGGCATTCCCCAGGGTGGGAATGTATACTCCTCCTTTGCCTGAGATTAGTGCCATTGACATCAGTGAAATGTATCCTTCATGGGGATCCAAAAGGATCTTATGGTTGAACATGCTTCAATTTTAACAAAACATCTGTCAATCAGTTCGATAAACTTCCCTGATGCTGAATCTCAACAAGTATTACATGAGACGCTAAAAGATATGGATGACAGGGTTAAATTCACTTTCCTGTCAATTTTGGCTTTAAATCTTGCTTTAAGCTCCTTTGTTAGCCTCTACGAAAACAAAGGATACTCTTGTCTGCTAACGTTCTGCAATCTAGTGAGATACAAATAGTTTTGGGTATGTTAAAGGATCTCCTGGAGAAAAAAGGAAGCAATATTAACACACTTAAAAAATAAAACATCTGTATCCTTGGAAGATTGAAATAAAAACATTTTGGATATTATGATGACATTGGAAACACATCACAGTCTCATCATAAATCGACTTACCAGTTATGAGGAGCAAAGATCAAGTATATGTGTTGCTGGAACTGACAAATGTGGTTCAGGTTGCGAAGCTAGTAACTTTTGCCATTGAAGAGGATCAAGGCTTCTGCAAGGGATGTGCAATCAGCCGAATGGCGGCCTGTTGAATGGATTTGATACAGGTCCCGCTGTTGAGCAAGCCCCATTGCTGTGTCGCAATGAATTAGAAGATAAGGAAAAAAGAAACCGGCAAAAAATCTTAAAAGCTTAAGAAAATACTTGAGATTTTTAGATTTAATCGACAAACTCAATCATTTCTGAGGATCAACCTGATTGCAATAGGAGCACAGTCTCAAAGAGAAGACGTAAACAGGGGGCTCAAAATACAGCTTGCCCCTCGAAGATTGATACTGACATTCAAACGCCTAGGTGGGATATGCTGCTGGCGAGAGAGTCTTTGAAAAGATTTCAGACAGTGGAATCTTAGAATGCCTCCAACCGTGATTCTTCGATCCAAGCAATTGATCCACAGATTACAAAGGGCTTAAATGAGGGTAATAACCCTAGAAAGAAAAACACGGAACAACAAATAGACAACGGAACCACAATACCTGATAAAAACTGTACGAAGAAGTGGGGAAACACGTGTCAAGGACTTTTCCAGAAATCAGAGCTTTTTCAGCTTTCAAATAAACAAGGATCTTTTCAGAACTTAAAGCTTTCAGCCTACTACCGAATAATCAACAATCTACATAGATCCTTGGCCCGCAATACATTTAGGAAATCAGGCCTTTATCCACATACAGCGTACTCTGCTTAAAATCCAAGGAATTCTATGAATAACAAGAAGACCAAGAGCCTTTACAGTACTTTCGGCTTTCTTCCATCCTATCATCATTGAAGAATTAGAACTGACTCAAAAACAAATCAAAAGTTTGGAAACAAGTTCACTCCAATTAACCACTCAAAATAACTTTCTTTGACAAAATCAACCCATTGAATGATTTAAAAGACTTTCTTTGACAAAACCGACCAATCGAACATTAAGATACAAACTGACCAGTTTGCACAACTTTTGTTTTTCCTTCTTGTTCAACGAAGTAGTGAATTAACTACATTGCTCTAAATTTGTTTTCATTTTTTATGCATAACACCCTTAAATAAAACAGATCTTCAAACAGAACCAATTTGAATCTATCATTTATTCACCAGAGAAGCGCAACCTTGGGACTTTAAATTTATGTTAGTGAAAAGCATTATAATACACAGGAGGTCATGACTAATGAAATTCCATAGGGGGCGACAGGCCGTCTCCAACTGAAAATGTGGGATCTTTGAATACTAAGAGCAATGTCTGGTCTCTGTTGACAGGGATTCCGACGCAGGTTTTTCAGAAACTGAAGAGAAATAATGTCTCGCTCTAGCGAACGGTGATATCCTCATACTTAGTGGGAACACAAGGGGTTATAGGAGCTTTATGACGTCAACTAGCAGTGACATTTTTGGCACATTCGATCTGAAAAAAGGTGTCTAAACTGGTCAGTAAACACCATGGTATTCTTCCAACAAAATTATACTTCCATTCAGATGACCTGCCAAGCAGTTTACTTGTGTTAGATCCCTATTATGACCTTGTGTGTTCCAGGTTGGCAGAGTTTATGGAGTCCATTACGGAGGTTCTGGCATGGGCTCTATGCATGGGAGAAGTTACCACCATTCTCATGGCAGGGGGTTTAAACTTCTATTGTTTTTTTACAATTCAGAATAGTAATGGCTTGGCTGTGGAAAATGGTAAGAAGTGGAGGCATGTTCTTAATGAGTGGGACTTGCTTCAATATAATGGGAGTGTGGAGGGAGATTTAACTCCCGCCCTGGCATGGGAAAACGGCAGATCAAAGTCGATTGATGATTATATAATTGTGTCAAGAGATATGTTGGACTGTTGTGTTAAAATGGATATAAAGCCTACTGGAAAAGGTGACCACAGTATGCTAACTCTTAAACTAGCCTGCGAGAGTAATCTGACATGGAGGGGCCAACAGACAGAACTAGTGGTAAATCAGGGACGTAACAGACTGGCAAGGTTTGGCAGTAATGGCCATATGTTAAATAAGATCAGGAGAGAATCTGTAATGTCATTATCACCAAATCAACTGATTTCGGCTTGTTATCCGGAACATTACAAAACCTTTATCTGGGATCTTGATAGACCTGAGATGGGAACAAAAATGTTGACGACAAATCATAAATACAGCTTTGGTCAGGAGACTTGGTTTCACAAAATAGAACTCCAGAAAAACCTGAGATTTGAAAAAAATGAATATGTCTAGATCTGAGATATTGATGAATAAGAAAAGACTGTTATCAGTCTTCCCAAATTGGAATAGATCTAATAGAATATTAAAATTACAGAGGCAAGGGGAGATACTTTAAAATTAAAAAAACACCCGAAATGTGTGGTCCTTAGTAAATAACAGGAACGCGTCCCAAATACACTGTCAGAGCAACTGTATGTCGGAGGAATTGTGGTTTACACATTTTAGGAACCTCTTCTGCAAGCCCTATGAGGATTTGGTTAATAAGCCTCTTAATTTCCCCTGGTTATTGTGCCCTTCTATGGAGGTAGTGGGAAAACTGATAAAAAACATCTTCCACCTCGAGGGCAGCAGGACCAAATGGTCTGTCAAACTCGATTCTTAAATCTGATTTGGCTTCCTGGTCAATGGTTCTCTTTCTCCTCTTTAAAAATATAGTTTCTCAGAAGCAATGCCTGGAAAGGTGGAAAATGATAGTAAATATACCAATCTATAAGAAGGGCGATCGGACTGATCCCACAAACTATCGTCCGATTGCCCTTCTTGATGCGGATAGCAAGATCTTTGCTGGGCCGTTCTTACAGAGTTGGAATGCTGGGAAGAAACAAATGGCATTCAAGATAAATTTCAAATAGGCTTGAAAAGAGGCATGTTGACCACTCTAAATGGCCTTATTGTAAATTCCTGGAAGGCGGGCAACTCTCCTCTTTACATGGTCATGATTGACCTCTCAAAAGCGTTTAATACTATAAATATAACTCACCTTGGGGAAAAATTAAGAATGTGGGGCATTCCCCCTTGCCTTCTAGCAATACTGATTTATTTGCATCGAAACACAACTATTCAGGTCAGGCTAGATCCTCAAGGACACCCCTGGAGTCTGATAACTACACAGAAGGGAGTAAGGCATGGTTGCATTCTTTCACCATACCTTTTTAAATTGTACCTAGCTGACCTGAACGAGTCAGTGTGTGAGCATGCTGTAGCTAGTCCCAGGATTGGAACCCATAAGATCATCTGGATCGCATATGCTGACAATATCCTACTTTTAGACTTCACGCCTCACAGCATTAAACACCTATTAACCGTGATAAGTGGATACACAGCAAAAAATAAGCTTCAGATCAATCCCATTAAGACAAATATCATGAGGTTCTGTAACCCCGACAAAAAAAAGGGCTAGTGTCAGATGGTCCCTCAATTCACAGTTCATCCCACTGGTAATGGAATGTCTTTAGATTAACTCCTCCTTCGGACGTGATATTGGTGGAGGTTAGGCTAAAAGACAAGATGAACTAAATGTGTAGCCAAATGAAAAGTTTCAATAGTACACATTGTAGGTTTTCTACATTACCATTGCTAAGGTTTTATAAAGGTAAAGCCATACCCACATTAATGTATGGTATGGACATAGAATCCCAGGCCTGGAACCTTAATGGGGAGCGGTTGGATGGTAGACTTTGGAAGAGAGCGCTTTGTCTCCAACAGTCTCTCCCCATAACATTTTGCCGATATGAGTTAGGTTTGAATTCATTAAGGGCCATTTTGGACCGGAGGCTACTACAACTGTACTGTTCCATCAAAGCTCCACAGATAAACTCCTTGTTTGTAGAGGTACTTCACGAGGAAATTAGGCAGAGTGATGTCTTCATGAGGAAACTAACAAATAAGGTGAATCATATTTTAAGAATGACATCCAAAACAGTGGGGGACTTAATTAATAATCACAACAGTATTAAGAAAGCTGTAATGGAGATGGACTGGTTAAGAAATATTGATGTTGTGTGTTCATTAAAGCTCATTGGCAGTCTCTCTTTCTTGGATAAACCTAAAGGGGTTCTGCCCGCTTACTTGATGAAATCCCCCAATCGCAGAGGAAGAAATGTGTTCTTAAGATTCCATCTGAATTTACTTTCAACAGGGGAGATTTTAACTAGTTGAGCGAAGCAGAAAGTTATAAAGGAGACCAGTGCATTGTGCCAAAGAGAGACCAAGCAATCGCCATGACATATTCTGATTGAGAATTGAGTGTTCGGGGACCTCAGGAGCTGCTGAGGTCCTCTTTCTGTCATTTTGTTCACAACGAGGAATGGCTTCAGACGGAAGAATTTTGGCAGAGACTGTCCTCGGGCCACGAAGCGTTTTTATCCATTGAACTTCTAAAAATACTAAAAGCTCTTGATTTGATCAATGATGTAGTCCTGTGTTGAGTTACATAACCCGGGGACTGGTTAGAATTAAGTAAAATGTATTTGTATGAATTTGTTTTTGAAATTAATGTTTTTAGAATATTGTGTTCTATTTTGTATTATGTAAAAAGTCATATATATGACTAACACATTATTAATGAGAAAAAAAGTAGATCGGAAGGTGAACTGTACCCTAAAGAAGGTCCACCTGGAAGCTCACCTTACCCAGATAAACAATATTTTTGGATCTTACACAGCTGAGAATGTTCTTGGTGGCTCCAAGAAACTTCATAAAGTGATGGAAGAGGGATTGGATCCTGTACCCATTCTAACTGAGATACAAAAACAAGTGGAGCTTGTGTCCGACTTGTCATGTAATGGGATGATAGCAGTGTCATTGCTATGGGGCCAGGCATCTCAGCCAGAAGACAAATTCATTTAAGAGATTACAAATCGGAGGGGTCACAGAAATCTACTGCATTGAAAATCCCTTTTGAAGGAAAACAAGCTTTTTGGGGACTCCCTAGAAAACAAGAGGCAAAATGTCTTCAGAGCAGACAAACATGCAGGAATTAAGCAGGAAGATTTCCTCCTCAACCTCTAGTCACAAATCAGCTAGATCGAATTCCCAGGCTCATGCATCAGGTAGCAAGACCAGGTTTTTTCAGAAGACCCAGGGGTTTCAGTCAAGACCAAAAGCAACAAAACCTCATATGCAGCCGCTGAATTTCTGATAATCACAGCAGGCCAGTCAGTGGAAGACTCCAGCACTTTTTCCAGTCTGGAACAAGTGGTCTTCAGATACCTGGGCTCTACAGACCGTGCAAAGGGATTACCAAATAGAATTTCTGTCCCCTCAAATTCAGTCAGTCATGATCATGACTGCTATGGCAAGAAACTGGACCAAGAGGACTGCCATGTCCAAAGCCATTATGGATCTTCTGGACAAGTGGGTCTTTGTGAGGGCTCCCCGGAAGCCACAGGGTAAGGGGTTTTACCCACGAATGTTTCTGGTCCCAAAACCTTTGGGGAAGTTCAGATTGATTCTAGATTTAAAAGCCCTCAATGTGTTTGTCAAGGAGGGTGTTTTCAAAATGACCTTACAGAAAATCATTCCCCTGGTACAAAGAAGAGACTGGATGATGGCACTGGACCTTTAGGATGCCTACTATCATGTAGCCTTCCCGCAGTCTCACGAGAAATATCTCAGATTTGCAGTGGGAGCTGCCATTATCAATTCCATGTTCTGTCTTTTGGATTGAAAACAGCGCAAATGATCTTTACAAAACTGGTGGCCCCTTTGGTGGCTAACCTCCATTTGCAAGGAATTTAACTCTTCCCCTATCTTCATTGGTTGATCAAGACAACTCTCAGGAGGACAGTACAAGCCCAACATTTTCAGGGTCTGTCACGCCTTTCAGTCCTGGGTGTTCCTCATAAATTGGCCGACACCCCATGTAGTCCCATCCCAAAATCGGATTTTCATTTGGGCACAGTTTTGCACCAGACAGGGTAATGTTTTCCTCTCTCAGGAAAGGGCTCTTCATCTCCAGGCAGCACTGTCCTCCATTTCGGGGCAAGATTGGGTCTCAGCACAGGAGATTCTGGTGGTAGTGTTCTTCTAGTCCTTTAGGCTCGTCTCTACCTTTGATCTTTGGTGAACCATTGGGTCCCAGCTTCCCAGTCCTTCAAGGCCCTCATCCCAATCTCACAGGGTTTAAGGAGGGATCTGGCATGGTGGTTGGGAATGGGGAACCTTTGATGGGCAATTGGCATAGATAACCCATCAAAGATCACTCTTACCACAGATGCCAGTAGCCTTGGATCAGGGGCTACTTTGGGGTCCATGACAGTTCAAAATAAGTGGGATCATGAGATATACCACAGGTCCTCAATTTGGAGGGAGCTGAAAGCCATTTACAGGGCTCTACTGAGGTTCTCCTGGTGGATCAAGAGTCATGTGATTCTGGTTAGAACGGACAACTCCTTAGGCATGGCCTATGTGAAATGCCAGGTGGGCTCTGGGTCGAGGGACCTGAATGCCTTGGCAGGGAAGATAGGATCCTGGGCAAAAAGGCCCCTACTATCCTTAGAAGCGGTTCACATTCGGGGGATGGAGAATCTCATGGCAGGCCGCCTCAGCAGGATATTTCCCAGTTCTCAAGAGTTGCTCCTGTCAGACACAACCTTCTCTGGGATCTGTTGGAGGTTTGAGACACCAATAATGAAATTGTTTGACTCCCCTTCATCTGGAGAAGTCCACAGGTTTTGCTATTGGTGCCAGATGGTGGGGGCATGGGGAATGGATGCTTTGAACCTGGATTGGCCTCAGGGTCTTCTCTATTCCTTCCCTAGCATTCCTCTCATTCCCAGGGTTCTTTAAAAGATCAGGTGGAGTAGATCCTCTTGAGTAGTTCACTATTGGTCCCACACAGGGTGCTTCCCCTCTCTTCTGGAGCTCCAGTCGCAGGGGATTTGGAGGCTCCCAAAATGGTTGTGCCCTAAATAAGCATGCCAAAGGTCAGGACACAATGTGATACAATGGTCAGCTTTGTTATTGAGAGTGATGGGCTGTGGGCCCTTGGTCTCTCAGAGTAGGTAACAGAAACCATTTTCCTCACAAAATGACCTAGTCTATGATAGACATTGGGTACATTTTCTAAAATGGTTAAGCGTCTGATATCTCTTACCTTCAATGTGGTGTTCGGGTCATTCTTCAGTTCCTCCACAATGGATTTGACAAGGGTCTCACAGTAGCCACTCTTCACTCTCAGTGGGATTCCCATAAAACTCTAAAAGGTGGTTTTCGAGGGCAAGATGGAGGGAGAAGCGTTTCTGGGCAGATTCCTTAACAGTCTCTCATCCTCTCGACCTCCTCCGTATAAGGGTCTGTCTCCCTGTGATTTACCTTTAGTCCTGAGATTCCTACAGAATCCTGACTTTGAACTCATTGATCAAAGTGATATTAAACACTTCACAATCAAAACTGCCTTTCTAATTGCCATTACCTCGGCTCGTAGATGGGGTTAGGTTGAGGGACGCTTTTGTGTAGACCTCCCATCCTTAGGTCCTTCCTGATCCTCTTATTCCGAGGTCTGAACCTAAATTTCTTTGCCAAGATGGTCTCAGATTTTCATGTGTCTCAAGATGTGATCCCCCCACTTTCTTTCAGGTCCCCTAATCTCCTGAAGAAGCATGCCACTCCATAGATGTGAAGAGACCAGTCTTGGAATACCTCTCTAGGATGGGGGGTTTAGACAAACCGGACAGTCTCCTGTTCACCTTTGGTCACCTTTGGGACAGCTGGGGCAGGAAGAAAAGCAACTGTGGTGTCGATCAGTTGTTGGATTAGGAAAGTTATTTCCATGGCATAAGGATTGACTGTTTCTGAACATGTGCAGGGATGCTTCAAGAGGGGTATGCTGCCTCCTGGGAAGATCTGTAGGGCTGCCACTTGGGCAGGCCCCAACACATTCATTATGAATTATAGATGGAATGTGAATAACCCCAAGGATGATTCCTTTGGGGTTGCATTGCTGTTAAAGGGCAGACTCTGATCACGTGGTTGGTTTGGATTTCTATTGTGATGTGGTGTGTCTCATTGGGATTTTCCACAGTACTCTATTTGGATACACCTCATAGGCAAGTACTGGGATCTGGAACAGGTACTGGAGGTAATGCCCAGATTACTTACCGATCATCTTCATTACTCCTAGGTCTACTCTTCCTTGTCACTGTACGTCTGACCCTCCACGCCCACTGTTGGTGTGGATGGTTGTCATGATCCCAGCACAGAAATACAGATCCCATTCAGAAATACTTGAGAGGCAGGGAACTTAATCAGTGGGTCAACAGTGGCTTCTAGCCTGGTGCAAGAGGCATTTGCCTCACTCTTAGCAGTGTACCCATAGGCTCATTACACTTACATTATCTTCCCCATCTTCAACATGGCCTCCGCTCATACCATAAAGTAACTCATAGTGCATTCTAAACCTGTAGCAGAGGGAGCTACTTAAGGCCCGCCTCCACCGAAGCTTTCGCTTTGCGTCTTCTCCGCTGACAGCATGTAACACTTCCAGCGAACTCCTGACAGAACCTGTCAACAGAAGAAAATGAGTCAAAGATATTAGTTCCATAGCAAAATCAACAGAATAGCTGAAAAACTGTAAAGACTTACCGAACCAAAGGTTTCCAGGAATTGTCTGCAGTCCACAGTAATATTCGAAGTCCCCGCATCTCCTGTCGGAAGATCCGTCACAGCCGCAGCATTTCTTCTCTCAGCAGCCTTTGTCCGCGTTCGCAGCATATTCTTCCAAAGGTTTCTACAGCAGTTCCCTGCAACGTCCGAAGGTATTTTCTTCTATGGTTTCTCTGAAGACCTGCAAAACAAAGGTATTTAATGAATGAATGAACTTGTTAAAAGAAAAGAAATAAGAAGTTTCATATGTGCTTACCTGAATTACCAGCAAGGCTTTACTTCCCTTATTTTTACTGTGCTTGTTTCTGAAGGCAGCTATTCATTTCTTTTTGACGAACTGACGTAATTTAATTTTCCCTTAAAAACGAGTATAGCTGCAGCCTTACCACAGCCTAAGCCTTGTAGGGAACCACGAACCTGCAAAGGATAAATGGAAATTCTAGCAAGAGTGATCTCTCCAATGTAGGGACCAGTTCTAATTTGATGAATTATAAACAATGATTATTCTTACCAAGACACTTTCCCTTGATACTTTAAAAGAAGCTTTGGATGCTATACAGATAAAAGGCTTTCGACACCATTACCCCCTCAGAATAAGTCACCTACCCAACGCGCCCCTGTAGAATACAGGATGGAGAGCTCCACAAAAAAAAGCACCGGTGAGTATCGAGGGTCATTTTCAAAGTACACTGTATCACAGTTATCAGTTTGTGAATGGGAATTACAATAGCGGTTTTGTTATAAATTCTGTTTTTACAGAACTAGTGCCCAGACCATAGGCAATCAGCTGAAAAGGCATTACGCTCCAGCAGAGACTTAAGGTAAGCGTTACAATGTTCTCATGATCCGACTTGGAAATATTAACTGAGGATTATGGATAAGCAGGAGGTATACCTCCAGGTGAGAGAAAATCTGAGGCCTCATAGGTAAATACTGTGACAGGGAAGAATAGGACTAGGACTAATTAAGTGTACCAGTAAGTAATCGCAGCAATAAAAACCGGGGCTGGTGTGGCAGCCAATCAAGTTCTTCAAAATATGAGCCGAATCTCATAGTCCAAGCCTGCGTTCCAAGCAAGCTCACTTATGCTAATACCCGCTCCTACTTTTCCTGACTATCTTTCGTGACTCTCTGTCAGTGCCCTTGATGATCCATCCACTCCCTTCCTCTTCTCTCCTCTTACTTACCGCCAGGTGTGATGGCACCACTGTGCTGACCCTCTCATTTCCCCGGGCCACCATAAATATAGAAGAGGGGCTCTTCTCTGAGCCTCGCTTCCATTTCTAGGGCCGCCATGTTGGGTGAGTGTTTGAAGCAACTTGTCTTGCACTTGCTATGACCCCTTGTTTCAAACAAATACATTGCTATTGCACCACATTAAACCCGTGGAGCTAATAGCTATAATCATCAGCTTCTTGGGTTGTATTGCGTGGTAGAGTCCAAAGGACCTTCGTAATTACTCAGACACGGTCTCTGTTGCAGCCCAGGAGCTGGTGATTATTGCTTAAGAACTAAAGAAGCCCATTCTTTAAAAACTACAAAGCTCTTCTATTTCATTTTAGGCATTAAATAAAGCCATCACCACTCCCACAACTGTATCACACACTCTAGCCACATCATCATACCCTTACACTAACCTGCTCATGGGTGACGAGTTATGGCTCAATGAACACCAACACCCATCTAAACCGAGAATGCAACTGTGCACCAAGCACACCCACATGCAGGAAACGGTAAATCATGGCCTGCCTTGCATAGATGTTCTTACACAGAATGAAGCTGAGGGCTGGGTTCCTGTGATCTATGCACTTCCAAAAATACACAAGGATGATACTAATCTTTCCTGTCCTGTGACAGCTGTCTCACCACGCCTGAGCGGTTATCGTCTCCAGTCTGGATTATTGTACGGTGCGCTTTGCTGGCACCCCCACGCAAAACATCAACAAACGGTTATATGTGATTTTACCAAAGGTAAAAATCAGAGTTGTAAATTTCACTGGTGTCAAAATACCAGAAAAATACTGATTTTTCTTTTTTTAATATAATTCGGTGGTTCCCTCTCGTAAACTCCTTGTTTTTCTATCCTTTTAACCTCACCCCAACCCTATCCCACCCAATTTAACCACTTTCACCACTACCATATATGTATATTTAATTTTCAGTATTCTTTCAGTATTTTGGGTTTTGGTAAAACGGACCACTCGGATTTATTTTCAGTACAATTACTGGTATCCAACAAACTGCAGGTCAAAAAATGCCCTCAAGGTCACGCTTAACATCCCTAGTACTGCGCACATCTCAGCAGCAACATACTAAGTCCCTTAAAGATAACTTGCCCTATGGGCAGTTTCTTCGGCTGAATAGAAAATGTGCCTTTCTTGGAGGATTTTGATGATCAGGCATAGGGTCTGTCGGGAACATTGTCCTAACGGGGATAAACACGAAAGGGTGACAAAACATGCAATTAAGAGAGCGTGCTGCGCTGATAGGGGTGCTTTGTTGACACTCAGAGAAGGAATTTAACGGGTAGTCTGTGTTGCTACCTTTTCAGAAAATACGAATCAAATCAAGAAGCTGGTTAGAAAATATTGGTGCCTGGTCACCAGCACCTGATGTATGTCACAAATGCCATTATTTGCCCTCAGGTTAGGTAAGAACCTTAGACAATGTGGCTGGTGCACTCTAGATTCAGCACTGAACATGGGAAATCCACACAACACCATACAAGCCTCACTGAACGCACAAAGATCAGCTTTAGTAGGTCACCACCCATGTGGAAATTGCAGTGTTTGCACATTGACAATCAAAACCAGAGTTCATACAGGGAACTTTTCACTGGTCCCTCAGATAATTGACTAACTGTAATTCCACGAATGTCTTGTATGGGATTCATATGTCCATGTGCATTGCTTTATATTGGGATGACGACGAGGAAGGAGTTTATTAGGATTAATGAACACCGGAGTAGGATTCGCAACGGCACACTGACAGCGCCCCAGTCCAACATTCTTTGGAAAATGGACACAGCGAGTCTGGCCCCGCGCTGGCTCAGATGCTGCCTCCTGACTTTAAACTCTTCCATGTGGACCGGGTGGCTGATCACCCGGGAGGGGCGGTGGTGGCTGTTTTTAAGAATCAGTTTCTTTGTAGTATTCTACCATTCGATCATGGCATAAGGATGGACGCATTGCTCTCTCGCTTCACCCTATCCCCCTCTCAGACATCTTATATCTTGGTGGCCTACCATCCTCCTGGCAATGATCCTTCTTTTATTGAAGCTTTTGTCGAATTAGCAGCTGAGCTCCAGCTACGCTACTCCAATTTTTGGATAGTGGCCGATTCTAACTATAAAGTTAATGATCCAGCCGATGTAAGAGCTACGAGATTTTCGGAGGCCATGGAGGAACTTTCTCTCCCCCAATTGGTAATGGGCCCGACTCATCAGTGAGGTAACACCCTTGATCTTATTTTTGCACATCCTGCTCTGCTAATTTGTTGGTCCGACCACTTACTTATTTAATTCTCGTGGAAGCAGGCCATTGTTACTGCTGCCCATGGAGGTGGTAAGTGGTTGGGTCGCAATTGGCGGGCCTCTCCACTGGAACTAATTGCGAGCCAATTGCAATCCCTATGAGCAGATTGCTCCCCTTTCGATTTGAAAACTATGCAGCAGGCCTTCACCTCTATTGCTGACTGTGTTGCCCCACTTAAAACATTTAAAACTAGGGGAGAGACATCTAAACCGGGGTTCAGTGATCACACCTGTGCTCTGAGTCTTCAGCAATGGAGCACACTTGGCATATTAATTATTGTCCGTTTGCCAGGCAAATCTTTCAGCATACTACTGGACAGTATTCTAAAGCCATACTCTAGTATAAATGTGTCTTGTACTCCCAACAAGTGGAAAAGACCCTTAACCAGCCCGGGGAACTATTTAAATTGGCTCGTTCTCTGTCCTCGGTTCCCTCAGAAAGAGCACTTGTCTCGCAATCTCTGTGTGACTACCTTTCATTATTTTTCGTGAATAAAATTATTTCTATTCGTAGGAACGTACAGTCTATCAGCTACCCTCCTCCCAAATGTTGTCACAAGGTAGTGGCTTCTCCACCCGGCCCTGTCTGGGATATGTTCCTATTTTTCTCCCCGGATGAAATTGTAGTTGCCTCAGGTAGGCTAAAATCAGCCTCTCGCACTGATGCCATACGTTTATGGGTTCTACAGGAGGTGATGGTTCAGATTGCCCCGATTGTTGCTCAAGCAGTTAATGATTTTCTGAAAACTGACTTTATTCCAGCCTCTCTTAAGCATGCTCTGGTGATTTTGCTTTTGAAAAACCCTATACTTGTTCCTTCAGTGCTTGGCAACCTTCGGATTATCTCCTTAATGCCGTTTCTGCTGAAGGTGATTGAATCATTGGTCTGTCAGATTCTTAACACGCTCTTGGAGAAATCTTCCTTTTGACACCCCTCTCAATCTGGGTTTCGGCCAGGTCATGGCACTGAGGGTGTTCTGCTCTCAGTGGTAGACAATTTCGCTCGAATGCATGATCAAGGCGGCACAGGGACAGTAATTCTGCTGGACCTGTCAGCATCCTTTGATACCATCGATCATGCGGTCCTGCTGAGCCACCTCGATGGGGCCGGTCTCCTAGGGGCTGCAGCTTCTATCCTCTGGAATTCTCTCCCTCTAGGCCTCCGAAGGATGGACGACTGACTACATGCGCTTCAGGAGATCCCTGAAGAACTACCTATTTTAGCTTTCTTCTCTATACCTGCTTAGGTAGCGCCAAGATGCCCTCCGTCGAACATTTCGCTTTACATGTGTGAAATAAATAAATAAATAAATAGCGAGGACAATTTCAAATGGCCATTCATTGACCAATTGCATCCAGACTGCAATACTTTTTCCATGGCATCAACAGTGCTCAAGTTGGAACAGACTTGGATCTATTGTTTAAGAAAGCACATTCATTGTCTGAATGAGGATTTGCAATGGGCAGTGTTAATGGGCAGAATTCACCTTGCATTTGCACTGCTATGAACAACATGAGAACATGGTACACGGTTCGAGTATTACTTCAAGCATTGATTTAACTCTGGGATGAGGTGACGTTTTGCTCATCTACATGGATATCGAGACATATCAAGCATGGTGGATTAAACAATGGCAAGCACGTTTTTTACGCCAGAGTTTTGACGCTCCATATCAGGGCATTTTAGACAACGTGACAATGGATTCAGTCACATTAGATGTACGTACAAGATAGGTGTTGGCAGAGTATGGGCAGGTTGTAGTACTTTCTGAAGGTTACAGGAGTACTACATGTGCATCTTTGATAAATGAGGCGAGCCTTTGTTGAACCCCGTGGATATTTAGATATATGTAACATGGTGTACTAAATGGTGGTGAGTGGGGTTTAGATACCTAAAATGGCTACTGTCTCACAATGGGGCATTTTCGACAATGTGACAAGGCGTTTAGCCACGTCAAACGTCACTGTTAGAAATCAATATGGCTGAACGCAAGTCAGAGTAGAACCTGGAAGCGCGCGTTGCAGCAGTATACCATTGGACTGCATTGAGACGAGACCTGGTACAGACTAGGAACATGTGTTCTGTTGTTTAGAATAAGATGTTAGGCAGTTTTAAACCTATAATTATATGACCTTATTTCTTGGCTGTAGGTCCCTGGTGGCGTTTTGAATAATGTTACAGCAATTGGTTAGAAGACATCATCCATGGTTAGGATGCTGGATGGAATTGGTTGTCCGTCTTGGTTGCGTTTAAGAAGCCTCAGGCGTATTTCATACGTATACGGGTAAGGTTGAAAGGTTTTTGTTGTGATTTTTCAACACATTTGAACAAACGAGGTGAACGGACTTTGGTGTATTCTTTGTGTTAATTGTTTGACAGTGGTGCACCCGAGGGTGAGAGAGATGAGGTCTACTCGTTCCTGAAAACTTGAATTTTACCAAATGGATTTCACTGAAGTGAATAGATTTTTTCAAAAACATGTTAGGAATTTTTGATTACATTAGCACGTTTGCGTGGAATTAACTTTGTCATTGTGTATCATGGGTTTAATACTTAAGTTAGTAAATGTTATTGTTTATGGGTTGTTCTGTAGGCATGTGAAAGAACTCCCTTCTGACGGTTCGATGTAATAATGTCCCAGCAAAAATGTCAGCCCTGAGGAAGGCTGGGTCATTGTAAATTGTCATCCATTAGGACGAAACTGGACCTGGCTAGGAAGAACATGTTGATGGAACTTACTATCATTTCAGGGTGTGTCTGAATAACAGTTGTCCCTAGTTGCAGAGCAATCGGCTGCTGGGTATAAAAATAAGTGGCGCATGGTTGTCTTCATTCACAGTGCCTAACCGTATTTTATATTGATTATATAATATGTTCTATTTTGCAAAAATTATTATTTTGCACATTGGATGAGTTGATCGGATGTTGTATTTAATGTGGTCATTTGACTGTGGTGTGCAGGGGTTGTTGGATGCATGAGTGTTGAGATTGAGTATGGATGATGAAATGTGTATAATGAAACATGTATGACTTTATTGTTACACAATAGTTGATTTTGCGACGTCTGTGTGTTTATGGCCGAATAAATTGGTTTCGGACATTCATGGTGTAATTTTTTCCACAAATTCTCACTAAATATTTTTTAACAATCGTTTTTGTAGCAATATAACAGAGTGTATAGTATCATATGATTGTGTGTGTGTGTGTGTGTGTTGTTTTCTCATGGATCCTGCACACTAAGTACGAGTTTAGGTGGGATGACCTAATGTGTGTGTTTGAATACATGATCTAAGAGCAATTTCTTCTTTGATCCCTCCATTCACACTATCCCCACCCTTTTCCCTCTAGTTCCTAAAGCGCAAAGAAGTCATGTAAATGGTGAAAGCCAACCAGTGGTTGACTTGCCTACCGGGAACTCTGGAGATTAACCAGTGGGCCTCCGCACCGTGTGCCTCTTGTGTGGGCACCCTGGTTTTTTGCTCCTCTTATCCACTCCCTCATGCACCTGACCCATCCTCCCATTTCTCCTCCTCTCCACAACCCTTTCAATTAAAGAATGTGTTATTAAGCTTCGAGTACGTTATTTCTCGCTCTTACAAACGTTGCATGTCAGTTATTGTGTTGTGTTTAACTATTTTTCAATCGCTACGTAGGGATATTTATTTACCCCAAATATACTAGTGGGGGTGACCCCCTAAACCCTACTTAAAGGGGTTGGGCTTGCTCTAGGAAAAGGATTTCCAGCTCCACTCTAGTTGCCAGTCCACCCCTGCCTATAGCAGACTTGAGCAATATAGGTCGGGCGGGTGCCACCAGCTACAGTTATTAACCAGCTCAGTGGGCAACAATCCTACATGGCAAATGAACCTATTGGCGTTCTTTAAATAGTACAGTCGCATCCGTTGCTAGCTAAGCAATGCCTACCAGTTTAGGGATTCACAGGGACACTAAAGGGCGTCAACAGAAGCCTAAAAGCAAAAAATGTGGAGACACGCAAAAGCTGCAAATCCACAGCATGGATGCATAACACTGCCGTGTGTCTTCCAAAAGGCAGTCAAAGGGGCGCGTTACAAATTTGCCAGTATCCTGCTGGTGATTCTGGCAGGATACCAGCAAAACTGCCCCTACCATTACTGGTGCCTGATATCCCGGTTTTACTGGGATATTCCAGGTGCCGGCAACGGCAGGAAATCCCCATTCCATGACATCACATTATACTGATATTGTAACCATATAACACCACTTACTGTTTTGTCAAGGGGTGAAAGGACGTGTTCCATCGCTTCCAGTGATGTCACTTCGGGGCGGGTCAAATGACATCAAGCCCCGTGAGGTCATTAGAGGTCAAGGGTCGTGTGATGTCACTTCCGCTACGCCTGGCATTTTGGTGAAATGACGTCCCTGCAGCCAGGTATTTTTAATAGCATTTCACATTAAAAAGATATCCCAGCGTGCGTCCCCAATAAGAACTTCCCAAACCACAGACTGTAAAGCTGGGCAATAGTCATCCAGTAATCGATTAAAGGGCGGGGAATTACTGCTCAGCCCACGGGGCCTGGCTCGCGCTCCACCCTTTGTTTCCAGTATTAGGTTGGCGTGAAGTGCAGCTGCTGCTGCAGCTGTGTGAGCACAAGCTAGACTCTAGGTTCAGGTATGCAAATTAATATCACCAGAGCAGGGTTTCATTCCGTTTACTAATTCCCTGCCCAGCAGCTCTACTGCGCGTGCAAACCTTTTTCAAATTGAAAAAAGGGCTTGGGGGAGGGAGGCGAATAAAAGATCAGCAAGCAGAAGACCTGATTTAATAACCATTTCAACATATATTTTATTTTTCCTTGTAACGCAGATCCATCGATGATTCTGCTGCTCTTCTAGTTCTGCGTTCTACTTGTTTGGCATCAAAACCCACAAAATATCAATAGATGGTGCTATATGAGGGCCTGCTATGGACATCCAGTAGGCCCCCATGGGTGCTATGGGTCATCAGCACCTTAGAGGGTTGCCGGGGGACACCCGGTCTTAAGTGGGGGCAGGGCGCGCCATACCCAGACCATGCGGACCCTAGCCACCTTGCTGACACGAGGGTCCCACATCATCATGGCCTGCAGGCCCGTGCTCACAGTGTGGGCCTGCAAGCCCATGCTCACACAGTGTGGGCCTGCAGGCCCGTGCTCACACAGTGTGGGCCTGCAGGTCCGTGCTCACACAGTGTGGACCTGCAGGCCCATGCTCACACAGTGTGGGCCTGCAGGCCCAAGCTCACACAGTGTGGGCCTGCAGGCCCGTGCTCACACAGTGTGGGCCTGCAGGCCCGTGCTCACACAGTGTGGGCCTGCAGGCCCGTGCTCACACAGTGTGGGCCTGCAGGTCCATGCTCACACAGTGTGGACCTGCAGGTCCATGCTCACACAGTGTGGACCTGCAGGCCCGTGCTCACACAGTTTGGGCCTGCAGGCCTAAATGAGAGACGGACTCGGTTGTTCCTCTTCTGGAGTCTGCAGCCGTTCTGATGCACGTGCCTGCAGGGGTGCTCCTTTTATTAGCTACATGGGAGAGACACATTCCCTTAAAGAGGCAACACACTTGGGAGGGACACACACCACGCTACTCCTTTTTCATAACAAACAAATGTTACTGAAACATAAATGATTCCCTCCCCGCTACAGAACAACATTACTTGGGCTACTTCAGAATTTAGGATCAATCAACAACAAATAGGATATGCCACTGCTACACACATGGGGCTCACATTGTTATAGACATACAACACATATCAACATACTCTTAACATAACCAGCGGGTGAAAGTCACGGTTGGCGGACTGCCGGTGGACCACATGTTACAAAACTCTTTATTAACCTGGGGTAAGTGGAACTTCCAATACTGAATGACGCCATTGCTAGCTGCTGGCACCATTTAGAGCGTGCCTACAAACCTATGGGAACACAGCTTCACATCCATTTAACTGGGACCACATTAAGCACATCATTAACATGCAGGCCCTCAGCATCTAAACACATGTCTACTGATACTTCGTTGAGCACTTGCAGAACTGCAGGAGACCAGTTCACTTTGCTCCATTGTCCGTTCAGGATAGTCATTTCCACAGGTCCAGGTCTGTTGATGTTACAGTTCAAGGCCGGTAAACCCGCACCTGAGAGCACCAGGGGCCACATCGGCTCAGACCCTTGATGTTGGGGCAGGCAGCGATACGCAGGTAGCAGGGCGTCCAACTGCACCAGGCTCAGTCAGTCCCTTGATGTGGGGGCAGTCCACGAGACGCGGGTAGCAGGATGTCTCGGCTGCACCACATGTCGGCGACAGAGCAGGGGTGTCAGCACGTTACTCTCTCCCCTTTTCCTCTGCTCTGCTCCCCTGACAGGAGTGTCTATTTACTGTAGTGGGACAGGAGGGCACACAAGCACTCGTACAGAGCTGCAACCCTCGATTGTTCATAGCACTGCTTCTGGGTGGTAGGTTTGAGGGCTGCGAAACATTGGTTGGCCGGACACAGAGGATAGGGTGTCTGGTCCACTTCTCCTCCTCTCCGAGGCAGGAGTCAATGCTGCTGATGGGGCCACAGCAGTCCTGGCCTGTCCCATCTTCCCTTCTTCCAGGCAGGACGATAGGACAGGTGATGTACCCGCTCGGGATGGCAGGAGTCACAGCCAGGGCTACACCGGCATGGTCCATGTATGGCGGGTCCGGCAGGGCGCACATGGCAGGGCAATGAGGCCACTTGCACTGATCCCTCCCCCAGGCAGGCGTGCAGGCAGGAATGCTGCCATCAGCAAAGGGTGCCCACCAGTGGAAGGGTAAGAGTGGGGGCAGGGTGTCGTTGGTGGCAGGGTGTTAAGGCCACTTCTTTATTCAGCTCACCCCAGTCAGGAGTAGTTGGCATTGCACTGCATTGCAGGGCGCACACATGTGGGCATGATGTTACTGGAGCAAGGGTGTCGCTGGTGGCAGGGTATTTGAAACCACACATTTCCCTCCCCCAGTCAGAGGTTATGATTCTACCAGCAGTATGGTGCACCAGCCCGCATGTGAGATGCAACCCTCTCTTGTCGGTGGCGGGGAGTCAGGTCACCTGTTCCTGCTCCTCCTTGAAAAGCAGGGGCTGTTGGCACTGGTGTGCTGTGAAGCTGAGAGCCACTCGTTACCGCCTTAGCCAGGATTACAGGCTTGATGTGTAGCTTTGTGCACCTTGTTGTTGAAATGTTTTATTTCACCTCCGGGCCCGGGATATGCCGAGGGCCGTGTACCATCCTGTTGCGTTGTACTGGCAGGGCGTGTTACACTTCCCCTGACCGCCTGCGGGGCCTGGGTTGTATAGGGCGACATTTCCTTTCTGCTCCGACGTGGGGCACTTCCCTTGTGCTTTTGTTCCAGCTGCCTCACCACCAATGGGCCTGAGATCGATCTGGGCATTTACATTTTATTTCCTTTAGTGCGCTGGCATGGAGCGCTTCCTTTGATCACCGCCAGAGGCCCGGGATCTTTCCTTTTCCCAGCTCCAACTCTGCAGCATTTTCCACCTTAGCTCTGACATGAAGCTATTGATTTCACCGCCGGCAGCCCGGTCTTGCTACAGCTGGGGCTGCCGTCACAGCACAGTGCTGCCTGTATTATTGGTGGAAGTGGGCAGCCTCTGTACACTGTTTTCACCGTCCGGCCCGGGATCGTCAAGGACCATCTACATGTCATCTCCCAGCCCCAACATGGAGCGCTTCATTTTGTTTCCTTGCTCCGACGTGGAGCACAGTAATTTCCCTGTCTGGAGGGCCCGGTTCTGCTCAAGTTGTTATAACTCGCCGTCCGCCTGGCCCTGGATCTTCATGAGGGCTTTGGCGGGGCCGCAACCTTCAGGGTTGTGGTACTCTTCTTTCGCATTGGGCGTGGAGGTGTCTTTGTTGGCGGCAGCAGCTGGGCTCCTCCTGTTGCACCCCAGGTGGCCCATTAATGCTTCAGGGCAGAGCAGATTGATGCCTTCCTTCTTTTGGCGGTGGATGCCGCTTCTAGTTTCTTACTTCTTCAGTGCTGCAACTTGGAGCGCATTCAATGAAGATTACCCCAGCTAGCTGCGCAGGGAGTATTAATTCTATTAAAGACTAAGGAGGCGAGCATTATGCTTCATCTCCATTTATTTCTACTCTTCAGCAGTTCAACACAACATATATAAAACCATGAAAAGTGTAGAACAGAACTTTTCGCTTTTCAAAACTACAATATCCATGAGTCTCTGTAGTCCATGCCCTTTCCACCAGTCACAACGCACTTCCTGTGCTTGGGCTCCTCCTCTGCTTTTACTCGCTCTGACAGTCACTCATGTTCTTTAACTGATCCTCGCCAACGGTGCAGAGGGTCTTCTGAACTTTAAACTCAACTGCCGGTGCTCTTCCGGACTCTTGATACCTTCAGCTACGACACTGCCTTCAGCTGTTCTTCTGATCTTCCCCTATGAAAACATAATAAGAGATCTTAGGGTGGTGTGTATGTAATGTCCTCACTCATAATGCATCAACATTTATATACATTACAGTACTCGGGTGGGAATTTAATGCTCGCCTCCTTAGTCTTTAATAGAATTAATACTCCCTGTGCAGCTAGGAGGGGTAATCTTCATTCTATGACAAGACTGGAGGCGAGCATTATGCTTGTTCAAAGCTTCCCCAGCACCGCACCAGCTAAACCCTCTGCTGGCTTAAAGTAAAACTCTTTAAAAGTACGATCGCTTGATCAGTCTGCTGCTAGCATTATTTCACTCAAAGGCACTCCCGCTCTTGCGGCTGACGATTCCATTGCTCCTCTCACTGAATGAGCTCCATACGTGTCCACATTCACACCTGCTGCCTGCATGACCTCTTTGACCCATCTAGCTATGGTAGCTGATGCCACTGCGTGGTAAGGCTTCCTGCGCACTATTACTAACTGAGTAGTATTTACTGCTCTATTCTCTGCTGTTCTATTCTCGTATTCTTTAATACATCGTGCAACGCACCATTTCGAATTGTTCGGAAAATACGGATAATGCACTGTGGAGGTGCCTGTCTTGGTCCTCCTGGCTATGGAGAATGTGACTCCCTCCGGACCGAAGGACCGTCTGTTAATTTCTAGCACTCTAACGTCCGACACTCGTTTGCATGAAATCAGACATAATAACATAGCTAGTTAACCTGACAGTCCCATGTTGTACTATATTTGGGCCCTGGCGGCACTCTGAATCTTGCTCCTCTAATGAGCCTCACTACCGCGGGATGCTCCCCTGCCGGTACCCCTTCTATTGGCATATGCCCTGCTGATATGGCTGATCTGTATACTCCTATTGTCTGATAAGCTTTCCCGATCTGCAATAAGTGCGCCAGGAAATTCAGTATTTCCACTACAGGTGCTGAAACGGGATGAACACTTCTGTTCTTGCACCAGCTTGTCCACTTTGCCCAAGCTGCGTCGTAGCTCCTCCTAGTGGATGGTGCCCAGAACTCCGCGATAAGCTGAGCAGCCTGCGCCGAAATTCCTGGCAGCGCCCAGCGTCTCCTGATATCCTGCACGCGACTAGCAGGAGTGTCCCTCTCATTCTCAGAGGATGACACGACCCAACTGGGTCTGTGAGCAGTCGCTCTCCTTCGGGGAGGACTCTGGGAACGTCCGCTACTAGTTTCATTAGTGTTGGAAACCACACTTGTGACTTCCACAAAGGTGCTACTAGTACCAGTTCCGCTTCCTCCCTCCGACACTTCGCTAGCACTCTGCTCAACATCGCGAAGGGAGGGGAAGCGTAATGCGGGCCTCCTGCTCATTCCTGCAGGAAAGCATCCGTTCCTTGCGCTCCTGGGTTCAGCCTCCAGCTGAAATAGAGGTTTGTTTGTGTGTTGAGCTGAGAGGCGAAGAGGTCCATATGTAACGGTCCCCATCTCCTGTCTAGCTTCTGAAACACTGCTGGATCCAGCTTCCAATCGCTGGAGTCTGTAAGGTAACGAGAGTTCCAGTCTGCTACCACATTCAGCGAGCCTGGTAGGTACTCTGCAGTCACTGACGTTTCTGTCCGTAGGCAAAAGTGCCAGAAGTCCTCTCTAGCATCTTGGACCTTGTCCCGCCTAGGTGGTTTATGTACCTTACTGCTGATATGTTGTCCATCTTCAGCAGTACACAAGATTTCACCCTTCCTCTTGTGAAGTCTTTGATCGCGAATGATCCTGCTAGGAGCTCTAGACAGTTTATGTGGAGACTGAGCTCCTCTTCGCTCCACTTGCCTCCGGTCTGTAGGGTCCCGCATCTGGCTCCCCAGCCCTTCCGGCTGGCATCCGATTCTATTATCAGATCTGGCTTGTCTCCGAATATGGCTCGCCCATTCCAAGCTTCCATATTCTTTAACCACCACTCTAGTTCTGTAATGGAGTCCTGATCTAGAGGCACCTGTTGGTGATACTTCAGACCCTGTTGTAGATGTTTTATCTTCAACCTCTGTAAAGCCCGGTAGTGCAGGGGCCCTGGGAATATGGCCTGAATAGATGCTGCTAACAGCCCAACTATCCTCGCTAATATCCTGAGGGATATTCGTTGTTTCTCTAAACATAACCTGATCTCCCTCTTTATATCTTTGAGCTTCCGAGCTGGCAGCTCCAGAGTCGCTTTCTTTGTGTCTAGTACGAACCCCAGAAAGTCTAATCTCTGTGCTGGAATGGTATCTGACTTCTCTGTGTTCACCAGAAATCCTAGTGAGACTAGAAGTTTGTGTACCCATCTCGTTTGGTATACTAACACCTCTTGATCTTCTGCCAGGAGTAAGAGGTCGTCCAGATAGATGATCAGTCTGACGCCCTTCTCTCTGATTGCCGCCGCTTCATCAACTTCGTGAATGCCCAGGGTGCTGAAGCAAGCCCGAATGGCATTGTCTTGAATTGCCAGGATTGTCCTCGCCAGCGGAAAGCTAGGTATGGTCTGTACTCTCTGAGGACCGGGACTGTGAGGTAGGCGTCCTTCAGATCTAAACGTGTTAGCCAGTCTCCTTCTCTTAGAGAGTCCCTGAGCTGATGTATGCCCTCCATTTTGAAGTGGCGGTATACTATCCATCCGTTCAGCTCTTTGCGATTTATGACTGGACGCACCTTTTCCTTCCTGTGCACTAGGAACATATTGCTCACAAATTTGGGTGCTGTCTCGCATCTCTCTATCGCCTGTTTGCGGGCAAGCTGCGCTATCTCGCTGTCTAAGCATGCTTGTTCCGCTTGCGCTAGCCTCCGACTCTGTGGTCTGCTCCGCTGAACTGGGCTCTCTATGAAATCTAGCTGCAGCCCTCCGACGGTCTGCAATATCCAGGAATCGCTCGAAAGCTCGCGCCAATTCTCTAAAAACATGCGTGTCCTCCCACCCACAGGAGGATACTGAATCGCTCTCACCTGGCGTAAATCCTTGACCTCGTCCTGATCCCCTGGATCTGCGGCCTCTCAGGAATCTCCCTCTGGACGGAAAGAATGTATCCTGGCTCTTGTTCTCCCAGTATTGCACTCTGGGGTTCTGAGGTCTTCTGCCTCCTTGACTGCGACCGGCTGCACGACCCCTCGAGCGGCCGGTCCCTCCAAAAACTCTACTTGGGAATATTTTCCGAATCGATGCTTGAGCCTTCGAGGGAAGCGTATGTCCCGACAAACCGGCCCATCTCCTTCCCAAAGGTCTCTCCAAACAGAAGGCCCTGGGCTCCTTCTCCCGCTTCATATGAGGAGAGGTTGCTAAGTTTCGAATCTATCTTGAGCAAAAGGCCCTTCCTCCTCTCCGAAGCAATGGTGCAATTGGCGTTCCCGAGAAGACATACTGCTCTCTGGGCCTATCCCGCGAGACCTTCGGGGTCCACTTCTTCTCCTGTGTCCCTAGCTCTCTCTGCGAGGACCACGATTTTCGCAAGAGGGCCTGCTAAATCTAGAACCTTTTCCTGGCAACTTTTCCAGGACCTATCAATACCCTTATGGGGGTCTTTATTGGTTTTTGACACGAAGGTCAGCATCTTCGGATCGAGCTCTGGGGCTTCCGCTACTTTCCCCGGGAGATCTGGACGCGGGCATTCCGCTCGCAGTCGTTGTCTCACCTCCTTGTACAAAGGCTTGCGTAGTCTAGCTGTCGTATACTGTGCCACTCAGGGGGATGGCTGCCATTCGGTGGACCTCGGGTTCCGGATGCTCTCCGGGTCAAACATATCCTCCTGAGGTTCCAGAAGGTGCTTCTCCTTCCGTGCTCTCTTGCCCGAACTGGGTTTCGCCCAGTCTTCTTCCTCGACCTCTTCGTCTTCCTGCGAAGTCTGATCGTCAGTCTGCTCATCTTCCGAGCCGGGGTCATCTCCTGTATTGTCATCCCCTGGAGAGGGGGTCATGAGGTCCGGCACCGCCTGCCGTTGCAGATAAGCTTCCTTTAGCTTAGCAAACGCATCAGGCACCTCTGGGGCCCTGTTCGCTGCCCCTTCCAAAGCGCCCTGGGGGTCGTCCGAGGCCTTCCTCTTCAGGGCTGTTTTACTCCCCTTGAGTTCCTTTTAAGGGGTCTGTGGGCGTGGACTTCCAGTCCTTGGTGCTGCTACTAGGCTGCGAAAACATAACCTCCAGTGTCTCCAGCCTCTCATGTAGGGGCCTGGCGCCCTCTGCCACTGCATCAACCAGCGAGCTCCCCAGCACTTGCTTAAAGCTGGCAGCGAGGTCTTGCGACTGCTCCTCCTCGCTCCACTCGAACTATGACATTTTCTGAAGTGATGTGTGCCCAATATACCTGAGACAGGTCTCTTAGCACGCCCACTGCTCCTGCTTGATAAATCAGAGTCAGTAAAAAGTCCTTTTTTACTTCTTAACTCTGTTCTTTTTTTTTCTTTTTTTTCAGTGGCTACACCTATGTCCTTAGCTCTTAGGCTCCAGTAAGCCTTTGTCTCTAAGGCGCCAATCTTCTGTTGAGTAACAGTATAGGGATCTGCAGTGTCTTAGCACAGCAGCTCTCTCCACGTGCACCTGCAGTCTCCTAATATGCTCTCCCGGAGCAACGGCGCTCACGATTGTAAGATCGCTGGTATCAGGGCCTTGATCAAGCCAATGTAAGCTATTTGCTCTTCCGAGCGCTCTGCCGCTGGTGTGTAAGGAAAATCTCACGTCGCACAAATGCGGAGTCCTGATGCGTGCGTAATGCGCCTAACTCCTCCCACCCACGGGTGGCGGCTAACGCTTCGGAGTGTGGAGTTTACACACGGCTCGCGGTAGCACCACCCACCCGCGGGTGGGGGCTGCCTGCTCGCAAGCTCTCCGGCCGCGCTCTGAACTTCGCAGGCGCTGGCTCCGCCTCCCCAAAGGTGGGGGCAGGCATGCGGATGCCAGCGCGGCCGGTGCCGCGTGTCTTCGCGAGGCTGACTAAACCCCTGGAGTGCCGATCTTACAACACGGGGCCGTCGGCCTCGCGAACGAAATCTCTCCCTCAAGAAAACTTTGCGGAATCTACTCCGACGCGTAGCTACGATAAAACACTCAATCTCACAAGAGCACGCGTCCGTGTTCCTAGACTATGCGCCTATAACACTCTGGATAAATGATTACAGAAATTATCATATTTCTTTTTTTTTCTTTTTTTTTTTCTATATGCTACATAAGCGAATCTTCTCTTTCACACACATACTGTGCTAGGCATAATCTTAATCTTCCACTCAAACCCAGTCATTCCAACCTTTACATGCAGAAAGGGAAGAAATGGTACTTATCTGCTTGAAGAGCGGTAAAAGAAGAGGAGGGGCCCAAGCACAGGAAGTGGGTTGTGACTGGTGGAAAGGGAATGGACTACAGAGACTCATGGATATTGTAGTTTTGAAAAGAGAAAAGTTCTGTTCTACACTTTTCATGGTTTTATATATGTTGTGTTGAACTGCTTAAGAGTAGAAATAAATGAAGATGAAGCATAATGCTCGCCTCCAGTCTTGTCATAGAATCCCTGCTTCCCGCCTAGCCCAGGATCTTTATAAGGGCTTTGGTAGGGTGAGGGGGGCAAACTGGTGGGGGGGGTCAAATTTGAAGATCTTGATGCCGCTTATAGGGGCGGGCGAGCACCGCCTTCTCCTTCCCACTTTTGAGGAGCTCTGATCACAGAGCTAGGTACTTCCTTCTAGTGGTGGGAGCAATCAAATCCAATTCTACGCAATGCCACAGGGCTGCGGGATGCCCCTCTCTCCTCAGAGGGCCGCGACCAGTGAGGGGTCTGCCGGCTAGGCACTGGGCATTCTCCACCACCTCTTGGGCAAATAGTGTACACCCACCCGGTGTTAAGCGGCAGCAGATGCCCAGTTTTTTCACCCTCTCTTCAGGGAGGCTGCGGGCTGACACCCACTGTGGCCGCACGAGCACCCTCCTCTCAGAGGGCTGCGGCCAACGGGGAACTGTCAGCAGGGCTCCTGGCATTATCTCTCCTCGCCCAACAGCGATGGATGCCGCTCCTCCTCCTTTCACATGCAGCGCAGCGATGGCTGCTGCCCGCCGCATTTTCTCCCCCAGCAGGGGACAGCTCCCTCCCTTCTTCACAAAAAAAAGAAAGCAGAGGAAAAAAAACGTAGGAACATTGGGGACATCATCGCCATTCTTATATGGGGGCCTGCTATGGGCATCCAGCAGGCCCCCATGGCTGCTATGCGTCATCAGCACATTCGAGGGTTGGCAGAGGACACCCGGTCTTAAGTGGGGGCAGGGCAGGCCATACCCATGACCATACCGACCCATGCCACCTTGCTGGCTCGAGGGTCCCACAGCATCATGGTCCAAATGAGAAACAGACTCAGTTGTTCCTCTTCGGGAGTCTGCAGCCGTTCTGGTGCATGTGGATGCAGGGGCTCCTTTTATTAGCTTGGGCCATGACCCAGTCTTGGCCCATGTTAAAAGGGTAACACACTTGGGAGGGTCACAAACCACCGATGGCGCAGACAGTAATGTGTGCGTGACAAACAGCACTCAAGATTTCCCTACTAAATGCAGTCGGAAATAAGTTGCTTTTTATTTGTAAATTGCAGTAGAAATGAAAAGGGGGGATTGAGAGGTGCAAGGGTAGACTTCATGGGCCTGGTTCACAAAGAGTTGCACTGGAGAAAATGTGAAACCGGTGAGAATCTGCGATTTTCACCCGATTCCGTATACGGATTAGCCAAAAGGCAGAGAAATACGTGCAGCATCTTTGACATGCCCTTGAGCAAAGCTTTGTGAATTGCATTTGCAGTGCAGCAGCTCAAACATGCTGGAGGCGTCTCATGATTTGCTTTGTGAATTGGGTATACAGGGGAATGTGCAAATCTGAGCAACTCTGGGCCAACCGCTCAATTGCTCCAGAGGAAGTCCTTGTGAATCGGGCCCAGTTACTGGGGCGCTGATGCTGCTAGCTATCTTTGTGTAGGAAGGCAGATGTGTGAGGGCCCACCTATTGGATTGCTAGATGTGTGTGATATCAGCAGTAGAATGTGAGGGATGTAGAATTCTGAGTGTGGTGTCCACCAGTGGCAGCTGGTGAGCTTGGGTGATGGGCACCAGTGGGTTTGAACTGTATGGCCAGATTTACAAAAGTATTTTACAATGGCGCAATACCATTGCAAAATACTTTATAAATCAGGCATCACCGCTTTTCCTCTCAACCTGGAACGTCTGACAATAAAGAAGACTTACCTTTAATCTACGGACTCAGTAGCTTCCGTTCTAGAGGGCTTCACTTTAATTTGTCATAACACATGACCCACACTGCAGTCAGCCAATGAGGAAAGAGCTTCTTCAAATGAGCACACGTTACTGGTGAATCCCCAATCCTGAAGTGATCCTACTGGCCATGTGGATTTAATTTAAACTTTAAAGCGACTCTGAACAAACACAAGAAGAATTTCCAATATCCTATTCATAGAGGAGCAAAAAAAAAACATGAAAAAACACACACAAAAGAAATCAATACTGAGAATTACAGAGGGAAATGCATGTAAATTCAATACCATACAACTGGCAACTGTAGCTATAACAGATACAGAGAAACAAAGGCATTTATATCATGTAGGAAACGCGCACAACAAAGAGACAGGGTGGTTCAACTCCAGGCCTTCGGGCTGGATCCATGTTGGATTTTCATGATACCCCTCATTAATATTCATGAGATACATTTGCATACAATGATTCTAAATGTATGCAAACATTTGCTCATGAATATTAATTAGGGACATCTGTCAGGTTTCCGGCCCTCTAGGCCTGGAGTTGGACAACCCTGCAGGATCCATTTGCTGGTTCTGGCAGTACTGGAGGGTTAGCATATCCTGAGCACCCACTGCCCCTAAAGTGTAACCGCCTTATTCCAGGAGGCTATTGGCCTCTTTTTATTACTTTAGCCAGGGGTATCTGGGAGTAACATTTGTACGTTTTGAATCACTAAATCGGCCACAATGTCCACAGATCTTGCTGCTGGTTTGGCGCCATTCTATTTTCGATACTTATCGTGCACAGCCTTTCTAGAAGCTGCTTATGATTTCACCACTAGGTGGGTCCTTGCCATTCAACCGGGGTGGAAGCACCCACGCCATCATGCAATCTACAAGACCTACAGAGTAACATGGAGCACCACCTTTAAGTTCTATAATGCAGAGATGAAATCTGGGCCTGCCATCCTAGTGCCACAGCTAGCCACATAATATCTCTGAAAAGGGCTGGCAATTGGTCACATAGAGCCCAAACCCCTCCACCTGGCCCAAAGAAATTGAACTTGGGATGGTCCCGACTTCTAGTGGTGCTTTGGACTGACCTTAGCCTACGTCCCGAACAATATTCTTGAATGGATCTTTTTAGTTTCCTAACTATATACGGATAACTATTGCCCACTCTCCATCACTCCTTTCCTGGGCAAACTCCTGGAAAAGCTGGCCATCTCCCAGCTTGATATTCACACTGAACCCGTTGGTTGTCTCCATGACCATCAGTCTGGCTTCAGAGCTGCCAGAAGCAGGGAAACTGCTCTCCTGAACATCCGTGAAGACCTGCTCTCCAACCTCAATTCCAACACCCCCTGTGGCCTCATCTTACTTGATCTCTCTTCTGCCTTTGACATGGGCAACCATGCCATCCTTCTCAACCGTCTACGTGATAACCAGGGTATCATTGATCAGGCCCTGGCTTGGCTGACTTCTTTCCTCTCCGAACGACCCTCCCAGGTCCAAATTGGGTCCTTCCTCTCCTCTATCTCCATCTTTACCTGTGGTGTTCCCCAGGTGTCTAACCTCTCTCCCTGGCTGTTCAACCAATACCTGCCACTTCTTGCCCACAGCATTGCCGCTCTATGCCCCATCCTTCAGTGCTATGCGGATGACACTCAGCTCCCTTCAGCCACCTCTTCTCCTTCTCTCACCTCCGACTGTCTGTCCGCTATCCAGGAGTGGTGTGCCCCCAATGATCTCTGCCTTAATGCCAGTAAGACGGAGATTCTCCTCATTGGCACACCGGCTCCTTCATTTCCTGTTTCTCTCTGGCCGGCCTCTCTTGGCCCTCTTCCTTCTCCCACCTGTGAGGCTAAAACCCTTGGGATCATCTTCGACTCCACACACTCCTTCTCTCCTCACATCTATGACATCCCTAAGAAGTCACACTACCAGCTGCACCTCCTCAGAGGTATTCTACCTTTTCTCTCCTTCCCCCAGAAGGTCGCTGTCTCCAGAGCTCTGGTTCTCTCTAGGATGGATTACTGCAACAGCCTCTTTCTAAATCTGCCTGCCTCTACACTTTGACATCTACAACTCATCCAGAACCGGACTGTGAGACTTATCCTTGGCCTCAAGCCCAGGGATCGTTTCTCTCCAGGTCTGAAATCGCGGCACTGGCTCCCAGTGGCTGCAAGGATCAAGTTCAAGACCCTCTGCATTGTCCACAAGGCCTTCTGGGGCCTGGGGTCTCAATACCTTCAACTGTCTCTTCCTAAATATCTTCCCTCTCAAGATCTTCGTTCATCCACCTCCAACTCCCTCAGGGTCAGTCGTTTCTCCAAGCAACAATTTGGTGGTAGATCTCTTTCTTTGGCTGGGCCCTCTCTCTGGAACAGCCTCCCTGTCTCTCTGAAAATTGAGGCGAACCATCTCCGGTTCTGGAAGCACCTCAAGACCTTCCTCTTTGCCTCTGCTTTCTCTCCTCCTCTCCCCTGCTGAACTCCTGGCTGAAACTGATACTGCACTGGTCACCTGGCTACCCTCTGTTCTCGGGCCCAGGTCCCCTCCCCACCAGTTGCAGACCGGCACTGCCCCCTGGCAACACTTTCACTCTGGCGTCTTTTCTGTATCCCCTACAGCCCCCACTAGCACTTGACACCTGACGTCTGCACTTACCCTTGCACCTTCCACCAGCTGGCCACACTTCTTATTTATTGTTTCCATTTATTGTTTCTGGCCACACTTCTTATTTATTGTTCCCATTGATTGTTTCTATTTACTGCTATCCTATGTACTGCACTTCCCCTCCCCCTGCCCCTTGCACTTTTCCCCTCCCCTGCACTTGCGCAATCTCAATGTCACCTGGCCTAGTAAGATCGTTGTCTCTGTCTTCCCTCTGTTTCCCCTCCCTTGCCTCGTTGCGCCTTGAAACACTTGTGTTTAGGCGCGTTATAAATGCCATATCATATCATCTGCAGGTTGGTTTCCGCATCAGACCATACTTTCAATATTATTAAACTAACAGGTTTAGGTCATAAACAGAGAGAATATTTGTCAGAGCTTACACACACAGGCCTCCTTTGCTTTACCAATGACTGTGAATGGTAATATCCCTGCACACATGGAAATGGCCCAAAATGTCGCCCTCACAATTGCGACAGCTGAAATGCCTGACTTTTTTTTTAAACACCCCCTTTACACCACATATATATGTGGGGGGTATGGGATATTATATTGATATGGGTGACTGCGGGGGGTCGCCCCCCTCATATCTATGTGATGTAAAGGGGGTTTAATGAAGAAGAAAAAAATAAAGTCTGCATCTTCGGCCGTCGCAATTGTGTGTAGTCGCAGTGAGCACATAGATCCCTGCAAATTGTATTGCTAATACTAATGACACTATCAGCTTTTTTTATGGCATCTCATGACAGATTCCTTTTGCTTCTAAGGACTGTGATAATAGCTGATGCTATTACCCAACTTAATAATGGTGCTTAATCAATCCCAGAAGGAAGAAAGGCAGAGTTGGCCGTACCGGGAATTCAAACTTGCAAAGTGCAGGCTGGCTCCATGTCCAAGGCAAGCACTTAACCAGAGAGCTGTCTACCCATCCATCAGTCTGAGTATATTAGGCATTCTTCCACTTCCCGCTTTATTTGGGATTATTTAAAAATCTATCTGACTCTGTCCTCACTAGGCAAACAAATGCAGATGCTGCCATTATTATCATTATAAGGGTATGAGTTAGCGCTGCCCTTACTTTGGGAAGGAACCGGGTACATTGTAAGTCATGGGGCAAGGATAGGGTGAGGGAAGCAGAGATACAAAGCAGTGGAGAGCTAGCAACAGGGGAGGGCGGGTAATCTGGCACCAGTGGGTCAATAAGCAACCAGGGGAGAAAACAGGGGGAGCATGTCATGGCCATGAAAAGATAGTGATAATGTTCCCCTTTATTTATGGTCTAGGTTTTCATAACTAAGGAAGGTTGCGGATATTCTCATTGGTGATAGGTTGACATGTTTTAATTTCCATAAAGTCATCTAGAACGACTCCTGTTTGAATGTGTTGAGGGACGTCCTGGCCTATTGGCCGCCACCATCTGCTATGGAAGCTGTGAACATGCATGTGTAATTCAAAAAGCATTTTTCAAGGAGCTTACTTTGAAGTTATGCAACTTCGGAAGGTTAAGGCCTGTGAAACATTAGAAAAGCTTTTTATACTGTTTTGCAAAAGAAAAAAGCATATTTCATATAAAGGTAGTCCATCTCAGAATGAGGGAACTGCCAGTTGACTCGGTCCCTCCTGAAATAGACAATTTGGAGGCTAAATGTACCAGAGGACACAAAACGGCCGACTTGTATGTAATGCTTCACGTCTTGACATGTGTTCAAAAGTAAATAGGGAGCGAGTGAAGAGAAACTATTGTAGGAGTGATGTGAATGCTGTTTTATTGTAGCCAAGAAGAAAGCGAGCAGGCCAATGAAAAGGGTCTCACTGCCACCCGGGCAAGAGAAAACAGGAACCTGAATGATAGAGTGAAAATCTGAAGGAAATAAAAAGGATTTAATCTTAAGAGGAAGACAAATCAAGACTGGAATGAGCAGGAGAAATTAGTTTTTAGTTTGAGATTACAATCAAGCGTGAAACCCACGGACTTTACAGAGGTCACCAGTGCAGGAGTGATGTCAATCAAGGAGAGACTGCAAGCAAGTTTTGGAAGTGTGCAATAAAAGAGAAGACAGAGAAAATTAAGAGAAACTCTGTTTTATGAGGGGTTGGCTTTCAAGGAAGTGAACACAGGCAATCCCAGATGAGATCACCGTGAGAGAGTCCTGCAAGAGTAGGGCGGCTGCAAGAGAAATCACTAAGATTGATCTGGGTGTTGTCAGAATAGTGGTGCACCACAAAGCAGGGGTGTTACTAGGTCTGGAAAGGGTCAGGGGCTCAGCTGAAGTCGGGACATGCAGGATCTGGGGCTAGCTATAGCCTTTTGGTTGTAGTCCCTGAACTTCTATCCGAGGCTACAACCAAAAGACCCAGGGCTATACCCACTCAGCCCCCACCCACCCTGCAACGCCTCTGCCACAAAGCCTGATCTGCTGATCAAATCCACCAGAGATTCCACGTAGATGTTAAACATGGGAGGCAGGAGCACTCCATGCCAGATGGGTAGAAGGTTTGGCTTGACCAGGCCCACTTGCACAAACAGTGACTCATTTCACAAGAAGGAGGAGATGCAGGCCAGGACAGGCCCAGCTAAAACCAAGCGAGAGGACAGGATATTTATCAGGACCTCATTTTTGACCACGCCAAATGCAGCAGAGAGATCAGGAAGAACGAGCAAACAGGCACTGCCCGTGTCCAGTATGTGCTAAGCATCATCCACAACCTGCAAGGAGGTCTTCTCGAAGCTACCGCGAGGATGGAAGCCAGATAGATAGACCTGCAACCCATTATGAAGTGAGAGGTGATGGGTTAGTTGGGAAGTTGCTTTCTTCTTCAGGTTTTGAATTAGGAAAGGTAAGGAGGTAATGCTTCAGTAAGCAACTTTTTCCAAAGGATCGAAGCCAGATTTTTTAAGGATGGAAGCAACTAACCAACTGGCTTTCAGGGAATAAGGAAACATACCTTTTCGAAAGGAAGAGGTCTCAAGTTAAGAAAACAAGGATAAAGAAAACCAGGTGTAGATTCAATAAAGTAAGGAGGAAGAAAGCCGTTTGTATAGGAAGCAGGTTTTGCAGTAGAAAGTAAACATAGGAAATCCGAACTAGTAAGGCTAGTGTGTCCCAAAGTCGAACTGTTCTAGGAAGGATTGTGAAATCGGCAGAAGACAAAAGAGGATCCTTAGCGGTGATCTTAATTTGAAGCATATCAATTTTGTCTGCAAAATAAGAACTAAAGGAGTAAACCTGAGAGGGGTGATTAATTACTTCAAACAATTCACGAGGATGATTTAGAGCAGATAAATTAAACATAGCTGTATGAATGTGGGCCATCTATGACTGACAAAATGAATGAAGTTGACCGTGCAACATGGGGTTTGAGATTTTCTAGAAGATACACAAAACCTTACATACTAAAAATGAAAAAGGCAGTTCAAATTTGTCCTCAGACCCAGTTTTTCACATTACCAAGAACATATCTTTAAACATTATTTGCATATATATCACAATACAAGTATCCATCAAATTAATCCCATGCATTATTGGTGACACAGTGCCAGGCATGTATTTATTCATTGGACAAATCCTGCAGTTAATCCCCATTGGCATGTGCAACGCTGGCCACCGCCTCCTCCGGTTAAGATCAGACAGATGCCATAACTTTACACAAATGAGTGCAACCAACTGTGCCGGCCAGTTACCTACTTCCCACAGTTCTTCATTAGATTATTAATTCTTTGAAGATTCACTTTTTACATATAGCTTTACATGTAGCCTTATATCCCACCTCTCTCTTTACACCCTAATGTTTATGGGCTACATGAATAGTAACCTGATTAAAAGGGGACAGGGCCCCTTTAAGGGAGATGGCTTGGCGACTGACCTCTGCTCGCTTCCACCTCTCCAGTTGGGGAACCAATGGGCTTCGCAGTGCAGTTCCAAGCAGAGATCCCTCCGGTTAGGGGAGACGAAACACATCAAATATGTGGTAGACAAGACGCTGCATCAACGGCCGCCACTTCGACTAAGGTGGGGACCCCAAGAAACCAGGAGCTGCTGAGGCAGGAAGTGTGCTGACACAACACCATAGTACCAGCATATTGGTCGCTGAACCGCCGAGGTCCTGGCAGAGAGGACCAGATGGTGAGAAGAAATCCAGGCGCCCATCAGGGACAGGGATCCTGATGCCGGCGACATGCCCCGCCACAGGAAAGAAGGTACCTCTCCAGTGGGTGAAAAAATCCCAATATACGGGGCAGCAGAAGGCCTGAGCCCAAAGAGGGCTGCGAGAGGCAATACCCCTCAAGGGGGTGACCAAATACTAATAGTCAGGCCAACAGAAGCCCATAGGCGAGAAAAGCCCAGAAGCCACAGGTTGCTGGAAGGTACAAGGACCCTAAAAGCGTTCAAATAATGTTGATACCAAGGGCTGAGGAAGCCCAACCCGAACACAGAACTGAGTAACACCACAATCTGCAGGGGGAGGAGAAAGAGGGCCAACACCCGAGTAGAGCCTATAAGAAGCCCAAGGTACTACCGGGCTAAGAAGGCCCCAAGCCCATCCGAGTTACTCAAGTGGGGCAGTATAAAGCAGCAATGTAATAGGGATTGGACATTGCAACCCAACAAGGTCTTCAAGATATATTCCTTCAGAAGGGAACAGTTGTTGAATAACTGAACTTTTCTACAAGAACCTTTCTTTTGGGTTTTCCAGCGGTTCTTTTGATTGTTTACTCAGCAGGAAGCTGGGGAAGACTTTGGACATTGTTTGGGAGTGGAAGTCAGAAAGCCAGCCATCGCCAGACCAGGGAGTAACTGTGAAACTACGGTATGCCTTAGCCTTCATGTTCTTCTTTCTTGCTATTATAGGTAGTGTAGAAATAGGTTAGATAGGATCCAGACAGAGGATAGTTTTGAGTTGTGTAAAGATGCCCTGATGGGCACCATTTTGTTATTTTGTACAATAGGGTCTTCATCTTTGACCTTAGAGATTAGGCTAGATTTTACTTTGAGTTGTTCGATAAAAGTATGGTGAACTACCATATCTTCTTGTCCATCTCCTTTATCTGACCTACCACAGTAGCAAAAGCTGTCAAGACAGGACTGCCCTACTTGGCCAGTGGAGTGGGGTGAGACAGGACTACACGGACTGGCCTGAGGTACAGCACTGATTGTCCCCTGCCATCTAACGAGGACCAATGCAGACCAGGGGATCTTCCCAATAGCATGCCAAAGCCTAAAATACACTTGCTTGGAGGGGCACCTGGTCTCCTAAGCCACCACCCAGTGGTCTCCAAAACCAAGCAGAGGACTTCATACAACCTCGTTCATGTAGAACCCATCCCTTTACCCAAAGAAAATGTGCCCAAAGATCCTATACAATTATCTTTGTCCCCTGAAAAAGGTACTCATGTCTTCGGTCAAACTTGAAGCATAAAGGTGCTACCTTTTCCCACGTGTGCTGTGACCTGTGTGACCCAGTGGCGTAACACAAAATGTGGGGGCCCCCTTGCGAGCCATGCTGAGGGGGCGCCCCAACTCAGTAACAAATCACGGGTCACGCCCCACTCTGGGTCGGCCTAGATTATCACACTTGTGAAATACGCACAAACATGCTGGTGAAGGGATATGCCGCACACTGCACTAGGAGAAAGATATAAATATGTGTTTTAATATTATATACATCACACTTTCTGAGAAAAATTGGCTAAAAGCCAGAGTGTTTGCAATGGTTTTGTAGGGTAACACCAATCCAATAGATGCAAGTCACCAACAGTGCACAGGAACATTAATGCATTGCTATTAAAAATGCCATGCCACAATGAAAACATGTCCAACTGGCTGCACAATGTAGACCAGAGTAGACACGTAATAACAATATTTAGACATACCTAGACTGGTTGCAACAAAATGCCAGTTGAAGCAATAACACTCACCAAGAAGAGAACACACATTCAAGCTGTGTCTCTGCGGCCTCTACAGCACGGCCAAACTCTTTATAATCTGAAAGGAACTTTTCAATCCTATTGCGGTGCTTACCCCTCCCAGTCCCTTTGTATGGCTCTGTCATCTCACTTTTCCGCTAAAACTCAGGACATCCTGTCCTTCATCTCCTCTTCCTATCTCGGCCCCCCTTTGGCCATCTCTACCTCTCTTCCTCCTTTCTCCTCTTTCTCTCTGACAATACCTGACAAGGTTTCTAGACAAGTCAGATCTATGAAAGTGTCATCCAAACAGGTGCTCTCCTGCTCCACCAGAACCATCAAGAACCATATTGACCCCCTCGCTCCAGCCTTGACTGATTTCTGTAATTACTCTTTCACCACTGGAACGTTCCCCTCTCCCGTTAAGCACTCCCTTATGCACTCACTCCTCAAGAAGCCGTCTGCCGATTCTGCCTGCCCGGCAAACTATCGCCCAATCTCCATCACCCCTTTCCTGTGCAAACTGTTGGAAAAGCTGCCCATCTCCCAGCTTACTCTCCACGTGAAATCTGTTGGTTGTCTCCATGACCATCAGTCTGGCTTCAGAGCTGCCAGAGGCATGGAAACAGCTGTCGTGAACACCTGTGAAGGCTCTCCAACCTTGATTCCAGCATTCCTTCTGTCCTCATCCTCCTTGATCTTTCCTCTGCTTTCGACACGGCCAACCACACCACCCTGATCAATCCTGATCAATCGACTCCATGAGAACCTGGGCATCACGGATCAGGCCCGTGAGTGGCTGACCTCCTTCCTCTTGGACTGCCCCTCCCAGGTCCAACTTGGTCCCTTTCTCTCCAGTACATCCTCTCACTCTGGTTTTTCAACCTCTACGTGGCCCCTTTGGCCCACCTGATCTCTACATTCTCCTCTAACTTCAGTGTTATGCGGATGACACTCTGCTTTCCTTCAGCCTTCCCTCAGACCCCTCTCCTCTCTCGCTCATTCCAGACTATTTATCCGTGAATCAGGATTGGTGTGCCTCCAACGATCTCTGCCTTAATGTCAGTAAGATGGTGATGCTTCTCATTTGGACTCCTGCCCCTGCTTTCCCTCTCTCACTCTGGCCGCCCGCCTTGGGCCCTCTCTTCCTTCGCCTTCCTGTGTGGCAAACAACCCTGGTGTCATCTTTGACTCCACTCTCTCTTTATTTTCTCACATCTCGGACGTCGCCAAGAAGTCCCACTACCAGCTGCTCCTCCTCAAAGGGACTCTGCCCTTACTCACTTTCCCCCAGAAGCTCAGTGTCTCCAGAGCCCTGGTTCTCTCTAGGCTGGACTACTGCCTTCCTCTACTCTTCAGCTTCTGCATCTAATCCAGAACAGGACTGTGAGACTTATCCTTGGCCTCAAGCCCAGGGATCGTATCTCTCCAGCCCTGAAATCTCTCCACTGGCTCCCAGTTACTGCAAGTATCAAGTTCAAACCCCTTTGCATTGTCCCCAAGGCTTTCTGGGCCCGGGGCCTGCACTACATCCAACGCTCTCTTCCAAAATATCTTCCTTCTCAAGCCCTTTGCTCAGCTACCTACAACTCTCCAAGGGTTAGACGCTTCTCCAGGTGGAGAGTGGGGGTAGATCTCTCTCCTCTGCAACTGCCTCCCTCTGGAATAGCCTCCCTGCCCCTCTCAAACTTGAGCCGTACCACCTGAAACTCCGAAAGCAGCTCAAAACTTTCCTCTTCTCCTCTGCTTTCTCTCTCTCCCTCCCTGACCTACCTGTCTGCTGTACTGACTGGTTGCTTGGCTACCCTCAGGGTCTCACTGAGTCCAGTCTCTTTCTTGATCAGTCCCCCTTGCACTGCCTCTGGGCCTACCATGCACTTAGGGGCTGTAACCCTACAGTCCCTTCATCTCCTCGCACTACCCAGAGCCGTGCTGCCCTGGCTGCACTTACTCAGAGCATTGCTGCCCTGTTTTTCCCTCCCCTCTCCCTTGCACTTCCCCCTCCCTTTCCCCTTGCACTTCTCGTTCTGGCACTTGCACGATCTGAATAACACAAGGCCTAGTAAGATTGTTTGTCTTGTCCTCCCTCTATCTTCCCTCCCTTGTCTTGTCGCACTTAGAAACACTTGTGTGCAGGCGCGTTATAAATGACTTGTATCATATCATTTGATCACAGATGCCCAGAAAAATATACAATGCTGCAGTAAGAAACCACTAGACTGGCAGCACCCAAATGGCAGTCTAGCCAGGTAATTCACTTAGCAGGACTGCTTTATCAGAAATGCCCAGTTAACAAAAAGTCATACCAAACTATGGAATGACTAGACTGGCTGCACCAAAATGCCTCTCTAGCCACTAATAGCACATATCATGTCTGCTTAGCCTGGACATGGACAGCCATTATCATTTGTTGTACAATCCTGCCCCCCACACATCCCCTCTCCCTCCCACCCCAACCTTCAAACCAGCTCCTTGGCCCAGAATTATCTCCACGTCCCTCTTCCTTGTCCCAGAGTTTACGGTTGAGGCTCCTTACCTCATAAGTAAGTACTGGGATGAGGAAGAGTAGGACTAGGAGTAATGAAGATTACAGGTAGCAAAGTCAGGCATTACCTCCATGTACCTGTACCTCATCCCAGTACTTGTGTATGAGGCAGAGTGCCTCATACACAAGTACGGTCTCATGCACACTGGGATGAAGAAGAATAGGGCTAGGAGTAATGAAGATTACCAATAAGTAATCAAGGCATTAAACTCAAGTATTGGTGCAACACCATTGAGTTGACTGGGATTTAGCACTCCCCCTCTCCCCCTGAAATGTTGGGCTATGTTGACTCGATCTGGCTGACCTTCAGAGCAGTTGCCAGACAGAACAGGACACAGATGTTAAACGGCACCTGGGTTTCGCTGTTAACAAGAACCCAGCAATTACTAACAAAGCATTTCACTGTTAGTACCTGCATTCAAATGACACATTTTTTAGGCAATTGAAATCGTGATGCGGGTTTAATATTTGCATGCCAGTGGAGTGATTGGAAGGGTAGAGAGGGAACAGGAGACCACTCATTCTCACAGCAGTCCATAAGTGGGTGCTTTCAACCTTAAAGGAGAGAGTTAACTGCTTGTAACATTGAAGCTGCACTAGAATAGTCTCATCAAAATGCATAAAGAAATTAGATGCCCCAAACAAATAAATGTGCCCCTCCCCCACCGCCCATGAAGTAAGCGCCTCTCCCAACATTTTAAGGGTTAGCCCCCGAAATGTAGGTTTTGTTGCGCCAATGAACGCAAGCACACAAACCATTCACTATATAAACACACGCACACCCAGCCATCCATACATTAAGTGTGCACCCTTTCACCACACAGGCAGCCAGCTGTATATTTACATGTGCACTCTTTCACCATACAGGCACACACACCCAGGCACCCACCCATACATTTAAGTGTGCACCCTTTCACCATAGACTCACACAGGCAGCCACCAATACATTTAAGTGTGCACCCTTTCACCATACACTAACACAGGCGGCCACCTATACATTTAAGTGTGCACCCTTTCAACATACACTCACACACGCACATGTCATGTGGTTGAGGGGAGTCCTAACACTTCAAACAGAAATCGGGCCTCATTACAACTGTGCCCGCCTGGAAACAACAGTGCCGGTAAGTTTACTGGCACCGTTGTTTCCGGCCAGCATATTACAGCTCTGCGGGTGGTTGCCGTCCTGCCCGGCAGGTCAGGCTGGCCAGGCAGAACGGCACCCACCCACATAGTTTTCACAGAAGCACTGGCACTGTTATTAACAATAGGACTTTATGGAAATGGGGACTTACCATTTGCCAGTGCCTGACTTCCTCAGACCGCCGGGGTTGTAATCCCCCTGTCTTACCAGGAAGTCGGGCACCGGTAAATCATACGGTCCGGTAGCAACCTGCGGGGGCCCCTGTGATGCTAGTGGTGTGACCCAAGCAGGCATTACAAACTGTGCCCAAGGACGTATCAGCACAACACCAGCAATTACCAATGCCTGGGACCAAGAAATGGTAATAGTGTAACCCGGCTGAGGAGTCAACAAGTGTGTGTCCCAGCACACGTCGAAATGGTGACATTAAGCTTTGTTTTCTCTGAAGACAATTTTAAGTAGTGGCTGCCACACCTACTGGATGTACCCCTGGCCATGAGTCTGAAGGCCAGAAGCTCATGGACTCTTGTGGGGCTGTTGGTTGATGCACAAGAGTCATGGAATTGTCCTGCGGCAATAGCAAAAACGCATGTGACAGGTAAGAGGGGAGAGTGGCCTCATCAAGGCTCTGTCAGTGGCTTTGCACACAGTTGTGAGGACAAACCAGGAAGAGCTGACAAAAAAGGTTTACATTTGGAGTACTAATCCCAATTCTCAGGAGGAAATACCAGCACAGTGTAGGTTTGGCAACTGTAGGCCCTCTATGCAGGCCCACTAATGTATAAAAAGTTGTATACGTATATATGTCAAACGTTGGTTAAGGGTGTTAGTGGAATGAGTGGGTTTGAGAACACCTGGTTCTCCATTGACCTTAAAGCCCTCTGCCTATTGAAACACAAGGCTGAATCCAAATGGAGGAACGACCCGACCGAAGTTAACAAAGCTCACTTCTCATCCACAGCAAGGAATTATAAAAAGGCGATACTTCAAAAAAAGAAAGCACCACCTTTATCAATAGAATTTCAAAAGAGAAATGAGGTACTGTGAGCTCTTTGCTATCTTGCGTGAGCTGGAATCTCCTGCACTGCCCCTTATTAACGGCATCAAGGATAGTTCTTGGTTCTCAACATTCAAAATGCCCAAACACAAAATAAAATAAATAAAAATCGATATGCTCACAAAAAAGATCCCCATAAAAAAAATACACCATGACCAGTGTCACTCCAGCACCTTTTGATATTGAGCCCATGGCTTCTCGCCAAAACGTACCTCTATAACTTTAAAGCAGTCTCGGAACTGAAGTCTTTCAGAACATCAAAGGCCTCAAACCTTTCCGCTGCCAGGGGTATGTCTGCCCAACCTCATTCATCAAGGATTGTGCCAAACCCCTTGCTCCCTTCTTTACCACTCTCATTCATGCCTCATTATCCTCGTGTTCTGTGCCTACCAGCCTAAAGGATGCCTGGGTCCTTCCTCTGCTAAAAGAAACAACAACTCTAGACGAGGACATCGCAACCAACTACCGACCCATCACCACCGTCCCCTTTTTCCTTAAAATCCTGGATCGTGCGGCATACCTACAGATCCAGCTATTCTTGGAATACAACAACCTTCTAGGCCTACGCCAATCTGGCTTCCGACCTGGCTATGGTACGGAATCCGCTTTACTAGATTTAACAAACCAATTGGACGAAATCAAAGACTCTGGTAAGGCAGCCCTTTTCCTTCTGCTTGACTTGTCAGCGGCTTTTGACCTGGCGGACCACCAAATTCTGTCATTACCCTGCCTCGGCAGCTCATTTTTCATCTCCTTGATCTCTTCCTTTCTGTCCGACAGATCTACGACGGTCTTCTCAGCTACTGCTTCCACCTTACCTGCCCCTGTCACCTGCAGCATCTATTTCACCTACTGGATGACTCAAGCATATCCTTCACAAACTACACCGATGACACACAGATCCTAATCCCCCTCACCGGAAACTATTCCTCTGACTTAATCGTTCTGCAGTCATTCTCCCAAACTATACAGGCTCTGATGGCATCCCATCTTCTATGGCTAAATGATGACAAGACAGAAATTCTTTGAGTCATCGTGCATAACACACTCAGCAACCTAGACCCAGCTTACAAATCATTCACCATTGATGGCAATAGTATCCCAGTTTCCAGTACTGTCAAAACTCTGGCTTTGTACCTAGATGCCACCCTATCACTAACAAGGCAGGTTAACACCATTGCATCCTCAGCGGCACACACCACCAAGCCAATCAATGACTGCAGACCCTTCCTGTCTTCCGACATAGCCTGTGCACTCATTGGCTCCATACTGGATTATTGTAACGCCTTATTCGCAGAATCCTCCTCTCCTAACATGAATAAACTCCAGGTCATCCAAGACAATGCATTAGGAGCTGCAGTGAACATCGCAAGGCATGATCACATCTACGCTGCCAGAAGAAGGGCGCATTGGTTACCGATTCACAAGAGTATTATTTTAAAAACTTTGACCATCACACACAAATGCTTAGCAGGCCCCAAGATACCCCTCTCAAAAACAACAAAAAAGCACAATCAGCCAGACATTCTCACTTTTACTACTCCCACTGACTCATACTGATATTCAGGCTGAAGAGATCTAGGGGGCTGAGTTTCTTGGTCATTGCCTCCAAGAATTGGAACTCTCTACCTCTGTCCCTGAGATCGGAACCATCTTACTGGACATTCCGGAAACATCTTAACACTCTACTCTTTTCTCCGAATGTGACCCTGATCTGAGCCTGCCACATTGGCTATGGATTGAAATTGTCTGTTGCCCTTATTTGATTTTACTATGTTGAAACTAGCGCCTTGATGCCTCTGGGTTTAGCGCGCTTTATAAATGTAAGAATAAATAAATAAGGTGATGGTGATTCACACTGGTGAGGATGCAGAAGTGCAGCGTGATGAGGAGGGCATGGAAAAGAACAAAGGTGGTGAAGCTTTACAGAAGGGAGGAGAGGCAGTAAGTGGAGAAAGAATGAGGAGGAGGTGTGAAAGATCTAGGAGTGGAGTAAAAGAAGGTGGCGGGAGGGAGAAGAGATATTAATAATGGGGCAAGTTGCAAAATAGTTTAGAGGAGGCATTAGAGAACAATGCAGACGAGGGAAAGCAAGAAGAACGAGTATGGAATAGTAGCCACCTAGAGAGGAGGTGATAAGAAAGTGAAAGGAATAAACAAGTGAAAGGAATAAACAGGGGCTAGAAGGCCAGAGGGGAGGTGAAGTGGGAGAGGGCCTGTTCATTGTAGGGCTTTGATGAGGAATCAGGAGGGATTAGAAGGCTGTAGGAGAGGGGGGAAAGCCAGGGAGGTCCAAAAGAAAGAAGTTGATAAGCCTACGGACACCCGACTGCCGATTACCACTCCAGTTTTGGCAGAGACCATGGCAGAGTTGACAATGCCACTGGAGAACGGGAGTCTTGAATACCATGGTCCAGGGAGCACTATTGTAAGCTTGGAACCCTGGCCTACACAATAGGTGTATTTGTAGAGCGCACGTTCACCCCCAGAGGGGCATCTTAATGGTACTCATTTTATCGACCTCAGAAGGATGAAGGGCTGAGTGGACCTGCCAGGATTCGAACCTGTGACCAGGAGGTCAAACACAGGCCCCTGTAGTGGGTGCCTTAGTCCATTGAGCCAAAGACCGGCTTACAAGCCAGGGCTATTACATTCTAACTGGAGGAGGCTTGCAAAGAAGAGCAACACCTTGATCAGAGAAGCGGAGAAGAAACCACTCAGCCAAGCCAAGAATGTACTCTTAGGCACCTAAAACCACAACAAATGTGAGTAGTTCGAGTTGGAGGAGCCAAAAGGAACAGAGGGACAGAGGACAACACCCTTGAATGCAGTCTACCTTAAATGTTTGGGACATGTTTGTTGTGAAATAAACCAGTGTGAACCATACTATCTAGTAGCCGAGTTGTCCAGTTCATCCCACAGCAGTGATGCCCCCTTCTTTTGGAAAAAGATAGATAACCCACTATATTTTTGCCTCCTCGTTTGTACTTTTAAAATATATCGCACACCAACACCCCAAAAATATCAACGTAAAGCTACACAAGTATCTCTAGCGTGTAAAGAACCCCTCAGAGGCCAGCCTTGCCCTGCTCCCTTTTCTTCATCACAAGCTTCATGGATTTGGCTTCAGCGAGATGTTTATTAGAACGTGGTAAAAGAGTACATTTAGTGAGCACGAGCTCACGCACATCCCTAGAGACGATCGACATGGTGGAGAAGGCGACATACTAGCCCGTTGTGGGCTGTAGGGCTGGTGTGGTTTCTGCCCAGGAACTTGCAGGGTACATGAATGATGCAGAAGATAGCGCATGCTGCTGTGGAGTACTGTGCTGCATCCACTCAGAGAGTTAGGGTATGGGTCTCTGTGCAGGAAGAAACCACATGTTCCTGCTAGTATACACATGTGCCCAACATAGATCTGCACATGTCAAGTACGGATGCACATGAGAAAATCCGGTTTATGAATTGCAAGGATGTGCAAACCCCCTTTCCCTTGCTTGCCAGAGAAGATACATTTATCATGATTTTGTATTGTTCGTTTCCATTGATTAGTTGGATAATCTAAGCACTGAATGGCATTTTGGTTACATAAGAAAAATAACATGTGATTGCCCCATATGTAACCTTTTGGAGTAGTCTTGTTTGTGGTGTTCTGTTCAGGAGTAGTTTAGGATCCAAGCACTCAATTTTCAATATTACACACAGACATATATACTACTGTTATTTAATGCTAAACGGTAGTTACTCTGGAGTTACGATTACATGACACTATGAACAGAAGAATGTTGTATTTTTTATTTATTTATTTGCATTTTTAAAGCACTCGCACAGCCCGGGGGCATCGAGGCGCTGTTACAGGAATATGTCTTAGGTGCGTATTTAAGCGCAGACCCGGGGATCGAACCTGTGTTGCTTCCTGTTGTCTTGTTTCCAAGGCGAGCACGTTGCTGCTGAGCTATCCTCCCGGAACAGCATTCAGATGTTCCATTTCAAAATTTGGTGACGTTTCATCAACCCAGGTATTTCGATTGTGATCGAGGCTGATAAATAGCACTATTGCCCCTCACTTTCATTTGTATGGAGATTTAAAACACACCTAGAACATCTTAAAGTTGTTCAGGCTGAAAAAATGTCCAACTCGGATCATCCGAACATGAGAGACTTCACTTTTTGACCAAATAAAATTGCCATATTTATGTACATGCATATTAGGGTCATGGAGGAAAAACAAAATGAAAGAAATGCAAAAATAAAAATACTGTGAAATGTGCAAAATTATTCACTACACTAACATGCAGTGGGGTCAGAGGGAGAAAACAGAATGAAAACTATAATCTATACTGCGTAAAGCAAAAGATGATGCCCTGCACCTTACATTTCGTGTGGCTGCGGTAGATGTGGTAGGGTCGAAGACACAGAAAATAAATGAGGAATATCAGCAAAATGCACAAACACATCCAAAGCCCCCAACGCACAAACAAACACACACACATACACAAACATCAATACATCGCCAAAAGTCAAAACTCATTATGTCTGTTCTATAAACCGCAAATACTCGGATCATTGACGACCAACTTCCTGAAAAGCTTTCATAAAAGGCACATACTTAAAACCTTACCACTTCAAACAAATCTATCAATGTAATTCACATACAACTCACGTTGCACTCCATAACAAAAGGAAGACATCAGTGGAAAAACAAAGCTTTCAAAAAAGTTACACTTTTCACCTATAAAAGTAAAAATCTACAAATATTGGGAAGGCCAAGCGGAAGATTTAAACTAATATTAAACATTAAATATAAAATCCAACCAATATTGTTGCAACCTAAAGTCACCCTCACAAAGAAAAAGTTGAAAAGTTAGGTCAGCACATGTTTATATCATAACACAGACCATCGGCAACCAAGATCCAGAGCAAACATACAGCACATTCTGAAAACAACAAACACCCTTAATATGCACATTAAATGAATGAACATTAAAACGAACACCCAAACGTACACAATAAACTATCTCACAAAAACATATTCTCTTACTACCATATTCATTTAAACTTCTGCGCCAAGCAATAACTAACATTGACATGGTATATACAAACACGCACAAATACAACAGCAATAGGCAAACAACACACTTTACACATTAACAGATTGACAAAAATATAAAATAAAATAGTGAGTTTCGGTTTTCCCACTTTAAGTTTAGAGACATTTTATGCAGGCCAAACCACATACAACGGTTATCTTATACCATCACACTGGCTGTGATGAAATCAGATATGGATACTGTGAGAAATCTGAGGGCGCCCTCACTTCTTTCCTCAACATATACTCCTCCCAGGGGAACAGGGAAAGGCTGTCGCTATCGGATCCTGACCCTGGGGGTGGATATGCGAGGGAGGATCACCCGGTGGAGGAGACTTGGGGAGTGGGGATGAGACACTCTTGGGTGAGACACAGTTTCCTCCATTTTCTTTTTCTAATGAATCACATATCCCCCAGGCCTTTGTAGGTTATTACCAGTCACACCCATATCTTATACATAAATCATCTCTCAGTAAACACCAGTCAGGTACTGGGACGAGGAAGACCCACAACAGAGCCATACAGCTTCTCTTTTGGGTTCCTACTCACACGTACACCACTTAGGTACTGAAATGAGGAGGCCACCATTAACACAGAAGACAGACTGGAAGAAGAAACATGAGCAGTCTAGTTGTTAGGACTCTTTATCATGGAGCCAGGAACCACGGAAACAAGCACAAGGAAGAGTTCCAGGGCAGAAGTAGTGGCGGCAAGAAGGCACCTTCCCAAGACGCTGGGAGGTATAGAGAGCGTGATCCAGTGCAGAGAGCAAAAGGGGCTTGTTGGCAGTCTGAGGCAGAGCTTAGAAAACAGTGCGGCATGGCGCGAAGTAACCAGGAGTGTTGGGGAGACTCCCGAAATTCTCACTGGTGTAGGACCGTTGACTGCAGTTTACCGGAGCTCCGAAGTGAGCAGTGGGAAACCGAGGAAGCCATAGAACGAATAGACTGCAAGCGGAGACGTTTTTCCCTGGAAAGCCGCAGAAAGTGGAAAACAGACCGCGAGAAGGCCAGTGGCTCAGGCCTGGGTGAAAAGGGGGTCCCAGAAATGGTGGATGGGCAGTTTAGTGCAAAACACATTTAATTTCGAATATCTGAATTGAATATAGGGAAACCAGTATGAAAAAGTAATTAACATGATGAGAAGCCGTAAAAGCAAGCATTGCCAAGAGCCTGTGCAAAAGATCTATAATAGTCAGTGGTCGAAGTGTTCGAAAAGAAGTAGTGAAACGATGTTCCCTACTGGCCTGCACCGCTACCCACAAACCCCATCACCACGCCCCCTGTCACACACAATACAAACCCCAAAACACCTGTGCCTGCTGTTTAGGGGAACGTTCCGTGCAGTGCACTGAAAGGGCAAGTTTCAACTTCTTCCAATGCTTTTATTTTAAAATGAAACCATTCCGGAACGGTTTCTTTTTAAAATAAAAGTATAGGAACAGTAAAACTTAATTAAAAGAAGTAGAGGAGCACCACTCCCGAATGCTCCCACCCACTTCGACCACTGATAATAGTATCAAATCCTGTATGCAAGAGAAACCTGGCAAAAGGGCGCTAGAGACTTTGATCAAGAAACCTGAAACAGAGAATAAGTTTCCTACCTGGAGAGTGTACTGGGAAGCTTATGATGCATAGTGGAAAAGAATTATAACAGTAACTGAGTTGCTTAGCAGGAAGGTGTGCCGGAAAGCATATGTTGTTCTTACGAGTGAAAGCTACTAAACAAGTGAATGATGACAAAACAAGTGATAATATAGCTTGAAGAGCACTTGAAAGGATACTAAGTCAAGCCTCGCTGTGAAGCTGAAACTGTGGCAAGATACCCATGAAACAGAGCCAAGTAATGTATGTCATTTGCCTGACCTGTAATGGGTGGGCAGTGTGGTCTGACAACTTTGCCTAGATGGAATACACCGACCTAAAGAAAAGCCACTTTGTGAGTGAATAAGGGAAAACCTGTGTGAACTGAAATTTATGAACTGAGCATTATAAATTGGTAAAAAGGCAACCAAACCCAAAGAGCTGGGAAGTATCCCAAGGAATTGTGTTATTTTGAAACATTGGAAGACTTGAAAGCTTGGGGACGGGAAACCCTCTTTTGTAACAGGAACTATTTGCACCTTGGGCAAGGGGAACCCCTTTCCACCTAAGAGCTGGAAGAAGCTCGGAACCTTTATTTTGAACACTTCTCTTTTCAAACGGACATCCGTACACATTGTATACATTGCGTGCAGTAAGATTTAAGGGCGAGTATAGGTTTTGGACACAGACAGACATTTGCTTTGGACCTACTGACACAGACTATCATAAGTTTTATTTAGGTAGGGAAATCCCACCTTAGCATAGGGCAAGTTAGGCCTTTTTCCAAAACTCCTTTTTAGTTAATAAAAGTTTGTATCCCCAAACCTTATTTCGTTGTCTGTATCTACTTCACGATGCCTTCACAATACCCAGTCGCTAGTTGGACAAAAACGTATCTCAGTTTCTAATCTGAAACAATATAGCCCTCAGAGGTGTAAAATTAGTCACCATGAAGTGTTTTCTTTTTTTACATTGGAAATAGCCTACTCTGTGTCATTTGTTTGAATACCAAGCCAGTGCAAACATCTTGCCATTTTGAAATAGGATTCAATAGTTAACATGACTAAGCATGCAGACACATTCAAATAGACGGGAATAGGAAGCAGTTCGTCACACGTGAATGTGAACATGTGAGACTCACAAACAAGTGTCCGACACATGATGCTATTTTTGCTGAAGTAGAGATGATGAAGAATGTATTTTGGGAACAGGATTATTGTATGGAAAAATAGCACAGGACCGTCAAAACCTGCAGACCAGGTGGGAAAGCAATCATGGAAAACATTTTTGTATTTATATTTGGTTATTTGTAGTTGGTTTTATAGCATAAACCTAGCTAGGAAGCAGCAGAACACTGTTCAAGTAATTTGGAGTTAACAGGGGTCAATGGAAGGGGGGGTTACAGTTAGCTTTGATATACCTTACAACAGGGGTGGTGTATACAGCAGGTCCTAAATGACTCCTTATTCCCTCAGCTATTGAGTTTCTTTGTGAACTGTATGGGCCTTGCAGTGGTCCTATTTGTGACCGGGATGGTGTTCCAGCAGGCTGGGGCATAGCAAGAGCCGACCTGTTTCCTGTTTTTCACTTTGCCTGCCATTTTAGTCTCAATCCTTGCTGTGGTCTCACGCTAGGTAGCTTGGTGTGTGTGCAAAAGCTGACATATATGTGATGCAGGCAGTTCTGAAGAGAGCCTGGCTGGGATGGGTAGCCCACGTAATTCTCTTAGGATGGGGAAGATGGGGTCAGATCTCTTAGTTGCTGTTGTGATGTATGCAACAGCGTGTTAACTGTGACGCCAGGACGCTGGTGTGAAGAGCTCTTCCCTTGAATTAGATGAGAGATTACCAAAGCTTGGCCGCCGTTCTGAAATCCTCACGATGAAGGATGGGTTTTATCATCTGTAGGAGTGTTGGGTTTTGTTCGTGCCCCATAAGGGGGTGAAGGATGTGCCTGCTTTGCCATAGGTAAATGGCTGGTATGGGGATGGAGCGGGCAATTATGGCTAAAGGAATAGGCCGGCATGTGAAATGTCCATTGAGGGAGCATTAAGCTGCCATCATGACACAGGAGAGGTGAGGTACTTGCACCATAAACCATGCATTGCCACTATATGGAATAATCACCATCATCAGTGAGGAGCAGATTTACCCACAACATGTGTGACAGGAGTAGACGACTTGTGGGAGATAGCAGGGTAGACCTCTGGGAGAAACAAGCAGGGATCCTGGCCCCCACCCCAATAAATGCCTGACAAATGCCCTGCGCTGCCCCTGATGGGCAAAGTTCTCCGCAGTCCACAGCACTCTAACATCTTAGAGTGAGGTTTGAGGTATCTCTCAACCTGCCAACTAACATACTAATGAAGATGAAATGGGTGCCTCTGGTCCTCATATTTCAATGAGCCCCTTCTATAAGCAAAACGGCTTTGGCTCCCATAGCTTTTAGAATGTATCCTGTGGTAATGAGTGGAGTTTCCAGACTGCCTCCTTGCCCTCACCTGCATACTTTGCATATCCTTTAATTGCACATGGGGTAAAATGTATCTATTCAAGTCTAATAGACAAATAGCGATAAAGAGGGAGATCGACTAGCAATGCAAACATTGAATTGGGACTGGTCTGCAAGAGGCCAGAGATAGGAGTGCACAGTTGCTGGCTGGTTATTTTGCCTTGTAAGGCATACTACCCTCTACCAAGACTAACCAACTCCCCTCTAAGCTCTCCCATTACCTTACACTACACACATAAATCCCCGAAAGGCACCCACCACAGGCCTAGCCGTTAGCACATCAACATTAATCGAGCTATGACCAAGCTCTCTGCTTTCATTGTTTCACACTCTCCCACATCAGCCGCTAACCAGACCAAACATGGTGTCTATCAGATCTCTGGCTCTTCCTTATGGATACCACACTCCCATGTCTCTCTGCCAAGCCCGCAGAAAGCACAGTGGCACACTTGAGTCGTGTACTTCTGACCAGCATGCATCATTACCACAGGTTTCACATCTGCCCAAATACACACTTTAGAAATGGATGAATGTCTTTACATTTGTTCAAGACAAAACGGTATGCTTTGCATCAGTGTAAATGGGACATTTGAAGACTAGCAAAAACCTCCTGAAAAAAAATAGATTGAAAGATGGGGCACAGGGATAGAAAAAAAAGAAAACTGGTTTATGGAGGGAGTTTTAGCCCCATTATGCACAAGGAAATGCCAAATCGATAGTTCAAACACTTTACTCATGCAAGGGCCACCTTTAGTCTTTAAATCGAGGGAAAGGCCTGTGACCTTGCCAACAACAATCCTAAATCACACTTAGAGTACTGTGACCACTAACACTGATAGTTTTAGAAAAAATGGGCAAGTCAGGCACGGAAATTGGGGAGTGTTTCAGTGTCTATTTGCACACATTCCTAAAAACAATGGTTAATGCTACCCGCCATACATGCGCATGAGCTGTATCCCCTATTCATAAAATCAAATGAGTAGAACGTTTGCAACATAAAAAACCAGTTGCCATTATCCAAACGACTTATGTGTTTCCCAAATCATGTGGTGGTAGAGACAAAAAAAAAGAAAAACGAAAACCAGAAGAAGTTGCTTAAATAACAGACAGTTATGGAACCCATCAGTGGTTCTTCCCTGCAGCATTCTGCTCTATTTACCATTTCTCTGGTCAAAGTGGTTGTTTTAGAAAGTACACATAGTGGGTTACGGAACCCAAGCCATTATTTACTGCTAGGTAGAATCTGGATCAATAACAAAATCCCTCCCACGACGCCCTCAGCTGACAATTTCCCCCCAAATCATTTACCCGATCAAAGGTGGTGATGAAATCAAAAAACCCCAAATATGAGGCATTAAAAGACCTCACTTGGAAGCATCTGCCCTCACCTGAATGGTGCACAAACAAGCCAACGCATCCCACTCCCACTGCACCGCTGAAATAAGCACCCGACTACGATCAATCAAAATGTACATACTTCACTACGGCCTGCTCAATATACAATCTATGGCAATGCAGAAAACTGAAATACACAACCTCTTAAGTGAAGGTGGCACGGACTCATCATCCTTACAGAAATATGGCTAGCGGACAATTACAAAGTAATTTCTCACAAAGCCATACCAAGCAACTACAAATTGCTACAAAGTAACAGAGAAGGTAGACACAAACTACATTATCATCACATCTTCATCTTCAACAAACATAGGCGACAGCAGATCCCTCCTGGTCAACCTCTAATTTAATGACCAATCCAACCTACTCTTCCTTTGTATCTACAGACCACACCACCTACAACACAAATCTTGCCGCCAAACTCACCAGTGCGATAGCCAGTTTAGCTGTAAAGCACAACAACATCATCGCATTGGGAGATTTCAACATCTGGTTCCAGGGCAAAAACAAAACTGCAACAAACTTCCTCAGCACTCACCTGTAAACTCTCGACCTCAAACAAATGGTGAGGTGGAGCTGTTCAGAGCTGGATACACTCTCGATGCAATCTTCTACAGAGATGGACTTTGCACTACTGCCCCACCAGTAGCAATCATGTAGCGTGATCACCACATGATCCCTTTCACCACCAGAATCCCAATCCGTGCACGGACCACAAATACAATCCAACCAATGACGACCAAAAAAGGCTGAAAAAGGCTAAATCTAGAAAACCTACCAAATCTACTAGAAAACACCAAACTGAACAAAATAATGCCAGACGTTGTTGAGGATACACCTCCCACCTGGATCACTAACACTCTAGGCCAATTGGCACCCTTAAAATCCTTCACACCAACAAAGACAAAAATAGCAGCTAGATGGTTCATGGAGGAATTGAGAGAATTTAAGAAAACTATAGACTGGACAAAACATGAAGAAAAAACTACAGTCAATTGGAGGAAATTAATTAGCAGCAGCAAATGTGGCTATACAAAGTGGCAGTTTTAAAGCCAAAAAAGCACACTATACCGAAATAATCCAATCAGCAACAAACCTCAAAAGTAAATGTACAGAATTATCAAAGAAATCAAAAACCCTACCTCATGCAGCAATGCTACCATATCATTGCAAATGTTATGCAATAAAATTGCGCAACATCTCAGAACAAAAATACACTCAATCCAACAGGCCATAGAGACATCCACCCCGACCATAAACAACACCCTACGAGAAACTAGAGCCATCTAAAATCGGCACAACACAACTAATTCAAACCAATAACAGAGGGAACAATCAACAAGCCACTAAAAGAAAGCAACAAGGCTGAATCTCCCAGCGACCTATGCCCACCGGATGTCTATGTACAAGTACAAACATCTATAAAACACCAGCCCTTTATACCTAATTATTAGTGAGCCTATCCCTGAAGACTGGAATTGCTCTAAAATCATACATATCGGCCTATGTTAAACCACTCTTAAAAAATGAGGCAGGAAAAACAGACGACCACACAGACTTCAGACGGATATCAAACGTACCTTATCCAACAAAAACCTCAGAGAACCAGGTGTACAAAGATTTGCTCAACCACGTGGAATCCAATGCACTGCTGAACAATCCCAGGTTGGCTTTAGACCCATGGAAGGAACCCAATTGGTGCTCCTCTCCATGTGGGATGACCTAAAGATGTGCACCGACAAAAATACCCAATCTGCCCTCAAACTACTGGACATATTAGCAGCTTTTAAACTGATCAAACACACAACCTTAATCAAAAGGCTGGAAGGACTCAGCATTACAAATTCTGCACTACAATGGCTTAAATCATTCCGCACTGACAGAACCGAAAGAACCTACCTACCACTGTTCACCTCAAACACAAAACACATCACTAGTGGTGTGCCCCACTTCTCTTCACTATAAACTCACTTGCTACAACTACGCAGATGACACCCAGCTCATCTTTAAGATGATGACCAACAATGACCCTAACGACGAGCTCAATAAATGCCTCATTGATATAAACATTTGGATGACTGATAACCTAAAACGAAACCCAGCCAAAATGGAAATAATGATGACCCCAAGAAAAAGCATCCAAACACAGACATCACTCGCATGGCCCCAGGGAATGCGAATTCAACCAGAAACTTCAACCATATTAAAAAGCCTAGGAATGCTCATGGACAGTCATCTCGCACTAGAACCACAGGTTAATGCATTAGTAAAACATGTTCCATCATCTTTGCTTAACAAGAGGCACCCGCCCATAACTTAACTTCCCACACAAACCCTTGTCATTATCTACGGGGTATTATCAAGAATATACTACATAAATATCCTATATCTAGGAATGGCTGACTACCTGACCAGAAAATTAAAAACACACCCAAAACACAGAGGCAAGACTCTTCCTAGGAATACCTCACCCCTGTCACTGGTCAAAAGACAAATCAATTTCCAAGCACAGGGTCCAGAATTCCTCTGATCAAAAATCACCCAATCACAACCAAGAAGAACTCTGAGATCAAGTACTGACCTCCTCATAGAAACAAGGCATCATGAGCAATCACAATTCAGAGGAACGGCTTTCTCCATTCTCATAGTCAAACTATGGAATTCGATCACTAATGCAATCAGGTTGACAGAGGAACACCTAATTTTCAGAAAAAGCTAAAAACCTGGTTATTCACTTTGCTGGGATAGAAGCTAAAAAAGCAACTAGATACCAATCACCCCCCTCAGGGGTATCACACCAACTCCATACAATGCCCAAGCCACTTCCACAGAGGCATTTGAAACATAAGTCCCTAAGTCAGTGCATTGAGAGGATCCGGATAACCTAATGGTCCAAACATACCCAAACCTATCCAAGCCACTCCACAATGGCCTTCCAAGCTCACGTGTATAGGTTCTAGTGGTATCCAGCGATAAAGCTGTCTGGGAAATGGCTGCCAGCGGGTGAAATTTCCCCCAAATGTGAACTCCAAAGAAAATCAAGCACTTTCCCCAAATATTCTACGACTGGAGTATATGATAGAAAAATATGTATGTCCTAGAATATGTGAGGGGAGGCTTTTAGGTGTGCAGGAAAAGAAGGCACCTACCTGGCGACTTTTTCCAAGCAATATTATCACATGGAACCACGATAGTCGATCAAGAGTACTCAGACAACCCAATAAGCTACACTTCACACCTCAGTTTACTCCAGAAAACACTTTCATCTGAGACGGTTAGATTCCCAAAACAATAACCACTACAATACAACATCTCCTCTAATCTGTTCTTCACGCCCAGACAAGACCAACATTGCCACGTGATTTCTGAAGCAACATAAACCCACGCAAAGCTGAGTGCCCCAGAAAAAGGAAAAAAGCAATCACATAGCTGCACAGTACCTATAGACTATCCACAACTCGATACCCAAAACCTACACTCACTCAACACACGCTAACCATACACACTCCAGATGGCTAGAGATGGCTAGAGAAAACCACCAGCTAAATGCCGCTAAACCGCACATCTTCCTGAAACCAACTCATAAACCCCCCTACTAGCCTCAAACACCAGACAATTCAGACGCCGATGTCGCCCCTCTGGAAACAATACACCTCCAGTGTAGCACACCCAAAAAGCACACACACACACACATTTGCCAGTTACTCCTGGTTCTACAGCTCAGCTGAGCACAACACCCGTTTTATTCCTCTTTGTACCCTAACCAGAGCACCCCATCTTGCCTTTCAGAGCCACAAGAGCAGCTGAAGACCATGAAAATAGCAGCTGTGCACATTATAAATTAATTTAACATAACATATCAGACATATACCAAGGATCTTGCTAGGGCAAATGAGGTCTTTGGTGCCATCAAGACATGGAAGGCGAGGAACTCACATGCCTTAAATGATAAAAAAAATATTTTTCTTGGAACGGGTGCACAACTGAAAATATGGGAGCCCCAATATAGCTCCTTCTTAATCGAAGGTAAGATCATTCTTGTCTCAGAATATGTAAAAACCCTTGGGGTATTCTTTGACTCCCAAATAACCTTCAAGAAAAATGTCTCTAATCTGAGCTCTTCTTGTGCCTCTATGACACATTTGTTATGGCAAATTCGCCCCTACATTTCTAAAAAGAAATAGGGCCCTGATTGCAGCTGCAACGATAAACACAAAACTAGAATACTGTGACAGCCTCTTAGTTTGCACCTCTCAGGCAAATATTAAAAGGCCTCAAGAGATTCAAAACAGAGGGGTCCGTGCAGTCTCTGGTGTGGACCGACTGGCTGACATTTCTACAGCTCGCAGGAAACTGCATTGGCTTCCTGTCGCCCAGAGAATCCAACTTAAGGCATCCAGTATAGTATACAAATGTTTGACTGGTGATGCCCACTCATATTTCTGTTCCCAAATTAAGAGAGCACCCGTGAGGTGCACCCTGCATGCAAACAAGGATGCCTTCCTGGCTCAACCTCGCATCTCGCTGGATTGGAGGGACCAGTTTTGATTCATGGTCCCCGATTACATGGAATGCCTTGCCACATTTGCTTAGATCTGTCCCGTCAGTTACACAATTCAAGATGTGCTTGAAAACATCTCTTTGACAAAGGAGCTGAGTGAGGCTGTGTGATGCCCACTTGCTGACTATCCCTTGTTTGTTTTTCTGTAGTATGTCCTTATGCATGCCCCGGGGCCTTTGGCCGTGCCGGCACAATATAAACATTTGATAGAATAGAATATGTGTATCCCTAACCTGCACTGCAGAAGTGTTATGTGACGGGGTATTAAGCAAATGCCACAACTGAAAGGGAGAATACGGATTCCTGTGACTCTGCGGGTTACTGAGCAGGTGATATCTTTTGTGAAGCCAGATTTGTGAGGTCATCTGTGACATCAGACACATATCACATGCATGGAGACAGACAGATTACTATAACAGATTTCAAGGTTCTTTTATTCAATTTCAACAGTAAGCAGATCAGGGAGACTTGGGGTAGACGGGCTAGGGCGATCCCTATGGCTCTCTGGCCCGGCCCGGCCCGTGGGCTCCCCTCCACTCTAGTCCAGACGTCCCTAATCCCCACAAGGCCCCTGCGGTTACACTAATGAACATTGTCCTGTCTTCTCCTATTACCTGAAAGTCTTTCATGGGCTCGCCCTTCCCACGCTCTCCCCGGTCAGCTGCTCTGTCGGGCCAATCTCCTCCTTCTCTTTCACCTGGGGTTGGAATTGCTTTTCACATGTTTTAAAGGTTCTGGTAAGCGCCGTCCCAGATTGGTTTTCAGTGTTTGTCCTATCGTTCGTTTTCTCCATGCCACCTTCCTGCAGCAGGTGAGGTTGTCTTTTCCCCCTTGTGGTTGTTCTGGCTAGCAGTGATGGGACAGGATACAAAGACATTGTGTCGGAATCTTTGGTAGTGAGCATTCCTTAGTGGCTAATTCGCTTCTATAGGTCATTTCAGGGGTTTTCTTGCTGCGGCCCTGGGACTTCTGGGAGGTGTAGTACTACAAATGAAACACAAGAGATCTAGCCAGGAAAGAGACCGGCATCGTGGTTGGGACAGTGCTACTAATGCTTTCACAGCAGACACTTTGGCGAGTCAGGGACTGGGGTCCCCTTTTATCTACCTCTGGGGTAGGACCGGCTCTGGCAATGGCCTAGTAGGTGGCCTATGCCAGGTTGACAGGGGTCCCTGTTTCCCTCTGACAGTATCATGACCCTGGGTAGAATGTTGGAACTCTGACAGTAATCTGGATCCAGTACTTGCAGGCAATATTAGCCCATGTAGCCATGGATCCCAACAACTTTCAGGATCCCAACGTCCTCCCTTGGTGCTTCCAGGGCCACTCCCCAACTGTTAACTGATCCTTCGCATGCTGGCCACTCCTTAATCATCCCACGGTCCTGGCGTGACCTGAAACCCCTGTGGGTCTGCCTCTAGGATGCAGAAATAACGTACATGCTTCACACCCTTGGTGGCTGAGGAAGTGGACTCCATTCGTCATTTTGGCCACATGGAAGCAGAACATTGGGGAGCCAAGAAGAAGCGTCCACCCTGGGGATTCACCGTGTTAACACGGCCTGGGAAGTCACAAATTACAGAGAGGTTCTGGATCCAGGTCAAACCCGGACTCAATAGCGAAAGTAGACAAAGAGCAAAGCAAAACCCAGCTTTATTATCATCAAAACAAAGCAGGGACAGCATACATGCATTGAATTGGCGCTCTCACTTGATACATAAATATTTCATATATTCAGAATTTGTGATAACTGACATCATACTGTAATCTTAGTTACCAAAAACCTACAGAGAAGGGGGGTTGGCCAATAGTGGCGATTACATATATATTCAATAGGGGTTACATTTCTTATTGGGTAATGCTTGTCTGATGGCTCCTCCTGCCACCACCTCTAAATAGATAACAGTAAAAAGACAATCTCTGCAATATGTAGTTGGCTAGCACCCAGGGCCATCTTAAGCATTTTTGGGGCCCTGGGCATGGATGTCTTGGGCCCCCCCCCCTCCACCAAACCGAAGAAATTAAGTGATCAAGAATATCTGGTGGCACCCTCCCCCCCAACCTGATCCTAACCTTTAGTTTGATATGCTGCCTTGCAGCATTCAAAATAAGCATGTTCACTCCCTTTAAGTCCCCTTACCCTCTTCATTCTTGCTCTAATCAGAATGATAAACAAGTAGCATTTGAAGGCCACCATTAGCAATCTACGAAGAGGTTACGTCTCTTCTAGTATACAAACAGGATATTTTTTTTATCAATAGCATCCGGGAAGGTATGCAGCCTGTGGAATTAATGCAGGACTGTATGTAAAAGGCACATGTAACCCAGAATAGGCAGATAACTCACATTAGCTGCCTCAGAGAATGCAAAAGAGCTCAAGCATGGATAGAGTAGAGCAATTGTAAGGAAATAGAAAGGTACACATAGCATAGCATGGATAGTGAATGCAGCTTAGAAGCTACCAGGTGTCTCTATTCAGACAGACTGAGATTAGAAGTGGGACATGGTTTTTAAATAGTGTTGCCTTTAGAGATCAAGGGAACAAGTGCCTGTGGTGTGCAGTATATCAATGCTCACTATTATAGTGGAAGCAACCCTATAGCCAGTGAAACCATGAGTGGGGCTTTAACGAAGATCATACCCTAAGAAGGAAATCACTCTGAAGGGCTGACAATTTTGAAAGGTTTAGGGACTGGCAATTCTGCAAGGTTAGGCAATAGAAGATTAAATGAGATGCCCAGGATCACATATTGCTTAAGGGGTGAAGCTGGGATTTGTGTCAATTATGCAATTTCTGCATTTGAACACGTTCTTTTCCAGCTCTTACCATGTACTAGAACAATCGCATTTGATAAAACTGACTTGCAAAGTACACAAATCACATTTCCAAACCTGACAATTTTAAAAAACAAATTATTACAGAAGGGTGTTATGCAAAATGGGAATGATTCTAGCTTCATTCTCTCCATTATCACGGGAAGTATATAAGTACCAGCATACCAGATTTAATCTAGGTATGTCTTTTGTACTTTTAAGCTTTAAATACTTCCAAAACAATAGGCCTCATTACGACCCTGGCGGTAGAGTGATAACGGCGCCAGTAGTGCTGACGGCGCCGTTATCACTCTACCGCCACATTACGAGTTCTGCTCGGGGGCCCCTCTTCACGCCTGGTCAGATCAGGCATGCAGAGCGGCACCCGCTAGCAGAACAGGATGGTAGCAAGGGACCTGTTACGAACGGGTCAGTTGTTACCATCCTCCCCATTCCCATTGAGCCCTATGGGGCTCAAATGGTAAAGGAGACGTACCGGGTCCAGGTCCCGTGAATGGGAATTACTGGGCATGCAAAGGTCGGAATGGCCCGGTTATTTCCATTTTGAGGGGCCCTGATCCGGATTTGGGGATAGTCATGCCGGTAAAAATGGCATGGCTACCTCCAAACTCGTAATGAGGCCCAATGGCTTGTGAAATTGTCATTCATAAACGTGCAGAAAAACATTTGACTTTTATACAAAAAGTAAAACGTTTTTTGTGTCAAACACGGCGACCTTAAAATATGCGTGCCTAAGGCCTACAACATCTGGTCCGCTCTATCCTGTCTACCACCCCTTCAACTCAAATGGCCTACATAAGAAGAAACATCAAGTAATGAGCTAAATGATGACACCAGCATTCAAGACGGCAAACTTCACAGAAGACAGCACAGTACAGTAATGCAAGAGATATTATATGATTTGACCAGGATCACTGTATCGTCTGCTGGCAAAGCCAGGATACAAGCATGAACACTTTGGTTCCACAGTCTTGAATTTTGATACTTATTCACCTCTTGGACTAATAGTTTATGCTCATCTTTGGAGGGGATTGCCTAGGTTTTATAACGCATCTTAACAAAGCAATTTCTAGACCTTCACCATACGAATGGCATCTTAGTTTTTATAGCAACCCCTATCTGGTGCAGGACCATTGCTGATAATAGCACCTCTCATGCTGCAAAACCAAGTACATATGCAGGTAGGTTTACACACTTCAGACATAGGAAAGGTTCAGCCAGCCTTGCTGGAATGTGCTCTACTAATCTTTCATATGAAATCATATCTCTGCAATGAGTGCTTAACACACTGAGCTAACTTCTGAACAATTGTGGCAGTCAATTTATCAATATGGTTTTCAACTTTGGCTATTACACATGATCAACATAATTCCCACAGGAAGGAAATAATGCTACAGAAGTGCCATACGGAACACAAACTATGATTCCACAGTGAACACAGAAAGCATTACATGATTAATTGATCAAGGCAGAATGTACTTGTCAAAACAGACAGGCAATAGGTTTTGCGCCTCCACAGCATGCCACAAAATGTCCTGGCGTGTGCTATTTAAGTCTGATGAACAATGGAATCTTACTTTTGATCAGGCAGCCTTGTGGGGGCCCCCTCCAAGGTGGGGGCCATGGGCAAGTGCCCCTTTTGCCCTCCCATAAAAACGTCTCTGCTGGCACCTTGCTTCATGGGCCACGTAACATTAGAGATTTTCCTTGGTTGGTTTCTTACTAACCAACCTTGGACAACTGACAGGTTGTGAAGACATGAGCCAGACCGGAGTAGGGGCAGCGAGGTCCACAGACTGCCTTTCTTTCAATTTACAAAGATACCACCCCTCATTTCTAGGCCATGAGGATGGTGATCTCTTTGTATTTGGCTGTGTGCCACGTCTCATGTCTGGGAATACATGTAAGGAGTAAGGCATTTGTCCTATCTGTGTTTGTTGCTAATGAATAGACAGTGTTCTGCAATTATGGGTCACGTGTGATGGGAACATGTTTGGACTTATTACATCCTTCATTTATTGAGAATTTTGTGAATATTGATGCAAGTGTTAGGTTTCCTCTTGCCACTGGGGACACTCTTGAGTTATTCTTCATGGAGTCTTTTGGCTAATAGTTGTCCTGCACCTGGCTTACAAAGCCTGGTTGTACTCTTATAAAATTTTAATTAGTCTGGGAGCATCCTTATTGCGTCCTGGGAATTTCTATCTCGTGCTTTCATGGCAACGTTCTGACCCTCCCTGAATTCACTGTAACCTTGGCTGTGGTTGCCAGCTCCTTCATGATCTGTGCACAGATCTGTATTTTTTGTGATTTCAGCATTTTGAGTTCTCGTGAATCCTCAAGGCCATTCCTTTAATTAGAAGCATGTTGTGGCTTCCATTTTGGAAAAGATGGCTGCCCATTACTGTCGCGTTTCTATGTTAGTGAGCTATATTTGCGTGTCGTTCATGTTGCATTCAGTGTATACATTGCTTATGTTAATATTCTTCATGTTTTATGGGTGCTATGTTAATTTTCTTCATGTATAAGTGCATATGTTATCTAGTGTCCCCGTTCTTCACGTTGAGTGCACATTTGCTTCGTGTCTAATGCATGCACATGTATTCTCACAAAGTTAGTTTGGTTACTAGTGCCCTCTTCAGCTTAGATCGTGTCCATCTCCTACAGTACCTGCCTGGGATAAGGGAGGTACGGTTGTCTTAGTGAGTAACATTTCTCACCTGTGCAGTATTTCGCTGTGGGAGGGGCAGAAGCTATGCAGGATATACTGATCCCCAGGTGCTAATGGCATTGTTGCCGGCAGCTGCTGGGCAATACAGGCTCTTATGAGCTGGGTGTCCTCCGTATACACCTTTACTTCGCTAAGGCCCATAAGTCATGCACCTGGGCTCATAAGAGCCAGTACTGCAGTCAACATCGCTTACAAAACACTCTTTTGCCCCATCTGATGCCAATATCTCTTTGACCACTGTGAGGTACCAGAAGTAAGCCACGGACACAAAGGTGATATGTTTTTGGGTATAAAACTGTGAAAAAAGCTTCTCTATCCCTAAATCTAAGAGGGTTTTCCCTTCCTCAAAAGAATTCATGAGTACAGTCAGGATGTCCAAAAGTAAGTCTCCCTCAGTCACGTCCCCAAAACCTCTTTCTGTTCACACTCTGTAAACTATCAAAATGGTGTAGGGATGATCTCACTCTAAATATTATATTCCCCTTCTTTCTCATGTAGGGCTCCAGCATGTTATTTCTAATTATCTTTGAGATCCCAGAATCACAACACTTGAAGGGTCTTGCTTGGTATAGTATCCTGCCAAGGCACAGTTAGTTCATATATTCTCCTTCCTTCTTGTATAGGGCTCCAGTCCCTGTTACTTCTGATTATCTTTGGAGTCTCAGACCCTTTTATCTTTAGTCTCTCTTTTGGGTGCGGGTCCCAGACTTGCAATGCAACTTCGGGCTCACTTGGTTTACTCTCCTGCCAAATGGAGCATTCCTTATTTTTAAAGTTACTTTCAGATTGAGTCCTTGACTCCCTTATATGCTCCACTTCCCTTGGGTGCGGGTCTAAGACTCGCAGTTGCTGTTTCCAATAGCCTTGTTCACTCTCCTTCCAAGCTAACGTTCCTTTAATCTTGCGCTTACTTGTTATGCATTCATTTGTTGCATGTCCATTATTGATTGGGGTGACTAATCCCCTGGTTTTCCATAATTTCTCTCAGTGTATTAAACGTTCTTGGACCCTTATTTGGCAACGTCTGTGCTTTCTTTGGCTTCTCCGGACCTCCTCTTCCTTCCCACCAGCCTGCGTACCTTCGTTCCTCGCGATTGTCCTCGCTTCAGTTTCTCATTTGCTGCATTCCGCATCCTTCTTCTGGTCGGCCCTTGCCTTGGTATTGCTGTGGACACGATAAGATGCTCTTGTGTCCTTTTGTTAAGTGAGCTGAGTAGGTGCCTTCCGGGCTACGTCCGTCGCACACCTTCCCCAGCAGACTGTCTTTTCTCTGCATGTCTGTGCTCTGAATAAATTAATTGGATTGATTTCAGAGTAAAACATGTCAGTCACATCAGAGCAGATGGGAGGGGAATTTAATTCCTGAAAAGGGGTTAAATGACTGTTAGGCGATTATACTGCGTCTTCTGAAGAGGATCGTTCCCAGTGCCATGAGGGGGTTTCCTTCCCAGGTAATCCTCCTGCTGCGCACTATCCCCAGGGGGATTATTGTACTGTGAATGCACCGCCCTGGCCCCCCGGGAAAGGTCTCCCCCCCTAACGGAGAGGGGACGATATCCTCAGGTTTGTCACACTACTCTATCCAAGAGGATACTGTGGTAGAGATTATGAAAACCAGCCATGCATCAACAGAGTTGATCCTTAGGTCAGGACTGTTACAGCGGTTTCTACAATGTGAACGTGTTAACATTGTGTTTATTTTAATATATTGTGCATTTTAAGATATTTTTAGAAATATTTTTTTAAAGACCAAGAAGCTGAATTATGTTCTATTAATATGGGTGTTTAAAAGTGTAAACTTGAGGAAGTCTGAATCACTGTTTTTTTGTTACTATTAACTTGATAGAAGTGGTGGGTGCTGGGCAGCACAGTTGTACTGGTCTAGAAACTATGATTCCCATTGGAAATAGCGCTCGCGCACCAAGCGTGACATTACTGTAGGGCAACACAGGCCATAACTGGCTTGTGTCAGCGCGGTGGAAGGCCGCTGCAATCTCTAGGTTGGCACTGTTGTTACTGCTGTTTCTACTGCGTGAATATGTTAACATTGTGTTTAATTTTAATATATTGTGCATTAAGATATTTTTAGAAATATTTTTTAAAAGACCAGGAAGATGAATTATGTAATATAAATACATGCTGTTAGAAACCTGACGGTATTCTCCTACCTTCTCCCTCGGGATCTTCCATTCAGGTGGCCTGGGATGGGCCATCACATTTGGATCCTGACCCTAGGGGTGGACAGGCGAGGGAGGATCACCTGAGTGGAGGGTCACGAGGGATTGGGAGCAGGATACAGAAGGGTGAGAAATGGTACTCCCCCAGTTCCATTAATACCTCAACCTACTCTCCCACAACCTTCATAGGGTATTTTCAATCTCACCCCCATCTCCACCTCCCCATTTCCAACAAATACTGAGAAGAAGGAGGCGGCAACTAAGAGCAGTAAAGATTACCCATAGAAAAAACATGGAGAAAGTAAGGGAAACCTACCATAGAAAGAACTCAAGTTGTCCCACTAATAGGCAGGGCCAGGCACTGGACTGTTTTTGCTACTATAAAAAGGTGTGGTCTTTCACAAGGAAGTGAGCGAGCTGGGGATGCTGTCAAGACCCAAAAAAACAGGGAGCGGAGAACAGCAGGAGAAGCAGCCTGGGGGAGAATAGTGTGTCAAGGCGCTGGCCCTGTGTTTGAGAGGGGCTGCAGCGTGGCTAGGGAGCTGCCCCTCCCAGGAGCCGGAGGAAGGCAGCCTGGATCCTGCTCATCGGGTTTGGAAAATTGCTTGCTCTCTTGCCAACGTGTGCCGGTCCCAAAGGTATCTGAGGGTCAGGTGGTGAGACCCTAACTTCCGCTGGATACATGGGGTTGAACTGCTTGTCAACGCAACGCTTCCCGGTTAGAGAGTGAGAAACTCTGGAGCGTGCTTTTGACTGAAGCGGAGCGGGAGAAAGACACAATTTTAAAGCGGGGCAGAGCGGAAAGGTTTGAAAGGAAGCCTGAAACACTGTTTTTTTTGTTACTATTGACTCAATAGAAGTGGTGGGTGCCGGGCAGCATGAGTTGTGCTGGTCTAGAAACTATAACTCCCATCGAGAGTAGGGCTCGCACACCGAGCGCGACGTTACTGCAGGGCGACACAGGCATTAACTGGCTAAATGCATTACTATCAAACAATGAGTTTATAGAGTATATTTCCATTGGCATATTACTCCAAGCAAACTGCATAAGATTTATCACAAGATCTATGAATTTTGTTGGACAGGATGTAGTTACATTGGAACTATGGGACACCATTGGTAGGGATGTCAGATTATTAAAATTTACTGGAAAGAAATTCTAGCACAAATCAAGACAGGGCATTCCGCTTGCTTGGGATCCATTAATTATTAAACTGGGAGAGTCAGACATAGGTGGACTGTACCAGTCTGACAATGGGCCTCATTACGACCCTGGCGCTAAGTGAAAAACGATGGCGGTAAATGGTTACCGCCATCGTTTTCCGCCAGGTCCGATCATGACCCGTGACCGTTAACTACGATGCCATTAGCGGCATCGTACTTAACGCTACCGCTAACTGCGCTAAGGGTGCGCGCACGCGACCGGCCACACCGTACTTAGCGCCATGGCGGAAAGATACGCAAATGCCGACCCAAGCGGACATGCACCTAACGCCATCACCCAGCCCGTTAAGTACCTTACCGCCATGGTGCTAATTACGCCATCGCGAACCAACCGTAAAGGGCCATGTAAAGTGAATGCAGCTGCCACAGGTGCACAGAAACAGCACAGGTGAAGGCAATACAGACTCAGGAAGTACAAAAAGAGCCCACCCCACCCCTTCCCACACCCAGTCACACTCCACAATGATACCAATACGACTAGCAATGTTGGGGCTGGAGGACCTGATAGCAATGCATGTGCTACAACAGCAACAACAACAACAGGCAGCACAGAGGAGGAGAAGGAGGGCAAGGCAGGCCCAGCAAGCCCCACCAGCACAGCCAGTGCCACCACGCAGGCAGCCCCCAATCCCACGCATCAGAGCCAATCCATTCAACCTCACTGCTGAGCAGATCCACACCCTGTACCGTTTGGACCGGGACACCATCACCGCCATCGTAGACATGATACACAACGACATCGTCAGCATGATAGAAACTCCAACCGCCATCCCCCCCCCTACTGAAGGTAGTGTCTGTACTCCACTTCCTGGCCACAGGCACCTACCAGCACACAGTGGGGCACTTGCATGGCATTTCACAACCATTATTCTCACGAACACTCATCCAAGTGCTCGATGCCCTCCTCAAGCACACAGACGACCACATCTCATTACCACGGACTGCCCAGGACATTGCAAACACCAAAGTGGGTTTCCATGCACTAGCCGGCATACCCGGTTGCATTGGTGCCATCGACTGCACCCATGTGGAATTGGTGGTTCCACGTGCCATGGCGGTACCGTACCGCAACCGGAAACAGTTCCACTCAATCAACGTGCAAATGGTCTGTGACTCCAACAAGATCATCACACATTGTTGTGCCCGATTCCCCGGATCAACCCATGATTCTATGGTCCTGAGGGACTCCACAATACCACGCTACATGGAGCGACATGCAGGCCCAAGATCCTGGCTACTCGGTGAGTCCAATGTCATGGAAGTGGGCAGGTGAATGACGTACCGATGCATACTCCACCTGGCTGAAAGGGGGGGGGGGATGATGCATACTCCACCTGGCTGATAGGGGGGGGAATGATGCATACTCCACCTGGCTGTGAGTAACACAGAGAACGGAGACAGAGGATGGGCACTCACAATGCACTCAACCCCTCTGCATACATTGGGTGATGGCATGCAAAACAGGCCATGGGAGCCATGAGCATATACTGGTTGCATTGTGTGAATCAATTAGTGCATGTAGAAGTGAGCCGAAGTAACAGTTGGATGCAAGCCATGGTGGCACATCATGTTCTTGATCAGACGACATGACTGACACATACATTCTCGCCTACATACAGGTGATGCAGGCTATCCCCTGAAGAGGTGGCTCCTTACACCAGTCCGGAACCCGCAGAACCAGCACGAGGAGGACTTCAACCGTGCACATACACGTACTCGTGTGGTCATAGAGCAGACATTCGGCCTATTGAAGGCACGGTTCCGAAGCCTCAGCAGGTCTGGTGGGGCACTCCTGTACCACCATGAGAAGGTGGCAAAGATCGTCATGGCATGTGTCATGCTACACAATATGTGCGTCAGACGGAATGTGCCCCTGCCCCCTGACGCAGAACTGCAACCACCTGACGATGAGGATGAGGAGGGTGCAGATGGGGCAGCACCCCTTGGAGGAGGCGACGCACAGGAGGGGCGTGCAATGAGCCAAAGTATCATCGACCACTGCTTCTAGCACACACGGCTGGTGTGAATCACATGGAGACTGCACTTGGGGCACTGTGTGTCTCTGGGACATGCACACTGTGGACTGTACACCAATAAAGCACACATACGCAATGAAAATGTCCACACATTTCATTTTGGGAAAGAAAAAAAGTGTATTTAAACTATGAAACGTCGTGACACACCCCCTCCCCCCTCCACCATGCACACCCCAACACACCCCCTACCCCCTCCCCCTGCACACCCCAACACACCCCCTCCCCCGTCCCCACCCCAACACACCCCCTCCCCCCTCCCCCCTGCACACCCCAACACACCCCATGTAGGTGTCAACAGATGCCTGTAACAGTGGCCACAGGCTGTTACAAGCCCCCTCTCCCGGCCCCCGGGGCACCCCTGGCTGTGGAGCGCAGGTTACGTCCGGAACGTCGGACGGGGCTGCTCTGTGCAGAACTGGCAGTGGAGGATGTCCCTGCCTGCCCCCGTGCATGCACGTCCTGTAGGGTGTGGGTGAGCTCAGTGAGCGCACGACGCAAGCCGGCAAGTTCAGCACAGATGTTCCTGGACATGGCCTGCATGGCATCCCTCAGGGTGGCAGTGCTCTGCGCTACTTCGGCCCTTAGGGTTTCTGTGGCCTGTTCAATGGTTGCCCTAGCCCCCACACATTCCGCGGGATGCTCAGCCAGCATCGTGGACAGTTGTTGCTGCCGTTCTGTGATGTCCTCGAGGGACTGCTGCCCCTGCTGGCCCATGGCCAGTGCTGGTGGTGTGATGGAGGGGCTGCTCCCCTCCTGTGGACTGAAGACTGGGCATGGGGTAGAAGGCCACTCCTCTACCTCTGTGTGCCCCTGTGTGTGATCCTCATGGGGGCTGGCGTCTGACAAACAGGGGGAATGTAGTAGGTCAGTGGGGCTTCTGACTTTGTGCTCCTCAATGTCTGAGTCTGAACATGCAGCTATTGCAGCTGTCTCACCCATGTTGCTGCTGGCCGCTGACCAGGTGCCTTCTGTGGCAGGCAATGTTGGTAGAGGTGGAGCAGCTGCTGCTGGCCTGCTGACTACAGGGGTGCTTGCCGGTTGGACGTCCGGTATGCTTGCAGTGGGTCCTGCTTGTTGTGGGGTCTGCCTCACTGCAGCTGAGGTTGAGGGTGCGGGGACGGTATTATTGGCCTTCTTGGCTCTCTTCGTCGCAGAGGCGTCCTGGTCCTCGGGGTGTGAATCTGTGCCTGTGGTGGAGCAAAGGAGGGAGGGCGTTATTGATGGGTCTGCGGACTTTGGAATGACAATGATAGACATTATTCTGGTCAGTAGATGAGGCAGATTTCAGGCAGGGCCATGCAGGTTGTCTCCTTTTAGTGTGGAATGTGGATGCAGGTATGCGGGTGCCAGCAGTGTATACAGGGTGGTGCTCGCATGTGGCTATGGGCAGTGTGGAAATGTGTTGCATTTACACTCTAGGGCAACCTTGTGCTACACATGAATGGACTGCAGTGACTATGGCATGTCTTGTTTGAGGCACCTACCTTCATCGCCTGATGTCGGAGCTCCCCTTTCCATCCCTCCGACGCCTTCAATGGCTTCCATGCCAATCGTGGTTGCACAAATCTCCTCCCACGGTTGGAGTTTTAGTGGGGATTCCGACCCTCCGCCGGTACCCAGGGCAAGGTTGCGGTTCGCAGAGATGACGGCTCTGACCCGTATGCGAAGGTCGTCCCAGCGCTTCCTGCACTGCTGTGGGGTGCGGGGTACGGTCCCCACCGCGTTGACACGCACGGTCACCAGGGCCCAGATGGCCTTCTTTTTCCCTATCGCTGTCCTGGTCATTTCCGGGGAGAAAACGACAGCTGCGTTGTCTTGCAGGGTCTCCGCAAGCATGCAGAGTTCCTCCCGGCTGAATCTTTCCTGGCGCTGGCGGTCACATGCCTTCTTAACAGCTTTAGGCATTTTTGGGTAGTTGGATGGGTGGGTGATTGGTTGGGACAGGTGTCAGGGTTGGATCTGGTGTTGTTCGGTAGGATGGCAATGGATTGTGTTTTTAAAGGTGGCCGACGTGCTGTTTCCCATTCCGGCACGATGACGCTATTTCCGGTTCTGCTTTTTACGGCCACCGCTAATTACGGTGGCCGCTAATTACGGTGCCGCTACTTACGGTGGCGGAAGTGCACCTTGCTCGCTTTACGATGCCGGTAGGGGCCTTTTCCGCCATGGCGTTAATTGCATTACCGCCATGGCGTAATGCTCGTGCGCGATGGGTCATAATGTGGCGCTCTTTACGCCATCGGCCCACGGCGTAAACGCTCATTACGCCATGGCGGTAATGACGGAAGATTACCGCCTGGGTCGTAATGAGGCCCAATATAGCATCTCTAATTAACCACTTACTCTCAGCTTCCCGAATAAACCTGGCTGAATGATGGAAAAATCTCAAGGGTCCCGGTATTGCCCCTTTGTGGATGAGAATCTAGGAAATGTTCTCTTCAGAATTTCTTTTGGGCATTACTGGAGAACTGCACCCTTGAAACATGGGTTCCATTTATTCAGTATGATACAGGAGGTGAACATTTATTTGATAGGACTCATTTGATGAAATATCTCCTAGGTCGTAGTCACGGAACATTGCGAGTTATGCCATTATTGGATCATTGAGGCCTGGGGAATATCCTAAACTCAGTTTGACAATTAAGATTCTGTTTCACACACTAGAAACTTAACCCCCTGTAATGTAAATGCGTGACAAAATTATGATTTTGAAGTTTCTTCGTTGGCACTTTCACCACTCTATAAAGGACATGTTTATGTTTAAGTTTGTTGGAAAGTTTATAAATTATGAGCTAAAAAAATAAGCTTTTAAAAAAAGTGAAGATTCTAGAACTAAGGGTGGAGAGAGTGACCACTTGAAGGCCAAGCTCCTGCTCATCCCTGTCAACCTTTAGGTAACTACGAAAGGCTGGAGAAAGCGGCTGGCTGACCCTTTGGACGCGGTAGAGGTTTCCTTAGCTAAGAGAACTACTCCCAGCTTCTGTTAGCAAAAAATGGGATTCCTGATAAAAATAATTATGCAAGGTGGGTCAACATCCATTTCATTGGTTCCACAGAGGGTATAGAAAAAGACAGCCATAAAGTTCCTTCAGAAAGTATTAGGAAGCATATTGGAACTACCCCCGGGAAGACCCTTAAAATTGTAAATCAACGGGGGTCTCTAACCCTTAATCCTCAACCTTAGCAACCTCCCAGCTCGCCCATTGTCAGTTTCCTGTGCTACCCTGAACATAAAAAGAACCAGTGACCTTCCGACTGTCGTGTATGATGACAAAAATATGTTTTTCAGTGACTATGCCAGGGGGATCAAGGACTGTGCGAGAGAGAACAAGATGATAATGTACTGGGTCTACCACATAGTCTTGAAATTAGTGAAAGGAACAGTTTCCCAAAAGCAAGCTACCTATTGGTGTCACACACTTAGATTCCAGGTCTAGACAAGGATTTGGCTTATATCGAACACGATCTTGTGTTAAAACAAATATCACAAGATGTAACACAAAGGCTAGTAATTTGCAAAAGAAAATTTAAGTTTTATTAATTTTCATAAAATATTGAGACCAATAGGTCCAATTATTAAAAAAACACAAAAGACAATAGAGATAAATCACAATCCTTTTGAACAACATGAAACATTCATGTAGAGATGATTATATGAGTCAAACTTGCTTACAAAGTGCACCCAAGCACTATATGCTAGACTACCTTCTGGTCTCAACTGATATGGACCATGGTCTCCAAGGGCATTAAACCCACATTGCTTTGAGCTCATACCAATGGTACACAAGGCACTATACAAATGTACTATATCAGTGTATGTGGTCTAGATCGTTAGCTGATGTAAGGAATAGAGATTGAAAAGATAGGACCATAATGGTTATGCAGGAGAGCTACTTGGGAACTGGTCCTGGGTTTGTTTCTAAATAAAACTGTAGGGCTATAAATGTATGTGTTGTTTAGATATTGATGATTAATGCACATGCTATATGGTATAACACTGCTGCACTTACTAACCCCTTGAGCACAAAATGGGCTGTGATTTTTTAGTACAAGTTTTTGCCCATGTTTATGCTGAATCATTACACAAAAGAAACATTATTTGTAAAAGTTAGCTCATTGTGTTAAGTGTCTTGAAGGTCCAGGAGTGATCATTTTTAATGTGTGTATTAAATACATGACGTATATTTATGAACACAGTCATGACCCCATGAGTTAACAGCATGGTTCTGTGTATGGAGGAATGAGTCGAGATGCCCCTCATGGGTGCTCGAGTATAGTACTGATACACAGCCGGTGTCTTGAGGGCATTGCCAGTTTGGTGCTCCGGTTCCCCTCTGTGTGCAAGAGTGAATGGAGCCTGCAACCCTTCTGAGCACATAATGCATACTGGCCTTTCTGCGTATAAACCACCCTACCAGTAAAGTGACAAACTACGAGTCATATATACACATTTGGAGAGAGTTTTCCTTTGGGAGTCGGTGCTGGCTGCCCTGTTTAGCAGGCGAGAGCTCTTCCCTGCATGTATTTCTTTACTGCGCACGCGCGGTGGGGCCCGAGGGAGCACCTGCAGCGCCAGAGGCTCGGGGACAGTGTTTGGAGCCTGCCAGTGATCTGCCCCGGCCTACTTAATGCCCTGGAACGATCATAGATTGATGCAATGGTTGCTAGCTTCCACATCCCGGGACAGTGTGGGTTTAGGAAGAGTGTTCTGGATGACGAGTGCGAATCCATCCGCGTGCAGGTTTCTTTTTGCAGCATGACATTTGGGTTTGCGGGCACGGTATGGGTGGTGCATTATTGCTCCACTTTGAAGGCGATGGCACGAGTCTCAGACCAGAGTCTGAAGCTACCCCGGTCTTTCAGTTTGGTGGGCGGGTGGTTGGGAATACCCTATGGGAAGAACCAGTGCTACCCCGATTTGTGATGATGATGATGATGATGATGGGGTCATCATGTCTGACCGAGGACTCGGCGGATGAGAAGAGCGGGATGAGAACGGAGGGAAGTGTAATTAAAGATGAAGTTTGGGATGAAGGAGGTCCTATGTGGCTGGAGTGAGCAGATTAACTATCAGTTAAGCGCGTAGCTCATGTCAATGCCATTCAAGATTTGAGAACATTTAAGAGGGAGATTTTGAACCAGTTAGACACACGTTTGTTTTGTTTGGCTGACATGAAGGCATACCGAGCGGGGTGGAGGGGGTAGGGGGCAGGGTTGAAAAGCTGCTCCCCCCCTCTACAGCCTCTTGAGAGCCTGACTGGGATTTTTGTCAGTGCGACACCTCTCCCGTTCAGCACCTCAATGAGGGTGCCCGACGGGAAAGGTGTCCCACTGGGAGGACAATGTGTGCTGAGCAATTACCCTTTCCAAACGGGAGAGGTGTCCCACTGGGAGGACAATGTGTGCTGAGCAATTACCCTTTCCAAACGGGAAAGGTGTTCCACTGACTGGGAGCACAATGTCCCAAGGAGCTCGGGTCACACGTTGCTCTGTGTCAACATAGTATTTCAATGTGAGGTATTGGGCAATGATGTGAGGGAGGGGGGGGACTATTAGCAGGGGCTTTTGTCCCTCTAGAAATATGCATGGTGTTACAGGGTACTGCCTCTTTCAGAAAGAGGCAGGGGTCATGTGGGACATGACGTGGGAAAGGGGGAGGAGAGGATGAAAGGGAAAGGGAAATCAGTACGTTGTTAGAAGTGAATAAAGAGCGGCAACTAATCACCCGGTGTCGAGTCCTTCATTATTCCAGAGCCGCTCCTGATCAACACATGGGAGGGTGTGATCAGCAGTGAGAAGGACCGCGTGCATAATGCAGCAGCCTTTATGAAATAATGCTATGGCTTTACCAAAGGGGATTTGATAGGCTCACATTAACCCTCCTGATGCTATTGTGACTTTCTATGCAGGATTGGGAAACTAAAACTGAAGCCATACTCATATTGCTCAACATATTTCTATGATGATGTATATAATGCAAAGCTAATTATGAAAGGATACTTAATTATGTAATGTGCTTTGCTTCCAAGGCATTGCTACAAATAAAGTAGTATTTAAGCACATGAAATGCAAAGGGAAAGCTTAATATCTATATCAACTAAACCTGTGAAGATGTGCTCAGTTGCTTAAATTGTCCACATCCCAGTTTCACCATTTAACCAAAGTGTGTGATCCTGGGCAAATTATTTAATCACACTGCGACAAATCAACTTCCGGGGCACCAGTGGTCCAGGGATGAATATTGCTTTCTAAACCATCAATCAACCCCACACCTCTACTACACCAGAAGAGGTCTGAACAGATTGGAATACAAGTGAATCCTTGTCTAATTTTGGTAACGTGGATGGAGTGGCAGGCTTATCTATGTATGGTTGTGGATCGTTGGTTAGTTACAACACTGTGAAAATACAATTACCCAATGATAAAGGGATTGTCCAGTCAAGGTTGCATACAAATATCTACTTTATCATTACTACAACAGACAGTTCTAGTACACTACAAAATACAACCCACACTGTAAAGGAACACAGAGGACAGACAGTTTCATGAAGGAAAGGTATGCACTCTGGATACGGACAAGAGGGTAGTTGGTAAAGTAATCACTCTTACTGTTCAAGGTTATTCGGTCCAAGCAGCAAGGGGGCAAAGGGTCAGAACTGTCTCTAGGGGCCTTCAGAGAAGGACGAGGGGGCAGAACCACAATGTACCTGGTGCTGAAGTTCTTGGTGCTCAACAGCATCAAGGCAGTTCCAGGGCGTTTCGCACCCCTTGAGACAGAGTTAGTGGCAGGAAACAACTGCAGGTATCAGGCAGCAGGCAGTTCGGCAAGCGTGGCTGGACGGACATCTGCGGCTGGCCGGTGCTGCGTCTCAGGGCCAAGAATCATTGTCTCTGTGCTGGTTGGTGGATCTGGAATGCTGGTCGAGGCGGCTCGGACGGCTCTGGTGACTGCGGTGTGGTGCCGCTGGATGCGGTTCGAGGTCTTGAAAATGTCCTTAAGATATGGATGCTGGATGATGCTTGTGTGGCACTCTTCCTAGCTGCTTTGCAGGGCTCGTATTGTCCTTTCAAGGCAGATGGTCCAAAGCTCAGCAGAGTGATTGCAGGCTGTCCTTAGTCCAGATGCTCTCCGGTCTTCCCACCTAGGAAGCTTGCTGGCAGAACCTAGCAGGGCATGCTGTATGCTGACTGGGTACTGGTTCTAGAGCTGCTGGACGGGTCCTTTGAGTCCGGTATCTCCCTCTGTTCCCTGGGAGATGTTTAGGGAAGGGATCTTGCTTCCCTCTTGGCCACTTCCCACACATGGCCTTCCTTCACTGGTGGAAGATGTAAGGTAGACTACCATCAGCCCAGGTCCAAATGAGTCCTTCTTACTCCTTGTCGTCGGATGATCTTCCAAGTGAGGGGTTCAGGCCTCTCTTTAAGCCAAATGGGCCCCAGGCATTGGTGCAGGCGAATCCCACCTTAATGAACCAATCCCCGGTCCCCAGCAACAATCTTCTGTTATGCATGAGGTCAGGACCGGAGTGCTCTGCAACAGGATGAACAAGGGGTGACAAAATATACCCAAGTCCCACCCATTTCCCTGTCTGCTGTAGATCAAATTGTCTCTCTGGTTAACTGAGCTCTCTGTGACTCTTGATTAAAGCACAGGTCTCCCTTGAAGTTGGTGATGGGAGCAGACTTGCTGTCTCCCCCAAATCACATGCTTCGTCCCTCTGAAAGGGGTCTGCTCTGCGGGGACACCAGTAACTGCTGGACACAGACATGCCATTCACTGCCTTTCATACAGAGAGGTGGGAACTAGCTTCAAGCTAACACATTACATACCAAAGGGTAATTTCCTCATTAGTATGCACTGCCACGAGCCGGATTAGACAAAGGGAAAGTAGATCCATGGGGCCTTTGATATTTTAATTAGGCTGCCCATGGCTGCAGGAAGGTGTGCCTGCCCCCTTCTTGAGATACTTTGATGTACTCGTGGCTGTCACATTCCAGCTGAATATGACGGGGGAAGACGGCGCCTGTAAGCTGTCTTCCCGGAGTACACATGACTACGTGTTTTGTGCGGGAAGCAGAAGAAATGTGTGCAGAATGGCCTCACACATTTCTCGGAGGTTGGTCTCCCATCATTCATTTTCATTTAACAAAAAAATATAAAAATCGAAAAACCCAGGCGAGCGCACTCTCCGCCTGCGGATGGTCAAATTCCTCACACACACAAAGTCTTATCTGAAGCTCTGTAAGTGATTCACTTCAGAGTTTATGTTAATATACCATGCTGTTATTTAAAAAAAGCCCGACCATAGAGTTGCTCCACATATAACAATAGTGCAATTTAGGTATTTTGCACCACAAAGTTATTTGCCACTTGGCTTACTTATGGTAACTTATTCTAAAGTCACTTCCATGGTTCCTCCAAGTATCAAAGACTGATGCGATATACTTTTGTTTGAAGTCACTTTTGTTGGTGCAAATTAGGAGGTTTGTATGTATTTTTCCCCAGAGCGTCTGGACAGAGCTCCAATAGATGAGTTCCCTGCCCCTGTAATGATTTGGGGCCTGGGTTGGCGGGTTGTGGTCACGGATGACACCATATGGAATTGCGTGCACTGTATTTGGGGGGGAAAGTAGCAGGGCGCTCCCACTCCCCCCGCCCCCCACACTCTTGCAATGCTGGATACTCCCCTGGGCATGATGTCATATTCGTCATCTGTTGTAGTTGTGCTGCTTTTCCAAATATCTGAGCTGTTTATGATCTCGCAGAGCAGGCGAGTGCTGGACTACAAGAGCCAGGCATGGTTGTTGAAAGGGTGATTGTTTTTTGGACTTGAAAAAAGTATTAGCTGCTGGGTGTGTTGGTCCGATTCCAATGTAAGAATGCTGAGTGCGTGAGGGCAACTGGCACAACATGAGCGGCAGTGCAGGGTATATTTATGTCAAAGGGCCTTCCCTGCCAAATATGGGGCTTCATTCAGAGTTTGCGGTCATTTGGTTGTATCACCGTCGAATTACCACCAACATCGGTTACCATTACCACCATTTGTCTCATGGGTTTACCACAGGATTAGAAGTGGTGGTAGGGTGGTGTCAGTCCCTATTTTTGGAGTCCATATGACTTAATGGAGTGTTTGGAGGAAATACCATAAGCAGTAATTCTGCCAATTGTTTTGCTTTGAAGTGGAGGATTTAATCTCACATTTTTGACAATGTGTTAAAAACGTTATTATCACCACTCTCTTGCTGCTCTGCTAAATTTCAGAATGAGGCGCATGGATTTCAACTTGATGTAGTGTTCAACCCGTCTTTCTTCGCCGTGTGTTTTTTTTTTAAACTTGTGGGACGGGTGACATCTAGTGGTTGACTTGTATAACAAGAAAATAACATTTTGTGTTATTTTCATTTGAAGAGTTTCGTGCGATAATCGTTGGACGAGTATATGTACCTTTGGGAAAGAACTTCTTAGGGTGTTCATTTCATGACATTAATTTCATAGATAAGAAAAGCACGAGTCAGGCCAATTGGTGCGATAAAACCTATAAATATAGAATCTTTACATCCTTTGTAAACGTGTGGAATCAGGCAACAAGCGTCACACTTGGGGACTCATTTTCTAGTCCCATCCTCCCTCTGAACCGTAACAAAAAGGTGCTATATATAGTAAGCTGTAAAAGTGTTAAGCAAATTGTAAAAATGTTTACGCTTCAAGAAGTAGCTTTAATTTTTGCCATGTGGGGGATACTAAATGGAAACTGCAAATGGCATGTGGGATGTTGTTCGCTGCCAGCTGACACGTTGCATTCGTAAAGCCTGCCACTTTGTAAAGCGCTGGCTTTGCATATTCAACATCCTTTCGCACATCCGGTCTCTGCTAATCTGTCCTGGCTTGTATGCTTCAAACAAGGATGGATGGTTGATCAAAATGAAGAGACATTAAAAACGTGGGAACATACTTTAAAAGGTGAAAGTTCTATATTTAATAAATACGATGCTTAGATTTCGAAGATGGTAGAGCAACTACTTGGCGGAATATTTGACAAACTAGAAGGTATTCGACCAAATACAACAACCAAGAAGTGAACCGGAAGTGTACTGCGCTTTGGACCCTGCTTCCTTTGGGAGCTATTGGACTTTTACCTTATTTATCCTACAACAATATTTGTGAGGTATTTTGTGATAAGCCCCGCCCCCTGGCTGCAAGATGCTACTTAATCCAGCACGCACGCGCGCAGCTGAGACTACCATTGGAAGTGTACCACTTAGCCGCTTTGGACCCTGCTCCCTTTGGAAGCTATTGGACTATTGCCTTATTGGTATGCTGATTCTTGCCACATGCACTCATTTACATTGAAACTTTGACCTTAAACTAACAGTATACTTTTATTCATTGTTTTTAGATCCTACAACAATATTTGTGAGGTAGTTTGTGATAAACTCACCCCCTGGCTGCAGGATGCTACTTAATCCAGCATGCCCGCGCAACCCTGCTCTCGCAACCAAGAAGTGCACTGGAAGACTACCGCTTAGCCGCGAGGCAAGCGGCAGCTCAGGGACTTCACAACACCAAACTATGGTTAGTTTCGTGTTCTATCCTTTCCATCTTGTAAACACGTAATATTTTACATTAAAATCAAACATGGGGCCAAGCCTCGAGCTCCCAAGAGTTCTACCCACTCACTTCATACTCAATCTAGAAAACACCCCCTGGTGGCGTGTCAATAAAAAACGGCTGCAATGGCGGCAGTATCGCTGAGCGAAACCAAAAAACCCTGTAGCCAACATCCGAGAGTTTTGTCTCCCACGGGCATCCAGCGAAATAACTACGATCGAAAACAGCCATACCACGAGCCCGCCAGATGCCACGCCTTGTCCAGCCACACAACAAGCCAGGATTGACAATGAGAGTGTTGCAATCCCTGACTCGCTAGTTGCTGCGGGTTACTGCAACACGCCCTCCCCGTCCCCTCGCCTCATCACTGCCTCAACAGTACATTCACAATTCAGCTCTGAAAAGTCGAATGCGCAGAATAGCAACAACCATTCTGAAAAGTTTGATCAACCACACATATCGAATAAACCGCCCACGTTTAGCAGTCTAACACCAGTAACTACGGACACAACAACGTCTTCCCGCGTACCCATAGACACAATTTCTGACACTATGACGGGTGAAATAAAAGACTCTGCGTCAGACCTTTCTTTGCATACAAATGTCCAGGCAACAGAAGTGACTCAATCTGTCACAATCACCTATCATGTTTGGCAACTCTGTACACGAGTCGTCTATTCTCTCCTCGTCATACACTAATCCCACTCCCCGTAAACCAGCACTTTCGCCCGCGCGATGCAGCAAAACAAATTAGATAATGTTAGTAGAAATTACTTTATCAGCTATGAATATGACTATTGTGAGTCTGACAAAACTATTTGAATCTTTAGATGCGAAAATTGCACATCAATCCAAACTAATTCAGCAGATTGCAGATTGGATTAGCACTGAGACTAATGCTAAACTGACAAGACACTTTCAATCCGACTTGGAAAACCCAAATCCCTCGGTGTGTCCAGTTTAATGAGCTATTGCAATTAGAAAATCGTGCAAAAAATCCTGAACAATTGGTTTTACCTGCCTTTACTCAAATAATTCGCCCACTTGCAGATAAACCTCCAAACTTGTCCACAATCGATGTAGATAGCTCACTAACTCTTAATACTTCGGAACCCTTAAAATCACAGACCAGAGAGGCACAACAGTCATACAGCATCTTTGCACAAAAAAGGGGAGAGAGAAAAATGATAAATGACACAGTTGATAAAAAAAGAAGTAAAAAAAAAAACATCAAATCAATCCGCTCGTCAACGAATGTAAGCTCAAAACAATTTGAGTAATTACTGCCTCTCAGAAGCGAATTGTCAATGCCAGTTCAGCAGTAGTTAAATATAAGAACCTAACAAAAAATACAAAGGAGCTTGCATCAAGGAATGGTGAACGCTCCCTTACGAATCCCTCTTAGATGATCTGATTACAGCCTTGTAGGATCAGCAAGATCCAGATATGATGGAAACAGTGACCACTAAACTAGGACAGACTGATAGGCGATGCATCCGATGCCAAGAAAAGCATACTACCGTGCCAAGATCCATTGACCACCGAACAGAGGTGTGCTGAAATTAGAAAATCAGTAGATCATTACTTGGCAACACAAATCTGTTACATTGTTAAACAATGGTCCAGTGCAAAAACAAACCAGTACAGATGAAACTGGTAATCTGAACCGTGCGTGTAAACAAGGAAACATCAGAAACACTCACCTTACACATTTAGGAAATAGAGCAGCCGACAATCTTCCGTTCATGTCACAAAATAAAACCAGTAGCAAACAAGAGTATCCTTAAACTCGGAAGATATCACAATCACAACATCATCGCCTAATAATGAGATATCGTTCATCTCCCGGCAAAGTTGCCCCGTAAAGGCAGACCCACCTCGGGCCTTCTGGTCGCAGTAAAGATAACTGCTGGCCTGTCAATTCAACCCTGCGAGGCACCGAACAAATTTTTGCAATTAGTTAAGATTACTCATCTAGACAGAGAAATTGCGTTGCTTAATGTATATAGAAATCCAGGAAGTATATCGATTGACAGATACTTTAAGGATCTCGAAAGTCTCCCTAGATACAATAACCGAAAAATCTGACATCACTAATGTTATTATAGTAGGAGACCTTAATCTACACTGCTTCATCGCAGAAGACTGCGAAAGATACAACAGTCTCAAAATGTATAACTCTTATGAGTGAAAGACTCCTCACAATGACTAACGGTGCCCTACCAGGTGACTTATCACCACAGAGCACCTGGCGCAGAGGATCTCAAGAGGGAATAATTGATTGAAGAACTGTTTACCACTGTGATCAGATTTGAAATTATCCGACAAGCCCAAAGTGACCATGAAATGCTTACCCTTTCTTGATCCTGGGACTACCAATTACCTCAGGATCTCAAGAGGGAATAATTGATTGAAGAACTGTTTGCCACTGTGATCAGATTTGAAATTATCCGACAAGCCCAAAGTGACCATGAAATGCTTACCCTTTCTTGGTCCTGGGACTACCAATTACCTCAGGATCTCAAGAGGGAATAATTGATTGAAGAACTGTTTACCACTGTGATCAGATTTGAAATTATCCGACAAGCCCAAAGTGACCATGAAATGCTTACCCTTTCTTGATCCTGGGACTACCAATTACCTCAGGATCTCAAGAGGGAATAATTGATTGAAGAACTGTTTGCCACTGTGATCAGATTTGAAATTATCCGACAAGCCCAAAGTGACCATGAAATGCTTACCCTTTCTTGGTCCTGGGACTACCAATTACCTCAGGATCTCAAGAGGGAATAATTGATTGAAGAACTGTTTGCCACTGTGATCAGATTTGAAATTATCCGACAAGCCCAAAGTGACCATGAAATGCTTACCCTTTCTTGGTCCTGGGACTACCAATTACCTCATTTCTCCAAACAAAGGGACAATGTGCAACTCACAGTTAACAACGCGAGAACTCGTTTTCGATGGACTGATCCCAAATTACAAGAATTGAATGCAAATATCTTGCTAAATCAAGCGTTGAATCAAGGTCTCAATCGAGGCTGTGAAACCATATACAACTGCATTACATTTTTTCCAGTTACATTCTATGACAGTTTCCAAAGCCAATCACACAAATAAACACGGTTTTGATTCGTAACTTATACACAAAAAAGCAGATTGTCGGCATCTCAAGAAACGTACTCTCCAGTTAGCGCCAGTAGAAAGAGCAGCCGTGCTGAAATCGATCAAATGCAAATACAGACATTGGGTACGAAGCAGAAAAGTTATTTTATATCAGCATGATGGAGAAACCATGCTCAAAACATTAGTAACTAAGAATTCAGTGCAAGCATGGGGTCTATTAAATCAGGCTATTCATGTGACCCAGCTTCCGATGCAGATTAACAGAGTCAATGGCTGGCACACTTTGCTGCCTTATATGCGAACCCGTGTCCCTTACATTCCAAAACATCGCCTCAAAACTAAAATTTGGCAATTGACAATTACAGAAGACGTTGAGTTTTTTTGTTAAAAAAAAAATCAAGTGCATCAAGAGCCCCAGGTACTGAAGGCTTAAGTAATGCCATGTTTAAGGCCCATCCGAAGATGTGATCTATTATTCTCAACATCTTCTTAAATAACGGCTCCATACCAGACTCATGGCACGAATCTGTAACTGTCCCAATATTTAAAAAAGGGGACAGTTTCCTTCCCTCCCCTCCAATTATAGACCTATAGCGCTATTAGATGCTCCTGAGAAAATCTTCGAACGATTTGTACTTGGAGACTTAACAAATGGACAAGACGACAACAAAGCGTGATCCAAGCCAAACAGGTTTTGTGGCCAGTATGGGAACGGCGATAAACCTCATGACCATCACAGCAATTAAACCACAAGCTCACACAACCAACCGCTTTAATTGGCCTTTGTCGACTTCCGTACCGCATCCGACTCCATCTCTAGAGAGCTACTAATGACAAAACTAGTTAAGGCAGGCTGCCCGACAACTTTAAGTGCCTTCATTAATGAATTACACTCAAACACCTCAGTACAGATAAGACTAACCACAGAAGGACTTCTCTCCGCCCCCATTGAAACTTGGAGGACTGAAGCAAGGTTGCATCCTTGCCTCAGCCCTCTTTAATTTTTTTACATCGACATGATAGACTCTTTTGAACAAGTCACAACTGATGCCCCGAAGATGGGATCGAAAGAAATGCCAGCACTTCTATATGCAGACGATTTAGTCCTACTTTCAAAAACTCCCAAGGGACTCCAGAGACTGCTTGACACATTAGCATTATACATTGAAAAAAATACAATAGTCAATTTGGATAAAACCAAAGTCATGCATTGTAGTGTTAAATGATGCGTGAAGAAATAATTAAAATGGACTCTACAAAATACTGAGTTAGAAGTAGTCCATCAATACACATATTTAGGCGTGAATGTAACTGATGAACCCCATGACAAAAATCACTCAAGAAATTCAATTGTCAACCGCTATATCGCAAACAAAAATTATACAAGCAAAGTATGGCAAATTCTCTACTTGTCCAGCAGTGATCTACTATAATCAAAAGGTGACCCCAATACTTCTGTATGGAGCGGAAACAAAAGAGATTCTCCCTGAAATCTTTTGGCAAAGAATGGAAGGGAAGTACTGGAAACAAGTCTTAAAACTACCCCAGTGCCTTCCTGTGGCATGGCTCAGGTATGAATTAGGCCTAATCTCTTTAAATGGCATATACCATTGGCGACTCTGCGCCCTATTTAGAAAATGCATCTTGGCGCCAAATTCAGATACTATGCTTAACAGACTATCAATATATGCGTTTACTTCGGAGCACACATATGTGAAAAAATGGAAGACCACGGTCATCCAAATATTAGCCGAAGCAGATATATCACTAAATTTACTCTGGACTGACCCGACACGAGCCAAAGTAAAACTATTCCAAACTGATTGCATTGCGACACAAATGCAATGCCAAGCCTACAAAGATTTCAGAAACAATCCCTTTGGCGAAAAGAAATTCTGCACCATGGAAGTGTATTTGATAAAACACCCGTTGCCCATGTGCGATTAAGATTCAATCTGTGGCCAACCAAAGAAATATTGGCAAAATGGAAAAGCATTAGCAAAGAAAAGAATATTTGCCAGTTTTGCAACAACATCAACATCAAAGAACCTTAAACTTTGTGGCATTTAATTACAGAATGCCCCAAACGTATTCTGTAACGTCAAGTGTACTCGACTAAACACTTTAAACAGCTTAGAGTCATCACGCCAGATATACTGTGGCGACTCATTTCTACCAACTATACCAGAGTTAGAATTGCCACGACTGGTTTTCTACAATCGCTATTACTCGATCAAGACGCCTAAACTAATCCCAGAATATAGGATGAATCTTTGTCTGACATAATTTGAGAAACCACCATGTCATGACAATAATGTAAACAATATCAATTTGATTAGCTTCTAAAAGGATATATGGTGTGCTAGAACTTGCACTTTGGTAAACGTCATTGTAAGTCTATATTTTAATCATCAATGTATCTACATATTTCTATGTTTCTACATTTTAACAGCTGATTTTAAGATCATTGCTTTAAATGAAAATATAGGTTGAATATATTTTACATACTCCTTAGCAAGTTTTAATAACTTTATTTTTTCCCTTTTTTACATTATTGCTCTGGTTACGTTGTTTCTTTGTTTAAACCCTTATAACTGCCTAATTGTTTCATTCAAGTTTACTTATATTATGTTTATTAATTGTATCTAATTTAATATATTGAAAACTTGATTGTATTCAGCTATATCAATAACAAACAAAAAATACTACATTTGCTATTTGTTACAACTCTACTAAAAAGACAGCTTCAAAGGAACAAACTTCAATTTAAGTGAAGTAATGGCCTCAGAATATTCATTGCCAGGGCAGTCATGAGCACACTGAAGTCCTATATGGAGTGGCATTCCTGCAGGAAAGAGGGAGGCTTGCATGTTGACATGTCGTGTGATCACCTGATTCTGGAGGGAGTTATCGCTCAATTTAAAATTAAACTAGGCCCCAATGGCTAAAAGCAGTTTTAAAAATTGTGGTGGAGTCTGACCACTACTTTCATCACATGACTCGGAGGGGTCTCTGCAGCCTACCAGCACCCCAGAGATGCAAGCTTCCTGGAGTCGGTATATGGGGACGCTGCAGAGACCACCCCTCCATATACCAGAGGACCCGTTATCATTTTACAATCAGAGCATTATATTATGTCCAATATGCAGCGCTGGAAATGGAAAACATTTATTGGGGGAACCGTCACTTCTTGGGGGGGGCAGGGCTTTGGGAAGGAGGGTCGGGCCTAGGGGCGGGGCCCCCAGCCAGGTTGCGCAACACAGTATCTCTATAACATAGAACCCAAACGCATTATGGGAACATCATTTTCACAATTTTAAATGTTAAACCTGTTTGTTTATTTATTTGTTAATGCGCGCCAAACCCATGGGTAGCCGGGCGCAACAGTTTACATGAAGACTTAAGCTTGTTACAGTATTTGGCATGAATATATACAACATAGCGGCAGGAAGAGCAAATATATGTGAGACATACAAACATATACATATGAAACACAATGGCAAAAAGCAAATATATTCAAGACTATGTGCAGACATATACCCCGAACAGGGTATGTCTTGGGGTGTCCGGTCAAAGGGTAGGTCGTGGCTGGGTCGGAGGCAGGTGTAAGTTATGTGTCATTGGCGCGCAGCCAATTGATTATCTTATGCCTGAATTTCGGGTACGGTTGTTCCGTTCTGAGGTTAAGTGGTAATTTGTTCCAGCAGTGAGCAGCTTTGACAGGAAAGCTAGTTCCACCCGCGGTGGAGCATTTCAACCTTGGAATCTCTAGTTTGGAGGTGTTAGCAGATCTTGTGAGTCGCGTGGGGATTTTCCTGTTGATTTTTTCCATAAGATACGGGGGGGCTAGGTTGTTTGGACACTCAGATGTGAGGGAGGCTGTTTTAAGTAGGATTCTATCCGTTATATTTAACCAGTTAACCTCTTTCCTGAAGTTAGTGATGTGTTCTCTGTAAGGGGTATTTAGTGCTGCTCTTAGGGCATTGTTCTGTAGTCTTTGAAGTTTATCAGTGATATATTTATTGGTTCCAGAATACAGGGCATTACAGTAGTCTAACCTAGACATGATAAGGGCGTTAGCTAATGTAATTCAGCTGGCAGTGGAGAGGTAAGGTCTAGCTGCGCGGATGAGTTTGCAGGTGTAGGTAGTGGAGGAGGCGAGCGAGTTGACCTGCTTCTTGAGAGTAAGGGAGGAGTCTAGATAGAATCCCAGGGTTTTAACCACATGCATCACCTTGATAGGGTTGTTGTCAATGCTGAAGGATGTATAGTTTGGGCACAGTTTTTGGATGTTGGCTTCAGAGCCAAGGATTAGTAGTTCCGTTTTATCGTCATTCAGGCAGAGGCCATGTGTGGCCATCCATGCCTTAATGAGAGTGTATATCTTGTTCACCAAGACTGAGTCTGTCTCGTAGTCACCCGAAAGGGGTATGAGGATCTGGGTGTCATCTACGTAGTTCGTGTAGATGACACCCGATCTTTCCAACTTGTCAAACAAAGGCTTGGTGAAAATATTGTACTTGGTGGGGGAGACACAGGATCCTTGTGGGACACCGCAGGTTATTTTGATAGGGTCGGCTGAATTGGTGGTGGAGAAGACTCGCATAGTGCGATTTGCTAAGAAGGATTGGACCCAGGCTATGGCATCTCCGGTGAAGTTGGCGGCAGATTCGAGGTGGTTGCATAAGACTGCATGGTCCACCAAGTCAAACGCAGCCGACAAGTCCAGTAGGAGAAGCAAGGCTGTTTTCCCGTTATCCTTACATTCCTCAATTTGTGTCTTGAGGTCTAGCAGAGTTGTTTCAGTGCCATGGAGTGGGCGGAAGCCAGATTGCCGAGAGCCAAGCAGGTGGTTGGCCTCCAGGTAATCCTGGATTTGCATGTAGCCAGCTCTGTCTAGGATTTTTAGTAGAAAGGGCACTGTGGTGATTGGTCTGTAGTTGGTGGGGATGGTAGGGTCCAGAGTTTGTTTTTTCAATAATGGGAGGACCCATGATTCTTTGAGGCTGGTAGGTACCGTGTTGGATTTAAAGGAAGAGTTTATGAGCTTGGAAATGAAGGGAGCTAGATCCCTAGCTGCATCCTTTATTAATGTGCTGGGCAGGAGTCGCCCTTACAGTTTGAGGGAGTGTATTATTTTTTCTGTGTCAATTATGGAGATAGATTTGAATCTAAATGGAGCAGTGGTCTTATTCTCCTGGGATTGGGGTGTTTGTTGGTCCAGAGGCGGGAGTGTGGCCTTTTTATTTAGCAATTTTACATTGAAGCAAGGAGATTTTGTTAGCAAGGGCGTTCTGTATGTTTGTGCACCAAGCTTTGTTTTTAGGGGCATTGTCTATTGGTTGAATAGGGGATTCCAGCTCACGGAGGATAGTGAAGAGCTCTTTAGTATTGGAGTTGGCTTTTGTGATCCTGTCATGAAAGGTGTTCTTCTTGGTTTTGATAATTTCTTTTTTGTAGGATTTGGCAAATTCGGTAAGGTTATTTTTGTTGTATTCAGTGGGAGAGTGGCGCCAAATGGATTGGAGCTTTCTTTTTTGTGATCTTAGCGATTTGAGGTGGGGCGTAAACCAGGCTTTTAAATGGGCTTCCCGTTTAGCTTTAGGCTGGAGCAGCTGCGTCTAATGCTTTGGTCATTGCATCATTGAAAGTATTTACCAGGGTGACCGGGTTGTTACATTCCAATCCAGATATGGCAGGAAGGAGGAGAGGGATAATGTCTTATAGTGATTCATTAAGAAAACTTTAAGCGAATAATGGACTCTTCTGTTTTGATTGGTCACAATACTCACCCTAATAAAGAGATGTCTGTAAAATGCCGAACGTATACACCAGTTTGAACAGGTGCAGAACTGTATGTGAGGCTTTGCAGTTTCTGTATGTAGGCTCTAGTATTACTGAGTGTTCTGCACGCTCATTGAAGAATGGGTTAAGCAGACTGCTTTCAGATGACTCGGCATGAACCCACTACCCCACCTACAATCTATATTTGCAAGAGAAAGTGCAGACATTCAGTGAAACAATCCCTACATTTGTTCGGGCTTCGCAGTGATGGAATTTGCCATTTTTGCCCTATCCCTGTACGGATATGCAAGCCAAATGAACAGGTAGCGTGGCAGTGGAGGAGACCCTGGGTGCCTGGTGGATGCTGTACAAAGACCCCCTGATGCAGGAGAGCAGGGACGCCAGGAGACCAGAGAAAGACGGGACAGCCGACTAACCCCATAATGGGAAAATGCAGGTCACAGGGAGGAGGATCCAGTGGGCCGACAAACCAAAACAGAGGCTAACAAAGAGACAACAGTTAACCAATCGCACAGAATAGATGTTCAGTGAAAAAACTTTAGAAAAAGCTTAGTTAAGTTGACCAGATTTAATGCAACAAAACCCCTGAAATTCAGCGGATGCTGGAAGTCATAACCAGCTTAACTCTGGGTGCTCCAGTTGATGTCCCCTATAATGCTATGCCCCCCACAATGCTATTTTGTATGTTTTTGTGAATTTCTTCTTTTATAATGAATATGTGCTCTTGGGCTTTGGAACAGGAACACGAGTTTAGCCGGTCATGACTTTCCAAATGCGCTGAATTTCAGGGGTTTTGTTGCAATACATCTGCTCACCTTAACTAAACTTCAACTAAAAGTTTTTCAGTGAATTTGGAATTTCAAGGGGTTTATTGTACCATAGGTTGCTCCTGTGCCCACTGTATATTTTCCCTCAATATTTCAGGTCCGGCCCTGGCTAGTGAGAATGGCCTTCAGCCATGCCCACTGCATATGTTCCCTCAATATTTCAGGCTCACTACCCAGGGAATTAGGATGTGCATACTCTATATTTTGAAGTGGTACCGGGCCACTACTCATGGCCTTTGGCCATGCCCACAGTATATGTCCACCAATATTTCATGCCCACTCTTTATTTGAAAGGAGTACCAGGCCACTAGCCTCCCCAAACTCACTGTAGCTGTAAAAGAAAATGTTTTTGTAACTTTTTCTTATAACCGCTGCTATAATTACAATGCACTACAGATAGCCGTGGTTATCTCTAGTTACCTGATATCAGCGGTAATCAACAATGTAAAGGAACAACAATGAACAAAATAAAAATGTTCCCCTGCCCACCCAGACACCCACCAATTGCGCCCCCTCCTTCTAGTATGCTCCCCATACTCCCCTGAAGTCCTCCTCACCTCCCCAACGCTCGCCCATTCTCCCCCAACACCCGTGGTTTTCTGTGATGTACTTTCATTTCCGATCTTGTATGTTTGATAGCTGCGGTTATCCCAACAAATAACCTCGGCTACGAGAAAATGTTCATGCTCTTAACTTCCCTCCAACTCCCAAATTTCACACGGTGTCCTTCCCGCCTGCCCCCAGCATGATGGCATTTTGTTGTTTTTTCACCTCGAAATGGCAATGTTCGGCTTTTTTCATTTTCGGGTAGCCACGGGTATACCCGCGGTTATCTCTTACATTGATCAAAAATAAATGGCGGCTTTTCAGTCCTGAAAAGCATCTGTGCTGCAATGCACCATGGGAGATAACGCTATAATTTTGGGAGAAGAGGGCACCCCCTTCTTCATAAAAAAAGAAAAAAGGCTACCGGATGCAATAATGCCAGAGCGCCCCCGCCCCGGAAATCGAGTCCAAGCTTTGTGCCTACGTTTTTTTCGTATCCAGTCTAAATCTGTGCACCGGTGTTTGCAGTGCATGCGAGCAAAAACATCTTTATATTTTTACATACCTTTCCCAAAATGTCCAGTTCGGAGGGGGAGGTGGGGGGTGAGTCTTGGCTGCGTCAGTATTATTTTGTCAGCAAAATTTCAGCTACATCCGTCATACGAGTCAAAAGTTATTAGCATTAATTTTTTCAATTTCCTATGATCCAGAGGGGCAGGCGGGATGACAGTGCAAATGAGCATCAGGTGAGGCCGGGAACCTAATGCAGATTAGAGGGACCAAGAGTACAGCTGCAAGAGCCGGCCTCCTCCAGGAGAAATGCATAGATGGTCGAGGTCCAGGAGAAACCAAGTGAGGGGAACCCTGAAGTCATCAATGTGCCATCACGTAGAGAAAGACCACAAGACCTGTGCCTTCCCTTTCATCCTGAACCTTGAGCCCACCCCAGCATGAAGGACACTGTAACACTCTCGAATGAGAAGGGCATTATAATCCTTAGAGCATAGGTAGTGCAGTTGCAGATTTCCCCGATGCCTGTAGTGACCATTCCATCCTTACTTTGACGCTGAGTGGGATGGGTGGCGGCCATCGGCTTGGAACTTGCGGAGAGGTGATCCCCACTCATTCGGGGAATAGGATTTGCTGGACCGAGAAAAATATTGAAAGAATGGTCCTTATCACTTTCCCCGCAGATTTTAGTGCAGCCAAGATATTGAGGGGTAAAAGCCCTGAGGAAATTGAGGACTGACTACAGCTTCTCACTCAGTCAGTTTTTAAGGGGAGCACCCTTACGAGCATAAGGGGGAAACCGGGAGGGGGTAACACCTTTGATGTTAACATCCATGACCACAAATGTAAAATGAGGCGAGCCATTAGAGTCCATAGGCTGGCCGCAGGTCACGCTATTAACTCTCCAAAGATCCTGACAAGCCTCAAAACTGCACAACTGAAATCCCCGTAAAATCTGGCGTATACTTTCACAGGCCAGAGGGGATCAGTTGCTGAGAATTCTTAACCCCATACCAGGGGAGCAATAGGTTACGTATATAACGGGGAAATTCTTTAGCGAAGCCCAATGTCTGCCCGTGGTTGATTACACAACAGAGCCATAGCCTTTACCTTTGAGTCACACAGGCTATTTCGAAACTTAAATCATCGAATGCGCCAGGCCCTAATGGACTGGCTAAGACAGCCCTTAAAAAGGACCCCAATAATTGGGCTAAGGTGTTACTAACCCTATACTCCTGCGTTTGTGGGTCTTGCTCGGTACCGTCAAAGTGGTGACAGTCGGTGCTTATACCCATCCACAAAAAGGAGGTTCGGGGTAATGCGACCAACTACTGGCTGCTGTCCATGCTGGACGTCACAGGCAAGATCTTTATGTCACTGGTTCTTGGGGAGCTGGAAATCTGAGGCAGGAATAATCTCAGAGTACTGGACCAGTTGATAAATACAATAGGCAGTAGCAAGGATGTCACCTTATACGTTGCATTAGTTGATTTTCGTAGCGCGTTTGATCAGGTGAATAGGGAGACGCTGTGGACCAGAATTAGAGCTATGACTCGCTGGCTCCTGCACATCTTGGAATCATTACATAGCGCTAACTTTGCCAGGGTAAGACTGAATAACGAGAGACGTATTGGACCCAACACATATAAATCTGGGGGTGAGGTAGGGGTGGATGGCGGCCCCCATACTTTATAATTTGTATATTGCTGACCATCTCCCCCGCATGGCCACTAAATTTAATTGCCCCCCCCTAAGATAGGTACATTTCCAATGGTAAATTTCCAATGGTGAGCATGCTTTATGCGGATGATTTAATATTATTCGATAGGACCCTCTCTGGGATAAAGAGTATGCTCAACGAGTTGGCTCACTATGCATCCCGGCTGGGCCTGACCATTAATTTGGGCAAAACCAATATTACATTGATCAATGGAAATAAGACCAGTCGGACTGGAATCGATACCTCTCTGGGTACTCAATCTTACCCTCATTTGGGACTGGAGTTTGATGCTTGGTCACGCTATGAACTGATAATAGCCAACAAAAAGAGACGAGCCAGAATACTCAGGTTGCAGGCCTTTAGATTTGCTATGGGTTCGGCAGGCTATAGCATGACTGGGATTGTTAAGCTTTACCAACAATGCTTCATCCCAGCAATTATCAATGGCCTTGAAGCCCTTGCTATCCAGGACCTGACTTGGCTGAATATAATGGAGGGTCATTTTTGGCACACAGTGTTGGGGTTAAGCCCTTCTTGCCCCATGGAATATCTACGCCTAGAATTAGGCTTAACATCAATAAGGGGCAAGGCCCTCCGAGCCAGGGGATCCCTTTCTCTAAAATCTAGCACAGCCCGAACCTGCAAGTTGCTCGCTTTGGCGGGGGATAGCAATGACTCAGAGAGGGTACTCCGAGGGCATAATTATAAGACCCTGAATGAATCCCTCTTTTTGATGATCGATTGGCCAATAGCGAAAGAGAGAACATCAGTATGTTCATCTGAAAAAATCTTTTGAACAAATCTCACAGGTGGGACTGGTGTGAGATTTATAACCACCTGGCAAAGCTAAAGGGATATGAGGCAGTAACACATGTTGTTCATCGTTATGGAAAAATCCAGCCCTACCTACAGCTTTGCCCGGCTCCCGAAGTTAGGCAGTTTATATTAAAGCTGCGTATAAATCAACTCCCTGTAATGTCTGTGGTGGGCCCTCATTGGAAGGTTCCTGTGGAACATCGTATTTGCCGAATATGTGGCATTCCTGGCCAGAAGGAGTCAGTTCACCATGTCCTCTCCCAATGTGCTGAATTGGGACATCTTTATATGCGTATGCTGGGAAAATTGGTCCACTCTTATGAGAATATTCAAACAGATTCCTTCTGGGATTACTGCCTCAACTCGCACTCCATCTTGATGCAGCTTGCCTTATTGAGAGTCTGGCAGAAGGTTAAACTCTGTTACCTGACTGATGAAAATGAGAGGATGGCACTTGAGGACTTGTGCATTTTCTCATCTTCATTCATTATATTTATCTATTCCTTTCCCCTTCTCTTAATTGATTGTTTTCTTTTGCTATATCCTCTTTTTACTATTTCATTTTACTATCTTTTACCATCTCATGTCCCATTATCATCCAACCGTTCTCTCCTCTTATGTTCTACAACCACAATGAATTATATATTATATGTGTTACGTATTAAGAATTGAATTATGAACTGAATTTATTTGATTAACTATCCGATGAACTTGTGTTTCTATGTTTTTTATGTGTTCTTATATATTGTGTAAAGTCCAAATAATGGATCACAATAAAATTATTATTATTATTATTATTATTATAACTCTTAGAGCATAAGGAGGAAGGCAACATATGCAGTGGGAAGAGAACAATATGCCTTAAATGTAGGGAGAGGGTGCAGAAGAGTCGAGACCCATTTACATGTAAAGGATAAGCAGACCCTAACATATTATCCCCATTTGAATGTAGTGTGCCAGATATGATCATCCTGGTGTGGATTACAAATATTGTTTTAGTGTCAGGGCAGGATATATCCCTCTGAAGAAGGGCAACGAAGCAGCTGGGCACTATATCCCAGAGAATGTGTTACATCTTGGGGAGATCAGTAGCCAACAACAAGTAAGCCCCCAGTACCATATTGTTTATCCTATCCTGAGCCTGTCCTTACCTTATCTCATGTGATGCAATATTAAGAGTGGGTAGAAGCCATTTGAGCCTTTCAGGTAGTTTGTGTTTTCTTTTCCTTCATAAGCCTAGATAACCAACAGTTGAGTCTTCAGGAACCAAGTGGGTAAATACACTGATGGAGAGGATGGGCAAAGAACCCAACAGATCGGCATAAGAGGAGGAGACAAAGTGGAGTGATCTGTTACAGAGACAAGGTTTGAGAATCAGTATCTGCTAGCCAACCTGGCACCACCAAAGTGAAGGGATGCATCTCAAGTAATGAGTCAACTAAGGCTCATTCTATGTCATGATTAAAGGGACCTTCCAAAGAGTCCTTCCGCAGGGCTATCAATGGCTCAAACTGATGGCCCTTTTTCCTGATGAATGTTGCAAACAGAACCAGCAGCATATGTTTGGAATGAACCAATCATCCTGTATATCAGCAGCCGTGTAGTGCTTGGTGCTGTTGGAGTGGTGATGGAGCTCATCAAATGCCATTATCAACAGTTCATGTGGCATCACTGCTTTTCCTGTACATTCCTGCCTCCACAATAAATCAGCAGGGGATTGTTTGCACCCTCTTTTGACCCACAACTGTTGTTCCTCTTCCAGGTGCCCTTCTTTGTATTGAATTTATTGCACTATGGGCAGGACATTGTATGAGACAGGTGGGTTATCAGTGCAGGTGTTACAACATATTCAGCTCCATTTGCTACTGGGAGATTATGCTGCTAGTTTGGCCATGGTCTCTGCAGCAGCGTTGCCGGGTGACACTTTGTCAGTGTTCTTAGTGTGGGCGGCACATTTAACGACTGCCACTACAGAAGGCTGTGAGTGCGAAAATTAGCTCGTTTAATAATGCAGCATGCTGTACTGAGGACCCATCCGCCCTCCTTAAGCCCCTGCTTTTCCATCTTGAAAGACAGGCATGCACTGTTGTAGTGACAAATGCTGAACCAGAATAAATGGTCACATGCCATCCTTGTGATGATTGCAGTGCTTCTAGAAGCACAAAGAGCTCTGCTGCCTGAGCTGCATAATTCATTGGCGGTCTTTTTAGAACTAGTGTACCGTATTCACTGTCCACTAGGCGCACCACTGCTGCACCAGTATGTGTGAGACCTGAGTCCTGGTCAATTGTCGCTGACCCATCAACAAAGTGGACCTCCCTCGAGTGGCCTGTTCTTTGCTTTGGGAATGTCATCCTCCTCCCCCTCGTATGTTACAGTCGTGTCTGGCCAAATCCACATCAGTGCACATTTCTCTCATGAATGTCACAGGGTTCACCATTTTACATCGTACAATGTGGATATTTGTGTTTGAGAGAATGATCTCGTATGCAGATGCTCTTTGTCAGAGTAGATTTCGATCTTTCTAAAATGGCAAAGACGGCATGTTCTACGTAGACTGTAATAGACAAGCCCATCACAACTGTGGAACTTTTCTCAATTGCAAAGGCCACTGCTGCAAGTGCCTGCTCGCAAGCAAACTGACCTTGCATTACTGGGTCCAGCATGCCAGTGTAATAGGCCAATGGCTTATGGCCCATTGTGCTTTTCTGTGTCAACACAGCAATCATAAGCTGGCTGTTCGAGTGTGAGAATAAGTAGAATTATTGTAATCTGCGGTTGCTAAAACAGGGGCAGTTGAAATCACCTTTTTGAGCTCATTAAAATTCTGTAACATTTCCAGACTATTTTGTTGTTAGTATTTTGTACTTCTTTGAGGTCATTTAAGAGCGGCCTTGTTTACGCTGTGTAATCAAGGATCCATGCCCTGCGGAAATCTCAAAGCCCTAGGAAGCTTAGCATTTCTTTTACTGTCATGGGCTGTGGGGTGGCACCCAAGGAGACAGCGCGGTCAGGCATTATTCTTTTGCCATGTACTGATATCAATTGTCTGACTATAAAACCTCTTGTAAACAGTATTGTAGTTTTGCCTTGTGAGCCTTGTACCCCTTGCAAGCCAGGAGCTGTAAGAGTGTCTTGTCTGCAGTGTTGCTGCATACCAACAGGTCGGCCACGTACTGGATGATCTTGCTGGACACTTGGATATTGCCTAAATCTGCGTGGAGTAATCTGTTGAAAATGTTGGGGCTCTCACAGAACCCTTGAAGTAATCTTGTGTGTTCAAACCTCATTCCCCCATGTGTAAAAGGTACTGCGAGCCTGGGTGCAATAGTATGGAGAAAAATGCATTTTTGAGGTCAACCCCCACAAAGCGGGTTGCCTCTTTGGGGATGCTACACAAAATTATGGCAGGGGAGGAAACTCTTGCTGCCAACATCATTTAGGGGCGCAAATCCTGAATCTTTGTCAAATTGCACCTGTTGCCTTTTTTACAGGATATAAAGCCGTGTTGCATGGGGAGGAAGATGGTACAGTTATCCCTTGGTTCAGTAAAGCACTGATGGTATCCTTAATTCCCTCTTCTACCTCCCTGGAGAGTGGTTATTGTTTCACTCCCAGTAGTACTGCTCCTAATGTCAGTGTTATGTGTACTGGGGTCACTCGCTGTAGGAACCCTACGTCATGGGCGTTAGTTGTCCATAGTCTCTCAGGTACCTGCTCTAAATCTGCCTCAATGAACTGGGGTGGGGCCGCAAGGGTCATCAGGGACACTTGGCCTTCCTGTATTGCACCATTATTTCACAGGGGATAGAGATTGCTAGCACTATTTCTCCATCATCTGGCTTGTCTAATAATTGTGCATCAGTCATCTCCTTCAGAGGTATCGTGGGGTAAATGCAAAGTACTGTGTGCCACTCATACCCATCCTGGTCAGTCCCTACACAACACTCCTTTTTGCCAAAATCACCAATCCTTGTAAATCTAGGGACTGTAGTGTACCTGCTACCAATTCAGGGGACACAACAGGGCGAAAAAAGAAATCTTTGCCAATCTGAGGCACCGCCTGCACAAGCACAGTTATTCCAAACATGAACATGTCCGAGTCTATGGGAATTCCATGAACCACCACTTCTTCTTCCATAGCATGTATTATCAGCATTGCCCTTATGGCGCACATCCCTGGTGTGGCGCAAACTATGCCACTGTCTGTGAATGATATGGTCATTTTGAGCTTGGGGAGCAGATCCCTGCCCAACATTTTCACTGGGTAACTTACACAATATAACAGGGGGGGGCGCACACCACCTTCCCCCCTATTTTGAGGTCAACCTCATTAGTGTATGGAAGTGTGGAGACAGCCCCAGAGAAGTCCTGCATGTCAAGAGTGTGGCCCAATAGTGGGAAATCTCCCTCACTGATGCATGATTTTGTGGCACCCGTGTAGACCATAAAAATGAAGCGTTTGTTTCCTATCTCTGCACCCACCAAGGGTTCCTCATCAGGGCAGACTGCCATAGATAGTACTGGGCACGCAAGCGCTCTCTGTGGGCTGTCCTAATCCGGGTGTGTGTTTGACCCAGGGAACATGAAAAGGTTGTTTCCCATCACGCTCACCCCTCAGTAGGGCACTATGGTGCCATTCGGTATGTTGTGTGTGTGTGCATGTTACCATTTATGTGCTGGGGCATAGTTTGTTGTGGGTGCTGCTGTTGCTGGGATTGCGCCCCCGGGGGCCTGGGTGGGAGCTGCGTGTATGCTTGGTGAATTTAATAGGGTATGGAGGTCATTCTTGGTGTTGGCATCTGTTGTGTATTCTGGGGTTGAGGGCGATATTTATTGTACATGTTATATACGAGCCCTGGCCCACTTCTTCACTCTCGAAAAATGTCCCCACTTCCCTCACTTCCAACACTGTGAGGTACCCATACCTGCCCCTCTTGGTCCCACACCTCCAAAGCACCCTCTATCACCCTAAATCCGCCCCTCCTGCGCTGCTGCCCTCCTTGTTGCCATTCCAGGGTGGGGTACTGCTGTCCACCTCCCTACGGCCCTTGTCCTCCTTCTGGCCAAAACACTGCTATTCTGACATCAGGGGACCCATGCGTGCTCCCTGTCGCATCCGTCTGTGCAGGTGTGGACACGGTCCCCTCTACAGCTATCTTAGCCAGCTTCCTCTGTACCAATTCTGCCTCATTTGCCTGCAACTGCTGTGCCATTTCCCTTTCACATTCCTTTATTAGTTTGCAGTGGTGTATTATTATAGTCTGAATTTCCGCTTTGATGCCCACAATTTTGTCTACGGTCTTCTGTGCCTCGTTTGGTAAGCCCCTTTTAGTGACGAAATAGGAAAGAGGAACTGATCGGTCCCACTGGTCCCCCATCTCCACCCTCCACATCCCCTGAACCTTAATAATGTACTGATTTGGGTCTTTGTCATTACCCATGGTGTTCTGCATGATTGATTGTACGTCTGGGGTGTTGGGGTATGTGCACCGTAGCACGTCCTACACCTGCGCTCTGATGTTCTTGAATGGTGCGCCATCATGCGCATCGTTGTCCAACTGTACTCTGGGGTATCCTGCTTTAATCCGCAAATCCCCAGAATGATCTCACACTATTGCCACTAACAAACCAATCATATCCCCTATGGCAAGGGGTACACTCACAGTCTGTTTTTCAAACATGTATATCCATTTCCCTGCCCCTGCTGTTAATAGTGGGAGCGCTTTGATCACATTTTTGCAGTACATAGGATAACAGTAAAAATAAAACAAAGAAAAAGTGCGGTCAGCTGGTGGCAAGTGCAAGGGTAAGTGCAGACATCAGGTGTCAAATGCTGGTAGGGGGCTGTAGGGATACAGAAACAGCCCTCGAGTGCAAGGGTTGCCAGGTGGGTAGTGCAGGTGTGCAACTTGCGGGGCGGGAACCTGGACCCGAGATTAGAGGGTAGCCAGGTAACCAGTGCAGCATCAGTTTCAGCCAGGCGATCACCAGGGGAGAGGAGGAGAGAAAGCAGAAGCAAAGAGGAAGGTATTGAGGTTCTTCCGGAACTGAGAGTGGTTCTCCTCAAGTTTCAGAGAGGTTGCAGGCGGATAAGCAAAGACCTCGAGAAGGAAGATATTTAGGAAGAGAGTTGAAGGTATTGAGGCACCAGAAGTCCTTATGGACAATGCAGAGGGGTTTGAACTTAATCCTCGCCGCCACTGGGAGCCAGTGCAGAGATTTCAGTCCTGGAGAGATACGATCCCTGGGCTTTAGGCCAAGGACAAGTCTTGCAGTCCTGTTTTGGATGAGTTGCAGAGGGCGGAGAGTAGAGACAGGAAGATTTAGAAAGATGCTGTTGCAGTAGTCCAGCCCAGAGAGAACCAGAACTCTGGACACAGTGAGCTTCTGGGGGAAGGAGAGGAACGGAAGAATACCTCTGAGGAGGTGCAGCTGGTGGTGTGACTTCTTAGAGACCTCGGAGATGTGAGGAGAGGAGGAGTGTGGAGTCGAAGATGACCCCGAGTTTACCCTTACCCTCTCATCCCACAAACTTTCTGATCTAGGTGTTCTTTCAGGTGCCTGTTGTGCTTCCTCCTCACCATCATCCTCAAACTCATCCACAGTGCTCCACACATCCTCTCCCGAATCGCCACCTAAACCTCTGTCGGACCTTACAGTTCCGTACCCTATGCTGCCTGCTCGCCAGTCCTCTTTCTTCTCGATATGCACATCCTTTATTGCCGTACTGTCCAACCTAAGCAAAATGTTCCCCGCCCTCCACTCATCTAGTCCCCTCCCCTTTGCCTCTCTATGTGCTGTTAACAGCAGTGCTAGATTTGCTTGCACTGATTCTAGTGCCCCTTCTAATTACCTCTGCCCTGCGCACTGAGGCAGAGCGGTTACTAGAGTGGATATATATGGGGCTGGAGGGGCCGTGCCCAGGCTGGACACATAGGTTTGGTTAGTGTACCCTGATGCTGGAAGCGCTGCCAATCGATATATCCCCTTGTAGTCTGTTCGTGTGCCACCCGCTTCTGCTTGCTTGACCCCTTCATGAGTGCTCTGTGCCCCTCCCTCACTGGAGTCTTCCACGTCTTCAATCATCTTCCATAATTCTAAGATTTACTTTCTTTTCTGTACCCGTTTACCCTTGTATTTCGCTGCTTGAAATGTAGTCATATGCTCTAAAATTCCCTTATTCTGGGTGCCCTGCTCTGGCCATGAGCGGGGCATCCCCTTGTGTTTCTTCCATCCATTTCCTTATGGTATTCTACTCTAAATGGGTCTTCACTCCAATTGCAGTGATGTATGTGCTGTAAAGTGTCCCTACGCTTCTAATAGTGCGCTGTACACACTGCGAATGTCACAATCAAAAAATCAATTTGTCATTCTCTCCTCGCTGCCAGCCCACACTACTTTCCCTAACCCTCCCCTCCGCTCCACATGTGCCCACTGCCATACTCCACGCACTAAAAAATTAGCCACTATGTATACAACGCCCCACTTGGGCCTCCATCCTACAAAACAATAACACGAAAACAATAAGCTAAAATAACCAGCTAAAATAACAATCACTACTGTATCCGAGCCTACTAATTATGTGGCACCTATGTATTTCCTTTTCCTCCTTTACACAATATAAGTGGTACCATCTTCTCCCCTCACTCAGGGAGGCTCCCTACACTTTCCGTAATTTACTCCTTTGCAAATCAATAATAATAAGAGCAACAAAAAAATAAATCACACCCACACCATACAAACAACCTCATCCTCCACTCAATCACAAACCACACTCTTCCCATATACTTCTTCCCTACTCATCACTTGCAAGGGTATACTCACATATGCATGTTCACCTGAACTCCTCCATCACAGGGTTCCAACATTGACCTGCACTCTCCCTGGAGCCAGCCCCGCTTCAAAGAGCAGACAGGAATTGTGTAAAAACAGCTCCTGCACACCTCTGGGACTGATTTGTCTGGGACTGGTCGCTGCAGGTGGGCACAGTCCCTTTGGAGACATGGCCTGGAAGCCTCTGTCATTGTGGGGGTTGCTGGGATCACATCGGGGTCACCAAATGAAGGCACGTCCCTGCATGCTCACACCAGAAAAGAATACAGCCCGCTAGGGAAAAAGGCCCAAGACACTTGCAAGGGTAACAAGTATTTATTTCTTCAAAATAGAAGTGTATCAGCAAAGAACTCTGCTGCCGCCGAACTTTCTGAGCTCCGTAGGCATGTGCGGCACATTATAAGCACAAACAATGTCACTAATGACACTATTATATATAGTACAATGCTACAATCCAGATTGGAGGAGCCTTATACATGTAGGGCCTGCTCCACATGGGATGCTATGCCATTGGTCAGTCTTCATCTGTCCATCTTCGTCCACGTGGCTGCTACTGGGTATGTCAACCACAGGGAAGCTGGACTAACAATTAGCTACAAAGTTATTATATCATTGTAGCAAAGCACCTGGCAGACACAGGGATGGGCTATGGGGAAGAGCCGAGGTCACACCAACTCGCATGCTTCACTCGCTCCCAAAGGTCCTCCACTTTTAGGCTATAATTCTGATGCTACCCTGAACCTCGCTGCACAAATCACGTGACCCATTTCTGAAGGCACTATAGACTTGCCTTCTGATCTTAGTGATCAATCGAGGGGTGTAAAAGTTTTATGGCGGGTGTCTGGGTTTGGATGGTGCTTTGGCATACGTAGACCATGGGATGAAAGAATGGCAAAGCTGTATTTCTCGTGTGGGGATCGTTGGGGGCAGGAGGGCCTTGCTATCTGTTTCGTGGGATGGTACTGCCAAGAGGCCCTCTTCTCCTTTCTCATGACCTTGCAGGGTGCATTCTTCCCAGGGCGTGAGAGCCTGTAATTTTATGAACAATGGATGATGTAGTAGGTCTCTGAAACGTGGCCAGGGTGAGGGTGGCATTCACGCTCACGCAAGGGGTCTAAATACTAACACAAAATGCTGTTTGCCGCACTTGGGCCTGAATTCGAACATGGCTGCTTGCAAAGATGGCGTTCAGACCTGCATCTGCCATATAACTTGCAATGCATGCACTTAGGTGATCCACACCCTCCTCTATTTGCACCCTCCCACCATCGAATCCCTGGATGTGCTCTCTTAGCATTTATTTCTCATTCAGTATTGCCTACAGTGGTGGAAAGACACTCTCTCCTTCCCAACAATAGGAAGAAAGGTCCAATACCTCTGCTTACCTCCATTCAAGAGCAGCATAGGTCAATCAAACAAGAAAGCGTGCCCTACTGATTAGTGTTCCTACCTCATGAGTGGAAGACAAGAACATTTAGTGGGTACTGCAATAAGTCTGTAGAGACCTGAAGATCTGGTGACTCCCTGTTTATGCAGCAACATTGGCTTTAAATGCCAGCATTTGACTTTTCTCATAGGAAAAGCTTGGAGTGTCAAAAAATAGGCTGAGGTTCCGTGCATTGCCTGGTGGGGTGCATGGAGATCAAGAGAATACTCCAGATTTCGTGACTGCTGTTCAAAACCTGTATAGTTTACACTATGTAGGTTGGGGTTGGACAAGTGTCTAGAGGATCTACAAGATTTCTGTGCAAAAAAAGTAAGGCGTACCCGTATTACTACGATACATGAAATGGGGTTTGAGTGGACTTGAAGTTGAGCAGTTAGTGCACTCCTGATTACCCCTAGGGAACAAATGTCCATTCAACTAGGTGACTCCAGAGTTTGTAGCTCCAACTACTGGTGGGCATAGTAGAGGTGAATGCCTACAAGTTCTATGCAGCTTATACCGACAACCCAAGAGGGAATGCTTAGGATTACAGTGTCAGGATGGAGAACAGTAAAAGGTTCAAGGTCCTATTCCGAAGGGATCAACTCCCCAATGTACTATTGACAGTCCACACGATATACCGGTCAACTGGCTTCTTGGCACACTCAGTCAAGGGGTATAGTGCCCAGCACAACTTGCGTTTCTTGGCTTCACCTCCAGTTTCATCGCTCCTGGGTCGCAGTTCATCTTTCCAGGCTTCCTGTTTGTAGCACAAGTCTACCAGCAAGTACTCCTTATTTTCCCTTGCCTTAGGGGATAGTAGGCTCTGTTTTTCTCCTTCTAGTCTCTAGGGTTTGTCTTCCGATTTCTGGTTTCTGCCAGGCTGAAAAAAAGCTACCATCAGGCTTAAAGCAAGTTGAACTAACACTGTAAGCTTGGTTGGAGTTATAGCTCAACAGGTAATGGTTTCTTCTCACCTTCTCGTTATCAGGGTGCACTTTCTCTATGATCTGCTGTCATTAATCTGCCATTTCCTTCTTTCTCACACCACATCTCGATTGTCCAATAAGATCAGGGATTGGTTCACCGTTATCCTCTGCATTCATTCTGTGGTATTGGCCTAACCCTAATCCTTTCCATCAATTCAGGTGTTCAGTTACTCCCTTTCATGCATCCCAGGTACAGCTCATCACCCCCATTGTTTTAATTAGGAGCTTGAATGATATAAGAGCTTACAGATGTTATACACCCACCATCTTAGGGTCAGGCCGAAGTGTGCTCACTGGTATGTTGCTCTGCTCCCAGCCTCTAGGTTTGTTACTCACTGCTGCAGCTGCATTCCCTACGCGAGTGGGGTAGGAATAGCAAGGATCTCTCTCCTACTGTAGCCATGGTCTGCTGGCCAATGGTAAAGTTGTCTTCCTCTCTCGGTCTTACCCTGCTTCGGCCAACCTGCGGAGTGTGCAGAATCATGTGCAACTAAATGCAAACATAAGATGGCTCGAAGGAACTGTCCGGAGACATGTGAAACTTGAATGTTTGACTGCAGAGTGCCAGTACCCATCTGCAGAGGAGAGGATGTGAGCACGGGTCACCATTTTGGAAACTCTCAGATGTAAGACTGAGTTTGAATTATGAAAGGCCCAGAGTCGTGACAAGTACCTTCATTGTCCATTCCCTCCACTTTAGAATCTCAAGTATGCTTTCAAAGAAATCTCGGTGGTGGGGACCTGCATTATATGTCCTACCAGAAGTTACTTCTCAATGAATGCCCGCAGGGGCTGCAGGAAGGCCTTTGAAAGATTGATCGCCATGCAACTAGAAATGAAGAAAAAGGAATCTTACCCCTATTGGCTTGGGAGTCATTTTCCCAACAGGTAGCACTTTCTTATACAAAGGGTTTCTCAGTTAACTGTGGGGTAGAGGGGGCCTGACATGTATTGTGTATTCAAACAAATAGATGCTCAGTCTGCCATGGGACTCCTGACTGTTTCACAGCATGCAGCCTTCCTTCCTGAATGAGCTCTCAATTCACTAGGGGGGCTTGTACACAGTTTCCCAATGATCAGAACGTCTTTGTACACATGGTACTCATTTAATAGTTCGTTCTGTTGCTTGTGAATGACTCAAATTCCCACCCCAATGATTTTGTTTCATAGTCCCAAAAAGCACCTGCCACCATGTTTCAATCCTGCGAAAACAGGCCGCTTTTCTACTTGGCAGACTGGTTTTCACTCTAGTCAGTTGCTGGCCCGCAGACTTATTGTTCCGATTCAAGTTGCTCCTCTCTAGCTTCTCATGTCTCTTTCCCCTTTCTCTCTGGGTCTCGTAGTTTCAAAAGCGGATCTGTCGTTTCTGAATCTCAGCTCTCGCAGTGTAATTCTTCATCAAGCATCCTGCCTCCAAATACCATGAACTTTCACGAGGCCTTCTCAGAGCTGAGGGTGTTACTGTTGGCCTCTCCCTTGCTGCAGAATGTGTCACTATGTGTCAAATTCTCGTCCTTCCAGAAGCTTGTCCAGTTTGGCTGAATTCGGTCTCTGACCAACTGCTATTTCACCTGCTTCCGGCACGAAGCCCCAGCAAAGTCACATTCACTGTTGTCCACAGTGTGAAGAGGAAGGAAAGGTGTCATTCCTGCTCTGCTGTGCTCGTCGTGTCCTGTAGCTGCCTCCACCTGGGAGAACTGCCTGCTCTGTGGGAGTGCCCTCCCTCCCCGGGTGTGTGGCTCAGTGTGTTGGCTCCTGCCCACTTTTGCCATCAGCGTCCTTCCCCCTCCATGCTGCAGTGTCTCAGAGGAGATTTCATCTGCTTCCAGGGCAAAGCCACTACCTGTTCTGCCGGGAAACGCCCAAATAGTTCTAAAAGAATGGTCGTACTAAAAAGAAATGAAAGCCAAAATAACAAACATGATGAGCAGGGGTCGCAGGGGTGTTCTCCGCTCTGCATGTTCGGTATTATGGTTTTTGGGGTTGACAGTGGAAGCGGTTGAGCCAAAAAAAAAAACACGATCAAAAAAGATAAAGGGACCCTGCAGCATCAGGACTGGCCCATGTTAGAAGGACGAAGGGATGCCACAGGGGTACAGGAGATGCGGTGGCGGCCAGCAAAAGGGTAAGTAGGGGGGGTGTTTGGTCTGCAGACATTTATGGGTTGTTTTGCTGATGTAAAAACTGATTTGCGGCAAAATCTACTAGGGTCATTTGATGATGGCATGAATTAGTGGCCAGAACATGTTCAACTATGTTAACTTTATATTAGGTGTTAATCAGTGGAGGGAGATAAGGCTACTTACTTTGGGTTAATATAATATAAAGAACTAACCTGATCAAATGGAAATCCGCAACTCTTCCAGGAAAGAATGAATGGGTCACCCTAGCCACAAACATTTACTTAATGGAAACGATAACTGCCTCTCTACACGGCAAAGCCGCTCAATGCGAAGCCCTATGGATGGACTTCCAAAATAAATATTTCGCAACAACCTCTCAGTCCCACTCTCAGGAGCCCACCGAGTCCTGATGTAAATGGCATAACTCGACAGACTACAATGAAAGTGCACTCATATTAGGTGACCACTGAACGACCAAACAGCAAAAATATGATTAATATCCTTTCACAGTTCCCACATTTCTACAACACTCAATGAATGTGTGCCAAACCAAAGAAGGGCGGAGGGTGGGAGTGGGTAAAGTTTTCTAGTCAAGGTAAATACACCTTAAAACGAGGAAGGAAACATAGGTTGTGAATGCATTCTGCTATAACATGTTCTGTTTTTTTTTTTTGGTTATACAACCATATGTTACCGTCGTTGTGCCATATAATGTGTACGGTTCCTTGTTTTGTTTCTTTGTTAAAACTAATAAAATCAAATAAAAAAAGAACTAACCATGGTAACGTGAAGTCTAATTATGAGGTTTCTGCTACGCAAAACCTGGTGAAATGTAACCAAAGATTTTGATTTTGAAATCACAAGATATATAGGAGATTTCTTGGCATTAATTAATCTTGGTGGGCAAAAGAGAGCATTAAAAAATCAAAAGAGATGATCTGCAATAATAAAATTAAAAACCTTATTTTTTTAAAATGTGGATTTGTTAATATTAAACCTTTAAACATCACAATAGCAAAAAATAAAATCCAGCGTAAACGTAATCAACATTATTATATAAATCCAATAGGATAGAAAGAATGGGGAAAAAACAATTAAAAGAACACTTGCATTGAAATTTGTAAACTACATTTCATGATTCTAAGAATGCACCATTATTAAAATCCTAATGTAAATTAGCAGCAACAATATTCCATAAAGTAAAGAGGGTATTTACCAGGTGCAATGATCTACTTGCTGGGTAATACTCCAAGAAATGATGCGTAGAGATGTGATCAAAATTATGTGCATACTTCTTTAATAATGTTTGATAATTTGGTGCAAAACGCAGGCAGTGCGACAGCAGATGTTGCATGGTTTCGAGAACTGCAATGGTGACAACCCCAACAGATTCTCTCTTTTATATGAATGTTTTTGCGAGTGCCCATTATCAGAGTATTTGGTGAAACTCTTTATGAAAGCTAGACTTGCAAGGACTTTTTACATGCCATAAGCTTGAATACTGGATTGTACTTTGGTATTAGTGACCAATGCTCCTAAATATTTTATTTTCTGTGGAAATTGTGGCGCTACCCAGGTTTTAGGGGTAAGTCTGATGCACTTCTTTCCACAAAAAATCTTAGAATTGTCAAAGTTGATAAGGAGCTTGTTGCAGTTTGCATTTCTCATTAAAGCAATAGAGCTTTTTATTACGACTGGAGTCTGGTCCACTAGTACTGCGTCATCAGCATAGCCTAAACAGCAACAATGACAGTCACCATTTTTTTGGGGTGGAGGATATCGTTTCGGGCAGTTTGAATATCATTCGCCATATGCGCCAAATAAAGATTGACAAATAAGGGATCAAAGATGCAGCCCTATTCAAGCTCATGATTAATAGAATGAGAATATTCTCTTAGAGGGTTTAAACAAATCTTCACCAACGTCTCAGAATACAGTTGTAATAGACTTAGCAGATCAATTGGGACACCCAGTTTTATTAGCTTGTGTGATGGTGCAAATGGGGCAAACATCACCTCATGCACTGACCCCCCACGCCCCACAGACCCAGAATCTGAACATAAATATAAGATAAGGTAGCTCACTTTTAGGCCTTTTTTCCACCCAGATTGTTTTCAAGAAGCCGGACAACAAGCAACACACTAACACAAGTACAATATGGACAAGCGTCTTATGATGCTGTTAAAATATAAACACAAGTCGAATAGAATTAGTCTGCAACACTATAGACAGCTGTGTCACATTGAGGAAGTTAGGTTGCAGCGTACACTGAGAAATACAAGGTGATGAATACACCGAGAAGATTACCAAGAGATAGATACACGAAGAAACAGTATTCCCGATTAACTATAATGTAGCATTGAGACGAGGCACTGTCATTTTGCAGCAAAGGCCCCATTAGAAACTGTACGTGTTATTTTAGAGCTGCCGCGCTGCCGTGCTTAGATTTCTCCAACTTTATGGAAAGCCCATTGTCGCCTACACGTATGAGACAAACAACCTGCATATATCATTGGCTAAGTGGCCCAGCGACCAACTCTTCGCCTTGCCTCCTCACTCTGTCCCAAACCGCTGCAAACCTTTGTTTCATGTCACCTACTCATTACGTCTTTGCACGTATTGTCTGTATAAATCTCTTGCACCAGACCTATTCTGAGCCCACCCTGAGAACACCACTGTCTTGCCGCCAGCAACATATGCAGCCTACCTCACACCTCGAGGTAGCCCGCTCTTGCAGCGCTTACTGCTATTATACCATTATAAATGCATAACTATATCCCTTTTAAACTAGCCTAAGTGCCCAATTTACAGTCTCGGCTTCTCTTCCTGTGCATTGTGTTACTGCTGCCTACTGCTACTGCTGTACTTCGTATATTATGCCCACCTGATTCTCGGCAGCCCATTGTTATTGCCTTTCGGCAGCCCATTGTTATTGCCTTACCATCTGTGCATTGTGCCTACCTGATTCTGCCTAACTAGCCCGTTGTTATTGCCTCACTATCTGCACACTGTGCCTACCTGATTCTGCCTAACTAGCCCATTGTTATCGCCTTACTATCTGCGCATTGTGCCTACCTGATTCTGCCTAACTAGCCCATTGTTATTGCCTTACTATCTGCGCACTGTGCCTACCTGATTCTGCCTAACTAACCCATTGTTTTTGCCTTACTATCTGCACACTGAACCTACCTGATTCTGCCTAACTGTAGCCTATTGTTACTGCCTTACTATCTGCGCACTGTGCCTTACCTGATTCGGCCTAACTGTAGCCCGTTGCCACTGCCTCACTATTTGTGCAGCGTGCCCCAGCTGACTTTAAGCACATGGCAGTCCTCTTGAGATCTATCCTAATTCTAGCAATGATACTTCCCCTTTCTATTACCGACTCACTACTTCGTCCACCCCTCTCGCTCACAATGACTATTCCCACTAAAAAGCCCAACCAGGCACAGATGCCTTGCCAGCCATTCAGCCCATTAGATTGGATTCAAAAATATTCGGCACCACCTACACCCTGGAACCCTTGCCCAGTGAAGGACAGAAACCTGAGACTTGGCTCCCGGTTCCTATCCCCTAGGACACCTAATACTAAACACCCCCCCATCCCTGTCCAACCAACCACAAGTTAGCCAAAAAAATAAATACGCAGCATAGTTGATCACCTACAGATCAGAGGTGCTCTCATCAATGCTCAGTCGCTGGTCGCCCACGTGCGAGACATTGCAGACCTCATCGCCACCAATAACCTCCACTTTCTGGCTATTACTGAAACCTGGCTGCATCAGGCAGCAGGCCCAGTCTTGTCCCTGGCCATCCCTGATGGCTAGTCTATACTAAGGAACGGCAGAGATTCAGGTAAAGGAGGAGTAGCTTTCATTGCCAAAACTTCCCTTGGCCTTAGCGCAACTCCCTCGTCCAACTTCCAGTCCGCTGAACTTCTTTCAGTAAAATTGCAACTCTCCACAACACAAACTTCCTTATGCACCTCATATACAGGCCCAAGAACTCTCCGACCTCCTTACCATAAGCTTACCATAAGCACCAGAATAGGATCACAAATCATCCTACTCGGGGACTTAAACCTAGGCCTAGGGGATCCCAATGACGATAATGCGTTATCCCTGGAAAACACGATCTCACAGCTAGGATTCAAGCATAGGGTCACAGCTCCAACCCACATCAAAGGCAGAACCCTGCACTGGCTTGCAGACTACAACTGCTCCACATCCATCCTGCACAATTAACCTATTGTCTGATCATACCATTACGTCATCACCTTCTCCATCCTTGGGAAGGTGCAGCCAAACACCCCACCGGCCACCATCCCGCAAACCCTTGCCAGGAATAACCGTAATATCACCCTTCAAAACCTTTGCCCACTAATCCAAAACATCCTTGCCCCGGCAGACCTTAGCAACCTAGATGTGGATAAACTCGCCAACATCGATAACAAAACACTTGACGCAGCAGTTGATACTATCGCCCCCATCAAACTCACTAAAGCCAAGCCGGCAGCCCACCTGAACAAATGGTTCACTCCGGAGCTTAAAATCTTAAGGAATGCCAAATGAGCTGCGGATGCCACTTGGAGAAAAGTGCCCAATCCAGCTAATAAAGCACTCTTCAAGGCAGCAGCCACAACTTGCAAAACCTCCATCCTCAGGGCTAAGAAAGAGACCTATGATAAAAGAATTACCAACGCCAAATCAAGAACAAAAGAGCTTTTCACTATCCTCAGGGAACTAGAGTCCCCCTCCACACCATCAGAAACTTGCGTAAAAGATGCAGACTGGTATGAGAGAATTCAGAAAGCTCTAGCAGACAAGATCACCATGCTACAGTCTAAAATTGAACTGAAAAAGACCAACCTAGCAAAAAAGGCCAACCCCACCCCCCCATCATTCACACCTAAAACCCCTACCTGCCCTCCATTCTCTTTCACCCCTGTCACTACAAAAGAAGTGGAAAGCATCAAAGGCCTCAAGCCTTCCAGATGCCAAAGGGACTTGTGTCCAGCCTCCATCAGCCAGGAAGGCGCCAATGATTTCGCCCCTTTCATAACAACCCTCATTAATTCCTCTTTCCAAACTAGCTCAGTCCCCAGCAGCCTCAAGGAGGCGTGGGTCATGCCCCTTCTAAAAAACCTAATCTAGACCCCAACAATCCCACCAATTATAGGCCAATCACAACGGTCCCCTACATCCTTAAGATCCTAGACAGGGTGGCCTACCTACAAATCCAAAATCATTTTGAAGATAACAACCTCTTAGCCCTCAGACAATCGGGCTTCTGGGCAAGGCAGGGAACAGCGAAGGCACTTCTGGACTTAAAAATTCAGATGGACGAGGCAAAGGACAAAGGCAAGCTCGCCATCCTCCTGCTGCTCGACCTCTCGGGAGCTTTTGACCTCGTCGACCATCAGATCTTCACAGAACATCGGACGACGTCCGCTGCATTCTCCAGTCAAGCGACCGCTTGGGTCCAATCATTCCTCACCAACCGAACCACTAGCGTCTTCTCATCTAGTGCTTCAGTTCACCCCATCCCCATCCTCTGTGGCGTCCCTCAAGGCTCGTGCATCTCGCTGACCTTATACAATATCTTCACTAAGCTATTGTTCGACCGCCTAGAAACTATGCTGACGATACCCAGGTTCTCATCACCCCATCAGGCTGCTATGAAGAGGATTCCACACAGATTAACAACCTCTACCTGGAGATCCAAGCTTGGATGGCAGAACATGGCCTATGACTCAAGGACAAGAAAACTGAGCTCCTTCTTGTCGGCTCCCAGCCACAGCTAAACAAACTGGACCCTCGATACACCTCTTTCAATATAGATGGTAACCGAATCACAATAGCCAAAGAAATCAAAACCCTAGGGGTTTACTTGGACTCCACACTCTCACTCAAAATGCCACAGCCTCCTACACGGCCTACACAAATAAGCTCATTTACGCCTGCAAAGCTTTCCTCTCACCATCCAGCTGCAGCCAGAGCGCTAGTACTTTCAAAAATAGATTACTGCAACACGCTCTTCCTTGGCACTTCAGAACGCAACCTGAACAAGTTGCAAGTGCTACAGAATGCCCTCAGAGCCGCCTTGAGTATCCTGAGGCACTCTTACATTTTCAGATCCAGACAAGATGTTCATTGGCTCCCGATACGAGATAGAATTTCCCTCAGATCTCTAGTCATCGTCCACAAATGCCTCTCCAACAACGCCCCCAAGTACCTGGCAGACAAGTTTAACAAACACATCTCCGCCAGACCAATCAGAACGCAATACGCTCACTCTCTATCCATTCCTAAATTCTCCCTAATAAAAGCAGGAGCCTCCAGCTTCCCGGTACTAGCTGCCAAAAAGTGGAACGGTATTCCTGTGAACCTCAGAGCAGAACCCTCCTTTTGGACCTTCAGGGCAAAAACCAAGGCTGGCTTGCAACAAGAATACTACCTTTGTCTGACTTACTAACCTCTCTCCCACCGCTGTATTCCGGACCTTGTTCTCCCTTTGACCACTATGTAACCCGGTCATGTGCACTTATTCTTAACTTTGTATGTCTATGATATGTTGTAACATGCTCCAAGTCTCTGGCGGAGCGGCAAAGAGATGCTATTCCCATGACACAAGAGTAGATATGTAGCAATTATTTCTGGTCCAAATGATAATTAAACACACAAAGCCATGGACGCCAGGTGCATGGTGCCCCAAGAAGAAATATTGCCAAAGACACTAAACTAAGTTGTATACACAGTGTTCCCTATTGCCAATTAGTGCCACTAAACCCTGTACTAAATACGGTCAAATTGAAGAAGTTATCCCCGGTAGACAGAGCCCCATAAAGACCGTTATTCATGCCTGTGACCCAATTACAAGATTATGCACCTTCGTCGGCAGCGAGTATCGAGACAATAGTTGCCAACTAGAATATTCAAGGTTGGGGAAGCTGTCTCAGACAAAAGGGGCTCTGGCATGAGAAGGAGATGGGAGTATTTTTTTGGTCTTGAAAGCGGAAGGGGTTGATCTCTCTATTCCCAAGCAGTAAATCAAATAATAAATTGGACTGTCTACGACAGTTGAAAGATCTGAGGTCACCTTAAGCGGTGCCAGCCAATGGCAGGGAAGAACAAGTTACTTACCAAATGTAACGTTCTTTCAACTGGATGTTCCTCCCACGTATTCATCATCTTGTGATATTAGTTATCGTCAGCTTCGCTGCTTTGGAAAAATAAATAAAATAAAAATAATAAATCGGCAGAGGGCGCTGTGCTCGAGGCGTCGATTGTCCGTCGGCGGGCTCCGTACCATGTCAACGTCACTGTTGGTATAAATAGCTCGAGCCACGCCCGTTGGCTTCAGTTCTGTTTTTTCGAGGAAATATTCGAGGAACACCCAGGCGTGACCTGTGACTGAAAAGCCCATCGTGAGAGGAAAGTGTAAGAAAACGTAAACTGTACTGCGGGGTAGGGTGGGAGGGTCGATGAGGAATACATGGGAGGCACATCCAGCCGAAAGAACATTACAGTTGGTAAGTAACTTGTTCTTCGAATGGATTGTGTCCTCCCACGTATTCCTCATCTTGTGATAGACTCCCATAGCAGTGGTCAATTTGGAGGTGGGAGTACCAGTTATTGTTTTCATGGACGGAATGAAGTACCGCCCTGGAAAATAAACCCTCATTGGAGGAGGAGGCATCTAAGCAGTAATAGTCGAAGAAGGTAGGCATTGATGCCCATGTTGCAGCCAAGCAAATATCTTTTGCAGGGACTCCCCTCTTCAAAGCCGCAGAAGTAGCCATTCCCCTAGTGGAATGGGCCCGTTGCCCATCCGGTGGGTCTTTTCCTGCTAATCTGTAGAATTCCAATATAGCTAGAATGATCCAGTGGGATATAGTTTGTTTTGTCACCGCCAGCCCCAATTTACGACCTGTATAACCCACAAAGAGATGATTATTTTGACGTAATTTTGACATTCTTGAAATGTAAAAACTGAGGGCCCTTTTGGGGTCCAGTAGGAGGATAGAATGTTGGTAAAATGATTTTTTGCGACAAATGGAAGTCAGAAACTACTTTCGGTAAGAAAGATGGTTTAACCTTAAGAACTACCCTGTCCTTGTAAAATGTGGTATATGGTGGTTTACATGAGAGAGCATATGCGGGCCTATGTTAATGTTACAAGAAGGACAGTATTTAGTGTTAGAAGCCTCAATGGACAGGAGTGCAGAGGCTCAAATGGTATACAAGTTAGAAATTTAAGAACTAGGTTTAAATCCCAAATTGGGACATGAAACGGTACTGGTGGATATACATTGGTAAATCCTTTCAGGAACTGAATGATTAATGGAATTTTGAAGTAAGAAACCTCTTCCGAGGAGCGCTTGAAAATGGACAGCGCAGCAAGATATCCTTTGTTCCAATCTGGAGCCCCAGATTGGCTAGATGCAATAGGAAAGAAAGCACCATTGGGGTTCCACATTGAAAAGGGTCCACATCCTTATCTTTGCACCATTTACTGAATTTGTTCCAATGGCACCGATACAAGGATTTTGTTGCTGGCCTTCTGGCCGAAAGCAACATTTCCATTACGTCATCCGAAAGGTCCCAATCCCTTTATATCAACCTCTCAGAAACCATGCGTGAAGGTTGAGTGTCTTGACCTCTGGAAGGAGAACCTGACCTTCCTCTTGCGAGAGAAGATCCTCTCTTTGCGGAAGATGTATTGGAGGGCAGATGGACATGTCCAGAAGGTTCGGGTATCACGTCCTCCTGGCCCAATCGGGGGCAGTTAGGATCATGGTTTTCCTGAACTTTCTCAACCTCCTGATTACTTGAGGAATCACAGGGACTGGAGGAAACGCGTACAGTGGAGAGGCGGGGGGGAGGGGAACTCCCATTCCACCATGAAAGCGTCTCCTGGAGCTCCTCTCGGGGGAAATTCCCTTGAGCAATATTGTTGGCACTTCCGGTTTACCTCGGTCGTCAACAGAAACACTTGAGGGGTTCCCCAAAGGGTGAAGATCTCCAGAAGGACTTCCTGAGCTAACTCACACTTCTGGGAGTCTGTGCTCTGCCTGCTCAGAGCGTCTGCCACAGTGTTCTGCTCTCCGGCTAGGTGAACTGCCGATAGAGAGATTCCTTCTCGTATTGCCCAGAACCAGAGCTCCATTGCTTCCCTGCACAGTGGTAGTGATCCTTCGCCTCCTCTTTTGTTGAGGTAGTACATGGCCACTGTGTTGTCCATCATTATCAGGACATTCTTTCCTTGTACAGAGGGCAAGAAGGCCTTCAGCTCCAACAGGTTGATGTGTAGTTTGGACTGCGATGGAGACCAACGACCGTCGATTGTTAGATCGTTGGTATGAGCCCCCCACCCCATGAGTGAGGCGTCCGTTACTACTGTTACCTATGGCCATGGTTGCCAAAAAGATACCCCTTTGAGGATGTTGTTGTTGCAAGCCCACCAAAGTGGATCCTGAGCAACTGCGCCCGGCACTTGCAGAAGATCCGACATACTCCCAGAGAATTGGGACCACTGAGTCCTGAGGGCCCATTGAAGGGATCTCATTCTCAATCTGGGAAAAACCAGAAAAATTCAGGATGCCATGAGGCCGAGCAACCTCAGAAAATCGAAGGCCGGCAGATGCTGGGCTTTCTGGAATTTTGTTACCATCTGCAGAATGTGGAGAGCTCTTATCTCGGGAGGCGAGACTTTGCCCGAGGAAGTGTCCAAGACTGCTCCAATAAACTGGAGTTTTTGGGATGGTATCATGTGGGACTTCTTAAATTGAGGCAGAAGCCCAGATTGTGAAGGAAGTGACAGGTGATCGACAGATGTTTTGAGTTTGTTCAGGAGAACGTGCTCTGATCAACCAGTCGTCCAGGTAGGGGTAGACGTGAATCCCCCCTCTCCTGAGACTCGCTGCCACTACTGCCATCAGTTTGGTGAAAACCCTTGTGGCGGAGGTCAGCCCGAATGGCAGAACTCGAAACTGATAGTGAGAACCGCCAACCGCGAACCTCAGGTACTTTCTGTGCTTGAGATGGATTGGCACATGAAAGTAAGCATCCTGAAGGTCCAATGATACCAACCATTCTCGGAGTTGGAGAGCCTGAAGGATCTGAGAAAGGGTTACCATCTTGAACTTGTCCTTCCTGAGGAACTTGTTCAAGTTTCTTAAATCCAAGATGGGTCTCAATCCTCCGTCCTTCTTTCGGATGAGAAAATAAGGGGAGTACCAACCCTTGTTCCTCTCCGCCACAGGTACATGTTCTTTTACACCTTTCTCTAGCAGGGTTAAAATTTCCTGCAAAAGGAGCGGGTCTGGAATTTTGGTCGAGTTGGCTCCTGGTGGATGATCATGAGGCCTTTTTAGGAAGCAAAGGCAGTAACCTTGAGCTACTGTTTCCAGTGCCCAAGCATCTGAAGTAATGCCCCGCTATTCTTTCAGATGCTGAGAGATTCTGCCTCCCACTGGTGTTTTGTATGATAAGGCCTCAGAGTGATTTGGAGGCGGCTGCAGGAGCGGCTGAGGGTAAAGATGCCGTTCCTGAAGATGGCTTTGTAGTCTTTCCTCATCCACCACAACTGATATTTCTTTTGCCCCTTTGAAAAGCCCGTCCTCTTCCTCTACCAAAAGAAGAGTAGTACTGAAAAGGACGACCCTTCCAGGAAGATGAGCCTGAATAGGGTTTCTGAGGTTGTTTCATGGAGGCTCTAAGGGATTTAGCTGCCGCTTTTGAGGTCTGTAGTTTTTCTAGGCTCTCATCAGCCTTACTACCAAACTGCCTTGAGCCATCAAAAGGCATGTTGAGAAGCCTGGCCTTCACATCTGGTGCAAAACTTGTCTTTCTCAACCACGAAAATCTGCGTAGCACTGTGCTTGATTCCATGGATCTGCTAATACTTTCAGCAGTATCCAGTCCAGACTGGAGACATTCACCCATTGCCTCCTTCCCGTCTTTGACAATATTCAGGAAGCCTTCCCTTTCCCTGCCTTCCGGAATATGTTCAGCCGCCGCCAAAATGCATTCCCACAGGGTATGTGTGAACCTGGCTAGGGTACAGGTGACATTGGTTGACTTTGCATGCTACCCGAAGTAAAAACTTCATGGACCCAAGCATCAACCTTCTTATCTCCTCTATTCGGAGGCATGGTTGGATATGCAGTTTGTCTCGAAGTGGTTGCAGACTTTCTGGAGTGGTATGTCTATTCAGATACTTGGGATCAGAAGTAGAAATTCTATACTTCTTAGGAAAATTGCTGTTTACCGCAGCAATGTTGTCAGGGGTTTCCCAGTTCTTTTCCACTGTTCTCTGAAGCGGAGGCCAGAACTGGATCCTTCTGGGGGCCCCGAACAATTAGGTCTGTCATATCGTCTTGTTCAAAAGTGGATGAGGCTCTACCCCAGCCCATATATTCTACCATTCTGTTCATTAAACTCCTGTACCCTGAATCTGCATGTTCTGCAGGGTCAGGTCTTGCAAACTCTAATTCATGTGATGCGTCAATGCCACTAGCAGAATGCAGAGTCTCGCACAGGTCTCTCATTTTAGATACTGGGTCTATAAGTTCCTCTGGAACTTGTCTAGTGCCATATTGCACTCCAAAAGGAGAGATTTCCTCATCCTCAGAGCCAATTTCTTCAAAAATCGAAGACATACAATTAAAAAAGTCTGATTTTGGTAATGACGTAAATCTCCTCTCTTCCTCCTGAGTTTTCTTCGAAGGAATGGAAGGAATCTTCGACAACCCCGATGAAATCTTCGACAAAGGCGTTGAAGACGCTTTAGGCTTCGATACCAAAGCTGTCGGCGCCAATGGCATCGACGAAGTTGAGGATGTTTTCGACAACTTCTGTTTTTTATGAGGTGTCGGTGAAACACTCGACTCTCGAGGAGTCCTCGACGACTTGTGTTTTATGGGTTTCACCCATACTACTGGGTCTTACCGCAGTAGTCCCTGACTTCCCTGTGTCGTCCAATGAAGCAACTCTTTTGGGGTTTCTTTGAGGGGGTCAAGGCCGCATTCTCAAAGACCTCCATCATCTTTCCTCTAAAGTCCTCCCATTTTCTTGGGGAATCCGATTTAGTAGGACATCGAAACAATTTGGTTGATGTATCGGACGATGATGAAGGAGATCTATGTCTCCTTTTGACTTTTTTAGAAGATTACTTTTTTTTAGAAGATGAAGATCTCCTCAATCTACTACGGGATCTCTTAGAGTGTTTTTTGTGATGTTCCGATTCTTTTGAATCGGACGATTTTTTATGTCTTTTCGACGAGGCCTTCCCTTCGAAGCCTCCCGCCCCACCGCTAGTTTATATTTCCTCTCACGGAGGGCCTTTTCCGTCATCGAATGACAGGAGCCACAGTCGCCGGTTTGATGATCTGAACCCAGGCACCAAAGACAGATGCAGCGAGGATCGGTGATTGACATCTTCGAACCGCAGTCGATACACTTCTTAAACCCAGTCTTCGGTGTAGAAGCAGTAGATGACATTTTCTGCAAGAAAACCTCGAAGCGGGCCGTTCTCGAGAGCGAATAAATCGGAAAAACGGAACTGAAGCCAACGGGCGCAGTTCGAGCTATTTATACCAACAGTGACGTTGACACGGTACGGAGCCCGTCAAGGGACAATCAACGCCGCGACCTCGAGCCAACACAATCAATTCGAAGTATACTTATCAGCATGCAGCGTGCCAACCAACCAAACTGTGTGGTAATTATGTGATTGTAATTACTATAATTTTGGGGGGTGGACTTGGATGGGGTTGTAGATAATGGATTAGCCAGTGGTAGACGCCAAATGTATAGGGATCGATAGGGGCTTTGATTAGTGTAGCCAGTTATGTTAGAAAATGTCACATGTATTATTGTTTGCAACAATGCAAATCTTAAGGTTTTTTGCCTTATAATCCTCAGCCCGGTGTGGGCTTGTTGAGGTTTTCGTATATTGCTGGACTCTCGGCCGATACTTCATTTTAAAATAAAGTGAATAAAGCTATTTTTTCTTGCAATTGGAGCACTTCCTTATTTATTGTTAATGGACTGGTTTTGTGTGCATTAATACACTTGTGCCAGAGCAGGTCTCGATTTACTATATCAAAAATGGCCCTGAACTATATAAACCCGAGGTAGTGGTTCCTCCCTACCACTCCGCTCCTCCCCCCCATTACACATAAACATGCTTTCAATCATCTTCAAGATTGTTCTGACCATAACTAAATGTAGCAATCGATCAACAGACTTAAGAAAGAATAAGTTTAAGCAATGCAGCATTTAAAAAAAATGGACTCAGGCACTGGAAAGGTTATAGGTGATTGTAACAAGATCATCTGTAGAAGATCCTCTTCAATTTAGGACATAGTGACGAATCTGGGGGATGTCATCCTTCTTCCCTAAGCAGAGACCCGTCCCATGGGGCAAGGGCGGTGCATCCACAGTACAATAGCCCCCCTGGGGGTGGTGCACTGAGGGAGGATCACATGGTAAAGAAAGGAATCCATCTATGGGATTGGGGGACGCACATCAGAGAACGCGGTATGATCCCGCTTCAATACACTCAACCCTTTCTCCAACCCTGAATCCTCCTTCCCCCTCTCTAAAGAGAGACAATGGACCTCATTACGATTCCGGCGGTAACCTGCTGGTTTTTCCGGTTCAGTTACCACCGGACTCGTATTACCATTCTGCCTCCGTGATTCCTGGAATTACCGGGGCATTACAACCCCAGTGACTCGGGAATTCAGGAGGTGGAATTCGGTAAATCCCAGGACCATGGAAACACCGGCACCATCTCTTGGTGGTGCCGGTGTTTCCACGTCCGCCTGCAGGCGGGCGCTGGTAAACCCGCCAGGCCAGACCTGGCGGGAATGACACTTCCGCCTGCAGGACTCGAGATCACCCGGTATGGAAACAACGGTGTGGGCGGGTTTAACGCCATCGTTATTTCCATACCGGGTTACTCGTAATGAGGCCCAATGTGTTTTGCTGGCAAGTCAGTGAACCTAGCATTCATGACAAGACTGAAAGACCAGAAAGAACAAAGTATCACGATTATAGTTTTGAAACTGGTACTGTGAAGGGGATGATGACCGGGAGTCCAAGGATCACTCTAGAGAAGCAGAATGAGCGGTCTAGCTTTTAAACGCAAGTGATTGGCCCAAAGCAGTACAACAATCCCACGTAGGAGTTTGAAAGAAGCTCAGCAGGGAAGCAGAGAGTGATCATCTAAGGAGAAACAGTGGGAGCTATGAACAGGAGCAGCTGACACGAGCTGCAGAAAAAGCCGTAACCGGAGGAAAGTGAGTCCGAACGTGGTCTTTGACGAAAGGACTACTCGGGTTGCTGCAGAGGGAATCCTCTAAGAGCACCAGTCTCAGATGAAGCGTGCATGTGTGAGAGAACGTGCTATCAGGAAGAGTCAGAGGACGGCAGGGCTTCTTCAGACACCGCCGGATACCTGAATGCTACCAGAGCCTCGAGAGGGGATGCAGCTGCGTGGGAACCGCTGGTACACACGAGAATGCGACAAACAGTTATGCGGGTTGCCCGGTAGGTGCTAGAGGTCCAGGGAAGTAATAGGGTGCACCCAGAAGCTGGAAGAGGGTCTGGCACCCTATAAAAAAGCACACTTGTCATCAGAGTGAACCAAGCAGATACAATGCTACAGTGCTAGTCTGGGACCCACACCAAAATAAGAGGGCCTGGGACCGTGATTGCAAACAAAGTAAAGCAGGAAGAGTTGTATACTTAGCAGGAGAGTAAACTAAGTGGATACAACACAACTGTGCAAGTCTGGGTCCTGCACCCATATGAGAAACCAAAGTTTAAAGTGACAAAGATTAAGAGAGTCTATGACCCTTTGAGAGAAGAGAGAGGTTGAGGTGTTACAGGGTTAAAAACCCTGGAACTGACAGAACTTTGATCCTACACTTGATAGCAAACTGTGCCAACGTGGTAGGATAAAGAAACATGAAAACAAGACGCATTCCTTTGTGAATTGCCCAGTGACACAAAAGATAAAGGGGCTGAGGAGCCCCAAAAGGAACGGCCATAAAACACGATGACTAGAGGAAAGGAACACAACCCTAGCATGGGGATCCTACGCTTGGTAGCCGAGAGTGCCAAGCTGGTAGGCTAAAGAACTCTGAAGCCAAGAAACTGTTTCTTGTGAGTTACCCAGTGACATAAGAGAAGAAGTAGTCTAGGGGAAAGGAGCACAAACAGTAGCATTGCAATCTTGTATTTCGGAACATTAATTTGCATCACTTTTTATTACCAGAGAGACTGAGAACATTTCTGCTGGTTAAAAACCCTATCACTTTTTACAGATCATCCTTGCACAATTGCTTTAGATTATTAGTGATAAGGACAGAGTTAGATTTTGAGACACGACAGTGACATCCTGACTATTTCACTTGTTTTCTTTGAGGTAGGGAAACCCCTCTTAGCTTTAGGGATAGAGATGCCTTTTTCCAAACCTGTATTTATTTTCCAAAACAAGAAAATAAACAACCCTTAACCCTCCCCATTCCACCCCGGCCAGAGGGATTGCACAGTTCGGTCGATCGTTTTCATTCTATTGGGATATAGGTCACATAATGTCCAAAATTCATATTCTATGGGGGCACCATTGAAGCATATGGTTCTTTTGGAGATATCCCAGAGCATTCTCCCAGTTCTGCTTAAAAGAGGCTTGGTCCCTTTGGACCGTGTGGGTAGCCCATTCCAATGAGCTGAAGGACCATACTTTCTGCTGCCAGTTTGTTGGCGCCTGTCTCCGTTTCCACTTTTGTGCCACTACTAACCATGCCGCAATAAGGAGAGTCGTGAAACTGCGTTTCTATCTATTTGAAAATGTTTTCTGTTTCGGGAACCGCAACCCTCATAGCCAAACCCTGGTTTCTATTGTACCAATCTCGGGGAATATCCCACCCATTTGTCCTGGCACCTCGTCCTAGTATGGTGTAATAACCGGGCAGTCCCAACAAATGTGTCTCCAGTCCCCCTTGATTTTACAACCCCCATCAACAAATCTGATATCGTCGAGTACATAATGAGGAGTCACTCAGGAGTGTAATGGCACTGAAACATTTTGTACCATATTTCCCTCGTTTGGATGGTGCGAGTAAGTTTAGGAATTATTCCCCATAAACATGTCAATTGATCTCTTGGCATGGTGTTGCCCAGTATGGCCTCCCATTTGTTAATATAGTTCTAATGAATTAATATTGTGTCATAGTTTAATAATTTGTATAGGTTTGAGATCAGTTTTCTCGAGCCTGTACGAGTCGTAATATACTTTTCAAAAGGTGTCAATTGTCGCATGGCCGCTGCTTTATTCAGGCTTATTAGCCAATGCCAAAGTTAGGTGTATTGGATCCTGTCCTCCTCACCGACCCCCAAATCCTTTCTGCAGTTCTCGAAGGTTCTAAGATTCTGGCCCTGAAACAAATCGTATCTTCGAACAACCTCCATCCCTCCAGGCTCTGAAAGCTCCGGGTTCTACCCTCTGGAGAAACTTCGGGTTCCGGAACATCAGGATAAAGGGGGGGAGGGGAAGTGGGCAGTACCCCCTCTTTAATTGCTGAATCCCAGACCATGACTACCAAACCTACAATTTAACTGAGCTTCACAGTCGGGGATCTGCAATTCTGATCTAGCCAAAGTAGACCTGAGAGGGGAGTGCCTGCGACCGCCCTATCCTGCCCATATCTTATGATCCACCCCAGAAAACCATTCCTTTATGATCCGCATTTGTGCAGCTTCGTAGTACCTATGAAAGAGTGGGGATCCCAATCCTCCCCGATGTTTTGGAGCTGTGAGAGTGGACATAGCCACTCTGGGCGAATTGTTTTTCCATATGTACGCCGTTATCAGTTTTGTAAGTAAGCTAAAAAAAGATTTGGGTACACGGAGCAGCAGTGCTTGAAAATTATAGAAGTACCATTTTAACTATCGTCAATCTCCTTAACCAGGAGGTCACAAGTGGGTTCCATCTTTGTAGGTCAGTTTTCACCCTGGAGAGTAGTTGTGGAAAGTTTGCCCCGTACAATTGTTCTGGTGTTTTTGTTAGGACCACCCCCAGGTAAGTAATACTGTTCTCTGTTAGGGACAGCTGGGGTGGGGGTTGCAGGCGTACCAAAATCTCAGGGTTCACCCACACATTCAGGATTTATGATTTGGATCTATTTATTTTCAGCCCCGACAGCAACAAAGTCTTCCAATTCGGCCATCAATGAGGGTAATGAACTTTCTGGCTCTGCAATCGATATAAGCTTATAGTCAGCAAATTCCATTATTTTACATTCTTCACCTGGCATTGCTATGCCTCTCACCTGATCGGAGTCCCGAAACTGGGCCAACAAGGGTTTTTAATATATAGCCTACAATAAAGGGGATAAGGGGCATCCCTATTTAGTACCCAGTTTCATGGCTATATTACTAGAGAGAGCCCAATTTATAGTCCATCTAATGTGCGGGGAATAGTCTATTACATGCACCATCTGGAGGAACCTCACACCCATCCCCATGCACTCCATGGTTTGGAACAAAAAGGACCATTCGACTTCATTAAATACCTTTTTGGCATCTAGCGATACCAACAGCACTGGTGTGTGTTATAGCCATTTTTTCCAACAGGTGGCAAACTCTACAGACATTATCATGCATCTGTCTTTGTGGGATGAATCCAACTGGTCCAAGCCTATTAATTTAGGCAAAACCTCTATTCAGCGGTTCGCCAAAACATTAGTATATATTTCGGCATCTGTATTCATTAGCACTATAGGTCTATATGAACCGTGGGACGTCGGGTCTTTGCCTGCCTTGGGAAACACTACTAGCTTAGCTTCGTTCATAGAGTTTGTGGCCGTGCCTTTGGCTCTGATAGAATTGAAAAGCTTTGCGAGTTGTGGCGTTAAGGTATCTTGATATTGTTTGTAAAAATTAACTGGATAGCCATCTGGTACCGGAGCCTTGTTTTTGGGTAGTGATTGAATCACTTTTGACACCTCTCCCTCCTGGATTTCCCCCCTCTAGCTTTTCCATGTCCTCCTGTTTAATATGTGGTAGGGGGACCTTCTCCAGTTATTCTGCTTGCCTTATTCCATCGGGGTATCAGAAGCATATAATGTGGTATAGAAATAACTAAATATCCCCAAAATTCCCTCATTGGTGGTTTCAAATCCTCTTTCATTATTTTTTAGTTTCAGGATTGAACAGGCCGTAGTTCTATCTTTTAATTGCCTGGCCAGCAGCCGCTCGGCTTTAATAGCTTTCACATAATAATGTTGTTTTGTAAACAACAATACCTTTACGTCGTGTTTTGTGCGAAGCGTTTCCAGTTGGCCTCGAGTATGTTCCGTCGCCCTCAGCAATTTCCTAGTTGGACCTTTTGCCAACTTATCCTAAATATCCTAGAATTTCTTTTCTAGTTCCTCCTCCCAGAGCTGCCTTTGCCCATCCCTTTCTACCTTCACAGCTAGCACATGTCCTCTCAGAACCACCTTAAAAGGCATCCCATACTGTTTCCCGCACCATGTCATGGATATTGTTCTCACCAAAATAAGTATCTATCTTGTCTTTAATTGCGTTCGCTACGGTCGGATCCTGTAACAGCTCCAACAGGAATCGCCATTTCCAAATACGTTCCAAGGCACCCCCACCTCGATGTGCATAGACAGTGGGGCTTGAGCCTAAACCTGCCCACTAAACACATGGAGACAAAGATATAATCAATCCTCGATACAGGAGAATGTACGTGGGAATAATATGCATACCCTTGGCTTACTTTTATTGCACGCCATACGTCATGAAGGTCCAGCATAGTGATTTTCTGCTTCAGCGACTTGGATGGAGCTAAAATGTGATGTGAGGCACATGTGCTCCCATCAACCTTGGGGACCCAAGCCATATTGAAGTCTCCCGCCCGGATAATATCACCCTTGGCGAAACTCTCAAGTTGCGACATTTCTCTCCTCAGTAAAACACCCTGTCCCATAATTAGGTGCATATAGAGTCGCTAATGTGTTAAGTATATGACCCCAGATTGACATTCAGAAAAAGGAAACCCCCAGATGAGTCTATTCTACCATCAAGGAACTGTACAGCCAGCAACAAGTTCCCCAGCAGTTTTATCTACAGGATTGGCTTGGTGAAGCCCCTCATTCTAAACTTCCCTTTATCCTTCTTTCTAATATGTGTCTCTTGAAACATAAAAATATCTGGCTTTGCCCCTTTCAAATATCCCTCTAATTTCTTCATCTTAACTGGGGAATTCATGCCTCTTACATGACCTTCATTTCAATTCTGTATCCCTTTGTATCCCCTTAACCATTCTTTCCCCTTTTATTGACGCTTGTGGCCTTCTTCCCTCTGGTAGTGCAATACGATCACACCCCCTAAATGTCCCCCTGTTCCCCTTTAACATAACCCAACTCGAACACCTTCCCCTCCCTGTCCCTCCCTCAACATTACCCCCATTCCCTGAGGGGGAGAAAGGTACCTAGGATTGCCAGGACGAAATGCCAGACGCCATTGGCCCCCAAAAATACCCAGAGAGGTGTCGTGGGGAGTCCTAAACCCCAGTCGGAAATTCCAACTAGCCGGCCACTACCACGTGGCCCCCTGGCAGAAAAACAGAATCCTTCAGAAAAGCAGGATGAGGTGCCAGCAATTGAAGAGGGGAAACATTGGTTTTCTCCTTCAGTATTCCAGTTTGCCACATGTACTCTTTCATGGAACAGCATTAAACAACCAATCAAAACTGGTGCACTTTTTGATGCCATATTTTGACTTTTTGATGCCAGGTTTTCATGCAAGAGCCATATTCTTAAAAAAATGCTTTCCTAATACAATAGTTTTGGCAAGACCTAAAACTAACGGTCAGAATCATTTTAAAAGTTTTTAAAAATACAGGAAACGTGTTTTGTGTTTTATAAAGTCTATTATTTTGCAAAAGGTACACTTTTCCAGTTTTCATATCATGAAGCAGCAGTCAAGTCAAAAATACACAAAAGCAAAGTAGGTAAAAAAAACATGTTAACATCTTGCATTATGGCTTATGAAAAGGTGACCAATAAACACATGTTCACAAACATTGTGGCTGCTTGTTACAAAGCCATTTAAGCTTGAATCACCCTTTAAAATGTAAACTGTACACAGATACAATGACACACACATGGCTGTTCAGGTTTAAAAGTACCAAGGAACAATTTGATTATAAAAGGATATAAAAGGTGTAATGCATAAACATTTCAGTGCACTTGTAATCCTATATTAATGGCGGACGCCTCCAATGTAAACATTCTAACATTCTTCTTCGCTGGGACAGTACTTTCTGCAACCAGGAAAAGCAATAGTAGGTTAAGATATATCCATGCTGTACTTTCCTTATTGAATGCACGTTTACCATCAGAGTGGTCTCTTGGGCCTCAATAAATGAGCACCCCGTCATAGAGAGCGGTACTCCTTTACTATTACACATCGGGCATCCAGGCTCTTTCTGGGATACGGAATTTGCTCCTGGTACCTCAGCGGGCACACATTGATGGAGGGGGGCATTCTCTCGCATGCATGGTGGCGTGCCCCATGCAAATTATGCAATAGTTTTGCCAGGGCAGATACCTGGCACTACTTAGGCACATGCACAGTCTGTTGGGCTGCTGCGCCTGTACGTTCTCAACAGGTGGCGCACATGCAGTGCACTCCCGCAGGGAACACATTTAAGGCAAGCCAAGAGAGCGTCAGGCACACGGAGGCTGGCGTTCTCAATGAGTGCTTGGCTTTGACCCATATTTCTGCTTTCAGCCTGGTGAAATGGCAGACAGACCTATGGCAGTGCTGAGCACTTTTGGGAGCAGGTATAACTTTAGGTAAGGGGGCTCCACCTGACACAGCCTACCTGCACTGTGCCGTGTAAAGTGCAGCTCAGGCCACTGGTAATGCACCCGCTGGTACTTCAAAATTGGGCGAAATGGTAGCCTAGGACAAAAGAGGCTAATTCATAAACACAAACACCTTTGTGGAAGCAAAGGTCATCCTTAATGGCAAGTTGACGTCCACAATCAAAGTTTCTTGCAGGGCCAAAACATAACTTTTTTTTTGCAATCCACGGCTCTAAGATGGCTTTGCTATAGGGTCATATCTAGTGCTTAGAAGACGTGTATCAAGTCAGCAAGAGCAACTAGGAAGCAGACCATTTTTACATGTTAGAAAGGGTATGTAAACATTAAACTGTCGGACAACGTACAACCAAATAAGTGATGAGTTATCAAAGAAAAAAAAAATCTACCTTGCTAATATAATAGCATGTTTTTATATAGCGCTTCGTGGCATATTCCTCTTGCTTCTAAGTTATAACAGTATTCTTCAAAAATAATGTATTGGTTTTAAAAGGAAATCTGCCGTGTAATGTGTTGGTCAAACTTTAGCAAGACCAGGAGTACGACACACTTCTGGAAAAACTTACAAAACTGATAAAGGTGGATTTACAAGGAAGATGCCCATTTGATTTGTATCAAAACCATTTTCCATCTGCATCTCTTTTCATATGCAATAGCATAGTAAAACCTACATATTATAGATTGGAGTTTTTCAAAAGTGCCATTCAAAGACTCGTCGATTTTTTAAACTAAACTGGGTCGAAAAAGGTAATTTTAATATGCCCTAACACATATGAAAAGACCACACTTTATTAAACACTAAGGGCCCGATTCAAGGAATGTTTGCCCGGTTCAAAGTGACTTTGCACTGCGGAAAAGTGACTTTGCACTGCCGACACAAACCATGATTCATGGAACTGTGCAAAGTGTATTTGTGTGCTGTGCAAAGACCGGCAAAGTCATTTTGAACTGCATTAATGACCATGAGCTAACTTTGCACTGAAAAAATACACTTTGCATGGTTTGTGTCGGCAGTGCAAATTCACTTTGAACCGGGCAAATATTCCATGAATCGGGCCCTTAGTGTTACTGTATATTGCTATTTTGGAGAAAAAAACGTGGCTTTAAGACATTTCATGTAAAGAAGATTAACACAACTGGTTTAAGGCATGCAGTTTATATTTGTGAAAGCTTATACAAATTATAACTTTCTATCCAACATAATTCTTAAATATCTTCCAAGGTAGAAATTGGCATCTAATTACAGTGACCGTTTCATTACGCAAGATTTGCATCATTAATAAACGTTGCATCGATACAAGTGTAAATGATCTAGTTTCAATAAAATATAAATATCTGTTCATTATTACAAAACAGAACGTCGTAAACACAGGTTAACCACATTTCGTAAATTAACACTTCTAGTGCACTTTAATGTTTAAGGCTATAAGGCACTCACTCTACAGCACTAATATCTTTAGCGATATTCTTCAACATGTACCAAGAAGGCATGCCTCCTGTTCACTTTTAGCACAGATTTGCTGATTGAGGAATGGTGTCAATGTGTTATGGATAAGTGACTTATCATAGTGACTGCTGTACTCCTAGTTTCATTACCACCATACATATGGGATGTGGTCTTAAATAAAGGGAGAGGACCGAGGCATAGTGCACAGCAGCATGAAATTCAGAAACAGACATGCCAGGATACAGGTGTGGCCACACACCCTGACAGGACATATGTGGCATGCGCCTGCCCCCAACCAGCAGTCTTTTATTAGCCGGTATGAAGGGCGGGTCTTGTGGCAGAAAGGAGACTTTGTATTAGGAGAAACTGGTCACTATGGGGAGTAATTGGTCTTTATGACATCACCCCTTTCCTCCACACTTGTGGGAGCCCGCAGTATTAGCATTGATCTGGGCTGGGTGCTCTCAATCCAAGAGAAAACAAGACCATCAAAGATATTCTCTCAGGTGAGGCACTTGCCAATGATGCCAGCTCCTCTTCATCAGTTGCATAATATCCCACTGGAAGAGGAGGTGAGGAGTTCACCTGAGGTGCCTGTCCCCCCAGAATCTTTAGGTGGATCCAGGAGTATAGGTTTGCATGGTCGAGTACCTGGAACCATGTCTACCCCAAAACGTGGGAACGCAGGGACCAGATCTGCCGGTGGCAGGGAACAATGCATGGGCACCCTTGGACGAAGAAGCAGCAGCAGATGAGAGTTAGAAGACATGACCTCTAGAATAATGGCCTTAAAAAAGGATCTCAAAACTGGAGTGGTCATGAAACCTCTGGAAAACCATTCTCTGGACATGCATGAGGGGATATGGTCTGTTAGGAAGGTCTGGAACAGCTTATAAGAGATATTAGGAGGAGATATACCTCAGAGGGGCCATGGCTGATTCAGGAGTTTCTAAACAAGGGTGAATAAGAGCTCGAGCACAAGTCTCACCCCAAAGAAGGGGCAGGAGACCATTAATCTGTGGGCTTCGCGTGCAGTGGAGTTGAAGTGTGTTGCGTAACCTGATCCCCTACGGTGAGCAGTTGTTTACTGCTATAGTGGACAGAGGATGAGGCGTCAATGGCAACACACCATATTACAGAACCTATACCTGACCTTGCATTTCCCAGTATGGCTGGATTTATGTGGTGTCAACCCCAACGGGTTGCCTGGGGAATTTGTCTGTCATCTGCATGGGTCCACCTGCCTTCTTGACCGTAAGGTCAGAGTTAACCTACCAAGGCAGTAACCCTGGATTTATCCTGGTGCTCGGCGCAGGTGGTCCCTCAGCATGCATGCGGTTAAGAAGCGGCATCTCAGCAGTGATTCCAGTACTTGTTGCGACTCAGAAGGAATTCATGGCCAGGCGAATTCATGGCCAGGCTGGGTTGCACGAAAATATAAATTATTATACTTGAATTCTTGTTACTTATGAAGGTCTGCAGATCAACAGTGTGTGGGGGTGGGAGGGAGGGCACCATGGGTAATAAAAAACATTCTCCCACCTTTGTAGGTATCCTGTAACAAAAAGGAACCACATAGGGGGCACGAGTGATTGGGCCGCAGGCGCTCCAGTGATAGAGCGCGAGCGTCGGCATAAAGCGCATTGCAGAAACCCCAGTCCTGGGTGCACAGCTGCGAGGGAGGTATCCAAAAACAAAAACGTTCAGCACAGGGAGCAGAGCTGCATAGTGGTTTCCCTGCCCATCCATATGGAGAGCATGGCTGTGGGTTGGGTAAAAGCACACACGCGCGTGCGGCAGATCCTCCACCCCAGGTGCCCCGGCACGTTCTGCCCCCTGCACAGTGAACACATGACGAACACTGACCGGCCAAAGATTTAAACACAGTAAATGCAAGAGAAAGTATAACGTTAGTACAGAAATAATTCTTAATAATTTAGATTTCACTACTTTTTTCTCTATATGTAGTGCTGACGTACCACTTGGCTATCAAAGGACCATAAAGAAAAGGTGCTCCTACCCCCTTATATAGTGGTATTGATTTCATGAACCTGGGATGAAAAGCTGCGCCTCCACCTCTGACCTTTAAACTTGCCATGTGCCTTCATGCATTAAGCGATTGTTCTGTCTGCATTATAAGTTATACTATAGGAGGTGTGTCCACAAACATCTTCTGAACCACTAACACAAACTGTGTTCAGTAACCGCTCCTCACAATTGGCAGAGGGCATGAGGTTGAGATGAAGGACTTGCAATGTGCCTTCTCTCCCATAGTCAGAGTGATACACATGGCCGTGCATGTGTGTTGCTGACCTCTGGTGAAATTAAATTAAGCAGTGCACTATTGACTTTTTGCCACTGCAGGCAAAGTTACCTGCTGCTCAATGAGTTGCAGCTACTATGATATGTATGCTGTACCAGAACAGCGAACATTCTTCAGGCAACAAACGTGCCTCATGTTCAGACTATCTGAAGAAAACACACGGTTCTGCCATGTAGCATAACGTGGATTCCGGAGTGTTATGTATGTATGTATGCACAGAGGTTGTTCGCTTTGAGGTAGCGAAAGATTGGGAGTCGAAAGTGCTGAGCATTAGGCTACAAATTAAGGACAGTATTTAATATTAAAATACAATGCAGCTTTTTGAGGCAAATGGGGTAAAATCCGGTGAAACCTTTACAAAAAACCTATTTACAAAATCCTGCCTCGTGACCACTCCTCAAATAGTTGCACTACTACACCCTTCTAGGTTCAGTGCTTCGAGTCTGGAAGGCACCAGGAATGCTAATGTAAATGTGAACTTAATCTAATACTGCAATGGTTTATCTAGGAGAGGAGTGGGAAACAGACGAGCACGAACTATTGAGGCATTTGGTAGGCGGGAAGGTCCGGCAGCGCTGGTTTACAGACTCAAAAGCTGCGGCCTCCAGCAGCCAGCTATTACTCTGGCGCAAGATGCTAGAGGCTATTGCAGCCGGATGGCAACTGTCTAGTGGCACAACCCTTTTGTACGTGTGTGGTTGTGTGATGAGCTAGAGATGTTGTTTGGATGCGAAAAATGTACATCTCCCCAAAATCCACCTCAGTATTAATCTTCGGTTTGCCCAGCTTTAATAGCAGTTGTTCATTAATGAGGCTCTAAATCCACGTTCGATCCACAAACGCAGAGTGAATGTGTAATGTATTTCGACACAGGCATGACAAAATAGCTTATACCGTGTTATAGATATTATTTGTGAAATGAGGACATGCACAAATGTCCGCTACAATACCAGTATTTGCAGGTAGAGTCAAGAATTTCCAGAACAAGAATGTGTTTTCATCTACCGAGGTTCCAGTGGAAGGTAAAATGGCCGATTCCCGCCAATTTTGTCATGTAGCAGAATTTACTTAATTACGTAACACAATACAGTATATCGTGAACGTTTAGCAACATCGAGTGGTGCCCCTCAAAGTCGACAGGAAATGATGTGGCTCGGGGGCAGAGCAAACAAAGTCCCATAGGGCATTGAGATGCAATGATGCAATATTGAGGATTTCCAATAAATTACGCCAAATATGTGTGTAAGAGGGATAATAAAACAAGTGGCGAATGGAGAGTTCATACGCAAATGAAACAAAGCACCAATAATTGGAAACGTTCAATTTGAAATCTTGAAATAGAAAATCCCTGTTTGCGCTAAAGTCAAATCAATGTTCTCTATGGCGTAGCAAATAAACAATACCTGTGCAGGCCAAGGCCCGCAATCTTGTAATACGTCATATTATATATATATATATATATATTTAAAATCTTGTGATTAATGCCATTTTCTATATTCGGTCAACATGACGGGATTCTGGATCCGACACTCAACAAATCAATGCACTGAGGGGGGAAAAAACAGTGCAGACTCAACAGGAGACCCTTTCCCCTCTTGGGAAGAATAGTTATAACATACTCATTCTTGGCCCACAATGAAACTCAATGGCAGGTCGCATGTACTGCTCCAGATCAAAGTTGCAGGAACAGAACAGAAGGCACAATGGAACCATGATCACGAGGTGGAGAGAGATTCTAAGGCGCGGAAGTGGCGTCATTGGAAATGTGTGTAGTCTCTGAACTGAGTCTAATGCAAATGGTACAAAAAACAAGTCCAGATACTGCAAAACCGAGACTGCAAATACTTTTCAAATGTAGGCTCACTACATGCGCCAGCCATGCCAGCTACAAAGCAGAGTGGCATGCAGTACCATCTGTATCATCCCATATGTGTCACAGCATAGGGCACCGTCCACAGGAGGACTAGATGGTCCCCCTGCGGCAGGAAAATACAACTCCTTTTAAAGGCATCGATGGCTGGAAGGGGGAGTGTGTGTGTTCAGGGTGTGGTGATGGTGTTTATTTGAAAACACTCAAAGTTATTTAACTACATCGCTCCTTCACCAATAAAGCAGACTTCAGAATAAAATCATTAGGCCATATGTGAACCATGGAGGCCCTGACTAGTCTGACTGCACTCAAAGAAAGCAAACACACCGCAAAGTACCTTGTGCTCCCAAGAGAGGCGGGAATTTCCTCCGCGGGAACAGCACATCCAACATTTCGGCACACCGAGCACATGCCAAATACCTTCATAATGAAACATCTTTATGAGCTGCACACCAGCCCCACAAAAGTAACTAGTAGTGAGATGGCAATAGTATATACTAGGATTAACTCTATGGGTCGCAACTTTGTATGCACTGGCAGAATATAAATGAAGATAAAAAGAGGACTAGTAAACAAGTGAGGCCCGCACGGGGCACTTCTCAGCCCTTGCCCTTATTCTGCTACTTGCATCTCTGCCAGCTGAGTGAGCTTTTTCCGGGCTTTTGGTTCACCTGCCCCGATCTTCTTAGCGGTCTGCTCAGGTTTGGGAGTGGACGTGAAGCAGGGAGTCTCTTCTTGCTTTAGCCTGCTCTGCAAGGAAGCGGCCAAATTCCCAATGACCATAAGATGGCTGTACTGCGCACCCAATATGCCTTCTTGCGCCATAAATTCGGATGTGTCTGTGGAGTCATCACATTGACTGCTCAAGTCTACGGCAGTACTTCTTCTAAAATTGCTGTGACTTGTCCCACCTGCAATTGGGCTGATCCCAGATACTGGGAATAGTTCTTCTTGAATTTCTTCCTTTTCGGGAACAGATGCAAGTGCGCTCTCGTTCGCTTGCCTAAGCGCAACTCTAGTGATCGGCTGATGTGAACCACATGAGGGCGAAACACCCTCCATATCTGCGCTAAAATACAACGTGGAATTATCACAGGTATCCAGTCTTTTCGTGTACTGTCCAACCACTTCCTCTGGACCGGCTGTAGCCCCAACCAGGGGTTTTGCTATCCCACTATGCCATCTGTTGTCGCTCTGAACTTCACCTGGTTCTTCGACATTACAAGAGGAGATCTCTGCTGGTTCAGCACCATGTTCTTCTCTCACAGTCGGAAGCACTCTCCTGAATTTATCACTTTCATGCTCACTTTCCACTGTGACATAATCAGAAATTTCCCAAAGATCGTGCTTCTTCTCTTCCAGCGGGAATTTTTGGCCTGCCGCACCTCCAGGTACTGTTTTTGAAGACAAATCGCTGGATGCCAACGACCCATGAGGAAATATTTCCGCAATACCCCCATCTCCAAATGCCGCGTTAATCTTTGACAAGGCTCCAGTTTTTAAGGCTAGCTTTAGCAGGAGCCAGTGGTGATGACCTACATACGTTTTTATCCAGGTTGCGTGATGGTCAAGATTGATGTCTGAAGTGCCAGCATCCACTCCCTTTGAGCAATTCATCGTTATAACCTCCAAAGTATCGAAGCCTCCTCTGGAGGACCTATTCTTGCTCTCTGGCTGGAAAACTGATTGGTCGGCTGTGTCCTTCCAAGTACCAGGCTTGCACAACTGTGCTTTGAAGTTCTGAGAGATTTGAGTGGATTTTGGGTGCAAGAGACTATAATATATAATCAGAGCTGCAGCACCTGTAAAAAAAAAGGGAGGAGATTGTGTTACTTGCATATATGCAGCTTCTTTAGAATGAAAAATAAATCATTACTGTGTCTCACAAGAAAACAAGTTGCGATTCTGACAGTGTACTAAACTAAGCACTGGCAAAACAAGTCTGGCTTTATACACGTGGAGGGTGTGCTTTTTTGTAAAGCTGCCACAGGCTAAAGAAAACCTCATACTCTACATTTGCAAAGCATTACCTCTTGGCTTTGTCAATCCCTAGCATTATGGATTTGGCATTAAATATTATTCCCACTGCTCCTGCTTCATGTCTGCTAGGCTGCCGACGTTCCCTTGTCTGCAGCCTTACCTGTCTTTTTATTTCTCTGGCGGCATCAAGCAGGCATGCTCCAGAAATAAGCCAGGTCCCAACTGTGACCCATGTACACTGGTTTGGATGTGGCACACAGTTCTTCGTAGGACCAACAAGGACACCAAGTCTATGCGTTATAGTTTGCAGAGTTTATTGGGAGATTTAGATCAATTGGCAATTTAAGTAAACAATCATTGGAAAAGCCAATCATTTTGACGTTTACTGCCGTGATTTGCATTTTGCAATTATAGGGACTAGGGGGCTAGGAGGAGAGGGCACAGTTTCAAAGGAGGATGCAATAAGGGGTGCGGGTGTGCAAGAGAATGAGAAGGAAGGAAAATAGAGAAGGGGAGGAATGATTGCGATGGGGTGCCATTGATGATGAGCAAGAGGAAATATGAGCAAGAAAGTTCGAGAGGATCAGAAATGAAGTGAGTGGGGGTAGAGAGAGTGGGGTGGGGGTGGAGAGACCAGGGTGAGGGCAGGTGGGTGGGGCTGGAGAGCGGAGTGAGGGTGAGTGGGTAATGGTAGTTGGTTGGGGGAAAAAAAACATTGTAGCAGTCTCAGGAGGAGTTATAGCCCAAAATAGTGCAGACAAAACCCAACCAGTACACGTAATGGGTGTGGGTGGTGGTGGTAGAGAGTGGGCCTGGGGTGGGTGGATGTATAAAGGCAGTCCCAGGAGGGCAAAAAAATATCGGCCATCAAAGGTATCCCAAAAATATCCCAACGGTCAATGAAAAATATAAGCAATCACTGCACAGCTGGGAAATGGAAAGACCAGCGCCGACTTGCTTCTTACAAAGCTGCTGATTGGAGCAAATGGTGTTAGGGAACATCTCATTGGGTAGTACTGCTGAGGAGTTTGGAAAAAGATTTTAGCGATTTGGCCGTTTCATGCCTTGACATTGACAATTGCTATGCCAAGCAGATATTCTCAGTTCAGAGCCCCATTCCCTCTCTTTTCCTTAACAATGGTTTTGGCAATTCATAAAAACCAAAAATGGATCCTCCCAAACCAAATAAAGTTTAGTATGATTCTTCTTAAAGAAGATTGGACACTTTCCATTCAGAGACTCTCCCTTTGTTTAAAGTATATTTCCTGGGATGAAGGTTGGTAGCCTCTCCCAGCCTCTGAGGTAAATGCCACTATTCGTATAGTTCAACATGTGGTTACCTCCCACAACCCCTCCTGGCATGTTGCAGTGTTTAGGGTGACCTGAACCAGTCTTGTTTCAAACTAGATGTGGGATTCCCTGGGTATTTCAAGACGCACTCCTTTCTAAATCTTGTGGGGAGACTAGTCGGGTAACATAGCCAAAAGACAAAACTAGAGAGGGGCCCCTAGGGTTTGGCTTAGGCTGGACTTCCTTCTGGTTTCTCTTGATCCACTTCTCAAGCCCCACAGTAATCTCCCTGACACTGTCCAATTCCTCCTACCACCAACTGGAACTGCTAGGATTGACCTGGCATGCTGGAACCTATATGCTCTAGGTATCTAAATGTTGATCTCTCTCTCGTCACCTCAGTCCTAACTTTGTCATCTTATGGTCTAGTCGGGTGTCTCTGCCCACTGTGGCCACCTCTAATCTTCCTCCTCTGGGTTTTATCCTCTCTGGGTTATCACATTTGATGTCACACCTCCAACACCCTTCAAAACATCTTCACTGCATCCTCCATCTTGTGGTATTCTTTGTTCTACCTGCTCGGTGTCACTGTCTCCACCTGATGGTACCACCTCTATAACTGCGCCATCCATCATCACCTCCTCCTTTGGTTTCACCATATCCATACACTGATTGCTACCACCGTTCCTCGCCTTCCAGTCTCCAGCCCCGATGTTGCCACATCTTCCTGCAACCAGCCTCTTTACATGTTACTCTCACTCCCCTAGACACCAATTGCCCTCTCCTCCTCTCTCGCCTCTTTTACTCCCTTGGTTACTGCATCCTTCACTCCCTTGACTCTCATCCATCATCCTCCTCTCTTGCTTTGTTGTTACCACCTCCTCCTTCATCTTATGAACCTCTAATGTCACCACTTCCGCCATGATCCTCTTGCTCGCGCCACCTCCTCCAGCTTCACACTGCTGCCACCTCCCAACTCTACCCTGTCTCTCAAGCCCCTGCTCTTTCTTCACTCTCCAGTCTCCAACCTTTTCCAAGCACAACCCACCTTGTCCATCAACCCACAATGAGCAACTAGGGTTGAGTGCTTTTATGCTAGGTTGCTTCCTCCCTAGGGTGGGACTTTAACTGAGGGTCTGGTGGTTCTCTCTGTATGCACCAGAGAGATGTTTTGGGCTCCAGGGCATGAACCAAGCCTACAATTGGCGTGACCACCATCTTGGTTTTTATTCTTTCTCCCATGACCCTTTCAGGTGCTGCCTACGTTAGACTTTGATATTTATAGCATGTGATTATAGAGGCTGGAATCACACTGGCTATGTTTTCAAAATACTTTGTTTCATTGAGTGATTAGAGAAATTGAAACACTGTATCCCTGGTGTGCGAATCTCTTGCAGGGGAACCAGCTTCTGAAACTTTGCATCCCATACTGAACGGTCAGCATTCAGGAAGTCACAAACTGCAGCATTGTATTTGCAGAGCCGCAGAGTACACGCGGTTCCCTCAAACTTTAAGAAATGAGTCCTTTGAAGTACAGGGTGAATCTGCAACAGTACACAGGGTGAATCTGCAACAGCACTAAAGGACTCTTTTACCGAGGTCGAGTGGAGAGGAGTCATTGCTCTTGTTGGGTCTGCAAGTAAAAGCAGTGGAAGAAAGGGTTACACAAGGTGGAGCTCATAGGTCAAACTAAGTTTTGATGACGCAAGGATGTTTCTGGACAGTTTCTACCAACCTTGCCTCCTACTGGTGCCATGCGTTTTCATCCCCACAGTTTTTAAAGTGTACCATTTGATAGTTTCAATTTCACAGTCGTTTTATAATCGTTTTTTGTTGTTACAAGTGGGTGTCTCTATGTCCCCCTTGTCACACCCCTGCATACTCCCCCCCCCCTAGCTAGATCTATGCTGTGGCAATTAATTTGCCAAGATCAACCAGTACACTAATTATTGTGGCGATAAAACAATGGCATGCCCTCTAAAACAATCAATCAGAGGTTTTCAACATGCTGTTACTTATTCCACATAAAGGTATTTAAAGGAACATGATAGAAAAGACTCTTAATATGCTTTGCCAAATCAAAAGTATTCTTAATAACGCTGTAAAAGCTTAGGATAAAACTGTTGCGAGTGCCCAGCTGAAGGTTAAACCGTTAGTTATATGTGCCACATTATTAGGTATGGATTCATCTGGCTTCCTTTTCACCAGTACCCCACTCCCATACATTATTTCTCAGAAGAGTGTGTTGGAGGGGAGTGAAAGCGCCAATTGCTTTAGAATCAAGGCGCCCTTTTGATGGCAGCATTGGTTCTCTGGTAGAGTTCGATTCACTAGCCTCTGCCGGAGTGCCAATTACCTTCAGGAGCACACTTTGGAAAGGTGCCTTTGCAGTCCTATATGTGGGGGATTACACCATCATGTATAGCTCGAATCATGCCCACTGCTTTCGAGTGACACACCTAATCTTGCTGTGAAAAGGCCTAATAAGCAGACAAAGTCCAAGGTTTAGCAAGATGAACCTCACCGATGATAAATCCAGCCATGACAGCCAGAGTCATCCAAACACTACTCCATAGAGCTTCTTGTAGGAAATCTGTGGCCAGCAACAGGAGGATGATATTCTCGATTAGCATGACCTGTGGGATTAAAATAAAAAACTCAGTTTACCCACTACCCACATTTATTTCTGCAGACATTTATCTAACATCTGCGGACGACAGTCTTAAATCCAAAGGAATACCCATGAAAATGTAAAAAACGCGTTGCTCAAAATACTGACCAACTTACCCAAGTCAATAGAAACATCTCTACATTGATAGAATAATCAATATACAGGCCTACCACCTCAGGATGGACTCAATGATACTAAAGGAATCAATATCTATGAATGATTTAGAGAGAAGTGCAGCACAAAGTTACAAACCTGTGGACACCGTGTGCACAAGTGTCACTTGTTGTCTCTTCGGTGAAAACACCCAGTAACATTCTTTTTGCAAGAGTCCGTTTTAAACTTTAAAGTCTGTGATGCCTGGTAATCACCCGCCAAAGCCTGCAGAGAAAGCATACCTCTATCGGGACTAAAATGTATGGGGCTCCAAACAAAGCATATTCCAGCCACAGTCGGAGATGAAGGACTGTGGCTTTAGTCCAATGCTTTAGGGTAAACATTTCCAAATCATTAGCACTTTCCCAAATTATGTATAAGCATGCATTACACTATTATATTCTATAAAAATGTATTAACAAAGCACTAATTATCCTACTTCTTTTATTTTAAAAAAATGATTTTGGAAATTACTATCACCAGAGACTCAGCCTCTTTTCTAAAAATGTCCCTCCTGAAACAGAAAATTCACCTCTGAAAACCTATAGTCTGTCTCCGCACTAAAAAGGCTCTGCACCAGTAGAAGACAACAATGTCTTAAAGGGGAAGTTCGCTCAGAAATGTTATTGTCCCAATCGATCAGGCATGTATTTATTAGCACACTGTAATTGATCTTAAAAAAAAATGTCCTATACATCTTACCTTAGTTTTCCTCAAATTTACACATGTAAAAACAACGGTTTGGGCGCCGCCATCTTGTGCTAATCTCATGCATTGATACATCACCTTAAGTGCAAGTGCCCTCGCAGCAAGAATATAGATCGCCCGCCCCTCGAACTGACATCACTTGTCCAAATGATATGCTCCACCTATATTTATGATGTTTGTGGCCAGCGTAGCCAAACGTACCCGGTCATCACCCACGTCATAGCGTTAGCTAACGCAGAACCAAGAAGATAAACATACACTTCCTCTTACAGCGTGAAACTTTTAGTTCTTTTCACAAATAGAAGAAAACAGTCTGCAAGTACCTTTATTTTTCACAAAATGCTCAAAATAGAAGATGCCCACGAAGAAATGTATATCTTTAGCCAATAGAAGTTATAGCTAGCGAACATCTCACACAAATGTTTTATAGAAGTTACTCATGAAACCACTGACTGCGTTCAGCGAATGCTTAATCCCGGCGTTTCGTTTCTTTGATATTCCTTGTGTCCTTATGTTGAATCGCCGATTTTTGTTGAACCCACACGGTGTTCAATGAGTGTGAAGATAAACAGTTGTATCACTTTCAAACACAAAACCTTCACATAAGCTTGTTTTCACATCATAAAGGCTGACGGGTTACTCCTTATTGCTGCTACCACTAAAGGACATATTGGTCCCTGGCAATCATCCTAAATAATGGTAATCATAGAAAGGCCGTTGATTATTATCGTCCAATGTTGATTGAAGAATCCATCAGACGGGAAAAGGAAACTATGGCGTGCACAGAATATTAGAATATAGCTATGTAAATGACAGAAGAATACATTTCAGAAGCCATTTTATAATCAAATATACACATTAAAATATGTTCCGTTATAATTCAGTACCGGACAAATATGAATCAGCAACACCCACAATACACGGAATGAACACAGATGTCAAGACGTGGGCATAGGTCACACCACAACATGCACGGAAGTAGTCAAACCACCTAATGGGAGGGAGACCCAAGTGCACCAGTTTCCCATAGCGGCCCTTACCTGAAACTAAGAACAGAGATAGGAACGTCTTATGTTGAACCACAGACAGAGGGCCTTATAATTGAAGTGGAAACAGTAGCAAGTGAACAGATAACCCCCGGAGCCCAGCAGCACATGGAAAAGGCCCGGCCCACTGCCTTAACAGTGACCAGGGATGTGATGGTGGCTGCCCAAAGGAATATGCCACGGGACAAAGCGGTGCAGAGATCATTAGCCTGAAAACAGGTTGTGGGAGCAGATGTTGGAAGAGTCATCACCACAATATAGGCCACCTATCAACCCACAACTCTGCACAGAATATATGATTGCGAAAAGCACAACAAACCGCAAGTGCAACATAAAGGCGGTTATAGCACCTGGTATAAATATTCAACATAACGTACAACGTGCATTCTTTTAGTCAAAAAGTACATTTGTCCATCACATAGTCACCAAGTGCACAGCACACATGCTATTTTCGATTGCCCAAATATTGTGGAAAGTTACGCTTACATAATTTCAGGGTTTTCCATTCTCTCAACGTAAAGCTGAACAATCACTCCCAACAACAGATCCCAGAAATAGAAACTGAAGCTTTGTATGTCCACTTTAAATATGGCCAATGTAATCAATTCTTTGTAGCTATTCGACACATTGTCACCTTCAACTGATAGTGCTTTTCATTCAAGGACAAATAACAATGGCAGTCTGCGTTCCGTGATCAGGGGTAGGTTACGTTTTGGAGAAAGAATGCCACAAAAAAAGATAGACCGCATAAGACCTTGCTTCTGACATGTGGTTTAGAAGACTAACGACAGTTAAAAACAGCGATTTACAATATGTGCCAAAACAGGAGAGCGATAAAACACCAGAAGTATATGCATTGCTATTACGTCTGGGGCTGTAAGAAAAGGAGTTCCATACCACCTTCTCCCTCATCCCGCACTCTTTCATGGCCCAAAGCATACCCCTACGCCTAGTCTCCTACAAACCTACCAACCTTCATTACAAAGTCCCTGTTCCACCCTTGATTCATTTGTTTCGCTATCTAAATTTCTGGCATATATTGTAAGCTTCTTACTATAATTTCTGCATGTCCGGTCATGCTCACTTGTGCAACTGAAGCGGCCAAGTGTACCATCAGGCGATACAGGCGAGATTGCGTGCTCATACTACATGTGTCACCCGCGTGTTGCCACACGCACCATGAGGTGAGGCTTTAAAACACTGCACTCATACTCATTGAGTCTTTAGCCTTTTGACACACTTTAAGTGACCATGTGGTGTATTTATCAAATTTTTGTTTTATTTTATTGAGCATTTGTAAGGCGCTTTACACAACAGAATTGTGTTTCAAAGCGTCACAATGCTAGATGGGAAGACAACATGGGCAATATTAACAATGGCAAAACAGTAATATACTATCGCTGTCCTAATAGGCCTTGTGGCATTTGCCTGTGCAAGTGCATTGTGGAGAAGGAGATGCAAGGAGGAGCAGAGGGTGGACAAGTGCTGGAGGAGGCCGAGAGGGAAGTGCTAAAGGGAGTGAAGGACGAGCAGCTCGGGCTCAGTGCTAGTACAGGTGGCTCCCAAAGGTGGTATGTGAAGTCATCAAGCAGGTGACCGAAGGGCAGTCAAATGGGGTGGAGAGGTGCTGGTATTGACTGGGAGGATGGTCCTCGGATCCTGTGAGATCATGGTGATCAGGCCACCGGTCACAGCATCAGTGGGGTGAGATAAGTGAAGCAAAAGAGGGATGATGCAAAAGCGAAAGGGGGCCTTGTGGATGATGAAGAGGGGCTCTTTTCTGCCACCGGGAGGCAGTGCAGAGATTTTAGGGCTGGAGAGATGCAGTACCTGGGCTTGAAGGCAAGGATAAGTCTTGCAGCCCTATTCTGGATTAGCTGGAGGAGGTGAAGGGTGGAAAGAGGGAGAATGAAAGAGGCTGTTGCAGTAGTCCAGCCTTGAGGACCACAGCCCCAGAGACATTGAGCTAGGGGAAGGTGAGAAAAGGGAGAAAGCCTCTGGGAAGGTGGAGCTGGAGTGGAACTTCTTGGTAAGGTCCATGGTGTGAGGGTTGAGGGAGAGAACAGAGTCGGAGATGACCCTGGGATTTTGTGCCTCACAAGATGGTTGGGTTAGAGCATGGGTGCACAACTTACAGCCCGCGGGCCAGTTGCAGCCCGCCATGCCATTTTGTCCAGCCTGCCAGCAACAAACACTTTCCTAATGGAGGGCGGCCTGCAAGCAGCATCGGCTGCCCTCCATTAGGAAAAGTCTTTGTTGTCTTCCGGGCCGGACAAAACACCGGCCTTCATTGGCTCAGGGAACACGCACCACGCAGTTCCTACGAGTCACGTAGTGTGTGTGTGCTGCACCAATGGAGGGCCAGCACTACGGCTGGCATGGCCAGTAAGGCTTGATGCCAGAAGGCATTTCAGCCTTGCCACGCCCAAGCCAGCTGTAGTACCGGATCTCGCCAGTGTTCCAGCTAGTCTGCCTTCCAGCACGTCGTCAGGTAAGTACAGAATTTTTTGATGCGGGTGTGTGTCAGATCTGCCTGAATGTTTGTTGTTGTGTGAAAGTGCATGTTGAGATGCAGAGGGGGGGGGGGGTGTGTCGGGTCTGCCTGAATGTGTTTGTGTGCAATTGCAGTGTATGTTGAGATGCGCAGGGGGTTGGGGGGTGTGTCGGGTCTGCCTGAATGTGTTTGTGTGCAAGTGCAGTGTGTGTTGACATGTGGGGTTGGGGGGTCCGGGTCTGTATGGGTGCATGGTGTATTGGTGTGTATGCTTGTGAGTTTGTGTGCTGAGTTGGGGTGGGGGTTCGGGTCTGTATGGGTGCATGGTGTATGCTTGTGAGTTTGTGTGCTGAGTTGGGGTCTGTATGGGTGCATAATATATTGGTGTATGCTTGTGAGTTTGTGTGCTGAGTTGGAGGGTGGGGGGTTCGGGTCTGTATGGGTGCATGGTGTATTGGTGTGTATGCTTGTGAGTTTGTGTGCTGAGTTGGGGTGGGGGTTCGGGTCTGTATGGGTGCATGGTGTATGCTTGTGAGTTTGTGTGCTGAGTTGGGGTCTGTATGGGTGCATAATATATTGGTGTATGCTTGTGAGTTTGTGTGCTGAGTTGGAGGGTGGGGGGTTCGGGTCTGTATGGGTGCATTGTGTATACTTGTTAGTTTGTATGCAGGGGTGGGGGGGTTGTGGTCTGTATGAGTATGTATGCATGGTGCATGCTTGGTGGCATGGGGCATAGTGTTCGCTTGAGGGGTGGGTGTCATGGGCATAGTGTTTTCTTGAGGGGTGGGTGTCATGGGGCATAGTGTTTGCTTGAGGAGTGGGTGTCATGGGGAATAGTGTTTGGTTGAGGGGTGGGGGCCAAGGGGCATAGTGTTTGGTTGGGGAGTGGGGGCCATGGGGCATAGTGTTTGCTTGAGGGGTGGGTGTCTTGGGGCATAGTGTTTGCTTGAGGGGTGGTTGTTTTGGGGCACAGTGTTTGCTTGAGGGGTGGTTGTCATGGGGCATAGTGTCGCATTCCAAGAGTGAACCCAAAAATAAAGCTAAAACAGGCACAGTTAGGAGATGTACATCCTTTGCTTTTTGTGGAAACCGGACTCAACTAAGGCCGTACTCCTCTTGGGCAAACCAAACAGCAAAGTATAGCAGTCCAAAATAATGGAATGTCCAATCAAGGGTCAATAAAATATATATAATTTAATTAAACAGACGATAGGCAATGACAAAATAGAAATAAATGATAACAATGGAAAATGTGTAGTACAAAATGTAAGTTTGAAATACAAATAATTAAGCAATATGCCCCGAGTGGCGGGGGCATTACCGACTCAGGTAATGCCCCGGACCCCATAGTTATAGGCCTGAGCGAAGCTGCAGCATTAAAAAAAAAAAAAATGTCAAAGAAAATGCCCGCCATGGAAAGGGAAAACTGAGTCCTTTTTCCCTTTCCATGGAGGCCATCGGAGTGGACGCGCTGGAAACAGAAGCGTTTCCAGCACGTCCTCTCCTGAAAAAAAAGAAGGTAAGTGCGGTTGGGAGGGCGGAAGGGAGGGGAAGAAAAAAAAAAAAAAACAACCTACCTGGGTCCCCGGCAGGGGATGACAGAATCCTCCAGCCGTGTGGAGGCTCGGAGCAGGGATGGCCCCGCTCTGAGTCTCCACACGGCAGGAGGCTGCCATCGTCCCCCACCGGGGACAGAGGATAGAAGGTAAGAGAGGTGGGGAGGGGAGGGGAGGGGAGGGAGAGGGGAAAAAAAAGACAAAGCTTTACCAGAGTCCCCGACGGTGGGTGAAGGCAGCCTCTCAGCCGTGGGGGCAGCCTCAGCCGTGGGGAGGCATCCTCATTGGCTGAGGAGCTGCCACGCCCCCCCGCCGGGGACAAAGGCTGTGGAATCCCGACAGGGATTTCCCGCTTGGTTAGTGACTCGGCGAGGGCCAATCAGAATGGCTCTTTCATTCTGATTTCACCCTCGCCGGGTACTAAAAATCATTAAACCTCAAAAACGTATTTTTTCCATGTGTTGAATAAAAACTGGGGGTTGAAAAAGACTCCTGCCACACCATGCCCCACCGCGCCTACCGCCCCACCCACATTTACTTTTCGGCCCACTATAACCATCATGTAAGGCACTTTCGGCCCTCTGTCAAAATCATTTGTACACCCCTGGGCTAGAGGGTCAAAAGAGTGGCCAGAGGGTGGGAGGAAAAGAGGAGGGAACAGGTTTCCAGATGAGGCAATTAGGAACATAGGTTTGTTTGATTACAATCGAACTTGCGCATCTTGGATGCCATCCTTTTAACCACTTTCCATGGCCCCTTCAGAAAACATTTACTCTAGGAGGAACGCAACTATACTTCATACAGATAAAAAATAACTTTATTGGTCATTCTCATTCCCTCTACATCACCATATCCATGGATGACATTCCAGGCGGTTACCTATGCTTCCATGATTGGAAATATGCATCAAAGTTTAGAACAATGGGCCATATATCTGTACAATAATTGTGAAGTGCACAGTGTCTTTAGCTCAGTTGTTCGTGGGTGGTCCCCATATCAATCACCATCCAGTGCATGAGCACAACTTTTTTTTGTGTATCGCGCAACATGAATGGTAAATGTGATCTACCATGTACATGCAAATCAAACCAGGGCAATGGTGGGTGGCGAGTTGCAAGCAAATGGTCAACGAGCTATGTGGGCTAATGCAGTTGGGCTACTATGTACACACATTAGCACCCCTATGACTTCTGCCTGGGATAATTTCTTGATAAATATCAATCACACAACTAATAGTTTTCATTCCGTCGATCCTAGTCTGAATTTTATTTATTTTAATTTATTTTCTGGAATGTTTGTAATGCGCCTATACAACTAATGGTGTTTCAAGGCGCCACAAGACCAACAGTGGGTGAGGGGGTCAGTTTGGGACAAGGGAGAAAGATAATAGCGGTCCTACCTACTAGGTGATTTCATAATTGGATAGTGCAATGCATTGACAAGAAGTGCAAGGAAAAGGTGTGGGTGCCAGTGCTGGTTGGCTAAATGCAAAGTGCTAGAGTGGGAAGGGAAGTGCAGGGTAAAGAGGAGAGCATGCAGGTGAAAGGGGTGGGAGGGTGAAGCAGTTGGGGCGATTGCAACAGGGGCTAAGTGACTACTAAGGGGAGGCCATGAGCTCAAGTGCCAGGGATTGCATGGGATGTAGGGGGTGAGGCGCAACCATGTCAGTCCAGAAAAAGGAGACACCCCTCGATCGTAAGGCAATGTACTTTGTTGGCCGAAGACCAACCGCCTCATGTGTTTAGTATTAGAAAAATGTAGCCATAAGCTTGACTGAAGTGCAGCCATTTTAAGGTGATTGAAATCACCATTTTGTTTTCTCTAACGTTTGCCTTTTGCTTCATGTCAAAACTGCTTCGCTGAAATATTATTCTGCTCCACTGGTGCATAACGCAAGGCCGCGAGAGACATGTTGAAAAATAAGGCAGTAACCCAGACAGAAATGCCCGGTCTCTCCCTCACATATCCTTGGAAAGTAAGCAGCAAGGCATTCTAATCAGTACAGCAGGTGCCATCTAGTCTCGGAAACACAGTAGAAATGCTAGAAGCAAAACATTAAATGACTTGAATTATGCCCTTCTTTGCGGCCCCCCTTTCCTGGGCCCTGTAGAGCTCTGGGGAGCTAGTTGACTGCCAGCACACAAATAGAAACCAGGAGATAGCAAGGCCACAAATGTGTATCTCCCCTAGGGACAGCTTGCTTGCAGAAACAGAAGCATTGTGTTCTTTTAAACAAAGACTTAGGTCTGTAGGTTCGTGAAATTGCAAACTGTTGCTAAATGAATGTTTGAAGGTGTCATACTCGTCACCATTGTCAATCATCGTGCCCAATTCAAAGGAAATGTATTAGGGGCGGTATTGGATGTATCACTACTGATTGTAAGATGCTTGCTTTGTATATATGTAACTGTTGTACGATTCGCTCTCTTGCGTCCCCCGAGGTTTGGTAACACACGTCGCGGGACACAGTTGGCTAACTGAGACTATTTGCTTTGCAATAAACCCTAGCTTTTGGGAATACAACCGCGTGTCTGGCGTATCAGTTCGTGTGTGGTGATTGTGCCTTGATTCCACATGCGAGGGTCCCTCAGGGGCCCCTTCAAGATGGCTCCCGAATAGGGACCCTCCCCTACTTGTTCCATCGTGTGCGTTGTAAGATAAGGAAGGCGGAGAGAACGGCGAGGATGGGATGATCGAGCCGGGATCAAGAGGTGTTCGGGCCGCCCCTGTGAAAGCGATGAGACTCCTTTGCAGATCTGCACACAACTGATCCCTGATCGACGTGCCCGGCCAGAGAACAAGGAGGCGAGGGTCCCGAAACGAGGCAGAGTGAGCCGAGATATGCAGACACGACGTCATTGGTTGCATCAGTATACGGACTAATTGTGTCTTGAAAAAGACAACTTGATTGATCAGGTGAGTCGTGCCCCGATTCAGAATAATCCCGATATTGGTTGAGAGTTGATTTTGCAAAATCAAACACCCAGTGTAAGGTTGATTAGCCAAGGGTAAGGTTAAGACATGCCTGGGGTTTTGGGGTATTGTCCACCATAGCAGGATTTTTCCGCTGCGGTAGACAATCTTTGGAAACTGGCCAGGTTGCACCACCCGTGGGAACGCCGGCGTATAAGATGTATGTGAAATATGGTGTGGGAGCGATAATGTTTTGTGAGACTTGGCATAGGCAAACCAGAAAACAGGAAGATCTTCAGTGGCCAAATCATGGGAGTTTTGAGATGACAAGAATAGATAATTTGGAGAAGGTGTTGATGAAAAAGAAAACACACCCTGCAGCATTTGATATCCTTAGGGACTGGAGAAGGGAAGCTATGCTTCGCTGGAGAAGTAGAGAGAAACATGTGCGCAAGCATAAGTCGAAAGTAGAGAGAGTGAAAGAAAAGGAGGAGGAGGAATGGAATGATAGTTTAAGAAAGTCAAATAGACGCAATCAGTTGTGTATAGAAAAGATATACCCACAACGAGAGTTGCATTCATCAGACGAATTGATAAATAAAATATTGACTGATACAAAGCGAGGCCCAAGGGTAAAGACTAAAAAGACTGCGTCAGTAAATATTGCTCAGCCCCCTCCAGTTGCTCAGCCCCTCCCAGTTGACCAAATCCCAGCACAGTCACAGACAGCACCTCCCATTAGCCAGTCAGCGCCGCAAGAGCCACTTCCCGTTCCCGGTGTCCCATCTGCACCTCCCTCCTTAGAGATCGTTTCTGTCCCATCTGCCCCTCCTGTGATTGAACTTGAACTTATTGAAACAGAAGAAGGAGCTGGACAAAGTGGATGTGCGAGTGACGCCCGTAGTGCGATCAGCAAGGAGAGAAAGCGAGAGTTGCAAGAACAGGCTGAAATGTATATAAACGGGAATGATGCAACGTCAGCGCTAGCTTCGATGTATGACTTCAGAAGGAGCAATGAAAGACAGGTAGTGTTGGAATGCATGGGGGAATATTTAGTGGCGAGATGGAAACAGTTAATTGGAAAGCTACCGCCGCAATGATTGTTGGATTTGAATGCATTAGCATGCTGTAGAGGGAGGAAGAGATAAGGGAACATGCAGACAAGACTTTTTGAACTTAAGAATGAACTCGATGATGAATGTGCTGAAATGTTTGCCAAACCAGGGTATAGAAGTAAAGATATTAGGAAAGACAGGACGGAAGCGGTAGAGCCCTGTATACAGCGGCGATATTTGCCACGACAAGACAGACAGGTGATAAACTAAAAGTATGTGTAAGAGAGGCGTTAAAATGGATTCCAGATCCTAGCATCCTAGGAAATACATGAGATATTTGATGAATACCCCTTGCCCATGAAAAGAAAAGCACTGCAGACAATGGCTGAACATCTGATAGACAAAGATATAAATGAGAAGAAAGCCAGCCCCCCTGAAATAATGGCAGTATAAAAGACCACTAGAATGTGGAACAGGAGAGACAGCCTTATCACTTGACCTGGGAATATTATTGCATATGAGAGAAGGGGGAGGAACAGTGAGTGCAGTATTTCCCATGAGAGAAGTGCCCCCTACTTTTGTACCAAAGGTAGAGATTCCTGCAACAGCCGACACACCAGCGCGGGTAACGGAAGCACATTATACAGCCCAATATATACATGTCCCCTTCTCCAGACAAGAAGTGAATAACATAAAACAGACGATTCCTGATATAAGAAAGAATCCCGCAGGATTTTACAAAGAAGTAGAATCCTGCCTGCAATCATCCGTGCTCACCATGGGTGACATAGATCTAATATTCCCAGTAATCCTACCAGCAGACATATGGAAGCAAATAAGAAAAGTAGATGATGAAATGGCCTATGGCGCCACATGGGCGAATTTAATAAAGGAGGATAAGGATAAAGAGGTGGGGTGAAAGCCAGGGCCAAATATGGTAGCGTTACCAGCACGGATAATACAAAAATTGAAAGAAATTGTGCCAGAGAAAAGAATTCAATGGGACAAATTGACTGCATGTGTTCAGGGCAAGGATGAGTTAGCTACAGATTATTTTAATAGATTTGAGGAAGTATTTACAGATTTCAATGGACAGGATGTAAGCACAGAAGTGGGAAAAAGACTGTTGACAAATATGTGAGAGGGTTAATAATTCCAATCCAAACCATAATAATGACATCAGAAAGTGCATGGCAAGCAAAAACGTTTGAAGTACTACATATGGCCCAATAGTATGAGAACTAGAGGTAAAGGAGAAGGCGAGTTTGGAAACAAGGGTGCTACTCCAGCAAGTGGCGGGACACAATAGAGGAAGAGGAAACGCACAAGGCAGAAGTAATTCAAACACGCATGGAGGGCCTTTGGGATTCAATCATTGTGCATACTGCAGAGAGGAAGGTCACTGGCGAGTGCAATGTCCACACTTGCAAAATAGAAATGGGTATGGCCAGAGAAGACAGCATAGGGGCCATCCAGGAGCAAATGGGCAAAATAGAAATAGCATGCAGCAGCTCCAAAATAGTCAAGGGAATGGTACCCAAAATCAGAACCCAGCTCAGAATCAAACCTCTGCTCAGAATCAGAGCCATCAAAACACGCAAAATGAGACTAGAGGTTGGGGCGGGAACATTTTTGATACCCAATCGGGTGCATACTATAGTAATAGTAGCGATTACACATCGGATGATGTGTTGTTTCCCCAATAAGACAGCCCAAGACAGGGGTCGGAACCAGTGTCTATTCCTGTGAATCAGAAAGGACCCTACGTAGAAATGAAAGCCGGGAATGGAAAGCATAGCTTTCTCATAGATACGGGGGCACAAAAGTGCTCAATAGATCATCACTTGGTTCCAGAAATACCACTGTCAGGGCAAATAAATATTTCAGTAGGGTTCACAGGCACCCCAGTGATAAATCCTGTGTCCCAACCAGTAGCAGTGACATTAGGCCCATTCACTGAATACTGTCCATTTCTCTTAACAGAGAATTGTGGGAGAACCTTTTGGGGTTAAATCTATTGAAAAAACTGAGTAAAGTTATCCACTGTACGCCAGATGGATTATTTTTGACCATTTCACCACAAAATGTACCGGTATCTGAATTTGTGTCCAAACCTTTGCCAGGAGAATTGAGTGACGATCCAACTTGTATATGGGCGGTGAATGACAATGATGTGGGATGCTTGAAGATGGAGCCAGTGAAAATTGCCCTGAAAGAAGGAGTAACGTTACCACATATTCCACAGTATAAAATCTCAGCAGAAGGAGAAAAAGTATTGAAAAGTATTGTTTCTGATTTGGTAAAATTGGGAGTGATTGAAGAGATTACAGGCAGTACCTGTAACAGTCCCATTCTTCCAGTGTATAAGAAAGGAGGTAATGAGGTACCGTATCGTTTCACAATTGATTTGCGTGCACTGAACAAGGTAGTAGATCCTCAATTCTCATTGGTTCCAGATGTTACCACAATTTTGACAATGATTCCTGCCTCGGCTGAGTACTTTAGTGTTATTGACTTGAAGAATGCATTCTTCAGCATTCCAGAACACAAGGAAAGTAGATATTTGTTCGCCTTCACACTAGGAGAACGATCATTCACATTCATACGCATTCCACAAGGCTACACAGAGAGTACGAGTATTTACAGCAGAGCGCTGAAAGAACAACTAGATATGCTAAAATTACCGGCAGGTTGCGTATTGTTACAGTATATAGATTTATTGATTGCTGCAGACACAGAGGAAATTTCTAAAAAGAGTACTGTGTTGTTATTGACCCATATAGCAGCACAGGGCCATAAAGCAAGCTTAAAGAAATTCCAATATGGTCGAATGGAGGTGACTTATTTGGGTTACCTACTTTCGAGAGAAGGGAGAAGACTGACGCCAGAAAGAATAGAGAGCATTTCTGGTATGCCTATTCCAAAAACACAGAAAGGAGTCAGAGCCATAATAGGCATGGCGTCTTATTGTCGGCAGTGGATTGTAAACTTTGCATTGATTGTGAAGCCAATGGTGGAATTGACAAAGAAGGATGTTGTGGTGCCTTTGCAGTGGAATGAGGAATGTCAGAGAGCATTTGATCTGCTCAAAATTGCATTGTGTTCTGCTCCAGTTTTGGGCACACCAAATTATGAAAAGGTTTTCAGATTGTTCGTACACGAGAGTGAAGGTTGTGCGTTGTCCGTTTTGACACAGGAACAAGGTGGAAGAAATAGTCCATGTGGCTATTTGTCTTCCGCGCTGGACCCTGTAGCGCGTGCACTTCCAAGATGTTTGCGAGCTGTTGCAGCGGCTGCTGAGTCAGTGAAACAAACCGAAGGAATGGTATTGGGGCACCCCTTAATTTTGATGGTGCCACATGCCATAGACGTTCTACTAAATAGAACGCAGACGCAACACCTCACCTCTGCTAGATTGACTAGATATGAAATTGTATTGTTTGCGCCCCACATCCAAATTATGAGGTGTAGCGCTTTCAATCCTGCAGAATTAATGCCACTTCCCACGAAAGCACTCGGTGAGAATGATACACCTCCCCATGATTGCTTAATGTTACTGAGGAAGAAACGAAGGGGAGAATTGATTTAAGAGATACCCCACAAAAGAGACTGATGGAGAACTGTTTTGTGACGGCTCCTGTTTTAAACTACCTGATGGCACATCAACTGCTGCCTATGCTATCACCACGTTAAAGAGCATTGTAGAGAGTTAAAGAATCTCCTACAACTCTGCACAAGCGGCGGAGATAATAGCCTTGACCAAAGCCTGTGAGATTTCTGAGAATCTGAGTGTAAACATATATACTGACAGCCAATACGCCTTTGGTGTGGTTCATAACTTTGGGCTAAGAGGGGTTTCTTGACATCACATGGGGCCAGAATTCAACATGGCCCTTTGATTGTACGATTGCTGTCTGTACTCACGTGTCCAAAGCGCCTAGCAATAGTGAAATGCGAGGCGCATAAAAAGGTAACATGCAAAGTGGGAGAAGGAAACGCATTTGCAAACAGGATCGCGAAACAAACTGCCACTGACTTGAATACCAAAATGTTGACAGTACAGTCAGAGGAAGTGCCCTGCATGATAGAGAATGGAATTGCTACTGTCAAAGAAATGCAGGCAGAAGCCACTGCAGATGAAATACAAGGGTGGGCTGAGGGCTCTGCTGAATTAGATCTAGAGGGTTGTTGGGTAGACAAGAATAGTAGAAACTGGATGTTGCCCAATTCCTATGTAACTGCAATGGTCACAATGGCCCACAGCCCTACTCCTATTTGTGCCAAAAAGATAGTCCAGCATCTAGCCACAGTATGGGAAAACACACACAAAGAATGCCGAAAGGATGGTTCAGAACTGTATCACGTGCCTACAACACAATGTGGGGAAGGGAACGAGGACTCCAACAGGCAGTTTTGGCCCTCCCTCTATGCCTTTTGAGGTAATCCATTTTGATTTCATAGAGATGGAGAGATGCCAAAACTTGAAGTATGTCCTAGTAGTTATATGTGGATTCAGTAAATGGGTGGAAGCATATCCACTGAAAGACTGTACCGCCATGAGCACAGCAAAAGTAATGTTGAAGGAGTACTTCTCCCGTTTTGGTCTGCCCCGTGTCATATGGTCAGACAATGGTCCGCATTTTATCGGCGCAGTAATATTACAGATTTGTGCAGGTCTCCAGATTGAGAAGCGATTCCATTGTTCTAGACACCCCATGAATGCCGGTCTTATTGAATGCCACAACAGCATTCTAAAAGCCAAAATAAGCAAGATCTGTGCAGGGAACACGTTAAGTTGGGTAGAGGCATTACCAATGGCGTTACTGTGCATGCGCACATCTGTGCAGGCAAGAACTGGGCTCTCCCCATATGAAATAGTCATGGGGAGACCGGCCAATGTTTGGTGTGCACTGCAGCTGAAACGGTTGAGGGAGCTAGAATACCCTGTTCTCAGCATTTATTGTAATCTGTTAATACAAAAATTGCGTTTGATTCATCAGCAGGTGCAGATGGCATTACCAATAAGATACACTGGTCCGGGACATGCATTGGAACCCAGAGAGTGGGTGCTTATCAAGAACTTTGAACGGAAGACATTGCTTGCACCAAGGTGGCGTGGACCCTATTTGATCCTCTTAACTATGCAAAATGCAATTCGTGTGGACGGGAGGAAAGCGTGGATCCATGCGATGCACGCTAAGAAGGTCCCGTCACCATCTGAAAAACTGCCTGATCGAGACGACTAGAAAGAGACAGCGGTCCCAGATACGAAAGAGACGGTTGACAGTTCTTTGCCACAAAATTTGCCTGATCCTGAAACAAAGCCTGAAAAGATTGCTTTAAAAGAGGAAGGGCCAAGAGTGCCCCAACGTTGTCCAGCAGACTCTGCATCACTGCTGGCTGACACAACGTGTACCGCTTTGGCGCCCACCATCTATTGTTGCGCCACAGCCTGAAATGAAATCTGCATCATCACTTGGGCACCCACCATCATCTGTCATTGTGCCACAAGCGGACTCCGAACTTGAGTCTGGAAGTGCATCTGCACTAGATACCAGGAGCGGGGCGGTATAATCTGCGGAACCGAAAGAAGGAGTGATCAAATCTTCATTTCTTTTGATCTTTTTGTTGCCTCTGTTTCCTATCACGGATGAAGTAAGAACCGGAGGCCTAGAGGAGAGTGGCGTGAGGGTTGTGCAAATCAGACAGCCCAAAAAGAGAGGCTCCCCGGGGCAAAAAAAAAAAATCCATGTGCAGATCACCCCTTGGGGACGAGAGGGGCTCACATGGTATGAAGGCAATTAATAACTGCTCCGGAGTTCTTTGAGCAATGTGCAAATGCACAGAGATCTTGCGCAATGCATAGCAATCCAGGCTGCTAAGAACAGGCTGAATAGACTGAGGACAATTACCAAATTTATTTACATTCAAACGAGTGCAACGAGAATAGATATTCACGACGAATATTTCAGAAGAAGAAGAAGGATCGAGAGAGAAGAATGCCGGAATCAGCTTTTGCCCCCTCCTGCACCAATGCTGATAATGAGTTAAACATAGCGCATAGAAGGTTACAAAAAGGAAATTGTCGGAAAAATTGTATGCTGATCTTAACGATAATAATGTGCATAATGAGTATATTAGCCCCAATAATGACAGTATTGGTATTATGGCACTTGGAAGAAATACACCTATTAGAAGTGCTCTTGCCTGTTAGAAACATTTCCACTACTGAAAGCCCGGTTCATGTGATCACTTACACCTTGTCCCCAATGGAAGAAAGACACAGGGAAGGTTATGGAAATAACACATTACTGCTAATAATGAATATGACACACTCAATATTAAGAAAAAATAAGTGTTGGGTTTGTGCCCACTTGCCACAGCATGATGGTAAGGGGATTGGTTGGTATGTGCAGCCCCTGCCATTGAGTTCTGCATGTTACGCTTCTTTTAGTGCATTATATTATGGGAAATGGAACGAAAGTGAAACTGGTCAACTAGACAGAACAAATATGAATGAATTAGAAGAAATCATTATGAAACCCATAGGTTGTTCCATAGTTCATAAAGCACGATTGATCACACCAGTAGTGATGCCACAAGACAGATTATTTGTGCCCCATAAATCATCTGTGATCACGTTTCATATGAACCCAGAAGGAAATAAAGATGCAGTGCCCCTCTCTTATATAGTAAATTACAGTCCACGTTCTGTCCCTTTTTGCCTAAGGAAGAAGGGTTCTTCTTTGGTGGGAATATTCACCAGATGCATGAATGTAGCAGTTCTTGATAAGGAGGTAGAGCCAATTTATGTAGGAGATCCTGTTTATTTTATATGTGGAGAAAAGGCGTATCCCTGGTTACCTAGAAACTGGGGAGGTACTTGTTACTTAGGATTCCTATTCCCTGGGGTATTCCTCTCAAGAACAGCAGACATAGCCAAATTGGCCAGGTCAAGACCCCGACGAAATGAGGAAGGAGGTTTGATCGTGGAGGATATAGCAAAATCATTCATACCATTTTGGGGTCAAGCAATACATTCTTATAATATAATACAACTGTCCAGAATATTAGAGGAAACAATAAATGGAACAAAGATATATTATATAATATGACATTAGAGGAAAGAGGAATCAAATTAATGTCACTTCAAAATAGAATGGCTCTTGATGTAATTCTGGTTGATCATGGTGGTGTTTGCAAAATCGTGGGATCAGCGTGCTGCGTATTCATAAGCGACTCCTCCCCTACTATTTTTGAAGTGATAAGAAAATTGTACATTTTAAGCTCCGACCTTCACCCTCCTGAATTGAAGTTGGGAATTAAACATAAGTTCCTGGTTCTGGGAAGTATTACGATCATGGGGATGGAAATGATTTGCGATCCTAGTAGCAGTGCTATGAATATTCATGACATGTTGCTGCTGCATACACTGCGTACCTATAATATGCACTGAAATAAGCAAGGGATGTGTACAGATGATGGAAAGGAAAAACACAACTAAAACAAGCACTCATGGTAATGATGAGTCGAAGACAGTAAAATAATTCATGTCAATCGATATTGATGACAATGAAGAGGAGACCAGTAGTGTGCAAGATTCAGAATCTGATTCAGATACTTGGTCAGAAGAGGATGCAATGTATGGATGAGGCGTTTGGCATACGGCCAAAAGGAGGGTTTGTCAGTCCAGAAAAAGGAGACACCCCTTGATCGTAAATCAATGTACTTTGTTGGCCGAAGACCAACCGCCTCATGTGTTTAGTATTAGAAAAATGTAGCCATAAGCTTGACTGAAGTGCGGCCATTTTAAGGTGACTGAAATCGCCATTTTGTTTTCTCTAACGTTTGCCTTTTGCTTCATGTCAAAACTGCTTCGCTGAAATATTATTCTGCTCCACTGGTGCATAACGCAAGGCCGCGAGAGACATGTTGAAACATAACGCAGTAACCCAGACAGAAATGCCCGGTCTCCTCCATCACATATCCTTGGAAAGTAAGCAGCAAGGCATTCTAATCAGTACAGCAGGTGCCAGCTAGTCTCGGAAACACAGTAGAAATGCAAGAAGCAAACATTAAATGACTTGAATTATGCCCTTCTTTGCGGCCCCCCTTTCCAAAGCCCTGTAGAGATCTGGGGAGCAAGTTGACCGCCAGCACACAAATAGAAACCAGGAGATAGCAGAAACCGAAGCATTGTGTTCTTTTAAACAAAGACTTATGTCTGTAGGTTCGCGAAATTGCAAACTGTTGCTAAATAAATGTTTGAAGGTGTCATACTCGTCACCATTGTCAATCATCGTGCCCAATTCAAAGGAAATGTATTAGGGGCGGTATTGCATGTGTCACTACTGATTGTAAGATGCTTGCTTTGTATATATGTAACTGTTGTACGATTCTCTCTCTCTTGCATCCCCCGAGGTTTGGTAACACACGTTGCGGTACGTGGGACCCAGTTGGCCAACTGAGACTATTTGCTTTGCAATAAACCCTAGCTTTTGGGAATACAACCTCGTGTCTGGTGTATTATTTTGTGTGTGGGGATTGTGCCTTGTTTCCACACTGCGAGGGTCCCTCAGGGGCCCCTTCCACCATAGGGGCACATTCTGATAGACAAGAGTACTTCCACCTGGTGTCACTATTAATGGGCGATGAAGAGAATTGGGAGGGAAAAGACCATGTGGGTAGTCCATATGTCTGGAGAGCGAGCAGCAAAGAGGATGTCTGCGACAATCTGTATTCACGATAAATTCAAGCAATGTCAATATTACATCTTGCTTCTGTTGTATTGTAAATAAAGATGTGATCGCATTATTTACAGATTTTTGATTTGTCGTAATGAACATTTTACAGACTTTTAAAAAAGATTGAGAGAATCGAAACGCATATGTCTCAACAACTTTAAAAAAAAACATTTCCATGATTTTGAAATAAAGGCACATACTTCAAATAATCACATTGACATTTTAGGTTTTATTATATATACACAATGACAGAGGAGAAGCAATATAAAGACACGAAAGATACAATTAAACCATTTATGCATATTTAACATGATTACATTGCCAAAAAGAAATAAATAAAAATACATTATTGAACATTAACATTGTAAGTGTTATACCATTTTGTTATTTTTTTTTTTTAAATCGATAGTGTCCAAACATTGGGTAACATATTGAAACTTGCTTGTGAAAAATCTATGAATACAGCAATAAATCATTTAAATCTTTAAGTCAACCTCATAACAAGTTAAAGTTTTGGAGGACATGCCTCTTTTGCAATGTTGTGTGGCATAGTCCATGCCCCGGAAACAAAATCTGTAGCCATTCCATGCGTAGCATGGCCAGCACAGTCAATGGCAGATCTTTCACAAATGCAAAATCCATTTCCTGGAATTTTGGCTTGGCCACCCACTGTATGCTTAGTTTTGTAAATGCTATGTGGTAATGACGCATCCCGAACATTCCCACAGTACTTGCTTGTTGCCTTCCCAACGTTCTTGTTGTGTGCAACTACAGCCAGTGTGGTTCTGGCCTCCATACCGTCTATGCCGAAATGCAACCTTTTTGGCATGTACTTTAGGCATATATTATGGAACACCTCCAAATCTCCAGTGTGGCCGAATTCGGCGAGTCCCTTCAGGTCGCTTGAAAGCGTTTTGTCGTACACCATTTTCTCAAGTGCTGCACGGGGAGGGGAACCTGAACCACCACTTCTTACGCTCCTGCGCCTTAGTCAAAGGTCCATGAAACACTTGAGTACAGGCACATTATTAATCACTTATATCATGTCCACATTGATGCAAATGTTCGTTTTCTCTCTATATATTGGAACAATGGTGCGTCAAATTGAATTTGCAACGTGCCAGACATACAATTGATGCTGTATGTGTGTGAACTGTTCTTGCATGGCCTTTGCTATTCCAATGTGCCTGTAAGTGTCTATCAAGTCTATTTGCATTACCCTGGATTCCAGAGGTTTGATTGATTTAATGAAACCATGTTTCTCAATGGGGGTAGACTATGTACATTCAGAAACCTGCATGACGACCAAACTCACTATTTTCTTTACTTTGCATGTCTTGAAAGTGGTAAAAGCAGAATTGAAATCCGGGACTGTCACACTGTCTGTCAACAGCAAACATGACCCTTTTACGGTCAATGTTGATATATGTTTGAGTTTCCAGACCTGGGTAATAGAGGGGAAAAATAAATCCTGATATGTGTGGTATTGTGTTTTAGCTCAAGTCCCACAAATTGACAGAAACTTGAAATTGTACTGAAAGTTGATCCACTCACTGAATAGCAAATCAGATGAAACAAGTACATTTCCAGCAGACACTTTTCCAAGCATAAGTTGTGCTGACCATGAAAATGTGTTATGCTGGTGGTCACAGCTGGCATAGACTTTCAGGTTGGTGCCTTTGACTACATAAGTAAAATTCACTGATGGCTCCCCAAATATCTCCCTATGCAATTTATGATCACATTTAATCATTTGTATAATCTCTAGCAGGCAGCAGTTGAATACAATGTATTTGCTCATTTAACTGTTAATCATCCTGTAGTACTGTGGTTTGAGAATCAATGATGGTGGACAACTCACCTAAAGTAGGAATACTGAAGTCGAGATCATGAGCAGATATGTTAATTAATTGTGAAGATGCTTCAGTTATTTTGGGCTGTGATATTTCCGCATGAATTGGAGAAACAGGGATAATTGAATGTTTCGTCAGTGGACATTAGAGGGTGTAGATTGTGTCAACACATCTGCAAACAATTCCTATATATATCTTTGGTGTCATCTAGGCGACGTCTTGCAATGTATCAATGATCCGTGGTTAGTTCCATAGCTTGCTGGTGACATTACATTCATATTCCGGCCACTGGACATCTGCATCATGACTAAATCTTGACTGGACCATGCTGTGCCTCAAAGAGTGTTTGCTCCATAGTGACATCTGTTTGGCAAGCGACATCATAAGCTTTTGTTGTTGTCCGAGTCTTTATGCTCCTCTTCCTCCTAGCCCTCTAACAGATTGAAATAAAAGCATGCTCAATTTATGGCACAGATACAGAAGATACAATTTACCATCTGAAATGGTAATATCAACAAACCATCTGCTTAAAAACTTCTCCTAAACAAACTGGTTTGTTCTTTACCCTTGTTTTCTTAATTTGCTTTGAAACAGTGGACTTTGATGTGCCGACCACAAGACCAATCTGAAAAAAGCATTTTTACAATGTATAAATACAGCAAATGTACTTTCCATGCAAAGAAACATATGTACATATCTACAAATAGAACCTAAGACAATTGTAACAATTACACTGCGCCACACCAAATAATTCAAGATGTACAGCTGTACAGTGTTTTAATTCATTCAGTACAGCCTGACACGTGTTTCCAGCTTGGCTCTTCCTCTGAGGCTGATACCTTTGAAACCATATTAGTTTACAGTTGATCAACATGAATATAGACAATTATTATACATTCCCATTTGAAATTTGGATAGACCAGACCGAGTGAGCATTAAGGGTTGCATAACATGTTCAAATTACATCCAATCATAGTTATCTATTGATGAGTAACACATTACATAGAGTCCATGACAATTCATGCATTAGGTCAGCATTTTTGTGAAAAGAATTAAACATTTTACCAATTCAAGTTGTGACATGTAGGCAATCCAAAGCCGAGAAACGAAAAATAAAGATAACTGTCTGTTAGCAAAGGAGGCATACAATTAGCCATGGTCAAACTCTACGACGCAGCCAGATTCGGTAAATTATTAAATTAATTATGAAATTAGTCTAAAGAGAACATTTAAAAAAATACAGCGCTTTGAGTACCAAACGCAACTTGTGTAATATAACATTGATGTAAATATTTCCTGAAAAGTCAAAAATGTTAATCATAACACCTTTTCCACACACTAATTCATTAGATTGCTAATCATTTAGAGACATATGTATAGAGAGCACTCTTTTTATATACCAATATAACAAATTAATCATCCACAATTCACTGGACCTGCATTGGGAAGTAATCTTAGAAGGCGTTTGCAGAGATGCTTTTCAGTGTAGTAGGATGCTTTGTACATATCGCCTGAGAAGTGCATGCTGCAGACGTGGAATCGATTGCCCCACATGTCTTCCAAGATATCTTTGGCTCTGCTTTCAATCATGGACAATGGAAATCGGAAATTTGAAAGCCATCTTATTAAATCTAAATCCTTTGGTAATACATGCAGGACTGTGCCAGGAGTTTTCACGTGGCTCACAGTAGGGCAATCAAAAACAATACATGAAGGCATTCTTCAAATGTCTAAGATATGTTAAATAAATATAAATCATTATTAAAATTGATAAAATATCACTGAGCAAAGCAACGATCACATAGCTTTGTTTTAAATTATAAAATAAAAACTCTATAACCTTGTCTAATTATCACAGTGATCAGATTAGTCAGAACTCATTGTTATACCGCAAATAGTAACGTATTACTAAGCCATTCAATAAACCTTGAGCCACCAAAAGAAAATATGCATTGAAAACATGGGTTACGAAACATTACATTCTGATACAATGCTCTGCAAAGAAATGTCCAATTCCAGAGATAAAAATACATTAAAAAAGTTCGATAACGGTACTCTGAGATAAATTAAAATGAGAATACGGTGTATATTGGGTATAAAGCAATAGAAATATTCTCAGCAGCGATCAATGAAACTACAGAACGAAATAGTTGACCAACCCTTACTTGGACAAGCAGATGAGCCGATTCAGCAAGTCTGGTAACAAGTAGATGGATGGCGATATACCATGGGGATTGCAGAGATGCTCCCTATTGAATTATCAAGGTGTTTATAAAGTCTTAGAATTGTGGGTGTGTATGTGAATGTGTGACGTGTTAGTGTACCCACCAAGCCTCAATGCCAATGTTTGACATCCTCATATCCATGCACCCAGTCCCCTTGGGAGCGCACGGTCATAGGTGCCAACTGCCATTGATACTGGAGGGGGGATGTATGGACATGGGGCGAGTGCAATAGGCCCGGAACAATGTTCATGGGATACATACATATGTTGATAACAGAGACAGGGTCTTCAAAGGGGAGTGAGACACCGGGTCTGGGGAGGACATGTGGACAATGGTCGAAGTGCGGTAGACCCCTTTGAGGTGTACATGTTTGGCACCTTGAGTGTCCCCATGCACCCAGTCCCCTCAAGAGAACACGGTCATAGGTGTGAACTGCCATTGATACTGGGGGGGAGGAAGGGGAGGATGGATGGGCATGAGGGGAGCGAAAAAACGCAAAACCTATTTAATAAATCTCCTAACCAGATGGACGTGCAGTTGACTTACTGAAAAATTCAAACAACTATTCATATTAACTTTTTTTTTAAATGTACTTTGGCAATTTAGATGGCACAAACAAACTACAAATTGTATTGATGCAGATGTGGTACTGAGTGTGAAAATCCCTTGTACTGTCAGCTGTCATTGGGGAATTTCACGCAAATGGCTCAAACGACACAGGCAGGTAGTACTCGTCGAACCACGGAATCCAAGCCTTCCATGAATTCACCATGTAAACGCACGATAGGCTACAAGCCTGTACCACCTGTGCAAGAGAAACAAATATTTTACTAGAATGAATCAGATAACTGTACTTATTTAGTTTGACACGCCCCCTAAATTTGATGGAATTGTTACCCTTAAAAAAGTAGCTTTCAGAATAAAGTACTTGCGATTTGAAGTATTAAAAAATTACAAATGTGATCGCCCATTGAAGCAAGAACAGTTTGGGATCTAAGAAAATATTGTTTTTAAGTTCAAAGTAAAAGAAAGGTAATTGTTTGGACGTTACATCTAGTAATGAATACTCTGATTTTACATTATTACGAGAAATGTATTCAAATTACAGAAAAAAAAAAATTGTCAGTGATCGATGGAAGTTACAATGATCTAGGAGAACAACATCAACTGTTAACCATCTCAGTTGTCAAACATAAATCAGATCTAGAGTAAACATACTCATTACTTGGATTATGAGGGCAAACTGTTGCTCGAAGTTCGTGCATAAGGGCCATCATCAGCAACACAGATCTTGAGATGCAGGCTGCCCTGAAGTCATGCAGCTCGGTAATGCAATAGCGGTGGTGTGTCTTCTTTGGTTATGTAGGCCAAGCATCCAGAGTTGTATCAGCAGTAGCAGTTATCCACCTCTGTGGCATAACCTTGCAACCATCGCAGGTACACCAGGTGGAAACGTCTTCCATGCGACTGGGTTCAGGCTCCAGTGATTGATCATCACAAGTCTCATCCGATTCCCCATCATTTCCGCTTCTCTCTCTTTCAATTAATTCCTCCTCTGAATATTTGGGCTCGTACTGGTATGGCTGTATTGTTGCCATAGGTCCCAATTATCGGATACAAAACAGTCAGAAAAATAAGAATGTGTTTGTTGGCATACAAGAACTACTGTTAAAGAAGGAGAAGAGAACACACTTCCATGTTACAAAAACCCATAATGCAAAGACAATGCAAAGACAATAGGTACAAACTATGACATTTTGCATTCACACATGTACAAAATAAGCCTTGTAAAACTGCAATTTAAATATGGGTTGGCATAAACATTTGCACATAATATAAGAAATGTTTAAATAAAAAGCAACTACTGAGTTTACTCAGTTCAGATAGTGTAAGTACCTGTTCGCAGGGCGTCGAACTAGGAAGATAGCTGAACAGAGCAGAAACAAGTCACGGAGGCTTCAAACGAAATACACTGACATGACGGAAAAAGATACTCCAATGTTGTGTGATCAGAAAGGGTCTTTTTAAACTTTGAAGAACGAGGCATCTTGGCATTTTCATGGAGACACGCCAATAGAATGCGCACAGAGGACATTGACATGAGACGTGCAAGGGCATTGTGAAAAGGGGCACAAGCGTCTAGTGATGTTAAGTTTGAGGGACGGGCAATCTATATTCTTGCTGCGAGGGCACTTGAACTTACGGCGATGTATCAACGGATAAGATTACCACAAGTTGGTGGCGCCCAACCCGTTGTTTTCGCATGTGTAAATGTGAGGAAAACAAAGGCAAGATACATAGGAAACCTTTTAAAGATAGATTACAGTATGCTTAAAAATACATCGATTGCGACAATACCATTTCTGAGCGACCTTCCCCTTTAAGAAATGTAGTCGTTGTCTTGTGCAACAAGGTTAAGAAAGCGTCAAGGGAAATAGGCCCACTCAATTAAAGTCACAATGCTGGAGGGAACAAGACCATTCCAGGAAGTCGGCCGCAAATTGCGTTGCGCTGGATACATAACAGGAGGGGAGGGGCTGGTGGCATAGAGTAGGGCACAGCATTAAACACTTTCCTATAGTTTTGCTTGATAACTTTAAAGCAAATTATCACTCTGAAATAAACCCATAAGGCTTCCAGAGACCGGGGGGCATATGTTAGTATCCAAGTGGGTCAATGTGAGTAAGGAATGCACTCCTGTGGTGCAGAGGCGGATCTAACGGTCGTCAGCCAGACAAATGGCGAGCGAGCCCCTGTGCTATGGCCCGCCCCTTCCACACAGCACAGGGCCCTTTCTGATGTGGCGGGCCTGCTTTGAGGAGGAGAGTTCTCTGCTCTAACTCCCCCACCCCGGACTGCTGCTAGAGAGCACACGTGCCATCGCCGTGTGGCTCATTGTGGATCTTAACACCGTTTGTCAGCACTGAGGCAACATGGCAGGTTTTTATGTGACAGCTTTCACACCATTGACAAAGCCAAACAAGGTTGGTGCGAAATGAAGAGGGGTTTGGTCACTGATGAAAGAAAAAAAAAACCAATGCAGTTCTTGTGGCGTGTTTTTCATGTTAGTTTTCACCGGGTTAGTGCAAAAGGTCAGCATCTCCTTCAAAATACATGCTGCAATGCGAAGGTTTTTAAATATTACAACAATCCACATCAGCACGTTGTTCTGTGTTGCTTTTTTTTTTATTTTTACTTTTCCTTTAGGAAGTTTACGGAGCACAGCCCTACCCTAGAAGGCGGCATATGCCTGATTTACAAAAGCACTTTTCAATGAAAAAATACCATTGGAAACGTTTTGTAAATCGGGCACATAGGGGTGTGGTATGGTGGGGCAGTGTCACAGCATATCATCTTTTGGGGAAAAAAATAAAATTAATAAACTGATAGATACAGCATCTGGTCCTGCATATATCACAAGCAGCTCATCACACTGCTGTCACAAACATCAATGATCTTCTTGTTTGTTTTTTTAACACCGTCCACATTGATCTGTTTTGCATCTCAAGTACACAATATTCTAAAGGGCTCTGCAATTCCATACTAGTACACCCTTATACAGATCTGAGGTTTTCACTCTCCAACCCGTGCAGCAAAAGCTTAACACTATGCAATTCTGCCATTTTGCAATGCATGGCTGCAGCAACGCCCGCACAAACAGAATGACATCACTTTTCTGCTACAAGGACGCGCATGTTCTTTACGTTTACAATATTTAGCATTAATAGCAAAGCCTGCTGAGGAGGCCCAGCTGTTTCTAGTTAGTCAGACCCCTAGGTAACTGCAATGAAGACAACTTAATAAAAAATTGCTTTTGTCCCTAAAGTTTGCCATTGTGCACTGTGACCACAATTAACTCCGCTCACCCAAAGCTCCGCTTCCATGACCCGCCCACCTAGGGCCCTGTGTCAGGTGCTGCCCACGGGGCCCTTTGCCTTTAAAACTTGCCACTGCTGTGGTGCAGGCCACAGCATGATGACACAGAAGTCGAAGAGTCGTTGAGCCTCATTACGCGTTTGGTGACATTTTTGAAGCTAATCCAACAAAACAGAATTACTGTTACTACTGCTGCACACGGGTGGGTTCTGCCCAATTACGACTTCGTTGTCTTTATGGACATACCACTGGAGGAAACATTAATTCCATAATCATGACAAAAGTTGCATTTTTTTTTTTTAGAGGCAACATGGTTATCCCTGGTGTAAATCATGCACACCAAACACTTCGACGAGTGCAAAGCTAAAATGCAATCTACTGCCAGTCACAAACTGCTGGCAGCCACCCATCCCAGAAACGTTTTGCAGACATGCCAGGAGGCACCAGCAATGGATCAACACCGTGTAGCCAATAGCAGCACCGATTTCTGAAATCCAGGAGCTCTTTCGTTACTGAGCTCTATGGGAGAGCCAAAACAGCAGCAGGGGTGCCAACATTCACCGTTCCTCACTTGTTTCACATACACATCCTTCCACACCATCACCCTAGGGGCCAAGTGGCCCTGGGTAAAATGTCCCACATGCAAAAACAGTAGACAGTAGACCTCTGGAAAACAATGCTGGGTCGTCTTGTCTAATTTCGACAAGGGGGAATATGATGCTAGAAGTGCCAGAATGCACAGAAACATGCAGAAGTGGCTGAAGGTGCAGCAACAAAATTTATGCTATGTTACGTAAAAAGAAAATGTACATAGCGCAACCTACACCAACGAGGGCATCTTGGCGCTGAACAACCGACACCCCTTTCCCTTCCCCCACATGCCCCTGCTGATCCTCTGTCGGAGAATACCCCAGAACACTATGTGACTTGCAGACTTACTACCTTCAATGTTGCATGGAATGGAGGTAACTGGTCAGCCACTGCTACCAACCCACAGGCACTGTAGGACTTGGAGTACAATGACGCCCAACTGCATAACCCTGGACACATCGCAAGGCATTTATTTTGGTCGTTGAAAGTCAGATTTCAGCACTGACGTAAAGCCCAAAACATTTTGGAAAATGTTTTTTGCATGTTGCATACCGTGCATCCGGAGACATATGCCCCTGCCTACCCAGGATGACACCCGAACCCAGGTCCTGGGACCACGTGTCACACCAGAGAGGGTCTGCAGAAGGGTGTGGTGGCCATATGGACTGCCTATACCTGCTGGATAACTTTTTCTGATTGATCATTTGCGATTTAATCAGTTTCAAGAAATCATATGCGAGCACAAAATTACTGACTCATTTTGAGACTCTCACATTACACAAACAACTTCGAGCTCCCACTCACTACCTCTTCCAAAATAACCCCCACATCCCACACCCCCTGCTTAATGTCCCGCCGAAAAATGTATCCAGTCCTTTTTTTTTTTACTGGGGTTCTGGCTGCATCTGCTGTCATGTAGGGTCAGATGTTGGCCCCTCCTTTGGGGGCTGCGGCTGGGGCTGCTCGTGGCCGACCCCTTCAGTGGGTGAGGCAGAGGGAGAGTGACTTGGTTTTACCATGGGTGACTTGTTGGAGCAAGAGATAGGAACTTGTCATCCTTTCAACGTGAGCAGGCACCTGCCCCAGACCAGTTTAGCCCAGTATTCCAGAACACAGTTTTCAGTACTGGACCAAAAACCACAAATCCAGAATAGGATTCATGAATTCCGAATGGACCATTCCCGCAAAGTCGAACAAGGGCGATGGGGGTAAGGGCTAAGGGGACGTTTAAAGGGCTTGAGTCCAACACGGGGTATGGGGACACATCCCTCCACGAAGGGTAAAAAAGGGGGGGGGGGACGGGAACTTAAACTACCCCAATTCAGGCAAAAATGGTTTGGGAAAAACGAGGGTCATTGCACTTCATAAAATATTCCCTCTTTCCAAAGCCTGAGCACCTGGATGGACCAAAGACCGCATCCCTGCAGGTGGGCAAAGTTGAGGTTCCCACTGTCCTACACAGTGCTCTGCCACTTCTCGCTGGCATTTAGGCTCTGCTGGATGCCATTAGGGGTAGTTTGGGGCAGCTCTCCTGCTCGGGTGGGGTGGAGAGGGTGTCCAAATCCTGATGTGGCGACTGTGCTCACCATATGGGTCGCTGGTGTAGGTGCCTGTTGAGCGATGTGGAACATGGAGTTACTCAACATACGGATATGTGTAATGTTGTGCCGAGGCAGGTTAGCACATTTATTGATGGGTATGCCGTGTACATGTGTCATCATCCACCTGTGCAATAAGCCCCATATTACATGGACTAGGGCTGCATGCTAGCGAGAGCAGTGTAGTGTAACACTTGGATGCCTGTGCCGTAGCGAGATTCTGTCACTACCCTATCCAGTCGTAGCTCACGTGACGACATCCTTACTACACGGGTAAAAATTCCACTGTATATCTAATGTCAAGTTATTCATGTGGAAGGACCTGTGGAAGGACCTGTGGAAGGACCTGATGTAGGCCCAATATCTCCTTTTACATGGCATGTTGGTACAGCATGATTATACATGGGTATCTATAGAGCCAATGTGGCAGCGTAGGTGGCATGAGACCAGATTGCACATGTCATGCTTTTACTGAAAATATATGGAATTCTTCTCTGCTCGCATTTATTTGGAAGGTGTCACCCACGATGGACTCATTATTCCCCCAACAAATCACACAATTGATTTCAGTGGGATCTCCCCTCTCCAGCTGAAAATTAGACAGATGTCCTTCCTATCCTCTATCTTCCTCTCTACATGTGGTGTTCCCCGGGGGTCTAACCTCTCGCCCTGGCTTTTCAACCAATATCTGGCAACTCTCGCCCACTGCATTGCCATTCTGTGCTGAAATTTCCAGTGCTATGCTGACGACACCTCATTTTCAGGCTGCCCTCAGCCACCTCCTCTCCCCCTCTCATCTCTGATTCTCTGATTGCCTAACTGCCATTCAAGGTTGGTGTGCCGCCAATGATCTTTGTCTGAAAGCCAGCAAGACAGAGATCCTCCTCATCGGCACACCTGCTCCATCCTTTCCCCTCTCTCTGGCCGGCCTCGCTTGGCCCTCCTCCTATCCCCACCTGTGAGGCTAAGAACCTCTGGGTCATCTGACTCCACACTTCCCTTCTCCGCCCACATCTCTGAGGTCTCTAAAAAGTCTAACTTCCTTGTGCACCTCCTTAGAGGTACGCTTCCTTTCCTCTCCTTCCCCCAGAAACTAACTTTCCTCTCCTTCCCCCATAAGCTCACCGTCTCCCAAGCTCTGGTTCACTCTGGTTTAACAGCCTCTTTCTAATCTGCCTGCCTCTACTCCGCACCCTATGCAACTCATCCAAAACAGGATTGCAAGACTTGCCCTTGGCCTCAAGCCCTGGGATCATCTCTCCAGCTCTAAAATCTCTCCATTGGCTCACAGTGGATGCAAGGATTACATTTAAAACCCTATGCATTGTCCACAAGGCTTTCTGGGGCCTGGGTCTAAAATACCTTCAGCTATCCCTCCGCAAATACCTCCCCTCTCGAGCTCTTTGCTCCTCTACCACCAACTCCATCAGGGTCAGTCATTTTTCAAAGAAACGATCTGGGGGTAGATCTCGGTCTTCGGCGGGGGCCTCCCTCTGGAACAGCCTCCCTGCCACTCTAAAATTTGAGGAGAACCATCTCCGGTTCCGGAAGCACCTCAAGACATTCCTCTTTGCATCTGCCTTTGCTCCTCCTCTCCCTTGCTGATCTGCTCTATCTTGGCACTGTGCATCTGGCCACCCTCTGTCCCCTGGACCCGGGTACCTGCTCAACTTGCCACCCCTTGCACTGGGGACTGTATCTGTACCCATACAGTCCCCCATTTTCTTATTTCATGAACTTATCCGACTTACCCAGTTCTACTGTTGTAAGCACAGCACTTGCCACGTGTTGGCTGCACTACCCCTGTTTATTGTTCCTTTATCTATTTTATTCATTTTTATTATTATTTACCAGTCTGTCATCTGCTCAGCACTTTCCGCTCTCCCCCTTCCATGTACTTTCCCCCTTTTCCCTTTCCCATGCACTTGCACGTTCTCAATGTCACTGGGCCTAGTAAGATGGTTATTTTGTTTCTCCCGTTTCCCTTCCCTTGCCTTCGCGCACTCTGAAACACTTGTGTACGAGCGCAATACAAATAAAATATCATATATCATATCATGCACCCAGTCAGTTGCTTTGACTTCTATGGGACCTCGCCAACTTGAGCCATTGGTTCCATGGGGGGGTCACCCAAAAAAACAAAAGCCTAACGGCAGGCCCCTTTGGGAGGTATGAAGTGGGTTAATTTATGTACTTCCTAGGGTCCAGTATGGATCCTGCTCTGGCCTCCAGTCCCTTCCAGGCCAGCAATGTCCAGGAAAAAGGCCACCACCTCCCTCCCAGGACTGCAGCTTTAGGAGCTCCATAGTGACACGTCCAGTGACATCTGCAGCAGGGACGGTGCTAGAAGACCTCTCTTCCAACAATCCTTGAGGGCATTCTACCTCTTATTCACACATCTGTCCACCTGGCCCCGAATGCCTGTATGCCATTCCACATTTCTGTTGGTGGACAGCCATTTTCTTCTGCAAGGGGCCATAAAGTAATTCTACCTCCTTTACCACCTCCTGTGCCAGATGGCGTCTGTTGAAAGTATGGTCCTTATATACTCTTAATGCTCAATGCCTGCATCTGTGCTGCGATTTACAGCACTCGGCTGCAGTTACCACCAACTTTATGGCAGAGGTAAGAGCACCCTTTGCACGCCTGTCTTTTGGTAGTTTTGATACTTGTCATTGGTGGTAATACCGCCAGTACTTTTGTGATAACACCACGAGCTGCGTTTACACTGGCAGCATTAATGTGTTTGCACACAGGTATTTCAGTCAGTAACGTTGCCAGCAGAATGACTTCCTACTAAGGTTTGCCCTTAATTGGGTGGGTTGGACAAGCGGGGGGCAAAATTTTTATCACCTGTTTTTGCAGTTTCTGTCTACTGACACCCTTTGCCTCTTATGCGTTCATCTGTGATACACTAGGAAAATACAACATTGAATGGCTCAGAGGTAACTTTGCAAAGGTTTACGCCTACTGAAGAAAAACACAATTGTAGAGGGAATTACATATATCAGCCACTTGCTTCCACATTTTCACTTTGACCGCATTCATTAATTTTGAAACGTCTTGCTAAAGATGGTCCTATTCGTTAAAAAAGCAAAAACTATGCATGCAAAATACTGACTTTCTTAAAAGGGACAATTTAATTATACAACACCAAGGTGGTGCAGGCTGGTCTGCTTTCTGTTGGACAGTGTGAACTCTACTGTGCAAGGCAGTTGGTGCACCAGGAAGGAGTACATTAAACAGTACATTTGAAGATCAGAACAGTTACTTTTCCCAAGCTAAAGACGTACAGGAGTGCACGTCTATGCAGCCCTTTTATGGAGAAAATTGAAACTATAATCTGATAACGGGTAATAAATTCAATTATCACCCGAAGGCAAGTGTGTGGACAAATCAGTTTGCTCCAACCACAAGCTTAAACTATTGAACCAAGTCCGTTTTTCGGAACGAGGGCAGTATTCCTCGCCCAGACTGCCATTTTCTGTCTTCCTGTTTCTGCAAGATACTCACCATGCTCTTCCTCTGCACTCCACGCAACCCCTCTCCGCTGCAAAAAGCCCTCCCACAATCACCCCCTTTTCGAAAAAACAGTTACCTGCCTCCCGACTACCCGGAACATGGGTGCCTGAGAAACAGACAAGGGACAACAGATAGTTCCCTCTTTATTCCCCAGTGGCCATTTTCGGTTGTTTTTGTGTGTGAAATTGCTACCATGCAGTTTCAAACGTTAAAAAAAAATAATAATAAGATTAGAAGACTCTGCTGTTCTTGAGCCTATTGCGTCAGACCCGGCCCATTACCACATGCTATAGTCCTTGGAACCATGTACTAATGCTTAAATGATTAGGTCCTGGAATTTTAGGAACCACAAGGTCTGTAAAAGATGATTACACAACTCTGTGATCTTCGTCATTTTATTGCCACATCTGCCAACATTTTGGGCGGGTGAGAGCCCAATGGACGTGTAAGGAGTATAGCTGGTTAAAGAACTGATTGCAAGGTGGGTGACACCCGCCAAAGGCATGTGCGTGGAAAGCTATGATATTATGCACCACTGTCTACAATATTTGGCTTTGATTTTCCACATCATCTGCACCACCCTGGAGTTCTGGTTGGTCCCCTCTTAAAGCCTTTAGCCCCATTTATTACGTTTTACAACAGATCCGGATAACTATTTTGCAGGTCATCTTTTCACGACACCTTATTCCGCTCCATTTACCCTCTCACTCTTTACGATTCGGGATGGGTCGCTGTTCGACTGTGGGAGGATCACCTGGGTGGAGACAGGGCACAGATTAGTGAGGAGATTCCGTGTGATGCAACGTGGTATTTTTCCACTGAAGCGGATATTCTTACCACTATGCCAAAAAAGGTTATGGCTTATTGTCATTTTAATATCGCTCAAACTATGGATAAACCTAAAGTGGTAACACCTAAGGTTGTACCATCTAAACCCCATTATATCAAAAGAAAGAATCCTTTTTATCCCCAACATTAAATGCCCTCCTCAATATCAAGGACACAACAACAAGGGACAGTGAAAGTGTTGCCTTCTCTAACACACCTTCCTCTAATTGACTTAAAACATATATCCCCTCTTTTAAAAATATTAAGGGAATTACATCTACCCTTAAAAGTACATCAAAAGTAAAAAAAAGAAAAAATAATAAAAACTCACCTTGAGAAAATGGACTACATGTCCCACAATCCATAGGGACTGAGACGAAGAAGACTGTTGAAGAGGCATGTAGAAGTAAAGGACAGGCAATCAGGCCTAACAGCCTTTACCAGGGTCAGGCAATTGGTAATAATGACCTAGCCCTGTAATCAATTGCCCCGCCTAAGAGGCATAAAAGGCTGCAGGAAACAGCTGAGTAAGGAGCTGGGGAAGGAGCTAGGAGAGGAATTGGAGCAGGATCTGGAAGGCTGGCAGTAGTAGAAGGAGAAAAGCATGAGGCTGGCAGTTCATGAAGAAGGGTGATCACGTAAGGGACGCAGGGACGTGGAGAAACCAAATTTCACCTGCAAGTTCTGAGAGGGTCGTGGGTTCACAAACCTTGCCTTGCCGTGGTTGCACTGAGAGAGACTTGCTGAGAGTGAAGGTCTTCCCAGGTGCACCCAGTGGCTGTAATTGCAGAGCCATGACCATGCTGAAGCCCGAGGCCCATAGCAAGAAGGAAACCAAGGGACAGAAAAGTGCAGGAGACTCAGTTGGCGTAGTCAGACCAAAGACAACTGTGCTGCAGAGGGAGTGGGTCTGAAGGGAGCTTAAAGCTGTAGAGAAGTAGAAGTCGGGAAGTTGAAGCAACCCGCAACAGCAGTGTTCCTGGAGCCAGTGAATGAAGCTTGGCGTTCAGGTGCACTCTTGACTCTTGCCAGTAAGTGTTACCAGTTCTAAAGTGGTTTGCATAGAAGAAGCAAGTATAAGTGGTTCGTTGTTGTGAACATTTTTCTACACAATGGAAATGTATTACATGCACTTCTAATCAAAGCTAGAGTGCTCACGTGTTTAGAAAAGCCTTTTCGATTTCCCATCGTTAAGCTTTTACATATCGCCAGAGTGGTCGCGTGTCTCCAATAAAGAAGGGGAAACGTTTTTGAAACCCTTCGAAAACATAGAAGCTGACTTTCACAAGTGTTACAAAATCTTAGGACAAAGGAAGGTCGCGTGTGACCTATTATAATTCCCGAACAGAGTAAAAAGTATCTCTGTGTTAAAGACGTGGGAATGCAGAGCATCACAGGCAACTGCAGTTTGAAAATCATCTTGAAAGAGTGGTCGGGCATACCTAACTAAGTGTTTCCTTTGAAGACTGGACATTGTAACTCTAAGAACGAATACTCTTAATGTAGAAGTTGTTGCATTAATAAGGAGAACAAGCATTCACCAGGCCAAGAGGCAAACCCATTCTCTAGCGAAGAAAACCAGTTTTACATCAATCCACGTTAACGGGCGAAGTTGTAAAAGGTCCATTCTCCTCTGATACAAATGAGAGTTACTGGAACCAAGGTGTGTACAAAGCTGGTGAAGGCAGCTGGGTGATTGTAAGAAGACTAATCACATAACCTGTAATGCTGAGACTTGAAGTAGGGAGAGGTTTAGTCTGGAAGCAGAGGCAGGTTATATATGTGGCAGAAAGGCAGACTGGAGTGGCAAAGAGGCTGCCCTTTTCTCAGAGCATAGGAAAGAAGAGTGCCTTGCCTTCCTGTAGTAGTCTTGTCTTTAAAATGCCTAATCATTCTCATTTATAAAGTTGAAGCAAAAGTACCAGAACTGTGTTATGCATAATGCTGTCAGTTGATGTCACATTTGAAGTTGGTTAAAGTAGTGGCATAGTGTGGAACCAAGGAATCTGTTTCCCCCGTTACAGTAGTGGAAAGGTGGATGTTAAGAGGAAAACAACCCAAGAAGAAGCATCCAGGCAATTATACCAGAGGTACTGCAGGGATTACACACACTTGGCTAATCTAGTATCTGAACTGTGGCAAAGCAATCTTGGAAGGAAGGCATCCATCCAGGATTACCATTGTTATTATTTTGGCTACATTTGGAAAGGGATCTTTTCAATTGAAAGCTGGGGAACTGTTATGAGTGGATTTTTGTCTGATGAACTTTCATTTCATTTGGAGCTTACAAGAACTGGTTCAAGACTTTATTCTTCTGTTTGAACATTTGGAGGATCTGACTTTGAACAATCCTGGGGAAGGGATTTACCCAGGACAGGGAAAGGTCATCCAAATGGATATTTGTTATTTATTTATGTTGTTGATCATTTACTTTACATGTTTTTTTGTTTAGTGTGAGGGCCAGTTTGTTTCTGTTAGGAGGGGGATTCCCTTAGTTCTTAAGACTAGGAAGGGAACTCCCTGATAGAGTAGGTTTAGCAAGGATTTATCTGCATCTATTTCTTTTAATAAAAATGCTCATTTCTGAGAAACTTAAAAGCAGTTTTCCGCCTTGCATTACTGACCGTTCTCACATACAATTGCCAACGCCCTAAGTGTTCATTCCTGTTGAACTATGCGGATGTAATCCAATAGTGTTTAATGCATTTTCAACCAATCAGGAGTACGGTCACATGTCCGCTTAACTTTTAACGCCGGAACCGCAGAGTGATCTCTTTGCGAGACAGAGACGGAGTGTCTTGCTCATTTGGTTTACCTTCTGCGCTTGCACAGGTTACAATGAAAGGCCCATCTTTTTCATGAACAATTTCAGGAATCGTTCACTCCATACAAACGGTGGAACCCAGTTTCCAGTGACGTGCCCACAGGATTGGGGTAGATGATCCAGCACCAGTGGCCACTGTTTGGCTCAAACCCGTCCCCAGTGGAGGAGTTGAGCTTTGTGTCTGTGCTTCACCTACTCTGCCTCATGACCATTATTGATGCTGCCCTAAATGGTGGGTCAAGGAGTTGCCACATAATCACATAATTGGAGGATGTTACGATTGTTTTTTTGTTTGGGCTATTATGTGGCAGACCCACCTATAAACCAAAACTATTCTGTTGGGGTAAAAATGGGGAGAAATGCCATGCGTGGAGGGACACAAGGCTTGAAGGTGTTTATTTGGCCACCAATTGACTAGCCATGCTAATCCATATGGCTATTCCCCCAGAGTTCCTGCCCCTTTCTGCCCAAAACATCACCTCCTGGGAACGATTTGAGGTTGCTTTAATCAAGCCTTACCATCCTGCCCCTTTCTGACCAAAACATCACCTCCTGGGAACGATTTGAGGTTGCTTTAATCAAGCCTTACCATCAAACTTTACAATGGACGTGTCTGCCAGTTTTTTTCTCAAAGCAATCTTCTGAGAGTTAATGACTTAATTGGAGGTGTAAACACGCTACTGATGTAATAAAAATGTCTAAATCGGGTCTGCCATCAGCCACTTGATTTAGAAGCACTAGGCATGTCCATTACTGAAGTCTTTTAAAAACAAGCACTGGCAAAGCCAACAGTTTAGGCGTGTTTATTATTATGCATTTGCCAGGCACTGCTATTAGATGCCCAGGTACTCGCACCATTTTGCACTTGCTACCATCAATGGCAATGTCTTTCTCATGACTACACAAATGCCCAAACTGTTGGCATTGCCCATGCTAGTCTCTTTAACCCCACTCCCTACCCCAGCCTACCCCCACTCTATACCCCATTCACTCTACCCCCTCGCTACCCCATTCTTTCTACCCCCACACTAACCCCTCTCTCTCTACCCCACCCTCCAAACCCCATTCTCTCCAGCCCCCTCCCTACCACATTCTCTCTACCCCACCCACACTTCCCCCACCCTACCCACTTGCTCTCTACCCCTACCCTACCCATTCTCTACCCCCACCCACCCAAATCCCCTCCCTCTACCCCCACCCAAACTTCCCTCCCTCTACCCTCACCCAACCCCCCATTCTTTACCACAACTCACTCAACCCTCCTCTCTGCACCCCTCATCGCATCCTCCTTTAAAACATTGGACACTCCTCATTGCACCCTCGTGCCTTTAAATGCGAAATGCAAATAACCTCAGTAAACGCCGAAACTATTGGCATTGCCAATGCTCATTTTATATAGGGGCTTAATGGTTATTGCTCCCTCCATACGAAGGTATAGGATGAACTGTAGCTTGATCTTGCATCGTTAGGGGGAGCGCTGAGCTGCGAGTGTAATTGGGCAACATTCATATCTTGTTAAATGGAGGGCTCGCATCATCAGAACAAGGAGACGCAATCCTCTGCCAGAAAGAGCCAGACTAATCCAGGGACAGCTGCAGAACAGCAAGCACACTGAAGAGTTAATTAAGCACAGTCAATCAAGAGGTCCATTAACACACCTGCTAAGAAAGCCTTTATTTGACTTGGTCTGTGCAACATTACTAAATGGCTTAATGGGAACGGATGCCACGTTCTGTGCTTTTTGTAATGCGCCCTACGTCACTGCAGATCCTCATTCCTTGAGCACCGTTCCTTCTTTAATCGGTGGTTAACCAACAATTATATCAATCCAGCTATAAACCATTAGCAAGGCATACAAAAAAAACATCTTTGAGGAGTCCGATGAGCCCTGGCAGCCACGCTCAACTGAGATCTCGGGTCTTTATGCTTTGGACACGAAATACTATTATTGCTGTACTTGACCGCCATTTCAGCTAAGTCACTCACAACAACCGAGTAGCCATCACTGAATGTCCACCTGCTGTTACAGCTACATGAGCAAAGCACTGTGGGCAAGCAAATTAGCTCAAATGCAAGCACTTGGCTGCAGTTAATTGTGCGTAAGGCAGTGCTATTTTATACATAGCATTTTATCAACCCATGACAATCAGCTCTGAAGAAGGCAGCAACTAATTACAGATTTCCTGCTTACTAGGGACCATAACCTGGGCATCTGTCCATCACTATGCAACCATATATCACAGTAGCTCATTCCACATGGCCCCTTTCTTTTCCCAACCAGTAAGGTGTTGAATGAGACATGTCTTCTTTTTGGCATAAAAAGGCTGCAGATTTATTTTCACACATAATCAAAAACACTGCAAACAATTGTGAAAATAGTTCCGAAGGTGCAGCGACTGCTCCGTGTCCAAAACCTGCTTCCCCCTTTTCCCAACAAAGTCCACAGTAGGCGTAACTCCCCCAACCCTTCGTGTCCGAGACCCGCCTGCCCCTGCAGGTGTTCCTGGGCTGGGAGAGCGCTGTTTATTCGGGGGAAGCTGAGCCCTCATTGTTAGCACCAGACGCCCCTGCCGCTTAGGCTCCCAAGAGGTGCTGGTCCCGAGAATAGTGAAGACCCTTCTGGCTTTCCCATGGCTAATTGGGAGTCTGTCTCTGGTCACTGGTCGCCAAAACACCGCCTTGCCATCCCACGACATCAACGGCCAGGCCTTTCATGAAATCCTCTCACTGCAGCGGGGCGTCCTGCTGCTGGAGACTGGATGCTCCCTGAACCGGACCCCGCCGCTTATATGGGGCTTGGCACGCCTCTTTCCATTGTAGGCCTTCGCAGGCTTTTCCAACGCTTTGGCGCGCTTTGCACCAACCCTCCCCCTTACCGAGGGTGGAGGGAGGAGGAGGACCTTGCCCGGGTTATCGGGGTGCTTCATCCATTTTCTTTTTTGTTGTCACCTTCATTGGTGCAGTAGGCTGACATCCTTGTGGTTGGAGCACTGCAACGTGTTCACCAAACCCCAGCAAAGCTGTGGTGGGTTTATAAAGGTTACCAAAAAAACTCCAATCACAAGGATGTCACACTGTACAGCACTGATGATCGCCAATAAGGGTGAAAAAACTGCATTGCGTGTTTTATTTAATTTCCTGTTTGTACCTTGTAGCAGAGACTGTTAGTGGGGGATAGAAATGGGGGAAGATGCCAAGCCAACAAGTCACATGTCGCAGCCAAATGTGCATTGTGTCGACCAATATTACACATGAGGATTATAAGTACTGTAGCTACTGTAAACAGACAGAACCATACAGTAACGTTTTAGTTGGGTTGCATGCCTGATCAAAGGCCATGCTGCTGGGAGATGAAAGGCTTAAGGGCTCACATCTTTGAAAGGTGATTGTGGATAGAGAGGAGAGCGTGCAGAAGGATATGTATGGGCTCGAGCCATACCCAGCCTACAGATCCCCAGGCATCCTGTGTATAGAGGTGACACTGCAGCTCCTCTGTCAGGCTCCAGGAGCAGGCCTCGGAGTACTTCACAGTTATTATAGACTCCCACGGCTACAAGAGGCATTCTAGGTGCCTCAGCAGACTAAGTCTCTCCACGTGGCAGTGGTCCTCAATGCCTTTCTCTTGGGGACCATACCTCAGCAACTCCCATGTCAACACACTGTACTTGTCATTTGGGAGATGTTCATATAGCCCTGGCTTCTGCATGACATTTTGGGATGTTTTCTTTCCCCAACTGAAATCTAGAACTACACACCCCAGAATGCATGAGGGATATTGGTATGTGCTACAGACAACGTACACATCCTGTAGGCCATTGCAGCCCCCAAATTGTTCGGGGAAAGCCACTAACCCAACACTATAATTGAAGGGCAAGTGCAAAAATACTTATGCAAGCTTTGACCCTCTCCCCAAGGTGCACATTTTGGGGGAAAAATGTGACACTATCACCACTTGCTGTATTGGGAATCTTACTGTTCCACTTAAAGCTTGTGAAGGAGATTATAAAGGCATCTCATACACCGAAAGCATCTTCCCTTCCCTAAATGCACCAGCTTCCTTAAAACGGCTGTCAACCAAATGCTGCCCTAACTCCTCCTCCCTACCCCAACCATTCACACCTGACAGTGCTGAAGCCTACAGTTTTCAGCCTACCGGGGCTCACAAGGGTACTCTGGACCGTCAACGCCTTCACCGGGCAGTGTAAGTCAATGCCACCAAGGGGAACTCTTGCCATATTATGGCAACACTTCACACAGAAAAGAGTAAGACATTTACATGGGAGAACTTCTGCCCATGTGATAATGAACTGTACAGCACTTTAACCAAAGAAGAGATTGGCAAGTGCACCTTTTACTGCTGGTTCACTTCTGAGCACTATTTGCGAAGGCCCATTCAGACGAAACCTATTTGCAAATCCGGGCCAACTCACTCTACAGCTAGAAACAGACCATGGCACATAAGAAAGCTCACCTTCCTGGATAGACCAGCTTCGGGATGCGATGTGCTTGCCATGAAATAGAAGTGAACTCATTAGAATTGCCCCCTGTTATGCTTGAGCTGATGCGCAGTGCATTCTGGGGGCACTCAGAGCTATAATGGATATTTATTCCATGCCTCAGTGAAAACTGCACTTGCTTTACTAAAGACCTGCTTTCAATGTTATCCGTTGCTGAGCCTGGTATGCAGACCTTAGTCAAGGACATTGTGCTGGGAAAGCTGGTTTTGTTATGTCTTGCTATGAGCTATGGAATCGTTTCCCATGGTGTTTTAGAAGAGGGAAGCTTTGCTCCTTGGGGGTTACTGTCCGTTGATCCGGCCGGCAACCAACGGTCACTCAACAATGCGCAAGTGCTAATGCCAGAAGGTTCGAGAAATTGCCACCCCTTTTGAGGAGGGTATATATTGGCAAGCTCTGGAGAGGTCAGGTGGGAAAAAACACAAAGACCTCAGTCGGAAGGGGGACGCCTTGTTCCGACCTTCCTGTGGGCTGTTGTGCTCTCTGCCTGGCTGCTACCGGGGTCTTCCAGCCGCTTCTGGCGAGATGAGGGATTCAGTTACACCCACGGTGATGTATCTTATTTTGAATTCTCTATCTTCTCTGTGATCTATTTCTGTTTTATCACTTGTTGCTTCTTAGCTATGAATAAATAGCTGTATAAGTGCTCATTATTTTGCTAACTGCGTATCTGGTTGTGAGTTATTGCTCCGTCTAAAATATTTTCTTTGCTCTGCAAATGTGCTGGTGATAAATAATTGTCCATGCACTCTTGGCGAGCAATACACCCCCCCCACTCCCCTCCCAAGACTAAGAACATCTGGGGCCCTCTAGCAAAGAAGACGTCCCTCTTCACCACCTTGTGTTGCTGCAGTTTACTGTACTGCAGTGTGCCTTTTACCATTTGCCTCATCTACTGTTAACGCTAATATTTGCCATTTCTGTATTTGCATTGGAAGGGTTGTGGGATGTTTTTACCCATGCATCCGAGCCCTACCAAAAAAAACTGTGCATTACTGGCATTGAAAACATCATGATGGCCAGAGCTTCCCAGAAAATGCACAGGGAAATGCATGAAGAATAGGCTGCCACCCATTTTTGTCGATGTTATGGGCACAGAAGGGCACTGCCTAAAACCACCATGGGCTACCCACACAGTAGCCTGAAACCATAGGGAATGGCAATGCTGATTGCCAAAAGCAACCTAGAACTGTGGGGAATTCATTTTCTTAAATCCCAAAAATGGTTGCATTACCAGTACTCACCACTATCAGAAAGCCGGCGTTTTAAAACAACACCAGACATTTGTGTAAAACTGAATAAATGAACCCAAAGCAGGCCAATGAAAGACTTACTAAGAGGTGGAAACAATGTAAAGTTATATTCTGAAGTGACTTGAAGGGTTATAACAAGACTGGCTGAGCTCTGCAGGTCTGCAGCGGCTTAAACTGAAACTGGATTTAAAATTACCAAAAATCGAAATGTGTAAATAAACTGAGGGACAGACTTGTGACTGCCACATAGTTTGTCACTGTTAAAATGTCATAGTTTTGAACTTAGAATCAGCATTCTAGCTGCATGTGTAAAAATTGTTAGTTTTATTTGAATGCAGAAAACTGGGGAACAGAAAGTGACATTTTACCTGAAACCTGGCTTAAGGAAACTGGAATTCTGCCAGTCAGCTACCCCCGACAGGAGTGGGGGATTGCCCAACAAATGCATTCCCAGGACTGGCTGCATTCTGTTGCTCCAGCCAAAAGGAGGTCACACACCCTCTGATTGAATTACCAGGGGATTGCAAGAAACTAAAGAAAGGGCCCAGGCAGATGGTTTATTTGGGTAGTCGTAAATGGCTTCCTTTTGAACAAAGCCCTTCCTTGACTCAGGCAGATGGTTTATTAGGGGGGCTGTAAAATAGCTTCCTCTTGGCAGAAGCTGGGAGGGGCAGGGTCTCTGAGCTTGGCAGAAACTGGATAAACTGGTTTCTCCACCATGTGACCTGGGAAGACACACCCCTGTTGGCCAGAATATGATTTTAAGAAAGATGTATAACTCATGGTGCGGACTTGTCAAAATTATTTAAATGATACCATAATTCTTGTGATTTTTCTGTGCCCGTTTTAAGACGCGTTGGGAATTTGTGTGATGTTCTGGGGCAAAACCCTGCTATTTATGTATACTACAGACTCTGTGTTTAAGCTCGAGACATGGGAGTTTACTGGAGTATGTATGGACAGGCCGTGTACATGTGTATAAATCTGGAGAAAAATCTGATGTTGCAAAACCCACTAAAAAGCACCAAATGTTGCCATTTCTGAATGCAAGCCCCCAGGAAGAGCAGAGTTTGAACAGGGTATACCTCATGTGATATGTGATGGGTGCATGTAATTTCAAACCACTGTGTATCTATGAAATATGTCTTTAGGTCAAATATAGATTGTGTGTAATTTGACAGGGGAGTGTCCTTTCTGCAAGCCATTAAATGACATCGCTCTGACACTCCACTTCCTTTCCCCAATCAAGAGAGAAAGGAAAGCTTGACCAATGGGCAGTTGAGAGAGGGGCTGGCTAGTGATGCTGCACACACACCCACTTTCAAAAGACATAAAAAGAGCCACTGGAAGCTAGAGAGGAGATTCAAATCCATTTGCTGCAACGCGCTCTGCCGGACCACACAACATCCAGAAGATACTAGATCCAACACTTAGACTTTAAAACTCCAAAGAACTTGATTCAGAACTCAAAGCAAGGGTCTAAACCCACAAACTGAATTCTTCTCAGTAGGCCTCAGCATCCATCAAACCTAACAGCGGTAGCAGCATCCAGGAGCCGTGCAGATCAGCGCTGGGTCCAGAGAAAGCTGTGCAGAAAGATCCAGAAGCAGTGCTGTACCCAGAGAAAGCAGAGCTGTATCCAGAACCAGAGGCCAGAGATCCAGAGTGACCCAGACCGCTGTTAGCAGAACCAGGGAGCTGACCCAGATCACTGTGAAGTGCCGAGACTAGAACCGGAGTCCAGTCCAAAACCTGACCAGATCCGTGGCGAGGCATATTTCTAAAATATATTGTGAGTACCTAGCAGAACTGTGCAGAACCATTCTCTTAGTTAAAATAATCTAATCTAAACTATTTTAATCTAACCAGAACTGCCTCCTAGAAGTTGTCACCTGTCATTTTTAAAAGCTGTCGCCTGTCATTTTCTAGCTGCAAGCTGTAACCTGTCGCTTTGAACTTTTAAATTTCAAATCCGAAAAACAACCTTCACAAAATCGTTCATAACTCTGGAACCGTTTGTTCTAGGAACTTGGTTTAACTTTCCTCTGAAAGCTTATAATCTCAGCAGCGTATACTTCTGCCTTAATCACGATTCTCGCACTCGCATATTTTACACTGATTTGCGATTTGGTTAAAAATCCAGCCACGTGTAACCATCAGCAGTCATCTCTTTCCTTGCTAAAAATTCGTTTTAATCACCATCTCTGAATCATTGCTAAAGTGAGCCTGGACTAATATTAACTAGATACCACTCACCCTGAACCTCCTGAAGGGAATTAAAAGCATTTTCAGCATATTTCTCACTGCATTGTCACCATATTCAAAGCACTTGGGTCTGTGTTTCAAAACTCCTATCTGTTGTATAAGCTGCTGGGGGGGAATTGAACTGAATTCTATTTGATTGCATTCCTAAGAACTGAGTCGCATTCTATTCATCTCCTTAAATTGCATTAAGGGGGGGGTGAATTGTCCAAGAAAGTGATTACATTGTCTTTTGCTGAAATCCTATCAAGTTATTTTCTGTACTGCATTTCATTCCACATTGCATCCATTTGAAACCATAAAAGTATTGTCGCTATCTTATCCATCCTATAACCACTCATCATGGATTATAAAGAAGTGTGCTAGTGCCGGATTATCCATTATTGATTACTGCTCAGATTAAGTGTGATATTCAATTATTAATTATAAAGTGTGATATATATATATATATATATATATATATATTGTTTAAATTATCAAATAAACCGTTTAAACTTGCAAAACAGAACTACCTCTTGGCTCAGTGGGGTCAGGGGGATTCCAAGAGAGGGGTGTTATATAGGGGTAGTCATCCAGAACTCATGAACTGGACAAAGATATATCAATAAGGGTTTCCATTCAGTATCCCAGACTAGGCATTGACTTAGCTGTAGTGTTGAATTGAATCCTCTTACTGGGTCTGCTCCTATTGGGGGTTAGAGTACTGAGTTTTGTTTTGTCATTAAACCACTTCAAATTATGAGGGTCCGATTCATTTTCTTTTGAACTGGAAGGGTTTGTTTTGATACTGTATGGGGTACGGTATTGCGTGTTTCCCAACATGTGGTGGGCATTACCATACAATAGGTTTCTTTTCTTTAGCATCGACATCTCTGTTGACTTTACTTGTGCTAGATACGGTCTTGTGGGCTGATGAGGCGGATTTACAGAAATGGCATTCATATGAAAAAAAGATGTTTGGGTGTCGGCCGCTGAAAACTGCTCGCATGGATTCAAGCAATTTTCTCTGAACCATGCAGCCAGAAGCTGCATTTACATTGTCCAATAACAATGTGCGCCAGTTAAGGAGGACGGTGCAAAAAGGCCATGCGGGGGACTCTTCTCCGCAATCAAGTGCTCTGCAGCTGGACATTCAATGCCCATCCTGTCCCGGAGGCACAGGAGCAGCGACACGCTGGTGCATCTTTTGGTGCTCATTAAAATATGCATATATCAGCTAAATATACTGCCTGTGCCAACAAGGTACTGCTTCAAAATGGTGGCACACTTGTGGAATGCGAGCTCCCCCCTTGAGTGTCCAGGGGTCAGGACGGGAGGATCAGCTGACCTACACAACCCCCTGGAAGTGTGGCAGGGAACCTGGCAAGTTGACCCGAAGTTGAAGTAGCCCCTGTTCACCGGAGGATGTCGATACAGGAGACTCCAGAGCTACTTTGCTGTCGCCCGGCAAAGAGGAGTGGAGCTCAGAAGGGATTGGCGGGTGCCCGTTCCCTTCCCCACAGAGGATCTGGGAACTGAGGCCTATGCAGTCTGGCGTTCCCGGTACCCCTGCAATGGGGGCAGCGTGTGGAGGTGGGAGGCCGGCACATACTAAACCGCGGACAATGAAGAGCACTGTTTTGGATCAATAAAACTGTGATGCCAGAGAGTCAGGGGAGCACAAGGGAACAGAGGGAAGATTCAGGAAGCAACACATAGCACATAGAAGAAGCGGGGTACATATCATATTGGGAACTTAACCCAGTCATAAAAGGGAGTCTCCATTCTGCGGACCATATAGTGTTGGTTTGGGAAGACCAGAAAAGTACTTAAGCATTCAGTGGCGCCAAGGGTTGTATGTGCTTTGGAAACAGTTGTAAGGATAAAGCTGAAGACCATATGCTGAGACAAGATTCTCAAGCACTAGGCTGAGCTAACAGAAAACTTTCACTTAACGGAGACCAACCCAAGTGCCACAATGTATACGGATATGAAGCGGAGGTCCAATTTGTAGGGAACGTGGAAAACAGAGTGAATAGAAATAACCAGGTACAGGCCAGACAGAGAAAGCAATGAAACATGCATGTACACACATGGAAAACGGAGGTTAAAGAAAGGAGTTAGATAAGTACCAACTTGTAGTGTACATAGTAACTGCTGGACCCATATGCAGTTGGAAAATTATACTTTTGTTGTGCTGGGGTGTGGGTGCTTTGTCTTCCAGACCCCCACCTCACCTTCTTGTCCTAAAACTATTACCCCACAACATTTGGTCAAGTGTTGGCAATAAAAGGCTGTAGGTTTTTATTGTTACAGATATGGTCATGAAACAAACAATCCATATTGTAATATATTGTACTTTTGGGCACCAGGACCTGTTTTTAAATCATTCCTGTTTCTCTCTATGCTTGCTGGGGGGAATTGGGATTGAAACTGTATTTGTTGAGTGTTTATTCCTGAAACCTGTGTTCTCTCCTTCCATCTCTTTTTACTGCATATTGGGGGGAATTGAGTAGTGTGCAGGGCGAAAAAGTGACATTGCATTTGATTGAACCCATATCAAGTATTATTCTATGCTGCATGATTTTTCTTACCCATACTCCTGATTACAGAGATTGTTGATTGTAACATCACCCATTGGTGATTATTGTATAAATATTAAATAGTGTGATATATATATTGTTCAAATCCATAAAATAAATCTTTTAGCTTTGCAAAACAAACTGCTTCTTGGTTCAGTGAGACCGGGTGGATTCAAAGAGAGGGGCGTGATATAAGGGTACATCATTCAGAAATAAAAGAACTTATAGACACAAATATATAATTAAGGGTTCCAGCTGTGCATCACACGCTAGGCATTGACTTAGGTGGAGTGCTGGATTGAAATCACTTACAAGACCAAGTTGCTGCTTCACAAATAGATTTTATGGGAACACCTCTTTGAAGGGCTGTCGAAGAGGCGATGCCTCTGGTGGAATGTGCCCTTAAGCCTTCTGGTGTGTCTTTCTCTGCTAATCTATAGCATTCTGAAATGCAAAGCACAATCCAACGCGATCTGGTTTGTTTCGACACCGACTGAACCAATTTCCTTCCGGTTTAGCCAATGAAAAGTTGATTATCCACTCTAAGCTTGGAAAGCCTAGAAATGTAAAAGCTTAGAGCTCTTTTCGAATCTAACCTGTGCAATCTTTCCTCTTCCTTACTAGGATGAGGTGGAGGATAGAATGCAGGTAGAACAATCTTCTGATTCAAATGAAAATCAGACACAACTTTAGGTAAAAATGAGGGTTTAACCCTTAATACCACTCTGTCCCTATGGAACACGGTATAGGGTGGCCGGGAAGACAGTGCCTGCAATTCGCTCACTCTTCTTGCAGATGTTAAAGCAACTAGGAAAGCAGTTTTCCATGTCAGTAATCTTAATGGACAAGTGTGCAAGGGTTCAAAAGGGGCACACATTAAGAATTTTAGAACCAGATTAAGATCCCAAATTGGTACTTGGAAATGGCAAGGAGGAAACACATTGGCGAGTCCTTTTAAGAATTGTAATACTAAAGGAATTTTGAAATAGGAGAATTCTTCCGACGAGCGCTTGAAGATGGAAAGCGCTGCAAGATAACCTTTAATGGTCCCAATATTTAGACCTCTTTTTGCTAGGGACAAGAGGAAGGACAGTACTTCCGGAATAAAACATAGAAAAGGATCAACATTCTTTTCTCTGCACCAGTTGCAAAACTTTTCCCAACAGCAACGGTATAGAGATTTTGTTGCCGTCTTCTTGCCGAAAGCAACACCTCCATGACGTCATCTGGAAGGTCCCAATCCTTGTATCTCAGCCTTTCAGATACCAAGCGTGAAGGTTGAGAATCTTGACCTTTGGATGGAGAACCGGACCCTCCATTTGTGAGAGAAGGCCCTCTCTCTGAGGCAGACGTACCGGGGGGACAGATGGACATGTCTAGAAGGTCCGGGTACCACGTTCTCCTGGCCCAATCCAGGGAAATTAGGATCATGCGGTTTCCGAACGTCTCAGTCTCCTGATGACCTGAGGAATGAGAGGAATCGGAGGGAACGTGTATAATAGTGGGAAGTTCCACTCCACCACAAACGCGTCCCCTAGGACTCCTCTCGGGCGAAATTCACTTGAGCAATACCTTTCGCATTTCCGGTTGATTCCGGTCGCAAATAGGTCTACTTGAGGGGTTCCCCAAAGGGCAAAGATCTCTTGAATGACTTCCTGTGCCAGTTCTCACTCGTGGGACACTGTGCTCTGCCTGCTCAGAGCGTCCGCCGTCATATTCTCCTCCCCGGCTAGCTGAACTGCCGTTAAGGAGATTCCTTCTTGAAATGCCCAATACCAGAGCTGCATTGCCTCTCTGCACAGAGGTAGTGACTCTACACCTCCTCTTTTGTTTAGATAATGCATTGCCACAGTGTTGTCCATCATTATCAAGACATTTTTTCCTCTGACAGATGGTAGAAAAGCCTTCAGCGCTAGTCTGATTGCTCTCAGCTCTAAAAGGTTGATGTGTAGTTTTGACTCCGATGGAGACCAGCGACCGCTGATTGTCAGATCGTTGGCATGAGTTCCCCACCCCATGAGTGAGGCGTCCGTCACTACTGTAATCTCCGGCCATGGTTGCCAAAACTGCTCTCCTTTTAGGATATTCTCTGTGCAAGTCCACCACAGAAGATCCTGCTGAACTTTGTTCGGAATCTGAAGAAAATCTGTCATTTGACCTGAGAACTGGGATCATTGAGTTTTTAGAGCCCATTGAAGGGATCTCATCCTCAGGCATGTCTCTGGCACTAGAAAGATGCAGGAGCCCAGTTTGTGGAGGAAGTGGCAGGTGACTTTCAGATGATCCAGTGCTTGTTCGGCAGAACGTGCCCTGATCAACCAATCGTCCAGGTAGCGGTAGACGTGAATCCCCCTCTCCTGAGGTGCGCTGCCACCACTACCATTAACTTGGTGAAGACCCTCGGGGTGGAGGTTAATCCGAATGGCAGGACTCGAAACTGATAGTGTGAGTCGCCAACTATGAACCTCAGGTATTTTCTGTGCTTGAGATGAATTGGCACATGAAAATAAGCATCCTGGAGGTCCAATGACACCAACCAATCCTAAAGTTGCAGGGCCTGAAGGATCTGAAAAAGAGTAACCACCTTGAACTTGTCCTTCCTGAGGAGCTTGTTCAAGCCTCTTAAGTCCAAGATGGGTCTCAGTCCTCCGTCCTTTTTGGGGATCATAAAATAAGGGGAGTAACATCCCTTGTTTCTCACCGCTACAGGCACTGGTTCTATAGCACCTTTCTCCAGCAGGGATAGAACTTCCTGCTGCAGGAGCGTGTCTGAAAACTTCAAAAGGTGTCTCCCTGGTGGATTGCTTTGAGGTTGCGTTAGAAAAGGAAGGCAGTAACCTTGGGCTATTATTTCTAGAGCCCAAACATCTGAAGCAATGGCTCGCCATTCTTGCAGATGCTGTGAGAGCCTGCCTCCCACTGGTGTCTTGTGATGCAAGTCCTTAAAGCGGTTTTGTGGCGGTTGCTGCAGCTGCTGATGGCAAAGAGGCTGCAGCTGGAGTTGGCTTTGCACGTTTTCCTCGTCCACCCCGAGTGGCCTTTTTCTGGCCCCTTTGACTGGCCATTCCTCTTGTCTTTCCATATGAGAAGTAGTAACGATAGGATTGTCCCCTCCAAGATTGTCCTGCCGCACGAAAAGGCTGAGGTTGGCCAATAACAGCTCCTAAAGACTCGGCAGCTGCTTTTGAGGTCTGCAACCTCTCAAGGCTCTCGTCAGCCTTGCTGCAAAAAAGGTGAGACCCATCAAACGGCATGTTCAGAAGGCGGTTCTGTACGTCTGATGCGAAACTCGTCTTCCGTAACCATGCAATTCTGCGCATTACCGTTCTAGTACCCATGGACCTGCTCACACCATCTGCAGTGTGCAATCCAGATTGAAGAGGTTCCTGCATGGCCTCCTTTCCATCTATAACAATGGCTAGGAATCCTTCCCTTTCGTCCCCCTCTGGTATGTGCTCCGCCGCCATTGCAATGCACTCCCACAGAGTGTATGAAAACCTTGCCAAGGCACATGTGGAGTTGGCTGATTTTAACGCCATACTCCCAGCTGAAAATATCTTGCATGCCCAGCCTTCCACACGCTTGTCATCCCTGTTCGGAGGGATAGAAGGGTACGCTATTTTATTTGAAGCTGTAGCTGCCTGGACCACCAGACTCTCGGGAGTTGGATGTTTAGACAGATAGCTGGAGTCGCTACTGGCAGGGCGGTATTTTGAAATAAGGGGTGTATTCAATGCAGGAATAGAATCCGGAGTCTCCCAATTTTCGGCCACCCTATTTTGCAAGGCTACATGGAAGGGTAGGATTGGATCTTCGGTGGGCCCATCATCCTATATATTGGTCAAACCATACCAGATGAATTGGGTTGGTGGTCTAGCCCATCCTAAATAATCAACCACTTTAGTCATTAGTTGACGGTATGAGGGACTGGCATGCTCCCCTGGTTCTGGCTTGCCAAAATCTGTTTCAGGATATGTATCAATGCCACTTGCATTATGTAAGGATTCCACCAGGTCCCTCATCCCGCTTTCTTCAGAAATCAGGCATTCTGGGACATTTGGGGTACCATATTCCATTCCAAAGGGTACATTCTCCTCATCCGATCTCTCCTGTTCCTCAAAATTTGAGGTCAGGGACTTGAAAAATTCCTTCCTAGGAAGTGGTTTAAAAACATTTTCTGGGAGAGGTGGGAGAGGTGTGTTAGTGGAACTTGAAGGCATTACAGGCTTTGCAGCCTTCTCTTTTCCTTTTTCTGGCTGAGTTGGCTGAAGTGGAGCCTTTGGAACCTTTGGTGCTCAGTGCTTTGGGGTCGACAAAGGCGTCGATGGCACCGACGAAATAGTGGTCGTCGACAGAGCCGGCTGTCGACGGCTTCGAGGGCGTCGAGTCGCTCTTCGAAGATGTGCCCTTCGAGGTGCGTTGGGTTTCGGACGGCGTCGGTGACCACGAGCAGTCTTTTTCACTCGGCATCCTGGAAGGTTCTCTATCCTTCCTTCTTCGATCACCCGGGCTCGAGGGCGCACGAGTGTCAGAGCGATGACTCTCCCGACCGGCTTCCGAAGAAGGCGCGGACCGAGGCTTCGCTTTCTCGAACACCTCCATCATCTTAACTCTGAATGCTTCCCACTCTTCGGAGGAAGAATGTTTTGTGGGGCATTTCATTCTTTTTGGGGATTCGTCCGAGGACGAGGTGGAGGGGGAGTAGTGGCGTCTTTTCTTCGATTTTTTTGTCTAAGACGACGAGCGATGGGAATCGCTTTGGGACCTGGACCGATGACTTTCGCGTCGAGGAGACTTCTCCTCACGGGACCTCGACTCGATGCTAGAGGCTTTACGGTCAGATTTACGACATACCTGTAGTTTTCCCTTCCTCTCACGCAAGGTCTTCCCCGTCATCGCCTGACACTTCGTACAGGCCTCCATGTTGTGGCCTTCCCCAAGACACCACAGACATTCTCGGTGCGGGGTCCGTGATAGACATTTTCTAACCGCAAGATTTACACTTTTTGAAACCCGATCACTGGGTCGTAGTCCGCGTCAATGACGAGGACATATCGATATATATCAGTATTATTCACTGCGTCACAGAACTCGAGGAGCGCCAAATCTCCGAAAGCAACATGCACCGTGGAAAAACGGAACCGAGGCCAACAGGCGCCGCGTGTGCTACTTGTATACCCGGTGACATCATCCTCGACAGAGGCCTTCGAGGGACCATCGACTTGACGACATCGACGCATGGCACCCTCTGCCAAAAACAAATTTCCAAAGCAGCTAAAGCTGGATGGAATACATCTAAGATGAGGAATAGGAAAACTGAGTCGAGGTATGCCGGGTGGGTGAGGCGCTTGGGCTACAATGTAAGGGAGGCTCATGTGAAACCACAAGGTTGTAATGGGATGGAGGTCTGGCAGATCTGTTCTAAACCATACCATAAACTTTGTTTTTTCGAAACTTAATGGCTTCATGACTGACATTCTGTTTGAACCATACCCTTTGATAAATGAATGGCATTTCATTTCATCTATTTGATACACTTGTATCCCTCCCAACCCACAGTTTGTACAGTGCACCGCGAATGAGGGGACACTCCCTTTCTCCGTTAAGATGAGGAATACGTTGGAGGACACAATCCACTCGAATGCTTATTACTCTTTTTGCCCCCGTTTTTGATTGTTGGACGTTGATGGTGATGTGGTCCTTCCTTACCCTCGTTTGCATCAGGTCTAGACCATTGCTGGCTTTTGTGCTGCAAGCTATGAGTTCTCCCACTCGGAATGCCCTGAAGTTGGCGAGGGAAAAAGCTGTCTTAAATAGCAGTGTTTCATATGGATGGGAGCATATGCCGTCTAATAGTGCCGTTATTTTGATTAGTTTTTGGAAATCTAGGGGGGGTTGCGTATCTATTTGGGGTCCTTCAAGCCTGCCCCAACCCTTTAATGCATATGTGATTAATGCGCTGCGTGTGGGTTCTGAGTCACCACGTAGCTTTGAGAAATAAGATACTGCTACAAGATGCCTCTTTGCCCAGTCTCTCGTAAAACCTTGGTTGAAGGCCGACCTTAGAAAAGCATTTATGTCTTTTAATGTTATTTGTTCAACATGGTTAAGCCCCGTTACTTTAAATACTGTTTTTAAGCACTTACTGTATTGAGCTGTAGTGTTGCCCGCCAAGGCTTTCTTTGCCATCCTACTAGGAACCCCGTGTCAGGGTTTGTTTCTGTAGGCAGAACACTGTGGGCACCCGTGTTTGAGGTGCATGTGTGAAGTTGCGCGTCTGGCGTTGGCGTTGATGTCATTTTTTTCTGGGCATGCAGCGCTAGCTCTTGAAATTTTGTCCACTGAAAGCTCTGACAACAATGTTTTTTATGAAGTGGGATTCTTGTAATGGCTCGTAGGACTCTGAGGACCAAATGGCATTTGGTCGTTCTTCCGTTGATGATCCCTACTACCGCCGCCATGTTGTCAGACCAGGCCATGAGTTCCGTGTTTGCTAGTCACCGGCCCCATATGCGTAGAGCTAGCCAGATGGGAAACATTACTAACAGGGTGATGTTTTTGGCCCTCCCTGCTACCGGGGTCTTCCAGCCGCTTCTGGCGAGATGAGGGATTCAGTTACACCCACGGTGATGTATCTTATTTTGAATTCTCTATCTTCTCTGTGATCTATTTCTGTTTTATCACTTGTTGCTTCTTAGCTATGAATAAATAGCTGTATAAGTGCTCATTATTTTGCTAACTGCGTATCTGGTTGTGAGTTATTGCTCCGTCTAAAATATTTTCTTTGCTCTGCAAATGTGCTGGTGATAAATAATTGTCCGTGCACTCTTGGCGAGCAATACATCCCCCCCACTCCCCTCCCAAGACTAAGAACATCTGGGGCCCTCTAGCAAAGAAGACGTCCCTCTTCACCACCTTGTGTTGCTGCAGTTTACTGTACTGCAGTGTGCCTTTTACCATTTGCCTCATCTACTGTTAACGCTAATATTTGCCATTTCTGTATTTGCATTGGAAGGGTTGTGGGATGTTTTTACCCATGCATCCGAGCCCTACCAAAAAAAACTGTGCATTACTGGCATTGAAAACATCATGATGGCCAGAGCTTCCCAGAAAATGCACAGGGAAATGCATGAAGAATAGGCTGCCACCCATTTTTGTCGATGTTATGGGCACAGAAGGGCACTGCCTAAAACCACCATGGGCTACCCACACAGTAGCCTGAAACCATAGGGAATGGCAATGCTGATTGCCAAAAGCAACCTAGAACTGTGGGGAATTCATTTTCTTAAATCCCAAAAATGGTTGCATTACCAGTACTCACCACTATCAGAAAGCCGGCGTTTTAAAACAACACCAGACATTTGTGTAAAACTGAATAAATGAACCCAAAGCAGGCCAATGAAAGACTTACTAAGAGGTGGAAACAATGTAAAGTTATATTCTGAAGTGACTTGAAGGGTTATAACAAGACTGGCTGAGCTCTGCAGGTCTGCAGCGGCTTAAACTGAAACTGGATTTAAAATTACCAAAAATCGAAATGTGTAAATAAACTGAGGGACAGACTTGTGACTGCCACATAGTTTGTCACTGTTAAAATGTCATAGTTTTGAACATAGAATCAGCATTCTAGCTGCATGTGTAAAAATTGTTAGTTTTATTTGAATGCAGAAAACTGGGGAACAAAAAGTGACATTTTACCTGAAACCTGGCTTAAGGAAACTGGAATTCTGCCAGTCAGCTACCCCCGACAGGAGTGGGGGATTGCCCAACAAATGCATTCCCAGGACTGGCTGCATTCTGTTGCTCCAGCCAAAAGGAGGTCACACACCCTCTGATTGAATTACCAGGGGATTGCAAGAAACTAAAGAAAGGGCCCAGGCAGATGGTTTATTTGGGTAGTCGTAAATGGCTTCCTTTTGAACAAAGCCCTTCCTTGACTCAGGCAGATGGTTTATTAGGGGGGCTGTAAAATAGCTTCCTCTTGGCAGAAGCTGGGAGGGGCAGGGTCTCTGAGCTTGGCAGAAACTGGATAAACTGGTTTCTCCACCATGTGACCTGGGAAGACACACCCCTGTTGGCCAGAATATGATTTTAAGAAAGATGTATAACTCATGGTGCGGACTTGTCAAAATTATTTAAATGATACCATAATTCTTGTGATTTTTCTGTGCCCGTTTTAAGACGCGTTGGGAATTTGTGTGATGTTCTGGGGCAAAACCCTGCTATTTATGTATACTACAGACTCTGTGTTTAAGCTCGAGACATGGGAGTTTACTGGAGTATGTATGGACAGGCCGTGTACATGTGTATAAATCTGGAGAAAAATCTGATGTTGCAAAACCCACTAAAAAGCACCAAATGTTGCCATTTCTGAATGCAAGCCCCCAGGAAGAGCAGAGTTTGAACAGGGTATACCTCATGTGATATGTGATGGGTGCATGTAATTTCAAACCACTGTGTATCTTTGAAATATGTCTTTAGGTCAAATATAGATTGTGTGTAATTTGACAGGGGAGTGTCCTTTCTGCAAGCCATTAAATGACATCGCTCTGACACTCCACTTCTTTTCACCAATCAAGAGAGAAAGGAAAGCTTGACCAATGGGCAGTTGAGAGAGGGGCTGGCTAGTGATGCTGCACACACACCCACTTTCAAAAGACATAAAAAGAGCCACTGGAAGCTAGAGAGGAGATTCAAATCCATTTGCTGCAACGCGCTCTGCCGGACCACACAACATCCAGAAGATACTAGATCCAACACTTAGACTTTAAAACTCCAAAGAACTTGATTCAGAACTCAAAGCAAGGGTCTAAACCCACAAACTGAATTCTTCTCAGTAGGCCTCAGCATCCAGCAAACCTAACAGCGGTAGCAGCATCCAGGAGCCGTGCAGATCAGCGCTGGGTCCAGAGAAAGCTGTGCAGAAAGATCCAGAAGCAGTGCTGTACCCAGAGAAAGCAGAGCTGTATCCAGAACCAGAGGCCAGAGATCCAGAGTGACCCAGACCGCTGTTAGCAGAACCAGGGAGCTGACCCAGATCACTGTGAAGTGCCGAGACTAGAACCGGAGTCCAGTCCAAAACCTGACCAGATCCGTGGCGAGGCATATTTCTAAAATATATTGTGAGTACCTAGCAGAACTGTGCAGAACCATTCTCTTAGTTAAAATAATCTAATCTAAACTATTTTAATCTAACCAGAACTGCCTCCTAGAAGTTGTCACCTGTCATTTTTAAAAGCTGTCACCTGTCATTTTCTAGCTGCAAGCTGTAACCTGTCGCTTTGAACTTTTAAATTTCAAATCCGAAAAACAACCTTCACAAAATCGTTCATAACTCTGGAACCGTTTGTTCTAGGAACTTGGTTTAACTTTCCTCTGAAAGCTTATAATCTCAGCAGCGTATACTTCTGCCTTAATCACGATTCTCGCACTCGCATATTTTACACTGATTTGCGATTTGGTTAAAAATCCAGCCACGTGTAACCATCAGCAGTCATCTCTTTCCTTGCTAAAAATTCGTTTTAATCACCATCTCTGAATCATTGCTAAAGTGAGCCTGGACTAATATTAACTAGATACCACTCACCCTGAACCTCCTGAAGGGAATTAAAAGCATTTTCAGCATATTTCTCACTGCATTGTCACCATATTCAAAGCACTTGGGTCTGTGTTTCAAAACTCCTATCTGTTGTATAAGCTGCTGGGGGGGAATTGAACTGAATTCTATTTGATTGCATTCCTAAGAACTGAGTCGCATTCTATTCATCTCCTTAAATTGCATTAAGGGGGGGGTGAATTGTCCAAGAAAGTGATTACATTGTCTTTTGCTGAAATCCTATCAAGTTATTTTCTGTACTGCATTTCATTCCACATTGCATCCATTTGAAACCATAAAAGTATTGTCGCTATCTTATCCATCCTATAACCACTCATCATTGATTATAAAGAAGTGTGCTAGTGCCGGATTATCCATTATTGATTACTGCTCAGATTAAGTGTGATATTCAATTATTAATTATAAAGTGTGATATATATATATATATATATATATATATATATATATATTGTTTAAATTATCAAATAAACCGTTTAAACTTGCAAAACAGAACTACCTCTTGGCTCAGTGGGGTCAGGGGGATTCCAAGAGAGGGGTGTTATATAGGGGTAGTCATCCAGAACTCATGAACTGGACAAAGATATATCAATAAGGGTTTCCATTCAGTATCCCATACTAGGCATTGACTTAGCTGTAGTGTTGAATTGAATCCTCTTACAGGGTCTGCTCCTATTGGGGGTTAGAGTACTGAGTTTTGTGTTGTCATTAAACCACTTCAAATTATGAGGGTCCGATTCATTTTCTTTTGAACTGGAAGGGTTTGTTTTGATACTGTATGGGGTACGGTATTGCGTGTTTCCCAACATGTGGTGGGCATTACCATACAATAGGTTTCTTTTCTTTAGCATCGACATCTCTGTTGACTTTACTTGTGCTAGATACGGTCTTGTGGGCTGATGAGGCGGATTTACAGAAATGGCATTCATATGAAAAAAAGATGTTTGGGTGTCGGCCCCTGAAAACTGCTCGCATGGATTCAAGCAATTTTCTCTGAACCATGCAGCCAGAAGCTGCATTTACATTGTCCAATAACAATGTGCGCCAGTTAAGGAGGACGGTGCAAAAAGGCCATGCGGGGGACTCTTCTCCGCAATCAAGTGCTCTGCAGCTGGACATTCAATGCCCATCCTGTCCCGGAGGCACAGGAGCAGCGACACGCTGGTGCATCTTTTGGTGCTCATTAAAATATGCATATATCAGCTAAATATACTGCCTGTGCCAACAAGGTACTGCTTCAAAATGGTGGCACACTTGTGGAATGCAAGCTCCCCCCTTGAGTGTCCAGGGGTCAGGACGGGAGGATCAGCTGACCTACACAACCCCCTGGAAGTGTGGCAGGGAACCTGGCAAGTTGACCCGAAGTTGAAGTAGCCCCTGTTCACCGGAGAATGTCGATACAGGAGACTCCAGAGCTACTTTGCTGTCGCCCGGCAAAGAGGAGTGGAGCTCAGAAGGGATTGGCGGGTGCCCGTTCCCTTCCCCACAGAGGATCTGGGAACTGAGGCCTATGCAGTCTGGCGTTCCCGGTACCCCTGCAATGGGGGCAGCGTGTGGAGGTGGGAGGCCGGCACATACTAAACCGCGGACAATGAAGAGCACTGTTTTGGATCAATAAAACTGTGATGCCAGAGAGTCAGGGGAGCACAAGGGAACAGAGGGAAGATTCAGGAAGCAACACATAGCACATAGAAGAAGCGGGGTACATATCATATTGGGAACTTAACCCAGTCATAAAAGGGAGTCTCCATTCTGCGGACCATATAGTGTTGGTTTGGGAAGACCAGAAAAGTACTTAAGCATTCAGTGGCGCCAAGGGTTGTATGTGCTTTGGAAACAGTTGTAAGGATAAAGCTGAAGACCATATGCTGAGACAAGATTCTCAAGCACTAGGCTGAGCTAACAGAAAACTTTCACTTAACGGAGACCAACCCAAGTGCCACAATGTATACGGATATGAAGCGGAGGTCCAATTTGTAGGGAACGTGGAAAACAGAGTGAATAGAAATAACCAGGTACAGGCCAGACAGAGAAAGCAATGAAACATGCATGTACACACATGGAAAACGGAGGTTAAAGAAAGGAGTTGGATAAGTACCAACTTGTAGTGTACATAGTAACTGCTGGACCCATATGCAGTTGGAAAATTATACTTTTGTTGTGCTGGGGTGTGGGTGCTTTGTCTTCCAGACCCCCACCTCACCTTCTTGTCCTAAAACTATTACCCCACAACATTTGGTCAAGTGTTGGCAATAAAAGGCTGTAGGTTTTTATTGTTACAGATATGGTCATGAAACAAACAATCCATATTGTAATATATTGTACTTTTGGGCACCAGGACCTGTTTTTAAATCATTCCTGTTTCTCTCTATGCTTGCTGGGGGGAATTGGGATTGAAACTGTATTTGTTGAGTGTTTATTCCTGAAACCTGTGTTCTCTCCTTCCATCTCTTTTTACTGCATATTGGGGGGAATTGAGTAGTGTGCAGGGCGAAAAAGTGACATTGCATTTGATTGAACCCATATCAAGTATTATTCTATGCTGCATGATTTTTCTTACCCATACTCCTGATTACAGAGATTGTTGATTGTAACATCACCCATTGGTGATTATTGTATAAATATTAAATAGTGTGATATATATATTGTTCAAATCCATAAAATAAATCTTTTAGCTTTGCAAAACAAACTGCTTCTTGGTTCAGTGAGACCGGGTGGATTCAAAGAGAGGGGCGTGATATAAGGGTACATCATTCAGAAATAAAAGAACTTATAGACACAAATATATAATTAAGGGTTCCAGCTGTGCATCACACGCTAGGCATTGACTTAGGTGGAGTGCTGGATTGAAATCACTTACAAGACCAAGTTGCTGCTTCACAAATAGATTTTATGGGAACACCTGTTTGAAGGGCTGTCGAAGAGGCGATGCCTCTGGTGGAATGTGCCCTTAAGCCTTCTGGTGTGTCTTTCTCTGCTAATCTATAGCATTCTGAAATGCAAAGCACAATCCAACGCGATCTGGTTTGTTTCGACACCGACTGAACCAATTTCCTTCCGGTTTAGCCAATGAAAAGTTGATTATCCACTCTAAGCTTGGAAAGCCTAGAAATGTAAAAGCTTAGAGCTCTTTTCGAATCTAACCTGTGCAATCTTTCCTCTTCCTTACTAGGATGAGGTGGAGGATAGAATGCAGGTAGAACAATCTTCTGATTCAAATGAAAATCAGACACAACTTTAGGTAAAAATGAGGGTTTAACCCTTAATACCACTCTGTCCCTATGGAACACGGTATAGGGTGGCCGGGAAGACAGTGCCTGCAATTCGCTCACTCTTCTTGCAGATGTTAAAGCAACTAGGAAAGCAGTTTTCCATGTCAGTAATCTTAATGGACAAGTGTGCAAGGGTTCAAAAGGGGCACACATTAAGAATTTTAGAACCAGATTAAGATCCCAAATTGGTACTTGGAAATGGCAAGGAGGAAACACATTGGCGAGTCCTTTTAAGAATTGTAATACTAAAGGAATTTTGAAATAGGAGAATTCTTCCGACGAGCGCTTGAAGATGGAAAGCGCTGCAAGATAACCTTTAATGGTCCCAATATTTAGACCTCTTTTTGCTAGGGACAAGAGGAAGGACAGTACTTCCGGAATAAAACATAGAAAAGGATCAACATTCTTTTCTCTGCACCAGTTGCAAAACTTTTCCCAACAGCAACGGTATAGAGATTTTGTTGCCGTCTTCTTGCCGAAAGCAACACCTCCATGACGTCATCTGGAAGGTCCCAATCCTTGTATCTCAGCCTTTCAGATACCAAGCGTGAAGGTTGAGAATCTTGACCTTTGGATGGAGAACCGGACCCTCCATTTGTGAGAGAAGGCCCTCTCTCTGAGGCAGACGTACCGGGGGGACAGATGGACATGTCTAGAAGGTCCGGGTACCACGTTCTCCTGGCCCAATCCAGGGAAATTAGGATCATGCGGTTTCCGAACGTCTCAGTCTCCTGATGACCTGAGGAATGAGAGGAATCGGAGGGAACGTGTATAATAGTGGGAAGTTCCACTCCACCACAAACGCGTCCCCTAGGACTCCTCTCGGGCGAAATTCACTTGAGCAATACCTTTCGCATTTCCGGTTGATTCCGGTCGCAAATAGGTCTACTTGAGGGGTTCCCCAAAGGGCAAAGATCTCTTGAATGACTTCCTGTGCCAGTTCTCACTCGTGGGACACTGTGCTCTGCCTGCTCAGAGCGTCCGCCGTCATATTCTCCTCCCCGGCTAGCTGAACTGCCGTTAAGGAGATTCCTTCTTGAAATGCCCAATACCAGAGCTGCATTGCCTCTCTGCACAGAGGTAGTGACCCTACACCTCCTCTTTTGTTTAGATAATGCATTGCCACAGTGTTGTCCATCATTATCAAGACATTTTTTCCTCTGACAGATGGTAGAAAAGCCTTCAGCGCTAGTCTGATTGCTCTCAGCTCTAAAAGGTTGATGTGTAGTTTTGACTCCGATGGAGACCAGCGACCGCTGATTGTCAGATCGTTGGCATGAGTTCCCCACCCCATGAGTGAGGCGTCCGTCACTACTGTAATCTCCGGCCATGGTTGCCAAAACTGCTCTCCTTTTAGGATATTCTCTGTGCAAGTCCACCACAGAAGATCCTGCTGAACTTTGTTCGGAATCTGAAGAAAATCTGTCATTTGACCTGAGAACTGGGATCATTGAGTTTTTAGAGCCCATTGAAGGGATCTCATCCTCAGGCATGTCTCTGGCACTAGAAAGATGCAGGAGCCCAGTTTGTGGAGGAAGTGGCAGGTGACTTTCAGATGATCCAGTGCTTGTTCGGCAGAACGTGCCCTGATCAACCAATCGTCCAGGTAGCGGTAGACGTGAATCCCCCTCTCCTGAGGTGCGCTGCCACCACTACCATTAACTTGGTGAAGACCCTCGGGGTGGAGGTTAATCCGAATGGCAGGACTCGAAACTGATAGTGTGAGTCGCCAACTATGAACCTCAGGTATTTTCTGTGCTTGAGATGAATTGGCACATGAAAATAAGCATCCTGGAGGTCCAATGACACCAACCAATCCTAAAGTTGCAGGGCCTGAAGGATCTGAAAAAGAGTAACCACCTTGAACTTGTCCTTCCTGAGGAGCTTGTTCAAGCCTCTTAAGTCCAAGATGGGTCTCAGTCCTCCGTCCTTTTTGGGGATCATAAAATAAGGGGAGTACCATCCCTTGTTTCTCACCGCTACAGGCACTGGTTCTATAGCACCTTTCTCCAGCAGGGATAGAACTTCCTGCTGCAGGAGCGTGTCTGAAAACTTCAAAAGGTGTCTCCCTGGTGGATTGCTTTGAGGTTGCGTTAGAAAAGGAAGGCAGTAACCTTGGGCTATTATTTCTAGAGCCCAAACATCTGAAGCAATGGCTCGCCATTCTTGCAGATGCTGTGAGAGCCTGCCTCCCACTGGTGTCTTGTGATGCAAGTCCTTAAAGCGGTTTTGTGGCGGTTGCTGCAGCTGCTGATGGCAAAGAGGCTGCAGCTGGAGTTGGCTTTGCACGTTTTCCTCGTCCACCCCGAGTGGCCTTTTTCTGGCCCCTTTGACTGGCCATTCCTCTTGTCTTTCCATATGAGAAGTAGTAACGATAGGATTGTCCCCTCCAAGATTGTCCTGCCGCACGAAAAGGCTGAGGTTGGCCAATAACAGCTCCTAAAGACTCGGCAGCTGCTTTTGAGGTCTGCAACCTCTCAAAGCTCTCGTCAGCCTTGCTGCAAAAAAGGTGAGACCCATCAAACGGCATGTTCAGAAGGCGGTTCTGTACGTCTGATGCGAAACTCGTCTTCCGTAACCATGCAATTCTGCGCATTACCGTTCTAGTACCCATGGACCTGCTCACACCATCTGCAGTGTGCAATCCAGATTGAAGAGGTTCCTGCATGGCCTCCTTTCCATCTATAACAATGGCTAGGAATCCTTCCCTTTCGTCCCCCTCTGGTATGTGCTCTGCCGCCATTGCAATGCACTCCCACAGAGTGTATGAAAACCTTGCCAAGGCACATGTGGAGTTGGCTGATTTTAACGCCATACTCCCAGCTGAAAATATCTTGCATGCCCAGCCTTCCACACGCTTGTCATCCCTGTTCGGAGGGATAGAAGGGTACGCTATTTTATTTGAAGCTGTAGCTGCCTGGACCACCAGACTCTCGGGAGTTGGATGTTTAGACAGATAGCTGGAGTCGCTACTGGCAGGGCGGTATTTTGAAATAAGGGGTGTATTCAATGCAGGAATAGAATCCGGAGTCTCCCAATTTTCGGCCACCCTATTTTGCAAGGCTACATGGAAGGGTAGGATTGGATCTTCGGTGGGCCCATCATCCTATATATTGGTCAAACCATACCAGATGAATTGGGTTGGTGGTCTAGCCCATCCTAAATAATCAACCGCTTTAGTCATTAGTTGACGGTATGAGGGACTGGCATGCTCCCCTGGTTCTGGCTTGCCAAAATCTGTTTCAGGATATGTATCAATGCCACTTGCATTATGTAAGGATTCCACCAGGTCCCTCATCCCGCTTTCTTCAGAAATCAGGCATTCTGGGACATTTGGGGTACCATATTCCATTCCAAAGGGTACATTCTCCTCATCCGATCTCTCCTGTTCCTCAAAATTTGAGGTCAGGGACTTGAAAAATTCCTTCCTAGGAAGTGGTTTAAAAACATTTTCTGGGAGAGGTGGGAGAGGTGTGTTAGTGGAACTTGAAGGCATTACAGGCTTTGCAGCCTTCTCTTTTCCTTTTTCTGGCTGAGTTGGCTGAAGTGGAGCCTTTGGAACCTTTGGTGCTCAGTGCTTTGGGGTCGACAAAGGCGTCGATGGCACCGACGAAATAGTGGTCGTCGACAGAGCCGGCTGTCGACGGCTTCGAGGGCGTCGAGTCGCTCTTCGAAGATGTGCCCTTCGAGGTGCGTTGGGTTTCGGACGGCGTCGGTGACCACGAGCAGTCTTTTTCACTCGGCATCCTGGAAGGTTCTCTATCCTTCCTTCTTCGATCACCCGGGCTCGAGGGCGCACGAGTGTCAGAGCGATGACTCTCCCGACCGGCTTCCGAAGAAGGCGCGGACCGAGGCTTCGCTTTCTCGAACACCTCCATCATCTTAACTCTGAATGCTTCCCACTCTTCGGAGGAAGAATGTTTTGTGGGGCATTTCATTCTTTTTGGGGATTCGTCCGAGGACGAGGTGGAGGGGGAGTAGTGGCGTCTTTTCTTCGATTTTTTTGTCTAAGACGACGAGCGATGGGAATCGCTTTGGGACCTGGACCGATGACTTTCGCGTCGAGGAGACTTCTCCTCACGGGACCTCGACTCGATGCTAGAGGCTTTACGGTCAGATTTACGACATACCTGTAGTTTTCCCTTCCTCTCACGCAAGGTCTTCCCCGGCATCGCCTGACACTTCGTACAGGCCTCCATGTTGTGGCCTTCCCCAAGACACCACAGACATTCTCGGTGCGGGGTCCGTGATAGACATTTTCTAACCGCAAGATTTACACTTTTTGAAACCCGATCACTGGGTCGTAGTCCGCGTCAATGACGAGGACATATCGATATATATCAGTATTATTCACTGCGTCACAGAACTCGAGGAGCGCCAAATCTCCGAAAGCAACATGCACCGTGGAAAAACGGAACCGAGGCCAACAGGCGCCGCGTGTGCTACTTGTATACCCGGTGACATCATCCTCGACAGAGGCCTTCGAGGGACCATCGACTTGACGACATCGACGCATGGCACCCTCTGCCAAAAACAAATTTCCAAAGCAGCTAAAGCTGGATGGAATACATCTAAGATGAGGAATAGGAAAACTGAGTCGAGGTATGCCGGGTGGGTGAGGCGCTTGGGCTACAATGTAAGGGAGGCTCATGTGAAACCACAAGGTTGTAATGGGATGGAGGTCTGGCAGATCTGTTCTAAACCATACCATAAACTTTGTTTTTTCGAAACTTAATGGCTTCATGACTGACATTCTGTTTGAACCATACCCTTTGATAAATGAATGGCATTTCATTTCATCTATTTGATACACTTGTATCCCTCCCAACCCACAGTTTGTACAGTGCACCGCGAATGAGGGGACACTCCCTTTCTCCGTTAAGATGAGGAATACGTTGGAGGACACAATCCACTCGAATGCTTATTACTCTTTTTGCCCCCGTTTTTGATTGTTGGACGTTGATGGTGATGTGGTCCTTCCTTACCCTCGTTTGCATCAGGTCTAGACCATTGCTGGCTTTTGTGCTGCAAGCTATGAGTTCTCCCACTCGGAATGCCCTGAAGTTGGCGAGGGAAAAAGCTGTCTTAAATAGCAGTGTTTCATATGGGTGGGAGCATATGCCGTCTAATAGTGCCGTTATTTTGATTAGTTTTTGGAAATCTAGGGGGGGTTGCGTATCTATTTGGGGTCCTTCAAGCCTGCCCCAACCCTTTAATGCATATGTGATTAATGCGCTGCGTGTGGGTTCTGAGTCACCACGTAGCTTTGAGAAATAAGATACTGCTACAGTAGGGTTCTGAGTCACCATGTAGCTTTGAGAAATAAGAGCCTCTTTGCCCAGTCTCTCGTAAAACCTTGGTTGAAGGCCCACCTTAGAAAAGCATTTATGTCTTTTAATGTTATTTGTTCAACATGGTTAAGCCCCGTTACTTTAAATACCGTTTTTAAGCACTTACTGTATTGAGCTGTAGTGTTGCCCGCCAAGGCTTTCTTTGCCATCCTACTAGGAACCCCGTGTCAGGGTTTGTTTCTGTAGGCAGAACACTGTGGGCACCCGTGTTTGAGGTGCATGTGTGAAGTTGCGCGTCTGGCGTTGGCGTTGATGTCATTTTTTTCTGGGCATGCAGCGCTAGCTCTTGAAATTTTGTCCACTGAAAGCTCTGACAACAATGTTTTTTATGAAGTGGGATTCTTGTAATGGCTCGTAGGACTCTGAGGACCAAATGGCATTTGGTCGTTCTTCCGTTGATGATCCCTACTACCGCCGCCATGTTGTCAGACCAGGCCATGAGTTCCGTGTTTGCTAGTCACCGGCCCCATATGCGTAGAGCTAGCCAGATGGGAAACATTACTAACAGGGTGATGTTTTTGGCCCTCCCTGCTGTATGCCATGCCTCTGGCCATTGTCCTGCCACCCATTCTATTTCGAAATATGCCCCTAAACCCTTTCTCCCAGCTGTGTGTGTAAAAAGGAACCTTTTTGTCCCGGAATTCAATGGCGTGCGCCAAAGTGCAGCTCCGTTCAAATCTGAGAAAACTCTCCCAAACCTTTAAATCCTTTTTCACATTTTCCCCTAATCTAATGTGCAAATGTTTTATTTTTGCATGCCCTTGTTTTCCACTCTAACCTCCTGGAGAATACCCTTCCTTGTGGTATTATCCTGGCTGCGAAATTTAGGCTGCCTGCAAGGGATTGAAGTTCCTTGACTGTGCCCTTCTCCCTATTAATTAGGTTTTTGATTTTTTGTAGTAGCTCTTCTATTTTTTTCCCAGGGATTCTGCATAAACCTGCGGAGGTGTCTATTTCTACGCCCAAGAAAACTATTTTAGTTGATGGGTTGGTTGTTTTTTCAGCTGCTAGAGGGATGCCCCATTGTGTGGCCATTTTCTTCAATTCTAATAGTCCTCCCGCAGTCTTCTCCGCCGGCGGGGCTCATTACCATGAAGTCGTCTAGGTAGTGGACTACTCTGGCCCCAGTTACCTGCTTTTGGAATGGCCATTGGAAAAAGGAACTGAATTGTTCGAACAGTGCACAAGATATTGCGCAGCCCATGGGAAGGCTTCTGTCCACGTAGAATTTCCCTTCAAATGAGAAACCCAACCATTGTTGTGAGGTTGGGTGTACTGGTAGTAGTCTAAAAGCTGACTCAGTCTACCTTTGCCATCTGAGCCTTCCTGCCGCAGTCCTGTATAATTCTTAGTGCTTCCTGAAAGTGTGTGTAGTCTACTGCTGAATCAGTTTGGGAGATGCCATCATTGAGTGAATGTGCTTTGCGATATGATAGATGATGTATTAATCTCATTTTACCGGGCTCCTTTTTGGGCACTAGCCCTAGTGGAGATACTATAAACTTCTGAAATGGCATTATGTCTCATGGACCGCCTATTCTACCCAGTTTTAATTCCTTTGCAATTTTTGTTCTCATCGTCTCTGGGTTATCTTTTGCTGAGAGCAAATTCTTTGGGATTTTTTTGGGACCCTTCGCCTTGAAAAGGGATGATTATCTGGGTACGATATTAAAGCTTCCTTTAAACCCTCGTGTTAATGGGGGTTCTGCCTGGCTCTAGCTGTACTACTTGTAAAGGCTTATTGCTCCTCTTGTTTTGCGTTCTTGGCTGATAGCCTGGTGCAGGAGCTGTTGGGGTGACCCCCTCCCCCGCAGTTGGAGCAATTGTGTTTGTACCAACATTCCTTTCCCCAAGTGCACTGGTTCTTCCTATAATTCTGGCAGGTGGTAGCAAACTGTGTGGAATTGAGAGGCTTGGGATGACCGCAGGTATTAGACTTTCCGAAAGGGCTGCTCCCCTTTCTTGTGTTTTTCATTATCCGATACTTTACGCCCCCCTTGATTGGTTTTTCACGTTTTATTGGCGCTTGGGAGATCTCTTCCTCTGAAGGAGGCCTGCCATTCATTAAATATAAATAATTTTGCACTTCATCCCATTCAATGGTTGGCCTTTCTGCCATGTTCCTCCTGAATCTTGTGTCGTATGCTAACCAGCCAATCCCTTCAAAGCCACTTTCTACTTCTCTGATTTTATCTATGTATGCCAAAATTTTTATCCCATCCCCTGGGTATTTTTTTAGATAGATAGTTGCTAAAAAGGTAAATGTTTTGTGCCAGTTATCCCAAGTCCGCTCGATATAAGCGTTTCCGGTTATGGCCTTGTCCTCACCTTTTTTGGGTCTCTGAAAGCATCCCTCCCTTTGCGTTGGGCCTCTATGAGGGAAAATATCTCTATGAATTCTTTTCCCCACATTGCCTCTTTTATAGACTGGTCGATGTTCCATGCTAAGGATTTCTTCTATCTATTCAGTATTTCTGTTTCTAAAGCTTTTAATTTAGCATCCAGCTGTGCGCTGGTGATCATCATAATTTCAGATGCTGGGCTGGTGGTTGTGTTACTTGGGCCTGCAGTGCTTGTAGCAGGTGTAACCCATGCTTTTAATGGCCCTGTTGCTTCTGTTTCTGTCACTGTGTTACGGGTGTCTCTGGTTCTGAGGGTGCTCTGGTTTCTATGATCACTATGGGCTCTAATGGTATGCCATTTCCCATCTCTTTTGGTGGAATTTGGGGTGCCTTCTGCTTGTCCCTGATCTCCAAAATCATTTGCTCGATTTTTTCATGTTATCACAGAGTGCTGATAGTTGCTCATTTGTTACCTTTAAAACTGTTGACCACTGGTGTCTGTTTCTTTTGTGGGGGTGGGCTGTCTTCTCCGTCTGTCAGATTGGCTTCTTCAGTTCTTGGCACCTCTGTTCTTGGTAGTCCGTAAAGTTTTTCCCTGGCCCACTCCCAGCTATAATGCTCTGCTGCCTCTTCTGCCACCCGCAGGAGTTGGGATTTTGGTTTAGGATGTATGTTTTTTTTTCCTTGAGGTTTCCTCTGGGGTGCCATGCTAAAAGAAAAAGGGAGGGTTTTTTGGGGGGGAATGTGCCCCGTGCTTCAGGCTACTGCTGAAGAGGTTTTCGAAGAAAAAAGAAGCCACTGAGTGGACAGCAAACTCCCTTGTGTTTGGGTCCCTGTGCAGGGTGCCAAACTGTTTGTGTTTTTCTTAGCTGCAAGCAGCTCCTTATATAGGACCCAGAGTAGCCCCTAGGTCTTTGTTGTGCATCTGTGGGGGCTGTGTTATTGTGGAAGGGTGAGGTGTTCTTTCACACCTCACCCTTCCTGTACCTTGTAGCCCTGCGACTGCGTGTCTCCCTGCTTGGTGGGGGAGAGAGGAGCTGGGCCTTGGGGAGGGCTGCGTCCCTTTCCTGGGCCTGCTGCCGCCCTCGCTTGGTGCCTGTCAGCGTTGTCCAGAATGCCAGTAGAGAGGACTATGAGAGAAGGCTCAGAACACATACCAGGGACTAGCAAAGAAGCAGGCAAAGAAGCTTTGAATCCTAGCTTTCTAGGACTATCCAGAATCTCAAAGCACAAGTAGCAGAGAAGACAGGAGGTCACTGCCACTTCAGCAAATACGTGGAGCAATAAGGAACATGGAATACCAAAGGCAGACAGCAAACTAGAACTGCAGGAAGACACAGAAATGAACCAAACAAGAAAAGTCTGAGAGGAAAACCTGAAGACAAGCAGGGTGTTTGTAGTACAATATGATGGCATTTGTAAAGGGGAGACACATGACACAGGCCTCCAGAGTGTCGTGCTGGGCCTTTTTATGTATTACAATCCTGTAAGCACAACAGCCTTTATCTTTCCATATGTGTCATTTATGCACCAGTTGAAAGCAGAGGGCAGTGCAAAGGGCATTTACTTGACAGAAACGAGAACACATCCTTTGATTCCTATCAGTATGGAAGAAATTGCAGGCCATGAAAGAGCCGTCTCAAAACCCATTTTTCTGTCTGTGTGCTGTGTGCACTGAGCAAGTCAGAAACAGCACACAGCGAGATAAGTAACAGTTTCTTTCTGTTTAACTTCTGCTGTGTTTTGTGTCTGTAGATGCACACAGAGGAACGTTCCTATGCATATTTATTTTCCTAGCAGTTTAGGATCGTAGCAGGAATAAAACTTAGTTACATTTGGAAAGTATTCTTTAACAAATATGACTTTTCACTGAATGCTTGCTTGCATTGCACAGAAGTATTTGCCAGAGTTCCTGTGTTGTCTGCATTTATCATAAATATGCATCTATGTGGTGTGGCCATAATGCATAGGAGAAAGTTTTACGCAAATGTAATACATTATTTGAAGCCAGACATCTTTGCTTCACAACTGCTTTGGTTACGTGTTCTATTAATTTGCAAGGTTAGTCATGTTTTAAAATGCCTGGTGCATACTTTTTATGCTCTTGCAGAGGCAAATCATTTTTACTTTTACAAGTTAACTCCTTAAGTGCCAAGAGCGAGGTATCTCGTCCTTGGGATTACCTCCCTGTTGCCAAGGACGAGATACCTCGTCCTAGTCACAAGGGGTTAATGAAACAGAAAGTGTTAGAAGGCATTGAATGGCAAAATACCAAAATCACCAAAAAAGGCCTTGGCACTGTGGGGGTGGGGGGAACCCATGGCAGTTAAATGTACACCTTATTTTGGTTACGGATGAGTATGCAACTTGGAGTCAGTGTGGTAAATGGTACTATAAATGGTCAGCAGAAGTAGGGCCCTTGCTCAAATGTGAGTGATTGTCATTACAGCAATCTGAGGAGTTAATGCCTCTTTAAAATCTTAAAGACCAAACGTAAAACATTCCAAACCGCACTCTCCACGCAGTGCAAGTGCTGTTAATAAACAAAAATGAAATTTTTGCATTTGCAAATGATTGCAGCGACAAGGAATGAAGAGACTGACCAAGTGATGCCATGATGATAGCTATTCACTTTTATTCAAATTAAAGATAAACCTAGCTGTCCTTATCTCCAGGTGGGGTTCCCTACCTAAACTAAAGGAACTCTGGTGCTCGTCAAGAAGTCTGTGATCCAAAAGGCACTGTCCCAGTCAAAAAGCTGCTACGCTATCCTCGTCACTACAATAAACAATAATAAAGTTTGAGGTTCTGATCGTAACCCAGGAGAATGAGAATGACGCTCTTCTCCTGGATGTAACATGTCCCAAAATGCACCCTATTTTCTCAAAGTAAAGTTCCACTTAATTTCAAGGTTTCTCATGACCCACAAAAAAAAAAGAAAGCTGTTCTACAGGATCCTCGTTGGGCTCGGAGAAGGACTCCCTTCTCCTAGCTCGTTTCCAAATGTTCCTTTAAGGAGGTTTCCACACATTCAACTTTCTTTATTCTCTTATCCTGCTCTCACTGGGACAATGAAAATGCTCCCAGAGTCCCTCTCAACTCTCCAGAACTACACTCTTGTGGAACTGTCCAGGGAATTGGGCTACCAAGTGATTTACTACATCTTCTGCTTCTTCATGGATTGTTCCCGGCCCCCTCCCGGACCTGTACTTGTTCCCGTTAACTTCTCCTGGGGAACTCATCACTGGTTTCGTGGGTCCACTTTCTCTACTTCAATATCTTCATCCACGCTACTGTCGGCAGCCCGTTTCTCTCCACAGCCAATTACTGATGGCGGTCTCGGCACCGTTGTCTGACCCTCGGCCCACCTACAACAGACCATGCCACCAACACAGTCTCTTATACTCTCCACACATTTACCTATGGGGCTCTGCTGTAAGCTATGGTAGGTGGTCTTGGCACAGTTATCGGACCTGATGGTCCACCCTCTACAGGTCGCACCACCACCTTTCCATATCTTCTGGTATTCCGTGCTGGTTCCCAACCGACCCGTAAAACGCTTCTCAGGCTTCCCCCTGCTTGTCTCCAACTATGGAGATGTGCCTAGCTGGAGTCTCACCAAGTCTTCAGGCTTACTTGCTTTGATGCGACTCCCTCGCTCGTAGAGTTCTCCATCGCATGCTGATTTCTCCTTCTGGATGTACAACAGCTTCCAGCAAGCCAGAACCGAACGGAGGGATGCCAGGCAGGTCAGAGGACAGAACCCAGTCCTCCTTTGCTTTTCTGTTTAAATAGCAGGGACAGCCCCAGCGGAACATCAGTACAATTGATAACAGCTGGTCGAGCCTTCGTCCCGCTCAATTTTAGCATTCTCAAGCTCTTCCTCATCCCTGTACCTATGGCATCAGTGTGGTTTGACATTTTAAAATAACACAGTTTCGGACCCGAGTAGGTAGCGAGCACTGACCTGGTCTTCGGTTGTGGATGAATGTATCCACAGCCCAGGGAACACTCGAGGCACTGAATTGAGACAAACTAGAGGGAAACCCAAGATGTAGATTAAAAACCCTCAAGGCGAATAAAAAACCCTTTCAGCTTGAGACCGTAATGCAGAAGATTTCTGGAACCCGTGTAGATGTAGAGAGGGACAGCGCGTTGGCGTGGAGGAGTTTGGAGGTTCTAGGTAAGCAGCATGGATTCCCAGAATGCAGCAGAATAACAGCGTTTTCATGTGGAGTAGTAGAATGTTGCAGGCAAGCAGCGCAGGTTTGCAGGAAGGCAGTATTCAGCAGGCTCATCGAGGAACGAAGACAAAGCCAAGAAGCAGAGAAGAAGGCGAGAACAAGTACTGATAACTAGAATAGGGAGAAGGAAATCCGGGAAGGGTAACGGAAGGAAAGGAAAGAAAGAATTAGATACCAGGAGAAATAGAACAGGAGTATTACAAAGAGTCAGTGCTGGTAGAAAAGAAGCAACGCATCTGCTTAACGTGGAGCAGGTCTTTATCCATCAATGCCGATCTCCAGTGATCCGTTGCCAACAGTTCCTGCAGGAGCACCATCTTGGGGGAAGACTAGCATGTTGCTAGTAGTTCAGAATAAAGGAGCTGCAAGGCACCATCTTGGAAGTACTGGGATGTTAAGAACATGTCTTTTCCATTTCTGCCATAACGACCAGGAAGTGGGTTTTTTCCTGACAGCTTATGTGTAAAAAGGTCAGGCATTAACATCAGCCTACAGGGTTGGGGTTTAAAGTGGCTGTGTCTCCCAATAGTGTCCTTATGCCCAGGAGAGGTGTCCCTCTCCATGAGATCCTCCCACATGTTACCACCCCTGTGGGACTATTAGTTAGCGGCCTCACCTCCCTAGCCTCATTGAAAGGGCCTCTCCCCTGAAGGGGGGATGGGGGGAGTGACGCTATATGAAGGATCATCACACAATATAGACACTCAGCAAAACATATCCCTGAATTGGTATTCCAAATAGGAATTTTGATGTAGTGCTTCAGGCATAATTCCTCCAGCTGCTAAGCACTGCGACTCCAATTACCTCAGTCGATAGCCAGTTTACTGAAGAATGTGTGTAGTAGCGAACCCAGCTCTGCGCTGACACTCACCGCATGAGGGATGGCGTGTCACAGAAGGTGATGATGTGGGGAGTGCGAGACTGGACAGGCGGTTGGCGAGGAGCAGAGTTAAAGTCCGGTGGGGCTCGCATTTTGTTCCTCTTATTTATACTTTCATGTGTGAGCCCTTACAATAAACCCCTTCCCCATTATTCATATGTGTCCGCCCCATACTACAGGTGGCGACGAGGATGGGATTCGAACCCACGTGTGCAAAGCACAAGGAGAAAAACGACTAAATCATCAAAGTTAACTCAGCACTACAAAGTGGCAACTGCATTCTTACGTGTAGCATTTTTTTGAGCAATCTACAACCCACGATTCATTTTCTACTACATATCTCCAACCTGCAATTCAAGACTCATCATTCTTATACTCCATAGTTTAATCTACTTATGCGTATAGTATATACACTTCTAACATTTGACTCACATAGCTTCTTTCTCGACCAACAATTAATTATCTTCTAATTTTAAATAATGTACCCACCACCTGCATTTTTCCTACCCAAAGTAGGGGAACCCGTCATACCATGGAAACGATGGATTAAGTCCTTTGAGCACTATGTCAGTGTTTGTGGCCAGAATTGTAGCATTGAAAGGAGGACGTCTCTTGTTGCATTGTTTGGGTCCCGTAGGACAAGAGAAATTTGAAGAACTACCAGATCTTCTGGCGAATTAAGACATAGACCTTAACGAATATGAAAGAACAGTTAAAAAACTTAGCAAGCACTACGAGAAAAAGCCCAGTACTATTCTAGAGCGATATAAGTTTGGAAATAGAGTGCATGCAAGAAGAGGAAAGTGTAGAACAATACATTACTTGTTTGAGAAAGCTGGCAAGGACTTGCAATTTTAATGAACAGCTTGATGAATGTTTGAGGGATCAGTTTATGTTGGAATGCAGATATACTGTCCTTGGACAATCTAGATATCCTTGCTGTCACTGAAACCTGGCTCCATGATGCAGCTGGCCCTGCCCTCTCGACTGCCATACCAGATAACTTCAATATCCTTAGAGTCGACCGACCCAACACTAGAGGAGGTGGCCTGGCCATCATAACCAAAACACATCTAGCTGCCAGACTCACCCCACACCCAGCTCTCACATCGTGCAAACTTCTCTCAGCTAAAATACCTATCTCAAACAACAGCACACTAACAATACTTCTTGTGTACAGACCACCAGGCCCACTAGGCAACTTTGAGGAAGACCTATCTAGCCTCCTCACTGACAGCATTAAAGACTCCACTCAGCTCCTTCTACTAGGCGACTTTAACCTAGGCTTTAATGACGCTGAAAACAAACAAGCACAAGCAATCCAATCTATTCTAGCCAATCACGACATCACCCAAAATGTCCTAGCTCCTACACATACAAAAGGCCGCACGCTAGACTGGATAGCCAACCACAACTGCAACATCACCATCTCCAGTATCCTACCTCAAATATGGACTGACCATCTTATATGCTTCACAGCCAACATCGAACCTCCCAAACCCAATAAGAATAAAATAGCACCCCCCATGCCAACAAGAAGTAAAAAAGAAATCACAGCTGAAAAACTACTTCCACTTCTCCTACCAACTCTCATAGCTAGTCCTAATGATTCCAACCCTAGTGAGTTAGTTGAATCATTTAACAACGCCATGACCAAAGCTCTAGACTTGATTGCCCCTACCAAACTTCATAAAAGTAAACGTGAAACTCACCTTAACTCTTGGTTCACCCCCCATCTCAAAGAAATGCGTATCCAAAAACGCAAACTCCAAGCCATTTGGAGGCATACTCCCTCTGCCGACAATAAAACCACACTTGCCAACTTTGCCAAAAAATACAAAAAGGAAATTATTCAAACGAAAAAAGACTCATTCAATCATAGAATCAGTAAAGCCAATTCTAATTCCAAAGAGCTCTTCACTATTCTTCGTGAATTGGAAAACCCTATTGCCCCCACAGACAATGTCCCCAAGGACAAATCCTGGTGCACTAGCATCCAGAATGCTCTAGCAAATAAAATCACAACCCTTCAATCTAAAATTGCTGAGAAAAAAGCCTCCTTGCGCCCTCATGGTACTCACACCACCCCACTGAAGGAGTTACCCAGCATACCCCCCAAAACAACGGTAAACCCTTCAGGTTCACCAATATCTCTATATTGGAAACTGAAAAGGTCATTCTGTCCCTTAAACCGTCAAATTGCCAAGGCGACAGTTACCCTGCGCAAATCATTAAGGATGCAGCTAGAGATCTAGCACCCTTCATCTCGAAACTTATCAATGCCTCCTTCAACACGAGCACTGTACCTACCAACCTTAAAGGATCCTGGGTTCTCCCCCTTCTCAAAAAACAGACACTTGACCCAGCTATCCCCACTAACTACAGGCCTATTACTACGGTCCCATTTCTCCTTAAAATCATTGATAGAGTAGCCTACCTCCAAATCCAAAACCATTTGGAGATGCACCAACTGTTAGGTACACGGCAATCTGGCTTCAGACCACTGCACGGTACCGAAACAGCCCTCATTGACCTCAAGACACAAATCGACGAGCTGAAGGATAAAGGTAACACAGCTATGCTCCTCCTCCTTGACCTGTCAGCGGCCTTTGACCTTGTGGATCACGCAGTATTATGCAACCATCTAGCGACTGCCGCTCACTTCTCAAGTGAAGCTATAACATGGGTACAATCCTTCCCAGCCAACCGTTCGATGAGAGTGTTCTCCCCTGTAGCAGCAGCGGACCCAATCCAGATCACTTGTGGTGTCCCACTAGGCTCATGTGTCTCCCCGACTATGTACAATATCTTTACTAAGCCTCTCTTCGACAAACTTGACAAATTAGGGGTAACCTACGCGAATTATGCGGACGATACGCAGATTCCCATACCTCTATCAGGCAACTTTGTCGAAGATACGGCTCTAGTAAACAAAATCTACCTCCTCATTCAGGCATGGATGGCCTCCCACGGCCTCTGCCTAAATGACGACAAAACTGAGATATTAATACTGGGTTCCGACTCTAACCTAAAAAAACTGAGCCCCAACTATCGTAATTTCAACATAGATGGCAACACAATCAAGGTGGCCACGGAGGTAAAAACCCTGGGCTTTTACCTCGATTCCACTCTATCCCTCAAAAAACAAGTTAACACCCTGGCATCCTCTACAGCGTACACCTGCAAATTAATCAGGACCTGTAGACCTTACCTCTCTAAAACCAACTGCATCATGCTTGCCAATGCATTAGTCATGTCCAAACTGGACTATTGCAATGCCCTCTATGCAGGTGCCAACAAATCCATCATAAATAAAATGCAAATCCTTCAAAACAACGCTCTTAGAGCAGCCCTTGACATACCCCGCAAAGCACATATCTCAAACGTTAGGAAAGACCACCACTGGCTCAAAATCAGCGACAGAGTCCTGCTCAAGACACTATCGCTTACCCATAAAGGGCTCAACAACACTGCTCCCCCCTATATCTCAGCCAGACTGACTAGAAAATCATCCAGGCACCATACTAGGGCTACTAACCACTACCTGCTCGAAACCCCTAGATTCAGACGTTCCAAAGCGGGCGGAGCAAGCTTCCCTGTCAAAGCTGCCCAGGCCTGGAACGCACTTCCCATTGCACTGAGAGCCAACTTACCTACTCCAATTTTAGATGCAAGGTAAAAAACTGGCTCTGGACAAACGACAACTAACTCTCGTGGCACCCAATGACCATGATACCGTTGTCCAAAACGATTCTGTTCTCATACCTATACCTGTACACTCCCTCAAAACTTCAATATGCTAGTTTTTTTCCTTCCACACGGCGTGTATTGATATGTTCTTACTGTACTGTTATGTTGTTTCTCGCCTATACTCTGTATGTAACCCAAGCTTAAGTAACCTTGTACCTGCTGCGCCCGGCTACCCCTGGGTTTTGTGCGCATTTTCAAAATAAACAATACAATACAATACAATAATGCCAAAGTAAGAGAAAAATTATGGTCGTAAGATGACCCATCATTAGACACTATTTCATGTAGCAAAAGAAGTAGAACACACAGAGAAGTGTGTAAAACTGTTAGAAAATAGAGTCAAAGCACTAGATATAAAAAACAGAAGTTGCCAAGGCAAATACAATACCTTCAACTATACCCAGTATAAATGACTCAATTCCCCAAGTCAACAGTACAACTACAAAACGGAGAACATCAGCAAAGACACGCAGATCGTCCTGGAGAGACAATAGGAGGGGCAGAACATCTTTCTGGGGATGCAGAGTAAACTGCCCAAGGAAAAGTAGTCCAGGCAGATGCTTCAGATGTGATAGTGTCAATCATTGGGCAGATGACCCTGACTGCCCTGCTTTGAAGATTATTTGGAATACATGTAAAGGGGAAAGGCCATTTCTCAAGGTGTTGCACGATCAAGAATACATCCACAAATGGATAGGAAGTGGTCCCAGTGATGAGGAAGGGGAGGAATGTGTTTCCATGCTTGTTGTGGACGTCAATGAGGAGATGGAGAGTCCCAAGGCTACAGTGTGCATAGATGATATGTAAATACATATTGTAACGCTCACCTGATTCTCGCAGAGGCGCCGGTCTTGACTGGGCGACTACCGTATCTTCAAAGGTGATGTGTAGCACCCGGTTGGCTCTTTGGGCTGGACCTCTGTGCACTGTATGCCTGACTTCAAGAGTAAGATGTCTGCAGATGGAAAATATGGGATTAATGAACTGGGGTTATTGGGGTGTCCCTATCTCTTTCCTTTTTTGCTCTCCTGTAGACCACCAAAGGTTAACGCTCTCACCTTAGGTAAGTGAATGCCGAGCTCTCCATCTGCCTCGGGGCAGGGTGCTGTAACCAGTTTCTTCACTGGATCGGTAGCGCAGGCCTCTTGACTTCAGAGGACTGCTGTCCGTCGTTTACTGCACGAACGGTAAGTTTTGAGTAATTCTATTGTCTTTAAAGTCTGTAGTAATGATGTCTCTTGTTTTGCAGGTTCCGGCGATGGCGGATGACGGGCTGAAGTGAGTTGAAGATGGAGTCCGTGTGATCAATAAAAGCGCCTGGAAGCACGTAAGTAAGCGCTTGTTGCCTGCTTCACGATGCGCTCTAACTGTCTTTTATTTTGCAGGTACGAGTTCGGAGCGGCTGCAGGGTGCCGGAATACCCACTGGGTTAGAGTAATGGCACGTGAGTATTAAAGTTCCCCAATGTCTTTAAACGCACCTTGTTTTGTCTTTCAGATGCAGGATGCAGCGCCGAAGGCCTCCGGAGCGTGCGAAGAGTTGGTAAGCTTTTGTCTTTCAGATGCCGGAATGCAGTGTGAAGACCTCCGGAGCGCACGAAGAGTAGGTAAGCCTTTGTCTTTCAGATGCCGGAATGCTAACCTGTTCTTTCTTGTCTTTATAGGTGTTGCTGAAGACTGGATTCAGGATGGTAAGCCTTTTTTCTTAGGCCCAGGATCCGATGCAGAAGACACGATGAGCGATCTGCTGCAGAGGATGCAGAATAACGCAAAGCAAGATTCATCCACCGGGTGTAGTTTAAATAGCCTCCTTAGTGCTTAGGTGTCTCCTTCTACAGCCACGCCTTGGTAAGAAAAGAGTTCCTGCTTTCCAGAAGAGTTCCAGTGTTCTGAATCTAGGGAGTGGCTCCTGCCCCACCCAACAGGAAAAGTAGTTCCAAACAGAAGAGGATCAGAGGCTCAGCTGGCAGGCAAGTAAGCAGCATGGTCTGCTGCAGGTAAGTCCACCCAAGCATGATGAGCCCGGCGCTTCCAGCGCTGGGACTGGGCATATTTATGAGCCTGGTGCCACTGGCGCCAGGACTGGGTCCAAAAGGTCCCAATTGGGACTGGTTGGCCCTCGGAACCTGGGTTATGGATCTGCTTCCAAGGGAGTTGGGAAAACCCTGACCTTTTGGAAGCAGAGATCATGACAGTACCCCCCTCAAGGCCCCTCCCAAACCGGGCTTCTCCGGGGGTTTGGGCTTGTCAGGAAATGTTCGGTGAAATCTTTTGATTAGGCGAGGAGCGTGGACATATTCAGCAGGTTCCCAGGATCTCTCTTGGGGGCCGTAGCCTTTCCAGTCAATTAGGTAAAATAGTTTAGATTTGGAGATCTTGGAGTCCAGAATGCTTTTGACTTCAAACTCGAGTTCTCCATCAACTAGGATGGGTTTTGGAGATTTAGTTAGTCGGGTTTGAGGTTGCACGGGTTTTAATAGAGAGACTTGGAAGACCGGATGTATCTTCATGTGCGGGGGCAAGTCCAACTTGACCGCTACTGGGTTTACTATGGTAGTGATGGAATAGGGACCAAGGTATCTTGGGTTGAATGTGCGTGGCCCTTTTAGAGGTAGATATTTGGTGGATAACCAGACTTGGTCCCCTACTTGATATTGAGGGGCTTCCTTCCGATGTTGATCTGCTCCTTTCTTGTATTGTTCTTTAGCCCTTTGAAGGTGAGAAACAGCTTCCTTAAAGGCTTGGGTGATTGTAGAATGCAGGTAGTCTACTGCTGGTGTTTCAAGATCTTGGAGGGGATCCAACTCCGAGGTTCGAGGGTGACTGCCGTACAAAAGAAAAAACAGTGTTTTCCCAGTTCCCGAATGGACAGAGTTATTGTAGGCATATTCGGCTATCCAAAGGATGTCTTTCCAAGTTTTTTCAGTTTGTTGCAGCATGCAGCGTAAATACTGTTCCAGAGTTTGATTGGTCCTCTCGGTTTGTCCGTCGGTCTGAGGGTGGTGACTGGTCGATAGTCTCACATCAATTTGAGCCGACCGACAGCAACTTTGCCAAAAATGAGAAATAAATTGACTACCTCGATCCGAAATTAGAACCGAAGGAAAACCGTGTAGTCGGACGATGTTTTCGAGAAATTCTCGGGCCAGAGTTGCTGCTGTTGGCAAGCCTTTGAGCGGAATGAAATGCGCCATCTTGGAGAATAAGTCCACGATTACTAGAATCGTATTGTATCCGGAGCATGGAGGTAGATCGGTGATGAAGTCCATAGAAAGCGTATGCCAAGGGCGAGGTGGGATGTCAATAGGGCGTAAGAGGCCTGCTGGTCTTTCCTTTTGACTCTTGTTTTGGGCGCATACTCCACAGGACAGTATAAAGTCTCCGATATCTTTTTTCCAAGACGGCCACCAGAAGTAGCGCTTGATCTTTTCTGAGGTCTTGGCCATACCGGGATGACCTTCCATTAAAGAATCGTGATAACAAGAGATTACTTTTTTCTGTAAATCTGTGCTGGGTAGGTATAATCGTTCTTGGAAATACAATAAGTTGTCCTTTACTGCAAAGTCCTTTCCCTGCAGATGCCAATTCTGTATGTCTGCTGGAGTTACAAGTTGCCTGGCTTTATCCTTAACTTCCTCTATGGATCCTGTGGCGATTACACCCAGAATTCTTTGTTCGGGAATGATTGGTACAGGTTTAGGGTTGATCAAGTGTTCTTCCACTCCCATCCGAGAAAGGGCATCAGCTTTACCGTTCTTTGTACCAGGTCGATAGGTAATTATGAAGTCAAACTCGGCAAAGAATAATGCCCAACGGAGTTGTCTAGAGGATTTGGCTTTTGCGGTTTTCAAATATTGCAGGTTTCGGTGATCCGTAATCACAGTAACGGTGTGTCGGGCCCCCAGCAGATAATGCCGCCAAGCCTTAAAGGCAGACTTGATAGCCAGAAGTTCCTTGTCAGTAATCGTGTAATTGATTTCAGGAGGCGAGAATTTGCGGGACCAAAATGCCACGGGATGCAACTGATTGGTTACCGGGTCCTTTTGTGATAGAACTGCCCCCATGGCAAGGCTTGAAGCATCAGTTTCCACGATGTAGGGGAGTTCGGGGCGAGGGTGTTTTAAGATTGGTGCAGAGATAAATTTAGTCTTCAAATCCTGGAAAGCTTGTTCCGCCTTGGTAGACCATTCAAAACGTTTGTTTTTCTTTAACAAGGCAGTGATGGGCTGGACTATTCGAGAGAATTCGGGGATAAACCTGCGGTAAAAGTTAGCGAAGCCTAACATGCTTTGCACACCTTTTACGGAGGATGGTGATGGCCATCTGAGAACTGCATCGACCTTCTTTGAATCCATACGTACTCCGCCAGGTGATAATATGAATCCCAAGAATTCAACTTCAGTCACGTTGAAAACACATTTTTCCAACTTAGCGAAAAGTTTGTGTTGACGCAATCTTTCGAGGACCATTTTCACGTGTTTCCGATGTTCAGATTCCGATGAAGAATAAACGAGGATGTCGACAATGTATACAACAACACACACATCTATGAGCTCTCTGAGGACATCATTCATAAAATATTGAAAGGTGGCCGGGGCATTGCAAAGTCCGAAGGGCATGACCTGATATTCAAATAGCCCATACTTGGTGCGGAAGGCCGTCTTCCATTCATCGCCCTCTTTTACTCGTACCAAGTGGTAAGCTCCTCTAAGATCCAGCTTTGTATATATGCATGCTTTTCTGACTTGGTCCAGGAGTTCATGGATCAAAGGTAACGGATATCTATTCTTAACGGTGATCTGGTTCAGGGAGCGATAATCGATACAAGTTCTAAGGTCTCCTTCCTTTTTTGGAACGAAGAACAAAGCTGAAGAAGCAGGGGACTTGGAAGGACGAATAAACCCATTCGCCAGGTATTGATCCAGGTATTGTCGAAGGTGAAGGTTCTCAGGCTCGGTGAGGGCATAAATTCTACTACAAGGAGGAGTAGATCCAGGTATCAGGTCTATCTGGCAGTCATAAGACCTATGAGGAGGTAGAGAGTTAGCCTGATCCTTCTGGAAAACATCTTGGTATTCTAGGTATTTGGGAGGTAACTGGGGAGTCTCTGAAGAAATTGCTGCCAGTGCAACACCAGGTGGAGGGTGACAAGTAGAGACACATTCTGGAAACTGGACCGTTCTTGCTCGCCAATCGATCAGAGGATTGTGTTTCTCTAACCAAGGTATTCCTAGAATAATCTGAAACTGAGGGGCCTTGATCACATCGAACACGATCTTCTCATGGTGTCCATCTTGACTTACTAGCGTCACCTCTTGAGTGGTATGCGTTACTGGCCCGGTGGCTATCTCCGTACCATCCACTGTAGTAATGACGTCCTTTACAGCCTTGGGACAAAGAGTTAGATTCATCCTCAAAACCATTTCATGATCCACATAATTGCCGATGGCACCGCTGTCGACGTAAGCTTCAATTGCATGTAATCGATCCGGATTATCAGGGCTAATGAGGACCATAGGTATCACGAAATGCGAGGTCACGGAACTCGTTTTCACGCTCGGCAAGAGGACCTCCATTCTTGTCGGGCGAGGTCGTTTCCCTGCTCAGAGTTTGTAACTTTGGTAACTGCAGCTCCTACTGCCTTCTTGGCAGGTTTCACCGGACAGTCTCGAAGAAAGTGCCCTGAGTTTCCGCAATATAGGCATAATTGCAACTGTTTTCTCCTTTCCCGCTCCTTTTGTGTTAGAGGACCTTTCAGACCCCCTATTTGCATGGGTTCCCCGGAGTCTACTCCTTTGGAAGGAGTTGGCGACTTGGAAAATACTCGAGCATCAAACTTGGAACGGTCGGCCTTCCTGTTCTGCAGTCTATGATCTATTTGAACGACCAAGTCCATATAATCCGAACAGTCTTCTGGGGGATTCACTACTTGGGCTAAAACGTCTTTGAGCTCTCCACGTAGACCTCTATAAAACAGCGTAATCCTTTTGTCCTCAGGCCATTGAGTTTCCACTATTAGTCTATTGAAAGATGCAATATAAGCCAAAAGGTCTTGATTACCCTGTCGCAACGAAAGAAGCTCATTGTCCAAGGCCTGCCCCTGTGAATGTCTTGCGAACAGTTTTTCCATACTAAGCTGAAAGGCTTGAAAATCATGGAGAACCGGATCATCTGGATTAACTAGAGGGATCGACCAGTCTGCCGCATTGCCACTAAGGTACGAAAGTACAAAAGCTACTTTAGCTTGATCAGTTGGAAAGGCTGCTGGCCGGCATAAGAAGTGCAACCGGCACTGATTGATAAATACTGCAAACCTCTTTGGGTCACCAGAAAATCGTTCGGGCGGAGCCAGAGGTACATTCCCAGGTAGGTTGATCTGCACTGGATTCATAGAGGATGTTGAAGGAAGATTTGCCCCTGATGCGGGTAACGGGGTTTGTCCGGCTTGTGACTGTAGCAATTGTCTAACAAGACCGTCTGTTCTCTCCTTGGAAATAATTAGTTCCCTTCTTAGAGCATTCGTTTCCTGACGAGCTGCATGCACTTCCGCCCTTAGTTCCCCAAGTAACTGGGCTAGGTGGTCAGTATCCGAGGTTTCCATAGCGCCTGGGCGAGAGTTTTGTGGTAGGCTTTGCGTTCTGTAACGCTCACCTGATTCTCGCAGAGGCGCCGGTCTTGACTGGGCGACTACCATATCTTCAAAGGTGATGTGTAGCACCCGGTTGGCTCTTTGGGCTGGACCTCTGTGCACTGTATGCCTGACTTCAAGAGTAAGATGTCTGCAGATAGAAAATATGGGATTAATGAACTGGGGTTATTGGGGTGTCCCTATCTCTTTCCTTTTTTGCTCTCCTGTAGACCACCAAAGGTTAACGCTCTCACCTTAGGTAAGTGAATGCCGAGCTCTCCATCTGCCTCGGGGCAGGGTGCTGTAACCAGTTTCTTCACTGGATCGGTAGCGCAGGCCTCTTGACTTCAGAGGACTGCTGTCCGTCGTTTACTGCACGAACGGTAAGTTTTGAGTAATTCTATTGTCTTTAAAGTCTGTAGTAATGATGTCTCTTGTTTTGCAGGTTCCGGCGATGGCGGATGACGGGCTGAAGTGAGTTGAAGATGGAGTCCGTGTGATCAATAAAAGCGCCTGGAAGCACGTAAGTAAGCGCTTGTTGCCTGCTTCACGATGCGCTCTAACTGTCTTTTATTTTGCAGGTACGAGTTCGGAGCGGCTGCAGGGTGCCGGAATACCCACTGGGTTAGAGTAATGGCACGTGAGTATTAAAGTTCCCCAATGTCTTTAAACGCACCTTGTTTTGTCTTTCAGATGCAGGATGCAGCGCCGAAGGCCTCCGGAGCGTGCGAAGAGTTGGTAAGCTTTTGTCTTTCAGATGCCGGAATGCAGTGTGAAGACCTCCGGAGCGCACGAAGAGTAGGTAAGCCTTTGTCTTTCAGATGCCGGAATGCTAACCTGTTCTTTCTTGTCTTTATAGGTGTTGCTGAAGACTGGATTCAGGATGGTAAGCCTTTATTCTTAGGCCCAGGATCCGATGCAGAAGACACGATGAGCGTTCTGCTGCAGAGGATGCAGAATAACGCAAAGCAAGATTCATCCACCGGGTGTGGTTTAAATAGCCTCCTGTAGTGCTTAGGTGTCTCCTTCCACAGCCACGCCTTGGTAAGAAAAGAGTTCCTGCTTTCCAGAAGAGTTCCAGTGTTCTGAATCTAGGGAGTGGCTCCTGCCCCACCCAACAGGAAAAGTAGTTCCAAACAGAAGAGGATCAGAGGCTCAGCTGGCAGGCAAGTAAGCAGCATGGTCTGCTGCAGGTAAGTCCACCCAAGCATGATGAGCCCGGCGCTTCCAGCGCTGGGACTGGGCATATTTATGAGCCTGGTGCCACTGGCGCCAGGACTGGGTCCAAAAGGTCCCAATTGGGACTGGTTGGCCCTCGGAACCTGGGTTATGGATCTGCTTCCAAGGGAGTTGGGAAAACCCTGACCTTTTGGAAGCAGAGATCATGACACATATGATGAGATTCTGGGGCCAAATATACTCTGATACCACAGAATCATTGGGACAAAGAAGCACAAATTCCTAAATTAAATTGATGTCAACCCCAGAGCATATGGGTGAGTTAAAATTGAGATGATTGGTTGGTTCTGGGGTATACTTAATTTAAAGGACAGAACCGCAAAAGGAAAGCTATATGTCACTAAAGCAGAGAGGACACCATTGTTGAGTTGGACACATTAGCGTAAACTTAAGAGTAAGACTGGACCCCATTGGTGATGAGTCCTTGTTTTCTGTGGAAAATACCAATACAAAGGGTAACGAAATACAAGAAATAATGAAATAATTGTTCAGAGAGGAGATTGGATGTCTTCGTGGGTTTGTTCACAGAATTATGATCAAGACAGATCACGGACCTTCAGCGCAAAAGTTGCACAGCATCCCACTGTCGATGCAGGAAGAAGTCAAGAAGGAGCTAAAAGTGTTGGAGGACCAGGGAATCATAGAAAGCATTGATGCCAGTGAATGGGTTTCGCCACTAGTTGTTCTAAGGAAGAATACAGGCAAACTCTGAATTTGTCTAGATATGAAAGAACATAATAAATGTGCGATTCCAGACAGGCACCCTCTTCCCAATATTCAAGAAATTATATCCGCGATTGGACCAGCAAGATTCTTGTCTACATTAGATTTAGCATCAGACTACAATCAAGTCAAATTGCACAAGGAGTCTAGAATGTTAACTGCTTTCATTACACCTGAAGGGTTGTATCAATACAAGACTATGCTGTTCGGACTAGTTTCTGCTGCCTCTGTATTTCAGAAAATCATGCACAAGTTATTTCAAGAAGATGAAGGCATTATATGTTTCGTAGATGATATATTGATTATGCTGATAACCTAAAACTTCACAATGAAAGATTAGAACATGTTTGTTTGTCGGAAATTGCAAATTGCATGGAGTGGGGATGACCCTAAGCAAAGAGAAATGCAGAATAAATATGTCAGAAATTGAGTATTTGGGCCACATCATTTCAGCAGAAGGCATACCCCCCAGGAAACAATTGGCTGAGGCCATAGAATGCATGACCAGACCGGTTTCAAAAGAAGAAGTTCGAACCTTCATAGGGATGGCAGAATATTATTCTAGGTTCATTCGTGATTTTACTCACCACACTGTTTTTCTGTGAACTCCTCAAAAGAAAGGGGACTCAACTGGAGCAGAGTGTGTGAGGAGGAAATTTCATCAAAGTTGCATTGGCCAAAGCTCCGCCTTTAAAAACATTTTTAAGAGTGATCAAAAGACTATTATAACCACAGATGCCAGTAATGTGGGCTTAGGAGCTGTGGTCACTCAAGAAGACAATGAAAAAGAGATTCTTATAGCATTCGCTTTCAGACTACTGAGAGGGGCTGAGAAATCATACGCTGCAATAGAAAAGGAGACGTTGGCTCTTAAGTGGAAGGCAGATAAATTCAGAAATTTCATCTGGGGAATGGATGTTGAATTTCTTACTGACCACAAACCATTAATTGAAATAATTATGACTAAAGGACTGGATAGAGTTTCAAGTCGAATCAGGAGATGGGTGACCCTGCTACAGGAGTTCAATTGTACAATTAAGTATGTGCCAGGAGTTACGAATGTTACTGCGGACTACTTGTCCTGGCTCACAAACATTTCTGAGGCGGACAGCAGTAAAGGAGAGGACTCCGAGGTGGTTCTTAGCGTAGATACTGTGCCTGTGCCACGTGAGGAATGGGAGGAAGTGATGGCACAGGATATTTCACTTAATGAACTACTACAATTATTAGGGGGTCACTGTTCTCCTAACAAGTCTCAATTCGAAGAGTCGGATTTGCTGCATTATTGGAATGTAATTGATGAATTAAATGTTTAAGGAAAAATGGTGATGCGAGGCGACAATCATTCTACCAATGGGTGTACGCCAGAGATTGATAGATCTTGGCCACAAGGGTCACCAAGGAATAGTAAAGACAAAGCAAAGGATAAGAAGTTACTATTGGCCAGGTTGCGACCTTCAGATTGAAAGATCCATTTGTAACTGGATCCTTTGCAATAGGGGCGATAAAGTATGTGTGAGTACGAAGTATCCCATGGTTTTGACTGAAATTCGCGAAAGACAATTGGATAAATTAGGAATGGATGTGCTAGACCCAGTGTGGAGCGATGGGAAGCAGGATATTTGTCTGGTTGTGATTGATTTGTTGACCAGGAAGGTGGAAGTATTGGTCAAAACCTGCATCACCACAAAGACTGTCGGGATTATTTGGATGAAATATGTGAGAGAGAGGGTTTTTCCCCAGGACAATCATCACGGATAACAGAACTCAGTTTCGCTCTAAGGAGATGGAGGAGTATTGTAGAAAGAATTCCATTGAGCATAGACCAAGTTCCATCTATCACTGTCAAACAAATGGTGTGGTAGAATGTTTTAACAAGGTACTGAAAGAAGCAATTCACTGGGCGTGGTTGAATGCGTTGGATTGGGAGAGGGCTGCCAGAGACGTTATTGTTGCACAACGTTTCACTCCACATTGCACAACTGGGATGTCTCCGTTTGAGTTTAGCAGGGATCGGAAGGCCAACACAAAATTGGTACCATCCTGGTTGGGGAAGGATACCGATGTAGGGGGGCTGGAGTGGAAGCTTAAGAAAGTTTATAAGAATATAAAAAACAGCCAGTTGAAGAACAAAACGACCCATGACAAATCAAGAGGTATCAAAAATACAACTCTTGTGGTGGGAGATTTAGTGAGGATCAAACTTTCCTCTGCTCTCAGAGGTGGACCATGCTAATGGTCCAAACCCAAGGGAGTAACTGAAGTGTTTAGGCACGCCATAAGAGTAGAGGATGGACGTATTTGGAACATGGAGAGGGTGTTTGTAGTGAAGACAAGGAGTGAGACAGGTGATGGTAGTATGGGTGCTAGTGGGAGTACAGGTAGTAATGATGTGAGAGTGAGAAAAGTTTCTGTTGGGAGAGAGAGAGGAATGTTTCAGAATGTTCCTTGCCTAGTGATACTGCAGGAGGACTACGCCAGTTAAGATGGGGAAGGACCTGTTGCAGACCTCGACATTTGGATGATTTCGAGTAGAAGGAAGAGTGGTGAACTTTGTGTGACTGTGCTTTTGCTAAGAAGGGAAGATGTGTAGTAGTGGACCCAGCTGTCCGCTGACACTCACCGTGTGAGGGATGGCGTGTCACGGAAAGTGATGACGTGGGGAGTGCGATACTGGACCGGCGGTTGGTGAGGAGCAGAGTTAGAGTCCGGTGGGGCTCGCATTTCGTTCCCTCTTATTTATACTTTCATGTGTAAGCCCTTACAATAAACCCCTTGCCCATTATTCATATGTGTCGGCCTCATCTACCACATACTACAATGTAGGGCTATCTTGGGCAAGCTAACCTTTGGCTTTCAGATTAGATATAGAATTGAGCAGTTACCTCTCGGCACTATCACATCACAACAAAATAAAAGCACCATTAAGTATTACTAGATCTAGGAAATGAGGACTTTCGTTAGTCATAAAAAGACAATTCTGCTATCAAACCTCAAAACACATAATACAAGCCATGTTTGCACTGCTGTGTAATTGGTCATGTTTGTTTGGGTCTAAGAGCTCAAATGTGCAAACCTTGTAGAGGATTAATGAAAGGCGCATTGAGCGACTTTTATTCCGGTAATGTCAACACTCCCTTCTGCAACATGCTTTAGGAAGTGAACCAACTATAGAGTGTCTAGGAATTGCTACAGAAATCATTTTTTTTTAGAAAGGTTGAATTAATTCGAATTATGGTTGACTAAATTCCTACTAGGTGGAGCTTTACGGATTCCAGAAGCAGAATTAGTCATCATATTTCAACTAGGTGACTATCAATGCTTTATTAGTTCTCTCTATCTGTGAGGAGCTTGCACTGGAGAGCCAAATAACTGTTCCTGTTCTATACGAGTGGTGCTCCCGCTGCGGTTATGCTATTCCTATTCTATGTGAAGGGGGCTTGATCTGCTTAGTACCTGCTGGGCAAGTTCTTTGTGATGGGTATTTGCACTGTTAAGGCCTAAACTGTTCCTGTTCTATGATGGTGTACCTAGGATTGCTGAGGCCCGCATTTACCTGTTCAGTGTGGGGATGCTTGCACTGCTCCATCCCATTCAGTTCCTTCTCTATATGAGAGAAACAGCTACTCCTGTGACCTGTTCACTTTTGTATGGTAATCTTGTACCGTTGAGACCCAGGAAGTTCCTGTCCCATGTGAAGAAAGAATGATCAACTGCGGTCTGCAACGTATCTGGTCTACATCAGTACCTCAGAATGCAGACCTACGCCTCTCTGCAGGATCTGTATGCCAAATCTTAAGTATTTGCATGTATTCCATATGGTTCCCTTTTCACAGAAAAGAAAGTTTTCTTAATACAATTCCATAGTGTTCTACTTGGTGCTCGATAGGGTCCTTGTTTTGTTTTTATACACTGGAAACCACCAGGTTCACTCTCCTCCCAGTTCGGTTCACCAGGTTTCTTGTTTTCAAGTCCTCTGGCCTTCTGACAGGCCTTCTCGACTCCCATAATCTGTGTGTCTTATCCAGTCTTGATTGTTCGTGGCTCTCCAAAGCCCTCTGCTATGTTTGTTTTAGCAGGGCATCGGTGGGGAATCGGCCTATTTGGGTTTGGTCGGCTACCGCAACCCTTGTAGCTTTCCCAGCTTTTGCTCTCAGAGTTCGCACTTTTTAACAGCGATACCTCTTTGGGAACATTCACTTCCCTTCCCCTACTCGGTACCTAACTCACTTCTCACACAGAGATCAGGGATTCGGTCTTTCCACTGCGGTCTGGTTACAGTGTCAGTTAAAGGGCCCCAGGCCCACCACGCTTCCGTGTGGTCGTCCCACCAGGCGAGACTGTCACTTTTACATCTCTGTTTCGATCTTGACCCCAGCTTCTCGGTTGGTCAGGACACCAGCCTTCTGTTGTCAGTCTAGCATTTCGCTCACTCTCCACATTACCGCCGGCTGCACAGTCTAGCGTGGCTCTGCCCTTCCAGGATGTCCTCCCGTCAGAGACTCACTTCTGCCTAGGATTCTCTCTTCTGGATTCCAAGTTCTTTTTTCTTTCATGTACATCATTACAAACAAAAGTGGTGTGTCTCCGCTCTTTGACTGGAGTTCAGGTGAGGTGCTGCATGAATCGACAATAAAGAGATTGGAGAAAGGTCACTATTGGGAGAGTCGAAAACAGAAAAATTCTCATGTAGGCGGATAATGTACTTTGGACCAGGAGTTCCTTACAGGAATGGGTGTCCTTGTCCGCAAGAGGGGAGTCACTCCAAGTGTGGTCCCACTTAGAGGGTCTTGCTGAGCGGGCTCACCTCCCTAGCCTCAAAGGGGGAGGCTCCCCACTGGGGAAAAGGGACGAATATTCCAGATTAATCACAGGAGCTTCTACTGCAGAGACCAATTCCTTATCTGTTCCTCTGTGTGGGAATTGCCTACCATTTCTCTACCTCACTGATCCACTCCATCTGTTCTACATGATGAAAGAAAGCTTGCATCGCGGTTGCCCTGCTTCACATTTTAGGTGTGTGTGCGGGAAGCCTGAATGGCTCCTACCCAAGCTGACCTGTTCCGTGCGAGGGAAGTGTTAAACAATTCATGCTGCTGTTGTACCTATTCTTTGCATGCAAAGGAAGCTCCGAGTGTGCTCATCTTTTCCTTTTGTGAGCGGGTGCTTTTTCTATTAAACACTGTGCTTTATCTGTTAATGGTCAGAGAAACCTGCTTTTCTATCATGATGTGGACCATTCGCTCATGTCTTTCCCACAGTTTTAACTTTTTTCATGCGTCAGCTGGAAGTCACATCATTTGTACTCTATTGTGAAGGAGAAACCTAATTTTTACTCCCAAAATAGGGAGTAAAATATTCCCACCTCAAAATCTTATTGGGAGCACTGCATAGACAAATCAGGGTGTTGGCGGCAATACTGAATGTGGTCTGTGAGGCAGGGGGAAACTGGATGTTTGTAGGAAGAAAGGAAAGTAGTCCAATTACTCACAGATGTTTTAATCAACACAGCCAAATTAGAGAGACAGGACGCTGCACAAGGAAGCTATGACAAGCAGGATTTAGAAGCAAAAACAAGATTTAAGATACTGTACCAAGTAGCCATAAGCAAGATTCCAAATGGTCTCTAGGAAATGGCCACAAACTGGTCACAGAAGCACAAAGTAGGAACGCTCATTAAAGGCAGTTAATAAGAAACTGCTACTGGGGGAAACAGCTTATGAGCTCTTCCAGCCCACAGCCACACAGAGTGGAGCAGACTGCAGCATGAGAAAGAAGTGCACAATCGAGCCCACTCCAGGTTTCAGTTCCATGTAGCAACTGAATCTAATCAAGTTCTCTCCAGCTCTGACCGCCTGCTGCAAGTAAATGTAATTAATTTCCCTCTTGGGCAGCACACATCCCAAAATCTGTAATGGAACATGAAATGAGTTTGTTCCAGGTTTGTAACAGGAAAGCAGATGACAAAGCAGAGGTATTGTATGGTTTGTGAAATGGTAGTCTGGCTGTAAAGTGAGTTTGAGCATCGGGCTGCAGCAGCGTTGGGCATGGAGGGAGGATTGGGATACAGACCCCAACAATATATAACCTGTCTCCTCCAAGACGGCTCTGAGCATACCATGCACCACTCTGGAGACCTTATATTAGATAATTTGCTCGATTGCAACCACCTTAGAGTGCCAACACATTTCTCTAGCTACTGAGTTGCAGTGAGGTGGACCCCAAGGTGTTAGTGATTGGACATTAGCACTAACAAAGAAGAAAGCCTGTGGTCGGACCAGAGAGCCGGATACTGCTCGGACCAGAGAGCCGGATACTGCTAACACTTTGAATGGCAGCATTTAGAGGTCAGTGCAAATGTCTTCGAGAAAGACAAGGACAACCAACTCCTTTTGGTTGTCGAGTAGTGGCTGCGCAAATAAAATGGAGAAAACTGCAATGGTGACTACGCCATCACATGCCCCAGACACTCAAATGATGAACTCTAGAAGGTCTTTTATTCACTAAAGAAAGAAATCGCACAATCAGTCAAAAGAGAAATCACGAACGACACAACAGATATTTGCTAACCTCTTTCCTGATTTTAAGCACATCAACTCCCGAATACAGAATCATCTGTATAGACATTACAGGAGGATGTGATCCATCTACAAGGTGAAGTGGTAGATACCAAGCAGGCCATGAAGCTGCTGGATGCCACTACAGAAGACATATGAAATGGGCATCGTCGGGGGAAGGAACAAAAGGATCAGACCTCAAAGGCTGTATACACAAGATGTTTGAAGAAATCTTCCCTGAAATAGCAAGAGACGACATTACCTTATATAGAATACATAGGCTGCTTGCATGTTCTAGAGCAAGACATACCTTGGGCAACGGAATATCGTTTGTCATCCTGGCTCCCAAAGCATGGAACGCCCTGCTGTTGATCCCTTGGCAGGAAGTCAATCCACTCCAATTTCGTAAACATTTTAAGACTTTCCTGTTTACATAAACCTAGTTGTCTATGCCATCTTTTCTTCTACAGCGTCCTGCGTTTTATGTTTCATCTTTAGTCTTTGTATGCGCCCCGATGCCTGTGGGCTTTTTGGCACGGTATAAATAAGTAAAAAGGCTGGGCCCAATCCACCATGGTCCGGTAGTTGAACCTGTAACGGATCTGAGGATGTCGTCCCTTCTTCCCTAGGGGGAGACCTTTCCCAAGGGGCTAGGGCTGTGTGTCCACAGTAAAATAGTCCCCTTGGGGGTATCGACCAGGGGAGTGTTTGAGGGGGGCATCCCGATGGGATTGGGGACAATCATCAACTGAGAACACAAGATCACCTAGCTTATCCACATCAAACCCCTTGTACAACTCCAAGTCCTCCTACCCCGTCCCTGGATGCAGCTAATCTATAGTGTTATCAAGTTAGCCAAACTAACTTGCATCACAATACGGAGGGACCAGATATGGTACAATATTATGCATGCAGCTAAACCAACCTACATGACTAATGAAAAGCCACACGATATAAAGTATAATGCATATAGCCAAACTGACCTGCATAAGAAAACTGAAAAACCAGATAATATAAAGTATGATGCATGCAGCTTGAAAGATGGTACTGCAAAGAAAAAGATGTCCAGGAGTAAAAAGATCACTTGCGAGCAACTGAATGCACGGTTTAGTTTCCTAAGGTCATCGATTGGCTCTAAGGAATACATCAGTCCAACGCGGGAGCTCCAACAGAGTTCTAGCTCAGGCTCAAACAAAAGCGCCTGAAAGATGCGAGAGAGGTAGAGCCGTCCCCCAAATTGGAAGAACAGGAGCAACAACCGGATGAGAGACAAAGCGCAGAAGGAACAGCATGCGCAACTAGAGAGAAGCCTCAGTCTGCAGGGACGCTCCAGACCCCGCTGGATGACCGAATGCTGCTGCAGCCTGCAGGAAGGAGACAGCTGTCCGGGGACCACTGTACGCCAAGAAGGTAGCAAACAGGTACGCAGGTTACCCCGGAGCTGTGAGAGGTCCGGGGGAGCATAGTGGTGACCTAGGGAGCGGGAAAAGAAGGTCTAGGAACCTACACCAAACAAGAGACAATTGTATACTCGGCAGGAGAGTGAACCAAGGGGATACAACAGAACAGTGCTAGTCTGGGACCCTCAACCAAAAGAGAGGGTCTGGTTCCCGCAATAACAGAGAGGGTCTTGGACCCTGAAGTGAATACTAGACAGTGTGAGTCTAGGACTCACACCCAAACGCAAGAGGATCTGGAACCCTGAAACAAATGAATGTTGCATACTTGGCAGAAGAGTGAACCAAGCAGATGCAACACAACATTGCATGTCTGGTACCCGCACCCAAGAGAAAGAGGGTCAGGGACCCAGAGGTGAACAAGAGACAATTATATCTTTGAGAGAGGGTCTGGACCCTGAAGCAAATGAGAAAGAGTTGCACACCTGGTAACAAGTGAACGAAGGGGGCACAACGCAACAATGCGAGTCTGGGACTCGCACCCATATGTGAAACCAAGTTTAAAGCCAGAAGTGTCTGGGACCCCAAGAGAGAAGGAGAACACAAGAGGAAACATGTCCTTAACAAAGGAACAAAACAAGCCGTATAAAGTATTGCAAGCCTGGACCCGCACACATGAGATTGAGGATAAGAGGGTCAATAAAGACTGAAAAAGAAAAGAATTCTAAGCCTGGCAGTGGAATATGCCGAGCTGACAGTAGGAACTGTTTCTCAGCTTCACAGTTCCTGTATCCTGAGTTGTAGTGATTTTTCATCATCAGAAGTCTATGGGAAAGGAGCACAACCCTAGCTTTGAAGTCTTGTATTTTTTTTTAAATTGTGTTGCATCACATTTTTCTACCAGTTAAACTGGGAACTTTTCTGTTTGAAAATACAAAGAAGAGGTCATCCTTGCACAGTTACATTAGATTATTAGTGTTAGGGACAGAAGTAAGTTTTTGGAAAATGACCGTAAGAGACATTTAGTTACGGACTTCCTGACAATCTTATTAGCTCCCTTTGAGGCAGGGAAACCTCTCTTCGCTTTAGGGATAGAGAGGCATTTTCCAACCCACTTTTTCTTAATAAAAGTCTATACCCCAAAACATGCCAGCATTGTGTCGTCCGAGCCTTACTTCTACACCCTTACAAACCACATACCATTCTCGTGAAGTTTCTTGCCTACATGGCTTAAGAAAATATGCTGTGGGATTCCAGAGCATAAGAAACTATTTCCTATCAAGATCAGTTGTTGCCCTTCTTCCTGGACATCGCAGCGCTCATTTTACAGAAATAACAATCATTTAGATCAATTACTGGAAAGCTAGGACAATCTGGCCTAGGACACCATGGACCTTCCCATTTGGCCTGTTATTTACTTGGCAGGGAAATCAGACCTGTTGCACTACACCCGAGGCAACAGCTACTAGAACGGGCCTAAATCCACACCTATAGGGCTAAGAAACACACAATGAGAGGAGATGGAAGAGAGTCCAGTCCGACAAAGGAAAGACAATGAATAAATGTAGAATTTCACAAAAACCTGAGGAATACAAGATCAGGGTATGGAGTTCACCAACTTCAAGGTGAGACTCAATCTAACTCTTGAAAGTGCTAGGCTTTTAGTATTTTGTGGGGTAGGTGTATATTTGGAGAAGTGTTCTACTAGGGTGAAAAAGTGTTTGTAATCAGAATGACTACACAGTATCCATTACCTTTTACAGTTGCCACTGGTGTTCATGAGCACTGGCTTTCAAAGCTCCATTCTTCCCACATATAATTCAAGCTTCTGATATAGAATGCAAGGGGACTAAACTCGCCTGACAATAGAACACAATTGATAGAGATTAAAGAATGATCAGGTGGATGTGGCATGTCTTCCGGAGAGCCACTTTGCAGAAAGATACTAGCAGGCTTGGCTATGCACTGATTCTTGTGCATTTGTTGTATCCTCATACAGGAGTCCTGTTGAGCGGGAATGTTAATTTTACTCATGCGGCTAGTAAAAAAAAGACAAGATGGATACCTGTTATTTGTGGGGCACTAATTGGCACCTTATTTATACTTGTCTCTATGTTCCAAACTAAGGCAAAATGATTTTGCATGCTACGACAAGTTCGGTAGGCGCCCTTGTCAAGAGGGGATAGGGATCCCTTTCAGCAAGAGGTGGGCGGCCTGCCAGTGTGGAAGCTAGAGACATTCTAACCCCAGGAACTGAAGTGTCATTTGGGAAGGTCCCAATGCATGTTCCCCTCCATAAGTGCCTATATGTGCTTGGGTGGTACCACTTTTAATCATCCCATACTTCTGTATGAAGATGCTGGCCAGTCTAGTTCTCCTAATTTCAGGCAGCTACATCTACCAGCATTGCAAGCGGATCACCCGCAACATGACAGGCCAACAGGGCCGACAGCTCGGGTCAGAAGATCCAGACCGGCACCAGGAAGAGACAGAACCACATAAGTGCAGCAGAAACCAGAGGTGGCAGCAAGGAACACTACACCGCCAGCTGAAACCAACACACACAATGATAAAGTGGCCATGGCGCATTTCTCCCTGACAAACTCATGCAGAACTCAGTTTGTTTTATTACTTGTATTGCGCACCAGACCCAAGAGTATCAGGGCGAATGGCATAGGATAAGTTAAAGCTTGGTTACAGATCAGTGTAGACGCTTATAAAATACAAAATACAGGTTAGTTACATAACAGATCAACTATTTACAGGGCTATACCATATAGCGGCAGTACATAATCTGAGGAAACCAGGAATATACGATAATATATACAAAACTGTAGAGGGAAGAGAGGTGGTCTAAAGAAAGCTGGCAGAATTACTTGTCCAAGTCTTTGAACCATCTTATGAGGTTCTGGCGGAATTGTGGGCAAGATTGATCTACTCTTAGAGGTGGAGGTAATGAATTCCAAAGTCGAGCTGCCTTCACCGGGAAGCTGCATCCCCCGACTCTGGAGAGTTTAAATCTAGGGACTGCAAGGCAGTTTGTGTTCGATAGTCTGGTGAGTCTTGTGTTTTGTTTTTCTAACAAGTCTCTGAAAGATAACAGGGTGCTGCCTTATTTAGACATTTATGAGTGAGACATGCCACTTTCAACTTGATTTTATCATGTGTTGAGAGACAATTGTTAGATGATCTAGTTTCAGAGATATGATCCCTTCTAGCAATTCCGAGTGCTGCTCTAAGAGCATTATTCTGGAGGAATTGGATTTTGTTGACAGTTTCCTTGTTGGCCCCAATGTAAAGAGAGTTACAGTAGTCCAACTTTGACAGAATAAGTGCTCTGGCCAAGGTAATGCAGCTATGGTTAGATAGGAAGGATTTACCTGATCTAATTAATTTACAGGTATATGCCGTGGCAGTTGCCATTGCATTAACCTGTTTATTGAAGGAGAGGGTGGAGTCCAGGTAGAATCCCAAGGTTTTGACCTCTTTAGCGACCGTGATAGGGTTATTGTGAATGTTGAATGTAGAGTATTTGGTTCCCCGTTTTTTTTAGGCTTGACGGGGTGCCCAGGATGATGATCTCAGTCTTGTCATCATTCAGGCATAGTCCATGGGTGGCCATCCATGCCTGGATGATGAGATATACCTTTGTACACCAAGGCCAAATTTTTGTCATAATCACCAATAAGCGGTAGAAGAATCTGAGTATCATCTGCATAATTGGTGTAGGTGATACCAAGATGGTCCAGATCATCGAAAAGGGGCTTCGTGAAAATGTTGTACAAGGTAGGTGAGACGCATGAACCCTGGGGCACTCCGCAGGGGATGGGGTCTGCAGCCGCGGAGGGGGAGAAGACTCTCATAGTCCTATTATTTAGAAAATATTTTATCCATACTATAGCTTCTTTAGAAAAGTGAGCCGCAGAGTCCAGATGGCTGCAAAGGAACCCATGGTCCACAAGGTCAAAAGCAGCCTAAGAGAAGGAGTAAGGCTGATTTCCCCTTATCCCTGAGCTCATCAATCTGGGCTTTTAGGTCTATTAAAAACTGTTTGTCCCGTGCTAGGGCCGAAAACTTGACTGGTGAGTGCCTAGAAACTGTTTAGATTCCAAATGTTTCTGTATTTGTATATAGGCCATTTTGTCTATAATATTCAGAAGAAAGGGCACTGTTGTGATCGGTCGGTAGTTGGTAGGGATGGGCAGTTGATTACATATGATTCAACTGCAGTGCAGCTCTCTGACACAAACTGGAAAATTATCCAGTGCAGGCTACCACCGACCCGTGAGTCAAATAGGGGCAGGACTAGCCCTTTTTATGTGCACGCCTCTCTGTAACATCTCCTGGGTGGGGAAGAGCAGGAAAGATGAGCACTGGGAATCAGTGGAAATGGACCAATGGGAGAAGGAGCATGATGAGGATAAAGCTGGGGACAGGAAACAGGAAGGTCTGGGTTGTCGGGTGAGGTCAGAGGAGGAGGTGGCAGGCCATAACACCTAAAGGAAGAAGGACAATGGACAGTAATGTGGAGAGAGTTTTCAGAAAAGGTGATGTATTGGTTGGTGAAAGAAAAGTGGTACGGTGTGTGAGTGAGAGAAGCAGTGAAGAGTAGGAAGGGAGTGTAAGATGACCAAGGGAGTGAAAGAAGGTTGACTAAGTAGAAGGGGGCGAGGGGTGTCGTAGTGTGGAGGGAAAATAGGAGTGGCGAAGAGTAGGGAAAGTAGAAATGGAGTGCAGAGGAGAGAGTAGTAGTGGTGGTGTAGGAGTGCTGTGGAGAGGGGACAGTAGCAGGAGAGAGAGAGTGTGAGGACAGGAGTAAGAGCAAAGGGTGGAGTTAGAGGATAGAGCGAAAGAGCGCCACACAACAGAGAGGCGAGAAGACAGAGTGGCGCTTTAGTGGCTGGAAGGCATTCCACTACTGCTTAGAACTAACCAGAAAGTATAGTAGATCACACCTAGGAAGCCCCAGAGGGAGTTTATATAGCCAGGGTATCTGCCTTTATACCCTCATGAACCACTGGGAACTTCCCGGTTTCAGGAAATAGACATCATTTTAATAGGAATACATCAGTCCAATTTAGGAGCTGGTAGCTTAATCCTATTCTTCCACGATGCCCAGTGATTAAGGGTGAGATTGAAACAGTTATTTCCAAATACTTTACAGACAAACTCAGTGGGTAATCTGGAGTGTATATTAGGTGGGATTTCTTTAATGTATATTTAAGAGGAATGCTGAAAAGTAAATTCGCAGGGCTCATTACATGGGGCAAACTGGATACCTTAACAGGAAAAGATGTACAGATTTACTGAGACTCATTGGGTATGACAAAAACGCAGGAATATTTGTGTGCAAAATTACCATTACGAATGGGAAATTAGCAGAATATCCGATTTTAAGAAAATAACAAAAATGTTTTTAATGATAATGATTTGTTATTTATATAGCACTTTTGTCAAAACGCTGAACATAGAATCGTTTACATACAATATCACCCAACCGAAGTTGGTACTCATTTATTTAAGTATATATTGAAGATTAGGAATGAGGCAAGGGTTTTAGTAAGAACAGAGTTAGAAAAATCTGAAGTTTAGAAAACACGTTCATAAACTACATGCCTCCAAAGAACCTGGTAGAGAGGCTTTCTCCCTAAAAGGATTAGATTAACTAGAGAAACAAGACATAGATGACAGCAGTCACCTTTTTCCTATCTGCTTTAGCAGTGAAGGCGTTGCTTTCTAGGATCAGATTAGATGGCTCAAACAAGGACAAGGACTATGTCCTCTTATAAATTTGCCCTGCCCCTCGAGTAAGGCAGCTACATCGTTTCTTCTCTTGCTCAGATTGTTGAACTCTTTTCAGGGTTTAAGCTAATGTTAAGCGTGAGGCACTGAACTTGAATTTAGACTATGAACAAGTAGCACTGTTGACTGGAACAATCTCTTTTCAATGGATCTCAGTAAATATGAAATATCTGGGTGTCTTATTAACTTCCCATAACCGTTCTTTAGACCAGGCAAATTATCCAGAGTTGTTTAAATAGGTTAGATCAGACCTTATGGTATGGGGTCCGCAAGCCATTTCTTGGTTTGGAAGACTAGCTTTTGTAAAAATGAATATACTGCTAGACTCATTTCTTCCAAGCTTTATCCAATCTTAATACCTACAAGAGTTCTTAAGAGGACCCATTGGGATATTTTCATTTTTATATGGCAACATTCCTTACGCAGAGTTTGAGGAGCTGAATTATACAGAACCAGAAATAGAGGAGGGCTTGCACTCCAGAATAGAGTGAAATGCTTGTAATCCTCCTTATTGGGAGTATTTAGAGAGTGGACTGACCCACACGCTCAGAAAAGTTGAAAGATAATAGAGGCGGGTATTGCGGGAAGACACCTACGGTATATGGTCTGGTTGCCTAAAAGTAAAAGACTCAAAGCTATGTAGGAGCTATCCACATCACAAACAACCTTTCAAACTTGGCATGAAATAGCAAGCAAATTTTATGATTTTCCCTCTAGGCCTTTCACCTGCATCATGTTACCATGCTTACCTATAACCCAGGGAGATCCATCTGTTAGACCTCCCCTCCCAGGGATAGTTGGAGAGAGTGCCACTGTGTGGAGGGATTAAACAGCTTCTGGGTGCGTGTTGAACCCTGCTACGTGTCTGGCTGTAATTGAACAAGTCTCCAACTGTAAATGAATATATCTAATCGGAGGACCTGAAGATTAGCCTAGGTTTCCATTATTCTTAGTACTTAGAGAGATTTTCTTTTTTCTTCTTTTTTTTTTTTAACATAATTTGGCTGCGAGGATGGGATGCCAAGCCCCTGTGCTTTACCTCTCATTCTGTGCTTCATTTCAGCGTATTAAAGTAAAGACTTCCCAGTGAGAGGACTATTTTGGGAACAGTCAGCTACTCGCATGTCTATCTCCACAGAGTGCCCATATACTGTCCTTGACATTACCTTTCCTATTATGTCACACCCAAAAAGGGGAGGGGCTGCGAGTGTTGTATCGCAGTTCTAGTAAAAAATTCAGACAGGCAAAGGGGAAGAAGGGAAAAGGTTTTATGAACATAGACACAAAGAGTGGATAAATCAAAGCCCAATCATGGCTTCTGAGGAATATGATTCAAGACTATCAAGAGAACCAGAAAATAGAAGAGTATAAAAGAGTGAGGGAAACTAAACGTCCCAAGCAAAGTAGCCATGGATACAATGAGAGCCTGTAAAAGGGTCATAAGTAAAAACAAGAGTGTGAGAGACTATCCCAAAACAACATGTAAGCAGCATAACCAGAAAGAGCACCAAGCCCATAAGGGTTTTACGAGAGCTATAAGAGCTCATTGAGGAGATAGCCATAGTTTGTCAAACAAGAGTCTATAAAGAAACTCATTGTAAGTGAGAGACATTTCCATACAGAGACTATCAGAAACTGCGAGAAGCCAAGGAGAAGAAAGCCCCACTCTTGGCTGAATTTAAGTTGGTTAAACAAGTAGTAGGGTCAGGTAGATTTAGGTTTGGACCGAGGACAGTTTAAATGGAACATCCCGACGACAGAAGAGCACCCCTTAGTTTCCTTACATAGGCAGAGTGGTGCCTTTTGCATTAGGGAAATGTATGCCTTTTCATATAATTTAATTAAATAGAATATATAATATTCTTTATTCGTCCGACCCGCCGCAATGCACAGTTCACATCAGGCAGTTCAATGTGGCATTCGATGGCCACGGTTTGAGGAGGTCAGCAAGGCCAGTTCGACTGGTGATGTAGATCAGCAGCAAAGATGTTGGTGGTTTGAAAGGTGGCTTGTACGCATCAGAGGCAATAATGAGCTTCAAATCGAGCCAAGGTAATGAAGCACTCTGCTACAGCAGTGCAGCGGCAAACTGGTTTGAGTGTATGAGACAGCGGCTCGAAAAACGGACGAGTGCCAAAGCAGCTGCGGAGCGTCCTGTTGGTTCAACAGGGTTGAACAGGCTTGAATAACGACTCGCAGTGTTTAGATGATGAAAACACAGGATTCCTGGCTGTCTTGGCTCTTGGCTGCTGCAAGTTCCACTGAACAGTCTAGTGCTTGCTCTCAGGTTCCCAACAAAGCGGACACTCGCACACACGGTTCAGGAACTTTAAACACAATGAGGTCCTGTGCAGCAGTGTGACTGGCAAAGATGCAGGTCCTGTTACCAGCATCAGATCAACCACAATGTGATCAGGGGATGGGTTGGTAACAGACTTGAGGCTGCCTTGTACACTTAGTATTCACCTCACTGGTGGATGTATTTAGAAAGTCAACTCTCAGAGATCCAATGAATTCTTTTTAAAAGGCAAAACTCCACAGGCGATTTGACTTAAAGCAGGCCCGATTTTAGGGGTCCAATCCATGAGACAAGTGGTCTTTTTGATTTCTGACACCATACTCAACATGTGATGTGCTAAAGGAAGTGGAGGATATGGGAAGAGAGATGGTGAAATCTTACTCTACCCATGCTGAGCTCCCCCTGTCTGCACCAAATCCACCCTTTCTCTTACCCATAGCATCAAAGGCCCTTTCGGTATGCAGCATCCTGGTGTGAGGTGTCCCCCTTCATTCCTGTGTCCAAGTATAGCTGGGGGCTGTCCTGCTACCAGGATTCACGAAGGATCAAAGGAGAGCCCCAGTCATTCAGTCTCCTGGCCTGCAAGTTGGCTGGGGCAGGCTCTCTGACCACAATACACATAACCCTTCCATAGTTTGGATGGGCTCACAGTGCTGACATGTATGAAATCAACTTGAGATGGCTTTGAGAATTATGAGAGACACAAGCCGCCACATCTTAAACTCAGGTATGGCTTATATTTAAAGTTTATAAATGCCACCAGGAAAGTGACTCTCATAGTTATGTGGTTTGTGAGGTGCATGTCTTAAAGGCAACCCCTGCGCTGAAGTGACTTGGCTGTCACTGCAGCTGTCTGTGCCACTGAAGAGCAGGACTTGCAGATCAGGATATTTATTCATCAGGGCACAGGTATACACTATGCTTGGCATGCAGGTGGCTGAAAGGGGAGCCTGGTTAGCAGGCCACCCGTTCTGAGATGGAATTATCTACATCATGTTATTATAAAAATCAAAATGCAAGGGCTCCTATGCCCTTGCTAGGTGGCAATTCTTCACACATCCCCAGCCAGAAAAGTTGAGACCCATCCTTCTAAGAACAGGAGGCATGGCAGGAGAATATCCCACTTTCTCCTTAGTGGCTCTTCCAAGCCACCTATTATGCCTTTGAGGGTCGCGATGAACTGCTCAACAAGCCCATTCGTCTGAGTGGAAAGCTGTGGAGAACTTGTAAGTCACTCCACACTCATTCGATATGGTCTGCATATGTGCAGATGTGAAGTTGGATCCCCTCTCAGAAATGGCTTATTTAGGGAACCCCACGCAAGAGAATAACCCTATGGAAGGCCATTCGCAAATACAGGGGCTTTGATGCTCCTCAAAGGTACAGCCTCAGGGTACAGGGCGGCGTGTTCTACCACTGCCAAGATGTACCAGTTTACAGAGTTAGTTTGGGAATCCAAAAGACCCACAATCTCCATACCCATTCTCTTGAGTTTCCAATCACTGGTAGTGGATTTAGGGAGACCTTTGTGGTTATGCCAGCATTACCAGATGCTTGGCAAGAGCAACAGGACAAACTTATTTTTAATCCCATCTGGGGCAATTAAAAATGGGCAGACAGCCTCTCAGCTGTCTTGATCATTCCAAATGACCTGCCATAGGATTGTCATGAGCCAATTCGGTTTGTAACCTCCTGTGCCATTGGGGGGAACAACCAACCTCTGGTTGGTCCCAGCCTCAGGATTCTTTGGCTCACCGTACAGGAGACCATCCTCCCAGTACATCCTGAACCTCCCAGAGGCTTCCCCCTGAGGCGGTTTCTCTGCCTGTACACGCAGATCTGTCAGAGTGGGGCAGTCGCCCTGTACTTGGCAAAAGTGGGTTTGCTTGGGTCCTCCAGCTGAGGACACATCATTCAGTTGTGGTAGACCCTTGGAAGTGTGAAACCACGTTGTCCTCCATCCCAGGTTGTGGGTCTATGCCTGTAGGTAACCCTGGATCAATGAGTCAGGAGTAACTGCATTAGGCACCTCAGTGCCCACTAGAGCCTCTCTGTCTTTCACCATCTCCAGCTGAAAGCGCCCCTGGACCCATGGCTGCTTATTGTGCTGCTTCCTTGGGCTCATATCTAGTGATCGCGGCAATGACTTCTTCATCTGGCTTGTCATTCCTTAGCAGATAGTCTACAGGAATTGCATCCTTGACAGCGACGCAGAGCTGAGAGGTTTAACCCCTCCAACTGAACTCCACAGTAGCCAGTGGGCTTAGGGTAAGACCATCAAATGCCCCAACTAGTTTGTCAGGGAGACTCTGGTCTTCTCGCACCCAACGACACCGGACTGCAGTGATGCTCACAGCAGTACCACAAAGTGCTAGGGGGCTCTGTTCCCTTCCCTTGAGCAGAGCTTTGGCCTTTTCTCGCTCTGCCCTCTCTTCGGCCAGAACTTCAGCCATTCCTCTTTGGGCCTTTCCTTGACCAGAGCGTTTACCTTTTATCTATGCACTTTCTCATTGGCCAAGGCTTCTATCTTTTCTGCTTTTACATTCTTTGGCCAAGGCTTTGGCTTTTTCTCTCCAACCCTTCACTTTGGCCACAGCCTGAGCCTTTACTTTTTCTAACAGGCCGAAACCGCTGCCTTCCTTCTTTGAGGATAAGGTGCCACACTTACCTTACCCACTGTCTGTCTATTCATGGGCCACAGCATCGGTCCTACTCGGGGGATAATGTGCCTAGTTCACCTTCTAGTCTTGGTGTAAGCTGTCTGGCTCCATTTCTCTTTGGCGTTTTCTTTCCTCCACTCTAGGACTTCCTCCATTTTCCCTTTTACTCTACCTTCTTGCTCGCTCTAGGTTTTCTCTTTCTCTTCTCTCCATCTTCCTCCACTCTCCAGGTAGGTCTTACAGGTTGTTGCCAGCTCACTCATCTTAATAGTGCCCTCCTCTACTCCACAATCCTTGCCTCTTTATCCAAAGGTTTACTATCTCTACAATATTATGATTTGCCAACTATGCACTCCAAAACTCCCTTTCAGAGCTGGCCCTTATATAGGGCTTGTACTGTATAGGCACCCCACCCCAAAGTCCCCCCCCCTCCCCCGAGTGTTTGAAAAGGTCAGGTTTTCTGTCTGAACATGCTCAGTTGCAGGGATGCTTTGTACGTCTTTAAATAGCTCAACCATCATTTTGGATTTCATTTGTGTAATAGAAGGACTACTTATTTGCAGGAGTAGCAGTTTCTAAACTCCTACTCAACCCTCTACTACTACTACTAAACGAGCAGTGATCTCAATTGTAAAGGGGAAACAGGCCCAACCCGACAGGTATACCTCCTTCATCTCTTGGGTATAGAGGCGGCAGCTATACTCATCATGAGGGATACGATCTAGCAATTAAGCATCCATACAACAATAGTTCTGTGATACCAAAGTACAGGAAATGTCCAGTCAAGGTTCTATAAAATATAGGCGTCTAAAATTATACCAGAAATACAAACGCACTGATAAAGGGATATTTTGATGCTGAAGACAGGGGTAGACGGGCAATAGTTTAAGGCAACGTTCAAGTTCAAGGTTCTGTTTTAAAAACTATGGAGTGGGGTAATAAATTGTCACTGACTGACAGACTGTACCCCAATAAAGTTCTAGGGGAAAACTTCTTGTGATCCAAAGATGATTCAATTAAAGCAAGGTCTCACCCCTTAATATCATTTTTTTTTGCCACAGCGGATTGATCCATTTCAAACCTTTTGTCCAGTCCTGGCTGCTGTGACAAGAGTCTTTGCCAGGGTATGTAAGTATTAAAGGTGTTTTATCTGTGAAAGATGGGAAGGAGGAACAGGAAATGTGAGTGATCGAACAGATTGCAAGGCACTGGGACCCCTCTCCTAGCTGTAACTTTTCTCTTGGGCTACACTACCGCCTCCCTTTCGCTGGCCCAAATAATCCAGTAATTACCATCCTGGCATGACCTCTCCACTGTGCAGACAGGGTTTTCCTTTGAAGTACGGTCTTCCTTTCCCCCTGGGCTATAACCTGTTCTCTTGAGAAGGTAATAAGCTTTCCCAGCAGAGAACAAAGGGAGATTCCTGAACTGGACCCAATGGTCTGTTGTGGGTGAAACTGGGATCTTGACACAAAACCTTGACAGTGGAAAGAGTTACTAGAAAACAGGTTGACAACAGAATTTCTAATAGGTTTTGGCTAGCATAAGTGTATATTCCCAAAGGCCAACATATCAAATCAGGTATGGCGTATGCTTATTTATTCATCTGCAACCATGCCTTACAGATGTAGAGTTATATATAATTTGGATCAGAGTTGCCCAGTTGGTAAATCATTTCTTCTGTATGTGTGCTATAAATTGAGCATGTTTTTATATTCAATCTGTTAGAGGCCCAGGACCAAGAGTAGCATAAAAACTCAGACAACAACAGAAACTAATGATGTTGTTTGCCAAACGGATGTCACGTTGGATCAACTACTTTTTGAGGCACAGCATATTCCAGTCAAGAGTCGTGATGCAGATGTTGTGAGAAACCAAAGGTTGTTGCACCCGCTAGTCCTCTGAGACTTGTCATCAGGTGGTCCTGTCCATCGCTTTTGGATCCAGTTCCTGGGGGTGGACCAGTGTGGGAGGATCACCTGGGTGAGGGGTCTTCAGGGAGGGGGGGGGAGATAGCCAATGGTGAGAAGCAGTATTCCCCCTTTTTGTTCATCTACCCCATTCTATTTTGTAGGATCTTCCGAGGTTCCAACTGCCCCAACCCCCTTTTTACACAACCAATGGGCAGAGGAAGAGGGTGACAGAGAAACCAGACTAACTGTCTCACATCGTACTGGACATGTCCCAGTTATCCAGTCAGGCAAAGTCAGGCACTATACGCTAAGTGCATGCACCCGATACCAGTTAACTCGCCTCATATGAATATAAGGCGAAACCTAAAGGCACACTCTGAGCAAGGTGGAACACGAGTACGAGCAGAACTTCTGGGACAAAGGCACATCTACTGGAGAAGAGCAACGGGCCAAGGGATGAGAGCAGCAGGTCGAAAACCCCAAGGGTTCCTTACTGGAGGTTGTTGCCTCTGACAAGCCGCAAAAAACAAGTGGAGAAGGCCAGATCCCACAAGTGAAGATTCAGTTGTGTTTCAAGGACGCCATTAACCCTCCTGTGTGAACGGCAGAGTTGGGGAGGCGAGGCCAAGCCTGTGGTACTAACCTTAACTTGTGAATTGGAAATAGTAAAACAAGAAAGAAGCACGCACAGCTGGCGAGTTGTCAAGCGACCTGAGAGACCGGTGTGTGTTCAACGAATGAAGTAGCAACCTTATATCAAGTGAATGCTACACGCGGGAGGATGAGACACGAAGAAAGGCAGACCTGTGAATAAGGCAGCTGTGAGATTAGCGATACGAAGTAACAGAGTGGTCCGGAGAAGAGAAGTAGCCCATTCGAAAGTCTCTGTAAAAGGTACATTGTGTGAAGTTATAAAGCAAACAGCAAAAGTGAAGAGAGTATTTTTTGTGCCAAAGTGGTCCTGGAGTGCTCTGTAAAAAGAGCCACGCACATTCGAAAGTCTTCGACAACCAAAAGGGGTCCGAGCCTGATTGAGGGAGACAAGAAGTACAATAAGCTTGGGGAAGGGAGCCCAAGCAAATTTGTGTTGAACTGTGATGCGAGAGGTCTGAGCCCTGAAAGGGGGGGGGGGCTAGGCGAACTGTGTGCTGTAAGGTGTGAGCCCGGCAGAGGTGGATCTTTGTGAACTTTACCTTGGAATACAATTTTGAAAGTCAAGAAAGAGACTTTAACATGGAAGGCCAGGTGGGCCTCAATCCACGGATTGGAACTGCTAAGAGTGTTAATAAACCAAGCCAGAGTGCGTCACCCTGCCTACAAGGACAGCCTTACTCAGTGAGGTTTAACATAAGAGCTGGTTCAGCTACCTTTATTCTTTTGAACACCGATTTTTCCTTTGCATACATTTCTCCTTTTTACACTTTTCATACAAGAGATAGGGCAGGCATTAGGTTTTTGTTAGCATAGGCCATTTTGATTTGACGGACTTCGACGGACTTCAATAGGACTGTTTTGTTTATTGTTTGATGGTTTTGACTACCCCCACCTTAGTTATAGGGCAAAATAGGAGTTTTTCCGACCCCAACATTTTCAATAAATGTTTTACAAATTGTATCCATTGTGTCAGTGTCATATTTGTGGTACCATGCTTTCCCTACATCATCCAGTGGGCGGAATATGAATGTAATGTCACCAGCGGGCCATGGAAGGTAACCACGGATCATTGCTACATTGCAAAATGTCGCCTAGATGAAACTGAAGTACCAGAAGAGATAACGGAATTGTTTGCAGACCCGATTACACAATCTGCACCCTCTAAAAAATGTCCACTGACGCAACATTCAATTATCCCTGTTGCTCCAATTCATGCGGAAATATCACAGCCCAAAATAACTGAAGCATCTTTGCAATTAATTGACGAATCTGCTCATGATCTGGACGTCAGTATTCCTGCTTCGGGGGAGTTGTCCACACCCATCGAATCACAAACCCCAGTATTGTAGGACGATTGGCTTTTAAAAGGAGCAGAAATACATTGTATTCGACTGCTGCCTGCTAGAGATCATACAAATGATTAAATGTGATCATAAATTACATAGGGGGATATGTAGGGAGCCATTGATGAATTTCACTAGTGTAGTCAAAAGGCACCAACCTGAAAATCCAGGTCAGCTATGTCCACCACCACAACATTTTCATTGTCAGCACAACCTATGCTTGCAAAAGTGCCTGCTGGAAATGTACTTTGTTCATGTGCTTTGCTGTTCAGTGGATCAACGTTCAGTAAAATGTCGAGTTTCTGTCAATTTGTGGGACTTTAGTTCCTTGCTAAAACACAGTACTGCCAATATCAGAAGAATTTCTTGTTCCCATCTATTAGCCAGGCCTGGAAACTCGAACAGAGATCACTTGACAGCACACTCACTGGCAAAAGGGTCAAACTTGCTGGTGATGGACAATGTGACAGTTCAGGATGTTTCACTAAATACTGCACTTACCACTTTCAAGACATGGAAAGTAAAAAACAAAAAACAGTGCGTTCGGTCACCTTGCAGGTGTCTCATTGTACATCGTCTGTTGCCATTGAGAAACATGGTTCAATTAAATCAATCGAACTTCTGGAATGCCGGGGAATGCAAATAGACCTGATAGCCACTAACAGTCACGTTTATTTTTTATATAGCGCTTATACACGGGTGAAGTGCTTCAAAGCGCTTCAAGGTGGGAAGATAACAGGGGACTACAGTAATCATTCTTAGGCCTTGAAGATTCTGAATGTTCTAAACTGAAAAACTAACATAGTAGGCCCGACAACATTTCTCCAAGTGCAAGTGTATGAAGTGGCACAGTTGAGACCAAGCTAAGGGGGGGGGGGGTGGAAAAACAGTGTGGGGGGGGGCGGACAGGACAGACAAACTAACTGTTCCTAGTACATTTAGGTCATGCATGCGTACAGACAGAGGTGCAGAGAAGGGGAGGTGAAGGAGGGTGGAGAGAAAAGAAAGGAGGTTAGCAGGGGAGAGGGAGAGTGGAAGGAGGAAGAGAAAACAAAGGTCTTGAGGAGTTTGCAGAACTTCAGGTGCTCTGGCTCAAGATAGAGGGAAGCAGCTGCAGAGGATAAAGATCTACCCCCAAATCTCTGTGAAAGCGGCTTAACCGCAGAGAGTTGGAGGAGGAGCAGCAGAGGACTCTAGAGGGAGAGTATTTAGGAAGAGAGCGTTGTAAATAGTGCAGGTTCCGGACTCAGAAAGCATTGTGGATAATGCAGAGGGTCTTGACCTTAATCCTTGCAGCCACGGGGAAGCAGTGGAGGGATTTCAGCGCCAGAGAGATGCTGTCCCAGGACTTGAGGCCAAAGATAAGTCTTGCGGTTCTGATCTGGATGAGTTGTAGAGGACAGAGAGTAGAAGTAGGAAGATTGAGAAAGAGGCTGTTGCAATAGTCTAGCCTAGAGAGAACCAGGGCTCTCGGAGTGATGAGCTTCTGGGGGGAAGTGAGAAAAGGTAGAATACCTCCCAGGAGGTGCAGTTGGTAGTTGGACTTTTTGGAGCCTTGGAATAGCAAAGGCCATGCAAGAGCAGTCCCCACACAAACAGCATCAATTTGATGTATGGCACGTTGCAAAATCAATTTCTAAAAACATTACAGCTTCTGGTAAAAAAGGGTTAAAAAACCATTTTAAAGTGGTCTCAATCTATCAGCAACCACCTTGGGTGGAGCTCAAAAACTCGTAATGGATCTGTAGAAATTCTACTTGAAATGTGGTGTACATTGATGCACCACTGTTTCAACATACATTCTTGGAGAGAAAACGAACAGTTCCATGAATGTGGACATGGACCTTTGACTAAGGAGCATAAGAAGTGGCTGGTGTCAGATTCCCCTCCTCACGCAGAACCAGAGGAAAATGCTTTCAAGAGACCTGAAGGGACTCACCGAATACTGCTACACTGGAGACGTAGAGCTGTTCCATAATATGTGCCTAAAGTACAAGCCCAAAAGGTTGCATTTCGGCATACAGTAAGGAGGCCAGCACAAGACTGGCTGCACTTGCGCACAGCAAGAACGTTGGGAGGGAAAAGCAAGAACTGCAGGAACTTTCGGGATGCTTCGTGACCACATGGCGTTTACAAAACTAAGAAAACCATTGGTGGCCAAGTCAATATTCCAGGAAATGGATTTTGAATTTGTGAAAGATCTGACATTGACTGTGCTGGCCATGCATACGCATTGGAATGGCTCCAGAGTTTGTTTTCAGGGCCCAGACTATGCCATAGAACATTGAAAAAGAGGCTTGCCCTCCAAAACTTAAACTTGTTGAGAGGTTGACTTCCAGATTTAAATATTTTTTTGCTTTCTTCACACATTTTTCACAAGTAAGTTTCAATAAGTTACCCTATCGATTCAACAAATAATGTAATGGTATAAAACTTGCAATGTTAATATTCAATAATGTATTTTTATTTATTTTTGGTGATGCAATGTTAAATATATATAAATGGTTTCATTTTACCTTTCCTTTCTTTATAGTGCTTTTCCTCTGTCGTATATATATTAAAACCTAAAATTGCAATGTGAGTATTTGAAGTATGTGCATTTATTTCAAAATCATGGAAAGGTTTTTGGGGATAGAAATTCTAGAGACATATGCTTTTCGATTCTCCAAATCTTTTTCAAAAGTCTGTGTAAAATATTTAACAACAACAAATCAGAAATCAGCTGTAAATAATGCGATCATGTCTTTGAATATTTACAATACAATAGAATCAAGATGTAATATTGACATTGTTCAAATTTATCGTGAATACAGAATATTCGTTGCCCGGCCTGCCCATCGCTGACACCAACGTCAATGCTGCTTCCGGGCAGACCGTCACAGACATCTTCTTTGTCATTCTCTCTACGGACATATGGACTACCCACATGGTCTCTGTCCTCTCCCGTTTCTCTTAGTCGCCCATTAATAGTAGCACCAGATGGGAAGTACCCTAGTCTATCAGAATGGACCCCTCGGTTGACCCTCACCCCCTGCAACCCATGCAATTCCTGACACTTGCGCTCATTACCTCCCATTAGCAGTCGCCTAGCCCATGTTGCCGTCTCCCACCCCCTGCTCCAGCCTCCCACGCACCCCTTTTCATCTGCGTGCTCTCCTCTTTACCCTGAACTTCCCTTCCCACACAAGCACTCTGCCTTTAGCCAACCAGCACTCACACATGCACCTCTTCCTCGCACTTCTTATTAATGCACTTGCACTATCCAAATTTCAAATTGAATAGAAGTTATGACCACTATTATCTTTATCCCTGGTCCCAAATCACCTCCCCACTTGTCGGTCTTGCAGCGCCCTGAAAGACCATTAGTTGTATAGGCGCATTACAAACATCCCAAAAAATAAATAAAATTCAAACAAGGATCGACAGAACAATAAACATTAGTTGTGTGGTTGATATTAATCAAGCAATCTTACCAGGCAGAAGTCGTAGGGGCGCTAATGTTTGTACATATTAGCCCAACTGCATTAGCCCACATAGCTCGTTGAACATTTGCTTGCAACTCACCACCAGTCATTGCCCTGGTTTGGATCACACGTACATGATAGATCACATTCATTTACCATTCATGTTACGCGATACACAAGAAGTAGTTGTGGTCATGCACTCGATGGTAATTGTATCTATGGGGACCACCCACGAACAACTGAGCTAAAGACACTCTGTGCACTTGACAATTATTGTACAGATATATGGCCCATTGTTCTAAACTTTGATGCATATTTCCCATCATGGAAGCGTAGGTAACCACGTGGAATGTCATCCATGGATATGGCGATGCACAGGGAAGTAGTATGACCAATAAACTTTTTTTTTTATCTGTACAAAGTGGAGGTGCGTTACTCCTAGAGTAAACCTTTTCTGAAAGGGCCACATAAAGTGGTGAAAAGGATGGCATCCCAGATGCGCACATTCAGATTGTAATCGAACAAAGGCTCATGCTCCTAATTGCTTCATCGGGACACCTGTGCCCTCTTTTCCTCCTACCATCTTCCCACCCTCTTTGGCCCTCTACCCCAACCAACTTGTGAGGCACAGAAACTTGGGGTCATCTTCCACTTCGCTCTCTCCCTCACCCAACACATCATGGACCCCACCAAAAAGTCCTACTTCCAGCTCCACGTCCTCATAGGCATTCTTCCTTTTCTCAGCTTCACCCAGAAGATCAATGTCTCTGGAGCTCTGGTCCTCTCCTGGCTGGACTACTGTAACAGCCCCTTTCTCAATCTCCCTCTTTCCTCACTTTGCCCCCTCAAGTTAATCCAGAATAGGACTGCATGACTTATCCTTGCTCTCAAGCCCAGGTACCGCATCTATCCAGCCCTATAATCTCTGCACTGCCTCCTGGTGGCTACAAGGATCGAATTCAAGACCATCTTCATCATCCACAAGGCCTTCTTTCGCATCATCCCTCTTTCGCTTCACTGCTTATCACATCACCGCTGCTGTGACCGGTGGTCCGATCATCATGAATCTCACAGGATCTCAGGACCGTCCTCCCAGTCAATACCAGCACCCCACTTCACTGCCCTGCGGTCCCCTGTTAGGTGGCTCACAAGCCACCCTTGAGAGCCACTTGTACTAGCACTGAGCCTGAGGTTATCCTCCTGGCAGCACTTCCCTCCCGGGCCCTCTTCCAGCACTTGTCCACCCCTCTGCTCCTCCTTCCATCCACTTCACCAGCAATTCTACACAATGCGCATGCACAGGAAAATGCCACAAGGCCTAGTAGAACAACAGTATAATTTCTGTTTTGCCATAGTTATTTCTCATGTTCTGTTCCCATCGAGCATTGTGGCGCTTTGAAACACAATTCTGTTTTGTAAAGCGCCTTACAAATGCTCAATAAAATAAAAACGAGATAAATACACCACATTGAATTCCCGGCGAACCGATATGGTCACTTTAAGTGCGACAAAAGCATAGAGACACAATATGTAGGAGTACACAGTGTTTTAAAGCTTCATCTCATGGTGCGTGTGGCTACTTGACATGACAGTAAACACACGGGAGACCTATGTAGTGTGAGCACGAAATCTCACCCAGTATCGCCTGATGGTACACATGGATGCTTCAGGTGTGCAAGTGAGCATGAGCGGACATGCAGGAATTATAGTAATAGGCATACAATATATGCCAGAAACATAGGTAGCGAACAAATGAATCAAGGGTCGAACAGGGACTTTGTAATGAAGGTCGGTAGGTTTGTAGGTAACAAGGCGAAGAGGTATAGTAAGGGACGAGCGAGAAGGGGGTATGGATCTCCTATTCTTAAAGCGCAGAGATAGCTCCAGAGGTAACATAAATCCATACTTTTCTGGTGTCTCATCGCTCTCCTGTTGAGGCACATATTGTAAATCGCTCTTTTTAACTAGCCTTAGTTTTCTAAGCCACATGTCAGAAGCAAGGTCTAATGCTGTATTTTTTTGGGGGGCATTCTTTCTCCAAAACGTAACATGCCCCTTTCTTGCTTAGATCACTTTATACAGGCTGGCATTGTTATTTGTCCTTGAATGAAACTCACTAACAGTTCGAAGGACAAAGTGTTGAATACACTGGAACACCCTGAAATTATGTAAGCGTAACTTGATATAATAGTTGGCCGATTGAAAATGGGATATGTGCTGTGTGCTTGATGACCAACTCTATGTGACGGACGAATGTACTTTTTAACGAAAAGAATGCACATAACGTACGCTATGTTATGTTGAAGAATATTTATACCGCTTGCTATAACTGCCCAAGTGTTGAACTTGCGGTTTGTTGTGCCTTTCATCATCATATATTCTGTGCAGAGTAGTGGGTATGTTTGGTGATGACCCCTCCAACACCTGCACCCACAACCTGTGTTCAGGCTAATGATATCTACACTACTTTGTCCCGTGGCATATCCTGGTGTGCAGCCACCACCCTGTGCCCTTGGGCTCCCTGGCCCCCGGGGGTATCCGTTTGTTCACTACTCTTTCCACTTCCAATTATAATGTCCCCCGTCTGTGATTCAACCTAAGATGTTCCTATCACTGTTCTTAGTTTCAGGTAGGGGCCGCTATGGGAAATGAGTGCACCTGGGTCTCCTTCCAATTCGGGGATCTGACTACTTCCGTTCACTTCCCTGCACGTCGTGGCGTGACCTACTCCCCCGTCTTGACATCTCTGTGTTAATTCCGTGTGGTGTGGTGTTGCTCATTGTTTACGTCCGGTACTAAATCATTACTGAACTTGTTAGCTAACATATTTTAACGTGTATAATAGATTATAAAATGGCTACTGAAATATATTCTTTTATTCTGTCATTTACATAGCTATATTCTACCGTTCTGTGCATGCCATAGCTTCCAGCTCCCATCTGATGGATTCTCTAATCAACATTGGACGATAATCATCAACAAGGTTTATTTGATAGCCATAATGTGGGACGATCACCAGGGACAATCTGTCCATTAGTGGTAGCAGCAATAAGGAACAACCTGTCAGCGTTTATGATGTGAAAATGAGCTGATGTAAACGCGTTGGCGTTTGAAAGTGAAACAACTCCTTATCTTCTAAGTAATGGAACACCATGTGGGTTCCAGAAAGATAAGCAATGCAACATGAGGACACAAGGAACACAGAAGAAATTAAACACAGGGATTAATCGATTGCTGAACGCAATCAGTGTTTCATGAGGAATTTATATATAACATTCGAAGCATGCAATGTTCGCTAGCTATAACTTCTATTGGCTAAAATTCTAATTTTTTCGTGGACATAATCTTCTATTTTGAGCATTATGTGAAACATAAAAAAGTACTGGTTTCATTGCTGACTATTGTTTTCTTCAAAGTAAATGTTTTCTTCTCCTATTTGTGAAAAGAAAGAAACGTTTTGCGCAATGAGAGAATGTTTGTGTTCATCTTCCTGGTTCTGCGTTAGGTAACGTTATGGCGTGGGTGATGACAAGGTACGCTAGGCTACGCTGGCCATGAACGTCATGAAAATAGGTGGAGCATATCGTTTGGACTAGTGATGTCATTTTGAGGGGCGGGCGATCTGTATTCTTGCTACGAGGGCACTTGAACTTAGGGCGATGTATCAACAGATCAGATTAGCACACAATGGCGGCGCCCAACCCGTTGTGTTTGCATATTTAAATGTGAGGAAAACTAAGGTAAGATTCATAGGACATGTTTTCAAGATTGATTACAGCATGCTTAAAAATACATGCCCGATCGATTGGGACAATAACATTTTGAGGATGCACTGTGATTCAGAGGGTTTGGTGGGGGCGATGATCAAGATACCCACGTTAGGCAGGACAAGAGTGATGGAAGCAGCGCAAGCTGCTTTAAGTACTGGAATTTTGCATGACAAAACTGCATCTAATCATTGCAGAGTTTCTGCGAAGGGGCAATGGGAGACTGTGGCCTGGGAAATGCAAGTTAGCCCTCCGAAGTTATGGAAACGTTCTGATGAAGAGTTGTGTGCGTCCAAGAACGCACCCTGGTGAAAGGCTGCTTTGGTTCTCCAAACACAGGCTTCCAGAATCAATGCAGTGTGGCAGGATAGGAGCAGAGCAACTTAATTCAGAAATTATACAGGAACTTGGAAATCAGAACAAAGCATTTAAGCTACACATTTAATGGCACTAGGAAGGCCCCTGCCTCCCCCCCCCACATCTCTCATAACATTCAACCAGTCCGATGCCCTGATATGAAATAACTAAACACATTTACTTAATTGACAAAATGCGAGCCAAAAGAAGGGCCAATCACATGACCACCCTCTAAGGGACACTAGTTCAAAGTGTAATAAAACACTTGGTATATAATAAAGGTCTCGAGCTAACATGAAACAAATTAACAAAATAGACTTCCTACACAGCCGAATCTCCAAATCATCAGACACCATGACATTTCTTTACATGCATGGCAAATTTGTTCAGACCACCTAGAAATGACCAACGTCATCCCACAAAAATTGCTTGTTTTTAACTGCTTGTTTATAAGTTTTTAAATATTGGTCTATAGTTCCATTTGCTGGATTCCTTTTTTTTTTACAGTCGGTATTATATATATATATATATATATATATATATATATAAGTACACTGAAGGTCATAGTCGAAACGTGTTTAAAACAATTTAAAAAAAAAACAAAATACTTACAGAGTAGAAGATGATGACTCGGCATCTGGAGGAACCGTCTCGGAAGTTGATGTAGCAGAAAAGATACACAGCTCCTATCAGGATATTGAACATCTTCCAGTGACACGTTCTACTGATTATGTCCGTCTGCTGAGATGCGAACCAGAAGGACATCACCAACCAGTGAGCACCTGTTGAGGAGGATGGCAGGCAGAGGGAAGTGAGAACCTGGATGGCTACCAAGCACAAGCGTCTATGGCAGAGGTCTGCAACCTGTGGCTCTCCAGATGTTTTGGACTAGGACCCCCATGATTCATGTCCCACTGAGGGGTGTCACACAGTTGATTACTACTCCAATACACCCTCCAACATTGAGGAATGGGGATAGAGTTGGTTTCTGGCTGCCTTGGATTAATTACGGCCATCAGAATTCCTTGGGGCAATGAAAAAAGATTTAACAAAGAACACCTTTATTGAACTGCCTCCCTTATGGGACGCGGAGCAACACAGGGACGGTAGGATGGCAACCAACAAAGACTAAAACCGGATTTAGCAACTAGATTTTCCCAGATACATGCTACGCAAGTTATTAGTTACAATGTTATTGGGGTAGTGGGTAGTTGCATATTGTTTATTGTCTCAGGAGGATAGCTCAGGGGCAACGCGCTCGCCTTGGATGCAAGAGGACACGGAGCAACACAGGTTCGATCCCCGGGTCCATGCTTAGAAAACGTCTGGGTAATAAGCGCATTATAAATAACCAATTACACAATTGCACAAAAGCACTTGGAGGTGAAGACCACTGGACTGGCAGGAGGAGAGAGCTGGGAAACAGAGTGTGTCTTTCAGACCCACAAAAAAAACAATGTTTCAGAGGTCTTGACGCCAGTGGGGCTGCTCCATGGTAATACATGGCCTCACTCGGGCGTACCACACTTTCGGTTACTTCCCCACTCCCCACTGTGGTTACTACATTATGTTATAAGGTAAGAGTTTGTTTCTGGATCCCAGATTAAATACAGTTTACAGAACTACCAGCAGAAATGAAGTTGGGTTTAATCCATAACAGATGTATCACCTGCCACCTTTATGAATGCAAGAGGCATGAAAAATCTTGGAGGAGACCAGCATTAGACTGTTAGCCTGGCAGAGCTGGGAATCAGAGTGGGCCCCTCACCCACTAAAGATGAAAGCTAATGGGATTTGTATTGTAAATATCTGGTGAGCCAAAGGTTGCAGACCAGGGATCAAAATGAAGGCACAGCAGGTGCCTGGTTATAGCACACTTATGTGATAACTGGGGAGGAGAACTACCAGTTCTAATTGTCAGCAACAGAGGAAAGCACAAATACACAACAGGGAATGCAGTGAGTGGCATGCATTTCAATTGTGTGAGATCAGAAGCACCAGTGGTAAATTAAACAATCAATTTTGTTTTTAATTTATTAATTACTGAGGTTGAAGAGACAATAAATCGGGCAAGAAAAAGACATATGTATACCCACATTATTTTGAAGTTGATAAAAATAAAGACATTTGGGTAATGTTCATGCAACAAAAACACACAGAAATATCTCTTCAGCCAAGTATTGCGTCCCTCCGGACACTACTGCCTCCGCACTGCAGAGGAACGGCTCCACATAGTAAACTTGAGCCCAAAGCCTACCTACAGGCCACTCTGCATATTAGGCAACAAGTACCTATTTGAGGAAAGCACCTTTACATGGACAATGATTGATCGCTTGGAACTGCAAAAGTATCAGGCTGAGACCCATCTTTATTTCCTCTTGAAGAGTAGCAAGCACTGTATTTCCTCATTGCACCGGTTAATTTTCACTGCCATACAATGATGTAAAACCTAATTCAATTCTAATCACCTGAATCGGGGTGGCACTCGATAACCACAAGATATGCTTCCAGATATAGCCCTCCAATCTATCCGCCCAAGGCACGAAATCAGAGTATGAGCATTCTAATTCATAGGCAATGCTGGTCACAAGCTTTTCTTGTTATAATGTGACAATGCCCATTAGGCTAAATCCAGCGTCACTCGAGCCAAAACATTTTAATGAGAGCATAATAGATAGAGCCTTAGAGTGACTAACTAGTAACAATTTTCCTGGGTGCCCACTTCACAGCCCAAATATCGATAGCCAAAGACAATTCATGCTGCCTTCTGTGGGGTACATTTACCCACTCACCAGAATTCCCCTTCATCACCAAGTTGCACTTCAGCAGTCACCAGCAGAATGGCTGAGCTGGCTCCTTTGAGCACCAAGCACTTATCGGGCAAGATGAAACATGAGCACACGAGAAAGGCTGCCAGTATGTTTTCTTACCCCCTAAGAAGAGAATTAAAAAGCAGTGCTGCTTTGCAGCTAGTTCAAAATTTCCCTTTGGAAAAGGAAATATTTGGCATTTAAAATGAGGGCGCCCGGATGCTCTTTTTCATCTGTTAAACAATGTACAGTTCTGATCCAGTAAGGCCTAACTGTGCCCAGCCATATTCCAGTTGTGCTTTAGCAAAAGAAAGCATTTCCCACTGAATGACAGATTGTGTCACGCAAGATCTGGGAAATCACTAGAAACTTTACTTTCAGCCGTGCGGAAAAACCCTTGACTTTTACGCTACGAAATGTCAAAAATAAATGCTTCAAAAGAAACCCTAGCTCTCTGTGAATATATCAATTTCAGTGGACCTGTGCCTTGAACAGATTGCTGTGTAAGAGAAACTGACTAGGGCTGCAAACAATGTTTGGAATCGAGATGGAAGAGAAAAACTAATTTGAAACGGACATCCGAGCAGACGTCACCACGTGTCAAAATGTGCTTTTGCAAACAAGAAATATATCTGTTTTAAAGGTGTAATGTTGAATAAGGCCCTGTCCTTGCATAAAAATGTAAGGGGGGTCTGGTTAAGATCTATTAGAAGGTTTTATTCCCACAGCCTTGCCTGTTGGGCTCAGGAAAACTAAATAAATAAATGCATTGGCTGTACTGGGGAACCAGTCAAACAGGTTTCCTGCTTGGCTTCAAAGGACATTTGTGTGCTGGCAACAGGAGTGGCCTTCCCCTAAAAGGAGCCACAATGGATTTCTGGGACACCTACATGTTACTTTTTGCCTCTGAAAACCTTGAATGACCAAGAAGAATATAACACGCCCATCAGACTTTCTGTCTGGGCTCCAGCTTGACCCAATTGAGTTCCAGGACACCTACGTCTTACTTTTGGAAGTGCCATCTACCATTCAAGCAAACTGAGAAACTCCATGGCACCCCTGGGCTAAACTGACAGTTGGTGGTAGCCTGGGAAGAAATGGCCTTATTTGAAGGACAAAGTGCCAGCCCATTTGGCTTAAAAGACCTTTTATTTATTAATAAACCTTAAGACAGTTATTTCTACAACCAGACAATGCAGTAATGTAAACCTTTCAGTTTGAATGTAATTTTTGTGGCTTCAAAACAAGATATCGTGGCTGTCCATAGCATATATGGGACGCGAAAGTCAGGAAAATGTGAATCATGGGAAAAGTACATATGGTGGAATGTTAAAAAATTAATGGAAATATGTTCTATGATAATATGCACACATCTAAAATAGTGGAATTGTGGGTAAAACTGTTCCCACTAAAAATAGCAAAAGATTATTAGAAGGGCGACATAAGGTTGTATAGACCTGGGAGTTGGAATACCATGTTCTTTATTAAATATGCAATTTGCCTATGTAATTTGCAAAAATGCCACAACTGTATAAATGTGTGATTTATGTTAAGATTGATTTTTGGCAAAAAGGACTGTGGGATGGCTTTGTTCCTTATAAAACACAACCCCATAAACCGAGTCCCCACCTTGAGAAGGTGACCAACATAGGCTGACCTATCCAGTTTCTAGGGGTAGGTCTAGCTTAGTTCTGCCCAAAAATAAATCCTGTGATGTCACCCGCCTTATAAATAAGGGGGGAAAACTCACAGGAGGGACTCTCTTCTGAATTTTCCAGCGCCTGCTTATCCAGATATTCCACCTTCACTCTGCAAGATTCCAGACTCTACTGCCAGGCCAGAGCATAGCTGACCCTATCCAGGCAGGACCATTGATCCAGAAACCCCACTAAAAATACCAATAACTAGGGGGAAAAGCTATGGTACCCTTTTGGGAGTATCCTGTGATCAGACCGGCTTTTTCCCCACCATCTGCACGCCAGCTGTACACTTGCTATTCAGTGACCAGACAGGCCCAGCTGTTGTTCTGCTAGGAGAGTCCGCCACTGTGACAGTGACCAGATATTACCTCACTGTCCAGAAACCCAGCTGGCTGTCCCAAATCCCAAGTGTGGATTGTGAGTATTTCCCCCCATCCGATGGCCACACATAGCCTACTCCATCTTGATATCTTGTATTTGTTCCACTTTCTAAGCAACCCTATCCATACACTGGTAACTTGTTTAAAACTGTCAGAATTCTCTGTGCATACTGTCCCTGATCTCCAAGCATTAGCGCCATTCTTCTACTCATTTCTGTCTTGCATAAATCCTTGGTCATATTTTCAATAATTTTATCCATTTCCACTTAGAGACATGCAGCATGAAGGGGGTTAAGACGGTTGCTCAACCCGTTTCATGGGCAGCGCTATCTTCTTGATAATCTAGTTTAAGTTTTTCTCTGTTAACTGCTTTTATTTTCTCAAAACTGAATCTCCTTCCACATTGAAAATCTCATCCAGTTATTCAGCTAGAGTCACCCTTTCACTTCTATATTATCCCTGTGATGTGCATCTATCACCCAGCCTAAAAACCGGATTCCGATTGTCTATTTCACCCTTTTTTTAAAAAACAGTTTTGACATTTAAACTGAAAAAGTGTAAAATGCTTCTTTTCGACGTGCGATTTTGGCTGCACTGTGTTCTTACTCTCAAGTTGCTTCCTGAACTGTATGCCCGTTGTTGATACCTTGCCTTGTAGTTGATAGTGATATTACATCCCTGATACTATGAGAAATCATATTTACCTCATTTATTCAACCGCACGTTTAAATTAATTATTCACCAATTCCGAGTGTCATTTAGGCAATTGCAAAGGGTTTTAAAAATCCTACTTGCTGACTACTTGCTGCTCCTTTCTATTCACTCAAAATTCAATTAATTGGGGTTTGAGAGAGCACTGCAGGGGGAAATCTTAACTCGGGTGCTATCTACCCGAACTGTAAAATTGCTCCTATTCAACTGTGCTTTGGAAATGTTATAAAAGAAGGTCAAACTAAGTGTATTTCATCATTTCTTTTGTAATTATCACCCTATTGGTGATTGGGGCCCAATATTAATAGTGTGATCTCATTTGAATTTTAAAATAAATAAATATTGGATTACCACCCACCGGCCTGGTTCATGGTCCATTGTGACCAGGGGTATTTGTAAAAGTGGGTGTGAGACGGGTTGGGTGGCAGCTCAATCTGAATTCATAGAAAATAAAGAAAAAGCATTCTAATTGAGCGCTACATCCTAGGACAAGGGCAAGAGTCCTGGTCCTGCGTGGGACGCCCGATTGGAACCATTGGCACTTCATACCTTACAATATTCATATTAGACTCTTTAGCTTTCCCAAATCTCATAAACTTAAATGTATCTAGATTAATGGTCAAGTTGTTAGCCTTTGCATATTCAACTAATGCTGCAGCCGCTCTGCTGATACCCACGTGGGTTGTGTCAAAAATTGCCAAGTCGTTAGCATGGGCAAGATGTCAAATTTTGGTACTAACCAACTTAGGTGGGAAATTGCAAGCTTTACCCATACAGTCTCCTACATCAACCATGAGCAGGGGCAAGTACACATCCCTGCTTTACTCCTTTACCAATTTGTATCGGGCTGTCATATCCCCTGCGCCGCTCAACCTTACCCTGGCCACGTTAGTCTCTTGGAGGAGTTGACAAGCGTAAATTCTAGATTTCTCCACAATTTTGAACGCTTTACTGTATCGAACTCTGTGGCAAAATCGGCAAAGATAATATACAGGGGTGTAGCATTTTTGGCACCCGATTGATGGATCAAAGATTTCGTTATAAAAATATTATGAATACAAGAGAGCACTTTCTGAAATCCTGCTGGATTCCAGCTTAATACTTGATGTTTCCCCATCCATTTCTCAATGCTACATAGCAGACAGGTTGCAAATATCTTACTGGGCACATCCAGTAAGTAAGATATTTTTTTTATACTCAGAGCTTCACTTCCATCCGCACTATTAGTGGGCTGAGATCTTGTCCTAAAGTTCTGCAATGTTCTCTGATCAAATACCACATTGAGGGAATCTTCAATTAGGCAGGTTAGGCGAGGTGAACCAGAAAGACGTTGATTTATCAAAGTAGAGTTACTGCCAACTTGCATGGCTTCTCTAACTGCGTTAAACCCATGTATATCCTTAGCTCTGATTGTTGTAACTGTTGGGCCTTGGCTTGCAAAGACAGACAAATGTTCAAAGGTGAATTATTATTATCATCTATTTCAGTTGATACACTGGCCATTGCAGTCGACATTCCTGAAAAAGCACAGTCTCAGTACTTGGCACACACTCAGCTCCTGACTCCTGTGCACCAATATATTTTGTAATTTTAGGTCCGCAAGTAAGTTGGACATGTGAACGGACACTATTAATGTGGCCAGTGGTGCCAGGAAATTTCCTGTATTAAGCAAATCTCCTTCTGTCCACGATTCATCATTCGCTTATCGCCACAGGGATTGTATTTTCTCTTCAAAGGCATTTAAAAAAAATGCAGGCAGAGTTAATGAGGCGCTAATCAGTGAGATAAAAAGCATGTTCACAATTTTTTCAGTCACACTCATCAATCTCACTCGCTGTCTCCCTCCGTCTCACACTAGGAGTATATTCTCCGACCCATTACTGGATCCCTCTATCACCTTCAAACGTTCACTGCTTAATCCTGCTGGAAACCAGCGGGAGCCTGTGACTGCGATTGCTCCACCTGATCCCACCAATTTGTTTAATTATATCAACAAGACCCCCCCCCGTGCGCAGCTTCTGGCACAAGGTGGTCACCATTCACTGAGCTCACCAGGCTCGTAGACCGCACACACAACTTCTTGTATCCATCAAACACAGGTCTTCAGTAGGGATCGTCGCGGGGATCATTGTGTAAAGAAAGGGGCTAGGAGGCCTTATAAAAGTAAGGCCGAGCCGACTGTCCACCTTCTCCGACTGATGGGCACTCTTGCTGGGGTCTAGAATGCTTCCTTTGCTCAGCAGGCTCATATAAACACATCAGTGTACAGCGTGCAGCTGCTTTTCCTAAGGTCAAGTTCCACACACTCGCTGGTGAAACAATGTTGCTGCGAGGAACGCAGGAACAATCCAGCGAAGATCGAAATCAAGCAAAGCTCTCACACTACAGGAATGAGCGTGTGAAGGCAGGCAGAGTCTGAACAGGAGGAGAGGGGGAGTCAGACAGTTTTTAACCACAATAGCACGCTGGTGTGCAATTGCAGCTCCGCCTTCAAACATCTCTCAGAAAGGAAATGCACTCTGAGGAACTGCCTCTACTGCTTTCCTTTTCAACCGTTCACTATCAATCAGACATTTACTCTGAGTTTGCAACATTTAATGAATGAATTCCATGAACAACATAAAATATGGAACAAGTTACTTACCTGTAACTATTGTTCTCCAGCATGGGTCTGGCATGGATTCACATGCTCATGAATATTCCCTGTCGTCAGGCCGGGAATCCTTGGTAAAAGAAAAAAGGTTTCATTTTCACTTACAAGACATGCATTACTTACCGTAATAGCATTTATGATGATTGACAATCACTGTACTCTGGGTCATACCGCCCCCAGCCAGTGAGTGCCCTCTCCCTAAGCCGCTCCTCTGTCAGCCATCTTCAGATTTGGTAGCACGTACAGTGGCAGTATGACCAAGAAGAGCTGTAGAGGGGTAGAAGGGAGGGTTTGCATGTGAATCCATGCCAGACACATGCTGAAGAACAATAGTTACAGGTAAGTAACTTGTTCCTTCTCCAGCATGGGGTCTGGCATGGATTCACATGCTCATGAATAAAGAATACATAGCAGTACCACATTACACAACCACGGGAGGTGGCAAGGCTCAACAGAAGCAAAGCTCTGACCTCTGGAACAGACTCACCTCAAGTGAACAGGTTGCGTAGCACTGCTTGGCCGACCCTGGACTCCCTGTAGATGCAGCAGAACCTGGTGAAGGAGCGCGTAGACATCCACGTAGCAGCCCTACAGATGTCGAGCAGGGGCACACCAGACAGGAACGCTGTCGGCGCAGCGATCACTCTGGTGGAATGGGCTCTCGGATGGCCGGGCAACATTCGGTTGGCCAACCGATGCCAGTGTGTTATACAGCCAGAGAGCCACCTGGAGATGGAAGCCTTGGACAAGGCCTTCCCACGATTTACAGGACCAAAGTTCACAAATAGTTGAGCTGTCTTCCGAAAACTCTTTGTGCGCGCCACGTAGAACTTCATCCAGTGAGTGCCGGTGACGAAGGCTTTGGAAAAAACACAAGTAACACCAAAGGCTTGTTGAGGTGGAATTCCGATGGAATCTGTGGCATGAAGGAGGGGTGCGTCCGCAGCACCACCCTCGATTCATGGAAAGTCAGATATGGCTGATTGCAGGATAGGGCCTGGCTCTCACCCACTCTCCTGGCAGAGGTGATGGCCACAAGGAAAGCCGTTTTCCACGAGAGGAACTTGAGAGGGGCCTGATGCATAGGCTCGAAGGGGGATCCCATGAGTCTCGTCTTCACCACGTTGAGTTCCCACACTGGGGTAGGTGCTTTTACTGGCACTAAAGATGTAGAACAGTCCTTTGAGGAACTTCTTGACAAGACAGTGGGACAAAGAGAAGACCTTCCTGGAGACCTGGTGTAGAGTGAGATAGCGCCAGATGCACTTTGATAGAGGCGTGCACCAGCCGTGCCTTGGCCAAGGACAAAAGTATGGAAGAACCTGCGGGGCCGTGACACTCAGAGGTGTAATCCTCTGCGACCGGCACCACTTAGCGAAGCGCTTCCACTTGTGACCATAGTTGAGGATGCTTTGGCCTTGGGAAGGACCTCCCTGCAGGCTGCCGGCTACTCTTATTCTCCAAACTCCAGGGCTGCAGGAGCCAAGCCCTCAGGTTCAGCGATCTTGGGCCGTGATGCAGGATTGCGCCTCCTTCTCTGGTGAGCAGATCCACAACCACTGGCAGCTTGACCAGAGGCGATGCTGACAGGCTGAGAAGGTCTGGGTACCAAATCCGCCTCAGCTACAGTGGGGCGACAAGTATCATCCTGCATCGGCACTGTGTGACTGATGACTCGCAGCAGGGGAGGCAACGGATTGAACGCGTACAGAAACAGGCCTTCCCGTGGAAAGGAGAACACGTCCTCCATGCTCCTCGGCTGGTCAAACCTGCTGGCAAAATTCTGGCATTTGGAGGTCGCCGCCGTCGCAAACAGATTGATCTGCGGCCTGCCCTACTCAAAGATGAGGTCCACCTGGTCCTGCAGAAGTTACCACTCGTGGCATGAGCACAACTCCCTGCTGAGGGAGTCGGCGATGGTGTCCTTTACTTCCCCCAGGTGAAAGGGGATGAGGAACATCTCCTGTCCGACGAACCAGTGGCACAAGTTCTGCGCCTCTTTGGGGATCGGGTGCCCCCCTGCTTCCTGATGGAGAACATTGTGGTTGCGTCGTCAGTGAAGATCCTCACCACCTTGCCCTTCAGGGATGGAAGGAATGAATTGAGAGCCCAGAACACTGCCCAAGCTCTAGGATATTGATGAGGGGATACTTCTCTGCCAGCCACAGGCCTCGGCGTGCAGACATCCGGTGTGGGCTCCCTAGTCCTCAAGGGAAGCGTCCATGGTGACAGTCTCCTGGTATGGGGGCATTTTTAAACCCTGTGCCCCGGGCGATGTTGGAGTGTACGCCCCACCACCTTACCACCCAACGGACCCCCTAATCGAGAGCGATCTTGTCTGCAAAGCTTCCGGCCATTTGCTGCTAAAAGGTGTTTTCTGAACTCGGACCTAGTGGGCAGAGGTTCAGAAGGCCAGCCTAGTTTCTTGGAACAGGGTAACCCTCTGGACAAGCCAGACCAATCAAGGTAGCATTGGCGGCAGTCAAGACTAGGTCTCAAGAGGGGTGAGGGTGATCGAAAGTCCACAACGAGCAAACACAGTAAACACCACAAATTACTCTCAGTCAGGTGTATATATCAAAAAAACATATACATTTATTAAAGGCCTTTTAAATCAAATACAAGGTGAAACCATAGCAATATTAACACTAACACAACACTATACTAGGAAACATATATACAGTAAGTATTGGCCTAAAAGAATGTTCAACAAGGAAAGATCCACAACCTGTAACAGAAGAGGGTCAGACAGTGCAAATATACTTTAGGCCATTCTTCAAGAGTCTCAACCCTAACTAATAGGCAGTCCAATCCCTATGAAGTGTGGAGTCTTGTGCTCAAAAGTACGTTCCGCATGACTGCACTCGATTGTGAGTTAAAGTACACAAGGGGTCTCTTCAAGGGGCTGTAGTGTTGAAGGAAGGGGGGGGTAAGGCAATGAAGAATAGAGTTCCACTATTCAAGGAGGGTCTCCACAAGGGCGCAGAGCTATTTCCAGGAATCTGGAATAGGATGGTAGCACAGGCTACCCTAACAAAGGAGAGTGGCCCTTGGGGTACACTGGTGCGTAAAGGTCTATGGATGCGCCAAGGGCCACCGGTAAGTGATGCAAGTACTCACCGGCCCTCGAAGCACTCTGGACCAAACTTCACTTGTCAAGTGCAGTTCGTTTGCATGTTCGAGTCCAGCAGTTGCGTTGCTTTCCGGCTTTCAGGGGCTGTGTTCCGGGGCCTCAGTCCGTGGTTTGACAGTGGCGATTTCTCCGCTTCTTGGTAAGGGATTGGGCCAGTTCCACTCCAGCTCTTCTTAGGGCACAGGATGGCACAGCATCAAGGCACCCACGAAGCTAGTCACCACACCGGGGCGGCACGGGTTCCGCGTATGCTCGGGTTCAGGCGGACTCTCCTAATTCCAGACCTAGGAAAGCTAGGTGTATGAAACTCAGCGGGAGAGTGTCTTCTACCAAGAGCTTACGGTTCCCAACGTCTCAGGTCAAAACTCGAGACGGCGGTGGCAGTTCCAAGGCAAAGGTCCAGTACGAGCTGGTCAGTTCACTGGACAGTCTAGGAACACTTTTCAGGTTAAGCAGGCGGTGCCGAGAGTAGTTAGTCCCACTACTCCAACAGGTCGGAGCGCCCTTGCAGCCCTTCTGTGATCGATGAGAAACAGGGGCCCCTACTGGACAACAGTGGGGTCAGGGTGTCAAACCTTCCAGCGGGTCACCAGCGGTTCCACGGATCTGCCTCTTCAGTTCAGGATACTTGGCTCCTTTACCAAGATTGGTGTGAACGCAGAAGATCAACCTGGAATAGGTTTAGGGTGCCTGCTCTTATCCAGAATCTCCTTCGCACCAAAAGGAAGAGAAACCAATAAGAGATCTGCTCACATTCAACCATTCCAGACGTGGACCAATCGAAGACCACGGTGGCCCCAGTCATCCCAGCACCCAGGATGTGTATTGGAACTAGACAGCTCCAGCCCACATCCTTGGTACGCACACACACACACACACACACACACACACACAAGGCATGCAGAAGCCTGCGAAAGCTTCGGTTTGCGTGTGTGTCTGCATGACCAAATAATGAAATTCCCGGGTCTGTTCGACCTGGGGAAGGCAAAGGGACAAAATGGCCAAAGGACAGAACAAAGGACCCGCTGTTGCTGTGCCCCCCCCCTTTCATCAATTGTTTCTTTAAACCTTTTAAAGTTCAAATTAGCCATTCGCTATTTTTCGTTCGACACAGTTCGGTTTCTTATAGACTCTCCCCTCGACTCACCAGCTGTGATGAACTGGTTGTCTTTCCTTCTCTTTGGAGTCAAGGTTGGTACCTTCAAGACAAGCGTCTCTCCCCCGCTTGGTAATCAGCAGAGGAGGGTCTTGTGTACTGCGGACACCTGCTGCAACACACGCTGGCTGGTATGCAGTCTTTCCATCAAAATAATTTCCATCAAATCATTATCCATCTAAATGTATTCATTGAAATGCTTTTCCATTGAAAAGCATATTCACTGAATGAATTTCAATGGATTTCAAACTAATATAGATGTACGTTTGGGTTGGAAATTCAATGGGTTGAAGAAAGGGTTAATTTTTGAAAATGGGGGTTGGTCGCCTGGGGGTTTGGGTTTATGGGAGACCCCTCAAACACCAGAAGATAGAAGGAGCTGTCCAGTGCTGAAATACATTAAAGATTTCAGCACTGCACAAGGGTTACATTTTGAAAATGGGGGTTGGTGGGGGGTAAAAGAGGAGGACCCCTGGGGGTTGAGGGCGTTTGGGGTGGGGGGCAGGGAGAGACTCCCCAATAAACACAACAGGTTAGCGGAAACTGGCCAGTGCTGAAATACTTTATAGATTTCAGCACTGGAAAGCTCCCTGTAACGTTATGCATGTTTCATAGACTTTCCATCCAAAACATGTAAAGTGTTTATATAACTAAACCCTATTCAATGAAAGAGTTTTGATGCATAAACACTTTGCACTTTATGTATGGGAATTCGATGTAACATTTTTCAATGGAAAAGATTCAATGGTATTAATCTTTGATGGAATAGATTTGATGGAAAGACATGTAACCACGCTGGCTGTTTGCTCTCCTATGCTTCCGTCTGCAGAGGTTTCACGGGCCTTGATCGGAAAGGGCAAGGTCGCTTCTCTCCTTGTCACCCTCTCTGTATGCGGCGTCTTTCGCCTCCTCTTGAGCTTAACTCCCGTGCTGGGTTAGCTCGGAGAAGGGTAAGGTCCATCCGGTGTGTGCGATTCTGGTCAATTGCTGGTCTTTGCCTGACCCTTGTGTTGGGACATGCCAGGTAAACAGCTCTAGTGTTAGTCTGTTGTCTTTCATGGTGTGTGGGAAAGGGGGAGCAGTGTATGTGGTAGGAAGGGGAAAAGGTGTCGAAAGAAGGGGATAACACATCTCACCTGTCTGTGTCCCACCCCCCAACGACCCCCCCATCCAGGTGATCCTCCCTCACTGGTCCACCACTAGGAACTGGATCCAATAGCGATGGCCATGTCCTGGGCACCTGAATGATAGATCCCCGGGGACTAGCTAGGGAGACACCTTCAGGTTTCCACACACCCCTCTTCCTCACATTCTCCATTATCCCTGATCCCTCCTCCTCATAAGACTTCACAATTATAATCTATATGATCACTCAACACCCCTCTTCCTCATCCCAGTACCCAATATAAATCCACATCATTAACCATACACCACTCTTACTCACCCCTCTACAATGACACCCACAGAACCCTTATGCAACATTAAAGTGCACACTTATTGTCCTCTAACAGATACAAAACAATGCCTACTAAAACTCAAAGCTGTAGGAAAAACTAATATCAAGCAGATAAAAAGAAGGGAAAGTCATATGCTCACCCTCTATTAAAACAATGTATAGAAAACGTACAAGCGAGAGAACAAGTAACTGCTGTTTTAAAGTACAATAGTCACCACTAACAAAAGTATTGCTACTACATCAAAAAAGAAAAAAGTTACCAAATAAGTTGTAATAAATTACAACTGAAAAAGGAACCTCAAACTATATCTAGCAATGCCAATGTAGCCAAGTAAAGCATTTTACAAAACGTTTTCTGGTGCAGGGGTCTTAGCAATCTCATAAAAAGATCTGAAAATTCACATTCCTCACTTAAAAATGACCAAAGAAAACTGATACTTCCGATTAGCATCGCATTTAAACTAAAATGAAAATTCGTTATATTAGTTTTAAAAAGAACAAAACCACTAACAAATTTAATTTAAAAAAAACAACAAAAAAGTTTAAAAGATGTGCAATGTGAACATACATAACTTTTTCCTAACTTCTATTTCAGTGAAGAAGCATATAACCAACGAAAAACAAACAAACCCAATTGCCATAGACTCTAATGGAGGAAGCTATGAAATAGTAGCAGATACCATTATGGCAAAGGAAACCTTTATAGAAAAATCTTCCCCAACAAACTTTTAACCAAATGTTCCTCATGTCCACACAAGTCGTCCAGTGTACAATTGGATTTGCAGATCAATATGCAATGGGCGCCAACAGTCGTTCAAATGTATGCGACAATTCCTCAATCACTATGTTAAAATAAAAGAAAAGTAGAATCCAAATTTAACTAAAAATGGGACTCCTATCCAGTTTGCATCCACACGGGGCTATGAGGACATTCATTAGCTGCATTTCAGGAATTTCATATAAAAATTTAGCAATACACCATTTTACAAAGCAAAACCTTGTGCATAGATTGTACAATGCTAAAAGGTTCTGCTCTAGAACTACAGAAACGCAATGCCAATCCCCTAAATAGAACACCCGAAGAAGTCAGACAAAACGAATACATACAAGGTTAATATTTTTGAATGGAACTAGAAAACAGTCAAATTACAAAACATTAACCAACAACTTTCTAACACTAACCTCCTTACAAACACATACAAAAAAGCAATAGCAAAGTTTGAAAACACGTCTGCTGAAATTCCAGACAAAGTATGCGTCTTGTCGCAGAACTTTCTATACGAAAAGTACAAAAATAGTATACATGTCCTACAAGATAGAAGATAATGAAGAATCAAAATGGTTCCAATTAGCCTTATATCTAACAGTAGAACATACATTTATTTTATTTATCGTTTGCTTGTCAGGCGCTTATACAATACGAAAATACAGTTTCAAAGCGCCCACATGGCAAGGGAGGGAGCAGGAGTGGGAAATACATTAAAGTACATTAAAAACGCAATATGTAAGAGCAGTGGGGAGGAGGAGAGGAAAACAGGACAAACCTACTATGCCTTCTGAGTATTCAGAACGTGCAGGTGTAGCAAGGAAGAAGGCAGGGGGGTCAGTGCTGCGGAGTCTGAGCTCATGGTTGAGCCACAGATTAAGTGCTAGGAACGTTGAATGCTACACGGCCAGGAGCCAAGTGCGTGCCACCAGGGCTGAGGGTGTAAGTGCAGGTGCAGATAGACAGGTTCAGGGTCTCAATCGAGCGTGGGAGGTCAGGGTCCCTAGGATGCATAAAGGCCCAGGACACCAATCGCAGCAACTGTGGGATTACCAGGGGAGAGAAGAAGGGAAGGAGGAGGTAAAGAGGAGAGTCTTAAGGAGCTTATGGAATTTAAGAACATCCTGCTCAAGGTGTAGAGGGAGGGGGAGGCCTGTTCCATAGGAGGGAGCCAGCTGAGGAAAGCAAATGGCCACCTGCCCTCTGTTTAGCAAAACGCTTTACACACAGAGGTCGAGCCAGTGGAGCGTAGTGGTCAAGAGGGGGGAGTATTTAGTAAAATAAGGTGCCAGGTATTGTGGTCCCTGGGCTCAGACCGCCTTGTGGATGATGCAGAGGGATTTGAATTTAATCCGTGCAGCAACCGGGAGCCAGTGAAGACATTTAAGTGCAGGAGCGATGCGGTCCCTGTGCTTAAGGCCAAGGATAAGACTTGCTGCCCTATTCTGGATTAGCTGGACGGGTCACAGAGTGGAAGATGGTTCAGGAAGAGGCTTTGAATCAGAGATCATTGGCGATGCAGAAGGACTGGATGGCAGGTAGGCAGTCTAGGATGATGGAGGGTGTAAGAGGGTCGGCAGGGAGTTTCAAAAAGAGCTGTGTGCTGTCTGCGTAACACTGGAAGTTGGATGGAAAAGAGGTGATGGTAGAAGTTAAAGAGCCAGGTGGAGAGGATAGTGATCATGGGAAGACCGGTCAGTAAGTCAGGCAGGATGTCAGCCAGTCCAGTGCCTGTTCTGAGATACCAAGGGTATCGTGGAGCCTTTGTATGAGGATGGAATGGTTGACGGTGTTAAAGACAGAGGAGAGATCGAGAAGGATGACGACAGCGAGGGAGTTGGAGTCCAGAGATGCGAGCAGTTCTTAACGGGTGTTCAGAATAGCAGTTTCCATGCCTCTGGATGCTCGCAATCCAGATTGATGGTCGTGAAGGCCACCAACAAGTTCAGTGTGTGAGTTGGGGCAAAAGCAACTTCTCCAGCAGTATGCCCAGAAAGGGGGTGATGGAAATAGGGTGGTAGTTGGCAGAGCAGGTAGGATCTGAAGGTTTTTTTCAGGAGTGGGCGCACAAGGGAGTGCTTAAGGGAGGAGGGGGAAGATCCTGTGACGAAAGAGTATGCATAAATCAGCGAGAGCAGGGGCAAGAGAGCCAATGTTATCCTTTATGGTCCTGGATTAGCAGGGGGAAACCTGCTTAGAAGAGGCCTTCATGGAGCGGACAACTGTGGTAACTTATTCAGGTGTGACAGGGGTGAAGGAGGAAGGAGGGGGTGTGGGACGGGTTATGAGGGCGAGTAGCAAGGGTGGTAAGGATGTCCTGGCTTTTGGAGGCAAAATGTGAGGCCAGTGCATTGCAGAGTGCCTGGGAGGGAGAAGGGAAGGAGGAGAATGAGGAGGGCTTGGCTAGTTCCCTGCAGATCTTGATAAGTTCAGCCGTGTTATTGAATGCACCGGAAACTTGTGCCTGAATGTGGGTTCTTTTCTGGGCACGGATGGTGTGTCTGTATTGCCTTTGGATCAGGTGGTAAGCCAGTTTGTCAGAGGATGAGCCTGAGGTTTGCCACTTCTGTTCTGCTGCCATGCACTTACGTTTCAGGGCCGCATGATCGGTGTTGTACCAGGTTTTAAGATTAGAGGCAGGTTTCAGGCGAATCCTCATGACTGGGGCAAGAATGTCAAGAGTATTGGTGAGGGCAGAGTCAGAGGTGGAAGTGGTGGGTGGGGGGGGACATGAATGTGGGCTCTTTTCTTAACAATCAAACAAATCAATGGTAGTCTTCAATACAACATAACTGAAACCTTAATAGTTTGCACATACTGCAATAGTAAGCTTGATGATAACCAAATGCCATATCAATCAATCAATAATAACCTACAAATATTTCCACTTCCAAATGTTCTCCAACAACTTAATATATATGATAGTATCATAATTTGAACAGTACACCCATTTCAAGCTATACTATATGTGTAACCCAAACCTGCCACATTCCCTCCATCAGAATTACTCTAAGGCATTTGTGGCAAAGTAGTATACTCCCCATTACAGCTTGACGAAAATGTAGAAACACTAGGAGTAGGATGAAAAGTACAACAATCTTGGATTGTACTTGTTAATGGTGTGCCAACAAAAGACAATAAATGTGGCAACACCTAGTTGACTTAAAGTTAAAGAAGCCCTAGAGTATCTTAAACAAAACAATGAATACTACATATATAAGCATAGAAGAAAACCTAAAAGAAACCAGCCAAATTTATGAAGCTGCACCACAAACTGGTCAAGTTGAACATGTTGATCCGATCACTATAGAGAACATTCTTGACCAATATACATTCACCCACTACATTCCTGAGACACCATGGAAGATGAAACATATCAAATGCGTGAAGCCAAGGGGTATCCAATGAGTAGATGTGGGAGTGCGGGGGGAAGGGTTAGAAGCATGTTTTCCACTACTCTTCCCTACAGGAAAAGGAGGAAGACACGATGAACGACCCATAAAAAAAATCAGGGCATCAGAATATCGTTCGACGAATGTAGTCTGAAGATCCAGAATACTGGCAAAATATTGAATACATTTTCCATCTCTTGTTTGAAAGCAAACACAGCAACTATGTTACAGAGTTGCACACATACTAAAACACCGATACCCATTTCGCAAACATGTCAGCTACTGAAATCCTTCAAAAGATAAAAGACAAAGATTAAGTGTTGCAGTCAATTATTACAAATCTCGTGGCTAACATGCTTGATACCAAGGAATACTGGTTCCAAAGTCATGCTGATGTACGTCGATATTTAAGAAATCTAGCCGCCCTCCACCCCCACATGGTTGGTTACTCTAAGTTGTGCACAGCATGCATGGGATGTGTTGAGGTGGTCAATAAAGGTCTCAATTGGAAAAAGGGGTTTGCGTTGTGCGTGCCATATTGGTGACAGAGGTAGACGGCAATGTTGGGCGATGTTGCGACTTATTATTTATCTAGTGTAGTTAATGAGCATGGGCTATGTGTTACTTCGTGCATAGTCTATACACTTTAGATTCACAAACGCACAGCAACATAATGTCAAATCGGCTGATACAATATAAACATAAAGTAGGTGTGTGGCGTGCCACGTAGCACAAGGAGTTTCATATGCGCACGCGAGAAAGGAGATTTGTGCATGGAGAAACCACTGAGGGGACAGATATACATACAGTGGTCTTTAGATATATGTGTGGGACAGTTAGGGGAAACTGTGTACGTGGCAAAAACACATCTGCATGCTGCGAGCCTCCTCGTAGCTAGTGATTGTGCAGGCCCAGAAACTTGGGGTAGTGAGATAAACTCGGTGTGACCAGGAAAGCTGGTTGAGCGAGGTTGAAGGCAGCAAGCAGCTGTGATAATATTAAATGGTCAGCTACGGCCAGGCTCAGGTTATTACAACTTGGCACTATTGTGGAGAGGAGATGTAATATTTTTAAGTATATGGGAGCCTATTATTAATTGTCTAGGGAAGTCCGGCCACGTGGTGTGGTCAGTTTGGGGACGGGTAATAAACCTGGTACAAGGGAGTGCTTAAGGGCAGAGCCGACATATGGTTCATGGGTTTTGATCAGGTTCTCAGGAATTAACAGGATGTGGCCAGAGGCCACGGGTGCTGAAATGGTAGCCTTCGATTAGTGTGAAATGAGGACACCATTAAGTCTGGGCAGGTAAGATACTTATCGCCAGTTGTTTGTTTCTCTCCCTCCTCCTATTGTAGAAGTGTCCGTGCAAAGACCATGTGCATCACAACCAGGGTTAGAGGTCCTTGACCAGGTGGAATCGGTAATGAATTATGTTTGCTGTGCAAATATCTAACCATGTAACGACGGCATGACCAACTGCGGAAAGATAGTTTCATTGCCATGTTACACTTCATCTGTAATAAAAACTGACCTGCACTCGGAGAAGTAGAACACTTGTTTGGGAGGAAAGAACATCAATCCAGAGGAGCATCACATTTGCTTTTGTGGATTAAAAAAGTTCTCAAATTAGGCAGCAACAGTAATGACATTGTTTTACAATTTATTAAGAAACCACTCTACCTGTGACCTCGACATACCTTCAAAAGACATACATAATGACCTAAAAAGTTTCCAATGACATACATGTGGCAAATACTGCCGACATTGATACAAAAACAAAGGAAAATACTTCAAATGTCACTTTGGATTCCCTAAACCAGTTTGTACCAAAGGTCAAGTAATTGTTTCAGGTCTTCAGTGCAAAGTGCAAATATCCCCAAAACACATACAACATTAAAAAAGATGAAGCAGAGACTCCCAAGATGGCCGCCGGAATAGGGAGACGCACATAGTTCTCTCTCCGCCCGAGCCGCCACAGAATTGACAATAAAGCAGGACAGAATCTAACAAAAAGCCACGAAAACCTACCCGAAACGAGCAGGGCAGTACCCGGCAGGCGTGAGCCGACCTCGCATCAGCAGGGATTAGAAGACGTGGGCTCACGGAGGCAGAGCGACGCAGCCACCCCTACCCCTCTGGAGCCAGCCACGAGCTCCCGCGGAAGAGGGGAACCAGAAGGGAGACACAGGCGGCCGCTGCAACACCCCTGTCCACAGCGCGACACGAGGGAGAGAGAGCTCACCCGCCCCCCCCCAAAAGAAGAGACGAGCAGCGGCGAGGTGGGGATGACAGCGCAAGACCGCGCGGCCCCGCTTTGAAGAAGCGAAGGCCCGGTGCCGGAACACCACGAAGAACGCCATCGGCCGCCCGGAGGAGCACAAGGTGAGAGCACCCCCCCCACAACACTAACAAACACTGGGGGTCACTCGCCCAGCCCTAACCTCACATCAGCCCAACTCCAGGGCAGAGGAGAGAGGGGGAAGAGCGGAGGGGGGTAACAAGGACAATTAAGAATCTGCCGCAGACGAAGCCCTATTGAGGACACCCGCCTCACACAGGAAGACCCTCAACCCCACCAACAACCCCACATAACAAGGGGATAGCCCGCGAGAGCGACAAGCAAGAGACACCTCCCGGGACCTCTGAAAAGCACACCGCGTCTCCCCGTACCCGCAGGAGAACAGGATTCCCCAAGAAAGGCATGTCGAAAACCAAGGGGAAGGGGAGCTCAGTACTCCCAAACTCACAGACCTCTAAACAAGATGCGAACCTAGTTCAAATGTGGTTGGCGGAACCCCAGGTCCATACTAGAGGGAGAGCACAGGAAGACCCCCCAGAGGACTGCAACCTCCCAAACGTCCCCCCCACCACCCTTAACAAAGGAGGACATGCACTCATGGTTCGTGGAGCTACAGGATATATTCATGACCACGATCCAGGACCAGTTCACCTCCATGAGAAACGAAATGAAGCAGTTGGTGCAGGAGGTAAAGAGGGACGCAGCCAAACTCGAAGAGAGGACCGACATGGTAGAGAGAATCATCCAAAGCCTAGAAGACGAAACACGCCAATATGGCGAGACCCAGGAACATTTGGTGCGTTTAACCCACAACCTAGAGATCCAGTGCGAAGACCTAGAAAATCGCTCCCGGAGAGCCAACATTAGAATCAAAAACATCATGGAGTCGGTACTCGACAAGGATCTCAAAAAGGCAGTCCAGGAAGTGTTCAGAGACATTCTGAGAGAACAGGAAGCGAACTCCGTAGGGATCGACAGGGTCCACAGAGTGGGACCAAGAAGAACAGGGGCGCCCGGAGATCGACCAAGAGATGTCCTAGCCGCCCTCTCTTCCTACCCACAAAAGGAACACATTTTAAAAAGGGCTAGCCAATTGGACCACATCAGGATGAATGGGACGGACATCCACCTGTACCAGGATCTGGCCTCTGTGACTTTACAAAAAAGAAGAGATATGGCACCGCTAGTCAAGGAACTAGTGGCGAAGGAAATAAGTTACAAGTGGACATTTCCGTTCGGCCTCCTATTTACCCGAGAAGGCAAACAGAAGAGTGACAACATGCGACGAAGGCCTACAGATAATGGACATACAAACGGAAGGAACGAGGGGATTAGCCAACACAACAAGCGGAGGGTACCTCAAGAGGCCGAGAGGCTGGGAAGAAATGCAGCAAAAGAAGAAGCAGAATGGGTAAACAAGTGTACATATTAAAATGTCCACGGAATGCACAAATCGGCGGTCCGGCAAGGAGCCCTGGGAACTGAAACTCAGGAAGGACTGAGGAAATGTGCGGTATAGGAACCCCCGCGAAGTTGATACCGAGTTCACTGAGGGCGGAGCGATAGGCTCAATGCCCTAGCAACCTTAGGTACCCGGGCCCTCTTCGGGAAGTTATATGTTTTAAAGTTTGAAGTTGGGGGGATGATGGGGGAACAGGAAGGGAATCGCACCGGAAGACGCAAGGGTCACACCGCGCAGGGAATCACTAAAACTCACAATGCCATAATACAAAATGGGGAAACTTAGAATCTTAACATACAACATAAGAGGCATGAACTCCCCGGTAAAGAGGAAGAAAGTATAGACCATGCTCAGGAGAGAAAAGGCGAGCATTCTCCTACTTCAAGAAACACACATTAAAGCCCAGGACAAACAGAAAATACATCTCAGGGGATACAGGATAATAGCGCAATCCAATGCCAAAGATAAAAGGGCACGGGTCCTGATAGCAATAAAAGAAGGAGTGAATGTAGCCCTAACAGACAGGCTAACGGACAAGGAAGGGAGGCTCGCGATCACTAACGTTCAACTAGATGGAAGCCGCCTAACCCTGGCCTCAATTTACGCACCCAACACAGGCCAAGATGGCTTCTTTCGGGACGCTCTGGAGAAACTCGAGGGCTTTGCGAAGGGGGAAGCGATTATGGGGGGAGACCTAAACTTAGCATGGCATCCACAAACAGATAGGAGCGCGGGGGTCCCATCACACAGGGTGCACCTTCCAAACTTCTCAAACAAAAAATGGATCAACTAGCACTCTGCGACGTATGGAGAGAACAAAAGGGCCAGCAGAGAGGCTTCACGTACTTCTCACACGTATACAATACAATGTCAAGGATAGACTATCTCTGGGTATCGATGGGTCTCTTGGGTAAAATTCAAGAAATAGAAATGGGATCGATATCACCATCAGATCATGCCCCACTCTGGCTAGAAATGACGACCCCAGAAAAGGGGGGGGGGGCTATGGCGTTGGAGGCTCCCTCAAGATATTCTCCGGGACCCAGTAATTGTCAGGACCCAAGATTGGAAACATTGGTATCGCTGGCGGTTCCACCGGTGATCGGTCTAGTCCTCACCCAACATGGCGCCCATCAATACGCTGAGCGTATATAATCCGTCTCCGCCCACTTTTCGGCGCGTTGTATCTGTTATTCACTCTCTCTCAACGCTCCGACTTTGGATTATCGCCTTCCTGGGTATACCTCCTAATCCTCATTTCCCCATGTTCCTTCCTTTTATCCCTATTCCTTACCTTTCTATTATCTCCATATTCGCTACAGAGTGCAGTTGTTACATCTGTTGCGGTACCCTTCCGCTTCGCTATTTCTTTCTTTGCTCTAAACTTCCACTTACCTTACTTCAACCTGGGACTCGGGCCGCGAGGGTGCTTCTCGCACTGTGTTTCCGCGTCCGGAAACAGGAGCTTTCTTACTGGACTTGCTATCGGCTGTTCCTTCAACCCTTCTGACTGGTACTTCTTTCTTTTACAAACACGGAAGCGCTGTGCTGGTCGCCGCGGGGTTTCTCAAGCCTTTGTTACTTTTCTACCTTTGTCTACCTTCTCGGCGTAATACCTTCTGGCGAGTTGTTCCTTTCCGCTTCGCCGCAGGGGGTTAGCGCTGCTTCAGACTACTTGAGACTTGGTACAGTAGCCCTTTCTAATTACTGTTTCCCTTTTCCCTTTTCGATACTTTCCCTTTCTACCCTTATCTCAGGGTCAGCTACCCCTTTACTCCGTACCTTGCTTTTTGCCTCTTTGATTCCTGCCTTCAAACACACTATCTACGTCATCACCCCTGACATCTTGGAACTGCAAATTATAGTTCTGAACATCTAAAGGACCTACCTTCCGAACCCATCTATGGACTAGGGTTTTTTCCGCCTTCTGGCTTTTTCCCTAGAACTGAGGCTGGCCCCCTGGGGTTCCCCGGCGATAGGTCCACTCTTCTGTCACGGTGGCCTCCGGAGGGGCCAGACCTTATCTTCACGAAAAGAAGGTCAGAACACAGAAGAGCAGGGTTCCAAGGACTAAGGAGAAGCCAGGCAAGTTTGAGACCGATCCTTGTGTACGTACATCGGAGGAGTCAGGTGAGGAGAAAGGGGAGGTGGACTCGGAACTGGACAGTAATGGGGGAAACGATCAAGGACAAGATAATTGAATATTTTGCACAAAATGACACAGGGGAGGTCCCATTAAGCACAGTCTGGGAGGCATTCAAAGCGAAACCCGCGGGCACCTCATAGCACTAAAGGCCACAAAAGACAACCAGAGACACCGCTGGGAAAAAGAACTCGACAAGAAAGTGACAGACACACAAGAAGAACTTCTATCCCACCCCTCCAGAACCCTCAAGAAGGCCCTAAAACACGTACAGTGACAACTAGAAATGCTCCGCACCAAAGGGGCCGAAAGATCCCTCCAATACCTCAAACAATGACTATATATAAAAGCCAATAAAGCAGACAGATTATTAGCAAGACAATTACGAGAAAAACAAAAGAACACGAACATAAAGAGCATTTCAGACTCACAAGGAGAACTACAGACAAGAACCCAAAACATAGGAAACGTCTTTCGTAAATTCTATCAATCGCTATATACCACGGATCACCCAGATGAAAACGACCAAGACAGCTATCTGCAAACTCTCCCCATTCCTAAAATCCCAGAGGAAGACAGAGAAGCATTAGAGAATCCGATCACGGAAGAGGAAGTAAAAAAGGCTATAGCCGCACTCCCAAATGACAAGGCACCAGGCCCGGACGGCTTTACTGCCCCCTTTTACAAAAAATATGCAGATATACTCATCCCCGTCTTGACGAGACTCCTAAACTCCTTCAAAGAAAATGGAAATGTGACTCACTCAATGAATGAAGCAAAGGTGCTAGTATTCCATAAAACAGGGAAAGACCCATCCTTCCCCAGCTCCTACTGGCCTATGCACCAATTAATTTAGATGGCAAGCTATACACCAAAATTCTGGCAAATAGACTATCCCCTCTCCTTCCGTCCATAATAAACCCAGACCAATCAGGATTTATCCCAGGGAGACAAACGCATGATAACCTTAGAAGAATTAGTGGAAAAAACAGAGATCACACGCAAACCGGCAGCCTTACGCTCACTAGACGCCGAAAAGGCTTTTAATAGGGTTGAGTGGTCAATATTATTCAAAACTCTACAACATATGGGAACAGTTTATAAAAATGGTAAAAGCCAATTACACCTCCCCAACAATCAGGATTGCCATAAATGGGGTGGTCACAGACAAAATTGAGATCTCTCGGGGCACCAAACAGGGATGCCCACTCTCCCCCCTGCTGTACGCCATATTCTTGGAACCTCTCAGGGAGTCAATCCGCATAACGGGATAGAAATGGGAGGCACACAACATAAGGTAATAGCATATGCAGACGATATGCTGCTAGCCCTAGCGGACCCGGGGAGGTCGCTACCCATAGCTATCAGAGAACTGGAGACTTTCGGGGCAATCTCGGGACTCAAAATAAACAAGAAAAAATCAGAACCGTTACTCTTAGCAGGAGAGAGGCCTGAAATAGAAGAAATAGCCGCAACATTAGACTTGACAATAGCTGAAAAAGGGATCAAATATCTGGGGATAACCTTGACACACAAGATAGAAACTCTATACAATGGGAACTACCCACCCCCCCCTTCTGGAACGGGTAAAGAGGGAACTAGAGCGCTGGACTCCCCTAATGGTTTCATGGTGGGGTAGAATTCAAGCAGTGAAGATGAGCATCCTCCCTAAAATGCTATATCACTTTCAGGCTCTCCCAATAAAAGTTCCCAAATCATTCTTTAAAACACTAGCTAAAGCAACCTCGTCCTATATTTGGAATAAAAGGCCACCGAGGATCGCCAGAGCGACTCTTACGGCGCCCACCAAGGAGGGGGGAATGTCCCTGCCACATTTCCGCAAATACTACCAGGCAGCTCAACTATGGGTCCTGAGAGAATGGCTGGGAGACAACCAGCAAACAGTATGGGTGACACAAGACCGGGCGGTGGCCAGATTCCCCTTGGAAGAAACTCTATGGAAAGCTAAACATAGGCACCCCAACCTCCGTATAAGTGAAATCATGAAAACCACCCTAGAGGCCTGGGATGAACAAACGCGGAAGGGCATCATGACCACAGTGGAGGGACCCTTCACACCCATTTGCCGGAACCCCCAATTCCCCCCGGGAATGGAGCAGGGAGCCTACGAGAAGTGGGAGGCGGCCGGATACACAAAAATAGGAGAAATGTACCAACACGAAGAAATAAGGACATTCAAAGAATGCAAAACAATACTAAAACTAACGGAAGCAGACAGATACAAATATGAGCAGCTTAGACATTGGCTGGCTACCCCAGACATCAAAACAGCAGCCACAAGAGAACTCAAGTCATTTGAGAAGTTCCTAATAACCAACTCGGGATCAAAGAAATTGGTCTCCTCACTGTACACCTACATTAACTCCCAGGAAGAGGAAATTAAATGGGCATACATGGTCAAGTGGACGAGGACACTGAGGGAGGATATCCACAAACAGTGGAGAGACCTATGGAACACCATTCCCAAAATCACCCGATCAGTCCAGAAAAGGGAAATGTGCCTAAATGTTCTAACCCAATGGCACTACATACCGGAAAGGCTGCATGCCATGTACCCCCAAACACCAAACACGTGCTGGAGAGGCTGGACAGAAGTGGGCACGTGGAGGCACATATGGTGGGACTGTAGGGGGATTAGAGCCTTCTGGTCAGAAATAAAGTCGGAAACCACGAAGATATTCCCGGATGCGGAACAACTAGGGGAAAGAGTCTGGCTATGTGGAATAAAGGATCAGGCAGCCAAGAAATTTAGGAAACCACAATGGAGAAGTTTCATGGGTCTTCTCATAGCAGCATGGGCGACAATAGCCCAAAACTGGAAAAAACAAGAACCTCCATGGATCTTTACATGGCTCCAAAAAGTATGGGCACAACTGACCATGGAAAAGCTCACACACACTCTACAAGGATCAAAAGAAACCTTCACAAAGGAATGGGGAGACATTCTGGACTATTTGCAATCAGACTACATGGAACAATGGTGCCCACATAATATAAGAATATCAGACATTTTCAGTTCATAGACATTCCCAGGAACAACAAGGACATCTAAGAAATCTTCCGGGGTCGGAGGAGGGAGTTGGGGGACAACATGTGTTCCTAGTTTGTATTTTGAAAAATAATAAAAATAAATAAAGAAAAAAAAGCAGCAGCATCCAAGTACATCAATGATTACAATTATATCATTGCAATCTTGTGGAATGCTAACAGACATTCAAGACAGCTCACTTAAGGTGAGAAAATGGAGCTAAAAGGCCTCTGGAATGACATATCATCTGGCAAACTCATTTCACCTTTGGTATCAAAATGGTGTCACAGAGTGTGGGTCTTACGAAGCTGCAGATTATTTAACAGGTACCGCCTTCTATGGGAAATCTGAAAACATTCTCTGGCTCAACCTTGATCCAGCTTCATTGCAAAAAAATCCTACCAAAAATAAAAAAAATAAAATCGATAGCCACAGTCCCAACAGCCAAGTCATCTTGATAAATAATCTCATGGACACATACTATCCAAACAGAAGTACTGCATTGGAAAACAGGTGCCTGTTCGATATAGCCCAAAACTATTTGTATGAAAATGTTAAGCCAAATGAGACAACTGACAAAAAGTCTTTTGTGATGGAAGTCTAGTAAGACTTTCAAAAACCAGTCTAATTAACCATGTGAAATTATCATTTAAATCTTAAGAGCATACATGGCCCTACTGCAACTATTCAAACCTTGGAGAAAAGAAACCAGGACACGTTCAATGCAAATGAAAGCAGTATAAGGACAGAGCGGACATATGTCTTGGGAGGATAGCTCAGGGGGAACGTGCTCGCCTTGGAAGCAAGACGACACAGAGTAACACAGGTTCAATCGATGAGTCCGCGCTTAGAAACCTCTCGGTATTAAGTGCGTTATAAATAACCTATCATATCAGATCATATAACAAAATGATCATTTTAAACAGTACACAGAAATGTTACACAGCAAATGCCAACAAGAACAAAAAAATAGAAACACTACTAAAGAAACTCCAGAAAAGAATCAACTATCTCTTACAGGAAGCCAACAACCAGTCATTCAAAATGAAGCAGAAATGGCAATGAATCAGGTAGAAAATACCATGGAAAGAAGATGTGTGAGTGCTCAAATCACAGTTAAATAATGAAAGTCACCATTTACCTAGAAGCCAATATCAAAATTGAACATGGACTAAACATGAAAATAATACTTGCAGTTGTAAAAATGACAAACCTCTGCTCTTGTATGCAAGTGTTGAAGCTGGTTCTGGCAAAACCTTCCTGATTAAAACAAATCAGAAAATGTTTGCAAGACAAAATAAAAAATAACCTTTCTGCTATTGTAACATCCCCCACAGATCTAGCTGCTTAAAACATAGGAGGTATAACTTTACACCGACTACTCCTCCCACTAGAACACCAAAACAAATTAGATTACAAGTTGTCAGCCGAAGCTGCAACCGAGGACAAATGAAATCCTCGTAGTAGATGAAGTAAGCATGGTTTCCAACCCAATGTTTGCTTTTATTCATCTAAGAATGTAGAAGCCCTAAACACTAGATACGAAGAACTGTTTGGAGGAAAACATGTTATTGATTTTGGAGACCTCCTGCAGTTAACATTAGTGAAAGGGCAACCCATATTTAAAACATTTGACTACAAAGAATGCCGTAATACACTCACCAGCATATGCAAAGTCAATCTATGATGTCCTTTTCTACAGAGAACTTACACAAAACATGAGTCAGACTGCAGAAGTAACACGTGTTCACTTTTAAACAAAACATTTGAACTGGTGTGCTCACTGAAGATGCAAAGTCATCCTTGAAAAGTAGAATAAATGAGCTGCATGGACAAAACACATCTGCCCCTAATGTAATGGACCAATTAACTCAACAAAATTAAAAATGCATGTGCTTAATGCCAAACCTTGCCAACTGTAACCAATTTAACAAACTAGAAGTGCATGGCATGACACTCCCTATGTGTCAACAAGCAACAGCATGACTAAATCACCTAGAAAAATCTCTATCAAACACAGCTGGATTGGAAAAATGATTAACTCTCGGCCAAAACTAGAGTGATACTAAAATGCAACCTTAACGTAGAACAAGGTTTAGACAATCGAGCAATTGGAGCAGTTGTTGGCTTTCAATCATTTCCAAACAAAAACAATTTCCAGTTTGCCATCATCAGTTTTGACAAACGTGAACAAACAATCCCCCGCACCATAGCACGTTTCCTTCTTTTCAAAGTTTTCAAAGAAAAGGGGCGCTGTTGAGCAGCCAGCAAGATGGCCGCTTAGCTCTGGAGCTCCGAGACCCACAGACCGCCATCCGCGAACAACGGCGGAATCCTGCCATCTCTACCTCAGAAACCCAAGCCACACTGTTCTCCTGACTACGGGGCACACGCCGTGCAAAACTGCCTACGGTGCAGCTGCGGCCGAGATACAGCTGATCATAACTGTGGATCAAGCCGGCGGACCTCCATATCCACTGGGCCTGACTCCTAGGGCCTTGGGGGCGGTGTTGCCTTGCTGACGGCGGGACGCCGCTACTGTGCCGGGGCGAACCCTCCTGACGGGCCCCCTGACGGACTGTTGTGCGGCGCTGCCGCGAGGGGACGTGTGGCTGCACCGCCGCCCAGCTTCAATACTCGGAGCGCCCTCGGCTGCCGCCGCAAGCCCTGCGGGCGGCGAAGGTGGGTGTACCGGGGTGCGGCTGCCCCCCATTGCTGCCTCACCGGCGCCCGCCTCATACCGGGTGGCGGCGGTCCGCCCTCCCCCCTCTCAACCCCTCTGATACCTGGGCTCCGCTCCTGCTGAGGGACGTTTGCCGTGACCCGACCCCCGATCCGGCATCGCCTGCCTCTCCTCCGCGGGCGCGGCGGAGTTCCGTGGTGGCTGTCCCAGGCTTTTGATCTACACGGGGGCGGACGCCGCGGATCGACCCCGGCGCTGTACAGTGCGGCGAGCGGCGCAACATCAGGGCGGCCCCTGGCTATCCCCTCCATGCATCGACGGCCCGCTCCTTTGCTCTGCAGACTGGGGCCCTGGCGGTAGCCAAGAAGGGTGTGGCGGGCCTTGTGGGCGGCAGGTCCACCCTGATTTGTGTCCACATACCACTCCACGTGGCTGCCACCCACACCAGACACCACCTCCTCTTCGCTTGCTGGGAGGCAGCCTGGAACAACAACAACGTCTTTTCGCTTTGGTGGACCCCCCTCGCCCGCCTCACCAGCTGCATCCATCCGGGGTGCCATAATACAACTCAGAGGGACACTGGCCACATAGGAAGCCGGTTGACTCCCCCAGCTCTCTACACCCACTGTGACAAAGTTAAAGCAGTCTCCTGGCTCTCCCCCCCCATACATGGACAGCCTGTCCCTCTGCTGTGCAGCCTGAGACCCCAAACAAAAAGCCAAGGAGGGTGTGGCGGGGGGCAGGTCCACCCTGATCTGGGCTCACATACCACTTCACAGGGCTGTCCCCCACACCAGACAACCTCTCCATTCTGCATTCTGGGAAGCTGCCATAGGGGAGCTGGGACTCGAGGGTGCACCACGGGGGGGTGGGGGCACGCCGCTCCGCTAGCGTCCGCAGCCTGGAATAACATTTTGCTATCCTGGCGAGCCCCCCATGCCCGCCTCATCAACGGCATCCATCCATAGTGCCTAAATACAACTCAGAGTGACATTGACCACACTGGAAGCAGGCGCATTCCCCCAGCTCTCTCCACCCACTGTGTCTACGGCTGTCACGAACCATCCGTTGTGCCCACCAGGGTACAGCCCCCAGGGCCAATCATACATACCGCTCATCCACCACCGCTATCTAGCCTCAAGCTGGCCACTCCCAACTTGTTGTGGCAATTATCTGCACACCAGGCACGGAATATCTACATGCCAGAGTCACTGGCCAGCTACCACCCACACTGCAAAACTCCGGCTTACGGTCACCACCGCACGTGTCTAACTAGGAGCTGCTCTTCACAATAGCAATGACCAACAGGTCACGAGGATCTAGCAAGATGGGCGCCATGGACGAGTTTACCAAGGCTGCGCCAAGGGCTGACCAATCGTCCTCCATGACACAGGAGGACGGCGATACTCTGCCGGAAACCCCCCAGTTGGCTCTAACCACAATGATGGAGTCCATGGCCAAAAACTTTGCAGCCTTCCATGAGAAATTGGACGATATCAACGCAAACGTGGCCTCCCTGAAGGCTAAGCTGGACCAACATGGAGCCAGAATTACAGAGGCAGAGCAAAGGATTGGAACCAACGAGGACACCGTTCACACCCTGCAGGGCACAGTCACGGAGCTTGTCCGCGACATGAAACAGATCAAAGCGAAGTGCGACGACCTCGAGTCGAGGTCGCAAAGAAACAACATCCGCATAGTGGGGTTCCCTGAATCTGCACTAAAGGGCCGTAAGGAAATCGCAGTTGAACAACTTCTCAGAGATCTCCTTGGCAACCCTGAGCTGTCACCATTCTTCACGGTAGAAAGAGCACATCGCTCTCTGGCACCCCGGCCTAAACCTGGAGACTTCCCTAGACCAATCATTGCTAAACTGTTAAGCTACAAGGACAGAGACCATATACTCTGCCTGGCCAGAGAGAAGGGGGAGCTAAGGTTGGACTCAAAAATCATTAGGATTTTCCCTGACTTTTCTGTAGGGGTACAGATGGAGCGATGCCAATTTGGAGGTGTTAAAAAATTGCTGAGAGAAAGGAAGATCGAGTACACGATGCTCTTCCCGGTTCGCCTAAAATTCACTTATCGCAATAAGTTATACTTCTTTACGGTCCCAGATGAGGCGGTCAAATTCATTGAGGCACAAATTCCACTAGCGGATCCCGCAGACGACCCAATGAATGACGATTAAGATCGGGGCTCTCATGGCCCTACTAAAGGCCTCAGTAGCTGTGCCCTATCCAGAGAAACTCCACACCGGGGTGAACTGTCCCCCCTCCTCTATGCTACACTGGGCCACGTAGCCCTAACATATCTATTCAAGGGTACTCCCGTTGGAAAGGGGTACATCCCTAAACTGTCCGACGACAATGGCACACTCTGGGCTCGTACCGCGATACCTAAGCCTTACTGTTGGGCACTGTACTATGCCAGTATTTGCTCAGTTATCACAGTTTAAAAACATACTTTCCTCTGTGTAACCTCAAGTTCTGTCAGCCGTTCGAAAAATTAATGATGTATCTTCATATTATGTTTACCAATTGTGGGTCTACGGCAGCGGTAGCCCCCACTGCAGCTGCAATGCCTTCTAAGGTGAAGTGTTTATGTTTGAGCCCCAGTTGGGCTATTGGTCAAGCGTTGCCGAGTTGGGTATGGCGCGCTGCTGCCCACTACGTGGGCGGGTACCATTACGCTGCTAGTTCTTTTTGGGCGGTGAGGGTGGGGGGTGGTGAAACGGGAGAATGTTACCAAAAAATTGGCAGGAAAGGTACGACTGGGTTTGAAGAGAGGCATATCCACGCCACCGCTGCACATAAGATTGTGAACAGAGGCAGATTTGTTAGTTGGGATGTTTCATAAAGGGTTAGCATGGCTATTAAAATGATGCCATGGAATGTTCGTGGATTGACAAACTTTACAAAATCCCGCAGGATCACAGCATATGCACAAAGACATGGTATCAAGGTACTCCTTTTGCAGGAGACACACGCTCTGAAGCTTCTATCATCCAACCTTGCGCTATCATGGGGCTCCAATAGATTCTATACCCAATTCTCCACTCAATCCAGTGGAGTCCTGACTCTCATCCACAAATCAGTAAAATTCACGCTCCACACGCCCCATATCGACACAGAGGGCAGATATGTAATTCTCCACTGCACTCTGGCAAACGAGGAATGCCTGCTCGTGAACTGATACAGTCCCAACACTGACTCCCCTGAATTTATAGATGCCGTGGCCGCCATCCTTACGAGATATGCGGAAGTTCCCATCATATGGGGGGGGGGGGAGACATGAATCTTATACTCGACAATATCCTGGACAGAACAACCACGACCCGAAGGGTCACGACCCGAGCCGCCAAACAACTCCTTACACACATGAACTCCCTCCGTTTACACGATGTGTGGCGAACGCTCCATCCCCAAGAAAGAGATTACACCTTCTATTCCACAGTGCACAGCAGCTCCTCAAGAATAGACATGTTCCTGCTGTCGGGGAGCAGGGTGGGCAGGGTGACAGACATCAAGATACTCGCACGCACGCTATCAGACCACTCCCCCGTTCTACTGCAGATCCAATTGGGTAATACACTAGCCGCCCGCCCCGCCTGGCGCTTTAAATCCGAGGCTCTATCTGAAATTGTCTTTAAAGCAGGTATCTTATCGGACATAAACACCTTCTTTGAGAGCAACAACACGCAAGACGCTTCTGAGGGGACCCGTTGGGAAGCATTTAAAGTCTACATCAGAGGGATGTGCATTTCTAGGGAAGCTGGGGTCCTAAAAGCCATAAGGCAGGCCCTGAATAGCTCCGAAATGAAGCTCAAAAATCTAGAACAGGAGCATGCCTCTGCCCCAGCCCCGGCAACCCTTGCAAAAATCAGAGCGGAACTGGAACTTTTTGAATCCCACGCCCTAAGTGAGGTGCGGTATCTGGCGCGTACCGTGGCTGCCCGGAGGTACGGTGAGGGCGACAGACCCGGTAGAACCCTTGCCAAACTGATGCGAGCAGAGGGCGGCAGGTCCCGAATAGATAGTACCTTAGACGGACAGGGCCTACGACACTGGTCGGATCCGGCCATTATCGACACCTTTGCTGACTTCTATGCCAACCTATATGGCCCCCAGCCAGAACATAATGCCCAGGACTTAGACGACCTACTGGAACGCATCCCTATGACCCTCATCTCTCAAAGCACCAAGGAACAACTTGATGCCCCGTTCACCTTGGACGAGATAGTTCAGGTAATCTCTGACCGAAGAATAAGGCCCCGGGTCCCGATGGGCTCACACCTGAGTTCTACAAGGAACTTGTAGCCATCCTAGCTCCCATATTGTACGGGGTCTGGACTGAATCACTCCGACTAGCCACCCTCCCACCCTCCTCCCCAAACCAGGGAAACCCCCAGACGAATGTGGTTCCTATAGGCCATTATCACTTATCAACACGGACATGAAATTCTTTGCTAAAGTAATTGCGAATAGGTTCCTTCCATTCATGCCCCACTTGGACCACGCAGACCAAAGCGGATTTGTTCCTGGCCGCTCTACTGCTCTCAATATCCGTCGATTATTCAATGTAATGTCCAGAATTGACCCAATGGCTGATGCAGTGGCGGTCACACTAGACGCCCAGAAGGCATTCGACTGGTCTCATGGAGATACTTATGGGCTGTACTGGTGAAAATGGGGGTAGGGCCAAACATGATCTCCTATATAAAACTGCTAGGTACAGGCCCAATGGCCAGAATACTGGTCAATTCCATCGTCTCCTCTCCCTTTGCGCTGCACAGGGGTACCCGCCAGGGGTGTCCATTCTCCCCCATTCTCTTTGCGCTCGCCATTGGACCCATGGCAGATCACGTCAGGGACCAGCACACTCGCAAAGGTATTCGCATACGGGACACACCAAAGATTATCTCGTTGTATGCGGACGATGTACTTCTATATGTTCGAAACCCCTCCACATACCTGGACCCGATCATCTGAGACATAACAAAAATAGGCACGTACTCAGGCTTTACCATCAACTATTCTAAATCTGAAATATTCCCCCTTACTGCGGCGACCCGGCAACCGTCATGTGAATTTCCCCTACGCCGGTCCCCAGGGGGCATCAAGTGCCTTGGGGTGCAAATATCACTTACCAAAGCCTCCCTTCTGGTGGATAACTACGAGATGACAGCACAGCTCATTGAATCCAAGTTGCTTAAATGGCGCAGTCTCCCCCTGTCCCTGGCGGGTAGACTGTCCCTAGTAAAGATGATTGTGGTCCCCCAAGCTCCTCTATGTCTTCGCCAACGTACCAGCGTGGCCTGGGAAGCAGTATTTCAAGAGGCTCCATTCGGGGTGCGCCCAATTCCTCTGGCATTCCGGTGCTGTCCGCAAGAGGTGGCAACATATGACCCCATCCTATGAAAAAGGGGGCTTCACAACCCCAGACCTTACCCTGTACTGGATGTCGGCGCAGGCCCAACACGCCACGCACTGGTACACATACTCGAACCCGCCCCCGCATGTCAAATTAGAAAAACTGGCAGGGGATGGGACCAACATAATGACCCTGCTATTGCACCACACATACCAGACAGACGCCCCGGCAGACCCTGTGCATGGAGTGCGATTCTGAACTCGAAACAAGAACCTCACCCATACTACAAATGGCTTCCCATACAACAATTCCCCGGACTCTCCCCCACGCACGACCAGCATTTCATACGACATTGGGAGGCATTGGGATACCGAGCACTAACTGATCTATATCCTGACGGTAAATTCATCACCCCCCTAACGTGGCGGCCCGGACACACCAACTCAGCACTCGAGCTACTCCAATACTTCAGGCTGAGAGCGGCGGTCCATGCAATGTGGCCCTCCTACTCAAACGAGCCCCATGACTCACCCGAACTCCAATACATAGCAAACTCCACAGGTGGTAGGGGCACAATATCCTCTTTGTATAAAATGCAACTGGAAAAACGTGGAAATATGTCCCTCAAACCATGGGAGTCTTGGGCGAGGGAGCTGGAAATGGAAATCACTGAGGGGCTGTGGAGCAAAATGTGTGCACATACGCGCAAAGTCTCCCTTAGCGCCAGATTCCGTTGCATACAATATAAACTCCTTAATAGACTATTATACACCGCACAGAGTTGCGAAATTTACACACACCCCGACCTACACATGCCCGAAATGTAACTCTGTAGAGACAGATCACATGCACATGTTTTGGTCCTGTCCGGCGTTGAGCGCATTCTGGCTGGGAGTCGCGAATGCACGCTCAGAAATAATTGGGTCCCCAGTGGACCTCGACCCGCTAGCCCTACTGTTCCGATTATGGTCCGGAGAAAATGCAAAGAAAATGTCAAAATGTTTAAATGTGAGTGCTATTGTTGCTAAGAGATGCATATTACAAGGTTGGAAGCGCCGCTCCCCTCCACCCTCGAGATGTGGCTGAGGGCCCTCACTTGGGTACAGGTGTGTGAGGAGGAGTATATTGGATCCCTACCCACTCACTCGCCCGAAGAATGTGTGGACTGAATTCTGCAGCTATCTGAATAGCAGGGACGAGATTGAGTGGAGCTCCACCCCTCCGCCAGGTCCGTCTGCCGCACCACCCCGAGTACTGTGCCCCTTGCGATCCCTTGGATTGTCAATCCCCCCCCCACTCTGAACTGCCATCAATGATGCATGATGTAATGCCTAAATGCGATAATGCGATCTATGTGTACCTCTGAGTATGTTGTGCTATACCGGTCTTAACTTTCTGCCAATAAACAAAAGTTAAAAAAAAAAACGTTTTCAAAGAAATTAATGTACGCAGAGAACATTCTCTACGTCTCTTGCATATGCCGTCACAAGTGACACGGCCTAACCCTCGATCACGCACTTGTATACATTGGCAGCACAGTCCTCAAGGAAGGTATGAGCTACATAGCACTTTGACGTCTTGTTATACTCACTGGTCTAGTCTTAGTAAACTTTGATGCAAACAAAGTCAACGCTGACATTCCTTGCATCCTAGAACACAACAGGCTTCGCACAATGTACACTCCACATCAGGATATGTACCATGTACCTCAAAGAAAACCTTTAAAAAGACAACTATTACAAATAGAAACCATAGCAGATCTCCCCATAATCCCTGTAAACAACAAAAAAAAACAAATGCACGACCTTCAAACCAAACAGAAACCAAATTATCTGGTCCTTTTAAATTTAGCAACACAACTGGAGTAAATAATGTAGCAATCAATCGTCTATTCAAATTGTGGACAATATTTATCTGAATTGCTCAGAACAGCTATATTTACAAATGCTCATCCTGCACAGAACGGCCACTAACAACTCAAACACTATCTACAGTGTCTCTGGCATAAGACAGGAGTTAGACTACTGTGCACGAATTGTTACTCACAGAAGGATCCATACATATTACTAATGTACTTACTACAAGTACTAGAGAAACAGCACAGACCTATAAATGAAATCTTACAAATGTCATACACCTGGAAACATACATGCAGTCTCTGCAACCACGTTTCACAAGAGCATATATCCACAATGAACAATGTGTAAATATCTATGACAAATTGTAAATCAATTCCATTTCAACAACTTCTCCAAATGCAAATCATGTCATACTATGGTCATTTTGCAATTGAGACAATCTGTCATACAAATAGTTTCACATGCCCAATATGTAATATTAATGCTTAAGATAAAATGCAGATGGCGCTAAAAATAACTAAAGTTCACCAACTTCAAACATGCCCAAGTATCTCTTGGCAAGAATACATTCACAACAGTAGGCATTGTATACCACACTGGTGCCACAACCACTTCAGTCCCCTATATTGCATATGTGAAAACAATAAGTGGTTTGTTTGAATGGAACGACACTTGAGTTACACAAAAACATAGGTTATCAGCAAATATAATAAATGCCTGCTTAAATTATTCCTTAAACCCACATGTAGTCATTAAATACTAGTTCGAATATCCTATGGGTGTATAACTACATTACACATAAACACACAAAACAAATATTCCTCATTTCCATTACCCTTAAAACACACATCACCTATGTAATGACTTAATACACCCATACTACCACTGTATTACTTTCTACAAATACAAAATGTGTCTCCCTTTCATGAATGTAACAGTCTGAAAAATGGTATCAAAAGTAAATGTACTAAAATGGGTTTTGTCAATCCACCTTGGATTTGTCCCCATCCCCCCCCCCCCCATGACCCAATGATATTACAACATGTTACTTCAACAGTGTATTACCGACAAATGTTGTAGAAAACTTAGTACATACTACTTATGAGGGTCATAAAAAGTAAATTTATGTGTAAAAACTCAAATATGTATATCTTCCATAACATGTTCCACAACTATTTTTTTTTATTTTATTTTTATTTTATTTTATTTTATAGACAAAGAAACACAGATGTTCCCTTGTTACCATGTCTAACTGGGCACACTAGTTTAGCCATAGCAATTAGCCACTTTGTTTTAACTATTCCACCCAAAGTAAACATTTTCACCATAGGCAACTGCCACATTGTTTATACCATGCCCCCAAACAATCTAGCCACTGCCATGGCCACAATAATATGTATTGTTATTACTTCTACTATACACATACTCCATGCAGTCATTCCCCGAACAATATTACTGTGTTAACATTTTGAACTAAGAGCACTATTGTACCCAAAGGCAGTAGCCAAATTGCTTTATGCATTCAACCCAAATTAAACATACTATTGTGCCCATATCCACTACCCAGATTGTACCCAATGCCACTACCCACATTTCTGCTGTCATTACTACTAACTTTTGCCAGTAGCCATATTGTTGCACACATTAAGCCCAAATCAAACATCTTGTACTCGTAGCCAGTGGCCATAATGTTTGAAGTAAACATATTGCTGTGGTCATGGCAAGTGGCCAGATTGCTATATTCATAATCGGCAACAACTCCACAGCAATTTTTAAACACAATTATGCATTAATTTTTCAGTTTCTTCTCTCCCCCAACCTCCCCGGACACTAATTCTCAAAATATACAGAAGAACAAATGACTTACCCCTGGTAATGTTCTTTCGACGGGATGTTCCTCCCACATATTCCTAATCTTTGATATATTCATAAGTCTGCTTGCAGCTGCAGAAACTACTTTCATAGTATCGGGTTCCGTGCGTCGTTGAGTCGTGGTTCTTGATGGCCTCTACCCTCAGCCGTGACATCTACGTAGGTACAAGAAGCATGCGTGGCACCCTTCGCCTCAGTTCTAGATTTTTCCTCCCTATGCTCATCGGTCTTAAAAAAGGTATGACCCAGACATTGAAAGAAAGGAAGGTGCAAAAAGACAGAAATTCTCCATGAAGAACATGTGAGAGGAACATGCAGTCGAAAGAACATTACCAGGGGTAAGCTATTTGTTCTTCGAATGGATTGTGCCCTCCCACGTATTCCTCCTCTTTGACAGACTCCGAAAGCAGTAGGTTAAAAGAGGTGATAAAAGAGAATGTTGCTGATTAATGCTGTGAAGAACAGCCTAGCAAAATCTTCCTCCCGGCCCGACATAGAATCAAGGCAATAATATTAGTTGAAAGTGGGCAAAGAGGACCAAGTTACAGCACTGCAAATGTCCTGTATGGGTACCCCTCTCCAACGAGCCAAATAGGTAGCCACCCCTTGGGTGGAATGCACTCTAAACCATCGTGCAGATCTTTGCCAGACATGGTATAGCATTCAGAAATGCATACAATTATCCAGGAAGACATGGTTTGCTTGGTGACTGTTTGTCCCAATTTGTGACCCGAATAGCCCACGAATAGCTGGTCATCTTGCCTGATTTTGGACATTCTTGTAATATAGAAGCTTAAGGCCCTCTTTGGGTCTAAGCGATGCAATCTCTCCCCTTCCTTCCAGGGATGAGGAGGTGGGTAAAAAGCAGGCAACACAATCTTCTGAGCTAAATGGAACTCTGGATACTACTTTTGGCAAGAAAGAGGTATGTACCGTCAGAACCACATTATCCTTAAAAAAGGTAGTAAAGGGTGGTTTAGAACAAAGAGCCTGATGCTCACTCACTGATGTAATAACCATTAGAACGATAGTCTTAAGGGTTAACATTCGGAGAGGACAAGATTGCAGGGGTTCAAAAGGTGCTCCCATTAGATAGCTCAAACCCAAATTCAAATCGCATGCCGGTTCAATAAATGGAACCGGGGGAAAGATATCCATTAGTCCTTTTAGGAATCAAATTACTACATGGATTGTCAAATAGGAACCCTGATCCAGCGAACGCTTAAAGATAGAAAGTGCAGCTAGATAACCCCATATCGTGGAAACCTGAACCCCCCGATGGCCCAGATGTAGTGTAAATGATAGCACAGAAGGAGTTCTGCATGTAAAAGGATCAATACTCTTATTCGTGCACCAGCTGCAGAATTTACTCCAACGGCAGCGGTACAAAGATTTTGTTGCTAGCCTTCTGTCCGAAAGCAGCACCTCCATTAAATCTTCTGGAAGATCCCAATCTTTGTATCTTACCCTTTTCATAAACCAGGCATGAAGGTTCAGCGTACTGATTGCTGAATGAAGGAGACCTCCCTCTTGCGAAAGCAAGTCCTCTCTTTGGGGAACATGAATTGGAGGGCAGATGGCCATCTCTAGAATGTCTGAGTAACACATTCTCCTGCCCAATGCAGAGCAATCGGGATCATGGATTTTCCCAACTTCCTGATGACATGAGGAATGACGAGGACTGGTTGGAACGCGTAGAAGAGTGGAAATTCAAGTCCACTAGGAACGCATCCCCTAGAGCTCCTCTGAGGAAATTCCCTTGAGCAGAATAGGTTGCACTTCCTGTTGACACTGGACGAAAACAGATCCACCTGAGGGGCTCCCCAAAAGGCCAAAGATATCTAGAAGGACTTCCTGAGCTAACTCCCACTTGTGGGAGATGATGTTCTGCCTGCTCAGAGCATCGGCTGCCAGGTTTTCTTCTCCAGCTAGATGAACTGCAAGCAGAGACATTCCTTCTCATAGTGCCCAAAACCAGAGCTGCATTGGCTCTCTGCACAGTGGCAGGGACCTTACATCCCCTCTTTTGTTGACATCATAAATGGCCACTGCATTGTCATCATCAGGACAGTCTTCCCCCCCATACAGAAGGCAGAAAAGCCATAAGCACTGGACTGATTGCTCACAGCTCTAAAAGATGTATGTGAAGTTTGGACTCAACAGATACCAACGACCGCCGATTGAGAGGTTGTTAATGTGAGCTCTCCACCTCTGAGGGAGGCAACTGTTATATTCGGCCATGGTTGCCAACAAGGTTAATCACATTCTACTGACAGGCCCACTACAGGAGATGCTGTGTGACCTTGTTCGGTTCCTGAAGACGGTTCATCATTCTGCTGGAGAACTGTGACCACTGGGATCTGAGGGCCCATTTAAGGGACCTCATTCACAAAAGGGTCTTACGGCACCCGGAAAACGCACAATGCCATGCAACCTCAGAAAATCGAAGGGCAGAAGATACTTTGCACTCTGACATTTTTGGACCATCTGCAAAAGATGTTGATCCTTCAAAAATGCCCCTCTCCCCACAAGGACAAATCCAGGACCGCTCCAATAAACTAAAGCCGCAATATCGTCAAGTGAGACTTCTTGAAATTCAGGGAGAAGCGCAGCCTGTGGAGGAAATAGCAAGTATGACTGAGATGATTCCGAGTCTGTTCAGGAGAACAAGCTCTGGTCAGCCAATCGTCCAGGTATGAGTAGATGTGAATCACTTCCCTCCTTAGACTTGCTGCCAAAACAGCCATGAGCTTAGTGAAAACCCTCAGCGCAGAAGTGACCCCTAATGGCAGAACCCAAAACGGACGGCAAACCTCAGGTAATTTCTGACACTGACCAATCCTGAAGTCGAAGGGCCTTAAGGATCTGTGAAAGAGTAACCATCCTGAGGAACTGGTTTACATCTTAAGTCCAAAAGGATTGCAGCCCTCCGTCCTTCTTTGGGATTAGTAAATAAGTAGAGTACCAACCTTGATTTCTCACCACTACAGATAGACTCTTGCACCTTCCTCCAACAGGGTGAAGATCCCCAGTAGGAGCGGATTCAGATTCTTCAAGGATTGGCCTCCTGGAAGACAATCTGGGGGTCTTCTTAAGAAATGGAGGCAGTAGCCATGGGCCAGTGTTTCCAGTGTCCAAGCATTCGAGGTTATGCCCCGCCAACTCTCCAAATGCTGAATCAGCCTACCCCCCACCACAATCCCGAGAACCGAGCCATGTGAATCTCCTGTCGACAGTACGCGCTGCCATTGCTTTGCTTGCAGAATCCGCAGAGTCTAGTCCAGACACATGGTATCTTTGCCATCTTGTACCAGGTTTAGAAAACCCCCTCTCTCCTCAGCTTCGGGGATCTGCTCCACTGTCAAAGCTATAACGTCCCACAAGGTGTGCGTGTACTTGGCCAGATCACAAGTCACATTAATGGCTTTCAGGGCCATGCTGCCTGCGGAAAACACCTTCTTCCCTAAGGCACCATACAGAGGCGTTGCTAGGGGGAGCTGAGGGGGCAATAGCACTGGATCTTTTGGTTGTAGCCCCAGATAGAAGCTCAGGAGCTACAACCAAAAAGTTAGCTAGCCCTGTCCCGACATTAGCACAGCCCCAGATCTCTTCCAGACCTAGCAACACCCCTGGCGCCAAACGTTTTATCATCCCTATCAGGGGGATAGTAGGGTAGGCTACAGCCTTAGAAGTAGAAGTGGTTGCCTGAACCACTAAGCTTTCAGGAGTGGGGTGTTTAGACAGAAAACGTGGATCTATTGTGGCAGGTCTGCATTTCTTGGCCAGATTCTGGTTAACTGCCTGTGTTGTAGCTGGTTTTAACCAGTTCAACACCTTGGTTCTCAATGACATATGGAAGGGTAACACAGGCTCCCCTAAGATCATCCTTTTCCAGGATTGCCCCTTGCTTTCCACACTGCATGACTAGCAGAGTCTGCAGTGGTAAAAACCATCAGTGATGAGCTGTCCAAGCCACTAGCATCTCTCAGAGTGCCCACAAGATTTTGCATCCTGGACTCGATCTGAGATCAACTCGGGCACATTACGAGTGCCAAACTCCAAGCCAAAAGGCACATCCCTCTCTTCCTTCTCCTCCTCCGAAATCTACCGCATGGTTATAAAGAAGTCAGCGGTAGTTATAAAAGTCTTCGATAAAAATCAATCGACGGCTTTGAGATCTTTGAGAGAGAAGTCATTGAGAGTGTCGACAGCTTCAATGCCCTCTAAGGTGTGGGATGCATTGACCCACTAGGCTCTGCCCTGCGACATCACTGTGTGCTGTTTTCACCAGAACCAACAGAATGGTCGCCAAAAAAGCCCTATGCGCGATAAACCTCTGAAGAATTGCGCAGTGAAACCGGAAAAATTGGTTGCCAATCTACTTTGTCTGTGTCAGTGGTAGAACAGGAGACCACACTGCCAAAACCTGTCATTGGGCTGCCCACAGAGTGAAATGGAACTACCTGAAAAGGCAGTGCTGCATTGCCAGGAAAACCCAGAAGTGCTCTAAAATCCGTTTTTCCTTGGCTATTGAAACTGCAAAATAATGGTTCCCAAACATCAGAAAAGATTCAACATCCTTGCTGGGTGTTAACCATCACCTTATTTAAAGACTCCACATAAGCACAATGTCAGGAGAAGCACATTTCATCACAAGAATATCCACATTAAAAAAACATGCTTGCCTGGGAAAATCTGTCAGATATGGGCGCAGTACTGCTGGCCGCCTGTATCAAAGCTGTCATTAAAGTACACTGGCAGTTTAAAACTTGTGCATTAAAATCAAACTGTTGACAAGAAGTGACTTGCCATCAAAAGCAATATAGGTTGCCACTATTTAATCTCTAGGTTTAAAAAAAAACTGGAATTAGAGATCTGTTTGCCTATTTTGAAATGTAAGTTTATTTTTTAAATGTAAGTTTATTTTATCGAACACAAATTTAAACAAGTTGGGTTTTAAAGTGAACTGATACCAGCCAGAGAACTTCAAACCACATTCCACAGTTTGCTCCAATAAAGGCAGCTCTCCTGCTTCTCAGCAAAGCCAGGAACTCTCAGTTGGATGTTAATGGAGGGGGGAGGAGATTTTGCTCTGCTGCTCTGAGGAGAAACAAAATACTTCCTGGACTGAAAGGGTATGCAAATTCAAGTGTCAACAGAAACCCCTGCCAGCAGGAAGAGAGGCTTGTATTGCTCTTGGCCCAGCAAAACATTGGGGGCGGGCCAGACAGATATGTGTATCCGTAAACCACAAAAAGTATCTTTTTGAAAAAGACTCGCAGAACTGTGCAAAATTGTATAAATCTGTAAAATATAGGGTTGTTAACATGGAAATTCCGGTCAACTTTTTGTATTTTGTATTTGTATTTGCATTTGTTTTATTTGTAACGCGCACCATCGGGCCCGGAGGCATCAGGGCGCAATTTGGACATGGTTACATAAGCATACAATTAAATAAATTCAAAGCATTAAACAGTACATAATATACAAGGCATACAGCAATATACATATTTACAGAAGGTAGATTAGAGCAGGAGTTTCCCTGGGCTGGTCCGGACATCATGGCTGGTTGGAGAGCCAGGATTTGGTTTTAACTTTAAAGGCAATAAAGCATTTTTCGGATCGGATGGTGAGAGGGAGGGCATTCCAAAGCTTAGAGGCTAGGACGGGGAAGCTAGATCCACCCGCCTTTTGTAGTTTGAACCTCGGGATGGTTAGGCAGTGGGTCTGAGCCGTTCTTTGCGGACAGGTGGGCGCGTGTCGGGATAGCCGGCTACAGAGGTATGCTGGGGCTTGGTTAGCTAGGCATTTGTGGGTGAAGCCTAAGGCTTTCAGTGAAATTCTCTGTTTGACCGGTAGCCAGTGTAAGTTAGATCTAGATTCCGAGATGTGGTGGTTACGTGGGATGTTTAGGGCTGCTCTGATAGCGTTATTCTGGGTGATTTGCAGTTTGTTCAGATTCTCTTGGCTCGTTCCAAGGTAGAGGGCGCTCGCATAGTCAATTTTGGCCATGATAAGAGTTCTAGCCAGAGTAACCGCGTTGGGGGTGGTCAGGAATGGCCTGCAAGCTGCAATGAGTTTGCAGGTGTATGCTGAAGAGGATCTGACTGCATTTGTTTGTCTGGATAGGGATAGGGTGGCGTCAAGATAGACACCTAAGGTTTTGGTGTCTTTCGAGACTTGGATGGCGTTGCCATCGATGACAAATGATTGGTAGGATGGCTCAAGTTTACTAAGGCGTTGCATAGTACCCAAGATGAGGAGCTCAGTCTTGTCATCATTGAGGCATAACTGGTGTTGTGCCATCCAGGCTTGGATAACCAAGTAGACCTCGTTCAAGGCCTTAGTGTCAGTCAGGTAGTCACCAGTGATGGGAATGAGTATCTGGGTGTCGTCAGCGTAGTTCGTGTAGGAGACACCCAGATAGTCAAGTACATCAAAAAGTGGTTTTGTAAAGACGTTATAGAGCGTTGGCCACACACAAGAGCCCAGGGGGACGCCGCAATGAATCGGGGAAGGATCAGCAGCTGCAGATTGAGAGAAGACGATTACTCAAGAATGATTTGATCCAGGCCGTGGCTGACGGTGAGAAATGGGCGGCCGAGTGAAGATGCTTGCATAGGATTTGGTGACTGACCAAGTCAAAGGCCGCAGAGAGGTCGAGTAAGAGTAATAAGGCAAGTTTGCCGTTGTCCTTTAACACTTCGATTTGGGTTTTTAAGTCAAGTAGAGCTGTCTCTGTTCCGTGTTTGGGTCGGAAACCAGATTGTCTAAGGCCTAGAAGATTGTTGGCTTCGAGGTGCTCTTGGATTTGCAGGTATGCTGCACGGTCTAGGATTTTTAGCAGGAACGGGACAGTGATGATGGGTCGGTAGTTGGTGGGTGTGCTAGGGTCGAGGGAAGGTTTTTTGAGCAAGGGGATCACCCAAGCATCCTTAAGGTTGTCGGGGACAGTTCCTGTTTTGAAGGATGCGTTGATGAAGGATGTGATAAATGGGGCCAGGTCGTGGGCGGATTCCTTAATAATTGGGGAAGGGCAGGGGTCGCCCTGGCAGTTGGACGGTTTGATCCTCAGGATGTTTTCTACCTACGCAATGGTGAGCGGTGAGAAAGCAAATCGTTTGCAGTTGGGGACGTCAGGAGGGCGGGCCCCTGCTGGGATGGGAGGGCGATTGTCCAGTTTCAGGCTAGCATGTTTGGCTGTTATTTTAGATTGAAGCATGGTGATTTTATTCAGTAACGCTGCCTGAATATTGGCACACCATTTGCTGTCTTTAGTGCAGGTGTCGGGGGGAGTAACGGGGGTTTCAAGCTCTTTTAAAATCTTAAATAGTTCCTTGGAGTTGGAATCAGCATGAAGAATGTGATTATTGAGGGATTCTTTTTTTGCCTCTATAATGGCTGCTTTGTAAGTGAGCGAGGCCAGGAGGAGGCGGTCTTTATGCACGTCAGAAGGGTGGCTTTTCCATCGGTTTTCGGCGCAGCGTTTGGTTTTACGGAGTATTCTTAGCTGTGTGGTGAACCAAGAGTTCAAGTGAACACGTGGTTTGGCCTTCCTCAGTTTGATAGGGGCGAAAGAATCTGTAGCTGTCAGCATGCTGCAGTTATAGATGTCAGCTAAGGCAGTCGGGTCATTACAGGAATCAGTAGCTGCTTTAAGTGAGGGGAGTAGTAGAGGGAGGAGTTTCTCTTTGGTTATGTCCTTTTTGTTTCTGGTCGGGAGAGCCGGCGCTATCGCGGTAGGGATGCGGCGGGCAGCTTCAATATTAAAGGTGATAATGTGGTGGTCTGACCAGAGGCAGGGGGTAATGGCCAGGACATTGATATTACAATTAGAGCTGGCTAGCCAGTCAAGGGTCCTGCCTTTAGAATGTGTAGGCTCTTGGATGTGCGAGGTGAAGCCGGAGTTGGAGAGGGAGTTTTCCAGATCAAGTGCAGTAGGATCTTTAGGGTCACCTAGTCCCAAGTTGAGGTCGCCCAGGATGATGATTTGTGAATTGGTTTTAGCGTTGTCAAGGAGGAGGGTGGATATGTCGCCGACAAAGGAGGGTGCAGGGCCTGGGGGCCGGTAAATTAGGTGGAGGGTGGCTGTTTGGTTGGGAGTTAACATGAGTTTGACTGACAATAGTTCAGCTGATTCAAGTTTGGTATTGGTCGTGGCTCTTAGGTCCAAGGTGATTTTATGGATGATGGCAAGGCCCCCACCTCTAGAGTGGGAGGCAAAGGTACGGTCACATCTCAATATGCTGAAGCCAGGTGGTATAGCAAGGGACAGTGAAGGGCCAGAGGCAGCATGTAGCCAAGTTTCAGCTATGGCAATGAAATCAAGATCTGACGATGTTATAAGGTCTGCTATGTCTAGCGCGTGAGCTGGGAGGGATCTAGCGTTGATAAGGGCGCCTTTGATGACAGGCAGTTTCGCCTCTGTGGGGGGAGGGGGGTTTGCTGTTGTTGAGGGCCGAGGGTGGGCCCGGGAGTGTGTGTCGTGTTTGTTTGGAAAGGTTGCAGCGGGTAGGGCGTATGCGGAATCTGGTGCCTAATATTTTATTTCTAAGCGATGAAGGGCACGGTTGGTTCGGCGTAGGTTTGCTAGCAAAGTGTTCCAACCAGAGGGCTGGGTCATTGAGGTAGGGATTGAGGTTGGTGGTGCGGTGTTGGAGGCCTGAGGTGGGTGTCATAGCGGAGATTGCCATGTGCAGGGTCTGTGGGCCAGGACTGAGGCGAGACACAGTGTCAGGTGGCTGGGGGTGGGTCGACTGTCGGGTACGTGCGTGGCTGAGTGAGGATAGTTGTTTCAGATGGCAGAGAGTGGAGCAGTAAGAGGAGGAGCGCCCTAAGGAGCATGGTAGATGAACACCAACGGGGTAAGCTTCTTAGCTATAGGCAGGTGCAATTGCCGCTAGGGCGATGCAAAATCAACAGTAGACAGGTTCGATTATGGCTAGGGCAGTGCAAAATCAACAGTAGGCAGGTTCGATTTTAGCTAAGGCAATGCAAAATCAACAGTAGGCAGGTTCGATTTTTGGCTAGGGCAATGCAAGATCAACAATAGGCAGGTTCGATTTTGGCTAGGGCAGTGCAAAATCAACAGAAGGCAGGTTCGATTTTGGCTAGGGCAATGCAAAATCAACAGTAGGCAGGTTCGATTTTAGCTAAGGCAATGTAGAATCAACAATACTAAATTTGACAGTCCCAGCAGCAACTAAAAGTGCCTATAGTGGGGCACAGGCAAATGAAGCTAAATAGGCTGTGGTGTACAACACATCCAATATGGCCAAGATCGTGCTAATATCATGTTCATGGGCATGAGCTGACTGAGTAAGGCTGAGGGCGCATGGGAAGTATGCATATGGTTTACAAGCACAGTTTTGATATTGTACATATACTAGACAAAGGCTATGGGTAGTGCTTAGAGCGGGGGCTGGCACTGTTAGTAGTCAGGGAGAGCAAAAGTTCATGGTGCTGGGGATCTTACCCGGTCGTAGCTGTGGAGCGAGGCTGAGGAAAGGGCCCTGGTGGGCTGAAATCCGGCATGGAGCTTGGCCCTGGGCTCTGAACTCAGAACTCTGTGCTATGTTCAGGGACAGGACTACGGAATTTCTGATTTTGTAGCAATTGTGATGATGCTAGAAATATGATACTTCACAGGATTATGCCCAGATGTCATGTGCATACATGTAGAAAAATGTGGACAAATCTGACATTGGGTACCCAACCAAAAACGCCTTAAACTGTCAAATCTGAACCGAAACTCACAGGAGATGGAACTCGGACGGATACTTGCTCCACTAAATCTGTGATGTAAATATGTTATTGCTAGAAAGTTGGTAATATTGTAAATATGCCTTATATGAAAAATAGATTTACTCTGCAGAAACAAAGGGGAGGGTCTCCCTGGATTGTAAAATACAGCATCATCATGGCACCAGATTTCTTTCTCAAATCAGGGGAGAGGACAGACCCTAACCAATAGGATTCCTAGAGGGTGTGCCTAGTATCATTTAGCCTACCCACCCCTTTGGGAAATACATAAATAGAGACAGCTTAGGACCTAGAGAGAGACACAGATTCACCCATCAACTGATTGCTGGCGAAGCACTCTGTAGGAGAAACCCATTTCCAAGACTCCAGAACTTTGAAAGCAGAGGGGCCCAATTCCAAAGCTGAACCCTTCTCAGCTTGGCCTTTTAAAATCCTGAAACCAGATTTTACCCCAGACCTCCAAGGGGCACCAAAAGAACAGCCTGGCTGTGCTGTTTCTGCTTTCTTGCCAAGAACCCTTGCTAGAATTCAGAGATCCAAACCAGTAGAGCAGAGCTGTAACCAGATAGCTGTGAACCAGAACCAACCCATCAGATCCAGACCAGAGTGCCGTGCAGTGTCCAGAGTGCCATGCTGAGGCAGAATCCGAGTGCCCTGAATCCTGTCCGGTGGGCTAGCAGAATTCCAGTCCAGATATCTTGACCAGATCCCTGACGGGTCCATTCCAAACAGTAGTAGTGAGTATCTATAGCATAGAATTGTCCCTATCATAAGTAATCCTATCCAAGCCCATTCTATCATATCCAGAACTGCATTGTAGAATTTTTATTGTCTTTCCTGAATCTTTCTCTCATTCCTATAGTTCTTTTGTAATGGTAGTGATAATATCTTTTGCACTAATATATTTACTGAAGAAAGACAAGTGTCTCGGCGGGCAAGTGCCAGACAGAGTCGTCACTGATCTGGTGGCTGTACCGTTGGGTATCGTGTATCTTCATAGACTCCCTAGTGTAAAGAAAATCTTGGTTGTACATTCAAAAGCGCATCTGTCATTTGAAAATCTTGACTTTTTCTGAGAAAAACCGACCTCTACTAAAACCTGTATAACATCCGAACCGTGCATGCTAGAAATGTAAGTATCAATTTGAAGCTAACATCCTCAGCTTTCCAACGAATCCAAAACCACGTTCCTCCTTATAGTTTTTCCACAATCGTGCTTCTCGCGCGCGGAAATGTTTGCCACAAATTTTTCGTTGAATTCAGTTTTCAACATGCTAGTGACTCAATAATCATTGCCAGTGTTTATATGAAACTATACAAAGCGGCGCCCACTAGTTTTGAATCCAATTTAGTGAATTAGATCCATTTTTCAGTGTTTTATTTTCTTTCTTTGTTTTTGGCTCAGTGAGCCTTTACAAAAGATAACATAAAAACCGTTTACAAATATTTTTGTACATATACAAGTTCAAACTAAATATCTCATTGTGTTCCAATTTCTACAAACCCAGCCACTTTTTAAAGGCATTTATATTATTGGTCTTTATGTTCTCAACATGCTTCTAACAGAACAACATTATAGTGAACTGTTTTCCAGGGCTATAAGTGTTAAATAATGATTTCACAGTTGGTTAGCACCTGGATGGCAGCCGATGTTAGTGCAGCGTTGGTGCCAGAGATGAGTCTGTCCCACAAAAAGTCTGATATGATATCCTCCTCTCGGCATACAAAGTTCATCAAAAGTCTTGACCGATGTTTCCATGATCCTTCAAAGTCCATTAGTAAATGCCTTTGTTTGGCAAGGTTTATACAAATCAAACACTTTTTTTGCCTTGTCCCCTTGATTTCGCTTTTCTAAAAACCTCCCCGCAGTGGACCAAGTTTAGCCTCATTCTGAGGAAGTTTGAGCGCAATTTTCTGTTGGGGAATTTCATTAGATAGCGCGAAAGGCACCCAAGTTCCTTTTCCCCCCTCAAGAAAGCATTTTCAAGTGGGTCTGATCTGACCTTCTCTAATGTTTCAATCCAGTCTGAAAGTTAGTTTTTTTTACCTTAAGTGGGTTTGAGACCAGAGATTCCTCATTGAGTCCTACCTTTACTAGAGCTTTCATTACCTTGTCCCCAAGTGCTGACAAAGTTGTTGTTTTTTTCAGTTTTTTTAACCATTCATACAAAGCCACATTCAAAAGCATTTGACCCATTTGCAATCATTCCCGTTTCTCTCTGAGTTTACTGGGGGAAATTGGGATTAATACTGTATTTGTTGAGTTTGTATCCCTGAAACCTGTTTTCTCTCCTTCCATCTCGTTATCTTGCATATTGGGAGGAATCGAGTAGTGTCCAGGGGGAAAGAGTGACATTGCATTTGACTGAACCGACACAAACTATTATTCTAGGCTGCATTATTTTTCTTATCCATACTCCTGCTGATTAAAGAGATTGTTGATTGTAACATCACCCCATTGGTGATCCTTGTATAAATATGAAATAGTATATATATATATAAAATCCATAAAATAAATCTTTTAACTTTGCAAAACAGCCTGCTTCCTGGTTCAGTGAGACCGGGGGGGTTCAAAGAGAGGGGCGTGATATAAGGGTACATCATTCAGAAGTGAAAGAACATAGACATGAATAAATAATTAAGGGTTCCAGCTGTGCGTCACACGCTAGGCATTGACTTGGGTGGAGTGCTGGGTTGAAATCACTTACAAAGGCAACACTGGCTTAGATGACCAGGTGCCCGCTCCTTTACAGGAGTCGATGAGGACGACTTTGGCTTCAATTTCCGCAGAGACATAGACTCCTTCAATAGATGTCAAGGAGACCGAGCTCTTCAGAAGACATCCTGGCGATCTTACCAGACGCAGTGGGGTCTGAAGCCTTCTTCGGATCTTTGGAAGGGCCGATTGGAGCCGCCTTCTGGAACACGCCCAGCATGTGGAGACGAAATGTCTCCCAGTCAGCTGAGATGCCATTGCTTCTTCGTCTTTTTGTGCGATGATAACGAATGAACAGACCTGGTTCTCGACGGCTTCTTTTCCACAAGGGAAATCTCGCTGGACTCGTCCGACGACCTTCTTTTGGAAGGGGTAGTTGAAGATTTAGAAAGAGGCCTACCTGCAGAGAGTTTCCCCCGTCATCGACTGACAGGCACTGCAGTCGTCGACCCTATGGTCCACACTCAAGCACCAAAGGCAGATCCGATGTGGGTCCGTAATGGATATTTTAGCACCACAATCGTAGCATCGTTTGAAACCTGTCTTCAATGTAGCCATCATCGAAAAACTTCAGAACAATAAAATATGCAGTGAGAAAAATCACTGAGGCGATGAACCGTCTTAGGTTTGCTAAGCATGTGGAAAAATGGAACTGAGGCAACGGGCGCTGCCCAAGCTTCTTATACCAGTGTTGACGTCATGGTCGAGGACACGACAGAGGCCATTGAGGGCCATGACTTGACAAACGGCGCCTGTTACTATGAAAAAGGTTTCCGAAGATGCAAGCAGACTTACGAATATATCAAAAATGAGAAATATGTGGGATGACACAATCCATTCAAAATTTATTTTTCAGAGGTTTTTTGTACTGTAATGTCCGCGGACTATGGGCGCAGTTTGCTGAGGGTGTCCATTTCAAACGTTTTGATCCCCTTCACGTTTGTAATTTACCAATCAGCTGCCACGTCCCATGTCCGTGAACATCATGCAGCTCACTGAGGCGTACGGGGACACCGATCAGGAAGAGAGTCCGCGGACCAGACAAAGATATCACTCATTTCTTTTTACCTACTTTTGGCCATTTATTTAAAATCCACTGGACAGATTAACACCAAATTTACAAAAGTACACTTTCAGGACCAATCCGCCGCAAATCCGTCCAACGTTTTAGTTGCAAGTAAAAAAACTTATATTCAGGTATCCAGATTTAAAAAAACGTTTTGGGATGCTGCCTACTTCACCCCCAATTGACGAAATCACACAAAACTTCACAAAATAATTCCATGTCGGCTGTATACTTTTTTTGCAGAGTTTTGCAGAGTTTCATCAAACAGTACCAAAGATATAAGCCACCCAAAAACTGTTCTTCCTATGGGTTGTGAAACTTAACCATAACTACAGGCTCGCTACCGCATACCCTCTAATGACATGCATTACTCACCAGAATAGCATTTCTGATGTTTGCATCTGCTTAGATTCACATGCTGTGCATACAGTCTGACATCTAGTGGAAACCGGGAGTATTGCATCGCTCTTTCGAAGATTGAAAGGGGATATCGACATGGGCGTGACTAACACCATCCCTAACGTGACGTGTAGTGTACCCAAAATCCCTCACGTGTCGAGGTCCATCTGGTTGTGTTTTTTTCTGCCATGAGGGAGCCTGAGCAAGTACAAAAGAGTGAAGGTGTACGAGGTCTATGTTCCTTCTACTCCAGGAGGGGAGGAAGGGTGGACACATGTGAATCTAAGCAGATACAATCATCAGAAATTATATTACAGTGAGTAATGCATGTCTTTTGATGCTTGTGAATCTGCTTAGAATCACATGCTGTGAATAGACTAGCAAGCAGTACCCAGAGATGGTGGTGGGATGTGTGAAGGAACAGTAGCAAAGAGATGTCTTAGCACCGCTTGTCCCGCCTGAGACTCAGACCTAGAGTGCGTCTCTAGACAGTAGAGGTGTGTACAGAGCTCCAGGTTGCTGCTTTGCAAACGGAATCAAGAGGAACATTTGCAATGAATGCTATGGTAGCCCCTGTGCCCCAATAGAGTGTGCTCTAGGCGTGAAGGGTAAATCTCTCTTGGCAAGAGAGAAACGGTGTGATGCAGTTTACGATCCACTTGGAGATAGTGTATTTATAGACAGGCGCCTTTCTCTACCAGCTGCCACTGAAACAACAAACTGATCCTAGTGGCCTTGTTTTTTCCAGATAGTAGATAACCGCTTTCCTTATATCCAGTGTGTGGAGGCTTCTTTCTGCCACATTAGTGGGGTTCTGGAAAAAGGTGGGTAGTTCTATGGACTGGTTTACTTTGAGATAAAGTTAGGCGCAAAGTGGGGGTGTGTGCGCAAAACCACCTAATCTTTGTGAATCGTGATGAATGGGTCCTGAACTGAGCCTGCAATTCACCAACTCTCCTTATAGAGGTGATCGCCACCATGAAGGCGGTCTTGTAGGGGAGTGCTTTAAGGCTAGCCTTGTGCCTTGGTTCAAAGGGAGGCCCCATTAGTCTGGTAAGAACAACATTCAGTTCTAACCCAGGAGCTAGGTTGGAAATAGGGGGATGAAGTCTCTTTAACCCTTCCATAAAGGCTTCAATTACAGGAATTCTCCACCATGAAACCTTGCTCTGGGACGTGGTGTATGCCGAAGGCGCGGCTAAGTGGACCATTAGAAAATTGAAAACCAGTTGGGTTAGGTACAGGACAATATCTTTAGGTGAGCATTCAATAGGATTGATGCCCTTGCCATTACACCAGATGACAAAGCGCTTCCATTTGCTGGAGTTGCAATGCCTGGTGTTAGGTTTCCAGGCTTCTCCGAGTAGGTCCATGAATCTTTGAGGGAGCTGAAGGTGCCCGAACTCTATGACCTCAGGAGTCAGGCTGCTAAATTGAGAGTTTGAGGGCATGGATGTAGTGTTTCCCCCCCGGTCTTGAGACAGCATGTTGTACGGGCACGGCAGATTCCTTGGAGGGGAGACTGACATTGCCATGAGATGGCAGAACCAAGGCTGGCGGGCCCACATAGGGGCCACCAGAATCATCCTAACTGGCTCTTGGTGCATCTTGTGCACTATTCTGTTGAGTAGGGGAATCGGAGGGAAGCGCGTAGATTAATTTCCCGGACCATATTATCCAAAGACGGTTCCCCTTGGAGCGGTTCTGAGGGTACCTGGAGGCGTAATCTGGGCATTGGGCATTCTCCAGAGTGGTGAATAAGTCGATCTCTGGGTAGCCCCGTTCTGCAAAGACGTTGAGTACAATGTCCTCCTGTAGCCGCCACTCGTGCTCTATGGGTAGGGGGAAGCTCTGCGGAGTACGTCCGCCAGAAGATTGAGTTCCCCTGGAACATGTTGTGAAAGGAGGAACATTTTGTGTTTGAAAGACCACTTCCATGTGTTCTGGGACAGTTTGGACAGCCCTAGAGAGTGAGTGCCCCCTTAGTAATGCATGGCCGTAGTACTCTCTGCGAGTACTAGAACTGTCTTCCCCTGTCGGTGTGTCTGGAAGGCCTTCAGGGCCTTGAACACTGCTAGCAGTTCCAACAGGTTGATGTGATTGGATGCTAACGCTGGGGACCACAAGCTGTGCGCCGCCTGTTGAAGGAGGTGAGCTCCCCACCCCGTCAGAGATACGTCTGTGGTGAGAGTGACTTCTACTGCGGGGGTGGTGAAGGTTTTCCCCTGCAGAATGTTTTCCCTTGACCTCGACTGAAGAGACTGAACGAGGGCTGCCAAGACAACCACTAGATCGTCCCACTGGCCGCTCACATCATTGGCTCGAGAGCCACTCTTGCATGGGGCGCATGCAAGCCAAGCGTGAGGAACTAGGTAGACGCTGGAAGCCATCATCACCAACAGTCGCATGGCTTTGCGTACGATCACCTGGTGACTGGCTACATAGTGAGGGAATTGGAACAGCAGGTTTTGAACTCTCTCGGTGGAGGTAAAGATGAGGCTGTCTTTGGTCCGAATTAGAGCCCCCAGAAACTGTTTCACTTGATTGGGGTTTAGACTGGATTTTATTTTCGCTGATAGAGAAACCTAGGTTGAATAGTGGATCTACTGTCTTCTGGATATTTGCTTGGGATGTTCTGTACAAATCCCCTGTTATGAGCTGTCGTTGTGGTAAGGATAGACTGGGATGGACTGCCTGTGCAGGTGAGCAGCTACTACCACCAGTACCTTCGTGAATACTCGTGGTGCTGAGACCATGCCGAAGGGGAGAATCATGAACCTGAGGTACTTTCTGTGCACTGGCAACATTGAAAAATAAAAGTATGCATCTTTCAGGTCCAATGTGGCCATGTAATCCCCCTGCTGCAGCAGTGGTATTACCTCCTGCAGTGTTGTCATCCTGGATTTTTGAGATTTGACATACTTGTTCGCCGGGCACATTTCTAAAACAGGGTGCATGTTTCCCCGACCGGGGAAGCGTGGGAGGGGACCCGAACCACTGAGTCACTTTGGAGGCCAGGGAGCCTCTGGGAGTAGAGGTCCTGCCTCTACCCTTCCCGTACAAGGGCCTCTTTGCTGGTATTGGTGGCTAACAGATGAGCGTTACTCCCTGAGCCATATTGTCCTTGAGGAGAGCGGGAAAAAGATTGGACACGAAAGGACCGGCATGAATTAGAGCCTCGACATTGGTGGAAGCGTTTAGCCGTGATCTGGCTAAGCGACTTTAGTGTTTCGTTTTTTTTTAGCCGTCTCCAGGGCGTTATCATCAGCCTTCCCAAACAGGTTGGAGTCCTCCACTGGCTTGTTGATCAAAGAGGCCCGAGTTTCAGGTTTAAAGCTGGAGTTCTTTAACCAGACGTGTCTTCTGAGTAGTGTCCTCTGGGCTAGGGTGTGTCCAGCGGTCTCAGCAGAGTCCAGAGTGTTCTTCAGTATGTTATGGGTGACTTGTCTGCCTTCAGCCACGACCGCAAGTAGGCGTGATCGGTTGGGCTCTGGAACATCTTGAAGGCCATCCTGAACTAGGCCCCACTGGACATCACTGTAACTGGCCAGGAGAGTGGTATTATTGGCGATCCTTGTGGAGTAGGCCGTAGAGGCTGTGATCGTTTTTCCAGGGCATAACGCTTTTTACAGGGCATAAAGCTTTTTACAGTTTTTGTCCGGAGGGGCTTCTGACGATGACAGTGGATCCCCCGCCTCTTCAGAGTGGTAGTGACCACCAAGGAATCGTGTGTAGCATGACCCCTTATGTAGAGTGGGTCAGGAGGTGATGGGAAGTGACACGGACAGCAAGGAAGGGGCTGGGCGCCTCTTTATAGAGTTCAATAGGGGGGTGGCTTGTTGGAGTCTGGAGCTGCCTCATGTGTTGCAATCTGGAAAGGATTGGCTGCTCATTTTAGAATAGCATTAAATAACATCTAGTCGTAAACAGGTGACCAATCCCTCTTTGGAGAAGATGGGGGATCTAGGCAGATGACGTCCAGGTCAGGGGTATGCGTTAGTGATAGCCAAGGGCCCTGATCCTCCACCTGATCCCGATTCCAGTCTGGGTCTTGATCAGCCGCGTCTTGTGCAAAAGGATTAATGTCTTCATAAGTATCCTTCTGTGTTGGGTCCTCTGCAGCATCCAAGATATCTTCCTGGTGTCCCTGTCCAGAGATGGACAATGGCTGCAGTGTGTAAGGAATGGGGCAAGAGTCCTCTTCCCTGGGTCTTTATGGTGTAATGTACTGGTCCAAAAAGTAAATAAATTGGGCCATTTTGTCCATGTATTGCTCAAACCTCTCTAGTCCATAGGGAAGAGGCAGAAGGGTGTGGAGGTGGAAAGGGTTGCTCAGGAGGGGGAGTTGTTCACAATAAGGCCTTAGAGAGAGAGGCTGGGGGGCTTCAAAATATTCCTCTCGAAGAGATGGGGGTGCCCATGTGCTCTGTGGCTGGCGAAATGATAGCCGCAAGGCTTTCACAAATTTTCAGTGGTTTTATCAAAGTTAGATGCACCTCACGGCGCAGTCGATGACTCCGAGGCCTTAGGTGATTGTACGCCCTTGGACAGTGTGTCGAAGATGATATGTTTTTTACGGTGTACACCCGTTCCAGAGGGATGCCCTGTTGGCATTGTGCGCTTCTTCGACGATTCCATAGCGGTGGTGCGTTTTTGCATCCGTGGTGTCAGGGTGCCCTTGTCCCCGGGGTGTGATCTCCCCATAACAGAGCCGGTAGCCTGTGTGTCGGGGGCCTGAGATGGGCATTTGCGAGCCTGCAGGCTCTGCCGAAAGGTCGATGGCTTCCAATTCGGAGCCATGGCTGCCGACGGATACCTCATCATCCGAAGCGACAGCGCCTCCGGGGTAAAGGCTTTCGGGCCTGCATAGCGTAGGCCGCCCACTGGTTAGTCTGCCAGTCTTTCAAAGCTTTCGGTCGAAAGAGCTTGTCATGGTGTCGAGGGAAGACACCGATTGCATCAGCGATGGATGTTCTTCCAAGGAAACTTGCTGTTACACGACAGGCAAAATTTAAAGGGCGTCCTCTCCATAGTAGAGGGTAGCAGCAGCCAGAAAAAGAAGAGAAATAGAGGGGTAAAGGAAATACATTTTTAGAGATGAATAAACCCAGGACCCCACTCTCCCTACTGTAAGGGCCTGGCCGGAGGCCCGAAGCCACACGGTAGACAGTCCTCAAGCAGTTATAGATGTCTTCGGCGGCAGGAAACCCACGAGGCAGTCGCTAGGAAGATTAGTCAGGAGACTCGACAACCGGGACAAAGTTAGCAATATAAAACTCTTGCGAGCTCCGCATAGGTGACCAACTAGGTTGAAAGACCCCGACGCTTGAGGTATTTTGGGTACACTACACGTCACGTTAGGGATAGTGTTACAGTCATGGCCAGGTCGACGTCCCCTTTCGATCTTCGAAAGAAAGATGTGATACTCCACGATTTCCAATAGAGGTCGGACTATATGCACAGTATGTGATTCTAAGCAGATTCACAAGCATCAAAAATATTATAGATGTTTCAGGGTATTAATCCCTCTTTTCACTCCCTTCTGCTAGGCCTAGTAAAAGAGTTCTAGGCATGAAGATTACTCAGCAGCGAAACAGATGAGGGAGGTGCCAGTATCCCACCCAGTATCCCATCTGGATTCATGTTGACTGGACAAATAAAATGGTGAAATGTGTCATTATCTAATCCTTCCAGGACGAGATTAGGAAAACCCTCCACTAGTAGCAATATACAATGCAGTAAAATAGAAGCAATAACTACAACCAGCATTAATGATACCTTAAACAAATAGTAAGTAAGTAAACACACACAAACACACACACACACACACACACTTCATCGTTGGCCCTTTATGTGGGTACATCAAAGCAGAACCAATAAAACAAAACATGAATCAGTATAACTGTGCGACACCCGACCCTTCCAATGGGTCAATAAATGTCTAACCCATGTAACTCTTGTATTATCAAGCAGTGTTTCCTAAAAGGGGCACAGTAGAACAAAGATGAAGGGGCGGGGGGAGGTCATAACTGGAAAAGAGAAACTAGACATTGTGATGCATTCAAATGGTGAACCAGTAAAAGCAATTGTGTCACAGCTGCTATCATATAAGTGAGCAATGCAAAGAGGGTCAATGTGGAAAACTACGGTAAGTCTTTAGTCGCTTTCATTAGTGGGGCGACAGTCCAGAGCAGTTTGAAAAATACTCACTTGCAAGTCTCACTGTCAACATTTCTCTCACTCGATAGCAGCTAATGGGACCACTGGTACGTTAGTTGCAGCCCTCAGTTTGCAGTGCTCAATTATGTTAGTACTTTACACAGCTTCGGTTATTAGTCTGCAGTTTGAATTCCTTGGTGCTTTTGGGACCAGCTTCCAGACATGGCGGTCTTTCATGCATCAGTATTGCATCTCTAGCCCTCAGAGGTGCATGTATTGGGCTTTGGCTCTCGTCCCCTTTCTGGTAATGTGTCTTTTACTTTCAGCTAATGTTTCACAAATTGTGGTACCTATGACCCACAGAACAAGGGCCTTGGTGCTCAGATCATGTCACACCGACTTTGTACAAATCAAATGTGTATGTCAATGTCTCCTTGGCCGTCCAAGGTTACCCCTTGTATTATAATTATTTTATGCACCTGTTGTACCTTCTTGTATGCACCTGTTTATGCTATGTAACTAAGCCATAAGACTTCTTATACTGTCTGCGCCCGGCTACCTAAGGGTTTAGTGCGCATTACCAAATAAACAAACAAACCCCTTGCTTTGTCGTAAAGGGCCCTCGAGTTGAAGACTCAGAGTCAAAGCAACTGCAACCCGAGGCTCAAGTCTGGTGGTTCTCATGGCAACATCTCACTTCCGTCAGGAGCTCAAGATTTGCAATTTTTCATTTTTTTTGTGGAAAGGAGAGGCAAATCCTTTTGAGTTGGTCAAGCCACTTTTAAAGCATTTGTAGCTGGTCTAAGACACACATGATTCAGTCTTTGCAAGGGTAATCAATGTGTCAATGCAATGTAAGGCATTGCACGGAAATGAAGCAAGGATTAGAGCACAGATAAAGCATTATTAGATACGGCCAAATCTTGCCTGCATGTGTGAGTAATTATACACATTGTAGCATATGGTTGAAGCAAATGGACGCAGCAAAAAGTATAAATGTAGTTTGTTACTGATTTGCACAGTAAAGCTAAGGAGCTTCAATCAAAGTGCTCTGCCATAGTTGTCGGGTTTCCCCGTTTGAGGAACCATGTGGATGTCGCCGGCTGCCTCACTAAGAAAAGGCGCGAAGACTGAGTGATACTCAAGACGTCTGTATTAACTCACTGACATCTAACTGACTTTCCTTATCCCCACGTCACTTCCCGCTCCCCAGGTCCCACCCCCTCCCAAACTACAATCCCAAACATGACATCCCCCCAAATTGAACACTTGCATGGTGTCATTATTCTGTTTCTTCAATGAATCTCTTTGGTCTTGTTCTTGCTCGCTGAGGCCTCGAGCATCTCCCCTACACTTGTTCGGGTTATCTTCATACACCAGCCTGACTGGCCCGGCCCCGTCAGAGTCTTCACCATCACCTTGGTATGATTCTTCCAATGAATAGTGGTCTACTCTGTCTCCCGAGCGGAGTCTCCTTGATATCTCAGTCGTTGTCACTTTTTTGACGTGTGATGAGTTTCTCGTTACTTGCCGCTGGCCCCCTTCCGCAGTGACCATTGATCCTTTACGTGCGGTTATGCTGAGTGGATCCTCCTAGAATGCAGCCATGTGCTTGGTTGTTTAACTACCACAATCTCCCCGACTTCCAGTGACAAGTCCTTGGCTCTTGTAGCATCTGCGTGCCGTTTCATTTTTCTTTTGGCTTGTTCATCTCTTTCCCGCATGTCCTCAGCCCCTGCTTATCTGCTGCACTCGCTCTGATGTTGTGGTAACCTCGTGCAAATGCTTTTTCCAAAGATCACTTCTGCAAGGCATTTCCCTGTCGAACTGTGCACAGTGTCCCTGTAGTCCTGCAACATTTGATGGCGTACCGGTTCATGAGGTTGCCTGGAGTGCTCTCTTTAGATTGGTCATAAAACGTTTAATCATTCCATTGGTTTTAGGCCATAGAGGGGTTATCTTGCGATGTTGGAACCCCATGTATTCGCCAAACGTTTTTAGGTCCTGGCTTGTAAGGGGGGGTCCCGCTGTCCGTCTAGACCTGTCATGGTATGCTATATGCTGTATAGATCCGGTCTAGCATGGGTATGACGTGATGTGCTGCCGTGGATGACACAAACTGTGCCTCTGGATATCGCAAGAACTCATCCATAATTGCAAGCACATATTTCCCCCCTTGATAGGACCAAAGACGTCACTTGCGACCACCTCCAAGATACCCTTAGGAAGTTCCAACATGTTCAGTGGCTCACGGTATCAGTTTGGTGTGATCAGACAACACGTAGGACACTCTCGCAACAGCTCCTCCATCATTGCATTGAGTTTCGGGAACCACACCTTTTGACTCAACAGCCTCTTGGTGGAGACAATTCCTTGGTGTCCCTCGTGTGCTCGCTGTCCCTAGTGTGCTCACTCTAGTACCGGTTTTCGCAATTGAGCAGGCTCAGTGTCCACCTCCTGAATGAGTCTCGTGGGGTCAACGCCTTGTGGGATAGCCTGCTGGATCAGATTTCTGATATACCTGCGCTACTAATGACTCCGATGCATTGTCAGATCTGGGGTGCCTTGATAAAAGTCAGCCGGGTTTTCATCCTTCCCCGGCCGGTGAATTATGTCGAATGTATCATCTTGCAATCGTAGACCCCACCTGGCGATACGTGGTGGCATCTTCGCTTGGGGGTTTCCGTACAACAACAGCAGAGCCTGGTGGTCTGTGATGAATTGCTGCCCTTATAGGAATAAATGGAAATGTTTTCAAGCCTATACGTCTACTAGGCTCTCCTTTTCGGCCTGCGAGTAGGCCTGCTCGGTTTTCGATAAGCTCCTGCTCACGTATGACACGATATGCTTTTGGGCCAAGTTGTCTTTGTCTTTTTGTGCTACGATTGCCCGTAGTGCCACCGGGCTTGTGTCCACGGTTAGTTCAGACTCCCGGTCAGCATCAACGTATGCCATGACCTCAGCTTGAGTGCTGCAACGTTGTATGTCCATGAAAGCCTGCTGACATTCCGTCGACCATTTAAACGTCACATGTGGTTTGGTGAGTGCACGCAGGCACTTGCTGATGGTGGCACAGTCCTTTATGTACCACGTGCAATAGCTTGAGAGTCCCAGGAAGGACCTGAGCTTGGAGACATTCGATGGAGGTGGGGTCTCATTGAGGACCGTTACTTTCTCCTGATCTGGAATCATGCCGTTCTCAGAAAATGTGGGTCCAAATAAAACGAAGGGTACCTTTCCGGAATTCACATTTTTCTTTATTTAGTGTGAGGTTGGCCGCTTCCAACGCCATGCACACCCCGGATAGTGTGTTATTGTGTTGCTCTGCATCCGGCCCAAACACTAAAATGACGTCACTGTAGTTTTTCAGTTTGAGATGTGTTCAATAATGTTAGAATTTCAGCTTTGAATATCTGCGCTGCTGAGGAAACTCCGAAACTTAGCCTTTTGTATCTGTAGAGCCCCAAGTGTATTACCTGCTCTCGGGGCTTAAGACCAGTTGGTGATACCCCTTTTGTAGATCAAGTTTGTAGATTAAGTTTTGAGAACACTTGGTCCCATTCAACAGGTGAATCATACTGGTGATGCGTGAAGCCAAATGTCCTTCTCTTTTGATGGCCTGATTAGGCCTTTGCATGTCCACACATAGGTGAATAGCATCAGTGCCCATCTTGGGAATGGGTACGTTGTAGGGCCTACTCCTCTACTTGCCGTTGGATGTGGATGGGGATCCCTCTGTAGTGCTGCGCCACTGGTGAGACATCCTAATCGATGTGTGACTCAACCTCTCGGTTGCACAGTTTTCCAATTCCCTTGAACAACGCTGGATAGAGATGACCAATTCTGTCTACAGTGTCAATATACTTGTGGACCATTCAATTATATAGAACATGAATCAGACCCATGTTCACCGCCATCTTGAAACTTAGTAAGCACCCACATTCTATTGGGGTTGAGATCACATGGACGGGAATTGCCTTTTCCTGCGTCTTGCACCTGCATTTTACTTCCAAACGTCCAAGGCACTGCAGGGGGGTCTTGGCCCCATAGGGGTATATGTCCACACTGGCTGCTCGAGGTCAGGGCATCTGAGGCAATCCCCTGTACAATTGTTCACAGATAACCTATACTGTGGCACACGTGTCTATGAGAAATTCTGTTGGCTTCTCATTTAAACTCATCAGCAGTGTAGGACTATGTTCTGTGCCGTTTTGTTGCCCAGTGCATATAAATATCCCTTTTTCCTTTGTTCCCCTTCAGAGGAGCTTGGCTCTGTGTCAGATGGGGACCGTTTTACTAGATAACGAACATTTCGTCTGGTTCGCCGCTCCAAATATGTTGGGGCTACTTGATATCTCCTTCTCTGCTCTCTTCTTGACCTCTCATCTCTTTTTCACGTCTTTCTCCTTCTTTCTGATTCCCATGTACCGGAGCTGCAATCTGACATGCCTGTGCTGCTTTTCATTCTGGGTCTGCCAAGTGCTCCTCTTCAACCTTCCCTGGCTAGGTGACACACCAACTTTAAGTGTCCTTCTCCACATGCCGAGCATCAATGTCCGATCGGCGGGCACACCCCTTCATGCGGGAACTCATATCCGCATTTGTAGAAGAATTTATCACTCTGAGCAATTGTCTCCCTCTGTAGTCTGTTGACCATTTCTGTAGGACTTGCCGATTCCTTAGGGTTATTGAAGCTCTCTACCCGAGAGTCTACTGCCAGTTCCGCCCTGGCCAACATCAGAAACTCATCAAGTGTCCTGGATTTTTGCAGTAGTTTGTGCCAAAGTGCTTAGGAATCGCATCTCGCGATTATTTGGGATCTTAGTGCCTCTCTGTTTGAATAATTGTCAAAGTCGCAGTGTTTCATTTTAACATGCAATCTCATTATGAACACATGCAGGTTTCTCCTTTTAGCCGATTGGTGCTGTGGATCAAATGCATCTCGTAATCCACATTCGTATGTGGAGTGAATTATGTGGCCACTGCCTCTTTCAGCCCTTGTATAGTGTAAATGGAATCGGCTGGCAGTTCATCAATTATATCCCTCGTGGCAGGGCCTACCGCCAACTTCAATAGGCATTGCTGCCAGGCATCCTCCATCAGCCCTGTGTACCCAACGTATAGATCAAAGTCCCTGATCCATATCGCCCATTGTGGCCCCGTATTGCTGGTATCAGACACGTTCAATACCCCTGGTAGCTGAACAGCTAATGACTCCTGCACCCTATGCGAGCCTTGTGACTGCGATGTTATGGGAAGAGTGGCCGGGATGTCTGGGTCTGACATGGTAACTGTGTGTGTATCCAAGAGCCTCTTTGCTCTCTGCTGTGTCTCAGGACCACTTTATTCCCCCTCCTTATTACGGTCTCCCTTCTGGAGGCCTAGGTGTGTCTCCCCTTTGGAGGCGTGGGGCATGTGATGACTGTCTCCTCCTCTCAGATCTCATTCCTGTGGGTTCACAGCTGCCACCTAGATAGGCACAAGCCCCGTCTGGAGGTGTGGACCGTGGGCGGCCGCATGTCACAGGCACGAGCACTGCTGCACATTTGTCTGTGGCCACCACCTTGGCTCCTCCCACTCACCACCACCACCACCACCACAGCAGCAGGTCTGCTGCCGATGTGTCCCAAGGACCGGGACCCTTCCCTAGGCTCTGCCTTGCTGGCAGGCGCAGCTGCTGCCTGGAACGTGCACCGTTGCTCAATCACCAATGCTCAGGCATGGGACGGCGTCTCCTTCCTTGCCAGGGTCGGACTTACTCTTTTCGAGGAACCGTGTGCACTTCGCTGGTTGCCGTGCTAAGAAATGGCACAAAGACGGAGTGATACTCAAGATGTCTTTATTAACTCACTGACATCTTCTAACTGACTTTCCTTATCCTCACGTTACTTAAAGCCCTGCTCCCCAGGTCCCGCCCCCTCCCGAAATACAATCCCCAAACCGGCATCTCCCGAACTACAATCCCCAGCATGACAATAGTCATTACATTTTAACATCTTTATTCTCTATCGTTAAAAGATTGTCATCTGCGTTTCAGTCTTCGGTTAGGATATGGGGAACCCTCATTTATAGCTTTCGTTGGTGTGAGTGAGGACTGCAGGGCAAGGACAGTTTAACTCCTACAGTTTCTTGGTTTTTCTCTTCAGCCTATTTCGAGCAGCTTTTTTCTAGGCTGTCTTTTCACACTTTTTTTTCCTGTGGGCCTGGTTTACTCTGACACCGCTTTTCTTTTCTGGGGCTGGTGAGCTTTCTGTTTTCTTCAGTAGGTCAGCAGCATGTCGCAGGCAAAATAGAGGGCAAGGACAGTGGAGGTGTGACTTCCTTTCATACTGTGAGTTAAACAACTTGCGCCCGTTGCCAGCTGGTTGGAGACGGAATTTGAACAGCCCATGGTAGCTGCATCAAGTTCAATTTTCCATCGCTCACTATCTGTTCAATGATATCTGATCGAAGTCTAGGGCAGGATCTCCTTCACAGGGCAGGCTTCGGATCTTGGAATAGGAGGAAATACACGTTAGTAAAACATTTCACATTCCCAATTCCTGTGAAAAACACGGCATCCTTTGTAAGCGATTTAGAGCATGTGTAGGTCTAGTGATGCGACTCAGACAAAATCACATCTCCAGATGATGCAAAGGGTCATTTTGTTGTTGGGATCCCATGCTTTTGTGCATTCATCAGATGACTGGAGGAATTTTCCCCATGTGTTCCACACCCTCACACTTGGGTCACGATGAAGAAGATCTCATTCTTATGAGCTCATTTCAAGAGCTCTAGACTAGGAAGCAAAGCGTGGGTGGGGTAAGTGATCTTGAGCCCTCTACTCTATAGATAGTGAGGCAAGATAGAAAGACACAGGTTGGCTATTACAATGTCTTTCATAGAGCTGGTTTGACAAGAGATATTTTTGATTTTACTTTTGAGCCAGCAGGATCTGGTGCAGACGAGAATAACCCAATCTGCCTTTAAAGTCTACAGCCTGGTATCCACTCTAAAATGGCAAAACAGGAAGTACCTTGTTCTCCATGCTGTTGGTGGAGACACCCAGGCAACCTGAGAACACCAATTCAGAAGCAGCAAAGGCCCAAGACAGATTGCGTGATGCCACCCAACCAACCAGGCCAGTGAAAATGGGGTATTACCCAAATTGTTCGTTTACAATTGTTCGAATGAACAATTTAAAGGGTCACAATTGACCTTTTCACAATTGATATATATATATATAGGTTTTGGGGGGTTTGGCATTGGGTGGGGGGCCTGTGGGGGGTTTCCCCCCACATATATGTTACAATTGACCTTCACAATGCGGTCAATTGTGAAAAGGTCAATTGTAATTCGAACAGTTGTAAAACAAACAATTCGTATACAACTGAAAATGGTAGGGACACTCCTGCGGCAGGAAACAGTGTACACAAAACAGCTAATCGAAGACAGGAATTTTATTATGCGTAGTGAAGAGCAGCTGGTGGAAGCCTTGTAGAAGTTGCAATCTTCTGGAAAAATGCTGTTCAAGGACTGGGCACGCTCAGAGGTTACATGAAAAGCCATGTAAAGAAGTCCTGCCAACAAGGTGAGGCAAGATGGTGGATGTACACTCAAGCAGGGGACAGCAGATCATTGGCAAAATAGAGAGCGAGTGAACTAAGTTCTATAACACAAAAACAAACTGAATCATCTATAAGATCTCAGACATGTTTTAGTACCTGGCCCTAATACGCGGCAAGGGGAGGCCTCGCTGTGAGTGAAAACCTGTGCTAAATGGAGTTTCAAGCATAGATTATCACCATGGGGTCACGGGACTAGTCGTGTGATGCAATCCAGCCAATCAAGTGAAGAAAGCCAAGAAAATTAAGTTAAGCAAGCAGCCGGCAGCACCTTTGAAGCAGGGAACACTGTACTGCTTATTATAATAGTCAAAACTGTAACAGAATACTGCAGAGCTCATTTTAAAAAGAAATGTGGAATGAACATTGTGATGAATGTGGTGAAAGACTTTGCAATTAATTATCCTACCTTAGTCTGGAGACTTCTACTGGGGTGACCAAGTGGCCGGGGACCTCCCTGCGCTAGTTTATGATGGCACGAAGGTGATATAGTAGGGATCCCATGGTCACAGTCACTTAGCCGCCACTAGGGCAGAGGACTACCACATGCCGGGAAAAGATAACCCTGCCGGCAAGGGTGTACTAGGAGGTATGCATCCTCACCCAGAACAGGACACCATCTCCAAAATTCATGCTCAACCAAATGCAAACCCTGGCACAGCAAAATGTTATCATAACTACGCAGACTCCGACAGTGCTTGCTGCAGGTACCACGGCATATGCAGCATCACTGCGCAAACCCATGCAAACAAGCAGAGAGATGCACAGACAGACAGGAAATCAAGCGTGGCGGACTGGTGGTCCAGCCAGCGATCTTGTCGCACATTGGAAAAAAGGCTGCACCCTAGGCGGGAGACCAAACACAATGTAATCATCTGCAAGGCCATAACAGTAAGGATACACATATGCAAGCCCTACATCCCAGACTGGCCCAAGCGGAAGGGGAGGGCCCACTAACTTATATAAGTGACGTCCTCAGAAGCGGAGGAGGGAGTGTCTAGAGAAGGATGTGGCAGGAGTTGGAGCGGGCTGGCGATGCAGGGAATATAAAGACTTGAGACAAGAAGGAGTAAAAAGACTAAAACAGAGTGGGAGAAGAGACATCAAGAGAGGAAGGAAGGAAAAATCATGTGCTCGTCATAGAGAAATATCAGTAGGTGGCTTTTAAGTCCACAAAAGCAGTAACGACCTCGCGTGCCAATTTTCCATTAGGTTTTTAAAACACTTGGGAATAGCCATAAAGCAAACTATCAATGTTTTCGTTTTTAATGCATTATACACGGCAGAAGAAGTTATATTTTGCCATAAGCAACTACATTCCTGTGCAAACATGTTTCAACCCCGTTTTGACTGACAAACTATTTTCCCCCCTTATGTAGATTTTGCCTGTATGGTCCCTTTCCAGTCCCAACATTTCAACGAAAAAGAGAAAAGGTTATAAGTATTTGCAGAATGATGGATCCTACCTGCAGCTGCCAAAGTCCAAAAATGATACACCCTGGCAAACACAGCGAGAGTCATGACTCGGGTGCCAAGCATGCCCATTCGCCACAGCAGCTGGCACAGCAGCGCCGCCCAAGGCATGTAAAGATGTCCCGGCTTCAGAAGACACATGAAGCGGCTGTAGCAGACCAAGGCCCAGGAGAGAGAGAGCAAGGACAGGCCAGCACTAACACCTGCAGACATCAAGTAAAGATACAACAAATACTAAACCGTCAGAGGAAAATAAAATACATCTGGCAAATATGTGTTCAAGGAAATCAACTGCAAATACATTCATCTTTCGAATCCTGCAAGCCAATAACTTGAGCTACATTAGAAAAAGATCCAACATTTCAAATGATATGCATGCTTTGCTAATAAAAAATTAAAAAAAAACTGCATTGTGCCAAGATACTTTTGGATTATAAACACACAAAACACTGGAGACAGCAAATTAGATAATATTAACCAGTGGCATAGTGCAATTTCACACTAAACTGGAAACGTGTTTTACGTGAGCCTTGTAAGGGGGAATACAATTTAAGAAGATTGGATTTAAATATAAAAATGTAATGTTTTTTTCCACGGTTTCATGTACTGGGGCTGGCCATCTACTGTTTGATGAAAGGACGAGAAAAGGAAACGTGGCTTTAGAATTGTGGATAGAAAGGTTAGTGCTTCACATTTAAATGTTGTACATCGACCAGCAATAGGCAATGCAGAATTGTCTGTGCAGTGTGTTTCAAATAAGAACCAGGTAATGCAAGAGCAGGATATGGGACAGCTGGCGGGGATGGAGGTGACAAACAGTGGGAATATGGACCGACAACTTAAGATATGTACAGTGTATACTGAAGGTTCAATCTTTAAATGGAGATTAAATATGCAGTCTGTGCAACATGGAAAAGGAGGCCATCACTGCAGTACTGGGTAGGGGCATCTACCCATCGAGGGATGCAGATGGAGTTTAAAGGCAGATTCGAAAGCAGGGATAGGGATTATGTTTTGGATCTCAGTGGGAAGAGAATTTCAAAGGAAGGGGGCAAGAAGGACACGAAAGTCGAAGGCGGAGGCAGTAGAGGGAATGGAAACGGTGATTAGAATGCTGTGGGATTTGAGGATCAGAGTTCGAAATATAGCAGTGGCCCAGGCCATAGATGGCGTGAGACTGACCAGGGTTCACCATTTGAAACCGTGTTTATTCAAAATAAAGAAGAAACGGCCTTACTTTCTCCAATCCAGGGGTTATTATAGATAATTGCGTCGTATGCATCTCGCCCAACTCCTCTTTAAGTGTGGTAGTTAGGGGTCTCTGGCTTTCCCTTTTGCACAGCCACGACAAAAGCCTGCTCGGCTTGTCCCCCTCAGAGCGCGCTCTGGTAGTTTTCGCTATGTAGTCAAATTTCGATGATCTCTTCCAGGCCTCTATTGTTTTCCCTGATCGCCACCAGTTCCTCCTCCCCTTCCCGCGTCCTCCGAGCATCTGCTTCCAGTTGTCTGATCCTCTCCTCGTTTACCTCCAGTTCCCGTTTTAGTGTCTGCCCGATAACTCCCGCACCCGCAATTGTTTCCCCTCTCACCACTATTTTCAGTGTTTCCCAGACAGTACTCCATGTATCTCCTCTCCCCACATTGGTGTCTATATACTCGGTCAGTTTAGTGCGGAGTTCTTCTTGAAATGTGCCATCCGACACAGCATCGGTCGGCATCCACCACAGTGGTATGGGGGGCCTGGGACCCTTCATTGACCAGACTAGTTGCAAGGGCGAATGGTCTGATAGCGACCTACCCAGATAGGCTGCAGATTCAATTTGGGGGAGATGCACCATATCCACAAGTAAGTAATCAATTCTCGTGTATAGCCTGTGTGGGGATGAGGAATAGGAAAATTCCCTTCTCTCTGTGTGTGTAATTACCTCCACACTTCCGATAGGTCCTGAGTCTCTATAACCTGCTCGAGTCGCGACATTATATTCCCCGTATCATTATGTAGCAGGATAGACCTATCCAGGTCACAATCATGCGCACAGTTAAACCCCCCTGCCCCCCCCCCCAAATAAAAAAGCAGTCACGATATGGGGCCAGTGTCTCACACAGCCCATTTAAGTATGCCGGGGTCCCATGATTCTGGAGGTAGGAATTCACTAAACAGACCTCATTTTGCTAGATGTTACCCTTAATAATCAGGTATCTCCCTTCTGCGTCCGCTACTTTTGATATTAAGCGAAAAAGGCACAGACGCATCTATCCAAGTATATACACCCCGTGCATATTTAGAATATCCTGCACCAAAGCCCTTTTGTCCCAACCCCCACCTGCCCCGAGTGCCTCTCCATTTTTGCATTGTTGCCTACTGTGAGATGGGTTTCCTGTAACAATGCTATGGACATTTTCTTTCTGTGCAAGGAGGACTTAGGGCCTCATTACAAGTTTGGAGGTAGCCATGCCCTTTATAAGGGCATGGCTACCCCCAAACCCGGGTTCCGGGTTCCCTGAATGGGGAAATACCAGGCCATTCTGACCTTGGAGGGCCCAGTATTTCCCCATTCAAGGAACCCGGACCATCCCCATTCCCATTTGAGCCCCCGTAGGGCTCAATGGCAATGGGGAGCATGCTAACAACGGGCCCCGTTGTTAGCATGCTGGCTGCTCGCGGGAGCCGCTAAGGATGTCTGGTAAAACCAGGCGTCCTGAGCGGGTCCCGCAAGCGGACCTCATAATGAGGTGGTAGGGGGTTAACGGCGCTGGCAGCTCTACCGGCGCCGTTAACCCCCTACCGCCAGGGTCGTAATGAGGCCCTTAATCCTGTTTCTGTGCATGTAGGTGCCCATACCCCGGACATTCCACGTCAAAAATTTAATGTCAGCTGCCATCCTTATTTGGTTTCATCTCTCCTAGCATTCCCCCTCAACCCCCCCCCCCCATCAGCAGCACACCAATTGACCCCCGCCCCCTTCCACTGCTTACTTTCGCCCCAACCACTTGCAGACCATCTCACCAATTCATGCAGCATTGCGAAAACACTTTTTAACCAGTAACATGTCACAAAACTTAACATTCTGCATCCAACTTTTGCAAGAAAGAGGTAGTGCTTAACCAAAAACAGCAGCCACTCATCCCATTGCAGCGCTCGATCGCCCTCACACCATCTTGACCTATCCAGGTCTTCATGTGCAGGTTTGTGCGTTGTCGGCAACGTGCCGGCACCTAACAGTCCGTGGGGGGGGTCGTACTCTGGTGAAGCGCCCAGATCGTCGTCCCGTCCATGTGTCGTATCTCAGTTTGCTATACAGTTGTTTATGTAACTCATGCAATGCTGCAGCTGCTTCTTGTACAATTGGTGTTGCGAGTCCTCCTCCCTCAGTGAGTTCGCTTCAAGCCTGTACCGATCAGGTAACTCGTTCTTCTCCTTGGTTTAGATTGTTGTGTTTCATCCACATCCTAGCCGCTGCTGGCGTCGCCAAAAAAAAACGGTCTCCCTTTATATATCACTTTGAGTCTGGATGGATACATCAGCATATATTTGAGGTGCAGTTGCCCGAGTCTTGCCTTAATTGGCACAAACGAATTCCTTGCCCGTTGGACTGCTGGTGTGTAGTTCGGATATATGGCTATATTAGAGTTATCACAGTGGATTTCTCTGCCCTCTCTTGAAAATCTCAGGATGGCCACTCTGTCTCGGAAGTTGAGAAAGTTTGCCATCATATGGCAGGGGTAGGGGTTTAGGGGGGGGGTTCTTTTGTAGAGATCTGTGGGCCCTGTCCACCACAAATCCTTGTGAGAGTTTGCCTGCCCCCATTTCCTGCAGAATCAAGTTTTCAACAAACTCAGTGGGGTTCTGGCCCTCCATCCCTTCCGGGATCCCTAGCAAGTGCATGTTATTGCGCATAGCGTGTCCTTCAGCATTCTCAGCTCTGGCCTCCAGCGCCACGTTCTTCCTTTCCAGCTCCGACGGTCTCTTCTCAAGGCTGCCAGTAGTGTCCATTGTCTCTTTGAAGTTGCTCCCTGTTCCTGACCCTTTCCGAGACATTGCAGACGTCCTCCCGCATTAGTTGCATATCTGATTTAACCTTCTCTAGCTTGGTGTCTATGAACGTTTTCAGGGCAGCAATTGCGTCCAACACCTGGCTGTCTTTAGTCCCGGCTTCCTTGTCCGATTGAGCTGGCTGCACCGCGGCTTCACTTTGTGGTTGCCCTTTTGGTGTGGCGGCGTTGAATGAATCCACGATTGTGGCTTTTCCCTTATTTTTTCCCTTGGACAGAGACATGCCGCAGAGTTGCTCGAATTGGCGGCTCACGGCTCTCATCACGTTCTCTGTGCCTCTCGTACAATGGGCAACAGCTACAGTTTGTGTATTGGCTTATAGTTCGGAGTCATTGCTGTGTATCAAATGTGGACGCAGCATGCAGGATCGTTTCCGTTGCTCAGCCGTAGGGTCTAACCTATGCCGCGCAGTTATGGTATTGGTATACGGTGCTTAGTGTCGGTCTCTTGTGCTGCCTGGATTGTCCCTTAGTGTGGGCTGATCCTCAGTGTGACCCCCGTTGGCTTATGCCTTCAGCGCCTCTGTTGTGGTGCACAGCTGCCCCACTACACCGGTCTGTCGGGTGCCTAAGCGGTATGTGGTCTAGAAGTGTGGTTATTTGCAATGACTCTCCCCCGCTACAGTGCAGGCACGCCAACCTCTGGTTCCCAACCACACCTGTGATGCCCAATGGTACAGCAGCTTACCAGCTCCTGCAGCAGGGTGAGTCGCATAAGTTGTTGCGCTGCAGGTTGGCTCCAGCAGCAGTGTGTTGTGCTGTTCCTCTACCCCAGCTCTGGACCTCCGTCACAGCACCAACTCCCGTTCCACCTGCATGCTCTGGCCGATTCTTCAGCCGATTGCCTCTGGATTGGCCCAATTATCCAATCTTCTTAGTGCCCACAGTGCGCTGTGGGCGCTTCTGTGGGTTGATCCCTTTTGGGCAGCCTGGTATGTCCAGTGTGTCTGGGCTCCCTCTGTCTCAGGTACAGGCAACCCGAGCCGGCAGCCTCATTCAGGTCCCCCACGCTGGTCAGTTGTGGGTGGTGATCTACTGCGGCTGCTTGCGTGTGCTGCACCAGCTAAGGCACTGCGCTGGGCTATGTGCTGTCTCTGGGTTTACAGAGCCCTCCCGTGCCTGCAGTGCCCCTCATAACCAGTGCTATTGTTGTAACTGCGTTTCCCCAACAGCGTTACCGCCCGTTACCCCCATACCTTATGTTTGGGCAACCGCTCATATCACTCTCTGGGGGCTCCGCAGTACATGTTCCTCTGGACTTCTTAGCCGTACCAGGCAATCTCCTTGTACTTCACTGCTACACGCTCCTGCGGGGCGTGCAGCGTTTAACATTCAGCCGCTCCACTTGCTTCCGCACAGGTGTTTGGCCGCACGCAGAGCTTCAGGCTGTCTGGCTTCAGCACGGGGTTGCCTCTGCAGCGTTCATTCCGGTATGCAGGTGTCTTCTGCCACCGGGTGCGCACTGTCCCCGCTTCGGGTCCTCCTTGTCGTGGCCGCAGTTCCTCCTTGATGCGCTCGGTCACCTTTGCGAACCCACGCAGCACCAACAATGGGTCAGGCACTCAGCAGCAAGTCCGCCCTCCACATTCAGCGGGTTGCCACAGGCAGCTTCTCCAGCTCGACACCCCTGCTGCCTTAACAATATCCGACTGCAGGTTCACCGGCAGTGTCTTCGGTGTTCCATTGCAGGAGGGGAGCCAGCCCGTCGCCGTGCAGCAGTTTTCAGGCATCGAAGCGGCAGGGCATGCCCCTCCCCCACCTCATCTTTCATCTCCACTCAGGCCGTCATTTTCTCCATGCTACGGGGTCTTTATAAGCCTCGTTCTCTCAGGCAGAGACGCTGAATTCCTCTGGACTCGCTCTGAGGTAGCAGAAACGCTTACTCTGCATGGTGCCGATATTTCCAGCCGTGTTGAATGCTGTTTTTAGCGAGTTAAAGGATCTTGGAAAGGATCAAGACGGGAGCTCAGTCCTGGCACAGCCTTACTCCATGAGCTCCAGCCACGCCCCCGGGATACCCCTCCATTGATAGTATCGGCACAGAGGTTTTTCTTCTCTCACCGTCCTCCGGCCCATACCTCCAACGATCAAGTCCCTTCTGGGCTGCTAGTCCACTTAATAGCCTCTTTGTAGGCTTTTGCCACACAGGTGTCCCTCGAGAACCTGTTGCTCTGTGCTTCTTGGCTGTCTGGAGGTCAGTGTCTCTGCCTCCCTGTAGCTCATTTGAAACTCCCAGGTCTCTCTCCATGTTTGCTTCGCTCCTCCCACTTATGATGCCATACTGAGACTTCCACAGTTTTCAGCAATAGTCCTTTCTTTGTGTTGTTGGCGTTATGCTCAGCCGGACTCCTTGGTGTTTCTTCGTCCCAGTGTCAGGCAGTTCTTTATTCTTTCCCACTCCTTGGTGTTTACTCTTCTCAGTACCAGATAGAGATTTATCTTTAGTAGTGGCACTACAACAAAAGATGTAGGAGGATTCTAGTTTTGTAGAGATTTCTTTATTTTATTGGATTCTTGAGTGAGGTGAAAGGGGAGTTCCTCCTCGGAATGGGAGTCCTTATCCCGGGGACGGACGGTGTCTATCCCTGTGAAATGCCGCTTTTTGACACCCCTACGGGGAATATCACATGGCAGGCTCACCTCCCTAGTCTCGCAAGGAAAGCCCAATCAACTTGGGGCTTAAGCAGATATTACTTAACCAAGATTCTGCTCCCAGGCTTAGCAGACGGCCTGTCTACACCTCATCTCCATTCCTTTTGACCTCATGGCCCAGTTAAAGTCTTCTATGGCCCATCCCCGCCTCTTCTATTTTTGTGCTGGTCTCTGCCCCTCTCCACTAGAGCCGACTATTGGTTTCCTCCTCTCGACTTCTCCAGCTACTGAATTCCTTTCCCTCTCTTCTCTCCCATCCCCAGGGTCTTTACTCTTCCCTGGGCTCCTGCTGTTCCTTGTTTGTCACTGCTCCCCCTTTATTTTCTCTTCCTCCACTTCACTCCTTTAAGTCTCCTACTTCTGTCTCTTTTTACCCTATATGTGCAACCACCTCCTCTCCTTTCCTTCACCTTAGATGTTTCTCCTCCTCCATCCCTCCTGCCCTTCTTGGATGTTTCACCATCTCCTGTCTGCTCTTCCCACACTTCCTCACCCTTGGGATGGTCACCTCATCCTTGTCCTACCCTGCTGTCCTTCTCTCCTACACCACCTCCTTTCTACTGTTCCCTTGTTAAACTCACTTTTTCTACTCCTCTTCCCGTCAACTCTCCCTCCCTCTCACTTACTCCAACCTCTCAGAGCCAACCCAAGAAGAAGACAAGCCCATGGTGAGGACATGATGTATGGAGGAAATAACACCAAGAAGCACAAGAGTACCACCACGGCCCAAGACAGGAGGCGAGCAGATCTGCAATTGTTAGGTAAGATTTTCATATTTATTAAACATCTTCCTGACCTGTGTCAACCCCAGGACATTTTGCTTGGACCTGGCTACTATTTTACCTTTTCCCTACCTGAATGGGAATCTTCTTCCCCTCTCATCTAGACTTTTTATGGAGGACCTTTGTAGGTCTCTGCATAGTGTATGGTTGAAGTTATAGTTTCCTACAACTTTTGGGCTTAGGCTGGGTTGCCCCGTTGGGCTCCCCTATTCATTTCCCTTTCCTATACTTGGGTAAACTACTGTTCCCAAGTAATAAAGAGGGATTTTCATCCCCTTTGCATTTTTTATAAGCGAGCCAGCACACGCCACCTTAGGTAGATTGTATCCCCCCAGCAATGTATCCCCTTTCTTACTTACCTAGTAACATTTTGTTAAAATTGCGAGTTTACATGAATGGCTGGTGGCAGTTGTTTTACCATCATGACTTTTAGTCTTCATTACTCGCTGGCTGATACATTTAGCCTTGGTAATGCACAGAATGATCACCATTTTGCTAAAATGCTGGGCTCCTTTTTTGCCATTTCTTGTGTGCTTGCTGTTTCAGAGGTCTTCCCCCTGCCAGTCTAGGTGGGAACAACCTCAGTGAAGTTTTTTCTTCAGCTAGAATCCTTTGGATTCCCATTGACCAGGCTCCAGAGAGAAGGCAGGAAGTGAGGGGGGAATCCAAAACTCTGCAGCCCTTTGTCTTTCACCTTGCCTGAAACGAACCAACTCGCAGTGGGGGGGGCAGGCTGTCTTGGACAGCCAGACTGCCCGTTGCTCTAAAACGCAGGGAGAGAATACAGACGTTGTGCTGTAGTTCTGATAAAAACTACAAACCTGGAAGTTACTGAAAAGTCGACCACTGGAGCTGAAACCAAAGAGGAAGATCAAGAAAAGACGGTTGTAGCGATTTCCAGCGACTGGAGAGCCTGCTCTGTAACCAGAGCCTTCCATTACCCTTCCTTCCTAGCAAACACAACACCCCAAAAAGGACGTCCCTGACCCAGAGCCTGGTGAGACCCACTAGACTCAAGACGACCTGCATTTTGAGCCATCGCTTAGCCTGCTGTGACCTTGCCGGGCTGCAAACCCCAATACGCTGGGACCTCAAGCCATTGTGCCGGGTACGGTGTTCCGAATTCTGAATCTTGCTAAATCTATGGGGGCATCCTGCTGGACCTCCAGAGAGCTGATTTGAGTCCTTGAAGTCCCCTCACCAGAGTGCTGGACCAGATTATTGACGAGAATCCGACCAGTAATAAACACAGCCGCATCCAGCCGCCAAGAACTCTTGTCTGGGGCCTTCCCCGTTGATCCCTGCTGCAAATTCCCTTCCAGTGTCCAAGTCTTCAGTCTGCATGACAAGGAACTCGTCAACCAGGATTTTTGTCTGCAGATCCTGAAGACGTACTGCTGCAAACTCTTCTTCGGTGCTGAGGTACTGTGTTGGCTAGGGCATTACTTCCCTTATGGCTTTTCCTGTGAAGCTTTGGGGGTGATTCATGTGATTGGGAGTCCTCTCATCCAGTTCACCCAGGTCCATTGCTGGAATTCCTCTACGGCGGCTTCTCTGAGCTCCCCGGAACCCTTTCACAAATCTAAAGTAAAATACTTACTTGTTTGAACAGCTTTCTTCAGGAACTCTGACTTTTCCTACAACTGTGCATATTCTGACCTGTCTGTTGGCCACTAGAGGCTAGTGATCCCCTCCTGCCACTAAGAACACTCATTCTCTAAGAATAGGGAAGGACTTAATAAGGTGTGTGCCTTTTTCCTAGTAAATGCAACAAGTGTTTAAAAGTGACTTACTTTTTAAAGAGTTGGTTGCTAACTGTTCTGGTAATACCTGAATCTCTAGCGCTGTAATACCTCCAGATCTTGGGCGCCAACAACAAATAAAATAAATACATAAACAGTCCCAGGGGAGATGAGAGGAGGGGAGGCATGGCTGCATCAAACCTCTTGGATTACTGCAGACTGAGATGTTAAATAATCAAACTGGCTACTTTTCTGTTCAAACGATTGTTAGGGCCCAGTCTCCTGCCCAGTCTCCTGCCCAAGTATTCCATTGTTTAATTTTTAGTTTTGGTTTCCAAGCAGGGTAGCTAAAGGGGGTTATATTCTTGCTGAACCAATTAACAGGCAGTGCTGGAAGATGCAGGGGCCATTGCTGAAGACTCACTTTGGTTATGCAATTTCTATTGCAGTAGAACATCCACTGCTGCAATTAAGCCATCAAGGCTCAGCAGACTGCCTAGACATAACACTGTTAGACCAATGTTTTTTTTACTGCTTGATGAAGCTAGCGGACAGAGATTTGTGAGAAACCAGAAGGTGTCTCACCCACTAGTCCCCGGGAATCTGTCCTCCAGGTGGCCAGGACACACTCATCTCTTTTGTATCCAGTTCCTGGGGTGGACCAGTGCGGGAGGATCACCTAGGTGACGGGTCTTCAGGGGAGGGGGGACACCTGATGGTGAGATGCTGTAACACCTTTACCCCATCTTACCCGGTAGGGTACTTGGGATCTCCCCCCCCCCCCTTTCCCTTTGCAAACACTTTCACACGGGTGCCTTGAAACACTTGTGTATAGGCGCGCTATAAATGCCATATCATATATCACTCTGGAAGAAAACAGACTCACACCCGAGCATTGTGCCTGACATGTCCCACTACTACGGTCAGGCAAGGTTAGGCAATTACTTGGTAACCACTCACACCCGACTTCCACTAAACCTCCCCACACGGATAAAAGGCAGAGCACAAGCGCACACTCAGAGCGAGGCAAAGCACACAAAGGAATATTGTTTGCCGGATGGCAGCTAAACGAGGGTAGAAAGATGGCTAACTTAGACGGGTGCGCAAGGAGTTAGATACCCTTGACCTTTCGTCAAGAACCTGTGACTTTTAAAAATCATTCACATTAAAGAGCGTAAGGCCAAGAAAAGAATCCTTCATTGTGTGCCGGAGATACCCGAGGCCCTCCTACTTGGCTGATCGAGTCGGGGAGGAGCAGCAGCCACTGTGGTACCATCATTGGCTCCAAGAACAAAGCAGCACCAAAAAGATCAACACAGCCGGTGAGTTGGGGAGACCGATACAATACTGGTCTGTGTTGAAGTCAAGGTTGTAAGTGGCAACATTGTATAAAGAGTTCAACTACGAAGATTGGTAACACGTATGTTGAAAGACGCGAGGAAAGGTTTATTGCTGATGTATGTTTGAACTCGAAGGAAGAAAGATACAATACCAGTAACAGAGTGGTCCGGCACCGCGAGTGTGCTCAATTGAAGGTCTGCGTGAGGTACCAGACAGGAAGTGGCAGAAAAAAGAAAGTGAAAGAGCTGGAATGAGAAATGAAGTGAACTTTAAACAAAACCCTTTGCACAATCAAAAGTCTTCGATTCTTGAAAGAAAGAGCTCTGAGCCCGAACAAGGGAGACCAATTGTGAATGTGAAAATCCTGACAAGAAAGGAACTTTTGTGCTGGTTTTATGTCATGTCAGGCCCTCTGCAACAAGAGACCTTTTATTTGGAAGGAGACTTTGGCACAGAAGGTCCTAATACCTATGGTTTGCACTATATCCTTGTGTCAGAGAAGCCAGTGTGTGTGCAAAGCTCGAGCGTGCCACCCTGTACCGTGCAGAAAACATGGGGAAGGGAAGCCAACTGCTCAACTATGCTTGCATATCATTTCCTGAACACTTTTCTTTTTGCATACATTCTTGTCCCACACCATTTGTATTTAGAAGTAAGTACTGGCAATAGGCTTATTGGTATAGGCTCTTTTATTTTGACAAAGGCTCCACAAAGACTGCGTTATTATTTGATGGTCGTAGCTTGCTCCTATCTTTAGATTTAAGATTAGATCAGTGTTTTTAAAACCTGGTTGAAGTTCAATAACCACCATTGAACTGTGATCACTTGTGTCCGCCTTCACTGTTTGATACAATGCCTTCCTTACAGATCCCAGGAGGGTGTGTTGAAGGTGAAAGTAGACAGCGAGTAAGAATGCCATTAGAGAGGAGCATGGCCATGGGCAGTCAGTTGGTGGGTAAATAACTGAACAACAAACAAGTTATGTCCCTCTGCTCACATGTCTCATCCCTCCAACTTGTACCCCAAGTACAATAGTGTTGGCTTATAGGTGGCACTTTAGCGCCACCTATAAGACAAATCATTGCACTGGAGAAGAGATGGGAGGGGTTGGGACGTGGGGGGGGTTGGGACACCTGCCACATATGTGGTTTGGTCATTTACCCACCCACTGACTTTATACTAATCCCCATGTCCATTTCACCCATTACCTGGCCCTCCTCACCCAAAGCAGACCCTCCTGGGGTATCTTTGGTAGGCCAGACAGTTTTTAGGTAGTGTTCTGAGAGAAAATGGTTTGCCTGCAAATGAGATCTTGGCGTTAAAAAATAAAATAAAAAGGCACAACCAAGTGGGTCTAAGTGGGTCTTTAGCCACCTGATTTATAAGCATTAGGTCTGTCCTTCATATGTTCATTGCACTGAAGTCCTATAAAAAAAAACAAGCATTCACAAAACCAACACTTTTACTGGTGTTGAGGTATTAGATAGGATAGTCATTTGCAGGGCACCGACGTCATATGCCCAGGTACTTACATCATTTTCCAGCTGTTGCTGTCTCATTGATAGTTGGTACCATTATGGCAGGGCCTGCAAATGCCCACGCAAAAGCCAAAATTGTTGGTTTTGTCAATGCTTGTTATATAACTTCTAAGTGTTTGAGGATTTTCTTGAAACAAAAAAAAAAAAGGTATGTTCTGAGGTCTTCGTATCCAACTACAGCCCTCAGACTAAGAATGGCTGCTCGACCACACTACCATATCTTGGATAGCTCAGGCTGATCCTGATGGGTGTAAACCCTGTTCATCCAACGTGGGCTTTCCTTAATCGGGTCACAGGCAGTGTAAAAAACCCTAACAAGGAGATACATTTTTGTACGTTTGTGGACTCCAGAACCAAATGTCCGCCTAGTGTACTCGTATTTCTGGATGATGTCAAGTACGTAGAAGGTTTCTGAGGTATTAGTTCCTTGTATCGAGATTTGCCCAATTGCTTCCTTCTGCGAGTAATCAGCCATGTTCATGACTGCACCACTCAGATACAGTCAATTTTTAATTATGCAGATGCCCGTCAAACTATTCAAACGAAAGCAGACAGACCTCTTTCATTTACTCACTCCTCCAAGTGCCTCATTCAGACCATGGGCTTGCTTTGTTGTAGTATGAACTGCATGCCTTTGGCATTTTAATGCATATGGTTGTCTGGATGTCAATAACTTTGCCTTATTCGTATCGCTGAACCTTTGCGTTTGTCAAATAAGAACACACTCGTCGTCCTTAAGCCCATCTTTTCCTATACTGCACAGACTTAAGACTTGATTTTCTAGTTCATTTGAAAGGGAGAAACGCTGGCAAAACAAATCCAGTAAGGTCCACAGAAATCATGCTGTATTAAGCACTTGACAGCGTAGCGCCAACTTCAAGATCCAATGCATGGCACACAGCGTCATTCCTGCCTGCACTCCAGCCAACCTATTCCTGGTCTTCAATTGTACCAACCCTTTACATGATTGGGATTTGCCAATATGAACTTACTCGCCATCTTTCTGTCGAACATTTGGGATCGGTTAATAGGAAGATTTTACACAAGAAAGAGAGGCTTTGCTTTTATGGCTGGCATTAGAGCAAACTAAATGTAATGCGGGAGAAAGTTAGAAAATGTGGTAAAATATACAATTCTTGGGTTAAGATGTTGCGAGTCTCCATACAAGCCACTTGATGCACAAGCGCAGAAAGCGTTGAGAACACCCATCCACTGCAGCTTCAATCAGAGACAGACTTCTGAAATTGCACAGGTGCTGAAGACTTCTCTCTTCCACGCCATAAATGTTGCTCTCCTCCTAGCAGCTTTAATACCTCATCGCTCACGTTAAGATATTATGAGCCCCCTGCCGCCCGGATGTTTTGGAATACAACTCTTGTGATCCTTCAGCAGGGGCTACACGGACTAGGTCAAACAGGAGTCCAGAACATTTGGAGGGCCAGATAAAATGTAACAATCATGAACACCCTCAGGCTACTGCAAGGCAGAGTTTAGAGCCCAGGAAATCCCCAAGTAACTGAAGAAATATATACAAACTAAAATTTAACGACTCACATCAGAGACACTTTTGACACATACAAAGAAGGGAATGTTTGTTTCAGAGTTTGAGAAACTAAATTGTTACTTTTGTTGAGCATTTTATGTAGTTGATTTCTAAATGAAAATAATCAATACACAAGGCAATCCAAAATACCACCATTTTGATTTGAAGCTTTATGAAGCCACAGTGGTGGGAAAGGATGGGCACTAGACCATGCTACAGCAGAACAGTTTTGATCTCACCTGGATAAAGGTCTGCTTCGTCTAGGGCCAGGTAAATGTAAGCCTGCAGCAACAGGTGTGGTAGCGTCTGGAGGAGAGCTTCCAGGAGCCGCAGGAGAGAGAGGTCCCCCAACTTCATGAGCAGCTCGCCGCTGTTTGAAGCTCTCCCGTCGCATTCCTTCACAGTGACCCAAAAGGAATCCCAGTACCTGGTCAAAATAGAACAATCAGAAGACGCTTCATTTGTTACCAAGTTCTAAAGCATGACCATAACCTTATGAGGATTAAGAATTAAGGTGGCAAACAGGATCTTACAATACAAGAACAAGGCATGTAATGGCGATTACTGAAAAAAGAAATATTGCTGTCCTAAAAAGTAACAGATCAAGCGTAAAGTTCACACTTATGATATGATAGGTTATTTATAACGCGCTTAATACCCAGAGGTTTCTAAGTGCGGACCCAGGGATCGAACCTGTGTTGCTCCTTGTCGTCTTGCTTCCAAGGTGAGCATGTTGCTCCCGAGCTATGCCGCCCAGACACTTGGCTTGTGTTGTGCGGTCAGTACCTGGGGAAATTAGCAATGCATTGCAGTTCAGGGTCTCAGATCGTAGGGAGGACTGTGTCAGCATGTTAACATTATTTAAATCCCTTCGCTCAAGGATAAAGTTAGTTTTACGCCTAGAATTATGTATCCCTCCAGAGATTGTAGATGTCTTTGCAAGCTACTCGGGAAGGCCACTTCGAACATCTTTATGAGCTAAGTATCCAAGCTCAATTTGGGCCTGGCTTTTAATAAAAAAATAAAATATAAAATAAACATTCATATTTTGTGACTATGAATGTTTCATGACGTGTCTTGTGCAGCATGACCTTAAAAGGAACCAATACAGAACCCTTACAGAATCTAATCGGGACAACCTGGAACGAATGTCAAAACCTACATCTCAGGAACGTCACGTTTAATTTCTCTAAACGGATACAACTGATAAGTGGCAGACTTTAACACAATGGTATTTGTTTGTCCATTCAATATTTCACCTTTTCATTTCGTTTTTAATTTAGATTTGCCACCATTAATTAATGAATCATTTTCTGTTAACACTAATTGTTTTCATTTGCAATGTTTTGTTTTGACTGCAGTGGTGCATAATGCCCAACAATGCAAGAACTTGCCTACTTGTTGTGGACATCATCTTCGTATTCCTGCAAGTCTATCCTTCCATTATGGTAAAAGAAATGCAGCCCATCCATTTTAGAACCCATCTAGACCTCAGGCAAGACTGGCACTGCATAATCTTAATCCCTCTCTGCATTACTAATGGGTTAACTGGGTGGGGGTGCGGGGAGGGCAGTCACGATGTGTCAAGTATATGTAGTGCATTATGAATTGATCCAATGGGGAAATGTACCCACAGGATTGGGAAGTGCGCTGTTCCCTGCGGGTGAGGAAGGCGATTTAAAAAGTAAATCACACACAACACCCAAAGTTCCCCGAGACCTGATGGATTCCTTGCTTCCTTCATTTCTTCTTGTACCCTTTCCTCTTGGTTTCTGCAGTAGTATCAGATGAAACTGGACGTATTGCGCGTTTCGATTTGTGACCACAGTGGTGCCTTTGACTGTACAATTATTAGCCAAAAAAAGGACTGGTCCACCTGCACATCATCGCCAACAAAGGCGACCAAAAAGATCTGCCAGGTGAAAGGACACAGCACCACAATTTTGGAACAAGCTTCCCCACCTTCGAGACCAAATCAGTTCTGAAAATCCCTAAAAATCACTTTGTTCAAGACTTCAGGTGTGTGACTTGGTGAAGCGGGCATTCAGTGCCTTAACAAAAGAACAGTGTATCACTGAGCTACTTGCGACTAAATTAGAGGTTGGAATTGGATTTCTAACTGATGGCAAGACAACAACAACACAGCAACTTTGACAGTGCATTTTGCCATTCTTTCCCATCTTTGTCCCTTTCCTACTCCTCCATCTTCCTCCTCCCCACCTCCCACTAGCTTGTAAGCAATTTGTTTTTGCAGGTAGTGCGATACAAAAACAAATAAATGTACTGTTCTTTTTTTTTTCTTAGCCGCTCCCGTCCATCCATTTGCGCACACTGCAGTCCTTGTTGTCTAGCCCACTTGAACCTTTTGTTTATGCCCAATTTGTATCCTTGTTACCGCTTGTTAGGGGAGTTTTCCTAAAGTCCCACTTTAGCGTAAGACTTTAGTAAGCTATCCCAGTGGTCTGTAGATCCCCGACTCTTTGTATCAGTCTGTACTAATCAAGGTCCTTGCTAGAGTGGCAGAGATATGCCTTTTAACTAAATGTTCAATCCTGGGAAGATCATTTTATCGATCTGTGAAGTGTCTGCCAAAATGGAGATGCCATTTATGGGTTTTGTTTTGTGGCAGGAGGAGCAGGCATAAGGTAGGACTTGTGTTGCTGTGTGGGGGTGGCAAAACACTAGATACTGGCTTTATATTTTGGATGGTGGGAATGCAAGACACCAGATCTAGGTGTTGTGTGGGTATGGGAGGCAGCATAGCGGGATCGGTCTTGTGAGGGTGGAGAGAAAGGACACCACAACTAGCTTTGCACTGTGGTTTGCGAGAAGTCACCATAGGATGTGTGGCTGTGGGAATCCATGTATGGAATGTGTTGAGGGGGAGGGGGGTAGGATGGCAGTTGGGGTTTGGAGACTGGATGCTGGGTTTGGCTTTTTTTTTTTTAAATCGTTGTTGGGGAGCAGATCCTATATATAGATGATGTGGGCATGGGGCAGTAGGACACAGTCTGGATTTTGTGGTATGCTGTGTGCAGTAAAAGTAGCATTCCCAAGAAGGGAAGACTGTTAAGGGTGAAACCCCCAGCTGAGAAAACAATATTCCAAGAACACCCAGAAGCAAAGCAATCGCCTCCAGTATAAAAGCTTAAAGAAAATCTGGTTGTTCAGCATATAGCTTTTTCAATACTGAAGTGAAGACTAGTGTTGGGAAGGAGATTAACCTATCCCACCCTCCTAGGCACTTTAGAGTAAGGCAAATCACATAAATACACATGTTATGGGGTAGGGAGGTGTATTAAGGGACCCTGCATGAACACAATACTATGTGAAAAAGACCTTGGTGGGAAGCGGGGGAAGGTTCAAGTCAGAGAAAGAGCCAAGTGTTCCACAGGAGTGATCGCCCTCGTTACAGTGACACAACAAAAGACCAAGGGCCTCATCATGAGTTGGGCGGTATCCCAGCGGTATTACTGTACGGTATCTCCAGCATATTTATCCCCAGCTTAGAGCTGGTGGTAAATGCTGCCAGACTGTTTGGACAGACCTTTAAATGTGGTAGTAATAGCCTTACCGCCGCATTTAAGGGCTACTGCCGAGCTTGTGATGAGCCCTCAAGAGTCCCATATTCTTAGAAAATAGACTTTGGCACATGGGTGCTGATCATGGAGGCAAAAAAGGCAAGCGACTCACAGGGACAGTCACCCTAAATATCAAGCCTACTTTCCAAGTGAAGAATACACCAAGAGTGAACTTCCTCATCACAGTGGTGACAAGTGTCTTAAAAATCAAGAGTGCCTTGGGAGTGAACTCCCTCATCAAAGTAGGAAACCTAACTTGCAGGAAAGAGACCAAAAGGATCAAGAGCTATTTGGGAACAATTTCCCCTGTATTCAAGACACAAATAGCCCTAAGAGGGTATCAACACGGAGAAGAAGAATTGAGAAAAGATTAACTCACTGGTTTATTAATCCTTGGGAGGAAGGGAAAGAACTTATAAAAATGTGTTCAAGAGGATACAAAGGAACAGTCTTGAAAACTTCCCCAAACAGATCAAGAGAAGAAAGTCATTCTCCTGGTCTTAGTGCTTTTGGTAAAACAGACCCTTTTCCAAGAGACTGCTATGGAGTCAACCAAGTCTGGATGGTTTCATCAGTAGAAGGGAGTCATTCTCCTGGTCCTGTGAAGAAGAACCTGGAACTAGGTCTCCAGATAAGCATCATACCAGGCCTTTTTATGCATTCAAATCTTGTAAATACGACACCTTTATTCTTTTCCTGTGTAAATTTACACACAGGTTTAGAGCAGAGGGCAGTGCAAAGATCAGGCTATTTGACAAAACTAGAAAGCTTCTTTTGATTTTTATCTACCTGGCAGGCCAAGGAGAAAATCCCAGAATTGATGGAAATAGCTTTATGCAAAAATTATTTCGAGTTTAATGGGAACTTTTTCCTACAGATAAAAGGCACGGCTATGGGTGCGGCTTTCGCACCCAGTTTGGCTATTCTTTTCATGGCAAAATTTGAATCCCTTCCAAAAATCAATTCTATATTGGAAGCGTTACATAGACGACATCATTTTTATTTGGGAAGGACCAGAAGATGAACTCTAAGAGTTCTTTTCCTGGCTCAACCAGATTGATGCCAACATTAAATTCACACTTGAACATTCCAACAACCAAGTTCTTTTCCTTGACCTAATTATTGGACATCAAGATGGCCAGTTTAAATGCATCAATTTCTATTTCTATTTTATTTTGACCAATATGTGTTCGGTTGTGCACTTTAGGACACTTTTCCCTTAAGTAACTTTGTCACCACCATTTTTTCAGTACCATCAACGTTTGGACACGGCATTCAACTGTCTCCGCTTTACAGCCTCGCATTTCCTCTTTTGACTAAGGTAACCCTTTAAATTATATGATATGTTCGCCATCCTGTAGATTTCTCTGCACTCAGATAACTTGCCGTTATCCATTTTCCCTGTAGACTCCGGCTACAGCGTTCCGCCTAGCTCATTACGCAGGCCTTCTTCAAATGATTACCCATTCTGACCGTTCACGTTGCACAAGGTAGGCTCCGACCTCGCAGTTTGAGGCTCCTTTCCCCCCCCCTTTTTTCTAAACACTATTTTAACCTTTCCTATCCATTTGTAGATACCCACCCCCTTGAACCACGTCCTGATGAAAGTCCGGACCCTTCACTAAACTACACCACAACGCTCAAGTGAAGTCATATTTCCATCCCGGACTGGAAACATATTTATGTGTCGGCAACCAATACTACTATATGTTCAAAGTAGTAATGCAAACCTTTTTTTCCACTTAATATGTTACTAACCTCCACCCATTTCAAACTGTGACGTTTAAAAACAATACTAATGTTGTGTTGAGGTTTTGGCTCAAGAAACCCTTAAATAGGTTTTGTGTTTAGACCCATTGTTTTTTAAAAATGTGTAAATAAATTGTTGTTTTTGCTGTAATCTCCTCAGCCTTTCTACTCTTTCGCCAGCATTTATACACTGGCTATCTGCTTTCTCTCAGCCTACCTTTCTATATGGTCAGACTAGGGGTAGCCTATGACTCTTCCTTTTTCTTCCTATACTATTAGCCTTTTTGAGTCAGGCCCCCCTTCAACAAAAAAGAAGGCTCTAAGCCCCCCCTGTTTCTACCTACCCAGTTTAAATGCAGCCTACATAGGAAACCCAGTGCCAGAAATACATTATTACACTACACAAGTGATCACCCTCGGCACCTCAAGGACAACCTTGTATCTTCGTGTTAGAAGGACCTGTACCGATATCCATGATTTTAACCAACAAGTGAATCAAACGGACACTAGACTCCGAGAGAGAGGCCATCCTAAAACCCTCATCAAGAGATCTAGGAAACGGGCAAGATGGACGGACCGTACTCTCTTACTTACTACAAAAACACCACAAACGGAGAGTAACAACATGACCTGTGTCCTTACACACGGTACTTTAGCTTTTCAAATTAAGAAACTCATCTTAAAACATTGGGACATCATTAGACTGGATCTTCCGGAGGAACCTTTACCCCGGTTTGCTTTTAAAAGGGCTCCCAATATTCGAGACAAATTGATACATTCCAGCTTTAGCAAAAATTCCGCAAAAACTCATCATCTATGGGACCTGCGCTCAGTTAAGGGCCATTACCCATGTGGCTCATGTAGTGCTTGCCCCTTCACAAGAAAAATGAAAGATTTCAAAGTAAATGACTGGTTATGGACTTTTCCTAACCTGACAAATTGCAAAACCAAAAACGTGGTCTACTGTATTCAATGTCCGTGCGGATTACGGTATGTTGGTCAAACCAGCAGAGCGGTGCACATCAGGATTACGGAGCATCGATCACGAATACGATGCAAAATGGTTTCGGCACCCCTGGTTAATCACTATATGACTACCAATCACTCACCCAATGATGTATTGTGGTGGGTATTGGAAACAGTCAAAAATTCCACCAACACACATAAAAGTTTGTTGGACAAGGAGGGAGGTGGATTTTTCGATTGGGCACTCATGTGCATGGTCTAAATGAGGAATTCATCCCACCGTTATAATGTGGCTCCATCCCTTCTTTTGACAATCCAGCATCTGGCACTTGAGCCTGCTTAGTACGGGCTTTACTTTCTATTGCACCTTCTTTTCAGTTTCAACACAGAGTTTCTAAGCAATTCTAATTCCTTTTGAAGCTTCTCCTCATTCATTTTAGGACGAGCAGCTTGTTTTATTCTTCAAGGTGCTCTTTCACATTCTAGCTGAGCGGGTCTGCCACTCATTGGGTAGACCGTACTTGTGGACTCACGATGCGTACTCTTTCGCTTCATTTCCTTTGCAGTGCCCGGCCGTCTCGCGTGCCTCGCACACTTTGAGACTCTTCGTCCGGTTTCTTTCCCCGGGGCTTTGTTTGCCCTGCTAGGTGTGTTGTATATCACCCATTCGTGATTGGCTGCACAATGCAAGCCAATCGCTATGGAGGTGTGTCAGCCTGACACGACCTCGTCAGAGCGAGGTTTTCTACGCGCAACGCGTTACCTTTCTTTTGAAGCGTCATTACACTGCCAGTCCTCTTACACTAGACATGCTTCATTCTTTGCGCTTCATATATTTTGAGACTCTGCGTCCGGTCCCACTTCCCAGGGCTTTGTTTGCCTGGTTAGGTATGGTGCTTTCAAGCCACTTGTGATTGGCCGCACATTGCAAGCCAATCACGTAGGGGGTGTGTCAGTTTGATAAACCCTCGTACGCGACGCGTCATCTCTCTTTCAAGGCGTCATTACGCTGCCAGGTACAACATAAGTTATGCTCGCAGCCTAGGCCTCTCTGCCAGACGCATGCGGCACTTCTTGTGATAACATCGGTTCCGGCTACACATTCACTCGTCCGTCCAAGCCGACGGTAAGCTTCTGTGTCCGTGATGCCTTTTCTTCATGATAGCATGTTACTTGTAACGGGCTTAGAAAATCACCTCTTTTTTCCTTTTTAAAACTCAGATACTCCGTGCACGTTTGAGCATAATGCATTATTTTGATGAGCTCTTTTACACAGATGCATAATGCATTATATTGATGAGCTCTTTTACACAGATGCTCTCCAATTACTTACGGATTGTGGACAATTACAGCCACCCATAGTACTTATGATGTTTTCTCTGTTCTGCCCCCCTTTCTTCTCTCTCTCTTTGCACAGATCAGGTATTTATTACCGATCATCGTCCCTTTATTGGACATCTACTTGCCAGCCATTCGTGGCAGTTATTCTCCCTTTGCTCAGAAGTTGTCAATCCTGACATTGGCTTTGATTCATTCACGACAGATGTCACGACGTGAGAATTCGATATACCTTTTCATTCAGGTACATTCTTTTCCTTTCTCATCATTTTTTCTACCTTTAATGCCTCCCGTGGCAGATTTGTTAAGCTTCAAACACTCATTTGAGCCAATTCTCATTTTATTCAATTCTTACATGAATTTATTTTTAGTGATGATTATTCTCAATCCTTGCTTCATCAGGCTCCACCCTGACGTCGGGCTTTGTGTCTAGAAATTCTGCCTTTGATGAATTCCTCCCACATTCACTTTGGGTAAGGTCCCCCTCTTAGGTAGTTCACAATCAGTAGTCTGATTAAATTTACAATTGTTTGGCCTGAACGGTTAGGGTCCTAATACTTGATAAACCCATGTCATGTGTTTGAGTGACACATAGCAAGTCACAGTGTCATTTCGGTGTATTATTCTATGTACATATTCATTATGTGATGGATTGTTTTGTCTGCTTCCCCGCAGGGAAGATCATCAGTTACTTAGCCCCGAGGAAGGCGGTTCTTTCAAAAAGGCCTTACAGGTGGCCCGCCGAAACGTAACAGTGGTCTCATTTTGTTGAAATTAATTTCCTTGTCTGATTTCTTAAATACATCATTTGTGTTTGAGACCCTTAATCCTGCACTAGAACAAAGTGTAATGTTTACGTATTTTCTGCATGGGAAACTTTTGTTCTAATCACAACATTTCCTGCTTATTTTACATGGTAAACTAGGATATTTACCACAAAAGCTGATTCCTCTTTTCTTTTTGCATCTGTTGCAAATACTTCTATCACATTCTTGCCAAACGTATAGGAATTTGTGTATTTGTTATATGTATTTACTTTTGTCAAACAAATAAAAAATGGTAACATATATATTTTTCCCAATAAGTTGTGTGTGATGTGATGTGATTTTGCATTGCTTTGTGTCTCTCTTGGACAGTCTGGGTAGTTTTAAGTTAGGATATTCATTTGTTGGATACCAAGTTAACCAAATCAGTAGCTTTCTTCAAACTTATTCTCTATAGCTTGTGTATTTTTTGTTGCGAAGGTTTGAGAGCCCCTCACTAGCTGTACCACATTTGGGGCAATACCCTTTTCTTGTTCAAGGAGAAAAGCCTCTGCACACAGTGATACAAGAAATGGTTTATTTCTGGTTAGCTTCTGCTGTGTTTTGTCTTGATGTTCATGGAGCAAACAAAAGCATTGTGCATATTTAGTTTCATAGCATTTTAGGGTTGTATAATTAATAAGATGGAAAACTGACTTAAAATTGAGAATTCTCCTTTATAAAAAAAATATGCTTTTTTCAGTGAAAGCAAACGAGTATTGCACAAAAGTATTTTTCAGATTTCCTGTGCATTTATAATTAAGATAAATCTATATGATGCGTTCATATACATTGTGTAGCAGAAGGTTTTCCACAAATGTAATACATTGTTTGAAACCAGACTGCTTTGCTGAATAACTGTTTTGTTTCTAATGGGTCCTATTCATTTCAAGCGTTGTCGTGTTTTGGTTGCCTGTTGCATTCTTTTTACACTCTTGCAGAGGCAAATCCTTTTCACATTTATAATTTAAACTCCAATTATAAAAACAGTGCGCAAAATGAGGAGTATGCAAGGTCTAGTTTACATCCATTCAACATTAACTTACAGTCAATGGGGTTTATTACTATGAATGATCAGAGGCAGCATAGTCCTTGCTCAAGGTTGAGCGATTGTCATAACGCCAATCACAGGTGTTAAGTCCCTTTCAAATCTTCCAAGACTATAATTAAAACATCCAAAACCTGACTCTCCAAGTGCAAGCGCTGTTCAAAAACAAACAAAACCGCAAGTTACATTTGTAATTGAAATAGAAACTCAGCAAACTTGTCCATGCAGTGCTAATCCAGATAGCTATTTAACTTTTTCATGTAGCGCTTCATGCATGGTTTGTCCAGATGCTACGCACTGTAATTATTATACCTCAGTCGATAGTTGGTTCACCGACCTCGGAAGGATGTTAGCTGGTAAGATAGCTCAGCTGGCTGAGTGCTCGCTGCTATCTGTGCATGATCTGAAGGCCACAGGTTCGAATCCCAGCAAGGCTCACTTAGCCTTTCATCCTTCAGAGGTCAATAAAGGAGTACCAACTGTGGTTGCGTGATAATTATATGTAAATATGTCCAAATAAAGTGGCGAAACGACTAATGGAAAGAGATTGGATTACGACACTCGAGGTGGCTAAAAACTACAAATTAACAGAGGGCTTCCCAACAACATCAATGAAAGTGAATACAGTTCGGAGTCACCTAGAGAAATTCCCGGATAAACTCCTAGCGAGGCTAGTTCTAAGATTCAGACTGAATCAGATAAAGACCAACGAAGTATTGGTGGCCAGAAAACAATCTACCTCTAATAAATGCCGATACTGTGAGGAAAAAGACAGGATAGAAACTAGCCGACACCTCCTTCTGTCCTGTACAGGAATACAATTCACCAGAGAAAGACATCGGAGTAAAATCCTAGCAACTTTCAAAACTTTTGATGAAGAGAGTTGATGGATCGCCTTTAACATCAGGACAAAGACGCAATGGGTGACTGCCGTGGCCCTATTCTTCAAAGAGCTTGACTTGGACCATCGCAAAGAATCCTCATTGACAAAGTAGGACTGTCTGTCCCCAAACTCTCGAAAGTTTGGAAAAAGCGTGGAGCAAGCTGGATCCATCTACCCCTCGTTTTATTTTGTAAAAATTGTCCTACAATTAAAATAAAAAAATAAAAAATAATGAATATGTTCTATGTACAGCGCTTTGCCAAACGCACTATATAAATAACAAATCATTAACTCTGTCTAGCCAAAATTTGACCATGAGATTAGGGATAGAATTCAACATGGAGTCCTTACCTCTCTGCAATGTTGTATCAGAACATTAGCATACCATTAGATAGCAGTAGCTCCAGGAAATGAGGACTTCCATTAAACATTAAAAAGAAATCTGCTATCAAACCTCAAAACACACAATAGAATTCAGGTTTGCTTTACATGTAATTGGCTAGGTTTTTGTATCTGAATTTTTTTTATAAAATATACAGAAGATACCAAATGGCCAGACCTTAGAGAAATAATGAAAGGCATATTGTGTGACTTAATCGCCATGTATTAGCTGAACATCCTTTCTGCAACACGTTTTAGGAAGTGAACCAGCTGTAGAGTAGCTGGGAATTGGTACATAAATAAATTAGTTTGTCTAATGCTGAATTCCTTCTAATTATGGTTTACTGAATACCTAATATACAAAGCTTTTCTAATTCGTGTTGGCCTGCCTGCATATTTTAACTAATCACTATCAAAGTTATATTAAGTCTACCTTTGGGAATCTTGCACTGCTGAAATGACTGATCCTGTTCTATGTGGGTGGTTCTCCCACTGCTGTATGAGTGAGGCACATGCTGGGCATGTTCTTTGTGACAGTAATTTGGACTGCTGGGGCCTATGATGTTACATATGTGAGTGTAGCTTGCACGGATGAAGCAAGGCCCTTACTGTACCTCTTCAGCATGGGGGTGCTTGCACTGCTCCATCTCATGCAGTTCTTTCTCTGTGCAAATGGGACTTATACTGCTGTGACCTACAACATATATGTTCCAAGTGTGTTAATCTTGCATTGTTGAGACTCACAATGTCCTTTTCTATGTGAGGAAAGCATGATGTACTGAGATCCATGGTATACCTTTTCTGTATTAGGAGTGGAGTGTGCACTACTGAAGGCTATGTTACACCTGTTTTATATGAGAGGAGCTTCTACCACACAGACACATTCCTGATCTGTTCTCTGTGTGAGAATCATCCACCTTTGCTTTACACCTTGCACTGATCCCCACCTGTTCTAAATAATTAAAGCTTGCATTGGGGTTGCCCCAATTCACCTTTTCTGTTTGTGTGGGTGAAGACTGTACGGTACCTACTCAAGCTTACCGGCTCTGTGTACGCGAAGCGTTAAAAAGCATATACTTCCGTTGTACCCTTTCTTCATATGTAAAGGAAACTCAGTTTTAGTGTTCATCTGTTTCATTTGTCAGAGGGTGTTTGTCCCATTGCACCATGTGCTGTATCTGTGAATTGAGAGGGGGAACCTGCTTTTCTGTCACGATGCAGAAAGTTGCTACATGGTAATGATTTCTATACAGTTTTTGCACACGTCGGCTGGATGTCACATACGTTTTACTCTCAAAGTTTAAAAATAGGGCATAAAATACTCCCGCCTCAAAATCATATCTGGCACATTGCCTGGAACATTGGGTGGTTTAAGTTCTTAGTGGTAGGGATAGAGTACTTGGTTTGGACAGAGGATGGTATTTTTTGATTTTGACGGACATCCTGACAAGCTCCTATGTATTATCTGTTGAATTAGGGTTAGCCCCCCTAGAGATAGGAAAAGACAGGTTTACTTTCTTTGAGATATTAATAAAAGTCTATAGCCAACATGAAAACGCCTGGTCAGCCTCCTTACTCCATACACACCACAACTTCTAATTGTACTCTTCCTACTACCTTATTTCTTTTGGCTATAACATGCCCTCCCCATCATCAATCTCACTTCCGCTCATGCCTGCTTTTCTAATACCCTTCCCTTTGTCTCTTCACTTTTCTTCTACACTTTCATCTTTTTGTTCTTCTATAAAAGCTCATCTTCTTGCTAACACCAAGATGGAAGTGTAACTCCATGTTGGTTGCTTCACTGGTTACATTGGGCCTCATTACGAATTGCGCGGTATTCCCTCAGTAATCTCGCCGAATACCGCCCAACAGAATTAATACTACTTCCACTTGGTCTGGCAGAATTACCGCCGGATTACAAGTGGTGGTGGAGCAAATACCCTTTTTCTCAGAGTCCACTAGACTCTATGGGGCTTTTTTGGCAGAATTACTGCTGCGGTAATTCCGCCGATTTTTCAGCAGACAGTGGGAGGAGGCCATCCTAGTAGCATGGCGGTACAGGAAAAGTGGTGGCAATTCCCTTACTGCCAATTTTTCCCTGTAATGCCAAACTTGTAATGAGTCCTTATATAGAATGTTGTTACCAAAGCCCCTTTTACAGCGCTTTGATGAAAGCGCTATGAAAATGTACATAAATAGAAACTGGACTGCTGCAAAACCGTTGAATATATAGATCCTCTTGGAAACAGATGTTGGGTGTAGAGGTCATTACAAAGCAACGTTAACCAACAATACAAAAAGCATCCACAGGGCCCCTGCGTCGAGAGTAGCAATACAAATGCAAGTACAATTGGAAACAGGTGCAAAAAGACATCCAAAGAACGTTCTCCGTTGCATCCCATAGAAGCTGGAGAAATGTGCAGAGACAAAGGCAATGCCATGCATATATGATGGTCATGTTCAAACGTGCATCAATTATTTCTTAGAGAGAACAAAGAATTCCCTGCGGATTAATAGAGGGTTCTCATGTGCTCACCTGCTCAACGTACTTGGGTTTGTTTCCCTGAGGTATGGGTGCTGTCCGTAGGAAGGGTGCACTGGTGACTGAAGTGGAAGTGGGATATTTAGACAAATGGGCATGACAATTCTAACCCACATCCTAAAGCGCTGGCTATCGACAGGCGTAATAGGAGGTCTGTGACTGTTGTGCATGGTGAGGGCAGTGGGAAAGGGGTTTCTTAAAGGGGCATGAAAATCAAAAAGGGAAATGCGCAATGTTAATGGGGAGTCAGTGCTTTAACGGATTAGGTTTATTGGTGTTGCCATAAAAAGATTTTTTGAAATGCAGCTTACCGCTTCATCATCCCCAGCTGCAGGACATGAATGGTGGTGAGGGAGCAGCATTCTTTATGCCCGTCTACCCGGAACCATTTGAAACTCAGGACCTGTACCAAACAGGCTGGCAACAGCAAAGAGAAGGTCCACCAGGCCCAGTGATGTTGGCTTGTGAGGAAATAGTGAATCACCGTACTGACCTCTAGAAAAGAAACAAAAATCAAATGCCAATATTGATTAACTAGACACCCAGAAAAGAAGTCATGTAATTAACAGCGAGTATGAGGACCGAATAGGAGAAATTACTAACGCAAATCAAGAGTTACTTTTTTTACCGATTATATACCATTACCTGCGGAAGGAGAACCCTTTTTAAATACATGTTTGGCAACAAGCCAATAAGGGAATCAAGTGATTAGGGTTACACAAAATGGAATATATTCCATATTTGTCTGCATACAAAATAGTTGTCCAGCTATTTCTTTTTCATAACTAAAATCAATCAACGCAATTCAGAAAAGCAATAAACACACAAAACACAGGACCCGATTCATAGAATCCAGCGCAGAAAAGTACAGCACACCGAGAAGGAGCGTGCGCCCAGCAATTGCGCGGCACACGTATTCATGTATTTCCCGACGCATCAGTAGCCGTGGCGCAATGAACAGCAAGCAGCGCCAGTAACGCCCCCAACACCGCCCCGTGCACAGGAAAAAGCCAGTAAAAATGGGCAATATGACACAAGGCTGCGTGCCATCCGTGGCCCAGCATACAGCCCCCCCCCTCCATCGTAATCACGCAAAAAATTCAGAGCATACCCCGCTCGCACCAGCCAAATCGCGTGTAAAGGTTTGCACGTACCCTGCTCGCACCAGCCAAAATGCGTGGAAAGGGCTGCACGTAACGCGTACCCTGCTCATGCCGACCAAAATCGTGTGGAAAGGGCCACGCGTACCCCGTTAAATCGTGTAACCCGCTCGCGCCAGCCAAATCGCGTGCAAAAACCTGCGTGTGCCCATCTGCACCCCCGCGAAATCACGTACCCCGCCAGCACCAGCGAAATCACGTGGAAAGGGCCGCACATACCCCGCTCGCGCCAGCCAAATCGCGTGGAAAGGACCGCCCAAACCCCGCTCGTGCCAGCCAAATCACGTGTAAAGGTTCACGCGTACCCCTGCGAAATCGCGTACCCCACTCGTGCCAGCCAAATCATTTGGAAAGGGCTGCACGTGCTGCCATCAGCCGAGAACACACACCGCAGGCAGCCCACACGACAAAGGACCCCCCTCCATCACCCGTGACCATACCCTGCAGGCAGCCCACACCAAGGATTATAACTGCAAGGATCGAGTTGCATGTGCCCAATCTGACAGAAGAACCCCCCACTGTTTATATCAGTTAAAAAAAAAATACAAAAAAATAAATAAATAATAATAAATGCATAAGAAATTAAACTCTAGCTATACCGAAAAAGTAAGTCATTGAAACGCAGTGATAATATGATAGTACGGGAAATGCAGACAGATGAGGGGAATAGAAGAATTAAAAAGAGTTTAAGCAGGAAGTCCAAAAAGGTGAGACGAACAAAAATCCCAACCTATTTATAAGGTTTAATGGCGGAAAAAAAAGAAAGAAAAAAATAATGGCTTAACAAACATGGACCTTCACTTTTCCGGAAGGAATGGTCGGAAGTGATCAGCAAGATCTTTGCGGAATGTGGCAGAAAAAAATGATCCCGGAAACTTGGCTGAATGCGGTCTAAATGCCGATCTATAAGAAGCGACCTTGAAGGGAGCCCGAAAGCTATAGGCACATTGCCTTACTTGACATAATAGGGAAGATCTACGCAATACATCTGCTTGAACACTTTCGAATCTGGGAAAAAAAAAACGGACCTTCGAAAGACTTCCTCCAAACGGGCTTCAAAAAAAATGGTAGCACAGTGATTAACATCTTGCTTTTAAACATGTTGAAAGCCAAAGTAAAGGAAGGGGCGCCCAAGGTCTTTTTGGCCTTTGTGGACCCATCGAAAGCTTTTGACAGGATAGACCTGAACAAGCTATGGTCAAAACTACAAAGTTGGCAATGCCCAGAAGAGGTGATGGACCCAATAAAAGCTCTCCACTCCCAGACAAAAACCAAAGTTAAACTAAACCAACAGGGCATTCTATCCAATGAGACGAGGTAAACGGAGGCGTCAAGCAGGGCTGTCCATTGGCACCGGCCTTATTTATCTCGTTTCTGGGAGGTTATCAGCAGTCGGAAAGTAAAATAAGAGCATTTCCCCCTAAAATTGGGAAAACATTTTCCACGCCTTCTCTACGCCGACGACGTGATCCTGATCGATCAGACCATAGTGGGGCTTCAGCGGAAACTATCCAACTTGGCAAAGTACGTCAGTGAAAATAACCTTGAGATAAATAAATCAAACATTTTTGTTATAGAGAACTAACTCCGGCGATAACCTTTTATAAAACAAAGGAAGTTCCATCGCTCGTGTATGGAACAGAGGCCTCACTGAATATCCCGCGTCAGCTTTGGACAAAACTGGAGGGCTACGTATGGAAATCCGTGTTAGGTCTACCTAAATCGACATCTATGGCTGCCATTAGGAGAGAATTGGGCCTGGTGTCCCTAGCGTCTATGGTGGATCAAAGCGCTATGAGACTGGATAGGAAAATAATCATGTCTGACACCCTAGGCACTTATGATATTTTTAGGGAAGAAATCGAAGCAGGAAAGTGCGTAGCCCTAAATAAATGGACAAAGGCCAGAAAAGACGATCTAACCAAAATAGCCTGTTCAGAAAAAGACCTAAAGGAAAATCCAGATGGAATTAAACGAAAAATGGAAGAGTGGGACTGGATCATCAGAGTTGAAAAAACCGCAGGAAACAAACTCCTAACCCACTTACCACCGACTTTCAACAAGCTGAAAAAACCACAAAACTACTGCCTAAAATTCCCAGACAAAAAACAGAGAAATCTGTTTTTGAAAGCCAGATTAAATTTGTTACCAACACGGGAGATTATAGCCATCCGAGGAACAAAGACTGACAAGTCATGTCGCCTGTGTGAAAAGGAGGAAGCGACAGAAACACTAAAACATCTAGTGATAGACTGTCCGAAAACCATGGAAAATAGAAAGGCTTATCTTAGACTTTTTAGAGCCTGATGATCTGTGGAACAGATTGATCTCAGGCGAAAAAACGAGTTGGACTGTGGCTATGGCGAAGCTAATAGAATCAGCAATGAAAAAAGCTAATCAGCGAGTAGCCACGGAAAACCTACAGACAAGAGTCTAGCCACTCCGGTGAATGGGTCAAAGTCGCAAATCCTCGGAGCGTTCATCAACGCTAAACACAAACACGATAGGATGGTGGATTTGCGTGAAGACTTTTCCACATGCACGAAAAGAAGGTTTGAAGTTTTGATAAAACTCAGTTCGTTTAATGAGTAAAAATCAAATTAAAAAAATAAATAATTAAGGGATTGAATATCCAGCATTGAAAATTCTTTAAAATCCCACCAGATCTGCAGGTCACATAACTTAGTTTTCCTGTTCGAGAAATGCAAGCATTTAGCTTATAGTGACATGTACTATATTACAGAAAGCTCTTGTAACATTTTTGTCATATATGGCGGGCTCCATATATGACAAAAATGTTACAAGAGCTTTCTGTAATATAGTACATGTCACTATAAGCTAAATTCATTTTGTAAGCATTACTGTTACTCAGAGGCAAGCCACACACAGTGAAACTTTTATTTGACTTTTATGGCCAACAAATGTCAAATAAAAGTTTTAAACATCCCAGAATTGTATCGCACTCACGAGCAAGGTCAAGTACCCAACAAATGGTACGAGACCTTCATAAAAACGACTCGACTATGGGCATGGTCTATCAGGTGCCATAATGGGAATGATACTTAGTGGACTGTGGCGTGTGGCATAACGGGCAGTGGCAGGAGTCTTGAATGTTTTTTATACTCTTTACTTTCCAAGTGTTTCTGGTTGCCCGTAACTTGTGGAATTCAGGGTCAAGGAATTGACCCAGGGCAAGGGACAAAGATCAGAAATACAACAGTCTAAACTTCCTTTCATTGTAAACGGTCCTGCAGTGAAGTACGGTTTGCATTCATCATATAACTCTTGGATGATGTACCTCTAGTGGCAGAAAGTCAGTTTGAAGCAAGCTGGAGCACATTAAGAAGTTGGGAAGCAGTGGCGTCAGGAGAAGATACTTTTTTATTGTCTTTCCCATTTGCTTTCATGAAAAGCTAAACTAAAATTCAGGCAGGAGGAGATTTGGTGATAAAAAGGGGCAGCGTTTATCGAAAAACATTTAGAATTTAAGTTAGCCTTGTATTTGAAGTCTTTTGTTGTGACGCTAATATGCGTCAGAGTATTTGGTTTCTCTTTTGAGAGAGCGGTGTAGAGGAAGGGACCTAGAGCACAGCGTAGCTCAGTTTTTCCCGGCAAAAAGGAGACGTCTGGTTTAATTGAGCTTGCATTCGATTGAACGATGGAAAACGCTTACATAGTATCAGATGCGCTCAGATGTTTGCAAGCCTTTGTTAAAATCGAAAGAGACTTTGGCAGCTGTCGCAAAAGAACTGCCAAAGCCAAAAGTACTGTGAACACTTTATAGAGTGAAATCCTTGTAAAATATTTGTTGAAGTAATCTTTTGGGCCCAGTTAGTTGCTCTTCAGTAAACAGTGCAAGAAAAGAGGAGTCAAGTTACAATGTTGGAACCCATTTTCATTAAGTAGTTTTGCAAGCACTTTGAACAACCACCGGGAACTTAACAGAGGTATCTCAGATCTCCTTCAGAGTAGAAGCCGAGAGTCTGAACGTTTTTTATTTTATCCACTCCCCTTTCCCCGAACGGGTGGGGTGGGGGGTTTCAGGTTCAGCTGTAAACTTAGTTGAGTTGAGTGTGACATGCCCACATGGGCCTGTAGGGTTAAGCAGCTTCCGCTGACAGTTCGAGATAAACTCGTCCTGAAATGGTTGAGTAGATTTAGCAAGGCCTGAATATTGTACGTTCAAAGCAAGGAACTGCCCCGTTTCAAATTAATTTTCGTCGAAAGGCCGCTTTCACCGAACAGCGGCCAGCCAGGGGAAAACCACACGTGCAGTAACTGAGCATGTGGTAAAGGAGCAGGAAGTGTCTTGGCCACGCCGGCCAGAGTGGCAAGGGGGGGAAAATGTAGTTATGTATGTAGGTGTGCGTGATTATAAATGTATTAGAATTACTGAACAACAGGGCTGGTTGTAGGTCTGTGGGTGGTGGGGTGTTCTCCGCTGAACAAGTGTCAGTTTGTGGGGGCGTCCCCCACATTAGAAGCAGCGGGGAATAGGCCTTATCAAGGGGATGTGATTTCCCTGCAGTGTCGGGACTGGGCTTTGTTGAAAGCGGCCTGCGGGGAAATCACAGACACGAAAACAAGAGTGGGAAAGAGAGGGGATGCAACTATAAAAATGTGGATTAAAAAATGACGATCGGATTACAAGCAGATGATGCAAGAGGCAGAGTGTGTCAGGATAGAAAGAAATAGATGAAGAACGATCATGAAAGCAAGATACATGGAAAAATGATGCGCTCAGCTTTGGAAGGATTGACATGACCACTTAGATCTGGGGTGCACAACATATGGCCCATGGCCATAAATGGCCCACGATATTGTGCTTTGCGGCCCCCTGTGGGAAGGACTTTCCTAATTAAATGAGGCCCACTTCAAGTAACGGAAAACAAAGTAAGCCGCAATTCATTATGAAAGTCTTTTTAGCCCGAGAACATTCCCTGCATAGGCGTCCATAGAGGGGGGGGAATTGCCCCCCTTCGCTCCTTTGTCCCCCCTGATGGATGGCTTGCCAATCCTCCCCCATCCCCCACCCCCGGCAAATAACTCTTAACAGGAGCACTGCGCGTATGTATGCACTATTTGCTTAGCCTGTGTTCTTTCTTCTGGCCTGAAAGGGACACCATGGGAATCAATGGGCCATGAATATCACTGAGGTGGGGGGGCCCATCACTGTTAAACGCAGGTCATCTACTAGGTGGGCACACTATTGTTTTCTAAATGCACCGCTTACACTTATCTAGAAAAAAAAAACAAAAGACATTTCCAAACTGAAACATGCTTCTTAAACTTACATTCTCTAGTTTTCTATGAAGCATGTTTAGTTTTTTGTCGGATTGCCACACAAATACCCTGTGATTTTTTTTTGTGTCCCTTCCTTTGTGCTCTTTCACAGGTTGTATTTCTAAAGCTGTTTGTCAAACTGCTTAATCACAAATAAATGTTTCTATTACGCTGACAGCAGTAGGAAATTAAGCTGTGGTTTCATGTGTACCAATTTTTGATTTTCATTATGGGGGTAGAAATTCCCCCACCCTCGCCCTGAATATAAGCAAGCTACCAGTCCAACCCATCCCCTGCCCAAACACATTTTATAGCGCTGATTTTTAATAAAGAATTGCAAAAAGTCTTAAGATGTGCAGCCAGTTTTAAATACATAACATCTTAGCAACTTTCACTCAACCTGTTGAGCTACCCTGGTAGCCTTTTATCGTAGGGCATTTCCATGGGTCACTTAATATGTTCAAAATCACTGTATTACCAACAGTGAAGTTTGTGTACATGAATTCAAAGTCAACTGTATTTCATCTCCAGCCACACTGACCCTGTGCAGACATTCATTGATGGTGTACCAGTGGTGGCTTCTCCATAATAGACAAGGTTGCGATGGCCCACAGGCACACTCACCCATAATGGAGGAGCCAGCCCTGTGTAAACAGTGAGCATTCACTTAGCTGGTTTATGTGGCTGAGGGAGTGCTCCTTGGCTGGCTTGAACTGTCAAAAGGAAACACTGTAATCGTTTGACAGTTCTGTTTCTCAGCCTCGCATATCCAATGAACCAAAGCTGTGGGGTGTTTTGCTTCCCCAACGCTGGATGGCACATTGGGGATGCTGGCTGAGGAACTGCATGTTTATATGTGCGAGGATACGCTTCTGTACCTCTTCGCACATACAAATGGAGCGGGGCACTTAGTCATCAGCGCTCCGGCTCTTTAGCGCTCTTTTTTTCCTGTTTGTGTTTCACGGGTGCTGGAGTGCTGGGTGGAAACATCAGGAACGGGGCACAAGGTATGTTAATTTATATATGTGTAGGTCTGTGAGTATGCTTGGGTTTTAAAAATGTTTTCAGGGGGTCGGAATATAAAGCCCCTAACACCTCTTGATTGGTTCGGGCTCCCTCGCTACGCTCCATCACATTGCCATAGTTAGAGGAAATATTTAAACACCTACAGTTTAAAAATATACCAGCCGCCATTGGGAGGAACAGCCAGAAAGTGAGATTCCTTGGACCATTGCTAAAGAGCCAAAGGAGCAGCTGCCTCCCCGCCCTCCTGTACTTGGCACCCGTATGCGATATTTCCATTCGTTAAAACAGACTGTCCCTGACTTTCATTTGTAACTGAGGTACGAGCGATATCTCTTCTGTTAAACTGACTCTTTTTGACTGGCTATTATTTAAAGCTGAGCTGGAATGGGTGCCTCTACTGCCAAATACCACCTATAACTACACAGTATTTGAAGGTGCGCTGGGAGTGATGTCTGCTTGAGTCCAAAGAATGCAGTCTCTTGTCAAGTGCTGCATTAAATCTACTCTGAACATGCTTAATATCATGTTTTTAACCAGCTTGGTAAAGCAGACGTATACGTGTTTGGCCTGTTGATCCTTCTTTGATGTACCATCCCCACCCTACTTTGTAGTATTTGTGCCCCCCGGTTTGCCTCCCCGAATATGGATTTTTAGTGATGCCACCGATTGCTGGCCCTCTATTCGCACAATGTGTGCTCTACATGACGGATGTCGAATGATTCACAGTGTGTGTGTGTGTGTGTGTGTGTGTGTATGCTCAGCCAATAGAGGACCAAGAATGTGAAAGCCACCACTGGGATTGGTTAAACAGGCTTTTCCTGATTTACTGTTGATGGAACGGAAGTCCCTCACAGGTCTCGCCTTGCCCCCATGGCATGCATTGCCCCATGGCCTGGTTTCCCCGTCTGCCCCCACCTGGCCATCGTCACCAGCCTTTGGCTCCCAATTTAAGCTTGTGGCTAAAACTGGAGGGTTGGGGTGGGCAGAGGAGCTCATGCAGTGCTGCACAGTGCTGCCATGCTCACATCAATTTGAGCATCACAGGAGTTGGGGGGCCGCGGTGGAGGCGGATGGTTGTAAATTAATATAGCTCACTACTGAGTGCCACGGTGAATGGTCAAGTCAAAGTGCTAGATGTTCGATAATACTTTTACTAATCCATGTTTGAATTCTTAACAGATGGACTCAGTGTTTACCCTTTAATAGTATTTTTAAAACTGTGACAGAGGATCTCCATATGTATGACAAACTCCCAGAACATATTTGAGTCCCTGGAGGACACAGCATTAAAAAGATCTTCGCATGCTTGGTTCTCCAAGAACTCCTTCCTCGACCTTACTGCCAGTTCATAGTCAACTCTTGCGTTAATCACATCTCCCCCAAGTCTGTCTTGCTCCTTCAAAACCCTAAGTAGGTTACTTTTTGCACTCCTGCAAGCCTCGTTAAACCAACTTGGCACCTCCCTTTGCCTAAGGCTACGTGTGAATTCCCTTTGCAATTAATCCGTCAAAGACACCATCTGAACCTGAAACATGTTTACAACCTGCCATGGATGCGTGTCACAAAGAATTGACAGGATGAGTTCTTGGTTAGACACCACCATTTCCTGTTGGAAAAGCTCAGGGTCACGCTTTCCCCATGTCAATCAACGTTTACAATGTGGGTTCACATCACACAGTTCTAGCTGAGGGAAAGAGTGCAGATGAAGGAGGGTGTTGATTTTGTTTTGGAGTAGGTTGATTTTGCCTGCGAGCCTGTTTTGAACACTGTCACACCAAGGTGTGTCTTTAGTTACTAGTGCGGGTGGGAGGATAGGCGTTTCTAGTTCTCTCAAGATAAGGAATAGTTCCAGAGTGCTAGAGGCAGCTTCAGTCATTCTTTTATTTAGGCTGGCTGCTTGGATACTTCGTTTGTATTTATTTGCGGCCTCGGTGAAAGCAGCTGGTAGTTGTAGAGGGAATTTTCAGCCAGACAGCTACGGCTACTCTTTTCAGAGTGCAAAGGGCACAGAGATCGGCAGTGGACCAGGAATTATGGTGTGCAGATGGTATAATTTTTGAGGCTTTGAGGGGTGCCAGAGAGTCCATAGCATTGATTAGGATGGCATTGTAGTGGTTGACATGCAGTATCTGCGTACTAGGCAAGCTGTGGCTGAACAATGGGAGGATCAGAGAACTGGAGAGGCTCCAGGTAATACGAGTCCAGTGGGTGGGGCGGGCAGCGTGGTTAGCAGTTATGTCAGGGTTGTGCTTGTTGCTTGGAATAGGGATGGTGAATTGTAATGGGTTATTTATAATGTGCCTAATACCCAATGGTTTCTAAACGTGGACCCGGGGAAATCGAACCTGTGTTGCTCCGCGCCGTCTTGCTTCCAAGACAAACATGTTGCCCCTGAGCTATCCTCCCAATGTGATAGTCTGACCAAGGGCATGGGATGTTGGACAGCAAGGATAGGTTACATCTGTTATCTAGAGCCCAGTCTAGAACGCGCCCTTGTGTGAGTGATGGTAGGAGGGGTCGTTGTATGCAGCCTAGGGCTGAAGTGGATTTAGTTAGTGTGGAGGCATCAAGTCAGAAGGGTCTCCGAAGCCAAGGTTGATATACCCGAAGGTAATGAGTCAGGTGGACGGCTTGAGGGTCTTATCAGGGACACATACACCCGGTTGGTGGGATCAACCCAGGATTGGTTGGTGGCTGTTGGACCTTCCCTGGCCCATGTGTACCTACTTATGTTTGGATCACATATTGCCAGGCTGGAGATTTTAAAGTGGGAACTCCCATCTTGGAACCAAGTTGCCATTTCATGGAGACCATCAAATTCCACCATGGTTTACTGGGGCACATGTGCATCCCTGGCTCTCCCTGGTACTCATACAGATTGGTATGCTTCAATCCGTGCGCGCATATTGTCTTGCATTTGTGGTGCAGGCTTGTGTGTTGTGACGGATTATTGTAGCGTTCATGTCCCTCATTGTAATGAGAGTTTGTGGGCAGTGTACATGGCCCGAATGATAGTGCGAGTGGCCTCGGGATCATCTATATTACCTCTGTGGTTGGATTTGCAGAACAGGCAGCTTCTCCTGCCCTCCAGAGAGACTCTTGTGACTGTTGCATCACAAAGAAGGAAGCCACAAACATAAATAATTCTGACCCGAGACACAAACAACCACCCAGGAGATAATGAGTGATTGAGCCTTCCCACCTTGTGTTCTTTTACTGAACTGCTTGCGATTGGAGATGGAAACAGTAAGTCATTTTGGTATGCCATATAAAAAGAGGTAGAAAGATAGAGAGACTCTGACAGGTAATGGGACATAGGAAGAGTCTACCGTTTGTTTGCACCTACTCACATTTGATGAGCCATCAGGAATCACACTTTAATTTATGGGATCAATTGTTTTTTTGTTACAGGGCCATCCTCCCACTGGGGCAGGGAGATGGGGGTGTTCTGCAAGTTCCCAGTAGCTGTATGAGCACTGCATGCATATTTGTGTTGGTGTTTTTGTTATGTGTGGTTTCCTCTTGTTCTTGGAAGATTTACATGTTGCTCCACAATTATGGCTATGGGAATGTTTCGGTGCCTCAAAAACGTGGAGAGGACAGCAGTGGTACAGACCAGGCAAAATATATGGATACCAAAAACAAAAGTCAACAGACAAAGAGGCAATCGGTCCATATCTCTGGTGTGCCCAGCAAAACAAAAGTTCATTTAGGCAGAGTGATGTGATTCTACAAGGAATCTTAAGGCTCATAGCTAATGGCTTACGTTATCTCTCCATTTCTTGGAGGCAGAGTTATGGCTGGGACTGATGGGCAATCTGGACTTGTTAGAAGCTGTACCAGGTGCCATCGCGGACTGGATGGCAAATGTCACCTTTGCATACTTTAATCCCCAACATATCCCTTGCAGTGTGCTAGGAAAGGAGTTTGTAGGAAACTGCCCGCCTTGCTTTGTGAGCCTGGGGCCCAGTTAATGGGAATCAAGGACCAGTCTGCAGCACCTAGAAGACCTGGACTAGTGGGTCCGTTCTTAACAGTCCAGGCCTCCTTTATGATGGCATTCCTTTCCCCATTTCCACCCCCCTCTCAATTCGGTACTAAGTCAGTCTACGTATTTATTTCCCTAAAGTGGTCAAGTCAGACCTGCACGGCTACGTGAACCTGTGGGTAATGTCCAGTAATGTTTGTTTTTGAAATTGGTGCACTTTCTGCCTCTTCACACGATCCTTCTAATTAATGTTTATTTTTATCAACCAACAACTGTACAATTGTCTTTGTTGTGAGCTTGCTAAATGAGCCAGCCTCGCCAAGTCTTAAAAACTGTCTTTGGGATGACCATCCCAGAAAGCAATTGGAATGATGAAAAAATCCAATACGGTTGATCTCAAGTTTAACGTATTATACCATTCACTGAGAATTCAATTCGTATTTCCTATCATAGTAATCTGGACATAACTCTCAACTCACCCGCTTTTGGCGGGTGTCACCCGCCTTGCAAAGGGCTGACTCACCCGCCAAGCCTCCTGCACGCCCATTCATTCCAATGGGCGTCTCGCCCGCCAAAAACAAAATCGGGTGATTTCACCCGCCATTGCGAGACAAATGGTTGAGAGCTATGTCTGGACTATCGAAAAGTGAAGTTTCCGTAAATGTTGTATTGATACTGGGACAAAGAATAATTCCAAATTAATTGTGTTTCCCCCCCCATACAGTGTGCAAGTCAATAAGCTACTTGAGATGAATGTAAGAAAAAAACGTTCCTCTGCTTTTTGTGCAAGGAAAAAACATACGCCTGACTGGCTTATATGGTATTGCACTTGAACTGCATCCATTGCAATAGTGGCTTGCGATGTATGCATGACTTAATGTCTCATAGGTATATTTGTATAGTACCAGATGTCCTGTGGATACTTAGCTCCTGGTATCTGCGGGTGTCACGCTAACCAGGCTTTGCCAGGCTAAAAGCAAGAGCTGAAGGTCTCCTGCCAATTTCGAATACTGCCGTAAAAGTACGTTTCCCGCTTGCCTTTATCATTTGCAGCAGAGCATCTTGAGATGTGCCATCCAGGGTGTGTTTTGTCATTTTTGAACAGTTGCAATTGTTCACAATGTTTGTTTGGCGGACTTGCAAGGTATGGACAATGGGCGTTAATGGGAGAGGTTGACAAGCATCATCCCCGATGAGTGAATGGGCGAGGAGTGGGAGGAGCTACCCTGTAAACAAAGAGCTAATGTTCAGCAGACAGACCCAGCCAGGAACGCTTCAAAAATCGCGCCCAATCCCCCAAAGGCGGCACACCCAACCCGGCCCAAAACTATACATTTCCCTGCATGCATAGCTAGTGTAGAGAATTATGGTTGCTGTCGTAAATCGATACACGTGTTTTCATCGGTCAACCGCCCTCTCCCTCGGGCAACAAGCTCTCGCCTCGCTACAGCTTTGTCAACAGTCGATGGAGTGGCCTAAGTATGAAGTTTCTGAGGTAATTAATCCGACGCCGCTACGAGGTAACGTTGGCTTGTGACGTAATAAAGCGGCGCCTTTTTACGTCACAACCAGCGCATCGCCTTCAATTCAATGAGCGCCAACTGCCACGCTGGTGAAGATGCAGCGTGTGGGAGCGCGCGCGTGGCGGGGTCGTTTGCCCTTTTGGGAAGGCTCGCTACTATATAACCACACGAAAAGTAGTACCCGGGCATACTCACGCGCAGCTCTCTCGCCGACCACCACCAAGATGGACAGTGCCTCGAAGGAGCCCCGCATCTTCCCCAGTGAGCTCCGTGGCCTCAGTGGCTGGCGGTCTCCCACCCTGCTGGGTATCGCGGGGTCCCACTGGCGAGGGCGGCGCGCATCTTCCTCTACGACCGGTCTCGATGTTATTTCTTGGCCGGGAGGGCGTGTAGTGTCCCGGCCCGGGCCCAAGTTCCCGCTACTCGGCGAGGGCTGAAGTTACACTGGCTTCTTCCCCGCCCCTTAAAGAGCCAAGCTCTGCCTCTCGCGGGGAATCCCACGCTTCTGAAAGGCATCCCAGTGATGCTTTTAAAATGAAATTCATTTTTACACGGAAAATCGAGTTTCCCTTCTTAATAACTTGTTAGTAAAAGAAAATGACTACTTTTGAACTCATACATAACACCCCTCCTACGGGAGACTCGTATTTCGTGTAAAAATTGATTTAATTTTAAAAGCATCACTGTGATGCCGTGACCGTGGGAGCTATGTATAGTGGCACTGGTCCAAACCACATGACGGCATAGCCTGTGCAGGTATATGTAAAACGAATGCTAAACATGTTTTAATATAGCACAAGTTAAAGTATGACTTTAGTATGAATGCGCCAAGCAAAGAAGTGTGGGTATTGGGTGATATGGAGTAAACTAGGTGTGAAAAATAAAGGAAAAACGGCCACAGCCAGAAGATGTACTTCTTTCGCTTTTTGTGGTAATATGGGCAGAGGGGAGGCTCCACTTTTAGAAGGGGTGGAACGTGAGATTGATGCAACCCAAACAGTGGTACAACAGTTCCAAAACGAAATAATATCCAAAAGATATGTACTTTAATTAATCAAGTGAATTATGCAACTATTAAATGCTATAAAAACCCACCCCTGCAAAAGATGACAGAACATTTACAACAAATGCATGTAAGCTCTCTGGTTGCTTTAGCATGGTGGAAAAAGGCAATGTCTCTCCAAGGATATGTTTATTGAAGAAAAGGGTTCACAAGGTCCTTAACCAATCCCTAAGGCCCTAACAATTGAGCAAGGGCTCATAATAGTACCTGATTCCGGTTCTCAGGTGATTCAACTGGATCTAACCAGTCTTCGAGATGCAATGCTTTTGGGTCGAATTGGTTTAGTGAGGTGAGTCAGGGTCAAGTTGGGTTTGAGTGGTGTTCCGTGCGGTCCGGAGGCAGCATTGAGTACTCCAGGTCGATGGATCACAAGGCAGGGTTCCACGATCGAGCAGGGTTCAAAACGATGAGTACCTCTTCAATGAATGCACAGCTCGCTCTGCATTCCTCCCTTGCCCATGGTGCTCTATTCACCCTCTTTTCTCTGTTCAAGTGCTAATGGAGAGAAATTGCAGTAGTAACCATCTCCTGCACTTTTAAGTGCCAAAGGCATGGGTGGGAGTCCTAGGCAAGAATTTATTTTTCAAATAATTGCAAACCAGAAGTAATCGGGATGATACTTTTATTAAGCTTTCTGTATCCTGTCTGGCAAAGACCAGTATGTGTCAACTTCGTATTTATATAAAAAAAGAGTCATGCAATTCCATTCCTAAAATGTAGTGTTTACATAATGAATAATTACAGTTTGATACTGCAACACTGCATCATCTCCATGAGTTACAGAAAAGTTTTAGTTAGTGTATCTAAATTTCATACTATCCACTGTATTTCATTTTGTTGGGAAGGATGCATCATATTGACAAGTGAACACTTTTGAAAATGTACATGATCAAATGCTTTTGATGGCAAACCTAGTTCTGTAACCTGCAGGTTGCATGCATCTTGCAACTGGTGCTCAACCCATGAGCATACCCATATTCCTTGAAATTCTGTATTATCATTGCTTTATACCATCACATTTTAAATATGTTCTCTTCCGTTGCTGTGGGTCAAGTGCATTTCTGTTAGGTTGAATAGGTAAACTAAGTTACCCGACCTGCAGGTCTAGTTGAAGTTTAAAGAATTTGCAAGGCCTGACTCCTCTCACTAATGTCTTATTTCAGCGGTATGCAAAACTGCTGTATTGTTTCTCATTTCATGTCTTGGGTACAAATAACTTCAGGTGACATTAACAATATTAATACAAAATTGCTAATCAAATGAGCCTGTTTGCTAATCAAAAATGATTTAATTATCAAACTCTGCTAATCAATTTTTGAAGTCTAATTTATGCCTTGTTAGCTAAAAAGGTCACGGGATTGGAGGAAAGCAAGCCTGCTTTAATGGGTCTTTGACACAAGGACCCTTGCCTCTTGATAAAATACCCCTCTCTTGAAGTACAACCCCTATCTGACCCTGCATCATGAATATCCCGGCATAGGAGTGCATCCCAGACCCCATCTGTGCAGGATCTTTGACTCAAGTAAGCCCCGTTGGGCTGAATCTCAGTACTGCTGATTGCTCTCAGACCCCAACCCCAGGGGTGGACAGAAGAGAGAACATCACCTGGAAAGGGGAACCTGAGGTTGTGCTCAGGGAAAGACCCCAGGTGAGGCCCGGTATTATTCAGAGGGGGAGGAAGATGAGCCCTCTGAAGCCTTTATAGGCTATATGACATCTACCTCCTCCCTTCCAGTGAATCCCGCCAGCCGAGATCCAACGATCCCTCTGCATATAGCCAAGCCACTAGGATTACAAACCTCAAGCACCCCAACTGCGAGAATCCTCCTTTCTGTTATTCCCCACTCTAATGATCCCTCCATATCCAGCAAATCCCCCGGGAACCCAAACTCCATTGCACTCAGAAACCATCCGTGTTACCCAGTTCCCAGCCCGAATACTCCCAATCGTTCTTCTCCACATCCCTCTGATTATTCTTAACCGAACACTCCTGGACATTCTTTTCCCCATACCTCTGGTTGTTCTTTACTCAGATGAAACGCTACCGTTCCCACAATCCCCCTTGTTTATTTTCTGATATTAATCCTGGTCATTTCCGTTTGCTTTAAAAACCCTATCAATCTCACCCTTCTGACTTTACCAACAGCCCTACGACAAAGAATATCATTTCCTATGGCAAACACTTTCTTTTTGACACACTTTCTTACCCCATGGAAGACGGCAGACAAACCCCAGAGGTGTTTACCTTACATGTCCGGACACAAGAGTCAGCAAAAACCAAAAAAATATGTCCCCACAGGTTGTAATCTATCAGTGATACGGTATGTATATTACCTATGCACACCTCATTTTCTCTGAACCAAAAAAGCAAAATCGTTTTGCAAAAAAATGTTTCAGACTAAAGGATCACTACTATCTGAGTGGACCAATCCGCAATTCCAGATGGTGTCCTGATTTTATCTATCTGTTCAGACTAATATCTTACATGTATAGAATAATACAATTAATGTTATTGTCAAAAATCATTTCCTTCAGTTTTGTCACTTAACTAAACATAAGCTCTAACCAGAGGCTTCGAAAATGTCATTATTTAATATAAAACATAAAACAATCTTTTATACAAGAGCCTCAGCAACATTTTACAAACTATTTGGCAATGTTCTTTTAAAGTGGGCTCAACTTCAGGTATATAACATATTACAAAAAAGCAAACAACATCTGAATAAATCATGAACCATAAAACACAATAATGGTTAAAGACAAATAAGGCAAAAGAAAGAAAAAACTGTAAAATTAGAAGAAACAAGAAAGAAAAAGGATAAAACTTTCCATTTAGACAAAACCACCGAGCATCACAGAGGTTAAATACCTCTCCTATCTAAAGGGATGTTAGTAGATTACTCAGTTTCCACCCTACTTCAATTACGGAAGTCCACAAATATATATTCCAAGGGTGCCAAAAAAGATTTCCAATTATTGTTCCTTGTAGGGGTTGAAGGTAAATGGCTAGTGTAGATTTAGTTCATATATTCACACTTGCCAGTCGTTTCTTACAGTTCTGCTGGGGTCTACGTATGGAGCCTGGCCTTACAAATACAGGCACAAGCACCAACCCTGGGCACTGAAGGGGTCAGCCAGGCGTGGTCAAATACGTTTCGGCGTGATGATCTAAACAGAAAACGCCTTCCTCAGGACCAAAGGTCAGATGTGTAAGAAATTAACAACTAGAAAATGAAAAAGAGTCAAGAATAAAACACAACCCAAAAGTGGCTGATAAGTCTCTAAACAGAATCCAGTTCCATCCCTGAGTTATTACACATATGGAACAAAAAAGTTACAAAATTAAAACAACTAGTCAGTATGGTGACTGAAAGTAGGAAAAAGGAGAAAGAATAAGCACCCAATCACAATGTGTGATCATTCAATATTCGCTAAAAGATCGTGCTTCCAGAAAACAGAATAAAAGATATACCTCATTATCCAAAGTGAATAAGTAAAAGCATTAATAAATTTGAGTTGCCACACTAAAATCTCCTCAGGGAAACAAGTCCCGTGTGCAGATAAAGTCGCCTGTGTGGAGTAAATCCTGAGGAACAGAAAAATTAGTTTAATTGAGGACGTCAGGCCCACAGAGTGTGCCCAAATCTAAGAGAGATTCTTTACCTCAAGTGGGGCTATAAGCAAATGGCTGATGACTATGCCCAGCAATCCACAATGGTAGTACTGTAGTGTCAGCTCACAGTGAGGCACCGGAAAGCATTGCACCAAATGTAGTCTGCACCCAATCCGAGTGCCTAGAGTAGACAAAAATCAACCAAGATACACGTGTGTCCCTCTAATAGCCCTAAGGTCTTAAAAGGCATTCAGTATTTCCAGACCGAACGATATAACACATGAAAATAGACTGTACCTGGTGCTGCAGGCTAGGGGTACCATAAAAGGCTGCATGTTCTCGTATTCGCTCGTGTCCCGGTTGCCGCTACACGCTTGCTTCAATGTAGGCGTCTAAAGAGAAAGTGCAAGCAAAGCGTTATATCGAAGGTGCGCTAACACTGTGTGCTGCCCGCAGCTTTAGTAAAAGCTGTAATCATATGTTAACAACGAAGGAGTGCTTACAGAGCTAGTGGGGTGACATTAAATTGCTCTCTCCGCTGTAGTCGAAAGGCAATCCTTCAAGTGGCCTGACACGGAGTGCAAAATTGCTGTGTTGTACGCGAAAATCATCGAGTTGTAGAACGTGCAGCAGAATGTCCACGTTTCTATGGTGACTCGAAGCTAGATACACGGCCAGTATCAAAGAAAGTGCGCCATAGTTTGAGTAGTGGCCGAACATGGAATGACACCCTACAAGGGACTTGCTCTCTGTAGTCGAATGGATCGGGGGTTCAAGTAAACAATCTAGTCAGCGTTTAGACCTATTCAAGATATTGCCAATTATGTGTATACCTTGATGTTACTATGCTAATGTCCCCCAGCTGCTACTTATAGAGCAATGCAGTGATACAACAGAGGGAATAGATATGGCATGGGATATAGATCATTGTCCAGTGTGGTTATAATTACATCATAGTGTGGACAATATGGTCCATGTACTGGCCTGTAGCTCTAAAAGGCTAAGTAAAACAGTCTATACAAGTGCCTGCATAGTGAAACAGGACAAGATGATAAATAGAGGACACATGACAGGTAACCTCTACAGTCAAAGTATCATAATTACAATTAAACGGGTGCCTGTCTGCCCAAGACACAAGAGTCAGGCATTTGACCTGAATCACACACACATGACAGCCTTTGCTTTTCTCCACAGGGATAAAAGGTGGAGCACCAGAGCACAAGAAGAGCAAGGCATACCGCACAACGTGAGAGCTAACTCAGCACAGCAGTTCAAGACAGCGAATACTGAGAGTGAGACAATGGGAGAAGTTACCTTGCCCTTTCCAATAAAGTCCTGTAAAACCTCTGCAGATGGAAATATAAGGCTGCAAACAATAGCCAGCCTGTGTTGCAGCAGATGGCTACAGTACACAAGACCCTCCTCCGCCGATAACCAAGCCGGAAAATGACACTGGTCTCAGTGGTACCCATCTTGACTTCAAAACCAAGCGGTTCATCACAGCCGGAGAGTTGAGGTGAGTGTCGATAAGAAACCAAACTGTTGAACAAAAGAGTAGCCAAAGGCTAATTTGAACTTTGAAAGACTTAAAGATATGATTGAGGAAAGAGGGGGAAAACATGCAACAGAGAAGCTGGCACCACGTTGGTACTGAGGCAATAAACTCTGGGTGATTACCCCTTGGTAGAAACTACCCAAACCATCAGCCCTTGGGAAGAGGTGAAAAGAGGTCAAGGTTGTCATACAGGGGTCTTGTAAAATCCTCTGTACCGTCGAAAGTCTTTGACTTACAGATGATTGAGAAGTGAAGGGAAATGAATCCCGCTTGGTGAAATGAGCGCATAAATAGTATGCTGTAAGAGTTGGCGAGAGTGAACCGGAAAGAGGGAAGCCGACAATCGGGAACTAAGCCCGAAGTGCTGTTTAAAAAGACATTAATATTTGTAAGGCAAGAAGTGTTAGGGAGAATTATCTGTAAAGGCTAATTTCCCAAACCTAGTGAGTCCCCCAGCAGTTTTGCTGGATTTTTGGGGTTTATTTTTTTCTCCTGCTAAGAGTGAGACTCTTTTTCTCCCACTCTTAGGCATGATTTGAGAATGTCCTTTGACTATGTAATGTGTTTTATGGGCTATGGGGTCTTTTACTCCATGGGGCTTCATGTGTTTTTGGTAAGTGTGTTACACAGCACCCTCAATGCAGTAACACAGGGGTGTCAGTGACCCCCAAACATAAACTCCATACCCTGGGACTGACTACTGTCTCCCAGGGCATGTAAAGTCACCATTGGCTTTACTAGTCTTAAATTGTGAACAGAACCAGTACAAACCATCATATTGTGGAAGTACTGGTAGGGGTAATTCGATTGCCCTTGGGTCTGTTTTCCAAGGGGGCACTGTCCAGTCCCCCCTTGTCGAGTTTCTGGCTGGTGGCAGTGGATACCACGCGAAATATTCCACAGGAATATTTCCTATGGGATTTTCCCATTCATTTTAAACGCACCACTTTTGGTGCAATGTTATAGATACCGCCGGGTTATTTATTTAATATTTATTCCCCGGTTGGGTCTTTTTGCCAGGACTCGGTTTTAAAATGGCGTTTGTGTTCGCCTCTGAAACTCCAACCCAAGTCGAGCCCTTTGTTCCACTTTTGGCAGGCTTCTGCACAGAAGCCTCCAAAAGTGGTGCCACTCTGTCTGGGTCTACAGGATGTGTGGGAGTGGGGAATAGGCACCCTGGACTGAGTTGTCTTGGCAACTCAAGTCGCACTCTTGTGTGATTGGCCCAGTGGTGAGCCGCCCGGCTCACCTCTTAGCATGTTTGATTGACAGCTAGGCTGATGAATGGGGGTTTTCTGCATAAAAGCAGGGCTTTGGGGACTGGAACTTCAGAAGTCGCCACAGGACCTAAAGAATCCGAAGAGGGGAGAAGCTGAGCCATCTACAACGACGACACCACCGGTGGAGCCCTGCTGTACGAACTCACCACTTTCCCGACGACAGAGAAGATCTTCCAGGAGAGTCTTCTTCCCTTTGAGCTGGTGGGACCACCCAGTTTGCCTTTTTTCACCTCCTGGATCGTCTTTTGGTCGAATCGCCCGTGACAAGCACACCGGCGGCCGGATAGCCACGCTTCACCCCTACCGCGAATAAAAGGGTAGTACCTTTTAACCGGGAAACTCAGCGGCTGGTTTCTTCCCTGGCAGTGCAACTACCTCCAGCTTTCCTGCACATCAAGATCTTCTCTTCCCCTGGACGAAGCCCCGACTTGCACCCGCTGCCAGGAACAACTGCCCCAGCTGGAGCTTTCTCACCATTTCAGGTACTGTGTCCCGCCTGGTCTTCCTTGCAACAGACTGTCCAAGGTCTCCCGTAAATCCTTGACTCTCTATCCTGGGCTGACCTTGGACCTGTTAACATTACCTTTCTAACTTGATCCAACCTCTTTCTGACTTCCTGCAAAGACTTTGAGTGCATTTCCACTGTGTGATCTTGGGCACATTCCGCCTTGCTCTCTCCAAGAGTGGGCCTGGCCTATGAACGTTTTGCTCTACAGTAGACCCTGCCTTTCTTCACTTGCTGTTGGTACTGTGTGATTTTCCTATTCTGCCTTTCTCTCCCTTTAACAAATTATTGGAGTGCCATCTATGGGTACGCGCTCACCTCTGTTTTGCTAAATAAGTGGTGTCTTAACCTAGACTTGTCAAATAATTATTTAGGGAGGTGTATATATTTCTAGTGACTGTGTTTGAACTTGCTTGACATATTAGTGCCAGTGTGTTTTTAAATAAATAATTATATACTTTTATACCAAAGCTCTGGTCAGTGTTTGCTTGTACTACTGTATTTTTAGCCCTATTGTGTATACTCTATATACTGCCTAACTTCTTGAGAGAAGTCTGACTGCTCAGCCACAGCTACCAGGTACATCTGGGTGGTGCAGACTGCTACCAATTGGGTTTACTGCTAACACATGTAGTCTTAAACTTTTTGCAGTGGTCCCTAAGGGAACTGCCCAGGTTTCTGCCTAACAAGAAGTATTGCTAGAGAAGGGGATTTGAAGCACCCCTGGGACCCGAGCCCGGCCGAGGGAGACCCAGGGGTGGAAGGCTATCACCCAAAGTTCACTGAGAAATCATTACAAGTAAATGGAAATTGAGAAGGGGCAAGAGTGAACCCGGTGAAGGAATGCCAACCAAGAGGAGCAAAGTCTAAAGTCTTGAGAAACAGTGTGTGGACAAAAGTGAACCTGGTAGAGGGATGTCCACGAGAATTGTTTGAAAAGACATTAAGACTGTTGAAAGTTAAAAGGTGAACTGTCTTTGGACAAAGCCATAGTGAACTCGGCAGAGGGAGGCTGAGATCGGAGACAAATATTTGAAAGGGGCTGCGCCCAGAAGAGGGGCACCATGGGGTGACGAATCCTCCCCTAGAGTGCAATCCGAAAGGAACTTTTGTTTGTTGTTTTGTTTCATTTCTTTTGGGACTATGAAACTCACAGAAGCAGGAGACTCAGCCACTAAAGGTTCTGATATCAATAAAGAACAGTTTGAGGGGTCTAAGGCCGGAAGAGGGGGACCCAGGGTTGAAGCCATCACCCAACATGAACTGTGTAACAGAACTTTTTGTTTGTTTGTTTGTTTGTTGGATACATCAGGCCTCGAAGGTAAGAGACTTTTTAATACAAAGAGACTTTACCCTCGAAGAACCTGATGGCTGTAACGGAACTGTTGGTTCGTGCTGAGAAAGCTCGAGCGTGTACTGTGCTAACTGTAACAGAACTGTCGGCTTGTGCTGAGAAAGCCTGAGCGTGTGTTGTGCTCCAAAGTCCCACCTTATCCTGTGCTAAAAATGTGGGGAAGGGAGACCTCAAGGCAATCACATCCAGGCTTATTATTTGATCACTGTTTCCTTTATTTTGATACCCTATCCCACACTCTCTCTGTAATTAGTTGTAAGGAATTGGCAATAGGTTTTTCTTAGTATAGGCCCTTTTATTTTGACACAACACCACTAGGACTGCCTTATTTTTCATTTGATGGTCGACACTTGCTCCCATCTTTGATTTAGGTTTAGATTAGGCGATTTTCCATCCTGCATTTATTGTTCAATAAACACCCTTGAACTGTGATCACTTGTGTCTGTCTTTACTGTTGCCACCATGGATTCCTTACACTAACCATCCACGCTTGGATGGCTTCCCACCTCCTATGCCTAAACGATGACAAGACCGAAATTCTCAAGAGTCGTCTTGCAAGCGTCACTTAGAAAACTCGACCAAGCCTACATTGTCTTCTCCATTGATGACATCACGATCCTGGTATCTAGACATGTCAAAACACTGGCCGTCTACCTAGATGCCACCATGTCCCCACAAAACAGGTTAGCGCAATTGCTTCCTCTGCCGCACATAGTGCCACCTTAATCAAGTTCATCAACGCTTGCAGACCCTTTTTGTCCTCTGACAGTTGTCCCACAATTGCCCTAGCCCTCATCGGCTCTAGACTGGATTATTGCAACACCCTATTTGGAGGGACCTCCACTTGGAACATTAACAAACTCTAGGTAAAACAGAACAATGCACTGAAAGCGACACCAAACATCCTGAGGAGGGGGCATATTTCAGCCGCAAGAAGAAAAGCACATTGGCTCCTGATTTGTGAGCGCATTACCTTTAAAACACTGGAAATCATGCACAAATGCCTTGCGAGCACCACCCTCAAATACCTCACTCACAAATTCTGCAAATCGCAATACAGCAGACCAACCCGCTCCTCCGGTACTGACCAACTGATCACCCTGAGATTCAGACTAAAAAGATTAGGCGGAGGTGAGCTCCCCTGTCATCGCCTCCAAACATTGGACCTCTCTACCAATGACCTTAAGATCAGAGTCATCTAATTTGGCTTTCCAGAAACAGCTCAAGACTTTGTTTTTCTCCTCGGTCTGACCTTGTTCTGACCTAATTGGGCAGCATTGATTGGGTACCAAATTTCTGTATGTCTTAATTGTTGTATAACCATGTAACCAGTGCCTTGATGCCTCTCGGTATAGAGTGCCTAATCAATGCAATAGATAAAATATTCAGAGTGCCTTGTTCTGCAGGTAGTGAAGGGGACAGGAAACAGAGAAAGCCCACAGAAAAATAAGATGGAGAAATCCTTTCTCAAAAAGATGTTGTTCTGACCGCCCTTACTCTGCCCCTTTCCGAGCCTGCAGCTTCAAAGGCTTGCTGGTGTGTAGCCCCTTATTGTGAAACATTCTGCCCATAACGACACACATTAAACTAAGCTGACCCTCCTTTCGGACGAGTTACTTTTATAGACCTCTGGTCACCAGACTATTGAAGGTTTGAGAAAACCTCAGACTAGGCCTTCTGACATGTTTATCGGGCCAAACAAATGGGCCTATTCATCTGTGACACAAGTCCATCTGCAATGTTCATGAATGGAAGTGACGTATAATGATGTCCCTGTGGTGATTGTGACCTGACGTATGGAGGGAAACCTTTTCAGGGAAGTACTTTTGGTCTCATCTCATCAGCCGAGGGGTGTGGGTCCTCCACACCATGACTATTTCCACTTTATCACAAGAATCCATTGTTCAGTCCAGCTTAGACTGGTTTGTTCTAATAGGCTCAGATCTCCGGCCTTGCTCCAGTAACCCCAGGGTGGATGAAGCCTGCGGTCCTCATTGTCTGCCGTGCATCCTTCAATATGCAGTAGAAAAAGTCTCAGCTTTAGCCAACAGGGAAAAGGCATAACCTGTGTCACAGATGAACCAAAGAACTCTCCAACACCCAAAGATGATTCTGTGGTTTTATATTTAATCTTTGATTGGGTGCTAGGGCTGTCCCTCTCTCTCTCTCTCGTCTAATTCAACCAATACGACCTGAATACAGCTGTCCCTATACCCCAGGTTAGTAAATGCAGAATGATCCACCTCACTGTCTTAAGTACCTTCTTTCTCTTAGGGACATAAGCTAAAGGTCGGTGCCTTCTCTGTGTAACCTCACTCCTGTACTTCTAACTGTCTCTACACTATCAGTGGGTAGAGGTCTAAGATGGTACTCTGTTTCTTGTCACTCTCACATTCTCCTTTCCCTTCTCTCCTTCCTCCGATGTTCCCCTCACTTCTCCCAGTATCCAACTCCACCATCCTTCACTCTGTATAATCTCTCTATCTCCCTCTTTATCTGATGCCACTCATTCTATACGTTGCCTTCATCCTTTAATGTTACTACTCCCACCTCTGTGCTACAATTCCCTTGTTTACACACTACTGTCTGGGCTACACTGCAACTCCCTTCTCGTAACTTCCTTCTCTCCACACTATTACTCCCCCCCTCTCTCCACACTACTACTTTCACCATCCCACCTAACTTTCTATTCAAGCCCTCCTTTCAATCTCAAAGGCTTCAGTCACTCACTACACTTTCTAAATACACTTGCCACTCTCACTCACATTCGCAGTGCAGTACTGCTTGCCAGTGGCAGATTAAAGGCAAAGGGCCCCATGGGCAGCACCTGACACAGGGCCCTAGGTTGGCGGGTCATGGAGGCGGAGCTTTGGGTGGGCCGAGTGTTTACAGTGCACAATGGAAAACCTTAGGGACAAAAGCAATTTTTTATTAGGTTGTCTTCATTACAGTTACCTAAGGGTCTGACTAACTGGAAACAGCTGGGCCTCCTCAGCAGGCTTTGCTATTAATGCTAAATATTGTAAACCTAGAGAACATACGCGTCCTTGTAGCAGAAAAGTGATGTCATTCTGTTTGTGCGGGCGTTGCTGCAGCCATGCATTGCAAAATGGCAGAATTGCATAGTGTTAAGCTTTTGCTGCACGGGTTGGAGAGTGAAAACCTCAGATCTGTATAAGGGTGTACTAGTATGGAATTACAGAGCCCTTTACAAAAAATGTGTATCTGCGTGTACTTTAGATGCAAAACAGATCAATGTGGACGGTGTTAAAAAAACAAACAAGAAGATCATTGATGTTTGTGACAACAGTGTGATGAGCTGTTTGTGATCGCTGTAGGACCAGATACTGTATCTATTAGTTTATTAATTTGATTTTTTCCCCCAAAAGATGATAGAATGCTGTGACACCCCCCATCGATACCACACCCCTATGTGCCCGATTCACAAAACGTTTCCATTGCAGCATGTATTTTGAAGGAAATGCTGACATTTGTATATAACAAAGCCCTAACCCTGTGACAACTAACATGCAAAACACGCCACTAAAACTGTTTTTTTTTTCATCAGTGACCAAAACCCTCTTCATTTCGCACCAACCTTGTTTGGCTTTGTTTATGGTGTGAAAGCTGTCACATAAAAGCCTGCCATGTTCCCTCAGGGCTGACAAATGGTGTTAAGATCCACAATGAGCCACAAGGCGATGGCCCGTGTGCTCTCTGGCAGCAGTCAGGGGGAAAGCGAGCAGAGAACTCGCCGCCGCAAAGCAGGCCCGCCACAGCAGAAAGGCCCCTGTGCTCTGTGGAAGAGGGGGAGGGGGCCCTAGCACAGGGGCCCGCTTGCCATTTGTCTCGCTGACGACCGTTAGATCTGCCTCTGCTGCTTGCACTCCCTATCAGATGCCTCAACTGCTCCAAAATGTGTCTCCATACTCATTTTTGCTCTCCTTCCTTCTGGTGGGCTCTTGGTCCTCAACTACCTCCACTGACCTTACCCGAAAAACCTACACTTCCCATTTCCTGCTGGTTATTTATATCCCCCTACCTTTTTCTGGATTGGTTCTCTGTCCCTGGCCAGTCTGTGTCTTTCTTCTCTGCCTAGGGAGTGTTACAGACAGACAAATGGCGATGTAGGATAAGAGATCCTGGTTACCTTGTTGTAAGGATAGCAGTTCGTTGTCCAGGGCCTGTCCTTGGGAGTGTCGAGCGAATAATCTTTCCATGCTTGCCTGGAAGCCTTGAAAATCCTGGAGATTTGGGTCATCTTGACTTACCAAAGGAACTGACCAATCGGCAACACAGCCGCTGAGATAAGATAATACAAAAGCTACCTTGGTTTGGTCATTAGGGAAGGCCCCAGGTCTGCATAGAAAGTGTAAGCGACATTGGTTCATGAAAACGGCATATTTCTTGGGGTCCCCAGCAAAACGATCAGGCGGGGCCAGTGGCATATTTCCAAGTAGATTGATTTTTACCGGTTTATTCGAAACCACAGGAGTGGGATTACCCCCGGAACCAGCTAAAGGAGTTTGTCCTGCCTGACCTTGCAACAGCTGTTTGGCCAGGTCATCAGTTTGTTCCTTGGATAGGATCAGTTCTCTCCTGAGAGCGTTAGTCTCCTGGCGGGCGGAATGTACTTCTGCCCGTAATTCCCCCAAAAGTTGGGCCAGCTGGTCTGTCTCGGAAGTACCCATAGCGCCCGGGTGGGAAATTGTAGGTAGGCTTCGCGTTCTGTAACGCTCCCCTGACTCCCACGGAGGCGCTGGCCTGGTTTGGATTGCTGTGGCCTCTTCTAGGGTGATGCTCAGGACTCGGAAGATGGAATGGACCGGACCCCCAAATCTGGTTTGTCTGGCTCGTAGAAATATCCTTCTGTGTGTGAAAAGGGAGTATTAACAATCTGTGGGATAATGCATAGGCCTCCCACTTCCCTTCTCACCCTCCACGAAACCCTTCTGCGATTCCCCTTGAAGTCTTACCTTAGGGTCTGAAAGGACGAGCTCTCCATCCTGCTTCTGATGCAGGGGCGCGTTGTTATCCAGTTACTTCACTGGATCTCGGATTGGTGAGAGTTCAAGTTCGCTTGACTTTTCCGGTAAGGTAACGTAAGAATTCTCTTGCAAGTTCAAGCTTTCAATAACCATTGTCCGTTTTCTCTATTTCAGGTGCTGAATGAAGATTCCGAGTTAGGAAATGGAACCGTCGAGGGAAAACTCTGGTGAGTTTTTGATGAGTGGTTCCTCTAGTGTTCTTGCATTAATGCACTAATGCTTGTGTCTTTTTCCCCTTAGGGGCCGGGGTTCGGAAATGCCGAAGATACGGCACCGACCCGAAGTGAGAAGAGATGTCCCAATAGATATCAGGTAAGTCTTTGATGAGTATTCCGCTAATGTCCTTGCATTCGCTCACTAATGCTAATGTCTTTTTCCCCTTAGGGGCCGGGGTGCGGAAATGCCGAAGAAACGGCGCCGACCCGAAGTGAAGAGGGATTGACCCAACAAGTAAGTCTTATGGTGGAAATTAAGCCTTTCTTATTCTCTTCCCTAGCTCACCTTTGTTCTTGTCTTTTTCTCCTTTAGGCGCTGAAATGCGGCGGAAGATCCAGATGATCGCTGATGGGCAAGAAGGCGCCTAGTAAAGGTGAGTGGAATGCTGCGCTGCAGCGAGCAATGCGATGTGCTTTTAAAAATGAATGTCTTCCCTTTAGGATCGTCGGCGAGATGACTCTGGAATGCGGTTTAAGCAGGTAATGTCTCTTCTTTCTCCTGTTCTCCTCTCTTTTCCCTTTACAGGTGTTCCAGGATGCTGTCGGGCGTGGCTGGAGTCCGGATGCAGGAGCAGACACGGTGAGCGTCCAGATGCTAGGTGCAGAACAACGCGAAGCGTGAGTTGCTGCTTGGGCGAGGCTTAAATAGCCTTCAAAGTAGTTCCAGGTATGTATTCTTCCTCTAAGGTATGTATTCTTCCTCCGGCCACACCCGTGTGGTAAACTAGTCCCATAGGTAAAATAGTCCCATTCAGGCCTCTAGGTGGCCTGGATGTTGCAGCTCGGTCTGCATCAGGTAAGTTCACACAAAGCACTTCTACACACAAAGTCATCCTTTATGAGCCTGGCGCCTGTGGCGCCAGGACTGTTGTCCAACATGAGCCTGGCGCCAAAGGTGCCAGGACTGAGTCCAAAGGGCCCCTACCTGGGCCGCTGGGACTTCCCTCGGGAACATGATGTCTGCCTCTGGGGTTGCTGGGCCTGGTCTGGCTCCTTGGGGGTAGGCATCATGACAATCTCCTTGTAAGCCGTCCCCTTACTTCACGCATTGCGGTCACATCAGAATTGGCGGTTGAACAGTTCCCAGTTTGTGTTGGGAGTTTGGCTTGACCACCCCTGAGGTAAGTCCTTGCTTGGGGTGGTGGGGTTGTTGTCTCTGGTGGTCTAGGGGACCCATGCCGGTTCACATCCTGAGCAAGCCTACGCGTCCTATGTTGCTGATTCCTTGAAGAACTTGACTGGCTGGGTTGAAGGCTATAAGGTCTCCACGTTTGAGGGTATGACATGTTTAGTCATACTTGAACATGTTTTTGCATCTTGTTCCCCTGAGCTTAAGCAGCACTTGGCTGATTCAAACGAGTTAGATCCTAAGAAGTTGGCAATGGCAGAAGATTTATGGGTCTCACTCAGAGTGTCCCATAAGGAAAAGACTACTCCTGGTAAGCAGGAGGAGGGGAACACGCACAAAGATAAAGGTGGTGGGGGAATCTGATAAAACCTCCTCCCAAAAGAGCCACAACAAGAAATTCAAGGGTAAGCCCCAAGAGAAGGTTCAGGGTAGTGGGAGTTATACTCCCAAACAGAACTCTTGTTATAGTAAACCTCTCTAAGCCCAGTGGAGCTTGTGTGGCTTGTGGAGCAAATGACCATGTGAAGGGGACCCCAGATGTAAGGTCAAAACCTTGGGGGTCCACTCTGAGAGTCTGGCCTCCCCCCTCCTATGAGGAGGACGAGATCACAAGGGCATTCTTCTCCTCAGACTCTTTCCCCAGTGGGATATAATCTGAGGTAGTCCTAGTTTCCCTGGGTTCCTGGGAGCCTAACGTCTCAGAGGCTTATGCTAGCATTCCAGATAACACCAAGCACTGCTTTAAGGACAGTGTGCTAATCAATGGAGTTAGATACTCCTGCCCTTAGGGATAGTTGGGCCGTCAACACTGTGGTGGATTCTACCTTGATAGACCCAGAGAAACTTGCCAGAGCTCCTTTGATGCCCACCAAGTTAGCTGATGCCCCCCTCTCAAGTTTCCAGTAATGTCTTTAAATCTTACTATCAATGGTACTATGGTCAAGATTACAGTGGACCTACAGAGGCAAGTCCCAGGTAAGGTCCTGCTGGGGAATGATCTCAGGGACTTAGGTCTTGTGGGTGACACAGCAGAACGTTCACCATTACACCCTGCGTTAGTGGCGAGAGCATCTACTGCCGAAATTGTGCTTAATGGGAAGCTTCAAAGTAAATTCTTTGAAAGTGATATATCACGATTTTCTGAGTAGGAATTAACTGATCACCACACAGCGGGGCGCTTAAAGACAAGATCACCAGCGCTTTTCCACTCCAGCGCATGGATAGGTAACTTGATGCTGACAATACCTGACTAACCAGAAGATGACGCCTCATTGATATGGGCTTCAGAAGTATGATGCACTAAGGTCATTTGCAATCTTATGTATGCCCAGACAGAGCAAAATAAGGGATTTGTCCCAGAGTATCATTACTCGCCCCCAACACTGTTGGAATAGAGATCGCCTCCTCCTTACAGCAGGGGGTAGGGATAGACACGGATCGCAGACGAACGAACAGCATAACTATCAAGTCGGTACTTTGCTTACCAGACCTTTGACTGTCAGCAAATATTGTGCAACCCTGAGAAACGTATCCAACCACTTTTGAGGTCCTGAGGTCCTTTACGCGGACCACACCATGGAAACCTGAATCACTATAGCTTTTGAAATAATAGGCATCCAAGCCCTGAAGACGGATTCTTGTAAATCCGAAAAGCATCGGCAAAACATTTTCATCCTCCAAGGAGCCTATTAGATGTGTATGAAGTCATGTTTTTGACACAACAATCCTGTACATTTTGTTTTGCATATGAGAAGGACTGTGGAGTGTGAAATGTTAACGTAACCACTGTCACTGTTTCTATTTACATTCATTTGTGTAATCACATTTGCGAATATCCATGTTCATATGTGAAACTGTGTACCGTTTTTTTGTTGATTAAAATTGAATATTGTTTTACGAATTTACTTGCATTAAGTACAACTTTATGAACTAGAAGAGTAATATGGTATCAGATGAGCCTTTTTTTGACACACTGATGCCCCTTAATTGGCTCACAAAGCAACGTTTGAATTGTACCTATTGAATGTTTATGTACTAGGAATTTACGATCCTGTATTTAATATTCACAACATTTGTGATAAAATTGTATTGGGGTGTTTTCCCCAAAGGAGTGCATCATTGGGTCACCTGTTAGTGTCTAACAGATTTAGTTTGCCTTGACACAGCAGAGAGACCATGCACAAAGTCACAAACAATGGCTGCATTGGCCAAGACCAAAGCCAAGCCAAAGGGGAAACCCAAGTCTAAAGGAGTCAAGAAAGATAAGAGAGGGAAAGAAAACATTCCCCCTAGCTCACCTACCACTGAGGGGGAGGAAGTTGGCCAGACACCTGAACCTGACGAGGAAGAGGTGTTGCCTGAAATTCTTAATCCACATGACGATCCTGAACGCAAAAATGTATTGGTTGAAGGTGGTCCTGATAGGGTTGAGTTTAGTAAGGGCCACCGTGAGTACTCATCTTTCGAAGGAATAAGGAGACAGGCCTGCTCCCAGCTTGAGGGTGAGCCTCCTGGGAAGCACATGATTTATTGGGAAGGTGGGCTCCTCTACAGGAACCCACAAAGTCTACAGATGGAGACCATAGGAGGTTGGTGGTTCATGTAAGCCCCTTCCTCTTGCAGCTGGTGCAGGAAGTCCCTCTTGCTGGTCACCTTGGCATCAAGACAGCCAAACAAAGGTTAGCCATGCACTTATACTGGCCCAAGATGGGGGTGCAAGTAGAAAGTCACTGCAGGAGTTCTGCAACATGCCAGTTATCTGGGGAAAGTGGCACAACAACCCAATCTCCTTTGGTACCATTCCCAGTTGTAGGGGTACCATTTGAAAGGGTAGGGATTGACATGGTTGGTCCCCTTGATCCACAAACATCACCAGGCAATAGGTTTATCCTGGTGATGGTCAACCATGTCACCAGGTATCCTGAGGCCATCCCATTAAAAACTGTGACTGCCAAGTCAGTTGCAAAAGCTTTGCTTGGCATGTTTACTAGGGTCGGCTTCCCTAAAGAAGTTGTGTCTGAAAGGGGCTGCAAATTTATGTCCAAGTATATCCAAGACATGTGAAAGAAGTATGAAGTTACTTACAAGTTTTCCTCTGCATATCACCCCCAAACCAATGGCTTGGTTGAGAGGTTCAATGGAACTCTCAAATGTGTGATGAGGACGAAATGGGATCTCCTTTTACCATGCTTGTTGTTTGCCTACAGAGAGGTACCTCAAGAGGGGGTTGGCTTCAACCCCTTTGAACTTCCTTTAGATCACTCTGTAAGGGGAACCTTAGCTATAGTCAAAGAGGGGTGAGAGATGCCTACTCCCCCTGTGACTACCAATGTAGTAGACTATGTGCTAGGTCTAAATTAGAGGATGGTCCTCCTGATGGGTCAGGCTAGTGAGAAGTTGAAGGCTGGGCAAGCTCTGGTGAAACATTGGTATGACCAGAAGGCTTCCCTGATCAACTTTAGACCGGGCCAGAAAGTCGTGATCATGACCCCTATAAGGCCTAGAGCTTTACAGGATAAATGGTCAAGCCCTTAAACAGTGGTGGAGTCACTAGGTGAGGTTAACTATTTAGTGGACATTGGAAGGGCTGGCCAGGCTCCACAAGTGTTCCATGTAAATAGGCTGAAGGCTTTCATCCCAAGAGTTGAAATAACTGCAATGCTGTTGACTTCAGATGTAGAGGAGGAAGAGTCAGCACCTCTTCCTGATCTCTTCCAAGGCAGTTCTTCAGACAACTCCATTGAAGGTGTCCATGTGGCCCCTCACCTGATTTCTGTTCAACAAGATGAGGTGAGAAGTTTGCTGAGGCAATTATCCCCCTTGTTTTCCCTAGCTCCTGGTTTGACACCTTGGTGCAAACATGACATTGACACAGGAGATAGTGTACCTTCCAAAAGTAGTGGATACAGGATGTCACATAAGGTGAGATCTTACATCAAGACAGAGGCCAACAAGATGTTAGATCTTGGGGCGATTAAACCCTCCAGTAGTCCTTGGGCCATCCCTGTGGTTTTGTTTCCAAAATCAGGTTCCTCTGAGTTGACGTTCTGTGTTGATTACAGGGCTCTGAATGCTGTCACAAAGACAGATGCACACCCCTTGCCTAGAACTGATGAGCCATTGGATACTTTGGGTGCCTCCAAGAACCTCAGCACATTTGACCTCATTGCATGGTATTGGAAAATAGCCCTAGCAGAACATGCCAAGGAGAAGACAGCATTCTCAACTTCAGAGGGCCTTTACCAGTTCGGGGTAGTGCCTTTTGGGTTGAAGAATGGACCTGCCACTTTTGAGAGGCTTGTGAATCATGTCCTTAATGGGTTGGATGAATTCCGCCATGCATATCTGGATGATATAGAAGTTTCCAGTGCCACCTAGGAGGAACATGTGAAACACTGTAGAATTGTGTCGCAGGCTCACAAGACCCACTTGACTATAAAAGCTAGTAAGTGCCAGATTGGTCAAGGTTCAGTGGTCTACCTTGGACATGAAGTAGGTAGAGGGAGCATACAGCCTCTACCCAGTAAAGTTCAAGCAGTGCAAGACTGGCCTACCCCCACTACACAAAACTAGGTAAGGGCTTTGTTTGTGCTTACAGGGTACTATATAAACTTTATGGCAGACTATGGCCCCATAGCTGCCCTTTGACTGCTTTCACAACAACCCAAGAAACCCAAGAAGGTCCCTTGGTCTGAGGAATGTGAGAAGGCCTTCAATGGCTTAAAATACTCCTTGTGCCAGGCACCTGTTCTCTGGGCCCCTGATTACCAAAGACTTTTGATTGTGTAGACAGATGCCTCTGACACTGGGGTAGGAGCTGTACTATCACAAGTAGATGAGAAAGGTAAGGAACACCCTATTGGATTTATAAGTCGCCAGCTTAAGGATAGAGAGCTCAGGTGGTCCACAGGAGAGAAACAATGTTTCTCTGTTGTGAGGGCCCTAAGGAAGCTGAGGCCCTACCTCTATGGGACTCACTTCACTGTGCAAACTGACCATAAGCCCTTAAAGTGGCTCATGAACATGAGTGAGAGAATCCTAAGTTGCTCAGGTGGTCCATACGCCTGCAAGGGTTTGACTTCACTATTGAGCATAGGCCAGGTGTTCAATATAGCAATGCTGATGGGTTGTCCAGAATGTTTAACCAACCTGAACAGGAAGCTCATCCAGGGGTGGATTAGTTCCCCCTGTCCTTTGTCTGGGAGGGGTGAGTGTCAGGAAAGATTTCCATGTATGTGTAAATGTCCCTCTAGTTGTGAACCCCCCAACATTTTGCTGTTGTCTGACCATCCTAGCCTGACTTTTTCCCATGGAGACCAGCCTTGTGCTGTACTCCGCTGGGCTTTTCGCTCACTTTGTTATGGGGAGACTGACATGCCCTTAAAGACAGTCAGTACTGGGAGATTTAGTTTCCCTTAGTCTTTCACTTTGTTGCTAGTTTTTAGCAACATGTTAACAGTGCACAAAGTACCTTACAGTACAATGCGCTGGGGTCTTCTTTTCATTTTTAAGGCCCCAGACAACCTCAAATGATTTTTTGGTAGAAGTACCAATGTGCCTTGGACAGAGCTGGTGGCAGCCGTTATGTTTCATATATATTTTTAACCCTTTTGTGTGGCCCATACTGCGTTTGGCCCAGGACAGTGGCTTGCCCCCATAAATGGCCATTCCACAATTTCTCCTTTGGCCATCTTGTCCCTTTGCCTTCCCCAGGTCAAGCAGACCCGGGAAAACCCTTATTTGGTCATGCAGATCCAAACGCAAATTGACTTTCGCAGGCTTCTGCATGCCTTGTGTGTGTGCCTCCAGGATGTGGGCTGGATTGTCTAGTTCCAATACATATCCTGGGTACCAGGATCTCTGGAGTGCTGGCAATGACTGGGACCACCATGGTTCGTGATTGGTCCATGCCTGGGAGGGCTGTATGTGAGCAGATCTCTCATTGGGGCAAATGAGATGCTGGATAAGAGAAGGCCCCTTACACCAATACCAGGTCAATCTCTTGAGGTTTGGCACCCTGAGCCCTTGTCGTCCCATTGGAACCCCTGTTTACAGTTGAACTGAAAAGGTCTGCAAAGGGGCTTTGCCCTATTGGAATAGTGGGACTAACTATTCTCTCCATCTCCAACATATCCTGTAAGCGAGACTTCTCGGAAAGTGTTCCTGGGCCAACCAGTGAACTGACCAGCTTTCACAGCACCTTTGTCACCACTGTCTCAAGTTGACACCCGAGCATACGTGCTCGCCATGCTGCCCATCTCTGGTGATGAACTTTGTGGGTGCCTTGCTGTTGTACCCCCCCCTGTGTCCTCAGACCTGCTGCAGTGGAATTGGCCTGATCCCTTCATCAGTAGTGGAGAAATTGCCACAGTCCAGCCATGTAATCATCCCTGGAACGAGCCCCTAAAAGCCACAGAACCGCACAACTGCAGGATTCAAACTCGCAACCCTAATGGAATCAACTGCCGAAGTTTGATCTGGAGTGTACCGAGGGTCGGTGAGTACCTGCAACCCTTACCGGTGGCCCCTAGTACATTCATCAATTGTTTCGCATGGGTGTTCCCTGTGGGCCACTCTTCTTTATCGAGGTAGCCTGTGCTACTGAGCTATTGCCAACTCTTGGATCCTGTTCTGCCCTCTTAGGGAGACCCTCCTCGAATAGTGGGTACTTATTCTTCACTGCCTCACCTGCCTTCCTCAGCTGCTACAGCCCCTGCAAGAGACCCCGTTTTGGCCCAACCACAGGATCGCTTGCATCAGCACCAAAAGTACGTTTCAGCTCAAGGCTCCACTCAGTAGGGACTGGACTGCCTCTTAGAGTTTGATAAGTGAAGGACTGCCTAAACATTATTTCCACTGTATGCTCCCTTTCTTCACAGGTTGTGGACCCTTACTGTGCACTATTCCTTTAGGCCATTGGTAACTATATATATGTTTCATAGTAGTGTTGTTTTGGTTTAGTTATTACTGCTGATATTTGCTTTGTGTTTGATTTAAAAGGCCTTTAATAAATGTATATGTATGTTTGATATATACACCTGACTAAGAGTAATTTGTAGTGTTGTTTACTGTGTATTTGTATGTTTTAGGTATCTAGGCACTAGTTTTATTGTGGAAGGGCAGGTTATTTATAACATACTCGTTTATTTATATTCTCTTTTCTTTCCAAGCACCGGTCCGAGATTCAAACCTGTGTTGCTCAGGGTGGTCTTGCTTCCAAGACCTGTGCGTTGCCACAGAGCTATCCTCCAGTCCCATTTGTGGGCCTTCAATCACTCTCACCCCTCCTGAGACCTAGTCTTGATCGCCGCCAATGCTACCTTGACTGGTCTGGCTTGTCCAGAAGGTTACCCTGATCCAAGAAACTAGGATGGCCTTCTGAACCTCTGCCCACCAGGTCAGAGTTCAGAAATCCATCTTAACAATCGTCACCTGAGAAGAGACCCTTAGAAGGAACCTGCGAAACTTGAATGAGGCCCTTCACAAACCTGCAGCCTTCCAATAATAACATTCCTGGTGGTGACACACAGGCACAGGGCTGGCTATGCTAGACCTTATTTCCTGAGGCAGACAGAGAAGTGCTCACCCCCCACCCCCTTGACCTGGCAAGATACGCCAAATAAAAAAAACTCAAGACTTCCCTGCTCACAGAGGCCTTGCTGTCTTGCCCCCTGTGCAGAACTGACATTAAGAGGCAGAAGCATCAGATCCCAAGAGCACCAGCAACCGCCAGTGCCCATGGCATTTGGCTGGTAAGAGCTAATGCACTAAAAGTTAATAGTGGAACTATGAAGATTGCCTCCTAACTGGACTGCCTCTAATGAGCTCAGCATCTTCCGACACTAATCTTGCATTATCAACAAAATGGAAAGCTGCACTGTATCCTAGCTCGAGACATTACGTGTCCTTTGCATACCAGCATTTCCAATTACCTTCTTCAGCTACACTGGAACAGCTGCAGGACCAAAAGAACCATCAGCAGCGTTCCCTCCTCTTTGTATCCTGAACAGACACTGGAGGTGCTCCAATATTGATGAGGATACCCGATGACTGAAAATCTCACCACTCTGCTCCACGTAGGAAAGGCAACAAGTGGTACTAAAGCAAAAGCCTATGCACAGGAGTGCTCGAAGATGCCTGCCATACCAGCACTACAGCTGACTGCTCCCTCAACTGTCCGGACCTCAGCTGACTCACAGGAGTGCTGGAGGAAGCCTCCTGCGTCAGTTGCGCCCATTAATTGCCACCAGGTTCACGGAAGGAATAAGATGGCCGCCGCCGTGGTTACTACTGCAACCCGACAACAACATGCCCTCACAAGTTGCCCTGATTGGTCCTCTGGCCTGGTCCATCCCTTCCCTCCTGCCTTTTATGGAGGGGAGGTGCACCGACAGGTAAAGCCGCAAAAGAGCGAAGGCCAGCAGAAAAGGCCAAGCTCACTCTCTGCAGCTCTCCACTGCTCGACAGCGCTGACTGCTGGCTCCAGGCCCTCTGCCCAAGGTAAGGGTCACACCGCTACTCGCCACTGTAGACCTTCACACCTGAGTCAAGCCACTCACAGAAATGAGCGACTCAGTTTGCGCACATTGTTTCACCCCTCTTCTACCACCTTTCTGAACCTGACCCGCAGAAATGCACGCCTTACAGCTAGGATCTCACGCCCTACCACCATGCACCTCCTTGTTTCCTGACTGTCTTACATGGATATGAGTCTCGCCCCTCTCCCACTTAATAACGCCTTGGCTCCAGTCACCCCTGCTCGTACTTCTGAAGGAGCTCGCTCACGGTCCCTACCTTTCACTAAGGATACACAGCCCTCTCTAATCTCTCTGGTTCCATCCGTGTAAATGCTGCCACCTGGGCCGATACCCTTGCTGCCACCTAACACGCTGCCACGATCTGCGCCGCCTACCAGGCATGGCAGGGCATTGCTGCCATCTGCCTCTGTAATTTATACCCATGGGCCCGCAACATCAACATCAGAAGGTGCCTGCATCCGAACCTTTGCATCATCTCACTAGGGCAAGTATTTTGCCCGGCCTTTGACATTTCCTCACAGACAGGTCTCTGCGTACTGAGACCCTCAACTCTATCAACCGCACACATAATGCAATTGCCTTTTGATGTTATTGATGGCACTGCACCTGTAACTGTGCTTGCCATCCTCATACCACAATTGCCCTGTGATGTTATGGATGTAACTGCCGCCCTTATACTGCAATTGCCCGGTGATGTAATTGATGTTACTGCCGCCCCCATACTGCAATTGCCCCGTGATGTCATTGATGTTACAGCCTTGGCCTTGCCGCCCATTTAACGTAATTGCCTTGCAATGCTGTTACGTCACCTGCTGACAGCCTTGCCCATCCCTTACCTAAGCCCACTGACCCTGACCTTCAGGACACTGTATCTCCTAACACTGCCACCTTGTTTCCCCTGGCGGATGTCCCACTGAAGTGTGCCTTGATCCACTCACGCTCCCTACCAGCACACGCCCTGGATGTGCAAGACCTCATCAGTAGCAACAACCTCGACCTACTGTTCCTCAGTGAGATTTGGCTGAATGAGACGTCTGGCCCTGCCCTCACCCTCGCGTTCCAAATGGTTACACCATTTATAGACATGACCGATCCTCTCATAGAGGCGGTGGGGTAGCTGTCATCGACAGGAACACTCTCTCTATCAGGAGGATTCAAGGGGACCTTGGTCAGAATTCTCACTACCTTCTGCTCAAACTGAAGCTGTCCCCTAACTGTACGATTGCCCTCCATGTCGTCTACCGTCATTCTGGCCCCACCACTGATTTTCAGGAAGCCTTAATCCACTCGCTTTCAGATAACCTAAAAAAACATAACCAAAGTCATGGTCTTGGGTGATCCTAACCTAGGCCTTAATAACCCCAATGATACTCACGCCACTGCCTTGCATAAAGCGCTCTCCACCCTAGGGTTCTCCCAAGCCATTTCTAAGCCCACCCACATTAAAGGCTCCACGTTAGACTGGGTGTCCCATCATAACTGTTCCCTCCTTGTCAAGGAGATTACTCCCATTCCATGATCTGACAACCATTGCTTTAAATTTGACATCATAACCACTAAAGGGCTCTCAGCAGCTCACGAAGGAGAATCACACCTAACACCTCAGGGTGGCCGCAATACTGCCCCCTTTCTCCAATGACCCTGAGGTACTTGCTAATGCATTCAAAAGGATCATTACCCAGGCTATCAACACTATGGCTCCACGTACCTTTAAAAAAGCCAAAAAAAGTGAAGCATTCTAATGCCTAGTTCACCCAGGAGCTCCTGGAGTTACGTTCCAAAAAATGGGCTGCGCTTACTACTTGGAGAAAAAAATGGGCTGCGCTTACTACTTGGAGAAATAACGCTAAGGACACTACTGTTACAAGAACGCGTAGAAACCTATGGAGACAATGAAAGCTACATCAACCACGATACACTCAGTGGAATCCAAGATGGCGGCTCCTTGATAATGTTTCTATCAACTAACAATGCAGGTCGTCTTTTCTTCCACCTTAGTCCTTCCTCTCTTTCCACCATTTGTTCGTACTTTTACACCGAGAACTTACAGGTAACTGCATTGCTACTCTGCTCTTCAGCTTTACCCTTGTAGCTGCTCGCTCGTAAAACTTGCCTTCGCCAGTTTTTCTCCTCCGGAGCATTCCCTCACTCCCTCCCTCCTTCCTTTTCCGCATCCGCGGCTTATTTATTTGCTGCCACTTGCGGTTTCTTCTTCTGCTTCCCGTCCTTGCCGCCCTCGGCCTTTTCTTTTCTTCCGGCTTCGGTCTCCCTAGGCCGGCAGCTTCTGTTACTAGCAGCCGTTCGCGGCTCTGATACGCCTTCCTTTCACTCGTTCTTGCCTTTACTTACCCCTCCTCTTTTCCTGGGTCCAGCGGTCCTCTGCTCTTTCTCTCCTTTATTCTCCTTCGCCTCCTTTCTCCTTATTCTTTGGTACTCACTGTTTGCCTTTGACTGTTGTTTCAGTACCTCTTCCCTCTGTTGGCTTCAGTCAGGAAAATCTCCTTCATTCTACCTGCCACGACGAACTGGGAGTTCCATCCTACACAAGACCTGCAGGATCTGGGTTTTCTTCCCCAAGAGGGTTTCCCAGGGGGCGGCCCCCTGGGAGCACAGAGCACAGATTATCTGGCCTCTGGACCTCTGGGGGGACGTCTCTTACCACTTCACATCTGTCGTAACCCGAAGAGCCGTGAGTACCCCATCGGATCACAGAGGTTATAAGAGATAGCAACGCCTAAAATATAAATAAAAAGAAAAAAAGAAAAGAAAGGGGAAAAAGAGGGAAGCATGGATCAACAAGTCCAGCAGCTGATGGATGCCGTGCAGGCTTTGAATACTGGAGTACAGGGATTACGAAACGAAAACACCCTGCTTCGCCAAATGGTGCTCTCCAGGACTGAATTACCGCCCGGACCTTTGCCTATGGGGAAGTACGAAGGTAACCCTAGGAAACTTAAAGAATTAATAGATTCTTGTATTGTACAGTTTACGCTCAAACCAGTGTTTTTCCCTACTAAACGGTCCAAGGTTAGTTTCATCATATCTAACCTCTCGGGCAGTGCTCTGGCCGGGGCTACTCCATTAGTGACCACTAATAACCAACTCTTAGACTCTTTGGCTGGGTTCCTTAATAGCCTACAGGCCATGTTTGGTCGCAGGGAGTTAGTGGTTACAGCCCAGGAGAACCTTCTTGATTTAAAGCAAGGAACCATGGAATTAATGTCTTTTATAACACAATTTAAACACTTGGCTAATGAAACAGCATGGTCCGATGATGCCCTTTTGACCATATTCAGAAGGAATGTCAATGAGGAATTGAAGGACGAATTATCTCGTGTTCCCCGCCCACATAATCTTGCAGAGATGATTACCCGTGTCCTCCAAATGGATTATCGCATCCAAGAACGAAATTGGGAAAAGAGGAAAGGAAAGGCAAAGGGGATACCAACTTCTTTTAGAAGTGAAACAATTAAAACATCCCGTGTAGCCGAAGATGAACCTATGCAAGTAGGCACCACCCGAGGCCCTCTCACCATTGAGGAAAGGAACAGGAGACGTACTCTGGAATTGTGCATGTACTGCGGATCCAACAAACATGTGCTTAAGGACTGTAACCAGATATCTCCACGGCGATCGGGAAACGCTGCCACCCGTTCATAAAGGTAACTGTGAATGGGTCCATTTTGAAAAGTTCCCTCAACTGCGTCACAAACGCCCCTCAAATGGTAGTGGTACCATTAACCATTCATTTTCAAGACTCTGTGATCGAAAGGGTACCGGCTCTGGTGGATTGTGGAGCAGCGGGTCTTTTTATGGACATTGATTGGGCCTACAGACATAAGATCCCTCATCTATCTAAGACCACCGCTATACCTGTCGAAGGAGTTGATGGAGAACCATTATCCTCAGGGTTCATCAAAGAAAATACATCGGTCCTTACCATGAAAATAAACACACATAAAGAAGATGTGATCTTTGACCTTATCAAAGCTGCTCACTATCCTATTATCCTAGGAATGCCTTGGTTGTCTAAACATAACCCCTACATAAACTGGAAGGCCGGGACTATGTTTTTAGGATCTGAATACCGCACTGCTACGTGCTTACCTAACTCTGACAATGGTGTACACATCTCCCAAACTCAATTACCACCGCAGAATTCCTCCTCTGTAGTGTTGAATCTAAACCTACTACCGGAGATCTATCATGAATACCATCGAGTGTTTTCCAATGAGGAATTCAAGGAGTTGCCTCCCCACAGACGAGACGACTGCGCCATTGATCTATTGCCAGATGCACAGATCCCTTTTGGAAGAATGTATACTCTTTCGAACCCAGAGAAGGAAGCTTTACGAGAATATTTACAAACCAATGTACGTAACGGGTTGATTACCGAATCCAAGAGCCCAGCTGGAGCGTCATTATTCTTTATACCAAAGAAGGGTTGTAAAGAACTCAGACCCTGTATTGACTATAGGGGATTAAATAAAGTTACCTATAGAGACAGATACCCCCTGCCTCTTATTCAAGATATTCTAGAAGCAGTCAGAGGAGCCTCAATCTTTTCTAAACTAGACTTACGTGGTGCATACCACTTGATTCGGATAAAGAGCGGAGACGAGTGGAAAACCGCTTTCCGCACGCCATTCGGCCACTACGAGTATCGGGTGATGCCATTTGGATTGGCTAACGCTCCTTCTGTCTTTCAGAGGTTCATTGATCATTTGTTCTCCGATCTACTCCTCCATTCATTAATCGTCTATTTAGACGACATATTGATATTCTCAAAAAATCTACAAGAACACATGGGTCATGTTTCCGAAGTCCTCCACCGTCTCCAAGACAACCACTTATTTGCCAAGCTGGAGAAATGCTCATTTCACCAAACGAATATCCCCTATTTGGGCTTTATCCTTTCTGCCGAAGGGGCTTCCATGGATCCACGAAAAGTAGCAGCCATACAGCAATGGAAGGCTCCTCAAGGGGTAAAAGAGGTCCAAAGGTTTTTGGGATTCTCAAACTTTTACCGAAGATATATCCCTAACTTCTCAAAGACCATCAAACCTTTGACCTCTCTTCTTCAAAAAGGTAAAAGGTATGCATGGACTACCGAAACACAAGCCTTTGACAAGCTCAAGACTGCCTTTTCCACTGCACCTATCCTTAGATTACCAGATCAAACAAGACCTTTCATTCTCGAAACTGATGCCTCGCATTCGGCAATTGGAGGTGTATTAAAACAAGCATCCCTGTCTGGCGTCGAACACCCCATAGCCTACATGTCCAAGACTTTACTTCCTTCGGAACAAAACTACACTGTCCTTGAAAAGGAATTACTCGCCATAAAGAAAGCATGCCAAGAATGGAGACATTTGCTGATAGGAACAAGACATCCCATCACCATCCGAACTGACCATAGCAACCTGAAGGTACTCCAAAATTATGAATGTCAAAACAGTCGCCAAGCCCGATGGGCTGATTTCTTTTCCTCCTTTCACTTCATAATCACTCACATACCTGGCACTAACAATCGATTGGCGGACGCCTTATCTCGAAGTCTACAAACAGAAGAAACTTGCATTCAGCAGAAGATATTGCCTCAAGCTACATTCATCATTTTGATATCCACTTTTCTTCAGGACATTCACAAACAGCTCTCGGGAGTCAATGAAATAGACACCAAAAAATACCAACTCCAGGAAGAACAAGGGTTGTTCTACCACCATACAGAGCTATATGTGCCTACCGAATACCTCAGGAAACAAGTATTGTACATGTGTCATGACCATAAGACTGCAGGACATAGGGGAATCGCCAACACCCTCGAATTGGTCAACCGCCACTTCTGGTGGCCATCTGTTGCTTCGGACGTCAGAGACTACGTCACTGCATGTCCTGTTTGTCTTCAGGAAAAGGTACCAAGAAGACTTCCAATTGGAAAGTTAGTTCACCCTCCCCTTCCTAGTCAACCATGGGAAAGGATTTTGACCGACTTTATAGTGGAGTTGCCTCCTTCCAACCGCAACACCACGATTATGGTGACCATTGATTCATTAACTAAGATGGCACATTTCATACCCATGGTGAAGCTTCCTACGGCATCTCAAATGGCATCCTGCTTCCTACATACAATTTTCCGCTTACATGGTTTACCTAAGAACATTGTCTCTGACAGAGGGCCACAATACATTTCAACCTTTTGGAAGAATCTATGCCAAGCCTTAGGCATACACCGAAATCTTACCTCAGGTTACCATCCACAGGCCAATGGCCAAACCGAAAGATTAAATCAAACATTGGAACAATACCTCAGATGTTTTGTTTCCGCTACACAGGATAACTGGACTGAGTTGTTACCATATGCCGAAATAGCTTACAACAATGCGCAACATTCCGCCATCAAGATGTCACCTTTCTATTGTAACTATGGTTTTCATCCTGAAATATTACCCATCACAGCCACTCAAATAACTAACTCCTCTTCAGTAGAGGAGTGGGTGGCACACGTTCAATCAGGACATAATGTTGCCTGTGCCATCCTGAAAGACACTCAACAAAGAACCAAATTCCAAGCTGATAAAAGAAGATCTCAAGAACCCACGTATAAACCGGGGGATTTAGTTTGGCTATCGTCCCGCTATCTCCCCAAAAGATTGATACCTTCCAAACTCTCTCCTAAATTCTTTGGTCCTTTTCAGGTGCTCAAGGAGATCGGAAAGGTATCATATCAGGTACAACTACCGCCTTCTTGGTCACGGATACACAATGTGTTCCATGTCTCCCAGCTAAAAACTCAAGAATCTGACAGGTTCTGCAAACAAGGAGAGATATCACCTCCCCCTATTGACACACCAGAAGGTCCTGAATATGAGGTTTCCGCCATATCTGACTCCAGGTATCACTGAGGAACCCTACAATACTTGGTTGATTGGAAGGGGTAAAGCCCATCAGACAGAACTTGGGAACCAGCATCTGCAGTGCATGCACCTGCATTGGTGAGGAGATTCCATCGATGCCATCCCTGGAAGCCCGGACCTTCCCCCCCACGGGGAGGGCATACTGTTACAAGAACGCGTAGAAACCTATGGAGACAATGGAAGCTACATCAACCACGATACACTCAGTGGAATCCAAGATGGCGGCTCCTCGATAATGTTTCTATCAACTAACAATGCAGGTCTAGTCTTTTCTTCCACCTTAGTCCTTCCTCTCTTTCCACCATTTGTTCGTACTTTTACACCGAGAACTTACAGGTAACTGCGTTGCTACTCTGCTCTTCAGCTTTACCCTTGTAGCTGCTCGCTTGTAAAACTTGCCTTTGCCAGTTTTTCTCCTCCGGAGTATTCCCTTGCTCCCTCCCTCCTTCCTTTTCCGCATCCGCGGCTTATTTATTTACTGCCGCTTGCGGTTTCTTCTCCTGCTTCCCGTCTTTGCCGCCCTCGGCCTTTTCTTTTCTTCCGGCTTCGGTCTCCCTAGGCCGGCAGCTTCTGTTACTAGCAGCCGTTCGCGGCTCTGATACGCCTTCCTTTCACTCGTTCTTGCCTTTACTTACCCCTCCTCTTTTCCTGGTTCCAGCAGTCCTCTGCTCTTTCTCTCCTTTATTCTCCTTCGCCTCCTTTCTCCTTATTCCTTGGTACTCACTGTTTGCCTTCGACTGTTATTTCAGTACCTCTTCCCTCTGTTGGCTTCAGTCGGGAAAATCTCCTTCATTCTACCTGCCACGACGAACTGGGAGTTCCAACCTACACAAGACCTGCAGGATCTGGGTTTTCTTCCCCAAGAGGGTTTCCCAGGGGGCGGCCCCCTGGGAGCACAGAGCACAGATTATCTGGCCTCTAGACCTCTGGGGGGACGCCTCTTACCACTTCACATCTGTCATAACCCGAAGAGCCGCGAGTACCCCATCGGATCACAGAGGTTATAAGAACTACTGAAGCAGCCTTCAAGGCTATGTCTAAAGATTATAAAACCGCCATCATTAAGGCTAAAGCTTCATCCTTCAACACCAGGATAGCTAATGCCAAATCGGGGACAAAAGAAATCATTACCATCTTCCGAGAGCTGGAGACCCCTGCATCCCCGCCTCCCACTCTCCTAAAGGATCAGGGTTGGTGTAATAAAATCCAATTTGCCATATTGGATAAGCTGGATACCCTGCATACCCCAAATCCTAGCCCACCAACAGGCACTTACCAACCTGATAGCCAACTGTCACAGCAGCCCGTCACCAGTAACCTACTCCAACCAATCCCCCATGTTTGAATTTAAGGATATGAGTGAACTTGAAGTCATTGCCCTCCTCAAATCCATTAAACCGTCCAACTGTAAAGGTGATGCCTGCCCGGCACAGGTCATTAAGGACTGTGCCCCCTCCCTTGCCCCTCTTATCACTGCCTTCATTAATGCCTCTTTCCAGTCTAGCCATGTCCCAACTGGACTTAAGGAAGCGTGGGTTTGTCCGCTCCTTAGAAAACCTTTCCTAGACCCATCGGTCCCAGGGAACTACAGGCCCATTACCACTGCCCCCTTATTAAAAATCCTGGACAAAGCAGCCTACCTGCAAGTACAATAATGCCTTGAAGACAACTCATCTTCGGGTTCCGGTCGCGACATGGCACAGAAACGGCCCTCTTTGTTGGGTGTGTTGACTCACGTTTGAATTATTAGGCTACAACATTTGGTGCTGTGGCCTTAGAAAATCCAAGATGGCCGAAAAGTCCACATTTGTGCCAGAATCCAGGAAAACCGTGCAGTTTTGCGCACACCAAAATGGTCGCCTAACCTGCCACCCACCAGTACGAGCGTGGTGGGCCAGAAGCACCATGAGTGAAACGTGGTGCCAAAGGAAAAACAACAGTGCCTGTTATCTCAAAAAGCGCTTTGAAATCACCTTTGTTTCTCTGAAATGCAAGCTAAAAATGCCTATTTTAAACATTGCAAGATATTCAAAAATCTCACTGAACACCAGCAGACATTTGTCAGTCTTGTGTGCATACAAAATCTGGAAAGATGAAGAGCCTAAAACAATGTTTATAACAAAACTGGCTGAGCTGTGGATGTCAGCAGCTTAACTGAAATTGGATTTAAAACAACTAAAATTGAAATGTTTAAAATAAATGAGTGACCTACTTTGAGTGTCACATAGGTTGCAACTGTTTAAATGTCATAGTTTTGAACTTAGAATCAGCGTTCTAGCTGCATGTGTAATAATTGTAAGTTTGATTTGAATGAAGAAAAACTGGGAACAAAAGTGACATTTGGCTGAAGCCTGGTTTGAAGATATTGAATTCTGCCTGGCAACTACCCCCGACAGGAGTTGAAACTTGCCCAGCCACTGTATTCGCAGGCCTGGCTGCCTTCTGCTGTTCCTACCAAAAGGAGATTACACCTCTCTGATTAAATCAGGGGAGGAGCACCTGGGAGCAGGGAAACAGAACAATGAGATTTCCTTGGCTCAGGTAAATGTTAAATTAGGGGGGTCGTAAATGGCTTCCTCTTGGAAGAAACTGGGAGGAGCAGTGCCTCTGTGAGCAACCTGAGTTGGAGGAAGTGGACAAACCAGAAATTCCACCATGTGCTTTGGGAAACCACACCGCTCTGGGCCAGAGCATAATTTTAAAAAGATGGATAATTCATAGTACGGACTTGTCAAAATTATATAATTAATATCATTATTCTTGTGATTTTTCTGTGCATATTTTTAGTGGTGTTAGGACTCTGTGGTATGTTCTGGGGGGTAGTAGCGGAAAATAAGGTATTACTCCGAATGTCTGTATGTTAAAAATCTGACACTTTATCATCTGATGCCCATATTCCTTGTACATCTTTGTGTAAATTCTGGAAAAGTTTAGAGGTTGTGTTCTTGATGAAAAGGGCAGAATTCTGTCATAAGTGGACACGACATCTTACAAAGACAGGGATCGGATGGTTTGGTGCTACAGAAAATATGTTAAAGGGACATATAATATTAGAAAAATGGTACATAGATAAATATGTATTTGGATCAAAAATAGATTTGTGTGCAAATTGACAAGGGGAGTGTTCTTTCTGTATGCCATAAAATTGATGCCTGATGACACTCCATTCCTTCCCCCAATCAAGGGAGAGAGGAGAGCTTGGCCAATGAGAAGTTGTGAGGGGCAGGCTTGGTCATGCCCACGCACACACCAATTTTCAAAGGACATAAAAGGAACACTGAAACCCAGGTAAATACATTCACTTTCTACTTTCTTGCGAAGCATTTTGCCGGACCAGACAATATCCAGAAGGACCATCTCCAGAACTTAGAATCCAGACTTCAGAACTTGTAGCAGAGAGGCCTGAACCACCAGCCCAATCTTTTTTTCAGCAGGCCTCAAAATCTTTTGCAAATTATTCAAACAGCCGGGCTGAGCTGTTTGATTCTGGCTAGAACCCTGTGCCAGTACCCAGAAAGCAGTGCTGTATCCAGAATCCACTTGATTCAGACCAGCAGAACCAGAGATCCAGACCGCCGTGCAGTGCCGAGTGCCAGACCAGCAGAGCAGAGCTGACCCAGAGAGCTGTGACTTCAGAACCACCCACCAGGAATCCAGTCCAAACCTGATCAGACCTTGACGGCCTATTTCAAATTTATAGGGTGAGTACTCAGCCAGAACTGTGCAAAACAATCTCTTAGTTTAAAATAAACTAATTCAAACAATTTCCACCTATCTAGAACTGCATCATAGAATTGTGTGTCCATCCTGTCTTTCCAAAACTTTCCACAGCGCATCTGTCATTCTGAAACTTTAATTTTACTTCTGAAAATCTACATCCACTAAATCATCCGTATCTTTGGAACCGTATGTGCTAGGAACGAGATTTAACTTTTATTTTAAAGCTAAGAATCTAAGCTTTCCAACAAGCCATAAACTTTCTATTACTTATAGTTTTTCCATAATCACGCTTGACGCACGAGACTAAATTGCCGCAAATTGTCATTTCGCTCAATTTCGTTTTCTGTCAAAATAGCTGCTTTTGCTTGCATTGCTGAAATACGTTTTCAAACTGATAATCCCTCATTAATCACTGATAGGGTTGACCAGAACTAATCTTAAGTAGCTATCACCTATCCTGAATCTCCTATCTGGAATTAAAATAATTTTTGCATATTTTTCCATTCTTTGCAAATCACATTTAAAGTATTTTACCTGTGTTTTAAAATCATCCCTGTGATCCAAGCTTGCTAGGGGGGGAACTGAACTACATTTGCTTGTATTCCTGAGAACTGTGTGCTCTCCTTCCCATCTTTTTATATTGCATAAGGGGGGGGGGCTGAATTGCCAAAAGGGGAAAAGTGATTACATTGTCTTTAGTTGAAATCATGTCAAGGTTATTCCTGTGTTGCATTCTTTTCCACCATTGCATTTCCTTGAATCCATAAAAGCATTCTCAGCCACCTTATCCTCTCTATACCAACTCCTAAGTAATTAAATAAGCGTACAATTGTAATAGTATCCATTGTTGACCACTGTCATATTCTTCAGTGTGATATCAAATATTAATTTATTCATAAAAGTGTGATATACATATATTGTTTAATTTTCCAATAAACCTGTTAAATTGCAAAACAAACCTACTTATTGGATCAGTGAGGTCAGGGGGGTTCAAAGAGAGGGGCATTATACAAGGGTTTATCATCCAGATTATAACTTGTCATAAAAATATATAAATAAGGGCTTCCCTTGGAAATCCCAGACTAGGCACTGACTTAGTTGGAGTACTGAATTGAAGTCCCTTAACCGAGTGGGGGCTCGTCCGGGATTCTGGATTAGAGCTATCACTTGTGCAGCTTGATACAGTGTGCTAACTGATAGGGTACATAAATCCTGTTGGATCACCACACTGTGTTATGCTGTAAAAACACCCCTCAAAGGAACGCTCTAAGTAAACGGTCTGTTTTGCAAAATAAAATACAAACTTCTGTAAGTCAGGAAGGAAATCAATTTCCAGAATGACAACACTGGTAGACATCAAGATAGCTAGAGAGCACCTCTTACATAAACTATTTGTGAGAGGTGAATGCTCTGAACATGACCAGGCGGCGTGGTTGCAGGCAATCGCACCCCAGATCACTGCAACAGGGTCAGACATATGGAGAGATAGGGGTCCATTACATGTGGCCCTGAGTGAACTATATATGGCCCCTAAAGCCAAAGATGAGCACGACAAGATTGCTAGGGTAGCAGCATATTTATATTTATATATGGGAGCCATACAGGACAAATGTGCTGAAGGCCAAGATCTGGCAAATAGGCAACTGATGGCATTAGAAAAGGCCCAATCTGACCTGGTCTCTTCCGAGCAGAGGTTGCAGAGGAGCCAGGAGTCAGAAAATGATAGTAGGCAGTATATCATTAAAGTAAAAGAGGATATGGGTATCCTGCAACAGGGAAAGTCTGACCAGGATACCAGATTTCTGGCCTTGCAGAAGGAGTACCAAGAAGGTTTGGATGCCCTACTGCAGAGCCAGAAAAAGCTAGAGCAACAACTGGACTTCAATAGGGCATGCGCAGAGCAGGTAGTCACCCTGCAAAGCCACCTAGACAGGGAGAAGACAGAGAGCAACAAACTGATTCTGAAAGACCTGGATACCCAGACAGAATTTGAAGAAGAGCGCCAGAAAGCTGGGGCCCCTAAAAGGCAGAGGGGCGACCTGGCGGCACAGATGCAGGCTCTTAGTCAGGAAAGGGACACCTTAGGCCAGGAAGTCTGCCAATTAAAAGAAAAAATTGAAGAAAATCACCTGGCCCTCCAGGGACTGGGTGACCTTCAAAAAGAGCATCAGAACTTGTTAGAGCACACCAGGAGGGTGGAAGATGCTCTGGCAAGAAAGGAACAGGCCAGTAGGGATGGAACCCAGGAGGTAACCCTCCTGCAGCAAAGACTGGCCCAGTACTCCTGGTCCAAACAGAAGGCACAGAGAGAAAATGATGCTCTCTGTCAGCACAATGATAGGCTCCAGCAACAGGTAGCCATGCAGGAGAGACTGAGAGTCTAGTAAGGCCTTAACTGAGGAACTGAAAGCACAGGCTCTTGCATGGCAACAGGGAGCAGGGGCTGATAGAGATGAGGTTTGATGGGAAAGGGAAACACCTGAGGATAACCTCAGGAGCCCTAGTATCAGAGGCCTTCATCTCTCCCAGTCCTTGGACTCTGCCACCCCCATGTCCCATGGCGCTCATGATCCCAGGGCCACGGGGATGCAGATTAACATCCAGTCAAAAGTATGGGGCTCATAGGCCAGTACCACCCTGGAATTGATGGGCGGGCATCTGGGTATGGGCACCCAAGTACGGTCCAGTTTAGGGGGGAACCCCAGGAGAGTAGGCCCACTAATGGCATCCTGAAAACCTCTGCCCAGTTAGGTCCGTGGGGGGGTACTCATCAAATCCAGGCAGAAAGGAGGAATCTGAAGACTCCTCTGAGCGTCACAGGGCACAGGAGACCAGGTCCCCACATTCTGCCAGCCATTCTCAGGCTTGCAGAATCCGGGAAAACCTGGAAGATCAGACGGGCACCTCTGGGAGCAGTGCTTCTGAGTCAGAGGATGAATGGACCAGGGTTACCCGAACCAAAAAGGCCAATAAGGCAAAAAGGGCCCTGCTTAAGGACCCCTTAAAACAGATTAAGGCAATAAGGAGAGTCATTACCCCTTATCACAAGAACGCCAAGTATTCTGTTTGGGAACACTTCGAGCTTTATGAGCAAATGATGGAGACCTTCCATTTGAAGGACAGCAGTAGCTGCATTCAATATGTAAAGTGGACATTCTCCCCAGAATACTCCAGTTTCTTTGCGGGGCTGGAGGACCAAAACCATTCAAGATGGTCCACATATAGGGCGGCCATCTTGAAACATTTTTATGTTCACCGGAATCCCCAAGAGGCCCGCTGTAACGCTCACCTGACTCCCACGGAGGCGCTGGCCTGGTTCACGCTGCTGTGACCTCTTGTAAGGTGATGCGCAGGGTTCGGAAGACGGACTGGACCGGGCCCCCAAATCTGGCTTGTCTGGCTCACAGAAGTATCCTTCTGTAGGCGAAAATAGGGGATTAACTGTCTGCGGGGTAATGCAATCGGCCTCCCACTTTCCCCTCTCACCCTCCTCGAAACCCTTCTGTGATTCCTCGTAGCGTCTCACCTTATGGTCTGGAAGGACGAGCTCTCCATCCTGCTTCTGATGCAGGGGCGCGTTGGTATCCAGTTACTTCACTGGATTTTCGGATTGGTGAGAACCAAACTTGCTTGGCTTCCAGGTAAGTTTTTTGATAAGAGGTTCCCCTTGTGTCCATGAATTATTGTACTAATGCTAGTGTCTTTTTCCCCATAGGGGCCGGGGTACGGAATGCCGAGGAACAGGCACCGACCCGAGATGAGAGGTGAAATCCTTGTAGAAATCAGGTAAGTCTTTAATGAGCGTTTTTTGGTAATGTCTTTTCATTTGCTCATTAACGCTGATGTCTCTTTTTCCCCTTAGGGGCCGGGATCCGGATATGCCAGGATGCGGCGCGGACCCGAAATGAAGAGGGAATGAATCAACAGGTAAGTCTTAACATGGAGGTTTAGTTTTCCTTATTCCCTTCTCTCTCTCACCTTTTGTTCTGGTCTTTTTCTCCCTAGGCGCTGGGGCGTGACTGCAAATCCGGATGATCGCTGCTGAACATGGAGGCGCCCTGTAAAGGTGAGTGGAATGCGGCGCTGCAGCGATCGACGCAATGAGCTTTTAAATAAAAGTCTTCCTTTTCAGGATTGTCGGCGAGATGTCTCCGGGATGCGGATTTAGCAGGAAAGGACTTTTCATTCTTCTGTTCTCTTCTTCTCTTCCTTTGCAGGTGATCCAGGATGCTGGCAGGCGTGGCAGAAGTCAGGATGCAGGAGCAGACACAGTGAGCGTCCAGCTGCTAGATGCAGAACAACGCGAAGCACGTGTGGCTGTTCGGGTGGGGTTTAAATAGCCTTGGAAGAAGTTCCAGGTGTGTATCCTTCCTCCAATCAGGTATGTATCCTTCCCTGACCACGCCCGGATGGTAAATTAGTCCCACAGGTATGGCCTATGGCGCCAGGACTGATGTCTTTTATGAGCCCGGTTCCATAGGCGCCAGGACACTGTCCAAAGGGCTCCTATATGGGGTTGCTGGGTCCTTCCTTGGGGACTGGATGTCCGCTTTCATTATTCGAGGTGCATGCACATGGTCGCTGGGTTCCCACGACCTCTCCTGAGGTCTGTATCCCTTCCAATCAATTAGGTAGAACAGTTTTGACCTAAACATTTTTGAGTCTAAAATGTTCTTCACTTCAAATTTGGGCTCCCCATCTATTAGAATAGGTTCTGGAGGTTTGAGTAGTCGGGTTCCGGGTACCACTGGTTTCAGAAGTGACACATGAAAAACAGGGTGAATTTGCATACTAGCTGGTAAATCAAGTTTAACAGCCACTGGGTTAATTATTGGCGTAATAGAATAAGGTCCCAGATATTTTGGGATAAAAGTTCGAGGCCCTTTGAGTGGTAAATGTCTGGTAGCTAACCACACTTGATCCCCAATCTGATACGGACGTGCTTCACTCCGATGTAGATCAGCATTCTCCTTGTATTTTCTCTTGGCTTGTTGTAAATGAGTAGTTGCCTCTTTGAAGGCTTGGGTAATTGTAGAATGCAGATGTTCTACTGCAGGCATTCCGAGGTTCTGAGGTGAGTCAAGGTTTGCGGTTTGAGGGTGATGCCCAAACAAAGTATAAAAAGGACTGTGGCCAGTTCCAGAGTGTACCGAATTATTATATGCGTATTCGGCTATCCAAAGAATGTCTTTCCAGTTGCTTTCAGATTGCTGTAACATACACCGTAAGTACTGCTCAAGGGTCTGATTTGTCCTCTCGGTCTAACCATCGGTCTGAGGGTGGTGACTGGTCAATAATCTTACGTCGATCTGCGCCATTTGACAACATTTGCGCCAGAAGTGGGAAATTAATTGGCTTCCCCGGTCAGAGATTAGTATAGATGGGAATCCATGTAGCCGAACAATATTTTTGAGGAATTCTTTGGCTAGGACAGAAGCTGAAGGTAAACCTTTCAAAGGAATAAAGTGGGCCATTTTGGAAAACAAATCCACAATTACCAGAATAGTATTGTACCCCGAACAAGGAGGCAGGTCCGTAATAAAATCCATTGATAGGGTGTGCCAGGGTGCTGGCGGTATGTCTAGAGGTTGAAGGAGACCGGCTGGTCTTTTCTTTTGACTTTTATTTTGGGCGCAAACACCACAGGACATCACAAAAGATTTAACATCTTTTCGCCAAGAGGGCCACCAAAATTGTCGTTTCACCTTTTCCAATGTCTTGGCAATACCGGGGTGCCCCTCTATTAATGTATCATGATAACCGGAAATAACTAGTTCGTGTAATTCCTTATGTGGCAGGAATAAGCGTCCTTGGAAATAAGGTAAACCATTATCTATGGTAAAGTCTGATCCCTTTTGTATCCAATCCTGTAAGGTTGTAGGGTCCAGGAGTTGTTTCACTCTGGCTTGAATGTCTTCAAGCGCCTGTAACAAAGTCATGCCTAGAATCCTCTGTTCGGGTATTATTGGTACTGGTTCTGAGTTTGTAGCAGATTCTCCCATTCAAATTCAGGATAAGGCATCTGCTTTGCCATTCTTGCAGCCAGGTCGATAGGTAATCACGAAATCAAATTCAGCGAAAAACAAAGCCCATCAGAGCTGCCGTGAAGACTGAGCCTTGGCGGTTTTCAAATACTGTAAATTCCGGTGATCAGTGATCACTGTGATGGTATGTCGAGCGCCAAGAAGATAATGCCACCAGGCTTTAAAAGCAGACTTAATGGCTAACAGTTCTTTGTCCGTGACTGCATAACTAACCTCGGGTGCCGAGAATTTTCTGGACCAAAATGCTACGGGATGCAGTTGGTTGGTTTTGGGATCTCTTTGGGACAGGACAGCTCCCATGGCTAGGCTGGATGCGTCGATCTCGTCGACATAAGGGAGATCTGGACGTGGGTGTTTCAATATAGGTGCGGAGGTAAACTTAGCTTTTAAATCCTGAAAGGCCTGCTCGGCTTATTCAGACCATTCAAAACGTTTATTTTTCCTCAAGAGTGCAGTAATGGGTTGTACCACGCGTGAAAATTCCGGGATAAACCTGCGATAGAAATTGGCAAAGCCGAGCATGCTTTGAACCCCTTTTACAGAGCTAGGTGATGGCCATTTGAGGATGGCATCCACTTTTCTTGAGTCCATTCGGACTCCTTTGGGTGTCAGGATGAAACCTAGAAACTCGACTTCTGTGGTATGGAAAACACATTTCTCCAATTTAGCAAATAGTTTGTGTTGGCGCAGTCTTTCAAGTACTGCCCTGATGTGTTTTCTGTGATCAGATTCCGAAGAGGAGTACACCAGAATGTCATCGATATATACGACAACACAAACATCGATGAGTTCCCGAAGGACATCATTCATGAAGTATTGGAAGGCAGCCGGCGCGTTACACAATCCGAAAGGCATCACCTGGTACTCAAATAATCCGTATTTAGTACGGAAGGCAGTTTTCCATTTGTCGCCTTCTTTAACTCGTACCAGATGATAAGCCCCCCGGAGATCTAACTTGGTGTATATGCAAGCGTCCTTCACCTGGTCAAGGAGTTCAGGGATCAGAGGCAGAGGATAACGGTTTTTAACCGTTATCTGGTTCAATGCGCGGTAATCAATACAAGTTCTAAGGTCGCCTTCTTTTTTGGGCACGAAGAACAAATCCGAGGATGCCGGGGACTTTGACGGGCGAATAAAACCATTAGATAGGTATTGATCCAAATATTGTCTCAAATGCAGGTTCTCAGGTTCGGTAAGGGCATAAATCATGCTACAAGGGGGTTATGCACCGGGCACCAGATCGATTTGGCAATCGTACCATCTGTGAGGAGGTAACGTGTTGGCCTGTTCCTTTTGGAAGATGTCCTGAAAGTCTTGGTATTCGGAGGTAGTTGCAGGGAGGCAGAGGTTACAGATGCTAGATTAATCTTCAGGTTTTCTGGGTAGCAGGTTTGTGTACAATCCGGGAACGTTATTCTCTTAGCTCACCAATCAATTCGAGGATTATGTGTCTCTAACCAAGGGATTCCAAGAATAACCTGAAACTGTGGAGCCTTGATTACATCAAACACAACACCCTCCCGATGGCCGTCGGGACCAATAAGAGTCACCTCAGTAGTGGAATGTGTTACCGGTCCAGAGGCAATCTCAGTTCCATCGACTGTGGTGATGACATCTTTGCTGGTTTTAGGACCGAGAGGGAGGTTAATCCTAGAGACCAATTCACGATCCACATAGTTTCCAATAGCCCCACTATCGATGTATGCCTTTATTGCATGCAACCACTTAGGCTGTTCTGGATCTAAGAGAACCATTGGCACAATGAAATGCAAGGTCTGAGAGTTATTTTTCAAGGTCGGCAAGCGGACCCCTACACTTGTCGGGCGGCGTCGTTTCCCGAAACAGAGTCTTCATGGTTTTTATCAGCGGCTCCTACCGCCTTTCAGGGCGGTTTTGCCGGGCAATCTCGTAGAAAGTGTCCAGAATTCCCACAATAAAGACATAATTTTAACTGCCGCCTCCTTTCACGTTCCTTTTGAGTTAAGGGTCCTTTAACCCCTTCAATTTGCATAGGCTCAGAGACATCAACTCCCTTGGGATTAGCATGGGTCTTGACCAACACCCGGGTCTCAAACCTGGACCGATCTGCTTTTCTGTTTTGAAGTCTGTGATACAATTGGATCACTAAGTCTATATACTCTGTGCATTCTTGGGGCGGATTTACATCTTGGGCCAAGACATCTTTAAGTTCTCCGCGTAGGCCTCGATAAAACAATGTGACTCTTTTATCCTCTGGCCATCCCGTTTCCACAATTAGTCTATTAAAGGTTGCAGTATAGGATAGGAGGGTCTGATTGCCCTGTCGCAGGGATAGAAGTTCGTCATCCAGGGCCTGCCCCTGAGAGTGTCGAGCAAATAACCTTTCCATGCTTGCTTGAAACCTTTGAAAATCACGGAGAATCAGGTCATCTTGAGTAACCAGTGGAACTGACCAATCGGCAGCGCAGCTGCTGAGATATGACAATACAAAGGCTACCTTGGTCTGATCATTAGGGAAGGCCCCAGGTCTGCATAGGAAGTGCAAACGACACTGATTCATGAATACGGCGAATCGTTTGGGGTCCCCAGCAAAGCGTTCGGGTGGGGCCAGCGGCATGTTTCCAGGTAGATTAATCAGCACAGGGTTACTGGAAACCACAGGAGCGGGGTTCCCTCCGGAACCGGGTAGAGGAGTTTGCCCAGCTTGACCTTGCAAAAGCTGTCTGGCCAAGTCATCAGTTCTTTCCTTTGATATTATTAATTCCCTCCTGAGGGCATTAGTCTCTTGACGAGCGGCATGTACTTCGGCCTGTAATTCCCCCAGTAATTGGGCCAACTGATCAGTCTCAGAACTTTCCATAGCGCCTGGGTGGGAATTTGTAGGAAGGCTTCGCGTTCTGTAACGCTCACCTGATGTAACGCTCACCTGATTCCCGTAGAGGCGCCGGTCTTGACTGGGCGTATACCGTATCTTCAAAGGTGATGTGTAACACACGGCTGGCTCTTTGGGCTGGACCTCTGTGCACTGTATGTCTGACTCGAAGGGTAAGATGTCTGCAGATAGAAAATATGGGATTAAGGAACTGGGTTATTGAATGTCTCTCTCTTCTTCCCTTTCTCTTCTCCCCTTTCTCTTCTCCCCTTCCTCTTCTCCTGTAGAACCCCAAAGGTTAACGCTCTCACCTTAGGTAAGTGAACGCCGTGCTCTCCATCTGCCTCGGGGCAGGGTGCTGTAACCAGTTTCTTCACTGGATAAGGGGAGCAGGCCTCTTGACTTCAGAGGACTGCTGTCCGTCGTTTACTGCACGAACGGTAAGTTTCGAGTAATTCTAATGTCTTTAAAGTCTTTAGTAATGATGTTTCTTGTTTTGCAGGGTTCCGGCGATGGCGGATGACGGGCTGAAGTGAGTTGAAGATGGAGCCCGTGTGATGAATAGAAGCGCCTGGAAGCACGCAAGTAAGCGCTTGTTGCCTGCTTCACGATGCGCTCTAACTGTCTTTTTATTTTGCAGGTACAAGTTCGGAGCGGCTGCAGGGTGCCGGAATACCCACTGGGTTAGATGTGGAAAGGAGTAATGGCACGTGAGTATTAAAGTTCCCCAATGTCTTTAAACGCAACTTGTTTCGTCTTTCAGATGCGGGATGCAGCGCCGAAGGCCTCCGGAGCGTGCGAAGAGTTGGTAAGCTTTTGTCTTTCAGATGCCGGAATGCAGTGTGAAGACCTCCGGAGCGCACGAAGAGTAGGTAAGCCTTTGTCTTTCAGATGCCGGAATGCAGCGCGAGGCGTTGGTGACAGCCGATGGACCAGGTAAGTGAAGAGCTGTCACTGAAGACCGTAATGCTAACCTGTTCTTTCTTGTCTTTATAGGTGTTGCTGAAGAATGGATTCAGGATGGTAAGCCTTTTTCCTTAGGCCCAGGATCAGATGCAGAAGACACGATGAGCGTTCTGCTGCAGAGGATGCAGAATAACGCAAAGCAAGATTCATCCATCGGGTGTGGTTTAAATAGCCTCCTGTAGTGCTTAGGTGTCTCCTTCCACAGCCACGCCTAGGTAAGAAAAGAGTTCCTGCTTTCCAGAAGAGTTCCAGTGTTCTGAATCTAGGGAGTGGCTCCTGCCCCACCCAACAGGAAAAGTAGTTCCAAACAGAAGAGGATCAGAGGCTCAACTGGCAGGCAAGTAAGCAGCATGGTCTGCTGCAGGTAAGTCCACCCAAGCATTATGAGCCCGGCGCTTCCAGCGCTGGGACTGGGCATATTTATGAGCCTGGTGCCACTGGCGCCAGGACTGGGTCCAAAAGGTCCCAATTGGGACTGGTTGGCACTCGGAACCTGGGTTATGGATCTGCTTCCAAGGGAGTTGGGAAAACCCTGACCTTTTGGAAGCAGAGATCATGACAGTACCCCCCCTCAAGGCCCCTCCCAAACCGGGCTTCTCCGGGGGTTTTGGCTTGTCAGGAAATGTTCGGTGAAATCTTTTGATTAGGCGAGGAGCGTGGACATATTCAGCAGCTTCCCAGGATCTCTCTTGGGGGCCGTAGCCTTTCCAGTCAATTAGGTAAAATAGTTTAGATTTGGAGATCTTGGAGTCCAGAATGCTTTTGACTTCAAACTCGAGTTCTCCATCAACTAGGATAGGTTTTGGAGATTTAGTTAGTCGGGTTTGAGGTTGCACGGGTTTTAATAGAGAGACGTGGAAGACCGGATGTATCTTCATGTGCGGGGGCAAGTCCAACTTGACCGCTACTGGGTTTACTATGGTAGTGATGGAATAGGGACCAAGGTATCTTGGGTTGAATGTGCGTGGCCCTTTTAGAGGTAGATATTTGGTGGATAACCAGACTTGTTCCCCTACTTGATATTGAGGGGCTTCCTTCCGATGTTGATCTGCTCCTTTCTTGTATTGTTCTTTAGCCCTTTGAAGGTGAGAAACAGCTTCCTTAAAGGCTTGGGTGATTGTAGAATGCAGGTAGTCTACTGCTGGTGTTTCAAGATCTTGGAGGGGATCCAACTCCGAGGTTCGAGGGTGACTGCCGTACAAAAGAAAAAACGGGGTTTTCCCAGCTCCCGAATGGACAGAGTTATTGTAGGCATATTCGGCTATCCAAAGGATGTCTTTCCAAGTTTTTTCAGTTTGTTGCAGCATGCAGCGTAAATACTGTTCCAGAGTTTGATTGGTCCTCTCGGTTTGTCCGTCGGTCTGAGGGTGGTGACTGGTCGATAGTCTCACATCAATTTGAGCCGACCGACAGCAACTTCGCCAAAAATGAGAAATAAATTGACTACCTCGATCCGAAATTAGAACCGAAGGAAAACCGTGCAGTCGGACGATGTTTTCGAGAAATTCTCGGGCCAGAGTTGCTGCTGTTGGCAAGCCTTTGAGCGGAATGAAATGCGCCATCTTGGAGAATAAGTCCACGATTACTAGAATCGTATTGTATCCGGAGCATGGAGGTAGATCGGTGATGAAGTCCATAGAAAGCGGATGCCAAGGGCGAGGTGGGATGTCAATAGGGCGTAAGAGGCCTGCTGGTCTTTCCTTTTGACTCTTGTTTTGGGCGCATACTCCACAGGACATTATAAAGTCTCTGATATCTTTTTTTCCAAGACGGCCACCAGAAGTAGCGCTTGATCTTTTCTGAGGTCTTGGCCATACCGGGATGTCCTTCCATTAAAGAATCGTGATAACAAGAGATTACTTTTTTCTGTAAATCTGTGCTGGGTAGGTATAATCGTTCTTGGAAATACACTGCAAAGTCCTTTCCCTGCAGATGCCAATTCTGTATGTCTGCTGGAGTTACAAGTTGCCTGGCTTTATCCTTAACTTCCTCTATGGATTCTGTGGCGATTACACCCAGAATTCTTTGTTCGGGAATGATTGGTACAGGTTTAGGGTTGATCAAGTGTTCTTCCACTCCCATCCGAGAAAGGGCATCAGCTTTACCGTTCTTTGTACCAGGTCGATAGGTAATTATGAAGTCAAACTCGGCAAAGAATAATGCCCAACAGAGTTGTCTAGAGGATTGGGCTTTTGCGGTTTTCAAATATTGCAGGTTTCGGTGATCCGTAATCACAGTAACGGTGTGTCGGGCCCCCAGCAGATAATGCCGCCAAGCCTTAAAGGCAGACTTGATAGCCAGAAGTTCCTTGTCAGTAATCGTGTAATTGATTTCAGGAGGCGAGAATTTGCGGGACCAAAATGCCACGGGATGCAACTGATTGGTTACCGGGTCCTTTTGTGATAGAACTGCCCCCATGGCTAAGCTTGAAGCATCAGTTTCCACGATGTAGGGGAGTTCGGAGCGAGGGTGTTTTAAGATTGGTGCAGAGATAAATTTAGTCTTCAAATCCTGGAAAGCTTGTTCCTCCTCGGTAGACCATTCAAAACGTTTGTTTTTCTTTAACAAGGCAGTGATGGGCTGGACTATTCGAGAGAATTCGGGGATAAACCTGCGGTAAAAGTTAGTGAAGCCTAACATGCTTTGCACACCATTTACGGAGGATGGTGATGGCCATTTGAGAACTGCATCGACCTTCTTTGAATCCATACGCACTCCGCCAGGTGATAATATGAATCCCAAGAATTCAACTTCAGTCACGTTGAAAACACATTTTTCCAACTGAGCGAAAAGTTTGTGTTGACGCAATCTTTCGAGGACCATTTTCACGTGTTTCCGATGTTCAGATTCCGATGAAGAATAAACGAGGATGTCGTCAATGTAAACAACAACACACACATCTATGAGCTCTCTGAGGACATCGTTCATAAAATATTGAAAGGCGGCCGGGGCATTGCAAAGTCCAAAGGGCATGACCTGATATTCAAATAGCCCATACTTGGTGCGGAAGGCCGTCTTCCATTCATCGCCCTCTTTTACTCGTACCAAGTGGTAAGCTCCTCTAAGATCCAGCTTTGTATATATGCATGCTTTTCTGACTTGGTCCAGGAGTTCAGGGATCAAAGGTAACGGATATCTATTCTTAACGGTGATCTGGTTCAGGGAGCGATAATCTATACAAGTTCTAAGGTCTCCTTCCTTTTTTGGAACGAAGAACAAAGCTGAAGAAGCAGGGGACTTGGAAGGACGAATAAACCCATTTGCCAGGTATTGATCCAGGTATTGTCGAAGGTGAAGGTTCTCAGGCTCGGTGAGGGCATAAATTCTACTACAAGGAGGAGTAGATCCAGGTATCAGGTCTATCTGGCAGTCATAAGACCTATGAGGAGGTAGAGAGTTAGCCTGATCCTTCCGGAAAACATCTTGGTATTCTAGGTATTCGGGAGGTAACTGGGAAGTCTCTGAAGAAATTGCTGCCAGTGCAACACCAGGTGGAGGGTGACAAGTAGAGACACATTCTGGAAACTGGACCGTTCTTGCTCGCCAATCGATCAGAGGATTGTGTTTCTCTAACCAAGGTATTCCTAGAATAATCTGAAACTGAGGGGCCTTGATCACATTGAACACGATCTTCTCATGGTGTCCATCTTGACTTACTAGCATCACCTCTTGAGTGGTATGCGTTACTGGCCCGGAGGCTATCTCAGTACCATCCACCGTAGTAATGACATCCTTTACAGCCTTGGGACAAAGAGTTAGATTCATCCTCAAAACCATTTCATGATCCACATAATTGCCGATGGCACCGCTGTCGACGTAAGCTTCAATTGCATGTAATCGATCCGGATTATCAGGGCTAATGAGGACCATAGGTATCACGAAATGCGAGGTCACGGAACTGGTTTTCACGCTCGGCAAGAGGACCTCTATTCTTGTCGGGCGAGGTCGTTTCCCTGCTCAGAGTTTGTAACTTTGGTAACTGCAGCTCCTACTGCCTTCTTGGCAGGTTTCACCGGACAGTCTCGAAGAAAGTGCCCTGAGTTTCCGCAATAGAGGCATAATTGCAACTGTTTTCTCCTTTCCCGCTCCTTTTGTGTTAGAGGACCCTTCAGACCCCCTATTTGCATGGGTTCCCCGGAGTCTACTCCTTTGGAAGGTGTTGGCGGTTTGGAAAATACTCGAGCATCAAACTTGGAACGATCGGCCTTCCTGTTCTGCAGTCTGTGATCTATTTGAACGACTAAGTCTATATAGTCCGAACAATCTTGTGGGGGATTCACTACTTGGGCTAACACATCTTTGAGCTCTCCACGTAGACCTCTATAAAACAGCGTAATCCTTTTGTCCTCAGGCCATTGAGTTTCCACTATCAGTCTGTTGAAAGACGCAATATAAGCCAAAAGGTCTTGATTACCTTGTTGCAACGAAAGAAGCTCATTGTCCAAGGCCTGCCCCTGTGAATGTCTTGCGAACAGTTTTTCCATACTGAGCTGAAAAGCTTGAAAATCATGGAGGACCGGATCATCTTGATTTACTAGAGGGATCGACCAGTCTGCCGCATTGCCACTAAGGTACGAAAGCACGAAAGCTACTTTAGCTTGATCAGTTGGAAAGGCTGCTGGCAGGCATAAGAAATGCAACCGACACTGATTGATAAATACTGCAAACCTCTTTGGGTCACCAGAAAATCGTTCGGGCGGAGCCAGAGGTACATTCCCAGGTAGGTTGATCTGCACTGGATTCATAGAGGATGTAGAAGGAAGATTTCCCCCAGATGCGGGTAACGGGGTCTGTCCGGCTTGTAACTGTAGCAATTGTCTAGCGAGATCATCTGTTCGCTCCTTGGAAATAATAAGTTCCCTTCTTAGAGCGTTCGTTTCCTGACGGGATGCATGCACTTCTGCCCTTAGTTCCCCAAGTAACTGGGCTAGCTGGTCGGTATCCGAGGTTTCCATAGCGCCTGGACGGGAGTTTTGTGGTAGGCTTTGCGTTCTGTAACACTCACCTGATTCCCGTAGAGGCGCCGGTCTTGACTGGGCGTATACCGTATCTTCAAAGGTGATGTGTAACACACGGCTGGCTCTTTGGGCTGGACCTCTGTGCACTGTATGTCTGACTCGAAGGGTAAGATGTCTGCAGATAGAAAATATGGGATTAAGGAACTGGGTTATTGAATGTCTCTCTCTTCTTCCCTTTCTCTTCTCCCCTTTCTCTTCTCCCCTTTCTCTTCTCCTGTAGAACCCCAAAGGTTAACGCTCTCACCTTAGGTAAGTGAACGCCGTGCTCTCCATCTGCCTCGGGGCAGGGTGCTGTAACCAGTTTCTTCACTGGATAAGGGGAGCAGGCCTCTTGACTTCAGAGGACTGCTGTCCGTCGTTTACTACACGAACGGTAAGTTTCGAGTAATTCTAATGTCTTTAAAGTCTTTAGTAATGATGTTTCTTGTTTTGCAGGGTTCCGCCGATGGCGGATGACGGGCTGAAGTGAGTTGAAGATGGAGCCCGTGTGATGAATAGAAGCGCCTGGAAGCACATAAGTAAGCGCTTGTTGCCTGCTTCACGATGCGCTCTAACTGTCTTCTTATTTTGCAGGTACAAGTTCGGAGAGGCTGCAGGGTGCCGGAATACCCACTGGGTTAGATGTGGAAAGGAGTAATGGCACGTGAGTATTAAAGTTCCCCAATGTCTTTAAACGCACCTTGTTTTGTCTTTCAGATGCGGGATGCAGCGCCGAAGGCCTCCGGGGCGTGCAAAGAGTTGGTAAGCTTTTGTCTTTCAGATGCCAGAATGCAGTGTGAAGACCTCCGGAGCGCACGAAGAGTAGGTAAGCCTTTGTCTTTCAGATGCCGGAATGCAGCGCGAGGCGTTGGTGACAGCCGATGGACCAGGTAAGTGAAGAGCTGTCACTGAAGCCCGTAATGCTAACCTGTTCTTTCTTGTCTTTATAGGTGTTGCTGAAGACTGGATTCAGGATGGTAAGCCTTTTTCCTTAGGCCCAGGATCAGATGCAGAAGACACAATGAGCGTTCTGCTGCAGAGGATGCGGAATAACGCAAAGCAAGATTCATCCATCGGGTGTGGTTTAAATAGCCTCCTGTAGTGCTTAGGTTTCTCCTTCCACAGCCACGCCTAGGTAAGAAAAGAGTTCCTGCTTTCCAGAAGAGTTCCAGTGTTCTGAATCTAGGGAGTGGCTCCTGCCCCACTCAACAGGAAAAGTAGTTCCAAACAGAAGAGGATCAGAGGCTCAACTGGCAGGCAAGTAAGCAGCATGGTCTGCTGCAGGTAAGTCCACCCAAGCATTATGAGCCCGGCGCTTCCAGCGCTGGGACTGGGCATATTTATGAGCCTGGTGCCACTGGCGCCAGGACTGGGTCCAAATGGTCCCAATTGGGACTGGTTGGCACTCGGAACCTGGGTTATGGATCTGCTTCCAAGGGAGTTGGGAAAACCCTGACCTTTTGGAAGCAGAGATCATGACACCTGACTCCCACGGAGGCGCTGGCCTGGTTCGCGCTGCTGTGACCTCTTCTAAGGTGATGCACAGGGTTCGGAAGACGGACTGGACCGGGCCCCCGAATCTGGCTTGTCTGGCTCGCAGAAGTATCCTTCTGTAGGCGAAAATAGGGGATTAACTGTCTGCAGGGTAATGCAATCGGCCTCCCACTTTCCCCTCTCACCCTCCTCGAAACCCTTCTGTGATTCCTCGTAGCGTCTCACCTTATGGTCTGGAAGGACGAGCTCTCCATCCTGCTTCTGATGCAGGGGCGCGTTGGTATCCAGTTACTTCACTGGATTTTCGGATTGGTGAGAACCAAACTTGCTTGGCTTCCAGGTAAGTTTTTTGATAAGAGGTTCCCCTTGTGTCCATGCATTATTGTACTAATGCTAGTGTCTTTTTCCCCATAGGGGCCGGGGTACGGAATGACGGGGAACAGGCACCGACCCGAGATGAGAGGTGAAATCCTTGTAGAAATCAGGTAAGTCTTTAATGAGCGTTTTTTGGTAATGTCTTTTCATTCGCTCATTAACGCTGATGTCTCTTTTTCCCCTTAGGGGCCGGGGTCCGGAAATGCCAGGATGCGGAGCGGACCCGAAATGAAGAGGGAATGAATCAACAGGTAAGTCTTAACATGGAGGTTTAGTTTTCCTTATTCCCTTCTCTCTCTCACCTTTTGTTGTGGTCTTTTTCTCCCCAGGCGCTGGTGCGTGACTGCGAATCCGGATGATCGCTGCTGAACATGGAGGCGCCCTGTAAAGGTGAGTGGAATGCGGCGCTGCAGCGATCGACGCGATGAGCTTTTAAATAAAAGCCTTCCTTTTCAGGATTGTCGGCGAGATGTCTCGGGGATGCGGATTTAGCAGGTAAGGACTTTTCCTTCTTCTGTTCTCTTCTTCTCTTCCTTTGCAGGTGATCCAGGATGCTGGCAGGCATGGCAGAAGTCAGGATGCAGGAGCAGACACGGTGAGCGTCCAGCTGCTAAATGCAGAACAACGCGAAGCACGTGTGGCTGTTCGGGTGGGGTTTAAATAGCCGTGGAAGAAGTTCCAGGTATGTATCCTTCCTCCAATCAGGTAGACCACGCCCGGATGGTAAATTAGTCCCACAGGTAAAGTAGTTCCTTTCAGGCCTCAAGGAGCCAGGACTGATGTCTTTTATGAGCCTGGCGCCACAGGCGCCAGGACACTGTCCAAAGGGCCCCTATATGGGGTTGCTGGGTCCTTCCTTGGGGACTGGATGTCCGCTTTCGGGGACGCAGGGCTTGAACCGGCTCCCCGGGAGCGGGCATCATGAAACCTGCAAGGCAGCCTACAATTTGCAATGTGGGGAGGATCAGGCCGCACAAGAATTTGTGCAGGAATTGAAGCGTGCCTTTGCGCAGACTACCAGACGGGTGCGCACGGACAGCAAAGAGTTTGTAAATACGTTTTTCCATGCTCTTCCCAAGTACATAATGACCCAGCTAGTGAGAGATTTTCATGAGAAAAGGTCACTAGACTGGGTCATTGAACAGGCCACCCGGATCTATGAGGTGCAGAAGCCCATAGAAAATAAAAATAACGCTCAGAAGAGCCCCAAATCGACCAGCACCCCTGCTGCTGCCAAGGTGGCAGAGGTAAAGGTTGCCCCCATTTTAGATTTGGAGATGGGGGGCCTAAAAACCTGCCTGCACCGAATAATTCTCAGCCCAAAAGGCCCTCGGGCCAGTCACAGACAGGGAGTCAAGGAGGTAGTCCCACAAATGGGGTCCCTCGCTCCCCTGACCATGTAAGTCCCCGCTACAAGGGAAACAGACCCATCCTGGGGTATGTGTGGACTCCTCCAGCCCAAGGGGGGGGAATCCAACCAGGCACCCAACCCAGGGAACCTCCCTCCTAACTTCCCACAGGAGAGCAGAATTTCACCAAACCCTGGGCAGAACTTTTTCCCCAGGTATCCAACCAATTTCCAGCCCCAAAATCATCCATCCTTCTTTCCCCAATTCCCTGAGCCCAGACCACCTGATCTGGGAGAGGGGAGGCCAAGGGTGGAGGGGTACCCAAATCTTCCCAACCCGGGGTACTACCAGAGAAGGAATAGCTACCCTTCCCGGGATCAGCGCAGGGGAGAAAATAGAACCGCGTATCAGCCTGAGCGGGTTTCACAGTTAGAGCGCCAGGTCCAAAATATGGCACGGGATCTGGGTCACATGCTGAGGGCTCAACAGAACCCTCAGATGAGCATGCCAGCCCAGAATGCCCCAAACTCTGGACCTGGTGCTCCAGAACAATGACGGGGGCAGCACCCCGATAACCCACCGGTTCCCAGGGAGGAGGCACAAGGGGAAGGGGGGTGTAAAGCCTTGGAGGAAGCTTCCTTCCCCACTTGTGAACAGCACCTGGAAACCCAGGAACCGGAAACAAAATCTCCTACCCCTGAAAGTCTCCCACCCAAGGAGCAGAGAGGAGGTAGGAGAAACAAAGGACACAAACAGACCCATTTTGTGGAGGAGGTACAGGTCTTCCAATTTGAGGGAGAGGGATCCTCCGAGGTTCATGGGAAAAGGATTTTCTCCTTCAGAGATGGGTAACCTCCTCCCAAGGAAAAATGTGTCCCAAGGGATTCCGATCAAGACTGGGTAGATGTGGGGATTGAGCTGTCTCTGCCCATCATTCTATTCCAGAACCAACAATACCGAAAACCCTTGGATCAAACCCATCCTTGTGACTCCCTCCAAAAAGGTGGGGATGGCCCAGAACCAGAACCAGGGGAACCCAAAGCTGCATCAATATCAAATTGCCAACTTTTTCTTTCAGATTCCCAAAACTCCCTGCCGAACTCTGCCAAAATCTCTTCTTTCTCAATGTCCAAAACCAAAAAATTAGCCCACCAGTTGTCCAAAAATGTGCATTATCTGTGCCTCCGGTACAGGGGCAGGGTACAAATTTGGCACTGGTGGACACTGGATCCCAAGCTACCCTTTTGTCCAAAAGGGCCTTTGATGAACTAAATGCAGGAAGGTAGGAGAATTACCGTATTCCTCTCACCTCTCTTCCTGGACAACTTCAGAACTTTGACGGGAAGGAAATTCCCGTCGAGGGGACTGCAGATTTGGACATAAAAATTGGGCGACACAAGGTGAAACACCCGGTCATAGTAGTGACTCCAGAGGGCACCCCTTGGTTACTAGGGAATGACCTCCTGAGAAGGTTGTCACCCCTAATAGATTGCGTAAACAAGGTCCTCTGGACCCAGACTAGCCGACCAATAAAATTAAAACAGAGCGTCAACCATGTTAGTTTAAACGGCACCTGCCACATGGTTGAACAAAAATCTGACCAAGTAGAATTTCACTTCCAGAACAACCAAATTCCAGACGTGACAGTAATAGCAGTAGGACAACAGACTGGTGATGGGGGGTCCTCTCTATTTCTGAAAATCAACCTTCCTTCCAGTTTAAGGTGGTATTCCACACTGGAAGGAAACACTCTGAAATTCTTTACTAATCCACAATCAGACATTCCCACTTTGATAGTCCAAAAAGATGTGAAATCAGCTCAGAGCCTGGCTGATATTCAGCAAATTGGAGAGCAGTTGTTCATCCCTGTTCAGTTAAATGATGGGAAGGACTCTGTTCTCGCCCAAGTGTGTGTGAACAACGGTAAGAGCTTCATCAGCGAAGCCATGTTCCGCCAACTCCCAAAAGATCCAGCCATTCCCACATTCAAACTGACAGACAAATGGGAAATGGATCTGGAAACACCCAATTCCAAACACCTCCTGCCAAGCAGGTGTATGCTCAAAATCTCCATTGGCAACAAGAGCATAGTCCATAATTGTTGGGTCGTGCGAGATGTCACTGCCGCCTTTTACTTAGGCAGTGACATTCTCAATTGCTTTGCCATTAGTTTGGACCTAATAAACTTCAAAGCTTGGTCCCGATTAGCGGATAATCCCATGGGCTTTCATGATCCAGAAAAAGCATTTAGGTCAGCTCAATTGCTACCTTATGCAGTTGAAATTCAGGTTAGAGAGGAAGTCACCATCCCAGAAAGGACCCGACAATTCTCCTTGGAAGTGAAAGTTAAAAGAGGCCAAAAATTGAAAAACGCTGATGCTTATATTCATCTAAATGCTTCTCTCCAACAGCAAGGGTTGGAGGTAAACCCAACACCATTAGTCAACATAGAACATGACACCATTCCAATAGAGGTGGATAACAGCGACTTAAAGAGTATTACTTTAGCCCCAGGCACCATTATTGGAATGGCGGTTGATGAACGACATTTTTCCATTGATTTAGGAAATGAACTGTTAGGACCAATCCCCAAGGACTGTTTTGACAGTGACGGTGATGACAACACAACACCCGACAGGATCTTTACCCAGCATGGGGGGAACTTCCTGGTGTACACTTCCTGCCCTTGTGGTAAGGAAGATGTGACTTGTGACTTCAGGAGGGATGAGGTGATTTTCCAGGTCCATGAGGGCTGCCTTTCCCACCTGAAGCCTCCAGTCCAACTCAGCACTCTGACCAGGGACTTCTCCACCCAGCTGGAGGAGGCCGCTGATATAGCAAAACCAGAAGTCTTTCCAGGTTTCAGGCAGATGGTGGAAGAGAGAGTCAACCTCGCTGATGTCTGTGTGACTCTGGAACAGAAGCAAAAGTTGAAACAAGTTTTCTTGGATTTCCAAGATCTCTTTGCGGTAGACTCATATGACTGTGGTCCCACCGACATCCACACAACAACAATTCCCATGGACCCTGGCATGACTCCAGTGTTTGTGAAGCAATATCGCTTGCCTCTCACATCCATGGAGTCCCTTACTGAAATAATTAAGAACCTTGAGTCCCGGGGAATAATCCGTCCAGTCCACAGCGCCTTCAATAATCCGGGGCTGGGAATATTGAAGCCAAACGGCCAGTGGAGACTCTGCGCCGACCTTAGGGAGCTCAACAAACGGGTCCATACTTCCCGATGGCCTCTTCCCTACATTGACCAAGAACTGGCCCAGATCCAGGGGTCACAGGTATTCACTGCAATAGACCTGACCAATGGATACTGGACTGTGCCTGTCAGTAGGGAGGACCAGTACAAGCTGGCTTTTACCTTTGGGGGCCAGCAGTACACATGGACCCAGACTCCCTTCGGATACCTCAACTCCGGCAATGAATTCAACATTTTCCTACATAAGGCCATGCCCGACCTGGGTGCAAGGGGTAACCTGGCTTATGTAGATGATGTACTCATCAAAAGTTCATCTGTGGAGGAACACATAGCAGAGATCCGTTATGTTCTGACACAGTTGAGGGCCGCCGGGGCAAAACTTTCCTTTCAGAAAGCACAGTGGTGTAGAACCCGTGTTAACTTCTTGGGGCATGAGATTACTCCTCAGGGTCTCTGTCCCCAGGAAAAGAAAGTGGAAGCGCTTCAGAAACTGAAAGACCCCACAACTCTGCAGGAACTAAGGAGCCTCCTTGGACTGACAAATTACAGCAGAAAGTTCATTGAGGGCTACGCAGAGATCACTAGACCCCTGATTCATCTCTTGAAGGGGGGCCTCAAGTGGGAATGGGGTCCAGAACAATCTGAGGCAGTAAGACAGCTTAAAAGAAACCTCTCACAAGCGCCTTGCCTAGCTTACCCTATCAGAAACAAGGAGTTTTTCTTGGAGACGGGGTTCTCTAATACATGCTTGACTGCAGTATTATATCAAAAGCATGACAAGGTCAACAAAGTAATCTCCTATGCGAGCAAAACTTTATCCTCTGTGGAGGAAAAATTCAACGACTGGGAGAAGGCACTGCTGGCAACGGTGTGGGCATTGAAGAATTACCGCCCGTTTATCCAGGGGGAACACATCATAGTGGAGACTCCACACCAGCCTCTGCAATATCTCTAAAGTGACAGAATCCGGGCCGGAAATGTGAGTAATTCCCGAATTACTTCCTGGATTCTGTCAATGCAAGGCTTTCCTGTGGAAGTCAGATATGGCCAAAACAAGAAGAGTCCACTCGCGCAAGGTCTGGCTGACTTGCATGATTGTGCCAGAGAAAACTGTCTCGAGGACGAAAGTCTAAAAATCAAGGACAACCTGGAGGCATACCTTAATTCCCCACACAAAGTCTTTGAAGACGACAAGTGTGAGGGAATGCCCACTGTCTATGTGGATGGATGCTCTTAGCATGTTGACAACAACAGGGAAAAAGAACTGGTGGCCGGCGTAGGGAATGCATGGGTGAATGAGTCCCCAGTACCCTCCTCTGGATACAAAATTGGTCCCCGAAGTAGTCAGGTGGCAGAATTGATGGCTGTGTATCAAGCCATCCTCACTGCTGTCCAACATTAACTCCACGAAATGGTCATAATCACAGATTCAGAATATGTGCGGAACGGGTTAGTGGAGCACCTGGTTAATTGGAAAACCAGAGGCATGTTATGTGCTAATAACAAACCCTTGAAACATGGGAAGTTAATCCAAAATATTGATGATCTGGTGACCTCTAATGGGATGACCATATATTGGAAGAAGATCAAGGGTCATTCCAAAGTAGAGGGACCAGACAAAACTGGAAATGACTTAGCTGATGAGTTGGCCAAAACCGGGGCCATCCAAGGGGATCTAATAGAGATGGAGTCCCTGTTGGGGGAGATCCAGGTCACTGCTATCACTAGGTCCCAGACGAATGCTCACAATGATCTTTCAACTGCACAATGGAGTAAGGAGACCCCAGATGCTGATTTGATTACGGCTCAGAAGGTGGATCCAATAATTGGTACGTTTTACCAACACATTGAGGACCCTGAGAACTTTCCCCTGACGGATACCGATTACATAGGGAAAGAGGACCTTAGAGTGTTGATGAAATATCCAAAAATGTTCAGAATCCAAGAGGGTTTGTTGGTAAGGAAATCCCAAGCTGGCCATGATCAGTGGGTGGTCCCTACCTCATTCCGAAGCCTGATGTTAAGTCACGCCCATGATGCGGCCACCGCCGGTCATAGGGGGTTTCATACAACACTTGAGCTCTTAAGAGTGGTTGCTTACTGGCCACACATGGGGCAGGACCTCGACCAATACTTGAAGGGGTGTATTGTTTGTGCACAATTTCAGCCAACATCCCTCACACACCTTGCGCCTCTCCAAAAGAGGGGGATGACATTGCCATGGTCAGATTTGCAAGTCGACTACATAGGGCCCATGATTCGCTCCTCTAGGGGGAATAAGTACATGTTGACAGTGACATGCTTATTTACTAAATGGGTGGAATGTCTCCGGGCCCCAAACTGCAAGCAGAAACAGCAGCTGCCCTGATGATCAACCACATATTTTCGCGTTTTGGTCTACCCCAAAGGGTTGAGTCAGACAGAGGTAGCCATTTTACCAGCAAAGTAACGACTAAGATGTGGGAGATACTGGGGGTTAAAAGGAAGCTACATATTGCTTACCGGCCAGCCTCTTCTGGTGCAGTAGAGAGATACAACAGAACCATTGTGAGCATCTTAAAAAAGTTTATGGCAGATTCTGGGCCAAGTTGGGATATCCGATTACCTCTGGTCCTAATGGCCATCAGATCTACCCCTTCATCTGCAACTAAAATGTCACCGTTTGAGCTGATGACTGGACGCAAGATGGTGCTTCCCCAGCATTTGCTCTACAGGACCCAAGAGCAGACATTGATAAATGCCTCCACAACTCATGAGTATGTGGAGAATTTAAGGAAACACCTTCAACATGCTTTTGCATATGCTCAGCGGAATCTAGAAAGATCAGTTACCCATTACGATTTGAAAACAACCAGGAAAGAATACAATGTGGGAGACCGGGTCTATCTATACAATTTCCAAAGGAACCAGGCCAAACAGTGAACATTTTTGCCTACATGGAAGGGACCTTTTGAAATTGTAGACAAGATCTCCCCAGTCGCCTACAAGATCCACATCCCCAAAGGCAGTTTGTCGGAAGGGAAGATAAGTGGGTCCATATTAATCAGCTAAAGTGTTGCCATTCCACGCACACTCTCCAACAACTGGAGGAACCCTCTGGAATCCCAGAGGGGCCGCCCCAGATCAATAAAAACTCCAACCCTAAAATATTCCACATATCAAAAATATAGTAACAGAATGCAAATGTCTCCTGATTATATCTTGTTTTTTTAAAATGAGAATGCAAATGTCTCTTGATTTATAAAATGTATATGCCGCCCCACTATATCGATAGTGGGGGAGAAATGTCTATGAATAGGTATTGCCGCTTTGCTTTGTCATCCTAGGAGAGATAAACTATGGAGACTGACCAAGGAGGACGACCCGGGGACCAGGAGCAAAGATCCGAGGGGCCCGGGGTACCGCCCAATACTCCCATCAGGACTGTTGAGGAGAACCGATCGATCCACCCTGACAAAGGAAAAGATGCTGAACTTTGCCATCTACGGAATCGGAAGAAGATGATGCAGACATCCCAGCGCGTGGATCAAAACATCCTTTGCAACCGACTCCCCCTCGACTCGAAATCAAAGTGCAGTCGGACGGGGGGGCTTGTTGGGTGTCTTGACCCACGTTTGAATTATTAGGCTACAACATTTGGTGCTGTGGGCTTATAAAATCCAAGATTGCCGAAAAGCCCACATTTGCACCAGAATCCAGGACAACTACGCAGTTTTGCACACACCAAAATGTTCACCTAACCTGCCACCCACCAGTGCGAGCATGGTGGGCCAGAAGCGCCATGAGTGAAACGTGGTGCCAAAGGAAAAACAACAGTGCCTGTTAGCTCAAAAAGTGCTTTGAAATCACCTTTGTTTTGCTGAAATGCAAGCTAAAATGCCTATTTTAAACATTGCAAGATATTCAAAAATCTCACTGAACACCAGCAGACATTTGGCAGTCTTGTGTGCATACAAAATCTGGAAAGATGAAGAGCCTAAAACAATATTTATAACAAAACTGGCTGAGCTGTGGATGTCAGCAGCTTAACTGAAATTGGATTTAAAACCACTAAAATCGAAATGTTTGAAATAAATGAGTGACCTACTTTGAGTGTCACATAGGTTGCAACTGTTTAAATGTCATAGTTTTGAACTTAGAATGAGTGTTCTAGCTCAGGTGTAAAAATGGTATGTTTGATTTGAATGAAGAAAAACTGGGAACAAAAGTGACATTTGGCTGAAGCCTGGCTTGAAGAGATTGAATTCTGCCTGGCAACTACCCCCGACAGGAGTTGAAACTTGCCCAGCCACTGCATTCGCAGGCCTGGCTGCCTTCTGCTGTTCTCACCAAAAGGAGATGCCACCTCTCTGATTGAATCAGGGGAGGAGCACCTAGGAGCAGGGAAACAGAACAATGAGCTTTCTTTGGCTCAGGCAAATGTTAAATTAGGGGGGGTCGTAAATGGCTTCCTCTTGGAAGAAACTGGGAGGAGCAGTGCCTCTGTGAGCAACCTGAGTTGGAGGAAGTGGACAAACCAGAAATTCCACCATGTGCTTTGGGAAACCACACTCCTCTGGGCCAGAGCATAATTTTAAAAAGATGGATAATTCATAGTACGGACTTGTCAAAACTATATAATTAATATCATTATTCTTGTGATTTTTCTGTGCACATTTTAAGAGGTGTTAGGACTCTGTGGTATGTTCTGGGGGTAGTAGCGGAAAATAAGGTATTACTCCGAATGTATGTATGTTAAAAATCTGACACTTTATCATCTGATGCCCATATTCCCTGTGCATGTTTGTGTAAATTCTGGAAAGGTTTAGAGGTTGTGTTCTTGATGAAAAGGGCAGAATTCTGTCATAAGTGGACACGACATCTTACAAAGACAGGGGGCGGATGGTTTGGTGCTACAGAAAATATGTTAACGGGACATATAATATTAGAAAAATGGTACATAGATAAATATGTATTTGGATCAAAAATAGATTTGTGTGCAAATTGACAAGGGGAGTGTTCTTTCTGTATGCCATAACATTGATGCCTGATGACACTCCATTTCTTCCCCCAATCAAGGGTGTTGTTTGGGAAACCACACCCCTCTGGGCCAGAGCATAATTTTAAAAAGATGGATAATTCATAGTACGGACTTGTCAAAATTATATCATTAATATCATTATTCTTGTGATTTTTCTGTGCACATTTTAAGAGGTGTTAGGACTCTGTGGTATGTTCTGGGGGTAGTAGAAGAAAATAAGGTATTACTCCGAATGTCTGTATGTTAAAAATCTGACATTTTATCATCTGATGCCCATATTCCTTGTGCATGTTTGTGTAAATTCTGGAAAAGTTTAGAGGTTGTGTTCTTGATGAAAAGGGCAGAATTCTTTCATTAGTGGCCACAACATCTTACAAAGACAGGGATCGGATGGTTTGGTGCTACAGAAAATATGTTAACGGGACATATAATATTAGAAAAATGGTACATAGATAAATATGTATTTGGATCAAAAATAGATTTGTGTGCAAATTGACAAGGGGAGTGTTCTTTCTGTATGCCATAAAATTGATGCCTGATGACACTCCATTCCTTCCCCCAATCAAGGGAGAGAGGAGAGCTTGGCCAATGATAAGTTGTGAGGGGCAGGGTAAGTTATGCCCACGCACACACCCATTTTCAAAAGACATAAAAGGAACACTGAAACCCAGGTAAAGACATTCACTTTGCACTTTCTTGTGAAGCATTTTGCCGGACGAGACAATATCCAGAAGGACCATCTCCAGAACATAGAACCCAGACTTCAGAACTTGTAGCAGAGAGGCCTGAACCACCAGCTGAATCTTTCTTTCAGCAGGCCTCAAAATCTTTTGCAAATTATTCAAACAGCTGGGCTGAGTTGTTTGATTCTGGCTAGAACCCTATGCCAGTACCCAGAAAGCAGTGCTGTATCCAGAATCCACTTGATCCAGACCAGCAGAACCAGAGATCCAGACCGCCGTGCAGTGCCGAGTGCCAGACCAGACCAGCAGAGCAGAGCTGACCAGAACCACCCGCCAGGAGTCCAGTCTAAACCTGATCAGACCTTGACGGCCTATTTCAAATTTATAGTGTGAGTACTCAGCCAGAACTGTGCAAACCAATCTCTTAGTTTAAAATAAACTAATTCAAACCATTTCCACCTATCTAGAACTGCATCATAGAATTGTGTGTCCATCCTGTCGATCCAAAACCTTCCAGAGCGCATCTGTCATTCTGAAACTTTAATTTTACTTCTGACAATCTACCTCCACAAAAACGTCTGTATCTTTGGAACCGTATGTGCTAGGAACGAGATTTAACTTTCATTTTAAAGCTAAGAATCTAAGCTTTCCAACAAGCCATAAACTTTCCTTATAGTTTTTCCATATTCGCGCTCGACGCACACGACTAAATTGCTGCGAATTTCATTTCGCTCAATTTCGTTTTCTGTCAAAATAGCTGCTTTTGCTTGCATTCCTGATAATCCCTCATTAATCATTGATAGGGTTGACCTGAACCAATCTTAAGTAGTTATCACCTACCCTGAATCTCCTATCGGGAATTAAAATAATTTTTGCATATTTTTGCATATTTTTCCATTCTTTGCAAATCACATTTAAAGTATTTTGCCTGTGTTTAAAATCATCCCTGTGATCTAAGCTTGCTAGGGGGGAACGGAACTACATTTGATTGTATTCCTGAGAACTGTGTGCTCTCCTTTCCATCTTTTTATATTGCACCATGGGGCGGGGGTGTGAATTGCCAAAAGGGGAAAAGTGATTACATTGTCTTTTGTTGAAATCATATCAAGGTTATTCCTGTGTTGCATTCTTTTCCACCATTGCATTTCCTTGAATCCATAAAAGCATTCTCAGCTACCTTATCCTCTCTATACCAACTCCTAAGTAATTAAATAAGCGTACAATTGTAATATTATCCATTGTTTTATCACTGTCATATTCTTAAGTGTGATATCAAATATTAATTTATTCATAAAAGTGTGATATACATATATTGTTTAATTTTCCAATAAACCTGTTAAATTGCAAAACAAACCTACTTCTTGGCTCAGTGAGGTCAGGGGGGTTCAACGAGAGGGGCGTTATACAAGGGTTTATCATCCAGATTATAACGTGTCCTAAAAATATATAAATAAGGACTTCCCTTGGAAATCCCAGACTAGGCACTGACTTAGTTGGAGAACTGAATTGAAGTCCCTTAACATCGTGGACCTCAAAAACCAAATGGATGACCTCAGTGATGCAGGCAAACCTGCGCTCCTTCTCCTCCTGGACTTATCCGCTGCCTTTGATCTGGTGGATAACAAGACCCTCTGCCATCACCTCTCCGCCGCAGCTAACTTCTGCCCATTACCTGTCTGACTTGAACACACTCAATTCCATCTACTCAATGATCCAATCCTGGATGGCAGAAAACTGGTTATGTTTCAACAATGAGAAGACCAAACTTCTGTTAATTGGCTCCCCACCCACCCTGGGCAAGTTGGACAAGCAATATAGCTCCTTCGCCGTAGATAATATCCCCATCACTGTCTCCCAAGTTGTTAAGACCCTGGGTGTTTATTTGGTATCTAACTTGACCATGAACAGGCAGGTTAATGCCATGGCATCTTCCTCAGCATACCACTCCAAACCTCTTAATGCAGCGAGACCATTCTTATCCAAACAGAACTGCCTCACCATCGCCATGGCAATAATTGGATCAAGACTGGACTACTGCAATGCCCTTCTTGTAGGAACTTCAGGCAAGAATCTTGCTAAACTGAAACTAGTTCAAAGTAATGCCCTTAGGGCTGCCACAGGCTTCTCATGCGGGGATCATATCTCTGAGCTCAGGAGGCAGGTTCACTGGCTACCAGTTAAGGAAGGAATCATTTTCAGGACCCTTGCCTTGACTCACAAGTGTCTCCATGACCTGGCACCCCCTTACTTGGTCCAAAGGATCTCCAAACCCATTGCTTCCAGGCCAGCCAGAACAGCATACTCTAACAGGATAACCGTGCCCAAAACACGCAGAACTCATGTGGGTGGTTCCAGTTTCCCAACTATGGCCTCCAACTACTGGAACGCCCTCCCTCCTCATATCAGGCTAATTGACTCTCATGCAGCTTTTTGGAAAGCCATCAAAACCAGACTGTTTGTATGACACTGCACGTATTTCTCCTGTATCTACCTCTGTATCTGTAACTAAGTAACCTGTACCGTTTCTACCTCTGTATCAGTAACTAAGTCACCTGTACTGTATCTACCTTTGTATATGTAACCAAGTATCCTGTACCAAGATTACTTCTGCTGGGCGGCATTCCTGTAACCCTGCATTAAGCCTTCTTGCATTTCAGTTATAGCGCCTCAATGCCTTTGGGCTGTAGTGCACTCTACAAATCCCAAAAAAAAAAGAATTTGTACTGTACTTACCATATGCCACTGTCCAAGAAACCAAGCTCGCACATTAATTTAGGGCAGAAGCAAAGCAGAAACACCATTATTTGTCTTGCAAGCAAAAGACCACACACACAGCACTGGAACTGACTGCAACAGCCTGATACATCCCCAGATGTCTTTGTTATGAAAGTCACTTGTCAGATGACCGATACGAAACAACAGGAATCTTCCAGGACCCGAAATCCACCTGACCCATGGAATATAATTACAAACCTCTCAGTAGATATAGCTGACTACTGGACATATCACATGACGAGTATCTCAATGCACTCCTTCAAAAAGGGCTTATCAATCCCACCACCAATGATCCGTTCTTTTACTCAATCAATGGACCCTTTGTATGATCAGGATTGTACCAGTTCCTTCGGTAACAAATTCTCAAATGTCCTTGGTACAAAAAAGTGGTGCATGCAGCAGTTTTTGGGGTCCGACCAGTGCATGTAAAATAATGTAACGCAGAAGCAAGAACACGAATTGTCAAAGTCAAACAATGTAAACGAGTGAGTCTGCTGAAATAGAAGATCGTTGGAGATGAGAGCCAGCAATACTAACACATCACCAGACTTTATTTTTCTAGTATACTGGAGAGAAAGACAAAAGAAAAATATGCACCCAAAGCACAGCACTTCATCCGGGCTGCTTTCTTACACAGCCAATCAGAAGCCTGCTTACATCTTTCACTGTTTTCTAGGAGAAAAGATCACAGCACAAGTGATAACTAACCACTCTACGCCCTTCATGCTGTACTGCTCAACATCTTTCTCAGTGACATAAAACATTTTTCATAATGCAGGATATCCATTGGTTTAGCAGATATTAGTGTTAATGAAGTGAAATAAATGAACCCGCAATGTTTCGTGCTGTTGTTTCTTTCTTAAGGCTATTTTTACATTCTTGACTTCAAGTACTAGGAAGGGAGCCCTTAGCCATACTATTTTAGATTATAAAGGTGTCTGTTGCTTAAAGCATTACTAGGTTCATGAACTACTTTGGATTTTTAATAATCTGTCCTCTGTTGGCTTTGTTACAGTTTTCTACCGGAGTGAATCAGCGGTTGTGCTCCTGACAGGTTTGCTATGTATTTGTTCTCTATATATTGGCAAAGTCCCTTGTAAGGAGCTGGTGCAGGTTGACCAGGTGATTCCGTGGAAGCCTCCCGCTCCCAATGGGACCACAGTAGATGGTCCACAGGTAATCCCTCATGATGCACCTGTCTTCCCAAACATTTTAAGCTTGTTTCACCATAATATCTCCACCACTTAATGTCGGGGTACTGGGGTACCACTAGACCCTCTTGCATCCCACACTTAGCAGTCATTAAAAGTCAGAAATCACACTACAAGAAGTTTGTGAGTCTCCTCATGCACGGTGGGCAAATGCTCACCAGACTTGCAGCGTACTGATGTCAGGGGAAAATGCAAATATATGAATTAAGAATGTTGATGGGAAATGTGATTCTAAGTGAGTTTAATATAAGCATAGAAAATGTTGAATTTAGAAAGTCTAAGCCTAATGAGGCTGAAGAAAGAATCTATTTTGCATGTGTGCATCTCCAGGCAGAATGGAGAAAGGTAGCAAGGCAATTAACAATGCATTTACTTACACATTTGTATTCTTCAGCACCAGCAAAAATAGAGACATGCCAGAAAAATATTAGTGTGCATGAATAAAGGTGCTTCAGACTATTGCAGTTAACAGAAGTTCTATGTACACAGCTGTAAATTCGAAACTGACCTGAAGTGTCAATGCTGGCTCAGTTTCACACAGCCATTGTTTTAGTGAGGTAAGAATGAAGATCTCCCTGGTTAAGTCATGAAATCTTCCACTCATGGCATTGAGACCAATGTATTTGGAAATGTGTAAAGATGTGTGAAGTTCAGGGAACTGGGGCACACAGTCTGGAATTGCATTAGGACCTGCATGACTATCCTGTCTGTGTTCATCCTGCAGTGCTCCTATTTTATGCAACAATTTTGGTGCCTTTGGCATATGATTTTATTGGCTGCTAGGTGCTCAAGAAGTGTTGTGAGAGTGCCCTTCAGCGACACCCCACACCCAACGGAGAAGGTTGGACTCTTGTCTTAATTGGAATTTCACTTAAGGGACCGTGTGTGGATCAGGAAACCTTTGGTCAGCTGGAGAATGAGACAGTTTTGTTCAGAGATTGGTATGTGTCTGGTGTAACTGTTATTGTGGGTCTGTCAGGAAGAGTGCTCTTAAAACCCCATCGGGTCAGTGTACAGTTGACTGTTTCATTTGCATCAAGCACTTGCATCCATACACTATGTTTATAAGGGGTTATCGTAGTGGTAGAGAGCCAGTATTCATATATGACTGCTTCTTAGTTAAATGAAAATATCTGTGGTCTGTACACAATTCAAAAGCAGTGGACAGCCCTTTTACCTACCTGGGAGTCTCTCCTGGCTATTTGAAAAAGAAATAGGTTCTCCCTTTGGACTGGCAGCAGAGACTACTGAATACTACACAGGTGCTGAAAAATGACACCCTTTCCAAACCCAATTTATTTGTGCAATCTGTAAACCTGTAAGGGTGCAGAAGTAAGACTAATACACAAAGGTGACATCATTTTGGCTATACACCTTTATTAACCCATCCCACTTCTTCCACTAACTCCCACTCAGACTCTGCCCTTGCTAATCTTCAACTTTCTTTCACCAACACCGTGGACATCCTTGCCCCTGTCATGAGGATCTGCATAAAGCCTTCCTCCAACCGCAACACATGGTATGACTCTGAACTTGCCTCGCTGAAACACTAGTGCATAGTTGCTGAGTGGAAGGGTGGGCTTCAGGCACACCCTCTGACAGACTGGCCTGCCACCTGCTTCAAAGGCATTACAGACTCTCAATCCGCTTGAACAAGAGGGCCCATATCCAAGACTGCATCTGTGGGGCCACTAACACCACAGCCGGGCTGTTTAAAATCTCCAAGGTACTCGCCAATCCTACTGCAGTCTCCCCTGCCATCCCTGACCCTCTGTGCCTCCTTGGCCTCCCACTTCTTAACCAAAACTCAGGACATCCTGTCCTCACTCTCTTCTTCGACCCTCCCTCCTCCTCGCCAGCTCTTAGGCCTCCCATGGCACCCTCTACTCTCCTCTTTCTCGCCCATAACACCTGATGGGGTCTTTAGACTAGTCTCCTCCAAACAGGTGCACCCATGCTCCTCTAGAACTATGAAGGACAGCATTGTCTCCCTTGTGTCAGCCTTGGCCGATTTCTGTAATCACTCTTTTGCCACTGGCTCCTTCCCGCTACCTCTCTAGCACTCCCTTGTGCATTTTCTCTTCAAAAAGCTCTCTGGCAATCCCTCCTGCCTGGCTAACTATCGCCCTATCTCCACTAGCCCCTTCCTGGGCAAACTCCTGGAGAAGCTGGTCATCTCCCAGCGGATCCAACACTAAATCTGTTGGTTGTCTCCATGACCACCAGTTTGGCTTCAGAGCAGCCAGAGGCACGGAAATTGCTCTACTAAACACCTGTGAAGGTTTTCTCTAAAATCTCGAATCCAACTCTCCAATTCGATCTTATCCTTCTGGATCTTTCCTCTGCCTTCGACACAGTCAATCTAGACACCAAGGCTAATCGGCTTTGTGACACCCTTGGCATCACGGGCCTGGCACTGGACTGGTTGACCTCTTTCCTCTATGACTGACCTTCCCAGGTTCAATTGGGCCCATTTCTCTCCTATATCAAACTGTCAGCTTGCGGCATCCATCAAGGCTCTATCCTCTCGCTGTGGCTCTTCAACATCTACCTTGACCCTCTGTCCCACCTGATGTCCTCCTTCTACCCTCATTTCCAGTGTTATACAGTTGACACACAGCTCTCCTTCACGCTTCCCTCTACTTCCTCCTCTTTGTTCTCTCTAATCCCTGACTGGTTGACTACTATTCAGGCATGGTGTGCTGTCAATGATCTCTACCTTAATGCCAGTAAGACTGAGATCCCTCAAATTGTGTCCCTCCTACCCCCTGGCTTCCCTCTGGGCCCCATGCCCTCACCCTCTTGTGAGGCAAAAAACCTTGATGTCATCTTTTCTCCAATCAATCCTTCTCTCCTCACACCGCGGACCTTGCCAAGAAGGCCCACTATCAGCTGCACCTCCGCAGAGGCATTCTCCATTTCCTCCCCTTTCCTCAGAAACTCAATTGGCCTCATTACGAGTCCGGCGGTAACCTGCCGGTTTTTCCGGCTCGGTTACTGCCCGACTCAAATTACCATTCCGTCTCCGTGATTCCTGGAATTACCGGAGCACTACAACCCCGGTGACCCGGGAATTCCAGAGGGGGAATTCGGTAAATCCCCATTCCCATTGAGTCCCATAGGACCCAATGGGAATGGGGACCATGGAAACACCGGCACCATCTCGTGATGGTGCCGGTGTTTCCACGTCCGCCTGCTGGCGGGCGGTGTTAAACCCGCCAGGTCAGACCTGGCATGTATGACACCTCCGCCTGCAGGACTCCGAATCACCCAGTATGGAAATAACGGTGGCGGCGGGTTTACTGCCACCGTTATTTCCATACCGGGTGACTCGTAATGAGGCCCACTGTCTCCGGATCTCTGGTCCTCTTTAGGCTGGACTATTGCAACAGCCTCTTCCTCAATCTACTTTTATCCTCACTTCACCCCCTTCAACGATCCAGAATAGGACTGTGAAACTTATCCTTGGCCTCAACTCCAGGGGCCGCATCTCTCCAGCCCTAAAATCTCTCCACTGGCTCCTGGTTGCTGCTAGGATCACGTTCAAGACCCTCTACATCCTCCACAAGGCCTTCTGGGGCCTGGGACCCCACTAAATCCAACCAACCCTCTCTCCCTAAATACCCCCCCGCTAGAGCCCTTCGGTCCTCTAGCTCCAACTCTCTGCAGATCAGACGTTTCTCCAAGCAGAGAGTGGGAGGGGGGGTAGATTTCTCTCTTCCACAGGATCCTCCCTCTGGAATGGTCTCCCTGACCCTCTCAGGCTTGAGCCGGATCTCCTTAAGTTTTGGAAGTTCCTCAAGACCCTCCTTATCTCTTCCTTCCCTCTCCGCTAAAACACCCATCTGCTGCAGTGACTGGCTGCCTGGTTCCCTCTGAGTTCTACAGGGCACCAACCCCCCCCACCCAGGCCACCCCGCCCCTCGCACTTAGCATGTGGAACCTCACCCCCTTCACCCCATGCAATTCCCTGGCACTTGCCCTCCTGTCCTCAATAGGGCAAGTGCCAGATATTAAAGTGGGAGTGATTACACCCCCATGACCCTAGCACTTCTCATTTCACGTAGATCTGTACCGCCCTCCTCTCCCTTGCACTTCTTGTTACTGCACTTTCACGATGTAAATGTCACAAGGCCTAGTAGTATCTTTATCCCATGCCCCCCCTCTTTGTCTTGTGGCACCTTGCAATACCATTTGTTGTATAGGCGCCTTACAAATATCCAATAAAATAAATAACCAAAAAAGGGTGGGGAAAAACGGCCTATCTGTCCCCAACGCTAATAGGCATTTCCCTGCCTCAAAGAAAACTAGTGAAAGTGTTAGGATGTTAAATAATAAAACGTCCATCACTGTCGTTTCCCAAAGACCTACACCTTACCCTAACACTAATAACCTAAACTAAATTTGCAAGGGTGTTCTCTTCCTAAAGTGGTAATGATAGTCTTGCCAACAGAAAAGTTCCCAGTGTCTCTACTGATCAAAACAACAAAAGATGTGTTCCGCAATGTGTAACTCCAAGAATTAGGGTTTTTTGCTCCTTTCTCCTAGATTGTTTCTGGTTCTACTTTTCCTTTCTGTATGTCATTGGGTCCCAGACCCTGTATCTTCTTGGAAGCACTTCACTGTACTCTTATCATTTCCCATGGATGCAAGTCCCAGACTTGCATATCTGTATTATACCAACTTGGTGTACTCTCCTGCCAAGCATAGGGTTTCTTCTGATGTGTCTCAGGGTCCCAGACCCTCTTATTCTCAAATTCTCATATGGGTGTTGGTCCAAGACTCACTATGTGTGGTCACAACAGCTTGGTTTACTCTCCTGCCAAGCGTTTGCCTTCTTGTAGACTGTCTCTGTTTCTCTCAGGGTACCAGACCCTCTTACTCTTTGGCTCTCATATGGGTGCGGGTCCCAAACTTGCAGTGTTCTGTTGCAATAGCTTGGTTTGCTCTTCTGCTAAGCACATGCTCCCTCCTGAACTGTCTCTGCTTCTCTTAGGGTCGCAGACCCTCTTGTTCTCTCGCTCTCATATAGATGTGGGCCCCAGACCCTCTTATCTTGGGTTCTGCAGCCGTTCCCCGATTCCTCCAGGACTTCCTGTACTTCTTGGTCTGACCGCATATCTGTTACTGTGGTTCACGTCCTCCAAGCATTGGTGCTTCCCTCTGAGGCTCCGGCAGCATTTGGGCGTTCTCTGCTATCGTCAGCGTTCTCGATGGTCAACTTGCGTTCGAGTTTCTCTTCTCGGCGTAGTCGCTCTGTCAGTCTCATCTAACTTCTCGGGATGAGGCTTTGCTTTCTGTCAGATTGCAGGGCGCCCCGAGGTTTGCTTGGGCAGCGTGTAAAGTAGCTCCTGTTGCTTGGACTAATTTTGCGCTCCTGATCGCCTCCACGCACAGCGTCCCCTGTTCCAGTCCCCTGTTCGCCGAGTCGACTTCTGCCAGGCTTCCTCATCAGAGGATGGCTCTTTCCATGTTGGATTCCCTCTACAGATTGTATTTCCCTTAACCAATCAAATCCGCTGACAGACTAGACAGTTCACTTTGGTTCTTTGGAGTGATGATCATACTCCTGGTCATCTTCTTCACAGTACTGGGGATGCCAATCGGGTTGGTTGACCTCACAATAAAATATTTTGGCACTGATTGGGCGCAGAGAAGGAGAGTTTGGCTTGGGGAAGGAGGGAGGGTCTAATAAAGCGGAGGAATACCATGTTCTCCGGTCGTCCATAATCGGATAAGGGGCTTCCTCTCACATGTGATCCTCCCCCTGTGCACCACCCCCATGGGGGCTATTGTACTGTGGACGCACCACCCTGGCCCCAAGGAAAATCCTCAGATTTGTCACAAACCATAGTCCTGAGCATGGGTATATTTCCCTTTGATAACAACTTAATTTCTTTTCTCTCTGGTTGCCTCGGGGACACTCATATGAGTAGCTCCAGTACCAGCAACTTTCATAAAGGAAGCGCTAATGATTGAGAGACTCATCTTGTCTTCTATTCAGTACTCTAGCATCCCAAATGCGGCAGAAACGGAGCAGCAAATCATGGTTTCTGTATTATTTATGGGACTGCAACCCAAACCTGCAGAAGGAATAAAAAGAGTATTTATTGGTTGGGAATGCAAGAATTTACCTGAGGTTTTGTTATCTGCACAGCATGCTCATGAGAAAATAAACGACAGAGATTACCCAGAATAGACTAAGGGCACTGCAGATTCAGCAGCTCTGGCTTCCAAGAGGGTGGCCAGGGGCACACAGCAGGAGACAACACCACTGGAAGGGGAAATAATAGAGGAAGATTAATTCCTGTCAACGTGGGATAGAGGAGTTCAGAAAAGACAGTTATCAAACTTGTATAATGTCCAGTCTAATTATTGAAAGGACCTTGGACTTTTGAAGACAGAATAACCCAAATCAACGAGCTCAAGAGCAGAGCGGCTGCTGCTGCCTTTAAGTCACCTCCACCACCTCCACAACCTATTTTATTCTATACACAGTAGGACAGGTAGGTGACGAATTATATTGTTGCACTACTGATGCTTCCTGATTCTTCTGCTCCTTGTGTAAAATGTTCCGTTAGTAGAAAGAATGTTACATGTATGGTAGATACCAGAGTTTGTCACCCAAATTTGAAAGCTTATGAATTTCCATATGCTCTATGTTCAGAAGTGGTAAATGCAGTGGGTATTGTTGATCAACTGCTACCTCAACCAGTGACTGTTGCATTGGGAATTCTTTCTGAACATCCTGCCTTTTCACTTATTGCATCCGAACCAGTGAATGTATTGGGATTTCTTTTAAAAGGGGTTGCAATCTTTACTGTTACCCTGCTGGTATTTATTTAGTATCCCAGTGCATAGATAATTAGAATTTATGCCTGTGTTGCAAGAGTCTTCAAATCAGGTGATCGAACCATGGGGTGATACACGTTGCAGCGGGCACTGTTTCATCTACACTTGGTCCATGCATGCAAATAAAGCTGCATGCATATTAAATGTGAAACCTGTGCCTATTACTCTGAGCCCAGTCAAACCTCCTCCGTCGAGGGAATGAAGCGGGTTATTGAATCTAAACTTTAGCAAGTCATTATTGTTACTACTCGCATCCCTTGCAGTGCACCTATTTTAGTTGTGAAAGTGCCTGCTAAAAGAACATATTGATTTGTGCAAGCCTGGTAAAGGAATATATTGATGTGTGCATTTAATGTAGCCATTCTGCCTACTTTTCTTACCGACCCTATTCCTGCAACTATTTCATCTTGTATTCCCGCAATTGCAACTCAGAATTCTTTTCCATGCCTATACATCCTGCTAATCAATATTTTACTTCTAAAAATCTTGAATTTTGATTCATCAAGCTTCTACAGGGGTACATTGAGAGAGCCTCAGTCTCTTCTTAGATTTTGATCAAATATGTAGATGACTTTTTGCTGGCATCCTCCTTGTCCGAAGCTTGTCAACAAGGCTCTCTTGATTTGATAACAGTTCTTGCTTTCAGAGGACAAAAACCCTTGAAAGAAATTCTCCAATTGTGTCAATCACAAGTTCATTATTGTAGACATGTTATCTCTGCAGGGGTTAGACATTTGTTCAGAGTTTGAATTAATGTCATTCTCCAGGTACACAGATTTAATAACCATAAAGAAGATTTCCTTGAATGACAAATTACTGCTATGCAAAGCAACACGGTGTCTCACCCATTAGTCCCCGGGTATCTGTCAGGGACACAGCCATCGCTTTTGGATCCAGTTCCTGGGGGGTGGACCAGTGCGGGAGGATCACCTGGGTGAGGGGTCTTTGGGGAGTGGGAGTGGGACTCTGGATGGTGAAATGTGGTATCCTCTTCCTTGTAACACCTTTACCCCATCCTACCAGGAAGTATATTTAGAAACTCTACCCTTCCCCCCCTTTACAACACAAGCACTTTCTTACAGACAGCCCACTATAAGAGAAAACAGATTAATACCCGAGCAGTATACCTGAGGTGTCTCAATACAGTGGTCAGGTGAGGTCAGGCAATTACTGACCATCACACACACCTGATTTCCATTGTATTTCCCTACAGGATAAAAGGTTGAGCACAAGAGCACACTCTGAGCGACGGAAAGCACACAAGGAAACAGAAGTTTCGAGACGGCAGCTGAGCAAGAAAAGGAAAGATAGCAAAACCGAAGGGGATAGCAAGGAGGGAAATTCCCTTGACCTTTATGGCAAGGAACCGTTACTTTGCAGAGACCTTGAGAATAGAAAGCGTAAGACCCGGAAACCAGGCTGAAGAATCCTGCATTGTTTGTCGGAGATACCCGGGGCCCTCCTGCATCAATAATCAAGGCGGGGAGAATCACCAGCCGCTGTGGTACTGTCCTTGGCTCCAAGAACAAAGCTGCTTCAGTGAAATCAACACAGCCGTTGAGTTAGGGAGACCGATACAAAACCAGTCTTTGTTGAAGCCAAGGTTGCAAACAGCAACATTGTATGGCGAGTGCTGGAACATTCTTAAAACACATGTGATAAGAGACGCGAGTCAAGTTGGACTGCTGATGAATGATTGAACTTTAAAGCAAGTTACACTTCATTTGACAGAGTGGTTGGGCACCTCATGGGTGCTCAATCCAAGGTCTCTGTGAGGTATCCAGCTGAGAAGTGACAAAAGTCAATATGTTTAGTCAATGCCCGGCAGAGGGAGACCAATTGAAAGAGAATTAATAAATGTGAATCAAAGTGGTCCTGCGACGAGTCAAGCTAAATCCTGAGCACAATTGAAAGTTTTCGATTCTGATGAAGTAGAGAAAGTTTGGAAAAGCACATGAGTTTGATCTGAGCCCGGCAGTGGGAGACCAATTGAAGGCTTTGTGTTAAAGTGGGGCTGAGCCCAGTGGAGGGGGACCCGTGGTGAACAGTAAATCACCCGAGAAATTGTATAAGTGGAAATCCTGAGAGGAATAGAACTTTAATGTTTTGTCATGTTGCATCAGGCATTCTGAAATAAGAGACTTTGAATGGCAAAGAGGCTTCAGCACAGAAAGCCCTTATGTTGAAGTCTTTAACTGCATCCTCTTACTAGAGCAGCCAGAGAGTGTGCTAAGCTTGAGTGTGCCACCTTGTCCCGTGCTGAAAACGTGGGGAAGGGAAGCCAACTTCTTGAATATCCTGACATATCATTTTGTAAACACCTTTCTTTTGCACAACATTGTTTCCTACACTATTTGTATTTAGAAGTAAGGATTGGCAATAGGTTTATTAGTATAGGCCCTTTTATTTTTACAGACTTGACTAGGACTGCATTATTATTATTAGATGGTCACAGCTTGCCCCCATGTTTAGATTTAGTATTAGATAGGCATTTGTGAAATGCAATTGAATTTCAATAAACACCCTTGAACTGTGATCACTTGTGTCTGTCTTACTGTTTGACACCATGCTTTCCTTACACTAGTCACCAGTTGCTAATGGGTTATGCTTCAATTGTGAAACGCTGAGAGAAGAGAACCTTATCCTTCGACTCCAGAACTCTTCCTGTGGTGTACTGAGGCATACAAGGCATTTGATAAAATTGAACAAGGGCTCAAATATCAAATCATGAGACATCTTTCATCCTTTATTGTGACAAACATGATGATTTTCGTCTTGTGCATCCTGACACAAATGCATGCTGATAAACACCTTGCTACTGCTTATTATTGCTCAGCATTGGATCCTATTGCAGCAGACTTACCGCCTTGTTTATGTTCAGCATTCTGCCCTTGCAATAAGGTTAAATGCAAGACTCATGCCATTTTTGGAGCAGTGGTTATATTAGGAAAATCTTTTACTGACTAATAAGAAATCGTAAGTTGTACAGTTGCACATTGTGGTGCTGTCCAGATGACTACCTGGTAGTGCCTAGATCGCTTTTACCTTATCTTCTTCGACTGGGGCATTCAGTGGCTCATATTTCAAGATATCTGTGGTCGGTAGAGGATTATTTGCACCTTATTTACTTGCTGTTGTTTCTGAATTATTATAACACATGTTGTAAGACAAGCTGTAAAAATGTATTGTATTCTGTGCATCCTTTCCCAGAAAGTCTAGATGTTTGTCCTCTTAGTTTTGTGATCATGGACATGTTTTTTGCCTGATTGGTGTGAGGAATCTGAGGGCGTCCTCACTTCTTTCTCTAACATATCCTCCTCACAGGTGGCCTGGGAAAGGCCATTGCTTTCGGATATTGACCATGGGGCTGGATATGCGAGGGAGGATCACCTGAGTAGAGGAGACCTGGGGAGTGGGTATGAAGCACTCTTCGGTGAGACACAGTATCCCCCATTTCCCTTTTACAAGGAATAAAACATACCCCAAGAATGTATAGGGTATTATAAATCTCTTCCCTAATATTTCAGAAAAAACTCTTCCAATGTACAGCAGTCAGTTACTGAGACGAGGAAGATGCAACCCAGAGTCATACATCCTCTCTTTATTAACACAGACATACACAAACACAACTCTGGTACTGGGGCAAGGAAGAGAGATGCCGAATACCATGACCGTTACTCAGTAAAGGAACATTGCCTGCACCTGGGGCCAAGAGGGTGGTATAAATGGCTCACATTCCTGGAACCAAGGCACGCCAAGCCGGGAGCAGCGACAGCCACAGAGAGCCTGCCGACGCAGAGAGCAGCACCCGGGGACAGCGTACCCGGTGAGTCAAAGGAGCTTGAATGACTGTGGGACACTGTGGGGTGAACCGAGGGGCTCCTCAAGGTTGGACCGCTCGCGATTGAGCAAAAGACTGTTTGGGTGCCGTGGATGGGCCAGTGTAAAAGAAAGACTTCTTGAAAGCTGAGAAATTTGAATAGAAAGGCTTGTGAATACCGAACTGTGAACCAGATGAAATTGATAAGGCCAACAAAGGGTTGGAGAAACTGAAGTCTTTGAAAAGTGTTAAAAAAAGGCCTGTGAGCATGGTGCAAATTCCAAGCAGGAGAGTAAACTGGGAATTTGATGGCAATTTATGCAATGTGCTTGAATGGAATGAAATGAAGACTTATGTTTTGAATACCAAACCAAAAGAAAGTAAGTGTGATTGAATACGATTTGAGCTGCAAACAGTTGGTGATATTCCCTGATGCAAAGGAACTGTGAATTTTGTAAACTGAAGAAAACAAGTGTTGGCAAGTGCCATAAGAAGAGAAGGAACTGTGAATTGTGTACACTGAAGAAAGCAAGCTTTGGCAAGTGCCATTAGAATAGAAGGAACTGTGAATTGTGTAAATTGAAGAAAACAAACATTGGCACGTGCCCTAAGAATATATAAAGAACTGTGTAAACTGAAAGAATAAGCAGTGACAAACACTTTGAGAATATTTGAAAGTATAACAAGTGAATGATGGCAAAATAAGTACTGAAAGAGCTTTAAGAGGAAAACCCAATACCACTGGGAAGCTAAAACAGTGACAGTGTAACTGTGAAGAAGAAGCAAGAAAGGTGTTTCAGTTACGTGACCTGTAATGGGTGGCCCGTGTGGTCCGACAACTGCTCCTAAACTGAAAACACCCACCTAAAGGCGAAGCCACTTAACTCACCCATAAGCTTGTGTTTGACTGTCAAGGAGAAACTTGGGTGATCTGATATTATTGAACGTAACTTTTGTGATATTGGTGAAATTGATGAAAGGCAACACTGCCAGAAAAGCAGAGAAATCTCCAAAGGAATTGTGTTGGTTTTGGAACATTGATAGACTTGAAAACCCTGAAACAAGCTCTGATTTTTTATTTGAACACTTCTTATGTTGATGCTGACATCCCTACACATTATATTCAAGTAGTTATGAGGGCAATTATAGGTTTTGGATGCAGACAGATACTTGCTTTGGACTTCCTGGCATAGACTCTCATTAGTTTCAGTTAGGCAGGGAAATCCTACCTTAGTATAGGGCAAATTTGGCCTTTTCTCAACCTTCCTTTTATTTTAATAAACGTTTGTGACCCAAGCTTTCCTCGGTTGTCTTGGTCTGCTCCCTGATGCATTCACAGTGGAAGCACACCCTTGCCGCAAGGCTGACTCAGGTTGCAAAGAATATTCTTATGGAATGTATTTCTCAATTCAGTCTTCCTGTGATTTTGGATAGTGGCAAACGCATGCACATTTTTCTGGACAAGTGGTCAGAGATCCTGGCATGGCTCTATTTCCAAACATTTCCATTGTGCCTATCATCCTTTATCCAGTGGAGCAGTAGAATGCAGAAATGGGAACATAAAGAATATATTATCCAAGGTTTATCAAGAGATGGGCCTCAAGTGGCCCAGAAAACCCTGCCATTTGTTCTGCTTCATGTCTGCGATAATCCCAATAGTAAGCATGGGCTTTCACCCCATGAAGTACTATCTGGGCACCCTGTGCATATGCTGATCGCCTCATCTGCATCTGCAGGCAGTTTGAATATCCATTTAAAGGAAGACGCTGTTGTGAACTCTATCAGATTTCTCTATTTGCAGGTCAAGGAAGGTCAAAAGCTGCTGACGGACCTTGCCACACCCTTGTCACACCCACAAACATGGAGACTTTCTGTACTTTTTCATGCAACAGAGAAAATCAGCATTGTAGCCGTTGCTGGTGGGAAACCCTCCCAGGTCCTAGAAAACGATCACATGTGATGGGCATCAAGCATGGGTCTCCTGCTTGAATGTGCACCCACAAACGGAAGCATCAGAGCCTATAACAGCATCTTGGGAGACCGCTGCTTCACGCTCTTCTGGAAAGATTCCATCATCAGGATCGTCCGAACCTGCTCCTGTACTTAATCCTGTTGCTTTGAGTGCCATATCTTCATTGGCTGTTCAGGATCATAATTTTTCTTCTGCACAGGCTTCATCATCTGCCTCGGTCGACAGTGCAGTTTCTCCACCATTGAATGCAGATACGGAAGAAGAGGTAGAGCAATAACAGGCATCTTTTCTCCCAAGTTCTGAATCCTTGTTTTGTTGCAAGCATAATTTTTTCCTTGCCGGGCATGGTGAAGTCTGTCTAGTTCTTTGGAAGTTCATTGCTGACCGCACCAGATGAATTAACTATGAAAGTGTGATGAATCTGATGATGTCATTACTCCTTTCAAAGAGAATAGCCTCTTCCATGTGGCCAGGGGGGTGGCAGACGCTATCTGATCATGACCCTGGGGGTGGCTAAATGAGGGAGGACTGCATGGTGAGAAGGCAACCCTCAAGGGGGTTGTCAGGTGTCATCTGATGAGACATTGTATCCCCGTTTACTTTTAGGGATACCCCCTGCATTCCCCATGCCATGATGGCATATTGTAGTAATCCCCTTCAATAACATACAAAACTTGCTGATATCATTCTACAATATCCTGAAAATAGAATGACAAAAACCTAACTATGAATCCCATGTATATGAATCCTTTGGAAATACTGGGACAAGGAGGAGGAATGGAGCTATAAAGATCACTAGAGCATGTAAACCCACACCATGCTCTAGTTGTCTGAAGAAGACACGCAATGCCGGGACATTTAAATTCCCACAGCTGATGCAGCTAGGAGAGAGATACCTGACACAAGCAAGCGGCTTACGTCAGAAGAAGCTCGAAGAAACCGTGGTGGCAGGCGAAGTCCTGTGAAGGTGGAGGAGCAGGCAAACAACTGCCTGATGGCAAGGGGCTGGCAGCGTTCCCGACCGGAAGGAACTGAAGAGCCTGTGCTCTGCCGTGGCAGGGCTGAGAGCAAGAGGCTGCCCTTCAACCACGGTGACCAGATGGAGAGTGGAGAAGAAGCCGATCGTTCTCCCGATAGACTGGTGAATTGCAGCATTCACTGTAAAGCAGGAGGAAGAATGAAACAGCCAAACACAGCCGGTGAGCCCAGCAGAGGAAGGTGGGACGCTGGTGTGCTTAAGGAGGATTGCTGTGCACCGGGGAAGGAACTGAAAGGCCTCTTGGGTAGGGCAAGAAGCCCTGTAAGAGTGAGACTGTTGTTGAATACTTGGAAACGGTTATACGCCTGAGAAACCGTGCAAGTCTGGGACACGCAACCAGATTGAGAGAGAACTGAGTTATATGACAAAGCCCTGGCAGGAGAGTATACCAGGCAAAGCCAAGTGTGTAAAGAGAATCTAAGGAAGACCCATGCCCTTGGGATTGTGAATTGAGTGAACCAACGAAGAAAGTCCTGGCAGGAGAATATACCCGGCAAAGCCAAGTCTGTTAAGTAAATGGCACATATGAAAAGAGGGAGTTGTCCTCTTGGCCTATAAAGATCTTGGTTATTCTTGTTGAACTATTGTTTGTGGAGGATAGAAACCCTGGGAATGGAGCTATCCCCATGAACTGTGAGCACTATCCATTTAGAACCTTTTTGTTGGCGTTATCCTTTTCTTTTGGAACTTTGAACATTTGTGCACTTTCAAAGCCAAACCAATAACCTTAGCAGCTAAGAGTTTCTTTTTGAAAATTAGGGTTAGGATAGGATTTCAGACACAAGACATTTTGCTTTGAACATCTTGACGCAGGACAGATCCTTAGATTTATGTTGAGGTAGGGAAATACCTCCTAGGGCAGGGACAGTGAGGCACTTTCCAACCCCTTTTATTTTGGATAAAGGCTTATAGTAATCACTCTGTGTCCATCTCTCATTCTTGGTTCTTCACAGAATATAGAGAGAAAGAGAGATTGACAGTGTCAATCTGAGGTCGTGAACAGGCACCTGTCAGCAAGAGGCCAGTGGTAGGAGTCCAGGGTTGCAGGTTGTTTTGCCTTGTAAGGCCGTTTTCCTTCTTCCCCCAACTAACAAACTCTGACATCTCATGCTACCCAACACTAAACACACAAATCGCCCACAGACGGCCATCACATGCGTAGCCGTTAGCACCTCAACACAAATTGAGTCGTTACAAAACTCTCCTCTTTAGCCTTCTCACACTCTCCCATATCAGTGGCTAACCAGATCCAAAACACTGTAGTCTATCTGATCGTGGGCTCTTCTCTTTGGATAACCCAATCCCAAGTCTCTCCACCAAATAAATAGATTGCAACCTGCCACATAGGAACTGGGTTCTTCTGGTCTACAACCGTTAATGCTACAGGTTTCGTAGCTGCCTCTCCCACTGCCCTTCTAATGATACCCCAATTTTCTTACAGAGCCACGCACACAAAGTGGCATAGTGGCGCTACACAAGGCCACTTACTTTACATTACATTAAGATGCGTACGCCCTTACCTAAGCAAATGGCTTCAGAGCAATGTGTGTAATTACCAAACACAAGTTGTAGGGAAGCCCGGAACACGTGAAAGTTCATCACTGGATCTTTCCCCTCCTCCGTTAAGCACTCCCTGGTGCGAGACATATGCGAGTATGACCTGGTCAGCTGCACGGTCTGGTCCTGGGGCGCAATATTTAAAAGATTGAAGCTGGAGGCACCAAATAACCCATATGTCCCCTTGTGGAACTTTTCAGGTATCCTCCCGACTTCCGATACGAGTATTCAGGAGGCCTGGGACCCCCATATGGAAATGAAGGTGGGCGATATGTTTATAAATAGTAAATTTGCAACTAATGATGACTTCACGAGAGCAATGGGTGGTGGGCCACTCAAAACACTACACTACTATAGGGTGAGAGTTGCATTTCAGAAAAGATGGCCGATGTTTCCAGACAAACCCCCCCAACACCCTTGTACACAACTCATTACCTCTAAGGCTGGGCTGGGTATCTCTAAACTATATATGTCAGTACAAACCCACACCCCCACATTAAACCGGGTCAAAGACAAATGGGAAGCAGACCTGCAAATGCCCATTCCGGAAGATAAATGGAACAGATACTGTGCACTCACGAAAAAAGTTTAATTAAATGCGAGGCTACGCCTGATCCAATTCAAACTCCTCAATAGATTACACTACACACCAACTAAGATGGCAAAATTTGTGCCGGAGTACGGGGGGGGATGCCCCAAGTGTGGAGCCCAGCGGGTGGGCTCCTTTCATATGTACTGGGAGTGTCCTGTGCTGTTGAGATTCTGGGGAGAGGTGGCCGAGATGTTGGCAGAAATCACACAGATACCCCCACAGCTTAGTCCCCAAAAATACTTATTCGGAGACATTGGCAAGTGCTCTGAGAAAACTAGGAGATTATTTAATGTTTCATGTGCGGTGGCAAAGAAATGTATCTTACAAGCTTGGAAAGCTCCTACACCACCAACCATGTCCAATTGTCTCCGTGAACTGACTTATACTAATGAATGTGAGGAACAATATGTTTTGACTCTGCCTGGCGCAAGCCGACCTAAGGACATATGGGGCCCTTCCACATGTATTTGTGTGAAATGCTCTCAGAGGATGAAGCGTCCATGTAACATTATATGTAAGTGTTTTACCTGATTATTGACTTGTATGTACTGGTGGGATGAAGTTGCTGTAACTGTTGAGACCACTGTTGAACAATAAAAAGAGTTTGAAAAAAAAAGCACTCCCTGGTGCAACCACTCCTGAAAAAAACATCCTCTAACCTCATCTGTCCTGCCAGCTGCCGCCCATCTCCATCACCCCCTTCCTGGGGAAGCTACTCGAGAAGCTGACTTTGCCCCAACTCCCCAGTTGTTCTTATTATTCTCGATCTTTCCTCTGCATTTGACACAGTTAACCACTCCACTTGGCATCTCAGAAAGGGCACTGGATTGGCTGTCCTCTTTCCTCACTAAGTGCTCCTCCCAAGTCATCCTGGATGCCTTCTCCTCTCCTACCTCCATCTCCACCTGTGGTGTCACTCAAGGCTCCATACTCTACCCCAGGCTTTTTAGCATCTACCTTGCTCTCCTTTCATGACTCATTTCTTCTTTCTCCTCCAACTTCCAGTGTTACACAGATGGCCTACAGCTCTTCTTTAGACTCCCTGCCGACCCTCGTGCACCCTCCATCATCCCTGACTGCCTTTCTGCCATCCAGTCCTGGTACGCCTCCAACAATCTTTGCCTAAATGCCTGTAAAACCGAGATCCTTCCCATTGGGACCCCTGCACCCTCCTTCTTCCCTTCACTCTGGCCTTCCTCCATGGGCTCTCCCTCTGCGCATTAAACTGAAGCCAGAAACCTTGGAGTCATCTTCGAATCCTCTTTCCTTCCTCCCTCACACTCAGGACATTGCCAAGAAGTCGAGCTAGCAGCTCTTCCTTCTCAAAGGAATGCTACCTTTTCTCACCTTTGCTCAGAGGATCATTGTTACTCAATCCCTTGTTTTCTCTAGACTTAACTACTGTAACAGCCCCCTCTTGAACCTTTCTTCTTCCACTCTGCAACCCCTCCAGCTTATGTAGACTAGGGCAGCGAGACTTATCCTTGGCCTCAAGACGAGGAACCACATCTCTCCTGCACTAAAAAGTCTTCACTGGCTCCCGGTTGTCAAGGCTGTCTGGGGCCGGGGGACCACACTATCTTCAACCTTATCTCTCTAAATACTCTCTCCCTAGACCACTTCGCTCCTCTAGCACCAACTCTTTGTGAGTAAAGCATTTTGCTAAGCAGAGGGTGGGGGTCGTTCTCGTTCCTCTGCAGGCTCCCTCCTTTGTAATAGCCTCCCCCGCCCCTGCACCTTGAGCAAGATATTCTCAAATTCCAGGAGCTCCTTAAGACTTTCCTCTTTTCCTCCTCCTCTCCTCTGCTAATCTCACAGTTACTGAATCGGTGTACTTGGCTCTTATGCATTGTCAGAGCCTTGACCTCCCACACCAATTCCTACCGCTCCTGTCTTTCCATAGCACTTTGCATCACTCTGGGGACTCGCACTTACACCTCCCTTGGCCCAGGCCTTTTAGCACTCAACATTCTAGCACTTCGTTCATTGTCCGCCCAAGGGCTCAGACTCCCCAGCGCTTACCCCATTCCCTCTTCCTTTCTGCATTGCACGTTCTGAATTACTCACAAGGCATAGTAGGTTTGTGCCCTTCCAACTCCCCCTTCTGCTCTTAAATATTATATTGTAATGCTTAATGTATTTCCCTCTCTCCTTCTCTCCCTGCCCTGTGGGTGCTTTGAAACAGTATGATCCTATTGTATAAGCACCTAACAAGCAAACAATAAATAAATACATAAAGATATGGGAAGGCAAAACACATGGCAGCGAGGTGGGACCAAAAAAGAAAGACAGAATAGATGTCAAGAAAATATCTGTGTGTACTGTGGAAACCAAGGTCATTTTGTGTGTAATGGTCCTCACTCCAGGTCAGGAAATGGTCTGACACTGAAGTGAAGGGGAGCTCTCTTTCGAGCATTGGTCACGATCAGTACGGCTCATTGGTGGACAAACAAGTGGGCCATGCTAACCCACTGTTATATTTCAGCGGAAATGGACACAGAAGAACCATTGAAGGCCATGACTCTGATGGATTCTGGAGCATATGGTTGGCGCCTCTCCATTAGAGACTCAAATACTCACGCCACAGTGGTGTTGCTAATGGCTATACACGACCATTCAGATAACATACAATTTGGTATTCATGCTCCACATTTGAAGGTGACGTTGTCAGGTAGCCTTTCGGGCACATGAGTCTGAATTCAGAGAATTCAGAGTACTGCCATGAAGTCTGTTGTTCTGAAAGATATGATCCGAATGTGCATGCCTTGGTAGCCACTCACGGCTTGAGGTGGGAGTAGTCCATCAACTGCCTCCGGCATACCACAATTATGGAGAAGTCTTCTCTCCTGTTGAAGCTGAGAAGTTACTACCTCATCCTCCATACAGCTGCCCTAGTGACATTTTGCCCCATCAGCCAATTCCTCGCCTGCATATTTACTCCCTTACAATGCAGGAAGACGCCATACTGAAGGACTGCGTGGAAGATGCTTTGTAGAAAACCTTTATCTAGCATTCCACCTCCCCGTAGTGAAAAAATAAGCTTCATCGAGCAGGTAGGCGTAGCCAAGTGGTTTACCAAACTGGAGCTCCAGGAAGCTGATATTCTGGTCCGGTCCTGAGGAAGGAGATGAGTGGGAAATGGCCTTCAAAACCAAGTTAGGTCAGTAGGAGTACACGGTGAAGCCGTTTGGCTTATTTAATACTCCTGCAGCATTTCCACATTTAATTTCAGACTTCTTCTAGAATGCGAGTGGGGTTGTCTTTGCAGCATACCAAAATGATGCCTAACAAATCTTCCTGATAGATAATACTTTACTGAGAATGCTGAGTGAGAGTGAGGGAAGTGCGGGCAGTGGAGCGGTGCGGGTCGCATTCTTCGATTCTTTGAAGCTACAGGCTGAGGTGCTGGAGACCCAGGACACGGCTCTGGGAGGCCACCGGCTTGTACAGTTTAAACTTATCCAGATGGAAAGTGAGTTGTAAGGAACATTTAGAAAATCTAAAGACGGACTGCAAAACCTTGGAAAGCAATCCAAATAAAGTGAAAAAGGCTATTCTGGTAAGGGATTGGCTGACCACATTTGAACAAAAAAAAAGAAAATAAACAGTGCATGAATATCACCTGAGAGCGTTGGAAAATTAATGAATTACTGTCTTATTTAATACAATTTCCATCACCTTACTATAGAAACTTGCTTCTGAGGTGCAGATTAAACTGCCTTCTTACAAATTGCTTCTGACTAGGAGAATGATAATGGCTCAAGAAGCAATTTGTCGTTTTTGTAAAAAGCCACAAATTATTGAAACAACCAGATATCTGTTGCTAATATGTCCCCTGCTATCAGATCATAGAGAAAATGTAATGCCATTCTTGCAGTCAGAACTTTATCAATATGGGGAAGACATTTCTTGGGAAAGACGAAAATCAGAAGAGCTATTGATGCCTTGAAATGTCTTGAAATATTGATAAAAGTGGAGTAGATAAGGAACTTATTTTGCAATCAGGAAAGGATATGATCCTGAATTTTGTTAAAGGTTGGAAGTGTGTCGACCAATAAAAAAAAATTAAAAAAAATACTTTATTTTCGCCACAGCCATTAACATATATAATACATAGGGTCATTACAAGGTGGGCGGTAAGGGATTACCGGCACCGGCAAGGAGGAGGTACTGCCCAATTCCGAGGTCCCTTAGCGGGAACCGTAAGGGACGTGTGGTCAGACCACACGTCCTTTACGGGTCCCGCTAAGGGACCAGGGCGCTAATAACAGGCTTGCTACTTGCTAGCCCGTTATTAGCCCCCTCCCCATTCCCATTGAGCCCTTTGGGGGCTCAAATGGGAAAGGGGAATGGTTTGTTCAGTGGGGACTTACCAGTCCCTCCAGGGTCGGAATGGACCGGTAAGTCCCCATTGAACAACACCGGTGCCGGACCCGTTATTGGAGGCAGCCATGGCACAAATAGCGCCATGGCTACCTCCAATCTCGGAATGAGACCCATAGTCCTTAATTCCATATAATACAACATCATGAAACAACACAAAAACAAATGTAAAACTGATGTTAGGAGAGTGCACTTTTGCTATCCCTAAAACACATTCATTCTAAGCAGGCAACACACATGCCATTCATATGATAGCATATTAAATAAAATGTGGCTTACGCCATATCCTTCTTAGATCAGTACATTTTGTGAAAATAATTCTGAAATGGAAAAAATCTTCCCCAATGCCAAGCCCACAATTGCAGTACTTGGTGGCCCGTAACCATTTCATGCAAGCCTTCAACGGGAGTACATTTAACCTAATCATTAAAATAATTATTCTATGTTCAGGGGATGTTAGCATTCCTATGTTAACATTCCCTTATAGGATCTGGCGAAGAAGGACAAACAGCTTAAATGAGCAAGTTTGGGAGCAAGACTTATCATGGCCTCTTGTTCCATCTGTGCCGCCCTAGTTTTAAAAACAGGCATACTCTGGCCATTTTTAAAGGTCGAAATATATCAACATTTGCCCAAGTCCCCATTTCTTCATCCAGACTATAGCTTGCTTTATCCAGGAGAACCTATCATATGCTATTGATGTCACTATTTCTCCAACTGCCTTTTTTATATTGTGGCTCTTGTATTTTCCCAGGTGGGCTGTAATAAAAAAAACTCCAGAGCTTTCACAACATTTGCAGGAATACCATGCCAATGTTACTGGCTCATTCATCCCTTATATGCCAAACTAGAGAAGTGCAAATTCCATGTGCATGGGATTGAATTCCTAGTCTATTTTCCTCACCCCCAATGGAGTACAGGTGGGTCAAAATACGATTTGAATGGGCTTCAGCATGCACAGCGATTGGCACCCAACGGCTTCTAGACCTCGCTAATTTCTACTGTTGCTTCCTTAGGGACTTATTGGCTGTGTCTCAACCCCTTAATCCAACTCACTAAAACCAATGTGCCGTTTGAGTGGATGTCTGTGGCCCAGAACGCCTTCAATTATCATGTACACTCTAGTGCTACTTCAACTTTTGATGTGGGGCCATTTTGTTTCTGTCACAGGGCTGGGTTGTCTTCTGCACCCCATAGCATATTTGTCCGAGCATTTGAATCCAGCCAATGTAATTATTCTGATATATGACATAGAGTTATTGCCTATTAAGGAGGAATGAAATCATTAACACCACCACCTGCCGGGTTGATTATATGCAGCGGAGGTTCGGACAGACCTCAACAATCTGACTTGTCTGATGTTTGACTCCTTGTTGCACCCACTGGATGCTGTTCTTCACCCGCTTTGTGTAGACATTGCATTTTAACCCTGGGCGAATAGTATGGCAAAGCCTTACCTAGCTAAGTGTCCACCAGAAGAACAGCGACTAACAATTTCCCTATAGGAGCCACAGGCGTTTGATTTCCTCTAGCAATATCCAGATGTAAAACCTACTCTGGCCAGTTTGTTCACTCTGTGTTCCATCCAAAGAAGTAAGTTCAGAACTACTACAAATGTGTCACAATTCCTTAGTAGAAGGACATTCTGGCATCAAACACACTTTCAAGATGGTTCAGTGATGTTCTGATGGCCACAAATGAGTTAAAGACATTACGGCATAGTCTCATGAATGTACTAAATGTGCTCAGCAAAAATACAACTTGCAGGAGAACTCTGGTCATTGAAACCACTAGAAGAAGCTTCGTTGAATTTGGGAAAAATCACATTCATAACAGATTTGCATCCCTCACGGGAAATGATGGTCATTTGGGCAAGCATATAGACGTAAACCAAAATAGGTTCTTTTGTCATGTTAAGCACTCTTCCATTGGCGGAGATGGTAGCGTTACACTTTATTCAGCATGTAGTGTATTTACCTGGACTTTCTGATGAGATAACCATTGACCTCATATAACAATATTCTGCCATGCCCTGGCTAGAGTGCTGGGGTTTCAGGTTACTAGATTCCACTAAATTTCCCCAAACTCAAGAACATACCGAAAGGGCCATTGAACCATATCTATGTTGTATAAATCATACTCCAGATAATTGTACAGACCTGCTTCCTTTAGCAGGATTCACCTATAATAAACACTATCATGCCTCAAAAGGTATTTCCCTTTCTTCTGCTTACCAAGAGTTCACCCTATGTCTCTGCCAGACACACACACCGTTCACTAACTGTGACCCTGCTGCTCTGGAAGGAGAAACATGGTTGGTCAGTGTGCACAGCTGGGCCCAAACCAATCCATGGAAAGACAAGAAACAGTAAAATAAATATATGAACACAAATAGAGGGGAACAGAGCCTTTGTATAAGGGCATTGACTTGGTCCAAACATATCAACCCACCAGAGATTTGTACAAAACTAAAACCACATTTATTGGGACCATTCCACATTGTGATGGTGGTGTCCGCACTAGCCATTAAGTTATTGTTACCCAAACACTGGTGTATTCATTCTGTGATTCATGTGTGCCTGCTAAAACCTGTTCAGCCATCACATTGGCGGCACTGTGTGTTGTTACCACTGTTCATGATTCTGGGACCAGGGTTGTTAAGCATGTTCTTGACTCTAGATGTAAAAGATGTTTATTGGCTGGAGTCCTGAGGAACAGCGCAAAATACTTTTTGTTTTGTCCTGAGGAACAGTCCTCGGAATCTGGCTCGTCCATTGTGGCAGCCAGGTTGGTGCGGTTTATCCAAGCACATCAGCTGCAGAAGCCTCAGCCATCTAGGAGGGCACTGTCAGCCAACCCTGGCATGGGGGATATCGCGCTGCTCTTTGGCTGGGAATACACTGATGCTCCCAGCATGCATCCTCAAATGGGCCACTGAGGCTCACCACCATGCAAAGAACCTGCTCTGTTGCTTCCCACAGCTTCTCTTCACAGCGGTCACTCCTGGCATATGCGGCTGCTGCTACTTCCCACTGGGTTTTGTACTGGTCCTGCAGTTTTCAGTGGCTGCTCCTGGCATTCACCACTGCCGAGTCTGCTTCGGCACAAAAATATCTCCTTCCTCTCTGATCCCAGCCTTTCAAGTGGCCGCTCCTGGCATATATGGCCACTATTTGTAGGATTGCTCTACTCCCTGCCTTGTTTCCTAACTTGCTGGTCGCTGCTCATGGCATACACATCTGCCACTCTTTCTCACCCTTTGCTCCTACCTTTCTTTTCATAGGCCAATTCTTGTTGCCCTGTGAGGTGCAGCCTCATCGTTTTCCAAAGTCTTCCTGTGAGTTTCTGTGTGTACACCTCTGAGCTCCAATGTGTGACTTCTATCCATGACTGTACTGCAATACCTGCCCACCAGTACATATCACAGGAGGTCTAGAACCTCAGTGCATCTATTCCTAGGCACTGCCAGTTTTTCTTTGCCTCACTTCCCTGTCTTCCTAAGACATTGCTTTCTAGTCCTGGAAGGAACCTCGTCTTAACCCAGAAGAACCGTTCTGGGAGGAACCTGACCCAGACCCAAAAGAACCATCATCCAGAAATCCTGCTCTGCTTCAAGTTAGTGGTGTTACAGGCTGGGACCACCCATCTAGATTGGTTCTGAGGTAGAGGAGTGTTTTTGGACCCAGAAAAACGTTGTTTGTTTTAGGTCCCAAACCAAATAGTGTTGCCATGCCTCCTGTGATGAATCCTACTCATTAATTCCCTGGCTAAAGTCTCCTCCCAGGTGGCCAGGGAAAGGCAGATACTTTCTGATTCCGGCCCTGGTGGTAGTGATCTGCAGAAGGATCTCATGGGAGGGAGCAGGTCAAGAGTAATGGGAAACCCCTTTGTTCAACTTTCCCAGATGCCCCACTCTTCTAATGGCTTATTGTAAAACAACAGAAATATTGTCATTGGGGATTTCAAGTCTGTGACAAAGAAGAGGGCTGAAAAGGTACCATGTTGCAGGAGTATTCATTTCATTAATACAGATGACCCACCAGAGAGGCTTAAATGGCCCCCTCAGGTGCAGGCCATATGGAGGAGTTGTCGTTGTTGGTGCAGATCAGAATCAGCATGGCTCGTGCTGCCAGCCCAGGCAGAAGATGCAGAAGAGAGAAGATGCCGGGCCCACTGTATGTCAGGTATCAGCTGCTGGTCCTGAGAGGGTCTGTGTCTCCAGAAATCTGAACTGTAGAGGTCACACAGCAGGAACCATGCAGGAGGAAAGCTTACCCCCTTGTGATCAAGTCTGCAGAGACTGCGCAGTGGGAAGCATGCAGGACGCTGTCTCGGGTACCTGGCGTGCACCTTAGGGCCTCAAGGCTGTTCCTGGTGGCTACCGTGCACCAGAGAGTCTCTGGAGCAAGAGACGCTCTAATTGGAAGTGGCATGGGCAAAGGTCCTGGCGGCGGGAATGGAGGTGCACGTCTTAACTCGGTGAGTGCACACGTTGTCAATGACCCAGGATGCTCCATTTATGCTTGCCAATGAAAGCAGTCATTCAGCGAGTGAGAACCGCTCGCATAGAAGTGCAGGGAACAGGTTTAAAGACGGGTTTAAAGACCAAACCATTGCAAACTAGCAGAAGCAACACTCGTGTGTGAGTGAAAGTAATTCCCAAGTGTATTTTAGATATCGAACTAGGCAAGAGCAGGAACATCCTATTCTAACAAATCCAAATGACTGTGACATTAAAAGAGTGAGTTTGCGGAAAACCAAGCGACCAGAGGGGGTGACTTTGTTGACCGTTAATACTTGCAAGCATTGCCCAAGCCAAGAGAGACTAAGACCAAGGCCAATATAGCCTAACAAATATTGTAAACAACAAAAGGGGGCTAAGGCAAGGTTTACACGCTATGGAACTTGTTTCCCATACTGTGTACAACGTATGCTGAAAGCTGGGAAAAACACACATTGCCAAAACCAAGGTAGAAGCAGGAAGATACTCTATCCTAATCAGTCTTTGTTTACTAATGGGGAAACAAGAGTGGCAAAAATGCTACCTTTCTGGGAAAAGATTTCCCAAAGGAGAGGAGCACCATTTTCAGAAGAGTATTAAAGAGCACAAATGTGAATCTTGTTTTCCCCGAAGAGTTGTTCAAAGTTTTGAAGATGCAATTTGTTGAATGCTGTAAAGGTGATGTGAACCTCTTGTCAGTTGATCGTAACCACAAAAGCACTTTTTGTTGTGAAACGCTGTTCGGGCAGGGGAGTATACCCGGATGGCAAACCTTTGGAGATTGTAGACATTGCATGGAAGTAGGCCAGGTGGAGGTTAAAGAAGTGCTACAAGGTGGTCCTGACAGATAAACTTTATGTTTTTATGGCATCTTCCCCTCTCTCCCATCTCTTCCTTACAGCTTGCTGACTGGACGGCTGGTGTACCTCGGAGCCTCACAGTGCCCTGGCACCCCCGCCAGTCCTCTTTCGCACTTGCCTCAGGGCCCTACTCCCCACTCACACTCACTGCACTTGAGAAATAACCAAAGAGAGTGGCTCTCTCTGCACTTACCCAGTCTCCACCGACCGGGTGCACTTGGAACTGCCGACCGGGTGCACTTGGACCTCCCCCTACCTGTGACCGTCTGTGCATTTGCACGATCCATACGCACCATGCCTGAAGTTTGTCTGTCTGTTCTCCCTTCTCTTCACCCCTTAATTGCACTGGTAAAACTGCAGAATCACTGTCAGGCCTATTTGCGGTGTCTTGAACTGTTAAATATATTTTACGCACTTACTCTGCCTCGCAGACTATTATCTTAGAATTTCAAGGGCTCTGACTGACTGTTGTTTTTTTTCCCCATGTTCCCACCCTCCTTGAGCGCTGTGAAACAATGCCTGTGTATAGGCGCTTCATAAATAAACAATAGCATACCAAGACCAAAGATAGAGCTGTGCAAGGCTATTGTAAAGAAGTTGTATTTATTTTAGTTATGAGAATGTCAAATCATCCTGACCAAGACAGTCATTGTTGCTGTTGAGGAACCGAGAATTTTTTTAAGGACGAAGAAGAGCCTGATAACCACGGTTTCCTTGTGTTCTTTGACCTGTCAAGCAAAATCATGTTTAAGCCTTGGGAAGAGAGACTGTGGTGACATTGAGAATTCAATCATTGTTGTTTTGAACTGCCTTGCATTTCCTTGTTTGTGTGTTCTATGTATAATTGTGAGGCAAAGATATCCTTTGTTAGAGTGTTTCCTTTATTTTATTTTAGGCAGGGAACTCTGTCAGAGTAGGGATAGTGAGGCGTTCATCCAACCTTCGAATATAATAAAATGGCATTTGTTGAGAAAACCTCACAACGTGGTCCGCCTCCACAACCTACTCATTTACTGGTACTCCATCTCTTCTCTTGAGGACTTCTTTCCTCTTCTAGCTGCCTGCCTGCCTCCTGTTTCAAGGACGTTCCTGTTGGTGGGTCTGTTCCTTAGGTAGACTTCACCACCTTTGATCAGTATTGCATGTTGTTCTTTCTTGTGTTAGAGGCTGAGCCATTGAAGATTGTCTCTGGTTTTATTATTTTGTCCCATTTCCCATGACTGTTCATCATGAAGGACATGTAATCTTGAGGACTCTTGGTGTTGAGTGGAACTGATTGGCGGAGGGTATAAAAGCACCAGCGCTGGCATTGATATGATATGGCATTTGTAACGCGCCTATACACAAGTGTTTCAAGGCGCATTCCAGAGGTCACTTCCTGGCAAACTGTAAGACCCATGCATTTATCATTGCCGGAGTTGCAATGGATCCAGAGGACTTGCCTTTAACTGCCCTTGGAAAATCTGACAAGAATTGCAGGCTGGAATTAGGAAATTACATAAAGAATCTCTAGCCTTACGTAAACATGTTGAGGGCTTTTCTAGTCAACTTAGTTATTTACAGGCAAGACAGAAGCCATAACCCGAGGAAAATAAGTCCCATCTTGATAGTGCCGAAGCAGAGCTGGTGGGACACAATAGGTCAGTGGCCATGAAAGATATGGTGAAGACCCAAAAAAAGACAAAAGACAAATATCTTTCTTATGCAGGTTGGATTGCCTTTTTTGTGCAGATTGCACCTCCCTTACCCCTGATGCTAATGTCACTGTAGTTCTCTCTTATCTTATGGGGATGCAACAGCTTGGTGAATTCTCTTAGTGTGTAAATATCACTAATGTCTTTACAACTTTGAACTGTTTAAAGCTGAGTTTTGAAGGAAGTCTGACTGTAGGACTACCAGGCAGGCTGTAGACACTAAATTGTTGGAATTAAGCCAAGGGGGTGGATAATTAGTGGCATATTTTGCACGATTTAATCTTTTCAACCTGGTAGCTAATTTGCCAGGAGGAAAATAAAAGCAGCAGTACTTTATACACGCTCTCTGGATCACTTTAAAGATGCCCCAGCAACAATAGTAGGGAAACCCACACCCTGTGAGAAGCTTATTAATGTTGTCATGAAGTTGGATTTTAGAAACTGTTAGAGGGGGGGCGCTGTTGAGCAGCCGACAAAATGGCTGCTTAGCTTTCTAGCTGGGTGCGCTGTCGCTTTATATCTGTTTCCATCTGCGGTTTGACATCTTGCCCCATCTTCAAACCCGCCTCCTGCCTTCCAGACACCTGGAGCTACCTACCTGTGAAATTCTGACCCGATTCGGACCCTACGAGCCCGGGTTTGACCGACGGCGCTGCCCCCCGTACTGGGCCGACTGGGCCGCTGTGCTGCTGCCGAGCGGTAGACGAGGTCGGGCCCGCCGCTGCCTGCGGCCCTGCGGCTCACGTGATCCTCCTGCCACCTCCCTTGCTCAGTCGCTGGCCTGCCTGTGCCTGGGGGCTGGGGCTGTTCTAGAGCGCCGGGGCCGCCTTCACTGCCCTGCTACGCGTGGGTGGATCCCGCATCGAAATTCACCGCCTGAGATCTCCTGTGGCTGTCCGCCGCTCGGCGCTCTCGTGGCGTCGGTGCCTGGCTCCCTTCCGGTGTGTCCGCGGGGCCCCCGAAGACAGCTACCCGCGGGGCCTGAGACGAGTCAAGAAACTGCTCAGGGAGAGAAACATTCCCTATGCCATCCTATTCCCTGCACGTCTAAAGTTCACATTTAACAACAAACTTTACTTCTTCACGGTGCCTACGGAGGCGGTGAAATTCATAGAGGCACACATTCCCCCTCATCCACCCGCTGAGGATATGATGCAGAATGACTGAACTCCATCCGAGGCTTGCTCCCTCTGATCGTCCTATGGCCAGCCGTCCAGATGGCTACACCAGTATCTGATTGTTCTATTCACATTTCCTATGTAGCCCTGGCTATGCTCACAGCACCTAATCTCTTAGAAACGCACTGTCAAATTACCATAGTGTTGAACTACTCATCTTGACCATGTTGACTTCCTAATGTTTGTTGAGCGTAACGTTCCTCTGATCCACACCCGGGCCCGGCACGGCCACTGGTAGATGCAGCGACATGCACTTCTATACTGCAAACACTGCTTGTTATCTCACGGATCCCTTGGGCTCTAAGCATGCTAGCGCATGGCAATAGCGCAACCCATTGCGATTGCACTGTTCTTTATACTTTTGTTATGGGTTAGCCCCTGTTGGGCTCCTGCACTTGCTGGATCAGGTTGGGGTCGATCCTGAGGTGCACAGGTAGGGTGGGTTGGCGTCTACACTACTAAAGTTGGGTTAGTGGTGAGGGTGGTGGGTGGGGACGGAGGGTTATCTAAAAAATGCACACGAAGTTGCATGGTGCGAGCATTAAAGGTCCATGAATGTCTGTTCGACTTCAAATGTTGGGGCAAACACCACTGTTGGGTCTGGGATGTCCACTAAAAATGTGTGCAGTATGATAGGATATCTACTGCTGCAATGTCTACCGTCATAATGTCCTGGAATGTCCGTGGGCTAAGCAATTACACCAAGGCCATAAAATCATAGCTTATGCTAACAGACACAACTGCAAGTTACTGCTCCTACAGGAGACGCACTCCAATGGCCCCATACCAAGAACTATGGCCCATGCATGGGGACCGGCGAGATTCTTCACCTCCTATTCCACTCAATCCAGGAGTGTTCTAACGTTGATCCACAAGTCCATTAAGTTTATACTGCACAAAAGCTACACCGACCCCGAGGGACGGTATGTAATACTGCTCTGCACTCTGGCTAACAAAGAATATCTACTCGTCAATACCTACTGCCCCAATGTGGAGTCCCCCGAATTTTATGACAATATCACCACCATACTGCTGGGATATTGTCATGGGCGCTACTCCCGAGGGGCCAGGACTGGCCCAGCGCCCTCGGAAGCAGACCCGTCTTCCACTACTCCTGACCCAGCAGACCCCTACAGGGGCCCTTTGGACCAGTCTGGTTGAAATCCCCAGCCATCAGGGCCGGGAGGAACTATTCCCTCCATTCAGGAACTCTTTTCTTACCTGGGTGGAACCGGTGGAAGAACACACACTGGAAGCACTTCTCTGCTATTTAAACCACGCCCAATGGAAAACACGTGCTTCGCGTTATTCTGCAGCAGCAGCAGGACGCTCACTGAGTCGGCTCCTGCATTCCAGGTCCAGAGTCATCTTCAGCTTCCGCGCAGCAACCTGTGGATGAAGAAAGACACAGAACAATACTTACCAGATCCCGGAATCCAGTCACCGGCAAAACCTGTAAAGAATAAACATAAGGTTAGAAAAGTGCAACTCGCTCGCAGCCGCGCCCGCTTACCTGATCCATCCGTGATTGCAACGGAGCTAACCGCGGCCTTCTCTTCGGCAGCTTCTCTGCACCTGAAAGGCAAAGGACATAATTAAAAAGGGGTTCGGGTGAAGGCAGTCGCATTCATCTTAACTTACCAGTTTTTGCACGCGCAGAAGCGGCCGCATCAACCGCAGCATCCCGGCACCTGAAAACTAGAAAAAGGACATTATTAGAGGTGCCATTAAAAGCGGCCAACGATCATTATACTTACGTGCATCAGCACGTGCAGTGGCAACGGATATAAAGCCCGCAGCATCCCGGCACCTGAAAACTAGAAAAAGGACATTATTAGAGGTGCCATTAAAAGCGGCCAACGAACATTATACTTACGTGCATCGGCACGTGCAGTGGCAACGGATATAAAGCCCGCAGCATCCCGGCACCTGAAAACTAGAAAAAGGACATTATTAGAGGTGCCATTAAAAGCGGCCAACGAACATTATACTTACGTGCATCGGCACGTGCAGCGGCAACGGAAAACTACGCCCACAGCATCCCGAGGCCTGAAACAAAGGAAAAGGGACATTATTGAGGTGCCCATCTTTTAAAGCCTAAAGACTACAGTATACTTACAGGCATCCGCTCGTGCAGTAACGGCGGCATCGCTCTTCGGCATCCCAGCACCAGTGCCACAACCAAGGCCGCAAAAGACTTGAGCCTCAACACTGAACTCATCCAGTGACGTAACTGGAATCCACGCACCCCTGCACCAGACGCAGGATGGAGAGCTCAGCATTTATACGCCAAAGGTGAGAGCTCGCCGAGACAAGTAGAAAGCTAGGCTGTGGGAGAAACTGGCGATTGGTGGGAGAAGGAATCCCATCAAACGGTGATTAACCCTTTTTCTTCCACCTGCAGAAAACTTACCCTGCAAGTCAGACATTCGATAAGAGGAAGCCCAGTCCTGAGAGTCGTCCGAGCTCTACGCTTCTCAATTGAAGAAACGATAGCAGCCCAGCCGGGATCAGCGCCTCCGTGGGAATCAGGTGAGCGTTACAGAACGCGAAGCCCACCAATAACCTCCTACCAAGGCGCTATGGAAACTTCCGACACAGACCAACTGGCCCAGTTATTAGGGGAATTAAGAGCTGAAGTTCATGCTGCCCGCCAGGAAACGAATGCCCTTAGGAGGGAATTGATAATATCAAAAGAACGAACTGATGATCTCGCCAGACAGTTATTACAGACACAAGCGGGGCAAACCCCGCTACCTAATTCAGGAGGGAGCTATATCCCAGCGGCTTCAGCCAATCCTGTTCAAATCAACCTTCCCGGAAATGTGCCATTGGCACCGCCTGAACGCTTCTCTGGTGACCCTAAAAGGTTTGCAGTGTTTATAAATCAATGCCGATTGCACTTTCTTTGTAGACCTGCAGCCTTTCCGACTGACCAGACTAAGGTAGCCTTTGTGCTTTCGTATCTTAGTGGCAGTGCCGCTGATTGGTCGATCCCTCTGGTTACACAGGATGACCCGATCCTTCGTGATTTCCCGACCTTCCAGGCAAATATGGAAAGACTTTTTGCAAGGCATTCCCAGGGGCAGGCCCTGGACAACGATCTCCTTTCCCTACGACAGGGCAATCAAGATCTTTTGGCCTACATTGCATCATTCAATAGGCTAATCGTGGAAACCAGATGGCCTGAGGACAAAAGAATCACGCTTTTTCACCAGGGTTTGCGTGGCAAACTCAAAGACGTCCTTGCCCAGGTAATGAATCCTCCTCAGGATTGTTCAGCGTACATTGATTTGGTGGTCCAATTGGATCACAGACTACAAAACAGAAAGGCGGATCGATCCAGGTTTGAAACACGAGTGTTCCCTAAGCCTCAAAGTCACACCAAAGGAGTTGAAGCCGTCGAACCTATGCAAATTGGGGTTGTAAAGGGTCCCCTAACCCAGAAAGAATGCGACAGGAGACGACAAATGCAACTATGTCTCTATTGTGGAAATTCAGGACATTTTCTTCGAGATTGCCTGGTGAAACCACCTAAGAAGGCAATGGGAGCAGTCCTATCACAAAGAGATCCAGAGACTAACCAACTGCATCCTGTGGCATTCTGGTCTCGGAGGTTCTCGGCGCCTGAGATCAACTACACCATCACAGACAAAGAGCTCCTAGCGATTAAATCAGCCTTTAAGGCATGGCGGCATTATCTCCTCGGGGCCAGACACACAGTCACAGTGATCACCGATCATCGAAATCTGCAGTATCTGAAAACCGCCAAGGCTCAATCCTCCAGACAGTTTCGCTGGGCTCTATTCTTTGCTGAATTTGACTTCGTGATCACTTATCGCCCCGGCAACAAGAACGGCAAAGCGGATGCTCTATCCTGAATTTGAATGGGAGATAACGTTGCCAATCCAGAACCTGTACCAATAATTCCTGAACAAAGGATCGTGGGTCTGATTTCTTCACAATCCATTGAGGATATTGAAGAATAAACTAAACAATTTGTAACCTCACCAGACTTACTGAACTGGTTACAAAAAGGAAAAGATTTCACCCTAAGCAATGACTTGCCTTATTTCCAAGGACGATTGTTCCTACCACACGCCGATTTACAAAGACAGGTAATCTCCTGCTATCATGATTCATTAATTGAGGGTCACCCTGGCATTGCCAAAACCACAGAAAAGGTGAAGAGACACTTCTGGTGGCCTTCGTGGAGAAAAGACATAAAGGAATTTGTGATGTCCTGCGGTGTGTGCGCTCAAAACAAGGGTCAGAAGAAGAGGCCGGCTGGTCTTCTGCAACCATTAGACATCCCACCGTGTCCCTGGCATACCCTTTCCATGGACTTCATCACAGACTTAGCATCCTGTTCCGGGTACAACACCATTCTTGTTATTATGGACCTGTTTTCTAAAATGGCCCACTTCATTCCGCTAAAAGGCTTACCTTCAGCATCAGTCCTAGCCAAAGTATTTCTTGAAAACATCGTCCGGCTACACGGCTTCCCGTCAGTACTAATCTCAGATAGGGGGAGCCAGTTTATTTCCCACTTTTGGCATAGCTGTTGTCGATTAGCTCAAATCGATCTAAGACTTTCGACCAGCCATCATCCCCAGACCGACGGGCAAACCGAGAGAACAAACCAGACTCTCGAGCAATATTTACGATGCATGCTACAACAGTCGGAGAGTAACTGGAAGGACATCCTTTGGATAGCTGAATATGCTTACAACAATTCAGTTCATTCGGGTACCGGGAATAGTCCCTTCTACATCTTGTATGGGATTCATCCTCGAACCTCCAACCTTGATCCACCTCAAGATCTTGGAACACCCGCCGTGGATCAATTGCACACCGTTATTACCCAAGCTTTTAAGGAAGCGACTGCACATCTACAACAAGCTAAAGAGAGGTACAAAAAAGGAGCAGATCAACACCGAAGCAATGCCCCTCAATACCAGGTTGGGGATTAAGTCTGGCTGTCCAACAAACATTTATCGCTTAAAGGGCCTCGCACCTTCAACCCCAAATACCTGGGACCATATCCAATTACGGCCATAATTAATCCAGTGGCCGTTAAATTAGAATTGCCAACCCATATGAGAATACATCCTGTATTTCACGTATCTCTTTTGAAACCCATGCAACCTGGAACCAGATTGACCAATCCTCCAGAGCCCATTCAAGTGAATGGGGAGCCCGAATTTGAAGTAAAAGACATTTTGGACTCTAAAATCATCAGATCGAAGCTATTCTACCTAATCGACTGGAAAGGCTACGGACCTCAGGAAAGGTCATGGGAACCCTATGACCACGTCCATGCTCCTCGTCTAGTCCAGAAATTTCACTGAACCTTTCCCGATAAACCAAAACCCCCGGGGAGGACAAGTTTGGAAGGGGCCTTGAGGGGGAGTGCTGTCATGGGCGCTACTCCCGAGGGGCCAGGACTGGCCCAGCGCCCTCGGAAGCAGACCCGTCTTCCACTACTCCGGACCCAGCAGACCCCTACAGGGGCCCTTTGGACCGTGTCCTGGCGCCTTTGGCGCCAGGCTCATGAAGGGTTTCAGTCCCGGCGCCATAGGCGCCGGGCTCATATTGATAAACAGTGTAATAATGCTTGGGTGGACTTACCTGAGGCAGACCATGCTGCATATTTACCCAGAACAAACCAGTCTGGTTGAAGTCCCCAGTCATCAGGGCTGGGAGGAACTATTCCCTCCATTCAGGAACTGTTTTCTTACCTGGGTGGAACCGGTGGAAGAACACACACTGGAAGCACTTCTCTGCTATTTAAACCACGCCCGATGGAAAACACGTGCTTCGCGTTATTCTGCAGCAGCAGCAGGACGCTCACCGAGTCGGCTCCTGCATTCCAGGTCCAGAGTCATCTTCAGCTTCCGCGCAGCAACCTGTGGATGAAGAAAGACACAGAACAATACTTACCAGATCCCGGAATCCAGTCACCGGCAAAACCTGCAAAGAATAAACATAAGGTTAGAAAAGTGCAACTCGCTCGCAGCCGCGCCCGCTTACCTGATCCATCCGTGATTGCAACGGAGCTAACCGCGGCCTTCTCTTCGGCAGCTTCTCTGCACCTGAAAGGCAAAGGACATAATTAAAAAGGGGTTCGGGTGAAGGCAGTCGCATTCAACTTAATTTACCAGTTTTTGCACGCGCTGAAGCGGCCGCATCAACCACAGCATGCCGGCACCTGAAAACTAGAAAAAGGACATTATTAGAGGTGCCATTAAAAGCGGCCAACAAACATTATACTTACGTGCATCGGCACGTGCAGTGGCAACGGATATAAAGCCTGCAGCATCCCGGCACCTGAAAACTAGAAAAAGGACATTATTAGAGGTGCCATTAAAAGCGGCCAACAAACATTATACTTACGTGCATCGGCACGTGCAGTGGCAACGGATATAAAGCCCGCAGCATCCCGGCACCTGAAAACTAGAAAAAGGACATTATTAGAGGTGTCATTAAAAGCGGCCAACGAACATTATACTTACGTGCATCGGCACGTGCAGCGGCAACGGAAAACTACGCCCACAGCATCCCGAGGCCTGAAACAAAGGAAAAGGGACATTATTGAGGTGCCCATCTTTTAAAGCCTAAAGACTACAGTATACTTACAGGCATCCGCTCGTGCAGTAACGGCGGCATTGCTCTTCGGCATCCCAGCACCAGTGCCACAACTAAGGCCGCAAAAGACTTGAGCCTCAACACTGAACTCATCCAGTGACGTAACTGGAATCCACGCACCCCTGCACCAGACGCAGGATGGAGAGCTCAGCATTTATACGCCTAAGGTGAGAGCTCGCCGAGACAAGTAGAAAGCTAGGCTGTGGGAGAAACCGGCGATTGGTGGGAGAAGGAATCCCATCAAACAGTGATTAACCCTTTTTCTTCCACCTGCAGAAAACTTACCCTGCAAGTCAGACATTCGATAAGAGGAAGCCCAGTCCTGAGAGTCGTCCGAGCTCTACGCTTCTCAATTGAAGAAACAATAGCAGCCCAGCCGGGATCAGCGCCTCCGTGGGAATCAGGTGAGCGTTACAGATATGTGGGCGTACCTATCCTGTGGGGTGGGGATTTTAATCTTATCCTTGACACGGTCCTGGACAGAACCGAAACTGCTCCTCGTTCCTTGTCCGGTGCTGCACGCAGACTGCAAGCCCACATTATGACACTTGACATCTGCGACGCTTGGAGGAAGCTATACCCCCAACGGAGAGACTACACCTACTACTCATCAGTCCACGATAGCTCCTCTAGGATAGACCTATTTCTGGTATCAAAAGGAGTCATGGGTGGGGTGGTGGAAGCCCAGATTCTACCTCGCACACTGTCTGATCACGCCCCGATTACACTCTCGGCAAGGCTGGGGATACCTGTCCCGACGTTCACCACCTGGCGTTTCAAATCCGAGGCCCTTAGGGATGTTGTTTTTAGGGCTGAAATACTTGCGGACATTCAGTCTTTCTTTGAACGCAACACTCTCTCGGACACCTCGGCTGCAGTTAGGTGGGACACATTCAAAGTGTATATCAGGGGTATGTCTATCTCCCGGGAGGCTGGGGTGTTGAAATCAATAAGAACCGCATTGGGTCGATCCGAAACTAAATTGAAGCAATTGGAACTACAATGTGTCACTGGGGCGGACCCCGCCATACTTGCTCAGATCGTCGATGAACTCCAGGCATACAACAAGCTAGCCGTCAGTGAAACACAATACTTTACCCGCCCGCAGGAGGCCAGGAAGTATGGAGAGGGAGACAGGCCTGGGAAAACATTAGCGACGCTATTAAAATGGGAATCTGGCAGGACGCAGATCACCTCTATTAAAGATAAACATGGCAACGCACAATGGGCTGACCAACAAATCCTAGACACGTTCGCCAAGTTCTACAGATCCCTCTACTCTCAACCCGCTGAACACACAGAACAACATATGCGTGAGCTCCTCGACCAGATCCCCACCACAGAGATCTCCTCCGCTACTCATGATGAACTGGACTCCCCAATCACACTAGATGAAATTGTAACAGCCATCTCTGACTTACCCAAAGGCAAGGCCCCGGGACCTGACGGCCTAACCGCCGATTTCTTCCAAGAGCACATCGGCATAATCGCCCCCAGGCTGCTTGAGGTCTGGGACGAGTCGCTCTGAGCCTCTATTCTCCCCCTCCCCATGCGCGAAGCAGCCATTACTGTGCTGCTCAAGCCTGGCAAACCTGACAATGAATGTGGTTCCTACAGACCCCTCGCCCTTATGAATCTTGACACAAAGATTTTTGCAAAAATTATAGCTAACCGATTCCTGCCCATTATGACGTATTTAGTTCATGAAGACCAGGCCGGATTTGTACCCAGAAGATCAACCTCTCACAATATCAGGAGATTGTTCAACGTGATGTCCCGCATTGATCAAAATGTACAAGCTGTGGCGGTCACGCTTGATGCCCAGAAGGCCTTCGATATGGTCTCCTGGAAATACACATGGCTAGTGCTGGAGACCATGGGAATAGGCCCAAACATGATTAGGTTCATCAAATTGTTGTACATCTCTCCTGTGGCGCGGGTTAGAACAAATACACTGACTTCTGACCTCTTCACACTCTTCAGGGGCACCCGACAGGGATGCCCCTTCTCCCCTATTCTATTTGCCCTAGTAATAGAGCCGATGGCAGACTATGTCCGTGCCCATCACGCCTGCAAGGGAATAAGACTGAAAGACAGTCCCAAAATTATTTCTCTCTATGCGGATGATGTTTTGCTGTACATCAGAGACCCTGCAACACACCTTGACCCCATACTAAGGGACATCACCCGCATTGGCACCCACTCCGGTTTCACTATTAACTATTCCAAATCAGAGATCTTCCCCCTCACTTCTTCCACCCAGCATCCCACCACTGAATACTCCCTCTGCTGGTCACCGAATGGTGTTAGATACCTAGGTGTGCAAATTTCACTAGACAAATCCACCCTCATCGCCGATAACTATTCCGCGATATCACAAATAGCTGAGACTAAACTCCTACGGTGGCGTGCCCTCCCACTATCCATTGCTGGACGGCTCTCCCTCATTAAAATGATCCTACTCCCCAAACTTCTATACACGTTTAGCAACGTTCCCGTATGGCCCGGGAGGCAATACTTTACTAGACTGCATGCACTATGTACACAGTTCCTCTGGCACTCTGGCGCAGTACGCAGGACATGGCACTCCCATATAGACAAGTGGGACTCACGGCTCCAGACCTGTCACTTTATTGGTCCGCGGCCCAGGCCCAACATGCCACTCACTGGTACCCTGGCACTCCGGTGCGTCCCCATATCAAACTGGAACGACTGGCAGCTGCTAGTGTCAACCTAATGTCCCTCATACTACATCGGCACTACATACCTGACTCTCCCATTGATCCAATCAGCATGACCCTTCAAGCCTGGGCTCGCTTGCTGTTTCAGACATCTGAAGCCTCTCCGTACTACAAGTGGCTTCCCGTGTGGGCATTCCCCGGCTTAGAACCCACTCATGATGCGGCATTGGCCCGACAATGGGGGACGCTGGGCTACCAAGCACTGACGGACTTCTACCCCGAGGGCAGGTTCATCGACCCCCAAACTTGGAAACCGGGGCACACCGGGTCCGCTTTGGAGACCCTCCAGTACTACAGACTGCGAGCTGCGTTTCGCACCAAATGGCCCACATTCCCCGATGAGCCCCCAGACAACTTAGCCATTGCATATATTGCCAATTCTGGAGGTGCCCATGGAGTAGTCTCATCACTTTACAAGATCCTACAGGAGGCTACCCCTACTCCCACTCTTAGGGCACGTGATGAATGGGCTGGCAAATTAGATCTAGAAATATCGGACAGGGTTTGGGGAGATATGTGCCTACACACTCAGAAAGTCTCCCTCAATTTCCGCTTTCGTGCCATGCAGTACAAACTTTTAAATAGACTTTACTACACTCCACACAGGACTTCGAGGTTCACCCGGGCCACGCCACTACTCTGCCCCCGCTGCGGAGCTACGGGAGCTGACCATTTACACATGTTCTGGTCTTGTGACAAATTGCTGGGGTTCTGGAAAAGCATTCTAGTAACCCTCACGGCTATTACTGACACAGTGAATGACCCTGACCCCATAGCAGTCCTCTTTGGAGCCTGGAAAACGGATGACACCAGACGCCTGGCTAAATTTCTTAATATTGGGTGCATGATAGCCAAAAAATGCATACTTCAAAACTGGAAAAGTCCCCTCCCCCCGGCCCACCAGAAATGGCTCCATATGCTTACTTGGTCACGGAACTGTGAGGAGGAATGTATATCCATGCTCCCCGTCACTTCTCGACCTAAGAACATCTGGGTAGAATTCAATTCGTACCTTAACAGTCGTAGTGAAGACACACCCGGCTCTGGCTCATCCCCCACCCCCTCAGTGTCCAACACTACAACATAAACCTATATTCATATGTGTATTGTGTGATCATTGTTTGACATTACTGTGATTATGTATAACAGCTTATGCATTGCTCCACTTAATGTTTCTCACTTCTACTTATTACCTTGATGTTGTACCATGTAACCTTTGCCGCCAAAAATAAAAGTTTAAAAAAAGAAAAAAAAGAAACTGTTAGAGAAAAAGTGAAAATAAAAGATAGAACAGATAGCAGAGTAGTGGGAAGAATAGACAGCCAAAGTTAGATGCTCAGGAAAGTAAAGGTGGCCAAAGCAATTCCTTTGTCGGGAGAGGATTAGACCAACGCTGAATTAGGAAGAAACAGGGAAATGGTGGAGAAATAACCATACTTGTACTGTGCCAAAGAAAAGGCACATAGTAAGAGAAGGTTTAGGGAAACCCATGAAAGTAGTGCAATGCAATTCTTACAGTTTTCAACATGTGGCAAACACTCTAAAATCTTCTGCTGCTCATGTAACAATGCATATCATATTGGAAGGGTTCACTGTGGTGTTGGTTTGTAAGACCACTGATTTGTTGTGATTGGGGTCTAGCTCAAGACTAGTGGTTAGGGAGGGTTCTGTGAAATAAGCCAGTGCATTAAATGGGACAGAACTGACTTCGGGCCACTAACACATTCCATTCCGAACCTGTGCTTCATCCATTTATTTTTCATCTGGTTCACATCTTTGTTCCAATTCCTTAACATACTTGTCTGTATGTTCTACTTCCTTTGCCACTGCATCTGACTGCTATGGGATCCTATTTTACAAACTATGCTCATAACACTTGGCTCCTTATGGAGTTGCGTGGGGATTCCAGAAAAGATTCCATTAGGCTGGAACATACCTTCGGGCTAGCAAAAGCATGGATGTTAAAGCACTGGATGTGCCTGAACAGTAAAACAACGGAGCTGATGACATTCGGCTCTTGGCAAGTCAGAGCCAAACTCTCGCTGAATATGCCAGCATGATGATTGAAGGGAACTGTATAAAGGTTGTATGCAATGTAAAAATACTAGGAGTCCACCTGGAAGCTTCACTTGGTGCAGAAGCATCCGTGGACAAAGTTTTAATAAACTCTCAATATCATCTCAGAGTGTTACGACATATCAAACCCTTCCTATCCTCAAACGACTGCAAGACCCTAGTAAGAGCCATTATTATGCCTCGCTCGGACTACTGTGATGCGCTTTTGATTGGAGCCAGTAAGAAGTGCGTAAGCAGACTCCAAGTTCTGCAGAACGAAGCAGTCCGTAATGTTTGCGACATTCCAAAAAAATATCATGTCTCGGGTGCCAGAAAGAACCTTCACTGGTTGGCAGTTAAGGACAGAGTAGATTTCAAGGCCCTCTCCTTGGCCAACAATTGTATCTATGGCAACGCACCTACGTACCTTAAAGACGGATTAAAACGGTATGACCCCCGAGATCCCTCCGCTCAAGTACCTGTGGGTACTTGGCCATCAAACAAAGCAAACAAGCTAGAGGTAGCGGATGCTCATTTCCTATTCTAAAAGAACAAGCCTGGGATGCATTGCCCTCTGAGTTTCGATTGGAGAAACACCTGGTAATCTTTCGAAAACTATTAAAAATGTTTCTCTCTCAGTAACTGACTGATTTTCTCCTGGGGGTAGTCCTTTTCATAAAGCATTCATCCTTGTCCTGGTAATTAATTGAAACCTGGTTTTCCCTCTCGGCTGTTTGGTTTATGGCGTCTTGTGTTACACTGTCATGGCGCAGTATAAACAAATAAATAAATAAAGAATGCACCATCAGGCCAGCGCGATCTCTGCTCTGGCATCAGCCCGCATGGATGGACACTGCAATCTTGCTGCCATGGAGCATGCCATGGCCAGGCAACACTAGGTAATGGGTGGAAATGACTGCACTAGATCCTGGTGCTACTTAAGCTTGGTTGAGGCTGCACTCCTCACATCTCAACAAGTATTGTTGTGCCTCACTCTGTTTCTTCTTCCCTGCCCTCCGTCTCCTTCGCTAGGAGTTCATTTCCTTCTCTGTTCTGCCCTGCGCCTCCTTGCCTTTTCTGCTTACCATCTTCTCAGCTTCATTTCCGGCTGCATCTGCTTGCCTTACAACTTGTGGTTCCTTGTCATTCTACCTCCCATCTCGTACCCTTGCTCAGTGCTTTGCACTGTCCTTGCACCACCATCATCCGGGGCATCTCATTGTGGTGCAGGGAGGCTATTGTGGCTTCCCCTCTGTGTACCTACTAATGGTAGGGGACCTGGATGGTATCCCTGAGCCATCTGATCCTTATTTCACGAGAACTCCATGGTGTTGTGGTGCTGCAGCCTTCCCATCTCACCAGGATCACAGGTACGATGCACCAGCATTCCGAGGTTCTTCACAGATTGAGACACCTAACGCCCAAACCTATCCCAACCTGTAGACCATACAGGAGCTACAGAGCAAAGGGCCTTACGCTTTGAGGTAGTTACCTTGAAACAAGAAAACCAGACTCTGAAAGACATGTGATCGGAATCCGCTTTCCTTGACAGAATATTGTAAACACTGCAGAATCCAGTTCATGCTCGGACCTATCAATTTTTTCCAGTGATACGGCCAAATGCGGTTTTGTTCTGAATAGTCTCAAGGGGAATGCCTTGACCTGGGCATCACCTTACGTGGCTGCCGGAAGTCCCATCCTAGAGAATTTTGAAAAGACCTTACTAGAGGTTTTACAATCCACTAATATGACTACTGCTGTGCAAAACAGTTTGGTGGATATCAAGCAGGGAACTCAAGACATCATCCTTTATGTGAGCTGTTTTCGACAATTAGCTACGGAATCTTGTTGGCACAAGACCACACAAAAAACCTGGTTTAGATGTGGCTAATAAGAGGAATACAAGGACAAGCTTGTCCATGCCCCTGAACTTGAGATGTTCCAGGCCATGATTGACCTCGTCATTAAGAATGATTATCGTCTTTCCGAAAGACGGACTCAGAAACGACATCACAAGATTCTCAGGACTTCAAACAGCTCTCCACTGTCCGTACCTGAACCTGCTCCAACCAGGAGCTATTTGGGGTCCTTTGTCAGAAGCTGAAAAGAAGAGGCGTAGAACGAACATATTGGGCCTCATTACACGTTGTGCGGTAAAAATAGGAATTTACCGGCATGGCGTAATTAGCGTGTCCGCCCTCGCAAGAGGCCGCCAATTGCGTGCCATTACGAGTTCGCGGGCACGAGCATAGCGCCATGCCGGTAATGATCCTACCGCCATGCCGCAAAAGTCCCCAAAAAGTCCCTTAACGGCATCGTCGAAAGCGCTGTTAGCACTTCCGACCTTCTGACACATGCAAATAGCGGTCACCACAATTAGCGGACATCGGCATTAGCGGCCACCGCTAATAGCGGTGAGCGTTATTTTGCGGAACCGGAAATAGCGTCATCGCACAGGAACGGGAAACAGCACGGCGGCCATCTTTAAAAACACAATCCATTGCCATCCTCCTTATCGAGGACACCTTACCAGGAAACACGTTCGAAAATCCTTCCAGGACACTGTAAAGATGCCCATGGCCGTGAAAAAATCATCAGAGCGGCAACGCAAGGAGAAATTCAGCAAGGAGGAGCTCATAATGCTCACTCAGACACTAGCAGAAAATGCACAGGTGGTCTTCTGCAACGACATGCGGCGGGAGACCATCCTGAAGAAGAAGGCCATCTGGGAAGAGGTAGCCCACAAGGTCAGCGCGGTAGGCACCACCACCCGCACATTTAAAGACTGCCGAAAGAGGTGGGACAACCTCCGGCTCCGTGTGAGGAACATCCTATCCGTAAACCGCAACCTGGCTACGGGCACAGGAGGAGGCAACGAATTGCCGATTAAGCTCAGTGAGTGGGAGGAGATCTGTGCATCGACAATCGGTGTGGAATCCATCGAGGGAGTTGGACAAATGGAGCATGGCGTGGCCATTTTGTCTAATGGAGGTGAGTGTATGCATCAAACAATGCACAGTGAAGTGTGATGGTCCCCCCAATCATGTGTCCATATGAATGCCGTGGATCCAGCCACAAACAAACATGCATGCATCACCACATACCCGTTCAACACAGAGCCATTCATGCATGACCCACCCAACATCCCCATTACCTGCATCCACACTAAAGAGCCCTAAATGCATAGAACGGCATGACGTATTCATTCAGCATAAGGCAGGTCGAGCCATAAATGATGATTTTCCCCATTTCTCGCCCGTACAGGATCACACACAGAAACTGAGGAGGCACGCACTTCCGCACCTGCTCCCACATCCAGCAAAAAACCCAGGAGGGATGCCACAGGGGACACCACCACATCCTCAAGGGCAGCCAGGAGGAGTGATCATGACCACAGGGACAAAGGCAGCAGGAGCACCAGTTGCACGCAGCCACAGGCCATGCCTGCTGCCGTTGTGGCACCCACGGGAGTGTGTCTCCCAGCAAGTGAAGGCAGCATTGAGGGAATGCACTCTGCTGCCACCAGCTCAACGGGTGAGGCAGCAGCCACTGCCACACTTTCGTTGAGGAGGAAGCACCTGGCATTGAGGATCTAAGCCAGAGCCCCAGACCAACACGCCCCTTACTGGCAAGCCCGAGGTTGTCATCAGGTCAGGGTAGCCAAGGAGAATCACCCACCCCCACCCTTGAAGGGCCATGGAGCCCCCAGGTATTCTCACCTGATGCAAGTGCCATGGATCCAGGCGCATCAGCCATCCCACCAGCACCCACCATGCGACATGACCTATCATCCATCTTTCAGAGGCAGACCGAGATGACTGGTCTAGTAAGGCAGCATGTGGCTGAGACAGGCCGCCTGAGGGAGGACATCAGTACATTTGCACAGCAGACGAGGGAGGCCATGGAGGCATGCACCAACAGAATCTGCAATGAAATGGCCCAACTCAGGCAGGCCATGAACCGCATAGCAGACGCAATTGAGCGCCGATGCCCACTCCCAACCCAGGATGAACCGGGCCCCACCTCCTCTGGGAGTTCACGGCAAACTAGCCCCCTACGCCGGTCTCTGCGCAACCTGCGGCGCACCACTTCACAACCACCAGATGACGGAGCAGGCACAGGCAATTAGGGCCAGCAAGGACTGGGTGCCACAAGTGGAGAAGGACACATTCATGCCATGAGGCTCACATGGGGGTGTTGTGGGGGGAGGGGGGTAAGGGTGATTTTGGGAGTGTTGTGGGGGGAGGGGGGCAAGGGTGAGTTTGGGAGTGTTGTGGGGGGAGGGGGTAAGGGTGATTTTGGGAGTGTTGTAGGGGAGGGGGTAAGGGTGATTTTGGGAGTGTTGTGGGGGGGAGGGGAGTAAGGGTGATTTTGGGAGTGTTGTGGGGGGAGGGGGGAAAGGGTGTTTTCACAGTTGGGGCCCTGCACTTATTGTTGTCTTTTGTTCACAATACACTGTTTGAAAGTTTACACTGGCTTGGTATTCATCATTGTGTGTGTGTACTGTATTGGGGAGATGGTTCTTTATGGGACTGACCACATGCATCAGGGCAGTAATACCCATCTTTATCCATTACAGTCATACCTTGTATGACATGCAATCTGATGCATCAGATGCTGACGCACATCGTGTCCTGCCTGGACATTGCCACTTGCATGTCCCTGCTGGCCTTTTGAGCCATCCTCATCACCATCCACATCATCCTCATCTTGTGCTTGCATCTCAGGTGGCATAGTCACATTCCGCCTGATGTAATTTTAGTCCCGCAACACACATGCCATGGTTTACTTCAGCACTTTGTCATGGCCGTACAGGAGGGCTTCACCCAGCACGCTTAGGGACCGGTGCTGTGTGTTGTAGAGGCCGGATGCCTGCTCCATCACAGCGCAGGTACGGCTATGTGCACTTTTCTTGTTCTCTTCCTGCTGGTTCTGTGGTATTTCTGGGTGCCCTGATGGTGCTTGCTGCGCCTGTCTTGCCCTACTCCTATTCCTACTCCTCCTGCGTCTCCTCTGTGCTTCGTGTTGTTAATGGTGCCGCACTACAATCACATCCTCCAGCCCATGTAATGCAGGCAGTATTGGAAGCATTTTTGTGTGGGAAGGGGTGTGGGAAGGGGTGTGGTGTGCCCTTTTGTGCTACCACAGTCTCCATCCCCTACACCTGTGCTGGATGTGTCCACCTGTGGCAGATGGACTGCTCAGGTCTCTTAACGGGTGGTTCGCGATGCCGGTATTAGCGCAATGGCGGTAGGGTGTTTTGGGGTCTTTACCATGCCGCTATTACCATGTCCGCCTACCTTGTGATGGGATGCTATTATCGACATGCCGCTATTTCCGACCTGGGGATTGCGCACCCACGGACTTGCCGCTATTAGTGCCACTGTACTTAACGATGGCGCTAATAGAGGCAAGTCCGGGTCGTAATTGGATAGGAAATTTAGCGTTACCGGTATTCACTTACCTTCACTTTCCTTACCGCCGTCCGTGTAATGAGGCCCATTGTGTCTATATTGTGGCGACAGCGGTTATTTTCTCAGTGGATATCCTGTTCATCCTGCTAAACCCAGGGGAAACAAGTAGGCTTGTTGTCAGATAGGAAGGAAACAACACACACAGATACCTTGCCAGGCCTTCCTTCGGAACCACACCAACCGATGCCCCCTCACCAGTTATTCATTCTACAACTCAAGATAGCCCAGGACACTGAATCATAATTGCGCTGTTAGGTTCCGAGACCTCCACCACCTATTGTTACTTAATTAGGATCCAGTGGTATTCCTGTACTTGCCAAGGCACAGGAAGCCGTGATGGAAGGGATTGATGGCAATCCATTGGCCTCAAGACCCATTACCCAAGAAACCAAACCACTACACTTGGTCATCAACCGACACAAGGAAACATTAGCTTTCGATGTAATATGCTACCCTTCGGATCCATTGATTGTGGGACTCCCATGGTTGGTTTACCACAACCATGATAGTCTGTTGGGCCCATTCATCAACTTCATGATAGTCTGATAGATGCACACATTCTTGCTGTCTGACCATCTCTTCTGATCTCCTCCCATCTACTTCATTCTGGAAACAGATTATGTAAACCACAGGCTTTTTTATTGTCAGGGAATCCCTCAGGTGTATGACCTCTATTGTAGGGTATTTTCCCGTTCTGAGGAGATCCCTCTGCCTCTACATCAGCCATTCGACTGGAAAATACAGCTCCAGCCTGACCAACCCATTCTACATGGTCAAATCTGTTCACTCACCATCCAAGTGTGCGAAGAACTCTGTAGATACCTCCAAGACTATTGGAAGAAAGGGTATATCACGCCCTCTTGTTCAAGTTCTGGGGCGCCCTTATTCTTTGTGCCTAAAAGGAAGGCATGTTAAGTCCCTGTATTGATTATCATCCCCTCAACGAAATAACCATCAAGGACCATTACTGATTACCCTTGATAAAAGACATCTTGAAGACACTTTGTGATTCTACTGTTTTCACCAAAATCACCTTGCGAGGCACCCACCAACTAGTCCACATGAGAAAAGGTGACGAATTGAAGACTGCTTTTAAGAGCCCTTTGGGGCATTTCAAATATACGGTGATGCCCTTTGGACTATGCCCCAGCGGTCTTCCAACGTTTCTCAGATGCCATATTCTCTGATTTTCTTGGCATTACAACCTGGGTTTACTTGGATGACATCCTGACCTTTTCCTCCACATTGACAGAATATCACTCTCATGTCTTTGAAGTTCTTAGAATGTTCCTTGGACATCATCTATATGCCAAAAAGAAGTGTGAGTTTGACAGAACCAGCATTGAATTCTTGGGGTACATAGTCAGTAAGGGTGAGATCCACTTGGACCGTAGAAAGGTCAAGGCAGTTGAGGAATGGCCCAGTCCTCACGGTGTGGAATCTGCCCAGCAGTTTCTTGGATTTGCTAATTTTTATAGTCGCTTTATTTGTTTATTTATTTTTGTGTGTGTAATTTGTTTAATGCATTTTCATGAACACAGTACAACAACAATATTGTAGCATCCAGAGTACAATTGAATCTATCATAAGCGATTTGCAGAAAATATCATTGTAGTCAGCAGTAACACAGATGGGCCATCCTATCAACATGCACTGTCAGGTGTCGAGACCTGTTTGACAGCAGGTCATGAACATAGGGCCCCCAGACATCTGGGTGCCCGGTGTGCAGAGACATGGCACATATAAATGCCACCTCAAGGTCATAGCAGTAGGCTATGTGTTCTAGCCACGCTGACACATGGGGCGGGGAGATCCTTTCATCATGCCATGGCCACCTTCCTGCGAGCCAGCCCTAAGAAGAGCCTGGCCAGTCTACGTGCATGCTTGGTCAAGGCTCTCGTACATCCCAACAGAGCCACCAGTGGCTCCAGCCCCTCCTGTTCTCCGATAATGAGGGAGATCTTAGTGAGAACCTCCCCCCCAGAACTTTGCGACGGTGCCGGCATATCCAGGCTAGGTGCAGAAAATCAGCCAGACTAGCCTTGCAACATACACATTCGTCTGGTGTTTCTGGATAGTATCGGTGTAGTTTGACCAGGAGTGATACGTTTGATGTACGAAGTTGAAGTGTATCAGTTTGAGTCTAGTGTTCAGCGAGACCCTCTTTGTTTGGAGCAATGTATATTTCCAGTATTCCTCACAGATCTCCTCCCCCAGACTGTTCCCCATCTCTATCTAGGAGTATCCACTTCCCATGGAATGTCGGACGTCAAGCTGTTGTACAATCTGGAGACCAGGCTACCCTCACCCTGGGCCTGAACAACCCCGTGTAGCAATGAACATGTGGGCGATCGGTCAGGAAACGTGGGGAACATTGCCTTAAACTTGTTCCTTATCCGAAATACATGAAAACATCACGGCAAGTGGAGCTCCCTCTATCCCTGAGTTGATCTACAGACATGAACTTCCCATCGAGAGAGTAGTCCCCCAGCGTGCCCACACCGACTTTAGTGGTCCATTGCAGATATGCTCGCTCAGTCTTATTCCAGATGGTGCATGTGTTAGTCACAATATTCCCTATACTGGGTTTGGGTTTACAGTTACGTAATATCGCTATCTTCAGTAAGTCCTGAGCCGCAATGGCTGTTTTGACCTGCACTTGCAGCCTGATAAAGTATGTGGTGTACCACACTGCACCATCCAGTAGCATCGCTCAAAATCTGCCAAGGCCAGACCGCCCTTGGTGTAAGGTTGAGTCAGTGTAGACCAGGTCACCCTGGGCTGCTTCCCGGCTCATAGATACTCAGCAATGATTCCCCGCAGTTGTGTGAAAAATATCAAAGGTATGTATGTAGGGATGTTTAGGAATAGCTATAAGAGCCTTGGGAGCCAATTTCACCATGGATATTTGCCCCATTAGGCAGAGAGGGAGGCCATGTCATTTCTGTGTTTGGTCTTTAAGAGAGTTGATAGCCCTGCCACAGCTTTCCCAAAAGAGAATGTCTGGGCCTCTTGAAACTTTGATGGCAGGTTGTCTAGTATTCTCCCATTCACATCTAAAGCCAAACACATAGGGAAAGGCCTTGGTGGACTCAGTAAGAGGCAACACCATCGATTTACTGTGGTTGATCTTTAACTCGGAGAAGTCCCCAAATGTAATCACCTGCCTCTTTACAGGGGTCAGATTGACAGCGGGGTCGCTCAGGAATAGAACCACATCATCTGCGTAGAGTGAGATTATCAGCCTGTGGGGGCCCACTTGTAAGCGCTGTGCAGATTCCTCTCATAAAGTGTGGCTGCCATTGCTGAGGCAAAAAGCAATGGGGAGAGGGGACAACCCTGTCTGGTCCCTCTTTCCATCTTCACCTTCCCAGACATGTAACTGCCTATGGAAATCCTAGCTGCAGGGCAGTTATAAAGGATATCCACCAGCTTAATAAATCTTGTCCCCATTAAAGTCACTTTATAACCAGATTCACCCAGCGCAAGGCTGATTTTCTCATCTTCTTCCGAAGGGTCATGTTTTTTTCCTGGTACAGCAGGGCCGTAGAGGCCTTCCAAGCCCTTAAGAAGGAATTCCTCAAAGCCCCCATTCTGCGAACATCCAGATGACAGCCTTCCATGCATGGTAGAAATGGATGCCTCTGCTTCTGCGATTGGTTCTGTTTTGTTACAACAGAGTATCATGTCTAACCTCGAACACCCTGTAGCCTACTTTTCCCAACCGCTGACTTCCAGTAAATGCAACGATGCTATAATAGGAAACAAATTGCTGACAATCAAGAAGCGTTTCATGGAATGGAGACACCATTACCTGGGTGGATGTCATTCGGTGGAACCAACCACTGGAATTTAAAATACCTTCGCACTTTGACCTGTACCAAAAGGCGCCAGGCCTGCTGGGCTCTCTTCTTCGTGTAATTTCGATTTCAAAGGCTAATGCCCTGTCCTTCACCACAGAAGGTCCTGTGACTGCTGAATGTTCTTGAATTCTTCCAGCCAAGCATTTTCTGTCAACAGTTCAATCATCTCTGGAATGTGTGTTAAACGGAAGAACTACCAACCCAGTGGTACTTGACCTGTTGCCATTATCCTATGTCCAATCAGGGAAAGGCAATCAGCGAAGTGTCTCTTCATAGCCACTACGGAACTTCAGACTGACATCCTTCAGTGATTTCATGATTCTCACGTCGCAGGCCATCATGATGAAAAGACCACGTTCGACCTAATCGCTTGCCAGTTCTGGTGGCCCAAGATGAGGACCATGCGTGAAGGCATCATGAAGCAGGACAGAGACAACAGGTTCAAAGTTCAAACAAAAATGTTTTATTAACTTTTATGTCAGGATGGTTGAAGGCGTAACTTGACCTATACTAAGGTGGGATGTCCCTACCTAAAGAAACTAAGGATAGTCTGAGTCAATAAGTTCAACTTAAAAGTCTGTCTGTGTCCAAAACCTATACTTGCCCTCACAACTAAAGCTAAACAATGTGTAGGGATGTCAGCATAAAAATAAATAGTGTTCCAAATAAAGTTCTGAGCTTCTTCCATCTGTGGGCTTACTTTCTAGCTCTCCTTCCCCAAGTTCAAGACAGTTCCACAAAGTCTCAGGGTTCCCTTTCCCAAGAAGACACAACAGTTCAAGACAGTTCCAAAAGTCTCGGGGTGTCCTTGCCCAAGAAAACAACACAGTTCAAAATTGGTCTCAGGGTTCTCCTTCCACAAACACCAGCTTGCCCAGCTTGCCAACTTGTACATAAATTCAGTCTCTCACAAAACCAGTTGCAGGTCAACTTTATACTCCTTCTAGTACTTGACAGCTCATACAGATGGCTGCTTCACTTAAGCAATCTTTTTCATGCACTTGTAATTGCTTTCTGTACATTTCTTTGTCTTTCATAGATAGGGTATACCAAGTCTATGCAGGGTTGTTGGACCACACGGTTCACCCATTACAGGTCATGTAATCGGTCACCCTAGGCTTGCTTGCCCACACATGTTCTTTTGTAGCTGCATCTGTGTTCTGGTTCACACACACTTGGATCTCTCCTTGGCAGCCTTTTGTCTTTGCCACGTGTTTCCATCTTTGCCAGTCCCAGTGTAGAGGGGGAGCCAAGTACCCCACTCCAACTGCCCCACCTCTAGTACCTATAGAATGGGAACCAAAGTTTGTTTCCCCTACTGAACAGCTAAACCAGCAGAGGGCAGAGCGTGGGATCTGTGCAGTACCCACAAGAATACCCATTAAGGAAACCATACCTACATTCAAGATAATATGATGGCCATTTCAATAAAATTCCTGAAGAAGCAAAGAAGATTACGGATGAAGGCGAATGTTGACGTCATACAAAACCAAATCGACACCCATATAAAAGATAAACAGACCAGAGAATGTAGAAAACCTACAACACATTAAGAAACACCAAGGATAAGTGACATCTTGGGATCAAGGTGAAGAAGCTTATGCCACAGACCTGATGAAAATACTTTGTTAGATTAAACGTGTAGAGATGCTACAGAAACACAAGCAGCAGAATAATCATGAAGCTAGCTACTTGCTTTTAATAGATATAGCGCAGCATGCGTCAACATATACATATATAGAGATATATATGGACAAGTAAAGGATGGGAGTTTCCACTATATGTTATGAAACAGTGCTGAACAGAACAAGAAGGCCTAATTTTAGTGTCACAGCTAAGAAAAGCAATTGAATTAAACAGGATAAAAGCTCAGCTAAGGAGTTGACTGACCAAGAAAACCAAGGTCTTATCAAACTGGAATAGGCTGACATTGGATACAATTAGCGAGAAGGAACAGAGGCTCCTGTTCAGAAAGTTCAAACAAAAACAAAGGAATTCAGAGGACTATTGGAGAATAAAATCAAATACACGAAAAACTCAATTTCATGGTGTCCAGTCACGCGGTAGAAGGAAGTTGGACGAACGAGGTGGTCCCACCTACGCACGTAGGCCGGCTGGTGCCCACACTCCCTGAAATTCACAGAGTACAGTACAAACTCAAGACCAATCTTCAAAGTACTAATTGACATTGGACCATTGAGATGATGATGGATGATACAGTAATTGGTGGGAAGCTAGTGTTAAGACAAGCTCATCCGCACCTGGTTGTTCATCCTGCGTGCTGCTAGACGTAAGTGGAAAAATACAAATAGGGTCGAAGCCAACCAATTGTAGAGGACCACATAATTAAGGGTCCTATAGTTTGTTTAGCCAATGAGACGTCGTACAATTAGTGGGGTTCATAGAGGCCATTTTGAGGGGAGGTCTTAGGTACCCCACCTGATGTTAGTTATCCTACCACTTTCCCTCCACTGTTCTATACAGATATAGAACTCTTACTTAGACCCAATCACACACTCCATTAGGTTTGTCTAGTTTGCCACATAGGATGACGTTGGTAATGACGCAGGTCAAAACGTCAATGATGACTAATTGTGGGTATAAGAGACCAGTTTTTTTATAAAGCATTGAGAGTGAGAAGACCGAGCGATTGCTGATGCTCGTTGTGCTCCCCATTTTATAGACTTGTTAATAAAACAGACTCATTTTTGCCAAACTATTGAGTTGTCTTGATTATTAACGTATAAATAAAATCTGCATCCCTATCTATCTCAAGGGCATAGCTACTCAACTTAAAGGGCTGTCTGATTGAACACCCAGCTCACTTGGTAGCAGAGGATGGTTTGATAAGATAACCATCGGCCGTCGACATAAGTAAACTTTAGAGTCTCGGCAATATCACATGACTTTTGCCATTCGGCTGACGCGACGTTAAGCTCCCCGTAGATAGTGGATAGTTTAACATCTGAAATTCTTGGCAAGGACGGTTGACGGGACCCTTAGTTTCAATAGGAACCCCTCCCGCATCTACGCGAAGCGGATCGAAAAGCAGCTCAAAGAGGCAGTAACGGAAGCGGTGATCCAGAGGGTCCGAAGAAGAAAATATGTGAATGGTGGGTAAAATTGACTGAAAAGGGTGGCAAATGAGTATATGTAAAGTAAATAAGGAGAGTAATGGAGGGAGGCGGGATAAAATATAACGTAAGAGTACGAGTGTAAAATATATGTATATGGGGAAGGAGATATTGAGTTGAGTGTGGCCGAGCAATATAATATAAACAGTAATCGTGAGTGAGGCCACGATAGGAGAATACACCATGTTCCTAGGCTTTAAAGAGCACTAGCAGAAACCTTTATCTAGAGTCCCATAAGTGGATGACGTAGGAGACAGGATTGATTAAAGACGATCCAGAAAGAGAGATAGGTTTAAGTACCAATCAGAGCAATATTTAGAGGGCAAGAAGAGTCTAAAAGAGTAGATAGTGCAGAGATATATGTGACCGGTCAAGTCTGTCTGTTTGTTTTATGTGATTGAAAGAGGTTATGACGTCATAGCGGAAAGAAAAATATTGCACGGTAGAAAAGTGTGAAGTTGTGCAAAAGGAAAGTGATTGTTTTTTAAATTATATCTGATGGTTGTTTTTTAGCAAGATTAAAGTAAAACTGTGACTGACGGGATTGTAGCTTGTGAGGATTGGTGCTCACTCATATTGTATCATTTTGATGAGACGTAATTTTAAAATCTGTGATTATAAATAAACAAGTGTTAAGTAAGTGGAGATAGATGAATTTAGAATGGAGGATGTTACTCCATCAGTACATCTTTGCAAGCAGCTGCCGAAACACGTGCCCAAAGACAGTACAGTACAGAATGGGTTAAAGGAACCGCGGATAAAATGTTTATGCCATGGCCACGAGGCGGATCATTATCGAAGGCAGTCTTGCAGCCTATGGCGACATATTTGCATGCTGTGTATACTGGAAAGAAGCTAGAAAAGCGCCTAGTGAGTCTAGAACTTTGGAAAATGTACCAGCAAGAAAAGGAGGAGGAGCCTCCTTTAGATTGGATACTGAATCTATGCAAAGAGGTGGGTGAAGAGCCTTTTTCTCCGCCCGACCCATCTGAAACGGAAGACGAAGCTAAGAAAGGCAATGGGTTATACCCATTAAGAGAACTCAAAGCAGCGGCGGGATATAGCAATCCCTTATATGAGTCACCTACGCAAAGTAGTGACACAAGTCCAGAAAAAGTTACTGAGAAAGAGGAAACCTCCAAAATACTGAGGAACAAGGGGAGACATGATATGGAGAAAAGTGATAGAGGAAGCACACCTCTAGATGTAGGAAGAGAAACAAAAAGATGGAAAGGAGACAGAGATAAAACTGATGAGATAGAGCTCTCACAGAACAAATGGATGGGAGGTCAGATTTTACTGAAACTTGATGGTAAAGGCATCGAGGATGTAAGACAAAGAGAAGATTAAGGCAGACAGGATAAAAAAGACAGGGAAAGAGAAGAACAATTGAAAGATGAAGGAGTGAGAAGAAAAGATAGACAGAAATGACAGCAGTTATTTCAAGATGAACAAGCTAAAAAACAAGAGAGAGCAGAAGAGCAAAGAAAATGTGACAATAAGCAAAGAAAAGCTGATGAGCAGGAGAGGCTAGAACAGAAAAGAATAGAAGAAGAAGAGCAAAGGATACAAGAGAAAAGAATAAAAGGATGAAAAGATGAAGAGATACAAAAGACAAATGAAAGAAGGGATACAAAAAGAAAGGAGGAAGATAGAGTGAGGGAAGAAGTGAGAAAGCGCAGAGAATTCGATGAGGCTATGGAACATAAACGAAGGCAGAGAGCATGCAATATCGAGTATTTGGAAAGGGATGTAAGAAATCCCGAACCCTTGGTAGAATGGAAAGATTTAGAGGAATTCTTTAATGAATACGAGTCATTACCAGGCCCGTCTAGAGCATATCTAGAAGACGTGTTTGACTCTAGGAGCATTGGGGAAGCAATTGATAAAGTATACCATGACATGAGAGCTCGGAAGGAAGGTCAGGGGAAGGGAAAAAATGATCGTCTTGAGAGCACTCAGTTGTATGACACGGAGGAATCCTCATGTAGCACGAGGCATCGGGAGCTGTCTTTAGACAGACGGACTCTGAATAGAAATGAAGGCGAGAGAAGTTGCACAAGTTGGGCACAAGCAATGCCAGATGAAGAGAGGGAAACCTTCCAGGGCGAAGAGAGCGATAACGTCCGTGACCCTGAGGGCTGTTTCTCTATGGATAGGGGAGTAAAATGGTTAGATTTAAGTGCACCTTTACCCAAGGCATCAGAGCCATTGACACAGTCGAACCGACCCAGAGGGCAACCCCACGGTGATGTAAGCAGGTTAAGATCATTGCCAGGTAGACAGCGATGTGGGAATATCACCCAAGCAGTGATAGACAGATGATGAGAGATGAGAATGATTTTGGCGCTTCACAGTTCCCCTTGCTAGAAAAAGGAGGAACGAGGGCACAGTATATTCCCAGGTCTCAAATGGACAGAGACAATTTAAGGTGTAAACTTCCGTTTTTGACCTCTGGTGCTGGGAAATGGATACATGAGCTAGAAAAGAGCGCGGGAGGAAATACATTGCCTATAGGAGACATTAAAGGTCTTCTGATCGCCATACTTGGTGGGAGAGCTGACGATGTATGGATATGAGCAGGCTACCCTGGTGTGACTACAGTTAACACCGCGCACAATGGAGCGCCGTTCAACAATTGCAGAGCAGCAGTTTGGAAAGCGCTTCGAGTGCTATATCCGGAACGTCCGATATGGTAGCTATAATGACAAGAAAAATATAAGAAGGAGAGGATCCGTTGCATTACATCCAGAGTTTCCAAGATGCTTGGGCGCTCGAAACTCGGGAATCTTGTGGGAAATCTATACCTGCGTTCTATCATATACTATGCCAAGGTCTGCCAGAGCAGGTACAGAAGCAGCTAAAGAAGTTAGTGGGTATAGAAGCTAAACCGTGGTTGGAAATTCCGTTGACCATTGCACATTACTGCAGACTTCTGCAGGAAAAGAATTGCAAAAAAGATGATACTAGAAAAGGCAAGGAGGCGAAATTGGTTCAGAAAAAACTGTCCAAGTATGTCATTGAAGGGGCAATGTTAGCTAGGACAGATGGATCGAATTGACAACAGATAATGAACATGCCACAGGCAAATAACCAAAGGCAGTTCGATCAAAGTAGCAATGGGTATGCTCCACGAGGATGGGGTTTCCGAAGAAGAGGTTGGCAAGGTAACCAAAAGAATTGGCAGAGTAATAGGGGATGTTTTCAGAGCAATCAAAGTGGGTTTCAGAATATGCAAAACGGCAATCAGGGCATGCAAAATGGGAAGATGGGAAGACCACCGCCTTTATGTTGGACGTGTGGGATGACAGGGCATGTAGAAGTCAGGCATAGTACAGAATTATCCGTTTTCAAGAGGGGGAATGTTAAATCCACCTGCGTATTCACACCAGAATGGAGATGGGTTTGTACAAAATCAAACTGTGCAGCAGCAAGCACCAAGAGTGCAGCAAGGCCTACAACCCCAGCAAATAACAGGTAACCCACTGCAAGGGAAATCGCAGAAGTCCCCTATGCAACTTTAACAGAATGCACCCACAGACCCGCCAATGACACGTAGAATAGGGGGTGTCACTGTTGATGGAGGAAATCCTTTCACGAGTGATGGAGTGAGACAGTACCCGCTATAGGACAGCTCACCGAGAGACCTGATGTGTTCCATATTATCTGTGACACCACACCCTCATGAGGAGCCAAGGGTGAATGTTATTGTAGAGGCCGAGTTCCCTCTAGTCCTGAACCCATCTACAATTATATGAAATATACCTGTTGATGCACAATATGTTATGGTGATTGACTTGAAAAATGCGTTTTTTTCAATCCAATTGTACAAAGACTCACAAGATTTGACTTTGTTTACTTTCAGACAAGCTTGCCTGAAAATAGAGTCCTTCAGATGGACTTGAGCAATATTGCCTTAGAAAGCGTTGTACTGCAATACGTAGATGAGATTTTCGTTTGCAGCACCACAGAGGAAGAGTGCAGACGCGATTCTGTTCAGCTGATGAATATACTTGCTGACAAAGGATATAAAGTGGACAAGGAAAAGTTACAATATTCTCAACAAGAAATGCTGTACATAGGCCAATTGATTTCACATGAAGGAAAGTAATTTACTCCTGAAATAGCTGAGGCTATTTTAAAAACAGCTAAACCACACACGATAAAACAGATGCAGAGTTTTTTGGGGCTATGTAATTAGGTCAGCGCATGGATCTTTGACTAGCTCGTATACAAGGCCTCTTTTACAGGCATTGAAGAAAGCACAGGCAACGGCAAAATCGTGTGCACTGAGGCAATGGAAGAAGGGGTTGATGAATTGAAACAAGCCATTTGCATGGCTCCAGTTTTAGGGATTCCTAATTATGCTGAGAAATTCTTCTTCTTGTTCTTCTCACACACAGATGTCACGCAGATGTCAATGATGTCATTGATATGACTGCAGTGCTCATGCTCAAGAGAACCACTTTGGGGTACAAGCCCCTTGCAAATGGAATCTTAGACCCAGAAATGAGAGGTCATTTCCCATTCGAACAAAGTTTGGCAGCTGCCACGTTTGCCATAGAGAAGGCTACGAGCATAGTGATGGGATGCTCTATGACGTTATTTGTTGAACACGCATTATTTGCCATTTTAGAAAAACCAAAAGGCACGTTGACCTCTCAAAGGGCTTCTGCCTATGAGGTAGTTATATCGAATCTGGCAATCAAAATAGTTTGATGCAAAATAGTGAATCCAGCTATTTTTATAGCTGAGCCAATCACAGAAGGAGAGCCCATACATGATTGCACAAACTATGAAGAGTTCTATAATGAAATCCCTAGAATAAAGGAGAATGCATTGGCAGGGGGAGAGATTGTTTTCATTGATGGTTCTTCCAGAATTGATCAAAATGACGGACAGAGATATACTGGCACTGCTGTGGTAAAGCTCCTGGAAAATGGAGAATTTCGGGTACTCGTTAGCAATGAACTACCATCTCATTATTCAGCACAAGCTGCAGAATTATTGGCGTTAATACTCGTGATCGAGAATCACACAGACCAGGAAGTAACAGTGTACAGTGACTCCGCCTATGTGACATCAACAGTACATGCAGGTCTAGCGCACCGGAAAAGGAGGGGCTACCTCCGAACGGACGGCATGCCAGTGCAGCACGCAGCCTTATTGGACAGGCTCATTAAGGCACTACAACTCCCAGTGGTCATAGCAGTCGTTAAATGTGCAGCTCACAACAAAAGGGACAGATTTTATCTCCTGCGGAAATCAAACAGCAGTCGCTGAAGCCAAGTGCATAACAAACACAGATATAGAAATGATGAACGTTGAAACATGTGATGTAAATGAACGAATGACTGTAATGATGACGGTGGTTGAAGGATATAATCAAATGTCCTAAACACAGATAGTATTCAGGAGGAAGCACCTCAGGAGGAAAAGAATTTGTGGACGCGAAGAGGGTATTCTCTAAACCCCTCTGAAGCATTGTGGCGACAAGACATCTAGCCTTATTAAGGGTGGCGCTGGAACAACTACACTACCCAGCGCATACAACGAGGGATAATCTAGCTGCATCTATTGCTGAGGAGTGGTTTGTACCGAACTTAATGGAGCATGTTGCATTTTTTATGGTAAACTGTATAGTTTGTCAGCAGTTAGGGGAGTCATTCCGTGACCTAATGGCCCTTTTCAGCACTTGCATATCGACTATGTCGACATGATACAAGTATGCAATGGATGCAGATATTTAATTGTTGTAGTGTGTCTTTTCTCCAGATGGATAGAAGCGGGTCCACCATCTTACACCTCATGAAATCGTGACAGGAAGGCGAATGAGAACACCCCTAATGCCTCCATCCAGAGTTAGAAGTGATGCTCAGCCGACAGCAGAAGTGTTAGGATTGGAACGGCAAAAGTATTTGAACTGTATGACTTCCAGTATTTCTGTCATTTCAGGACAGTTGTAGAGACGAGGGTGTAGGGCAGTACAGCACACAGGAAATGCTTCAACAAACCAACCTCTGGAATTTCGTCTTCCCAAATTATACCCTGGAGATAAGGTCCTAGTGCGAAACCACACAAGGAAAAAGTGGGACGAACCATCTGCTGTCAAATTGCAGGGCAGGCGTGCTTCGATCTTCTTGGGAGATATAAAGATTTTCTCTGGAGAAACCTCTCTGCCTTCACCCCTCTGCAAGGAGACAACAAGCATCAGGGAAGAACCACAGCACGTGCAGACAAGATCTATGACGAGTGGAAAGGCTAAAGAACTTTTATTTGGACTGTGGCTTGGTTCTGGACACTCCCGTTTGAGCAATTTATGAAAGGGTTAAAGCAAACGAATCCAAACATCTGTACATCCTATTTGCAGAGTAAAGGGAAAATCTGCACTCATAAAGCAACAGTATCTTGTTGACTTTGGACTGAGGCATACTCAAAGCCTTGATAAAAAGAGGATTATGCCAGACTTTGATCGTGGGTACGGGAACTGGAAGAGGGTACAGTACCCTGATTCATTCCAGACTGAGTTTTCCAACTTTTCTTCAAAATCCTGACAATTAAACAATTATAAGGAGATTGCAAACAGTCATCACTGAACAATTCTTGCTGTTGCCAGAGTACAGTAAGGTAAATACAAATGCCCCTATTTGAAGAAACAGCTCATAGACTAGTCAGTGTGGGGTTCTTTCGTCTGATTGAGGAGTACCCACATCTTGTCGGGAGGCACACTGATGTGCGCTCATTTCTGAGGGATCCAAGAAACACTGCAAATCTAAATGTTATCTTGGAGGGTATCATCATTCAGGTGAGCATCTATTCTGAGCAAAATCACAGAGCAGTATAGAAACTTTCCTCCGAGGGACAGATAGAGGAAAGGTTGATAAAGGGCAAGACTTTTTCTTCATGATGACAGGGGAGCAACATGTCATCTGGGCTGAAGCAGATTCCAGGCATTGACTGGGAGCTGATCTACATATTGGAACTGTTATGAACTTATTGAGATCGTTCTTCTTCACATGGAACATTTGCATCTCGAATGATGAACAAACTGATTCCAGAAATACAGAGAAAGGTTGTTTTGACATCTAGTGAGAAGACTACTGAGCAAAACAAGTCACTGAATCAAGACAGCAGCGTCCAGAAGCAAGTCATTATGCAGTCACATTAAAATAAGTTTTCCCTTCCTTAGGTAATCAAAGATGGGGAACCTCAGTAGTAATGTGGTTCTGCCCATCGAAGAACGACATTCATATTGCCCGAGAAGTAGATGCTGCAAAATCACATACCACGGTATAATCTACACTTCCATTGTATTCATTATTATCATACTGCTTTCACTGACTGTGAGAACTGCATTTTACCCAGGTGCAAATGGAGCACAGACTCCTGTATATCTTCCTGAACGTAAGGAACATTTTGCATTGCAACTACAAGGAAGCCTAGACCCTATATAGTTATTCCTGTTGCAAGAAAGAATGGCAAATTACCTGAACTTGAAATGGATGAAATTAGTCATAACTCACACACAACACTTGTCTTAGCAAATTCTTTTAAACGCAAGAGAAAGGGTCGGCAAATCAGGCAAGATAAGGGGTTGATAAAAGTTGAACCTACTCAAGTAATGCATTGCATGCCAAAACACCTGGTCCAGTGACAATTGTCCCAAAAACAGTTCCTAAGAGAAAGTCACATGGAGAGATTTTGAGAGACATTTTCATGCCCAAATGGGCAGCTGAGCAAATGGGACAATCTGAACTGATGAGCACACAAGAAGCACCTGTGGGTGTATCTCGACCACTTATGGATGTGACTTTCATACCTCCTGAAAGAAGAAGCTATATGGACACACTTCATGACATAATCATGGAAGCTCATGTAAAAAGAAGCAGACCTAAAAGAAGCACGCAGGAAGATAGCTATGAATTGAATGATTATCTGGACAGTACAACACACCTGGGAAATAACATATGGTATCAACATATCAAAGAAGTCAGAAGAAGGACTTCAGGCGAGGAATGCTTTGTATGTGCACTCCTGCCATACAGTATGGGCAAATCGAAAATCTTCATAGCTATTGAAATGGATGTCCAGGCAGCACACTCTCTTTCACACGTGGCAATGTGCAAAACCAGAGGCCAGTTAATGGGTCGTGATGCCTACCTCAAATGGGCAACTGAATGGACGGATTCAGATGAAGATGATTATGTGCAAGACTCAAAGGCAAGAAACAGAGAACACACCAAGAATCATGTGATCAGATATGAGTGTCCTGGAGTAAAAGTAGCTGGAATCAGATGGGGAGTGAACAAAAAACCTGACATCGCAGTAAAGTCTGCAGAAGAAATTCGAAGATGGAAGAACAGAGGACAAATGCAGATCTGAGGATCAGTGCTTTCTCCAGACAGCTGGGAAGAAGCAGTGGTTATCTGCAGAGCCTGGGTACCTATTGGTTGTTACCAACCTACTATGGAAAATGCACAGAAGGGATGAAAGCCATTATGGCCAAGACTTGCTAAACTGCTGACCTGGGTCGAAGACAGAGGAGGACCCTTGCAGAAAGTTCCCCTAGAGAGTTCGAAGTTATGTTTCAGAAACAATGGAACAAGAAAAATGGGAGAAAATCAGAACTGTGATGATGTGCCAGGAATGGTGCATGGAACAGCAGTGATCATGGATCACTATTGGGCTTGCAGATCCAAATCATATATAAGGCTACCTAAAAATTGGGGAGAAATCTGCACATTAGTGAATGTCCATGTTCCAGCATTGGTGATTCCAAAAAGTGATCTGAACCTTGCCAATTTTCCAAAAGCAGATGCTTACATGAGGAAAAAGAGAACTGTGGAACTTATGAAGAGGATCAAGAGAGAGAATTACTTTTCAGCAAAATCAGTTGAAGCCTTTGATGCTATTCCATATGAACACAGACTGTTCAGCCAGACCTCTTCAGTGTTTTCATTAATCTTTCTACCAGCAGTCCAAGTTGGAGCAAATACCAAATGGCTACAGATAACCAGATGACCAGATGGGAATTGCTGCAGACGATCAACACAACTATAAAAGGATTCAATGCAATCAGGGAAGAGTTGAGAGATATAAGACTAATGACCCCCCTGAACAGATATGTCTTGTACATGATCACAGCTATGGATGGAGGTGTTTGTGCAAAAATCAGAGAATCATGTTGCACGTTCATACATTCTCACGATGACAAGAATGGTACCTTGATAGAGGCCATAGACATGCTGACGAAACTCCATGGCCAGATGATAGATGAAGTAGAAGACATTGCGGATGACAGCTGGTTTGGAAATATTTTCTCTTGGGTTCCACAATGGATGGCAGACACATAAAAATTCTTTGGAGTCCTGATAGTGATGATATTGCTTGGATTCTGTGTGATCAAGATAATAATCTCACAATGATCTCACAATGCAAGAAGACAGCAAAGAAAGCCATAAGGATGAAGATCATGATCGATGTTGAACCAGCATGGAAGCCCAAAGATCTGACTGATGAAGAAATCAGAGACTTTGTGAAGGCCAGCATCCATGCACCTGAGGGGATGTAATTCCTGTACCCACAGGACCATAGGAAATATGTGGGGAAATTGATCTACTGCAGTCCAAGTGGACAATGCATGCTCATGACATGGAACAAGGATGTGCATGTGAAATAAGCCGGATGCCTGAAGGCAGTCATAAAAATATTGGTCCCAAAGAAACATGGTTTCAAAACAGGATGTCTGGAGATAAAAGATGATGTGAGAGTGGTCGATGAATCGCCTAGAGGGGGGAGTGCAGAGGAGGAGCCAAGTACCACCACTTCAACTGCCCCACCTCTAGTACCTATAGAATGGGAACCAAAGTGTGTGACCCCTATGAACAGCTAAACCAGCAGAGGGCAGAGTGTGGGCTCTGTGCAGTACCCAGAAGACTATCCATACCTAAGAGAATCTGGGAGGCAAGATACCCATTAAGGAAACCATACCTACATTCAAGACAATATGATGGCCATTTGAATAACATTTCTGAAGAAGCAAAAAAGATGATGGATGAAGGCGAATGGTGACATCATACAAAACAAAATGGACACCCATATACAAGATAAACAGACCAGAGAATGCAGAAAACCTACAACACATTAAGAAACACCAAGGATAAGTGACATCTTGGGATCAAGGTGAAGAAGTTTATGCCTCAGACCTGATGAAAATACTTAGTTTAAACGTGTACAGATGCTACAGAAACACAAGCAGCAGAATAATCATGAAGCTAGCTACATGCTTTTAATAGATATAGCGCGGCAAGCGCCAAAATATACATATATAGAGATACATATGGACAAGTAAAGGATGGGAGTTTCCACTACTCGTTATGAAGCAGTGCTGAACAAAACAAGAAGGCGTAATTTTAGTGTCGCAGCTAAGAAGAGCAATGGAATTAAACAGAATAAAAGCTCAGCTAAGGAGTTGACTGAGCCAAGAAAGCCAAGGTCTTATCAAACTCGAATAGGCTGACATTGGATACAATTAGCGAGAAGGAACAGAGGCTCCTGTTCAGAAAGGTCAAGCAAAAACAAATGACGTCAGAGGACTATTGGAGAATAAAATCAAATACACAAAAAGCTCAATTTCATGGTGTCCAGTCACGTGGTAGCACGGAGGCCGGCTGGTGCCCACCCTCCCTGAAATTCTCAGAGTACAGTACAAACCAAGACCAATCTTCAAAGTACTAATTGACTTTGGACTATTGAGGTGATGATGGATGATATAGTAATTGGTGGGAAGCTAGTGTTAAGATGAGCTCATCCGCACTGGTTGTTCAGCCTGCGTGCTGCTAGACGTAGGTGGAAAAATACAAATAGGGTTTAAGCCAACCAATTGTAGAGGACTTAGTAATTAAGGGTCCTATATTTTGTGTAGCAATGGGACGTCGTACAATTAGTGATGTTCATAATGGCCATTGTGAGGGGAGGGTTTAGGTACCCCACCAGATGTTAGTTAGCCTACCACCTTCCCTCTACTGTTCTGTACAGATATAGAACTCTTACTTAGACCCAATCACACCCTCCGTTAGGTTTGTGTAGTTTGCCACATAGGATGACATTGGTAATGACGCAGGTCAAAACGTCAATGATGACCAACTGTGGGTATAAGAGCCCAGTTTTTTAATAAAGTATTGTGAGTGAGAAGATCGAGCGATTGCTGATGTTCATTGTGCTCCCCATTTTATAGACTTGTTAATAAAACAGACTCACTTTTGCCAAATTATTGAGTCATTTTGATTATTGATGTATGAATAAAATCTGCATCACCATCTATCTCCAGGGTATAGCTACTCATCTTAAAGGGCTGTCTGAGAGAACACCCAGCACACCTGGACTTTGCAACCATGAGTTTGGTTACACAGTTCACTTCATGGTGCTCTTTTCCCTTCACCAAATTGCTCTCACACTCCTCAGCAATGTTCTATACTTGCTTTACATTGCATTTAATCAGATTCACTCTTTACTTGCAATATATGGTATTCGTTCTTCACACCAGTTTGTCATTTGCCCCTTGGATCATTAAAAGCTTTCAGATGCTCATCAAGAGCTTTCTTTCAGTTCTGTATTCAATAGTTTCCAGTTCTTATTTGTTCACACTTTGTCGGTATCATCAAAAACCCAGATACTTCGGTTCAATCGTATCTTGCACATTACTACTAGCTCATCCGACATTCCCTTTTGCTGCGTAGCAGCCTAGGAGGAACCCTGTTCGAGTGATCCCTTTTCTTCACTCACCGGTTTCTGGCATCTCCTCTGTTCGGCAGTCACATCCTTCTCTGCTCCGCATACACGTCCTCGGTGGATGGCGAGCACCGTTTGCAGTTTGCTTCTCTCTGTCTCTGTGTCGGGGTTGCCGGCAGCTCTGCTCGCATCCCGCGGATGCTGTCGGTGACTTACAACGGTTGGCTCTCTTCTCCAGCCGCAGCTCCTGATGCAGGCACCGTCCAGTGAGGCTCCCAATACTTTGACTTTCACACAGCCCTTCCTGGCCCTGTGCCACAGTTTCTTCCCATGGTAGCCGGCGTCCTCGTTTCCTGACAGGACCACCCTCAGTTGTCTTGTACTCCACAGGATTTCGCCCTCTGCAGACCTCCCTGCTGGTCTCTCTCCAGTCTCTCCTGCTCCATCTTTTATACACCTGCAACCGTTTAACAGATTGTAGGTCTGTCTTCAGGCCCAATTGCCTGACCACAATTACTGAAGCACTCTGAACATGCCTGACCCTTACACCAGTCTGTAGGACTCTTCCTTGTTTCAGTACTAGAGTGGTAAAAGGATCTTAGTGTGGATTACTCCTAGCTGCCTCTTCCTTGTCTCAGTACTATAGTGAAATGAATGAGAGGAAATGAGGGGAGAGGGTTTACAACAATCTATAAAGGCAGGGGAGGTTATTTTGATTCTCATTTGGAAAAGGGGAATACCATGTCCTGCCTGTGGATAACCTATCCCCAATCTCCAAGGACCCTCCACTCAGGTGATCCTACCTTGCATCTCCACCACCAGGGTCAGGATCCAAAAGTAATGGCCTTTCCCTGGACACCTGAGAAAAGGATCCAAAGGGGTGTAGGTATGAGTAACCTCAGGTTTCTCACACATGGTAAAAGAGTATGTTTCCACCTATCCCATGTGCACAATTTATTTTATATTTTACATTTATGTAGCGCACAAGCAGCCCAAGGGCATTGTGGCGCTGTTACAAGTAGGCTTACTTAGTTGCATGACATAAACAAGATGCGATAGGGAAAAGGTCATGGGAACAGACAAGGAACGAAAAAAAAACAGCCTGACTGAGGTTCGTGTTACAGTGAACCTGCTGACAGTAAGGTAATATGATGTTATAGGCAGGGGTGGAGGAGTAGGGGGGATTGGTAGGTGGGAATGTTACGAATGGAGGGAATACAAAAGAGAAAACTCTTAACAGAGGAATGATGTGAGAGAGGGGGTTTAGTTAAACAGTAGAGTATTGAGTCTTCTCTGAAAGGACAAGTGTGAAGGCTTGGCCCTCAGGGTGTTTGGAAGGTCATTCCATAGTTTAGGGGCGATGTGAGAAAAGCTGGCAATGCCTGCTTTGACTCTTTTTATTGTGGGGATGTACAGCTGGTTGGAGTGGCAAGCTCTCCTGGGTCTGGAAGAAGTGGCTCTGATGATTTTCTCTGACAGTTAAGAGGGGGCCGTGGACGTTAGGCAGTTGTGAGTTATGGCAAGTATCTTAAAGTGTGAAAGCAAAAAGATGATATTGAGGCTGAGTACCCCAAAAGGAAATGCACCAAACGCGGGTTCAAAAGATACACAGATCTTTATTCTACAACTGAACAGTTTCAAAGGACAAAGCAACAGATAGCTATCAGGCCCTCAGTACAACACAGTGAATACCAGCCCTGTTCGGTGTGTACAGTGAGTGGGACTGTACATCAGAATAGTCGCACCTTTTATACAATCCAAAACATGATGTCCAACCCACTTGTAAGTTAATGAATCTCGGATCTAGGGTTCATGCCAAGTTTGTTCCTAATTTATGTATCTATACATTTAGGGGTTATCCTTAATACATTCGCCAACAAGTTACAATAGCAACAGTGTCTCTTTGGATTTCATATTGAGCATTCGTACACATTTATACAATATAGTTAAACAAGTGTTCACATTAGATGCTCAAACAGTATTGTGCACGATATATGGTCATGGATTAGCTTCGTTGGTACAGGTAATCCTCCATACACAGGTCAATGAAGGACAAGGTCTCAGTACATGACCCTAACATTTGGCCTGCGGGCAGTTTACACATTAACTTGTACACAGAGGTCAAGACGGCCATGTTACATTCAAAACGACACTGTAAACCATTTTAGAACACAGGGTGACTTTAGAGCAAGAATCTAAAATGGCGGATGAACCTAAAATGGTGACTAACAGATCTAAGGTTAGGACCTTGCAACACGGATTTCCTTGCAGAGCGACTTGGCCTAGGCCAATATATATACATACGATCTAGAGGGTATAATATGATTTCCCAATCGACAAAAGGTAATCCTTTCTTTGACCGGGAGCCAGTGGGCTGTGCGCCTGGCCTGTAAGATATGTTGTAGAATGTCCCATACAATAAACCTGTTGGGCTCATGCAGTTCCTTAAAATACCACAATAGCCCTGGCATATGATTGCTATGGACTAGATGGCGGACCTTCCGCCCCCAAGGGACCTTTGTTGTGTATTCTGGTCATCATCGATTGTTTTAGTAAAATCGCCTACTTCATTTTCTTTGTCTCCATAGCCAGTTACGTGGGTCAGTTTTGCATCAAAAAGAAGATCTGCTCTGTGGCCTATTGGCTTCTCCTTCAATCTATATGGTACGTTCACCCGTTGTTCCATGTGTCTCTCCTGAAGCTCTGTACCACTACAGCACCCACCTTTCCGGACTTCGTCCGGCAGCCGTGATTGTGGAGGATGAATCTGAATATGAAGTGGAAGCTATTTGTGATGTCAGGCACCATTGAGGCCTCTTACAATATCTTTTTCACTGGAAAGGCTCTGCCCCCTGAGACCGTACTTGCAAACCAGCCACACAGGGGCATGACCTGCGCCTGCTTTTCCGATTCTATGCAAGCCATTCAGGGAAGCCCGTGGCACCATTGTTTGCTGCAGGGGGCATTGTTCCCTGCAGCCGCCCCCCAGGACTCCCGGGGTGGGGACCGCTCTTACATGTGTGGAGATCCTGAAGGCTCTACCCACCTTGGGGCAGGTGGTATGGCGGTGTAGGATGCACCATCAGGCTGGTGCGATCTCCACTCCGGCATCGGCCTGCATGGGTGCGGGCTGCCATCTTGCTGCCATGGCACATGCACGTGATGCCATGGTCTCGGCTCCGCCAATGCGCACATGAAAGTGGCCAACCGTCGCTAGGTAACGAACGGAAATGTCCGCACTCGATCCTGGTGCTTCTCAAGCTCGGTTGAGGCTGCGTTCCTCACGTCTCAACAATTCTTGTTGTGCCTCGCTCCCTTTTTCCTTCTCTGCCCTCTATGCTCCTTTGCTAGGAGTTCAGTTCTTTCTCTGTTCTGCCCTGCCTCTCCTTGCCTTGCCTCACTACCTTCTTCTCTGCTTCGTTTCCTCATGTATCTGCTTGTCTCACTACTTGTGGCTCCTAGTCATTCTGCCTCCCACTGCATCTGGTGCCCCGGCTCAGTGCCTTGCACTGTCCTGGCGCCACCATCATCCGTGGCATGTCATAGTGCATCAGGTAGGCTTGCGTTACTTCCCTCCTTACCCCCCCCCGGTAGTGGGACCTGGGCATCTGGTCCCCGTTCCCCGAGAACTCTGCTGCGTCGTGGCATTGCAGCCTTCCCATCAACGATGCAGATGTAAATCCGCCAAACTCGGATTGAGCCCCTTAGTCTTTTAATGTATTGGAAAAACTCAATTTCCATACACATCTCCTTCGCTGGCCCCTTGCTATGTTACTTAGTAACTATTGAATCCATGCAAATTCAATCAAATCTTGACATGGAAACTGCAAGCTATTACCAGTTTTAGCCTTCCAAGACAGGAAGTGCATTATTTTCTGAGGCATTGGTCTTATGAACAGGATGTTGATATGCAGCATGGGTTCGATACACAGTATAGGCAGACTCAGTCCTTCATCCTGCAGGGGTTCGATAAATTGAGTCTCCCGAATGGATAACACAGGTGATACTGATAATTACACCACTTGCCCAATTATTGACGTTATAAATGGGCATTTCTTTCCACACTCTTCAATGTGGTGCCATTTTGCAAAGAAAGCGCGCTGTGTGACTTGTGACCATCTGTCCACTTTTCATGTCTCCTGTCACCCCACAACACTGACTCTAATTCTTTCGTCTTACTAGCTCTGGTCTGCTGCCCTTACTTCAAAGAAGTTGGGCCCTGTGGCCTGCCACTGCTCTTCACGCTCAGGGTGCTGCCTATGTATCTCCTTTGTGCTGCTTTGCCTAGAAATGGCGACTGTGTTTGTCATAGTGGGCCATGGTAGCACGAGCGCACAAAATCCTTTTTTTTAACACCGCAAGTTATAGCTTTGGTAACCCGGGTGCTAATAGCATTAGTAAAAGGTTCCATGGGCTATCCCGGGGGAGTCACTTGTTAAATGTCCTCTCTTCCCTCTGGCTTTTAAGCCTGCCCAGCAGTGTCATTTGTGGATGCACTTTGCTTCCAAGGAGAGCACGGTGCCCCTGAGCTATCCTCCCGAGACTATAGCTTTGACGTACCAATATCTTTGATTAAGGCAGCCGTTAAAAGAAATCTATTCTTTTTGCAACTACTCCCTCTCTGATATATGCCAGCACTTTGCCCTTTTCCTAGCCAGTCCAAAAACATAGATAAACTTAAACCAATGCACGAATTAAAAGGGCACTTCACAAAAGGGCCATGTCACCAGGCTCCCAAGTAGCACGCCCCACCCCAGTGAAAACATGCTATATATTTCACGATTAAATGTGGAGCTTTTAACTAGCCTAGGGCTGCCATCAAGCGCTCCCAAAAAGAGTAAAGAAATATGCTTATTTTCCTTGTTTGCCAGGATTCTCTGTGCTGTTGTTGGCAACAGAGGGTTCACATCCTATTGACATATTGGCGGGCAGCCCAGAAGAGCATGTTGAGTCAGTTCGCAAATAACCATTTTAATGCTGGGCTAGCAGAACATACCTCGGGATAAGTTGCAACTATCTAAAATACTGGTGGAAAATGTATTAATTGAACGCTCTACCTTCAGCAAAGGAAAACGTAAGATACATAACCTATGGAAATACGCCTTGATATCCTAAAGCATTTAACAGTCAGTAACCTCTCCTGATTAAAGCCACAATAATATGAAGTTAAACTTCCTATAACTACGGAAAATTGAATCCAAGTGGACCAGGTGCTACTGCTCTCTGCTCCCCATTCCAATGCTCTGTCAGGAACCTTTCCGTCCCTTGCTTCAACTGGTCTCTATGGCAATGTTGGTGCAAGCACGGGCCCAACACAAGATGGCGTCTCTGCACCCCATGTATGCCTCCACCAAGATGGTGGACTTCTGCTCTGACAGGAAGTACTTGTGGGTATGTCCAACCCCTGGGACTAAGTCATACTTTTCCAAATGGCCTGCTTAGCTCCCGGTTCATTGCCGCCTTTCTCAGCCAGCACAGCACCGCTCCTCCATGGAACCATTGTTCTTGGCCCTTTCTTGCCTCCCAGTCTTTCTGTCACACTTATTCTACCTGCCATGCTGCCTTGCCCTGGGATTCTGCTGTTTGGCTCACAAATACTATTCTAAACCTTCTGCCAATGTTCAGTACGTATTACACAGGCTTTACCATTCTCAGTCCTTTGTTCCCCTGAACTCCAGGAAACCACTTCTGGTCCTGCCGGTACCTCTAAGCATCACCATCTTACCACCAGTGTCTGCTCGTATTCTAGCCATCTACAACAGTGGTGCTGGAGATTTCCTCAGGGTGTTGACCCTTCTTTGAGCCTTTCTTTCTCTTTGTGTAATCATGTGAAGGAGTGGCATCTGAAGGGGATAGCCCTTATCTCTTCGCACGAGTCCATGTTCCACCTCAGGTAAGGCAAGTTGCTGACAAATTACTCCATCTGAACTGAGAAAGAATGGAACCACAGCAGGAGTTGGTAGCTGCCATTCAGAATCTGACCACCAAAGTCAAGAACCTTAAGGCAGAGAATGCCTCCTTGCCTCAAGCATTTATGAACCATGATGCCGTACCTGTGGCTGCTCACATTGGAGACACTGCCATAGAAACCCCCCAAAAAGTTAAAGGAATTTCTGGATGCATGTACTGGCCATTTTCCCTTGAGACAAGCTGCCTATCAGTCAAATGGATCCAAGGTTGGGCTCATGATAGATAATATAGCTGGAAGCGCCTTAGCCTGGGCAAAGTCCTAGATCATATGTAGGATCCCCTGCTGGACAATTATCAGAGGCTCCTTTCGGTACTAAAGAGTATGTTCGATGGACCAGAGCTGGTGTATTTCACACAAGAAATACTACTGGACTATGTCCAAGAAACTCATGATATCCTGAGGTACACCACACAATTTAAGAGCTTGCCCAGGAGATAGCTTGGCATGAGAAGTCTTATTTTACCCTGTACCGGCAAGACAATAACGATACATTGAAGGAGGAATAAGGTAGAGTATCTCACCCATCCACTGACTTGGTGAAGAGGGTGCTTGAAATTGACTATCTGCTGCACGAACGTAGAATAGAATGCAGGAAGCTACTTATTCTGACACCTTGTGTCCCTTCTAGTAATGCTCCCGCTGGTGTTGCAGAATCGGAAGGTTCTGAAAATAAGCAGATAGGAGCGGCATGAGAACACTTGTATGATGAACGTTTGTGACTTTGCATGTGTTGTGGCTCTCCAGGCCACTTGGTCAGGGAATGTCCCTGAACCCTACCGAGGAAGGCGGGAAACGTCATCTCCTGACCGTATGGGAGAGGGCGAAGGTCAGCAAGGATCTATATTGCCCTTAAAAGAGGTCATACTGAATGTCGATAGCTCAAGAAAGGTAGATAATATTTTATTGGTAATCAGAGTCACCATCTCCCTACTTTGGAAGGTTCTATGGATGTTCCTGCTCTCATGACTGAGGAGCTGCAGGGGTGTTCATGGATCGATCCTGGGCCTTGAAGAAAGGAATACCGCGTTGCTTGAAACAAGCTGGGGAACGAGTCGAAGGGGTGGATGGGAGACCTTTGGCTAGTGGGCCAGTCGTGGAAAACACTGAGGTCCTCACAATGAGAAAAATGGGCATACCGAATCCATCTCCTTTGACCTTTGTCTCCTTCTTGAAGACACTGAACTCGACATTCTCGCTCTTACCGAGATTTGGTGTAATGCCAGCTCAGTCACTGACTTTGACTCCCTCCTCCCTGATGGCTTCAAGATCATTTCCAAGCCTCAACCTCATCGCATTGGCGGGGGTTGACTTAATATTCCCTGAGTAGTTCCTGCTTCCATCCTACCTACCCAGACCTATTCTTCTTTTGAAAGCCTGGCTTGCAAGTTGATCACCTCTCCCACCTCCACCCTGACTATTGCTACAATCTACCGGTCTCCAGGTGCCACCCCCCTTTTCATCTCTGAATGGGCCGACTTCTGCTCTTCTTTACTCTCCTCCACCTCTAACCTTCTTCTCCTGGGTGACTTCAATGATCAACTGGACTCCCTGGCTCTGCATCCACTCTATTCACTGACCTCTGCTCCTCGCTTTCCCTCTCCATTCTCCCTTCGGAGCCAACCCACACAGCTGGACACACTCTGGATGACCTCATACACTCTAACCTTTCTCTCCCCCTCCACTAATCACCCCTCTCTCCTCGTCAGACCACTCTCTCCTCTCTTCCCATTGGCCCCCAAAAGTCGCACAAACCTCGTCCACTAACACCCGACCGATGAAACGAGTGTCCATGGCTGCTTTCGCTTCTACCTTCACCTCCCCAAGCCCCCCATTTCTGACTCTACCTCTGACTCTACCCTTAGCAACCTCCATCTTTCCATCACCAACACTCTTGACATGCCCCAGTCATGAGGATCTGTCAGAAACCTGGCTCAAAGCATGACACTTGGTACGACATGGAACTTGCAGCCCTGAAACGGGTAACGTGCATATCAGGGGTACGCGTGAAGTTATACACGCGATTAGCCAGGGTACGTGTATTACAGGGGTACGCGGGAAGTTCTACACGCAATTGGCCAGGGTACGTGTATTACAGGGGTACGCGTGAAGTTTTACACGCGATTAGCCAGGGCACGTGTATCACAGGGGTACGCAGGAATTATCACACGCGATTTGGCTGGGTACGTGTATTACAGGGGTACACGGGAAGTTCTACACGCGATTCGGCTGGGTACGTGTATTACAGGGGTGCGCGGGAATTCTCACATGCGATTTGGCCAGGTACGTGTATTACAGGGGTGCGCGGGAATCATCACACGCGATTTGGCTTGGTACGTGTATTACAGGGGTGCGTGGGAAGTTCTACACGCGATTGGCCAGGGTACGTGTATTACAGGGGTACGTGGGAATTATCACACGCGATTTGGCTGGGTACGTGTATTACAGGGGTACACGGGAAGTTCTACACGCGATTCGGCTGGGTACGTGTATTACAGGGGTGCGCGGGAATTCTCACATGCGATTTGGCCAGGTACGTGTATTACAGGGGTGTGCGGGAATTATCACACACAATTAGGCTGGGTGGGTCCTCACAGGTGTTCCCTGTACACCCTCCACGGCCCCTGCAGGCAGCCCACAAAACAGGGGACTACCCTGCACACCTGCTCATGTCCCCCTGCACCCCCACCCCCCAGCAGTGCAGGGGCAGCCTCCACCAGGCCCCCACCCATGTCTCCCAACACCCCCACCCCCCAGCAGTGCAGGGGCAGCCTCCACCAGGCCCCCACTCATGTCTCCCACCACCCCCACCCCCCAGCAGTGCAGGGGCAGCCTCCACCAGGCCCCCACTCATGTCTCCCACCACCCCCACCCCCCAGCAGTGCGGGGGCAGCCTCCACCAGGCCCCCACTCATGTCTCCCACCACCCCCACCCCCCAGCAGTGCAGGGGCACCCTCCACCAGGCCCCCACTCATGTCCCCTATCACCCCCACCCCCCAGCCACCAGGGGCACCCTCCACCAGGCCCCCACTCATGTCTCCCACCACCCCCACCCCCCAGCAGTGCAGGGGCACCCTCCACCAGGCTCCCACTCATGTCCCCTATCACCCCCACCCCCCAGCCACCAGGGGCACCCTCCACCAGGCCCCCACTCATGTCTCCCACCACCCCCACCCCCCAGCAGTGCAGGGGCACCCTCCACCAGGCCCCCACTCATGTCCCCTATCACCCCCACCCCCCAGCCACCAGGGGCACCCTCCACCAGGCCCCCACCCATGTCTCCCACCACCCCCACCCCCAGCAGTGCAGGGGCACCCTCCACCAGGCCCCCACCCATGTCTCCCACCACCCCCACCCCCCAGCAGTGCAGGGGCACCCTCCACCAGGCCCCCACTCATGTCCCCTATCACCCCCACCCCCCCGCCACCAGGGGCACCCTCCACCAGGCTCCCACCGATGTCTCCCACCACCCCCACCCCCCAGCCACCAGGGGCACCCTCCACCAGGCCCCCACTCATGTCTCCCACCACCCCACCCCCCAGCAGTGCAGGGGCAGCCTCCACCAGGCCCCCACTCATGTCCCCTATCACCCCCACCCCCCCGCCACCAGGGGCACCCTCCACCAGGCCCCCATCTATGTCTCCCACCACCCCCACCCCCACCCCCCAGCAGTGCAGGGGCACCCTCCACCAGGCCCCCACTCATGTCCCCTATCACCCCCACCCCCCCGCCACCAGGGGCACCCTCCACCAGGCCCCCATCCATATCTCCCACCACCCCCACCCCCCAGCAGTGCAGGGGCACCCTCCACCAGGCCCCCACTCATGTCCCCTATCACCCCCACCCCCCAGCAGTGCAGGGGCACCCTCCACCAGGCCCCCACTCATGTCCCCTATCACCCCCACCCCCCAGCCACCAGGGGCACCCTCCACCAGGCCCCCACTCATGTCTCCCACCACCACCACCACCCCCCAGCCACCAGGGGCACCCTCCACCAGGCCCCCACCCATGTCCCCTATCACCCCCACCCCCAGCAGTGCAGGGGCACCCTCCACCAGGCCCCCACTCATGTCCCCTATCACCCCCACCCCCCAGCCACCAGGGGCACCCTCCACCAGGCCCCCACTCATGTCTCCCACCACCCCCAGCCCCCAGCAGTGCAGGGGCAGCCTCCACCAGGCCCCCACTCATGTCTCCCACCACCCCCACCCCCCAGCATCCAGGGGCACCCTCCACCAGGCCCCCACCCATGTCTCCCACCACCCCCACCCCCCAGCCACCAGGGGCACCCTCCACCAGGCCCCCACTCATGTCCCCTATCACCCCCACCCCCCCGCCACCAGGGGCACCCTCCACCAGGCTCCCACCCATGTCTCCCACCACCCCCACCCCCCAGCCACCAGGGGCACCCTCCACTAGGCCCCCACTCATGTCTCCCACCACCTCCACCCCCCAGCAGTGCAGGGGCAGCCTCCACCAGGCCCCCACTCATGTCCCCTATCACCCCCACCCCCCCGCCACCAGGGGCACCCTCCACCAGGCCCCCATCCATGTCTCCCACCACCCCCACCCCCCAGCAGTGCAGGGGCACCCTCCACCAGGCCCCCACCCATGTCCCCTATCACCCCCACCCCCCAGCAGTGCAGGGGCACCCTCCACCAGGCCACCACTCATGTCCCCTATCACCCCCACCCCCCAGCCACCAGGGGCACCCTCCACCAGGCCCCCACTCATGTCTCCCACCACCCCCACCCCCCAGCATCCAGGGGCACCCTCCACCAGGCCCCCACTCATGTCTCCCACCACCCCCACCCCCCAGCATCCAGGGGCACCCTCCACCAGGCCCCCACCCATGTCTCCCACCACCCCCACCCCCCAGCCACCAGGGGCACCCTCCACCAGGCCCCCACCCATGTCCCCTATCACCCCCACCCCCCAGCAGTGCAGGGGCACCCTCCACCAGGCCCCCACTCATGTCCCCTATCACCCCCACCCCCCCAGCCACCAGGGGCCCCCCCACAGCCACCAATGTCTCCCAACCACCACCACCCACCCAGCCACCAGGGGCACCCTCCACCAGGCCCCCACCCATGCTCCCTATCACCCCCACCCCCCAGCAGTGCAGGGGCACCCCTCACCCGGCCCCCACTCATGTCTCCCACCACCCCCACCCCCCAGCAGTGCAGGGGCACCCTCCACAGCAGGCCCACAATCTATGTACCACCCCACCACCCCCATACAGGGCTCCCTCACAGCATGCTACACCAACCCAACCCCCCAGCAGTGCAGGCATGCAGGTCAGGCAGCAGCAGGTGGAGGGGGCTGCTCGCGGCTGCGGGGGCATAGTTCGGCCCTTCCGGGCAGGAGCGTGGTATTCCGTGTGCGTACGCGTGGCCAGCTTGGTACGGAGTGATTTGGCACGTGAAAATCCTGCACGTCATCGTGAAAACCGAGGAAAGGCCCTCAGCGCGTAAGCGCGTCTGTGACGTGACCCGCACGGGTGTTTCCCACACAGCACGTGATGACAGAGCACACGTGGAAAGACTGCACGTCAGAGTGTAATCGCGTGTGATTGGTGGAAATGGCCCTACACGTAGAAGTGACAAAGCGTGTGATTGGTGGAAATGGCCCTACACGCAGAAGTGACAAAGCGTGTGATTGGTGGAAATGGCCCTACACGCAGAAGTGACAAAGCGTGTAATTGGTGGAAATGGCCCTACACGCAGAAGTGACAAAGCATGTAATTGGTGGAAATGGCCCTAGCGCGTACACGCCGCGTAAGTGACGCTGGACGTGTGGCCCTGTATAAAAGGTACGTGTAGAACACGTTTTCCTTGTACGTGCTTTTCGTGGAGAGCGAGTGGGTGAATTCTGTACTTCTTGTCGTTTCACACGCGATTTACTTCACGGCGTTTCAAGTTCGTATTCCCTGTTACCTCTGACAGCTTTTTCTCTTTATTCGCTTTTACTGGTTTACCTGGGCCTGTTCCCTCAAACAGTGTTCCCTTCTACTGTTGTCCTGTCTCCTCAGACAGCGTACAAATCTTCTTTTGGCGGGGGTGTTGCCAACCAAACGTGCTCCTTTTACACGCTCGTTTACCAGGCAGACGGTGAGTCACGCACGTATCTAACATCTGTGCTTGCCCCGTGTGTAGCCTACCCCTTCAGAGGTCATTCTAGGCTGCGTGTGACACGCATACGTTCATTCTTGTGTTACTGGGTGCCACAGCGTAGTGCAGGTTTTTCTTTCTGCACACGTGGTCTAGGAGGGGTTGCGTGCACGTCATCTCCCTTTTTTGGGGCTCCTGTGCGTAGCGTGACCCGTCATCTTTCCACAGGGGTTACAATCAGCCTTGCAAGAGCACTAGGGTACAATTACCATCTGGTACCCAACCCCTTTGACCCCCAATTGCCCAGGACAATAGTTTACAGCCACTCCCATACGCACATTTACATCAGTGCCATGGCTGGGAGGCGAGGATTCCGTAAGGGTGGCAAAGGTGGAAGAGCCACAAGTGGTGGCCGTGGTGGATCCGGTAGGGGACGTGGTCGTTACTTGCAGGGTGAGCCTGTCCCCCCATGTGTGGAGGACCAGTCAAGGGCACCCATAATCCCCCCCCTCCCGTTGAGGCTGATGTGGCTGACACCATCCATGCTCAGCCCTTGTTGGACCAGCCCATTGTGGCACCAGATCTGGCTGACTCCATGGCTGACTTCCAGGTCAGCAGGCCTATGACACGTGCGCTGGTGCACGTTGATGTCACCATGCCACGTGCATCTGGGCCAGCAAGGTCATCTGCTGCACCAAGGAGGCAGGGCGGAGAGGCTGCAGGGGCAGCTGCGGCTCCATCCACCCCAGCCCTCACACACCCAGCCAGGACAGTGTAGGTCCTAGTCCATGCTGCTGACATTCCCCCTGACACCATCACACTAGAGCCAATGCCTGCACCAACTCCCATGCTGAGTGTGTAATCCCACACTCCTGATACAGAGTCCACCAGGGCTCCTACCCCTAGTGTCCAGAGCGGCGCAGGACACTCAGGATCACCACCACCTTCCAAGCGGAAGAGGAAGAGTGCTCGTCCGGCACAGGCTGATGCCCCAGACACGGCTACACAGTCCGGCCCGTCCAGGAAGCCCAGCTTCACGGATGACGAACTGAATGCACTTGTCGAGTATGTGTCCGGACATGACAACGAGATGGTCATTGTTGCAGGATCCAAGACCACACCTGCACAACGCCAGGCACACTGGCAGACTGTTGCGGACATCCTAAGTGCCCTTGGAATCGTGAGGCGCACAGCCAATGATTGCTATAAGCGCTGGAATGACCTAAAGCGCAGGGCAAAGAGTAAGCTGGCCTCAAGTCATGCCGCAACTCTAGTGACTGGAGGTGGGTCTCCAGTAGTAGACATGGAACTCACTCCACATGAGTCAGTCGCTGGGACCTACGTCACGGAGGAACAGATCCAAGGCGTGGGAGATCTGGCTGATTACGAGGCATTGTCCGGTGAGTGCACATGCATGTGTGTGTCATCCATGTGCATGGTGTGTGTGTGAGGGCTTCTGTTTGTGTGCCAGGTGAGAGTGTGTGCGCCTGAGTCGTATGGGTCAGCCATGTGCTTCATGCAATACTTCCTGCGCAGCTGCATTTGGCCATAGCAGTATGCCTTCTGCCAACAGTAGACATCTAGCCCAACTGCACGCCAGTTGCCCTTGAAGTGTCACCTTGCCACAACATAGTTGCTTATTTTTCACTGTTCATTCAGTCAGATTGTTTGCATTCCACCACTTTTACTAGGCATGTCGCTGTCCACTAGTCACATGTCTGACATGGCTATGGTAAAGTGGAGTGACTTTGTTACCTGGATATCATTTGTACACACATGTCCCTGTGCAATTGGACCATTTCAGACTGGCAGCTCCAGGTGAAAAATCTGACCTGTTAGAATTAGAAAAGCGATTACATGCGGGAACTGGACTGAATGAATAGGTGCTGCCCTCCTCTCCATCTTCACTCAATAGCAATGGTACATGCCATCTGTGTGATGGCATGTGTGTTTCACCTGGCAATCACAGGCCAATGTTTGATGCCACTGCCAGGCAGCATGCAGAAAATGTGTTCATCTTCCATCTTGGTGTCATCAGTGTGTGCCATTTGGCTGCACTTCATACGCAGTGAGGGTGCATGCATGGGAGGGTTTTAGTCATGTGGGACATGTGTCAATCAAGTACTGGTTCTCTTGCTTCTCAGCCCTCATTGTGTGCCATGGTGCTAATGCCTGTTTCCATTTCTTTGTTTTCATGTCTTTGCAGGGGAAGACGCACCTGATACTGCTGGGGTTGTGGAGATGGTGCAGACCCAGGAGGGGTCCGAGGGCCGACCAACCACCAGTGAGGGACGTGGTGTGGTGGTGGGGGAGAACCCACAAGTGCTGCAGGTCGTGCTCTCAAGGGGTGTCTCTGGCTGCACCTCCCCCGAGCTGTACTCAGGTGTTGATTCGGATGAGACCTACGTGCCGTCGCAGGTGAGTGTTCCAGGGAGGGATTCTGTTCTGTCTCACCCACCTGCACCAGGGTCAGAACCCTCCATGGGGATGTCAGTGTTGGCAGCTACGCCTTTGGTGGTTACGGATGCAGGGTCACACTCCGCGACATCTGATCCTGTTCCTGGGCCAGCAGATCAGAGGGGGAATGCAGTCCTGCAGCCTCAGGCAGTGCCGGCACAGCAAGGCGCAGTTCGCCTTGCCCCAGACAGGTGTGGTGCCCGCCGACGTGGTGGCCGTACGCCACCTGGCAATACCGCATGGGAGCAATCCATTTACGGTATGGCAACCCAACAGGCTGCATCATCCGAGATGATGGCTCAGGCCATGGATAGGGTGGCCACTTCCATTGTCCCCCCAGAAAGGCTGATGGAGCGACTAGAGCAGGCAACCGACTCCATCTGCCAGTCACACAGGGAGGACATGTTGGGGTCCAACAGGGACAGGCAGGCGGCACTGGCGACTCTGCAGGAGGCCATCTCCATTGAGTCCCAGGGCCACAGGGAAGCCCTGAGGCAGGAGCTCCTTCACCTCAGGACGACTCTTGTTGAGCTTGAGGCTTCAACACACCAAAGGACAGAACAGCAGCTGGAGTGTCTCACCCGTACGCTCTCAGCTGAGATGCAGGCAACGAGGGCGGAGGTCCGGGCATCCCGTGAGTTGTTGCATGGGGACCTCCGCACACTCATCCTCCAGAACCAGACCTACCACACCCGCATGCTTGCAGCCATGGAGGAGCAGACTAGGGCCTTGCGTGGGCTGCCTCCCATAGTGCAACCACCTCCGGATGCAGCTGCACAGGGTGATAATAGCGACAGCAGTGATACTCCCACAACAGGGTAGCCGTGTGGGCCATGAGCCCATGGAGGTGTTTTATTTTCCCAGGATCCACGCAGGTGGGTTCTGGTGTGCATCCTGTCCTCGGACCTCCTGGGTGGCCTCCCCAACCCCCCCGGGCCCATCAATGGCCATTTTTGATTGTTTCTTATTTTTATTTTTATTTTGATTTATTTTATTCCCTATTTTTTTGGGACGATTTGTTGGCTTCCGTGGTTCCTGTGGGCATACGCTGCATTGTGGCTGGGCACATGCAGGCTTGTAATGTATTTGGTTCAGATGCTTGGGTTTGAGTCACACACACCCCTCCTGCTTCCCGTTTCCATGGGCTTGCAAAGGGTGTGCCCAAGTGACAGTGAATTACACAGTGACGTTGGACTCCCATGAGCTGTGTGGGCAGTCTGTAGTCAATACTGTGTATACATTCCTAGTGCATATTGCTGTTGTGTTGTACACTGCATGTTGCATTGATGTGTAACTCATCTTCTGTGTCTACCTCCCAATTTGCAGGTCCCTTCCTCATGTCTACACAAGGACCTCTAGTCTGGAGATGGGGTCCATGTTGGCAGCAGTGCACCTACAACTCTACATGGCGCCAACACTGCACAGTTGGTAGTGGTGGGAGTGCAGGCATTTCCAGGTGGTGAGACTACTAATATGTAACATTTGTGATGTCATGTTAATGGTAGTACGTGCTCAAGTATGTTGTTGGTCCGGCATTGCTGTGAGCATTTCAGGTGTTGCAGGTTTCTAATAGGGACACTGTACATAGTGACACTAGTGTCATGTTGTGGGGATTACTTTGTTTACCTGCAATTAGCATGACATGGCACGGTGTGTCGTGTGGCGGTGCTGGGGTTGGGTTGGCTGACATGGCACTGTCCTCTTGTTGCATTTTGCAAGTGGGTATTCATTTTAGCTGCTTGAATGTGTAACTTCACAAAACTGCATTGGTGGTGTCTGTGTGGGTAGGGATGCACACATTGTGACACTTCCAGGTGAACAATCTCAGGCTGATATGGTATTCACGGTTCATTCTCCAGACATTCAGGATCAGTGTCAGGTTGAGTCATCATTGATTGTCAGATGGAATGTGCCAGGGCAGTGTGCACTCCACAGGGGTGTGATTTCTATGTGAAGTAATTAGCCACTAGCTGTGTACGGGCTGCCCCCCCCGTGCCCTTTCCCCTCCCATGCGCAGCGGCTGTGCATGTGGTTGGGGATGTGGGGCCACCACCATGTCCACGGCCAGGCCCCGGCGTGTTGCAACGTTGTGCAGGACACATGCTGCCACTATGATCCTGCACACTACTGGGGGAGCGTATAACAGCTGCCCGCCAGAACGGTCAAGGGAGCGAAAGCGTGACTTTAGCACTCCGAATGTGCGCTCCACTATGCCCTGGGTCGTAATGTGGGCTGTGTTATATCTTACCTCGGGTGGCGTGGTGGGGTTCCGAATTGGCGTCATCATGTGGGGGCTGAGAGGGTAGGCACTGTCCCCTGTGGAGGTGGTGATTGGTATCATTGGTGGGGTTGTGACCTTGCTCAGTATCCAACATGCATGCATGTGCAGTGGCATACATACTCACCAAGCAGCCATGTATCGCCATGCCGCCCAGCTTCTAGGTCCCGGCTTAGGGTGGACATTCGGTAAATGAAGCTGTCGTGGGTGGACCCGGGATAGTTGGCATATACTGAGGTGATGATTCCCTTGGCATTACATGCTACCTGCACGTTGATGGAATGCCAGTGCTTGCGGTTCCTATAGATGTGCTCAGATGCCCTGGGGGGACGTAGAGCCACATGGGTGCAGTCGATGGCACCTAGCACTTTGGGGAATCGTGCCACACCGTAAAAATCCAGGGCGGCAGCATGCCTTTCTGCAGGTGTTCTGGGCAGGTATATGTGCCTGCGGACTGATGGGCGTGCAGTGATGATGTTCAAGACCTGGTGTAGGCAGCGTGACTGGGTGGCCTGTGACACCCCACCCACTATGGCACTTGTCCGCTGAAATGATCCAGTGGCTAAGAAGTGCAGTACATTGAGGACCTTCTCCAGGGGGCTGAGTGCTTGGGAGCACAGGGTGGGTGATGTGAGGTCATTCTCCCACTCACTCACCAGGTCCAGTATTATGTGTGGTGGAAACCTGTACCTCCCATACACCTGGTCATCAGGCATCCCGAAAAGGCTGGTTCTGGGTGTGAATATTCTGGCCCTGACTATCCTCCTCCTCCTCCTTTGGTAGCCCACTGCCACTGCTGCTAGGAACGGTATGTTCATCCTGGCGTCTGAGCTTGTTATTGTTAAAGTGCGCAAATTTATGCTTTGCGCGTGTTCTAGGCGAGCGTGTGACCCGCGCACCCCTGGAATCCAGTTCCCAGTCCAATAGCGTGTGGAAATTCACACGCACCACGGGATACAGGTTCGCTGACGTACTTGCGTGTGTAAGTGCCCGCGGACCCATGAAATACACGTACATAGGCCAATCGCGTGTACGCGCACTTTTGTCCAATTACACGCGATGACACTCTGACGTGCAGTATTTCCACGTGTGCTCCGTCATCACGTGCTGAGTGGGGAACACCCGTGCGGGTCACGTCACAGACGCGCTTACGCGCTGAGGGACTCTGGTCCAATAGAATCGCGTATGCGTGCTGACGCGCTTACGCGCTAAGGGCCTTTCCTCGGATTTCACGCTGACGTGCAGGATTTTCACGTGCCAAATCACTCCGTATCAAGCTGGCCACGCGAAAACACACGGAAGACCACGCTCCTGCCCAGAAGGCCGAGTTACTGCCCCCTAGTGCCCCGAGCAGCCTCCCACGTGCCATCTGCTGCTGCCTGCCTGCCTGCCTGCCTGCTGCCACCGTGCCCTGCCATTTGGTGCCTGCACATCAGCCATCTGCAGGGGTCCAGTTGCTGTGTCCACCCCTGCTGGAACTGAAGACTCCCGACTGGGATTACATCGCTCCACAGCCCAGCCCCAGGACCCAGTTGCCCACCCACACCTGCCTCTGGGGTTGCCATGTCGGGCACTTCCACATCTGGCACCAGTGGCAACCCCAGGCCAGAGGGGCAGAGGGGCACCAGCTTCACTGACACCGAAGTTGGTGTCCTGGTGGAGCATGTCCTGGGGCAGTATGATGCCCTCTTTGGATCGTCCTGCGCCAGCAAGGAAGGACGGGAGAGGATCTGGGCCGACTGTGTGGTTGCCATCAACGCGGAGGGGGTGGCAACCCGCAACGTCCTGAAGATCAAGAAGCGCTGGGAGGACTTGAGGTCCAGGACCCTTGTGAAGGCCCGGCGCCTCGTGGAGGGGGGCCGGGGCCGCATGAGTTCCATCCAGATGAGGGTCCTGGAACGCGTACGCCCAGCGCTCCACGCCCAGATCCTTGAGAGGGAGGCCGTCTGGAGTTGAGCGGTAAGTGTCCAAGCATTACTGTGTGAGACAGGGCATGTTGCGGTGTGCTGGTTCTATGATACTTGCCTGTATGTGTGCCATAGGCCATGTATGCATGTATGTGTGCAGGGACATCATGGTAATGCATGTGCGACCAGTGATGTGTGACCCACATGGTTGTTGCATGTGTTCAAATGCCGCATGGGGAGCCCTATGCAGATTTTGAACATGAGAGCATGCCAGTCTCTGTACCTGGACATGGGTGGGGGTGAGGGATGGGTGCTGATGCCAGGTACATATATGGTAGCCATGTCTGTGTGCCTGACCTGCGTGTCTGTGACTTGTGCATGCCATGGATGCATGACACATGTGTGTGACAATGCACAGATTCAGTGAAGCAGCCAAATTACCCTTGTATCCGCTGTGTTTGGTGTGTTTGGGGCCAGATGGATGTGACTGAGGTGAAGTGTGTGCATGTGATAGGCATGAGCCATGATGCATGTGAGTTACATATCATTGAATGTTTGAAGAGTCCATTGGACATGCATGGAAATGTCCATGGCATGCACCATGCCTGTTACTGTGTGTGTTTTGCCTGGACTGACCCATGTGTTGTGGAGGGACATGATGGAAGTGTACTTTGACAGTGGTGCTCATCTGCTATTGCTTCCTGTCTAGGGGACCATTGTACAGTGCCCTGATGCTTGTGTTCTTTGTCTCCCTCTACGCAGCGGCTAGTGAAGAAGAGGGCGGAGACGGCGCTGTGGAGCAAGGCGGCGGGGATGCCCCCACGGCTGCAGCGGAAGGGGTGGGTGAGCCCCCACAGGGGCCTGCTACGGTGGGAGACGGTGAGGAGCCATCCAGGTTGGTGGTTTGCACAGAGGAGGAGGAGGCCGCCACTGGGGCACACATGGGGCCTGGTGGGGGCATCCCTGCTGGTGCAAGTGGTGCAGTCCAGGGCCAGGGGCAGGAGGCAGCACAGGTCACCGTGGAGGGGCCTGTGCATGTCGCTGTCCCTGACCCTGTGAGTGCACCACCATGCACCAGCAGGGATGCCCCGTCCCAGGCCCGTCCGCAGGTGGAGGGGATGTCCATGTCACCTGACTCCTCTCCACCTGCGGACGTGGGAACCCCTGGCCGTGTGGAGAAGGTCCTGATTGGGGTCGCGATGCGCACGGCTGTGATTCGTGATGCCGTGCGTGCTTCCCGGGAGGAGCACGCACGTCATCACGAAGTGCACCGTGCCGACGTGGCCCAATTGGGATCGGCCATGTTCGGGGGTTTCCTGCATGTGTTGTCCAATCTGGCGGCCCTCTCCTCCTCTGTGCAGGCTATACACCAGTCGTTCTCCTTGCCGCCTTCTGGCCCAGATGCCACCAGGGCCCCCTGTGGACCTGCCCCGACCAATGCAGCCATCTCGGTGGGGATCCCATCCCTGCCACAGTTGGGAGTCGGAGGTCCAGCAGGGGTGGACAACACAGCAACTGGACCCCAGCAGATGGAAGATGTGACAGCATCATCAGGCAGGGCACGTGCACGACGGCGTCGGTGGTTTCCATCAGCCTGGATGCCGTCGTGCTGGCAGAGGCAGTGGCGTCGGAGGCAGCAGCAGGCTCGACGTGGGAGGCATCATGGCTCGGGGCCTTCAAGATCAGAGGGGCAGGCATCGGCCGGAGGGCAGGGCAACCCTGGGATGGTGGTGTCTTCCGTGTGGGAGCAGTTGGTCCAGCGGATAGGTGCGGAGCGGCAGCGGGCGGAAGAGGAGCGGCTCACCATGGTCAGGGCGGAGTTCTCCATGCGTCGGGCGTTGAGGCGGGCTGAGTGCCTCGAGGAAGCTCGCAGGGAGTTTGAGCTTGACATGGGGTTATCCCTGCGAGACCTCGGGGCCAGGACAGAGTCCCGCCTCCAGGACATCGACATGGAGTTCGATGATGCCCTGGCCAGCAACATCACCGAGTGAGCCGCAGGACTTGCCCGCTGCCTTTGTATATAGTTATTTAGTTAGTTAGTGTTAGGTTTCTTTTATTAATTTTGGACCGCTCGGACAATGGCCACTTTTTTGTATATATTATTTTCATTAGGTAGTAGTAGGTTTCATTTATGGTGTTGGGCTCATGGACCCTGGAATTTTCGTGTATATAGTTTGCTTTTTGAAGAAACATTTTTTTTATTAATTATTGTGTTCACCATGAGGAAATGGTTTTTCATTATTTTCCTTCCACATGATTTTGCTTTGGACAACATTTGTTTTTGGATTACTTTGTTTTTTTTATTTTTACATTTGTTCTCGGACATGGACCATTTATTTTGTTATCCCCATTGTTGTATGTTTGATTTGTTTACTTATTTTTCATCTTTAATACATGTTTTTTTAACTTTCACTTGTGGTATTTTCTCATTGGTTTCATACATGTCATGATATGGGTTTTGACATTCACTTGCACCCATTGTGTATGTGTGTGTGACGGACATGTGTTCATTTACAGACTTGCCATTGGGGTTGTATCATGTAATTGCATTCACTATGTGGGTGGATGCAATCCTTGCCTGGGTGTTTGTGCTGGGTATGCTGCCCATTACTGCCATGATTGAGTATCGTCAGGACCTGGGGGCAGGGGGACATGTGTGGGTGCCTGGTGGAGGGTGCCCCTGCACTGCTGGGGGGTGGGGGTGGTGGGAGACATGAGTGGGGGCCTGGTGGAGGATGCCCCTGCACTGCTGGGGGGTGGGGGTGGTGGGAGACATGAGTGGGGGCCTGGTGGAGGATGCCCCTGCACTGCTGGGGGGTGGGGGTGGTGGGAGACATGAGTGGGGGCCTGGTGGAGGATGCCCCTGCACTGCTGGGGGGTGGGGGTGGTGGGAGACATGAGTGGGGGCCTGGTGGAGGATGCCCCTGCACTACTGGGGGGTGGGGGTGGTGGGAGACATGGGTGGGGGCCTGGTGGAGGGTGCCCCTGGTGGCTGGGGGGTGGGGGTGGTGGGAGACATGAGTGGGGGCCTGGTGGAGGGTGCCCCTGGTGGCTGGGGGGTGGGGGTGGTGGGAGACATGAGTGGGGGCCTGGTGGAGGATGCCCCTGCACTGCTGGGGGGTGGGGGTGGTGGGAGACATGGGTGGGGGCCTGGTGGAGGATGCCCCTGGTGGCTGGGGGGTGGGGGTGGTGGGAGACATGAGTGGGGGCCTGGTGGAGGATGCCCCTGCACTGCTGGGGGTGGGGGTGGTGGGAGACATGGGTGGGGGCCTGGTGGAGGGTGCCCCTGGTGGCTGGGGGGGTGGGGGTGGTGGGAGACATGGTTGGGGGCCTGGTGGAGGTTGCCCCTGGTGGCTGGGGGGGTGGGGGTGGTGGGAGACATGGATGGGGGCCTGGTGGAGGGTGCCCCTGGTGGCTGGGGGGGTGGGGGTGGTGGTAGACATGAGTGGGGGCCTGGTGGAGGGTGCCCCTGGTGGCTGGGGGGTGGGGGTGGTGGGAGACATGGGTGGGGGCCTGGTGGAGGGTGCCCCTGGTGGCTGGGGGGTGGGGGTGGTGGGAGACATGAGTGGGGGCCTGGTGGAGGATGCCCCTGCACTGCTGGGGGGTGGGGGTGGTGGGAGACATGGGTGGGGGCCTGGTGGAGGATGCCCCTGGTGGCTGGGGGGTGGGGGTGGTGGGAGACATGGGTGGGGGCCTGGTGGAGGGTGCCCCTGGTGGCTGGGGGGGTGGGGGTGGTGGGAGACATGGGTGGGGGCCTGGTGGAGGCTGCCCCTGCACTGCTGGGGGGTGGGGGTGGTGGGAGACATGGGTGGGGGCCTGGTGGAGGGTGCCCCTGGTGGCTGGGGGGTGGGGGTGGTGGGAGACATGGGTTGGACATGGGTGGGGGCCTGGTGGAGGCTGCCCCTGGTGGCTGGGGGGTGGGGGTGGTGGGTGACATGGGTGGGGGCCTGGTGGAGGCTGCCCCTGCACTGCTGGGGGGTGGGGGTGGTGGGTGACATGAGCAGGTGTGCAGGGTAGTCCCCTGTGGTGTGTGCTGCCTGCAGGGGCCGTGGAGGGTGTACAGGTAATACCTGGGAGCACACAGCCAAATCGCGTGTGGAACTTCCCGCGCACCCCTGCAATCCACGTACCCTGCCTAATCGCGTGTGGAACTTCCCGCGCACCCCTGAAATCCACGTACCCGGCCAAATCGCGTGTGGATCTTCCCGTGCACCCCTGAAATCCACGTACACGGCCAAATCGCGTGTGGAACTTCCCGCGCACCCCTGAAATCCACGTACCCTGACAAATCGCGTGTGGTACTTCCCGCGCACCCCTGAAATCCACGTACACGGCCAAATCGCGTGTGGAACTTCCCGCGCACCCCTGAAATCCACGTACCCTGACAAATCGCGTGTGGTACTTCCCGCGCACCCCTGCAATCCACGTACCCTGCCTAATCGCGTGTGGAACTTCCCGCGCACCCCTGAAATCCACGTACCCGGCCAAATCACGTGTGGAACTTCCCGTGCACCCCTGTAATCCACGTACCCTGCCTAATCGCGTGTGGAACTTCCCGCGCACCCCTGAAATCCACGTACCCAGCCAAATCGCGTGTGGAACTTCCCGCGCACCCCTGAAATCCACGTACCCTGACAAATCGTGTGTGGTACTTCCCGCGCACCCCTGAAATCCACGTACACGGCCAATTCGCGTGTGGAACTTCCCGCGCACCCCTGAAATCCACGTACCCGGCCAAATCGCGTGTGGAACTTCCCGCGCACCCCTGAAATCCACGTACCCTGACAAATCGCGTGTGGTACTTCCCGCGCACACCTGAAATCCACGTACACGGTCAATTCGCGTGTGGAACTTCCCGCGCACCCCTGAAATCCACGTACCCGGCCAAATCGCGTGTGGAACTTCCCGCGCACCCCTGAAATCCACGTACCCTGCCTAATCGCGTGTGGAACTTCCCGCGCACCCCTGCAATCCACGTACCCTGCCTAATCGCGTGTGGAACTTCCCGCGCACCCCTGAAATCCACGTACCCGGCCAAATCGCGTGTGGAACTTCCCGCGCACCCCTGAAATCCACGTACACGGCCAAATCGCCTGTGGAACTTCCCGCGCACCCCTGAAATCGACGTACCCTGACAAATCGCGTGTGGAACTTCCCGCGCACCCCTGTAATCCACGTACCCGGCCAATTCGCGTGTGAGACTTCCCGCGCACCCCGGTGTACACGCACACGTTTTTATTCTGTCAGCGCGTGTCTGTGTTTGTGGGTACCCCTTTGCACGTCATTTGTCCTGGAGGGCCACAGTATTGGGCATTCATCATGGCTGTATATAGGTGCTATTTGTTGGCGCACCTTTTGGCGCACATTTCTTCCAGGCGCAGAGACGCTACCGCCTGCTTTCTTGTGGCGGTCGTGTTTGTGCCTGTGCGCTGGTTTGAGCGTGCGCTTTTTTGCCCTATTCTATTCCATGAATACGTGTTGTAGGCGAGCGTGTGGGCGTTCCGCGCACTTGTACCCTGTGCTTCCCCCGTGACGCCCACATTTTGGCAAGTTGTTCCCCATTCCGAGTGGTACGCCCCGTGTTCCGCCTACTTTTGTTGCGTGCGCCGCGCTATGTGCGATTTTCGCTCTGGCCTGTGCGATTTTCGCTGTGACCTGGCGCACGCTGTTTGATGGCCTGTGCGCCAACGTGCGCCGCGCACTTTTTTATCGCACATCCGCTGGTTTTCTCGCGCACGGACTTCCATGAATCGATGTGCGCTGCTTTTCGTGCGATTTTCGCACTTGCACTGCGATTTTTGCTATTCCACTGCGAATCGCACGTTTTTGCCCACTTGCGCCGCGCTAATTATTCCATGAATCGGCCTGAGAGTATGTAGATTTCGAAGTTTGAGTCAGCCCTATTGATTGTTGTGCCGAAATCCTTTGTGGGACATCCTGCTCAGAGACATTTGTCTTTGCCGATATGCAGCTGTCTGTAATAATTCCATCTACAAACGGGACATATGTATGCGCTTTAATATATTGAATGGTTGTTGGTTCTGGGTGATTATTTTCGGACTCTGAGCTAATATTTGGATTCTGGTGCTCCATATCTTTATCTGTTTGTGTGCATGCATCTTTAGAAACTATAGTTTTTCCCACCTTTTCAGATTGCTTCTTATCAAGGGAAGAGACTATTCTTTTTTGCAGCTCAAGACCATTATTAAGTTTTTCATTAGACTCATCTCGTAAACATGCAACTTCAGTACTGAGTTTTGCTACCTCAGAGTTAAGTAGGTCAGAATTTTCTGTTAGACCGCTAAGTGTTATTAGCAAACAATGGGGCAATAAGTAGACAGGGTATTGTCCTTAGATAGATATTATAAACACAAAAAGTTGGACAACACACAACTGTGTAAAAGCTACTAGCAATCACCTAAAAACCCAAGAGTAGGTCCAGATCGTAGAACCAAACCCTAAGAAAAGGTTTTATTTATTTTACTTATTTTACTGTGGGGTGGACTCAAATCTATTCAAAGAAGAATAGAGCAAGGTTGTGGCTGAAGACAGGAGGATAGAGCGAAACAAGGGTGCTATCCCTGCCTAAAGTGCGCTCTTGACTAGGTTGCGGTGTTACAACGCCTGTCTATTAGTGACAGAATAAGAGTAAAATTGCCACTTCTATAGTATGTAATACATTCAACCTTGAGAGTCACAGCCCACTCTCTTCTCGATTGGCTTAAATCGGAAGAGACTACCAATAAAACCAGGGAAAGGAAAGGAGAGTCAGCCCAGGAAAGTGAAGAGAGTCAATTTTTCTCTTCAGACTAAACCATGTGACATCTAATGGGATTGACAATTTTTAATAGCCCATTGATTGTCACACCGCTCCTGGGGTACTCAAACATAAAAATGACAACATTTCGGGAAATACGATAAATTCCTAATCCCACAAACACACACAAAGACAATACAATCACCGCTTCCCATGTGGAATCAACTTTTTGCTCATGGAAAGTGGGACAATGTAAAAAGGTTTGCTCAAAACTAAAATGGGGGCAAGTTGGAGCCCTTTTAGATGATACAAACACCGTCGACCGGTTTCAGTGGCTTGGGTTTAGTAACGCCACATTCATCAGGACAGTCTAAGCTCCTCACGAGTTGGTGCATTTTATTGTACAACAACCAATTTAATGAGGAAAATGGTTAAAAACTGTAGATGGCATGGTACATTACCACCCTGCAGTAGGTGTCATGGAACTGGAACAGTCTGGGAAGGAACCTGTGGGACCTTGGGTTTTTAGGTGATTGCTAGTAGCTTTTACACAGTTGTGTGTTGTCTAACTTTTTGTGTTAATATTAGACCTCTAAGTGTGCCATCAATAGTTTCAAATAATTTGGCAAGTGACATAAGTGCACCATTCATGACCTCAAGAGTCAAGTTAGAGGATTTAGAAATATCAGTCATTTTAGAAGAAGGGACCTGTGGAATACCATGTATCGTGCGAGGAGTCGGAGGAATAAATGATATATCTGATGCTGATGTATTACAATTAGATCGCTGAAACATATCGGGAGATTGCGACAGATTAGAACCTTCAGGACTAGCTGAAAAGCAAGAGTTAGTCGAATTCAAATCAATTATGGCCTCTTTCGCATTTTAAATTTCGATTGGGATAGCTAAATGCGGAGCTCCAGATAGAGCATTTCTCAGAAGCATGCTATCAGACAAAGAAGTGGACATTTTTTCATTTGCAGTCATTTGAGAGAGAATAGTAACAGCATAAGCTGCAGGAGCTTCTATTCGTGCATTACAAGAGTTACCACTTGCATCATTTATAGTAATTGTTGAGGGTGCTTTGGGGATAGACATACCTGCTAAAGCAGCATTTCCCAAAGTTCCAAAGCCATAATTTAGAATGTCCGCATTATTCACATTTGCAGTTTTTTTCTTATTCAGCACTTTGGGTTTATGCCGAAAATTTCGCTGGATTGGTGTTGAACACATAGTAGTCGTGGCTACGTCTGATGGGAGGTCTTCGTCTTCGTGGGAAGGCTAAGATTCGGACATGATCCGTTGTCATATATTATCCGGCATAGTTGTTGTCAGCCGGTAGTGACTGTTAGAGCGTGTAGTCATGTGCTCAATTGCTCACTTGTAAACGGCCACGTTGTTCAACAAATACCTCCACACTTAAGTTGTTGCCAATAGACACCAGAGACAAGAGCCCGTGATTTAACTATATAACGCGGTCCCGCGTAGCCCTGGACGCCGCGGCGAAGCAGCAGAGCGGGACTCCACGGGGCTCGCTTAGGTGCGTGCGGTGCGCGCGGCTCCTCCTTTTTATGGGCCCGCCTCCAGTAACAAGCTTCAAAGCCTAAACAGATGTAATAGTAAACATGTGTAAGTGGCAAGCTAGATTGGAAACAACAATGTGCACTTCCCTTATCAATAGAGTCACCTTATGGTAAATGTGGTCCAAAGGAATAAAGTTTTGTATAAATCAGCAGCAGTCTCCAGTCACAGAGGCAGAGTAACGCGGCAAAGCGGGACTCCACGGGACTCGCTTAGGTGCACGCGCGCGGTGCGCGCGGCTCCTCCTTTTTATGGGCCCGCCTCCAGTAACAAGCTTCAAAGCCTAAACAGATGCAATAGTAAACATGTGTAAGTGGCAAGCTAGATTGGAAACAACAATGTGCACTTCCCTTATCAATAGAGTCACCTTATGGTAAATGTGGTCCAAAGGAATAAAGTTTTGTATAAATCAGCAGCAGTCTCCAGTCACAGAGGCAGAGTAACGCGGCAAAGCGGGACTCCACGGGACTCGCTTGGGTGCGCGCACGCGGTGCGCGCGGCTCCTCCTTTTTATGGGCCCGCCTCCAGTAACAAGCTTCAAAGCCTTATGGTAAATGTGGTCCAAAGGAATAAAGGTTTGTATAAATCAGCAGCAGTCTCCAGTCACAGAGGCAGAGTAACGCGGCAAAGCGGGACTCCACGGGACTCGAGGCAAGACCTAAGAGGAGTGCGCACATCAAAGAGACAGAAGATTGGTGGGATGTGTGAGGCAGATAGGAGGAGAAAAAAGAGCAGGAGAGGGAGAGGTGACAGTGAGCGTGTGAGATGGAGCCTGAATACAACAGGATAATTGTAAGTCACCATCCCAAATCCCTTTAGAACACTAACCGATAGCATAGGGTGAGTTCGGAGGCAACTGAGGGAGTTCAGTGAGGTAAAGCTTTCTGCTTTTATCTCCTCCCCACTAGCAGAAGATAGGACTAGACAATATGGGTCAAGCTTCTTTATCTTGTTACCTGGGTCATGGATGCCTGCGTTACGGTGGAGGTTCTACACCAGACAAGAAAGAGTGGGATGGCTGTAGGTGCCACAAAATATTCAATAAAAAACCCTCTGAGACCGGGAGTGATTCTTGTGCCATCTGTGACAGATTTCTGTTATCATTGAGGGAGGCTAGAATTCACAGTAGACTAAAAGGGCTTCTCACTTTGTAAGAGGACGTGGGAACCTGCACAACATGTCCATGCACCACTATTGGTGTGCAAATTTCATCGCATCCATCCATGGGAGGGGAAAATGATGTCAGGAACATTTCTGTCCCTTCCTCCTTCTGGTCTCTGGCGCCGTTGGTGTCAGCACAGGCCCAACTCAAGATGACGGCCGTGCGCACCACATATGCCACCACCAAAATGGTGGACTTCCACTTCCAATCAGATGGGAAGCACTTGCCGGTGGTTCACACGTGCGGAAAAAGTAATTTGTATCACAACTGCCTGGTGAGATTCCAAGTCTTGGCCCTGATGCTGTTTTGCTTCCTGTTCTAATTTTCAGAGTCTGCCCCATGTATCAGGCAGGGTGGTGTACCTTTTTACTGAAATCCTTGTTCAGGATTCTTTCTTTGCTGCCGCCCCCCACCCCCTTGTCATTATCTGCCAGTCTTTCTGTCACACTTGTTCTAACTGCTACTTTGCCCTGGAACCCTCTCGTTTGCCTCACGAATACCATTCTGCGTCTTCTGTAAATGTTCAGCGCCTATTACTCAGGGTCAACAGTTCAGTCCTTCATCTCCCTTCCCATCCTACCACCAGTGTCTGCTCCTATTCTCGTCATCTGCGATAGTGAACTTTACCCCGCTGAGGTTTTCCTCTGAGCGTGAACCTTTCTTGGAGCCCTTCTTTCTCCTGTTGTAATCGGGTGAAGAAGTGGCGTTTCGAGTAGACAGACCCTATCTCTTCGCTCCCAGAACCCATGTTCCACCTCAGGTAAGGCGAGTCGCTGGGCCTCATTACGAGTTAGGCGGTAAGTGGTCAAATCGGTGGTAACTGAGTTACCACCGATTTTACCACTATGCCAAGTTATGAGTTTGTGTGTTTGGGGGGGGATTTACCTTCAGCAAATCCCTGGAGGTAAATCTTCCCACTCAACGCCGAAAAATCGGCAGAATTGGTGGAATTACCGCTGCAGTAAATCTGCATTGGTAATTCCACAAAAAAAGCCCCATTGGGTCCAATGGACCCAAAGTAAATAGGGGATTAGACCGCCACCACCACTTGTAATCAGGCGTAAAGGACCAAGTGGCGGGTAACAGTAATTCCTCTGGGGTGTTTTTTTGAGGATTTACCTCCATTTTACCACCTAACTCGTAATGAGGCACATGGGCCTCATTATGTGTTCGTGGTGTGAGAATTCCATTACTGACACTTTTTTTTTGCAACATCGGTATTAATGCCAGTTTTACCACACCATTAAATTCTGACTTTAAAGAAGATGTGAAGGAGGTAACGTCTCTATTTTGTCTCCCAATAATGGAGGATAAACTGCAGCAGAAATACCACTTCGGGTAGAACCTCCAAAATCCCAATAGAGGCAGAGGGACTCATAAAATGGGGACTAACACCGCAGTTACTGTACTCTTAATCTAGCAGCAATTCTACCAGAGTGACAGTAATGGTAAATGAGTTTGAAAGTACTTCATGTAGAATTGCTGCCAAACTTGTAACACGGCCGGACAGTCATTGGACTCCAACAGAGTGACTGATGTGAAAGCCATTCTATCCTTACATCCAAATCTTGAGGCTGTCTGAATCATTATATATGGTTTGATGTTACAAACATTTTTAATGTTTGGGTGAGTGTTGCGAAAATCTAATGAGAATCAAACCCATTATGTATTATGCCCTTAGTGATTCAAGCATACACATCTTTTATCACAGACCTATTTGTTATATATAAATATCTATGTTCCCAAAATGCCCTTTGATTTTATGCAAAGTAGGCTTGAACCCCCACTGATCTTATTTAGCCCTTTGCCCTTTCTCATAGGGGTATTTTTTGAAGGAATGCAATTGGACTGTGCCAGACTGTCCTACTTGGAATGTTAACCATTTATCAAAATAATCTTTAGGCCATTCTACGTTTTGATAATGCACTTTGCTCCGTAAAACTTTTTTTAGTGTTCTTATTATGACTAACATATCCCAGAAGTGATGATTAGAAATGGACATTGTAACAATTTAGAAAGAGCCAGTTTACATTAGTAAAATTTGCTAATTTCCTTTTTTTAATGGCTGCTTTTCCAACAACAAAAAAACACAGCCGTCCCACTACTCCACGCCCAGCTCTTCATGGAATCTTTCATTGGTTTTCATGAATCGAAATGTCCTCCTTACAGACTTTTTCCATAATCCTTCTTTCTTAATGCTCAGATGATTCCCTGTCTTACTCCTACTCCATCCTTTGTTATGGATTTCTGACTCGTGTTCTCCCTCCGTATGCACATGTTGCTCATCCCACCTCCATTTCAAATGTATTTGTTAATTACTGCCTACATCCCTTCACCCACATCAACTACTCCCTCCAGCCCTTGCAAGGTTTTAAGATAGCCATCCACTCTTTTGGTTTTCAGAAGATGAAGCCGAAGTTGTGGCTGTCTCCTTTTGTAGATTCCCTTGCTTACTTGCTGAGCTTGGTAACCACAGCCTCAATAACATATCCGTCCACGCATATGCCCTTCCGCATTGAGCAAGCATGGTTCATGGATCCTGCTGCGGTGCTCCCCTCTCACCAAACCGTCGGCTTAGCAGCACTACGCCAGCAGCGGAAATCCAATTAGATCTTTCCACAACATACATTGCCTGTTTATGCCCACATGGTATTTCAGGGAATCCTCTGGGTATGTGTAAATACAGGGAGAGTTCAGCTCAATTTCTTTTTTTTTAGGTCACTTTGTCACAGATCCTAATTTATCCAAGACCACCCTGATCTTTGAGGGCCTTTAGCAGCCTCCTGGCGACCCCTATATGCGGCATGCATCCCCATAGGTGATGTATGGATTTATTTTCAAGCCTAACACTTCTATGAGTGTGCGACTGCAACAATAAACACTTGGAATTGCTACAAGAGCTCAGAGAGAATCTTCAATTTCATAGATAAGATCTTCCAAGGCCAAGCGATCCCCATCCTCTGCCAACACTTAGTCATGCCTGACCTCGCCAAATTGTCACAGTAAGTTTGCTTTATGGAGTGATTAATTATACAAAGTGATGTTCACTCCTAAGTATTTGATTACTTATCTCCCTATTTAATTTGATATTGTTCTTTCAGGGTCCAAACGGTCTGTTGGAAAGCGATATTCAGGGTCCCTGATTTATCCATATTAACTTTGAAGTCACGGACTGCTCCAGCTCATTCATTACACGAGAGAGGCCATCTGTGAGGTGGGATAGAACTGGTAAATAGAAATCTTTAATGCTCCTTTTCACCCATTTGTTATGGTTTGGGTCTATTTGACCTAAAACATTTGACCTAAACACATTTGATCTAATTTATTTGACCTTTTTTTCTGTCTAATATGTGGGGGAGACCCCTGCAAGCTCCCCCCACTTCCCCTCAACCTAATCTATACCCTTACCCACCCCCATATATATTTAATTAAATTTGACCAAAAAAGGTCAAAGCAATTCGATCAAATGTTTTAGGACAAATGTTTTTAGGTCACTTATGCTAATATCTTTGTTATTCCTCTTATTTTCTTGTCATTTCTAATTTTGTAGCTAACAGCTCTACTGCCATCGCACACATATGGAAAGAGGGCATCATTGCCTGCCACCCCTCTGAACTGGGCATCCCCAAATAAGTAGCGATTTATCCTAGCCATTTCACTAGAATCACAGCAATTTGCCATTACCCTGGAAACAAATCTCTTCCCAAGACACAAATTGCTTGTGAAGTGGTATAGAAAAGCCCATTCAACTCTTTCAGCATTTTCAGTGTTGAAGGTAAGCAGGACAGCTGGTGTTTTCCATTTATAGGAAGGACACCGACCAGCGTCTTTGCCAGGCTTTGGTATAACCACCACAATTGCTTCTCACATTGTATTGTTAATTCTTGGTTCAAAGGAGTTCAACAGGACAGTAAGTGGGCCAATCAGGACCAGGAGAACTCGTGGTAGAATTATGCTCTGAATCTATCTGTCACGGGAGGGGATTTGTTCAGTTTTAGAGAGCTAATGGTTTTAAGGACTTCCTCTTCTGAATTGGGTGCTGAATTGGGTGCTTGGTGAGCTCCTTGGCATCCCCGTTAATGGCAGGGAGATCAGCCTGATCCAGATACTTTCATATGCATGCTTGAGAAAGGCAGTCTAAGCTGTATAGTGTTTCACAGAAGGCTCTAAAAAACGCATCTTACTCATCAGATTGTCCCAGAAGGAATGATCCATCAACACCATATATCTTCCTGCTCCCACATGTGTGGCTAAAAACCTTGGGGTCATCTTCGACTCTACACTCTTCTTCTCTCCTCACATCTCTGACGTCTCTAAGAAGTCACACTGCCAACTGCACCTCCTCAGAGGTATTCTTCCTTTACTCTCCTTCCCCCAGAAGCACACTGTCTCCAGAGCTCTGGTTCTCTCTAGGCTGGACTACTGCAACAGCATCTTTCTAAATCTGCCTGCTTCTACCCTGCGCCCTCTGCAACTTATCCAGAACAGGACTGCGAGACTTGTCCTTGGCCTCAAGCCCAGGGATCGTATCTCTCCAGGACTGAAATCTCTGCACTGGCTCCCTGTGGCTATGAGGATTAAGTTCAAAACCCTCTGCATCGTCCACAAGGCCTTCTGGTGTCTGGGGCCTCAATACCTTCAACTCTCTCTTCTGCCTCAAACTCCCTCAGGGTCAGTCGCTTCTCCAAGCAACAAGTTGGTGGTAGATCTCTTTCTTCGGCTGGGGCCTCCCTCTGGAACAGCCTCCCTGCCTCCCTGAAACTTGAGGAGAATCATCTTCGGTTCCGGAAGCACCACAAAACCTTTCTCTTTGCTTCTGCTTTTTCTCCTCCTCTCCCTTGCTGACTTCCTGGCTGACTCTGACTTTGCACTGGTTGCCTGGCCGCCCTCTGATCTCAGGCCCAGGTTCCCTCCCCCGCCAGTCACGCTCCTGCACTGCCCTCCTGGCAACCCTGCACTAGGGGACTGTTTTCTGTATCCCTACAGTCCCACTAGCAGCACTTGCCATCTGTTGTCTGCACTTACCCTTGCACTTGCCACCTGCTGGCCGTACTTTACCTATTGTTATTTATTTTCTTATCCCATGTACTGCACTGTCCTCTCACCCTTCCCACCCCGCACTCCCCCCCTTCCCTTCCCATGCAGTTGCACGATCTGAATGACACCTGGCCTAGTAGGATTGTTGTCTGTCTTCCCTCTGTTTTTTAGATAATGCAGGTATCTGGGTATGTAGTTTGAGGGAAAGCAGCTAATAGGCTATTTTGTATTTCTCATTGTATCATTGGCACGTGTTAGGAAGTACACCGCAACCCTACACTCCAGACAAGCATTAAACTGACCCATAATTGTATTTAGCTTCCTATAGACCTTCTTAGAAGCAGTCAATCTGTGTTGCCTTTTTAGTTCTACAAGTTCTTTGATTAACTCCCTTTCCAAATGTCTCACTTTAAATTGAGTCCCTATGAATGAGTTTCACTTTCACCACACACCTTAAGGCATCCCAGCTATTTGCCATTGAGGTGTTGCTGCTCCTATCAGTAGCAAGTAAATCCCATATCTAAGCCTCAGTTCCTTCCATAGGAATTGGGTCTCCCTTAATGACAGGGTTCATTCTCCAATTATAAGACCCACGTTCCATTGTGGACAAAAAGATGTCTTGCAGCAGATAATCGGGATCAGAAATGGTGATTCTTAGTATCTTAATCCATTGAACAGCGTGCAAAATCAGCAATTAAAGTCAGGAGGACTTAAAACATTTGCATTCACTGTGTTGGGTGCATACATAGAAACAGTCAGGGGTGTTGCTAGGTCTGGAAAAGACCCAGGCTACGCTGATGTCGGAACTGTCGGGACAGGGGGCTAGCTAACCTTTTGGTTGTAGCTCCTGAGATTCTATCCGAGGCTACAACCAAAAGACCAGGGGCTATAGCCCCCTTAGGCCCTCCCTAGCAATGCCTCTGGCAGACAGTCCTAAATTGGACCCCCAGTGCATACCCCATGGTCATCGAGTATCCCCTCAGGTCCCATCCAATTATTTAATTGTACAAGAAGCTGTACCTTTTCTGCAGGAAGTGCCTTGACTTGCTTCTGCTCTGATCAATCCCCAGAAGATGCAGACTGAATACAGGCCAAGTCACATTTTGATCACTCAAAAATCTTAGTAGTCTCAACCGTTTACTGGGGTTAAATGATATCCCTCTAGCCATTGTCTAGATTCGGACATCGCAGCATATGATACCCAACCAAGCATCAGCAGATGCACTCGGTGAAAAGTGGGTTAGATAGGGAGACAGTGATTCAATAAAGCTTAGCCCAAACTTCAGAGCTGCCAGAGGAAACAATCCCGGTCTCTAGTCTGCCTTCGAAGATTGGATCAGCAAGGAGGAAGGACGTCAGAGGATTGATGGGGCATATTTTTTGTAGAATTGTAGGGGCTCCTAACCCAGGTAGGAAACAACTTTACTGTGAATGGGCAAAGATGCTTCAACTACTGGTCCTACCGTTTAGAAAGCAAGTATTAGACCTTGCACATTAACTCTCAACTAAGGGACGCCAGGGAATACCAAGACACAGAATCTCCTATTAAGTTGTTACTTTTGACCAGCAATATAGAGACAAATCAAGAATGACTGCACAATGGCTCCAATCTATCAAAGCAGCTCTCACAGCGATGTGGGCCAAGCCCCCTTGCAACCTTTTCCCATTGATGCTGTCCCCTTCTCCAAGGTAGCAGTGGATATCATGGAACATCTAAGTCATTTCAAGAGTCTGATCCCTGGTCATCATAGAGTATGCCACAGCATATACTGATGCCTTTCCGATCCGAAATAAGTACACAGCACATTTTAAATCATTTGGTCCCATTCTTCTCCAGGGTTGGCTTTCCAAATGAAATTGTGATGGAAAAGTGAACCACCTTTATGTCCAATCCTATGTCTGACCTGGAGAACTGCCTCCATAAGACACCCTCTGTTCTTTCATTTATTGTCCTCACAAAGATGGCTTAGTGATGAGATTTAACCAAAACCTCAAGAATCTTCTTGAACTGGGATGAGCTAATACCATGGGCCCACTTGACAATGCGAAAGACACTTCAGGCTTCCACCGGCTTCCCACCCTTTCAACTGATGTATGCACAGACTACAGAGCCATGAAACATGCTTGGCATGACATCAGAAGATTAGGAGAACTAGGATGATACAGGTTCAAATGGGAATGCAGTGATTATATCAAATAGAAAACAACCAATGACATTTTAACGAATGAAAAAACAACGAAAACAAAAATAACAAATTTTGGAAAAAACTAAAAATGGTGTTGGGAGTGGCAATAGTGGTTTTGGGGGTGGAGGAAAAGTATTACTTAAAAAAAGGGGGGAATTGAGAGGGGGAACACCCCCAAAAACAACAAAAACCAAATTTGATATTTTGGTTTTAGTTGTTTTTTATTTGCAAAAATGTCCTTATTTGTTTTTCCATTCGATGAAATCACATGTAACCGTTAGAATATTTCCCTCTTTGTGCAAGTCCTAGAGTATACATATGTATCATCTTTATCTGGTTTGCCAGAATCTATGGCAGTCAAACCTGTAGACCAAACCCATCAAGCGTCATCTAGCCATGACCATGGTGAGGTACCTTAAAGTTAACATCAGGCAAGGTATTGCAAAAAGATTGTGAGGTCAGACACAGTACCCTGCTACAATTGTAACAACTGCAGTAGTGTCATTAGACACAATGGGCCTCATTACAAGGTGGGCAGTAAGGGTTAACGGGCACCGGTAAGGAGACTGGTGCCGGTAAACCCTTACCGCCCTATTCCGAGGTCCCTTAGCGGGTCCCGCTATGGGCGCCTGGCTTTACCAGGTGCCCTTAGCAGGAGCCGCTAAGGGACCAGGGAGCTAATAACGGGCCCGCGATTATTGGGTCCGTTATTAGCTCCATCCCCATTCCCATTGAGCCCTATGGGGGCTCGAATAGGAATGGGGAATGGTTCTTGGAATGGGGACTTACCGGGTACTCCAAGGTTGGAATGACCCGGTAAGTCCCTATTTCGAGAACCCGGACCCGGAATGCGTTAAGGGGGTAGCCATGGTGCTAGTAGCTACCTCCTACCTCGTAATGAGGCCCCATGTGATTTTCCATCCAAGATCAGGAAAGACATTGGGCCTCATTTTAAGCATCGCGGTCCGGGAACTACGGTTCCGGTACCGCCATACATACTACTACTACTACCGGTGCATCCAACGTCCCCTTTCCCATTGAGTCCTATTGGGCTCAAATTGGAATGGGGACTGACAGGCACCGGCAACCGGCAATGCAGGAATTACCGGGTCCGGCAATGTCGGAATTACCCGATAATTCCTCATTGACGGGTGGCAGAAAAAATGCAACTATTATAATGAGGCCCATTGTTAATTAAATGCAATGCTAAATGTAATGCAACCAATGTTATATATACACCATCAAGTGCCCGTATTATCTGTCACTTATATACATATTGAGGTTACATATGTCACAGTAGGTGGTGTACAATATTTGGTTGATCAAGATATCCACATTAGATTTTGCTACTTGTTTATTGAAGATATTATCGATAGGCCCTCATAATGAGTTGGCTGTTGTGGAATTAATAATTATATTTTTACCAGAATGTTTCCACACCAGCTAACTACAGGTTTGCTAATGAGGTGCATGAATTACCTCCAGAAAAGAGCTGGAGGTAATTTGGGCACCTTCCAGGCAAAAAATAGCTGGCATTACTGGCACCAATATTACGGGTGCCAGTAATATCGGCAAATAGAGTCCAACGGGACTCCATGGAATGGGGATTTACCACCATCACTGGCACACATCCAGCTATAATACCGCTGGTAACGTATTACCATTTGCTGGTGTCCTGGGGTAATTACTGCCAGGATACCGGCAAACTCGTAATGAGGGCCTATAGACTTGACTTCCATGTCAACGGAATATAATCAAGAATCTGTGTAGCTAACTTGCCAAGATGTTTAAATCAAATCCAAGAAATATGGGATTTAGACAGTGTGGTGAGAGTTGGTTTTACATTATAATATTATATATGACGAGTCATTAAATCTCATGGATTACTTACAATCATTAAGCCATGTACTATTAACACAGTCATAGTGACATTTTTATACAAGAGTGCATAGATAAATGACTCGCATTACAACCGTAATAGTGGCAATGGAACTATTATCAGTCTCCCCATTTACATGCAAGAGGAACTGGGCCCTGGAAATCCCCTGCCCCAAGAACGGAAGACTCAGCCATAGGTCAAAGTTCCCCGTCTTTATTAATAATTCACTGTCAGGGATTGCCACATGAACAACACAATATTCTCCAAGCACTCTCGCTCTCCAGTCGCATGTCGTCAAAGTTTTCTTAACCCATGTCGTCACAAAAATGAGGTTACCTCCAAAAACATAACATGGGAAGGGATTGGTTAGCTAAGGTGAACTGTATATGCATTTTTATAAGGGGTTCGTGCAAATATTAGGAAAGCCATATCTGGTGGTTCCTCTTAAGAACACCTCTATTTGTTGCAAATACAAAGGTACAGGTTAGCGTAAAGTGATTGGCCAGTGTAATATAGCGTAAGCTTAGCTTGGAAGGTGGTTAGGGATTGGACAGAAAGGGTTTCTCAATCTTGGCGTTTTGGACAGTTACCAGTCCAAGTGCAACTATTCAAGGTAGTGGGAATGGCCCCGAAGGTGCTGCATGTTCCTAGCTGTGAGAGTGATGTGAGGAGTGGTTAGCTTTGGTGACCTGCTTTTGGAAAGAGTCTGCTTTCCATTACCGCTGTTTGGAGGAGGAGCCCTGCTGTGTGTCTGCCCGGATAACTGCATTTAATTTCACTTTGCGTGCGGAATGCGGTGCAGAGAGTGGTGTGAGGAGTGGTTAGCTGTGGTGACCCGCTGTTGGAAAGAGTCTGCTTTCCATTACTACTGCTCGGAAGGAGGAGCCCTGCTGTGTGCCTGCCCGTATCACTGCATTTAGCCTTACCTGCTGCACAGAGTATGGCGCAGAGAGTGGTGTGAGGAATGGTTAGTTGTCGTGACCTGCTGTTGGAAAGCATCTGCTTTCCATTACCGCTGCTCAGAGGAGGAGCACTGCTGTGTGCCTGCCTGGATCACTGCATTTAACCTCACTTGCTGCGTGGAGCATGGCGTGGAGAATGGTGTGAGGAGTGTTTAGCAGTGATGACCCGCTGTTGGAAAGAGTATGCTTTCCATTACCACTGCTCGGAGGAGGAGCCCTGCTGTGTACCTGCCCGGATCATTGCATTTGACCTCACCTGCTGCGTGGACCGTGGTGCCGTGAGTGGTGTGAGGAGTGGTTAGCTGTGGTTGTCTGGGGTGATGGGGCTGATGGGTCCTTGATCTCCCCCCACCTTTACTAGCCACTTCATCGCAAACACTTTTGCCAGTGCGACTCGCAGTAGCGGGAGAGACCTCACCTCAAAGCATACAGTGAGTCTGATCTGTATTATTAATAAGTGAACTGAAATCTGCTTAACAAGGGCTGTTGAAAGGACCACAATGAAGGTGGCCAGGGGCAGGAAGTCAGGCCTATGTAGTGCCAAGGTGGGGAAGACTAGTACTAATTCTACAGCAACTGACAGTCTCCCACCCACCCTATTGGCTATCTCCTTTCACCGGCTATGCGAAGGCCCAGAGGCTAACCCGGCAAACTTAATTACAGGTTATTTCCGGACTACAGCTGTGACTAAAAATGCACTCAACGTTACGGCCGTCCCTTTGAACAAAGTATTGCCAGGTTGTCCCCACAGACCTGCTGTCCGCAGGCGAGATGTGTGCAAATACTATGACCTCTTTGGACACTAACATAGTGCCCACGCCCCCGGTCCTACCATGACATGCACTACCTGCATCTAATGACAGGGAAGAGGAGGGGCCGGCAATACCCTCTCAACCAGCGCAAACAGAGGCGTTTTCGACCTCGATCGATAACAACAATTTGCTACTCAACCTTATAATGAACCTCTATCAGAATTCTTTGGGACCAGCAGTGAATCATGCCGCTCTAAATTCTTCCCCGCTCTACGATAACATTATTGGAACTCGATTATCAGCGACACCTGATATGCAAAGGTTGCTTTTGTCATCTAGCTCGTCCAGCAGCTATGATGATGACAGTGAAACAATGAGTGAGGCAAAGGTAAGCCAGGGATCGCCGGCCTCCCCCAATGCCCGCCCGCTCCTATAAGGCACTGCAGATGGAAGGGGTGAGTGTGCACCATGTTGGATGTAATAGGTGCATCACTGGATCCTCTGCTGCTGCTATGCACCAACATGGCGAAAGAGTACAATGAAGACAATCCTGATTCGGTGTGTGGGAATGGCTCCCGCCTGTAGCTACATGAGATCAGTACGGCTGGCGTCAGATGAGACCTCCATTCCAATGATGCATACCGCATCAAGCAGCACTCAACCTACGACTATCAACACATCGGAAGCAGGCAACCAGGCACCTAGTAGTTTTGGTCCCAAAAACGATCTTACAAGCTAAGCTCAGCCTTAGTCTTGGCTTGCTCAAATAAACAGGGTCTATTCGGATCTACTATCCCCGGACACAGTGAATTAGGATGTCTTGCCCAAAGAACTAGAGAAGTCTAGCCTATAGTCACAAACAAACTGACGATGAATGGGGTCCACTTTCCGCATGTCCCAAGGAAACCTACCCAGCCCAATCTACAGCCAAAAAGCCATAGTGTGATTGCCCCTCCTGTGCCCCTGCAGGAAGAGGAGGTACATAGCCCAAGAGGGGGCTCACTAAAATGATGCAGGAGCCGAGGGCCTGGCCTCTAACTATGGTTACTAACATTCTTCCTGATGGCACTTAATGGCAAGTCGACCTGCAGGGCTGATTGCAAATGTGGTTACTACCGGGCCAGAGAGCAAGCTCTATAACACTGGACCAAGACGAGTCCCCGGGCGGGAGTAGCCACCTTCCTCCGTTTGGATCAGCTATTGCTCCTGGGGCTTGGGCAACAGTCAGTACATGGGGCCATACACAAGATGGACCTGAAACTCAATGGTCCCAAACCAGTCAGCTGCCTGAAAGGTGGGCTAAAGGTCGGAATAAAGATGACAACAAGACCAGACGGCTCTCTATGGGAAGCGGATCAAACTGGAAGAACTTTCCCCATTGAACTCTAGCCCATTCATGAACCGCAGCTTTTTATTGAACCTTTTTCAGTGTATTTCACTGATAATGAGCAGAGACATAACAAGGATTGTCCTGCCAAAAGTCTACAGTGTTACAAATTGGGCGGTGGTGGAGTTCACCACCCCAGCGATCACAGCCCTCTTGAGCATCCATTACCAGGGGGCTTTCAATTAACAGTTTGTAGGAAAGCAAGTGGCCCCACACGAGAATCTGATGTGTTCCTACAATAATTGCACTCGTGTCATATATGAGACAAATGTATATCTACATCCCCTGAGGGCAGGCCCATGGTCAACGGTCCCAAGCTGCCAAATTTGGAGCCGCCGCCCTTTTGAGGGCCAGGGTAGGGGTCAAGCATGAATATCAAAAAAGGAGCAACGTTGAGCTGGTCATCTTGGAACTCACAGGGTTTTAACTCCTTCCTGCATAATCCCAATGGCCTAAAAATGTTAACCACCCATGATGTATTTTTATTACAGGAGGCATGGTGCATGGAAACATCCTGTGTGAAGGGTTATAATCTTATCTGCTTGCTGGGCAAACAAAATCTTTGAGGGCGCCTGATGGGAGGGTTGCCCATAGGGGTGAAAGTCACTCTGAATTGCGTTCCACTAGCAGTTGGCAGTAAGTAGGGATGTATTGTTGGCAGTATTGCATGAACCAGAATCCTCCCTAGCCCTAGTTCTGATAATAAACCTATACAAGCCACCCAGAGTCAAGAACCTCGGTCCTATTAGCAGGAAAGGGACCAAACTCCTCAATTATTGGTATGCCCGCTATCCGTGGGGATAGGGGTGATCATTGCCGGGAATTTTAATGGACATATGTTCCCACCGCAAGGGTGGGAAGCACAAGGGGACCACAGGGTTAACAAGAATATCTTGTCGGGTGGGAGTGAACGACTTGCCCTAACTTATGGCTGGCAACAACATATAGAATCCTATAATTTAGCCTGCCTGAATACAAAGACGAATGTTGGCCTAGATATTCAATACACGTGGTCTAACGGAAGATCCCATTCCTGCATTGACTATGTTTTCATTAGCCAGGAATTATGGTGCAATTTTAGCCCCATCACCATGGTACAAAATCAATCTAAGTGACCATTTACTATTGACATAGTTGTGGACATGGGTGTGGACAAAAGAGATGGGAAAAATGAGACCAGCCAGGTTGAGATGCCCAAAGTTAACAGTTAACAATATGGGCAACCGAATACATTGGTCTGACACGAAGAATGAAAAGATGAATCCCTTCCTTAATGACCACGCCAAACTGATTATGAATAGATTGGTCTCTTATAGCGGGAATCTGGACACATTGGGGCATTTCTTCAACCATCTAAAAACATGCAGTGTGGCACACAGAGGACTAGAGCGGGGCACACACCCTTTGACATAGCTATCCAATTAAGACAAAATTAACTTTGTGAAGATTGGGCAGCAATCATGAAACAAGCCGACTTGAGTCGGTCTGAGCTGCCAACCTCACAGCGTTGACCACCAAATACAAAAATTGAGTTCGCCAGCACCGTAGCTCCCTACATAGTGTCAATTCAAAAAATATGTTTGACCTATTGCACACATATGACAACAGAAAGTTTTGGACTTTTGTCAGGTCTTACTTAGCAGGTTCTTTGGTTCAGGAATCGAACTCCATCCCTGAAGTAACCTGGTTAACATACATGGAATTATGACCCCTCGATAGGTCATCCTGCGCTTAATATACAGCACAGGGATTGGAGAGTGCTGGGATCTTTCGAGGCCGAAGACATCGAAATAGTAATAAAGAATAAAAACCTTTGTGGGCAGTTGGCCCTGATGCAATACCCAATGTGGTGTTTAAAGTGAATCCGTCAGTCTGGGTGGAAATCCTGGTCTTTTGGTTTAAAAAGTTCTTAACATCGGGCGAAATTCCAGGTAGTTGGAGGGAGCCCATCTTGACTGCTGTCTGTAATAGGGGAGGCACGAGGGACCCCTCAAATTACAGGTTACTCGGCATGCTCGATTCCTGTGCCAAAATATTTGCAACGCAAATAGCCGACAATGAAAGGATCTATATGTGCTTTATAGATTATTCGAGAGCTTTTGACACAGTCTCGCGAGTGAAGCTCCGGCACAAATAATTCCAGTGGGTTTGGATCCGGTCCTTCCACACTTAAGGGCCTCATCACGAGTTGGGCGGTAACCCCGGCTGTATTACCGCTGGCGCTATTAGCGTTACCGCCAGACCCCCGGCACTATTAGCTCTGGATCACGGGTTTGGCAGAACGGTAAATTCCCATTCCCCATTGGGCCCATTCGGGAATTCCCCATTCCCAATTGGGCCCAATGGGGAAGGTTCAGCGCTATTACTGCCGGCAGTAATAGCACTGAAAATCGACAAAATTGGCGCAGATTTGCCCCAGCTCAGAGCTGAGGGTAAATCCGCCAAGCCTATAATTTGGCGGACCCTTAAATGCAGCTGTAATAGCTTTACCACTGCATTTAAGGGTTACCACCAAATTCGTGATGAGGCAGATTGTCAAGGCACTGCACAGTGATACGCAGGTAGCTAGCTATTCGACTATCTCAGGAGGGGGTATTTTCCAGAAAATTAAAACCAATATAGGTTTGAAACAGGGATCCACGCTTGCACCACTGTTGTACAACCTTTATAGAGAATTGGCAGTGAGCCGGTACCATGGCTAATGTATGCTGACGATACGATCTTTATGGATCGTACACAGATCGGCCTACAACGCCCATTAAGGTTTTGGGTGAATATGCCAGAATGAATGACCTGACCCTAAACCCCCAAAAGAATACGGTTTTGGTTCTGTGTAGTAGGACAGAACGCTGAGACTCCTTTGTCTGGCATTAAATGGTGTAAAGTTAGGGGTGGTTGATTGCTACACCTACTTAGGATTCCCCATATGTTCTTTCCTGACACAGGTTTTTTTTTGGTGAGGCCATTTCAGGTTGCATACTTAAGAAGTGGCACCTGATAAGACATTTTTTGGCTGGTTCTGGTGGTAATAATACAGATGTATACGATTTGGCTCTGGCACAATTTCTTGCGGCCGAATTGACTGTGGTGAATTAGGCTGCAAAGACAATTTTGTCACAGGCAAATCCAAAACCGCCAACTTAAACCGCCCACCCCCTCCAATACACTTCCCCTTCCATGCCCTACTTACCTTTTTATGGTCTTCTCATCTTCTGACCCTCCAACATCAGATCCGTCCCTTCTACGCGGGCTGGTTTTGACGCCGCAGGGTCCACTTTTCTTATTTCTTTTTTTGTTTACTGTTCCCCTCCTCCAAACCTCCAGAAGCAGGGCATACCCCTGCTACCCTCAAAGGCCATCACTACCAAACATGGAGAGCAGGGGACATCCCCTCAACCCCCACTCTCCATGTTTGGTAGTGAGTACCCAAAGTGATCATTCACAATCGTTCGAATGTACTGTCTGAATTCGGCCAGATTTACCATACAACCAATTGTAAATGATTAGTTTGGGTACTAGCAATAATACAGATGCCCTCATTAAGATATATACCAGACAAGCATCATCCCCGCTCTGACATACAGTCTCTAATTGCTGCTTGGGGTCCACATCGATTGGTTAGACAGATTCAAGGGAAGGATATTAAGAATGATCTTAAAGGTATACAATGCTACGCCGGTCTAGGCCCTGCGACTTGAGCTGGGAGTGCACTCGCTTCACGCTCACTGGCTCCTCAAGAGATGCAAGTTCTACTGTGCACTAAGATTGTGCCCCCTGTACGATACCAGGTTATTGAGCCTGTTGGTGTAGAATTTATGCAGATACCCCACAAATCCTTTTCTAGTTTCGCTGTAACAAACAGTAGTGGCTCATTGTGAAAATATTAGCTTTCAATTATCGCATCTCTGTGACATGCGGATTACCTTAATCTGCTTTAGAAAAAGACCTGGGAGTGGAACAGGGCTGTTTCTTTCCAGAAATTAAGCACCAAATGGTGCTATCAGGAATATACACAACAGGCATGCATAATAGACGGGCCATGTCCCTATCTACTCAAGCCCTGCACTGAAAAAATGAAGGAATTCATCATATATCTCTGCTTAAATATCCTACCCAGTTACGAATACACTGGGAGTTGGAGTGGAGTCAAACTGTGTGCGGAATATGTCGAATCCAGCCGCCACGTCCTGACATAATGTAGCGTGCTTGGACAGCAGTACAGAAAGCCGTATGCAGGCATTGTGTCAAATTTGGATAATATACAAATGGACCAATTCTGAAGTTCATTATGCAGTGCAAACTTGATTGTTATCTCTGGATTTTATGTGTGGAAGGAATCTGTGAAGTTCTTGCTGGCGTCGCATAATGAGCAGGGAAAACAGTGCTTACTTGATCCATCGATTAGAAATACAATAGATGTGTCCTGTTGTTTGTTGACTAATACATCTCACACAAGTTAATTCATTTTATCTATGTTTTAGAATTTTAGGGTATGTTTGTAATATGAAATTATAGAAATGATGAAACTGTGGTTTTCGTTTCAAATTTTATGATAACCTTTTGTGTTTAAGGTTTTTGTTGACCAAAATGCACAATAAAAAGAAAAATCTAAGTTACCTTTTCCGATCTCCTAGGTCTTGAGGCAAAACATTCGGCTTTGAACCTGTACTCATTTTGTATACTCCTGCCTTTGGTTCGATGGGAGCAGCCTTCTCAGTCTGGCTCGAATGAACAGGCTTTGTCTTGTATATTCACATCACTTGTGTAGGGACCAGTAAATGGAGTTCTCTTGCTTGCAATTATGAGGATTTTTGACTTTTGTTCCATGCAGGTGCCATATCTCTTCTGTTAACTTGAAACCTTCCTTCTCTCAGTGTCCTTGGCAAGGCTGTGTATGGTGTCCTTGCTGGAAGCCTGTTCTGCATACTTCAGCAGGATCAACCTGTCAGTTTTTCTCTGGGTTGTTGAGTTTGTCTTGCTTTTCCCATTCACTCCAATATACCTATGGCTTCCATCTTTCTTCGCATAGCCACCCATGTTAGTTGTGGTTAAGCGTCAGCAAGCAGTTCATATGTATTTGTATACGTCTGATGGTTTCTGCATAGCAAAAGGTATATGTGTGTCAGTCCTCTAACTAACTATAAGCATATTCTTCATGTCTATCAGCAGTAAAGCTAAATGTCTGCGCAACTTTGTGCAGGGATGTCTATGTGCTTCATGTCTAATGTATCTATGTTATGATGTCAGTCGTGATGTCATCGGTGTTCTTCTAGGTTTCAGTCAGTCAACTTGTTCAATTGATGACAGCTGCATCTCTTCAATACTATCATCCGGATATGGTCTGAACGGTTGTCTTAGTGTGTAGTGCTTCTCACACCTGCAATACTGTCATGAGCACTGGTCAAGCCAAGGGCCACTACCAATATACTCCAAAGGGTCCAAATCGACCCAGTCCTGGTGCCTTTGGTACCAGGTTCATAAGAAATGGTTAAGGCACGTGCTTCCAGGCCAGGCGTGGTCATTGGAAAGCATTGGAAGGCACGTGCAGAAGTCTGTAGGAGTGGCAAGGTGCCAGCCCCACCCGCATGCAGGCGCTTCACATTAGTCTGCTGTGTGCAGCGTAACGCTCACCGCCGTATGACGCTCTTACCTGTTTCCAGCTCAGCACGCTCCTCATCAGGTTCAGGAACATCATCTTCAGCGCGCATCTTCCCTGACTCCAGCCATACCATTGCTCGAAGGGCAGTTTACCTGATTCCAACTCTGCATCTTCAGCGCACATCTTACCTGACTCCAGCCATACCATCGCTCGAGCTCAGTTTACCTGATTCCAACTCTGCATCTTCAGCGTGCATCTTACCTGACTCTAGCCATACCATCGCTCGAGCACAGCTTACCTGATACCAACACTGCATCTTCAGCGCGCATCTTATCTGACTCTGCAAACCCATTGCCTGCAGCGTGTAGCTTCTTACCCGATTCCCGGAACCATCGGAGTCGGGCAGCACCCTCACCTGTTCCAGCATCCTCACGGATCCATCCATCTGGCACCCGCCGACAGGTCCTCGGATCGCCACTCTCCATCAGTCGCCGCCAGGTCATCCCTGCAAGAGAAAAGGAACGCTCAAGTTAGAAACTGCATAAACATCTTATGCTTTGCCGCGCAATACATAAACCTTGTGTGCAACCATAAAACCCTACTTATCTTTGTGTGGGGCCCGCTCAATTCCCCTTTGGCATCGTTTGGACCAGCTTCCAACACCGCGACACTGCGTGGCCATCTTTACACCTATTGGGGAGTGAAAGACATTAAAAGAATTACAGACAATAATTATTGGGAAAAGACATTGGAAAGGATACGGACAATAATCATAGTTACGAACACTTACCTACAAAGTGGATTGGTCAAAGCCGGACTGGGCCGCCACGCACACGGACCAGTGAAGCAATAAGGTCCTCAACGGCGCCCCTGCTGATGAGAAGCAGGACGGAAAGCTCATCCTTACAAAACAACAGGTGAGACCATATGGGAAAACGTATGCTCATTTCACTCTGGAACGAAGGGTTTGACGGGGATCGCAATTCAACTACAGCATTTTCACTGCCTCTTACCTTCTCCCAAGGTCATTGCCAGCAACCAGAGCAATCCACACTACAGCAGCTGGGGGCAAAGACTGATCCAGGGGAGCCAAGTCCAGGGAGGGCTCCAACCGTGCCCCAACGTCCCCGCAGAGACCAGGTGAGCCTACCAGATACATCAATGATGGGGAGGAAGGGCCCAGAAGTGATGTACATCTCTCGTTTCTCTGTCACCGGGCTAGAGTGGGATAGGTGCAAGCAGGGCCACGTTTGGGTCTCCCTCTTCATAACTAGAACAGGCTTATTTATCAAAGACTACCCAAGTGTGTACACATTAGGATAGAGGTACATCATTAGCTTGACCTTATCTTGTTGACGTCGTTGAGCAGTATCTGGGAAGCAAAATGTGTTTACCAGTATATTTTATATGTTTTATCCCTAGAATGTTCAATGGTCAATACACAATATGTGGTTTTACACTGCTAATATTTTTTAGCACTTTTATTAAATCACAGAGACATTTAATGACGGAATTGCCATGATCTCATTGACAGTGTGACTTCACACACATAACTTGTGTTAAGATGGAATTCTAAACTCTGACCTGGTGGGCAGACATTTAGGAGGCCACCCTAGTTTGGTGGAACAGGGGAATGTTCTGGATAAACCAGACCAATCTACGTTAGCTTGCCTGGCGGTCAAGAGTAAGTCTCAGGAGTGGTGAGACTGATCGGAAGCCCACAATGAGCACACAGAGCAAAACTCCAAGGATTACTCTTAGACAGATATATATCAAAAATGCATTTATTATAGGCCTTTATAATCAAAACACAATTAAACCACAGTTATGAAGAAACAATACCACACACGATCATTCACTAGTTAACATATATACAATTCTGCAAATAGACTAATACTGATGATGGGGAGGGCAAATAACCACAACCTGTAACAGAAAGGGGTTAGTTCGGCACATATATCATTGTAGGCAGTACTTCATCAACAATCCCTAACCTATGTAGTCCCCCCCTATGAAGTGAGGAGCCTAGCGCTCAACGTATTGTGCATAAACAACGCACAGTCGAGTGCAAAGCGGAAAGCGGGTTCTCTTCAGGGGGCTGTAGCTGCTCAGGAAGGGGCTTGAAGCGATGAAGAATAAGTTCATATTCCTAGAAGGGGATCGTTATAAATGACTTATCATATCATATATCATATATCATATATCTACCCCTGCAGATAGAGTGACGTTTGGATTTCGGTAATAGCTGGGGAGCACAGACTATCCCAGCCAAGGTGAGTATCTTTTGAGGGACACTTGTGCGTAAAAATGAATGGATGTGCCAGGGGGCCACCGGTAAGTTAGGAAAGTACTCACCGACCCTCGACACAGTCCGGACCAAACCTTGGCAGTCTAGCCCTCTTTGCCTGTAGGTGTTAACCCTGCAGTTTCAAGATGCTCCGGCTCTCAGCGGCTCCGGTATAGGACGATCATCTGTGGCAGGATGTTTGCTTTTTCACAGCCCTTGAAGGAGGAAGGATAGTTCCAATACAGCATGTCTCAGGACACGGTACCTAAGAACTCTAGGCACTGTAAGTGATGGTCACTACAGCGGGGTGATGCAGGGACCGCAAATGCTCATGGCGTGGCGCACACTTGTATATCACGACTTGCGCGAGAGGGCTCAGGACCACAAGCTAACAATTCCCAGAGTTTCGAGTCTCAACTTAGTATGGTGCCGTTCCTGCGCAATACCCTGCGTTCGAGCTTGTAAGTTCACTGGATGGCCCAGGAACACTTCTGAAAAGGCTTTTTTCGAGGGTAAGTAGGAGAAGCCGAGAGTAGTTGTTTCCATTACTCCAAAGGGGCGAAGCGCCCTTGCAGGCCTTCTTGGTATGATGAAGAAACAGGGACAACAGCTGGGTCAGGGTTCCAAACCTTCCAAACACTTCACTGGTGGTTCTTTGGGTCTGCTTTCTTGTTAAGGATACTTGGCTCTTTATGAGGTTCAGTGTGAAACTCAGTAGATCGACCTGGAATGGATGTAGAGCTGCTTCTCTTATTCAAGATTTGGTTCATACTCGAATCTCAGATAGCCAATGTAAGATCTGTTCCCTTGCATGCAAGCCAGGCATTGGCCAATCGTGACCCACAGTGGTTCCAGTACTTCATGGCTACCAGACATAGTGGCACCAGTAGTGTGGATTGGGACCAGACAGTCACAACCCTCTTCCTGTGCACTAGCAAATGTGACATGTAGTAGCCTGCAAAAGTTGCGGGTTTTGGGGGAGGTTGCATACCCAAATAAGGAATACCTGGGTCTCTCGACCTGGGGGAAGGCAAACGGACACAGTGGTCAATGGACAGAACAAAATAATTTGTGGCACAGCCATTTTCAGCCCTGACCACAGTCTTGGTCTAAACGCAGTAAACGTAAACTGCAGCCACCGGTTTGTCCTAGGCATTCTTGTACAAACACCAAAAAATCCTTAGAGGGTGGCTCATATGCTCAGCTTTGTTTGGTCGTAGCTTAACTCATCACATTAGTAATGCATGTTAATATGTGCCACTATGCAGTCACAAAACACTGCATCAGCGTGCATTGATAGTACTATGGCCACTCGGCATTCAATCAGAGTCCACCTTGTAACCAGCAGACCAGCCAATCGGCACACTGTTACCTCATATCAAGGAAATGAAGATCACTGTGACTGCCCATCTCATTTCCAGAGGCCTCGCTGGCCATCCAGGGAAGCTCCACTCTCCCGGTTACGCTCCCCAGACCTGGCATCCCCACACCTGCCAGCCGCCCATGATAGCTGCGACCGCACTAATGCATGAACCTGCACAACATACCCCTGTCCCCCCACTCCCATTCGTGCTCCCAGTTCCTTATCTCAGCGCTGTCACCATTGCTCCGCATTACAGCGTGGTCACACCCGGCCCTTCACATGTGTTACGCCAGGCCTTTGCACAGGGTCTGGGTCCCGACGTACACTATCACCACCGCCATTATACATTAATTCATGCCACCACATGCACGGTATACTCCCACACGCTTTCCACCAGACCCAACACACAGGGTCTGCCCCCTGATGCACACCATCTCTACCGCCCATAATTATTAAATAATGTCTCATGCCACCACAAGCACGCATTTTTCCAACAGGCCACCTCATATCCACCACCCACCGTGCTAGCTACAGTTATTCTAGGGCAGACCGCAGTTTTATTCCATCCACTTGACGGCATCCGCATATCTTGCTCCACCCACCACCATGCTAGCCTTACCAGCTAGCACCCCTTCATGCCAACTGGCATCCTTTCAGATAGGGCGGGCTCTGCAACATGCTGACCATGCACTACAGCAATCCAGGGCGACTACCCCTGGGGATCCACTTTCAATATGTAGGATCACCACCCCCTCAGCATGAGACCACCTCTTAAGGGGCCACAGGCCACAATCCTCACTTCCGTACTATGCACCACTTATTCTGTGATGTCATCTTTGATGTCCTGGGTGTTTGTATTAGCAGTGCATGGTGGTGGCGCGAGTTATGGTTGCTTAGTTTACCATAAGTGGTGAATTTCTGAGGTTTTTCAGTTTTACCTGTAACCATAACGTCCCTGTAACAACATTTTTCCATTGAATTTCGTAGGTTTTTATTAGTGCAACTTAACCATAACGTCCCCTTAACTAAGTTTTTCATTGAATTTCATAGGTTTTTACCAGTGTAACTTAACCATAACGCCCCTTTAACAAAGTTTTTTCATTGAATTTCATAGGTTTTTATTAATGCAACTTAACCATAAAGTTCCTTTAACAAAGTGTTTTCATTGAATTGTATACGTTTTTATTGGTGCAACTTAACCACAACGTCCCGTAACAACGTTTTTTCAATGAATTTCATAGGTTTTTATTAGTGCATATTAACCATAAATTACCTTTAACAACGTTTTTTCATTGAATTGTATAGGTTTTTATTGCTGAAACGTAACCAAAACGTCTCTTCAACAAAGTTTTTTTCAGAGAATTCCATGGATGCTATTTTCCTACAACTTACTAATGTCATACTTACCCCAATATAGCAACATTTGTGTCCAATTTACAACATTACACCTTAAAACTCTGCCATTTCCCACCTTCTAGCATCATTTTTAACACTTCTATACTTTTTCCACTGTTTTTGCTTCTATCGAGGTCCGCGAACGTCGGACGTCAGTGTGGACCTTGCGGACAGTGCCACGTGACCATACAGAGACTCAATATATTTTTCTAACATTTCCATTAGCATTTTGTATTATTCTAATTGGAATAATGTGGCGTTCATCCCCCATTCCAGGGACTGAAATGGGGGATAGCGGCCCGACAAAAACATTGATATCTAGATCTTTAATCTTTTTGCAGACCATTGTATAGACTCGTTAAATGGCACCACATTTATAAGCCTTTAGAATATTTTGGGACCCCCCTCTAATTTTGCCCCTCTTAACAAAATCCCACCAAACTTTGCAAAAACATTTATATCTAGATCTATTATCAGTTTGCCAACTTAATTGTAGATTCATCTAATGACACCTCATTTATAAACCTTTACATTATTTTGGGACCACCCTTTAATTTTGCCCCCTCTTGACAGACTCCCACCATACTGTGCAAAGGAATTCGGAATCAGGTCGAGAATATAATTGCAAAATTTTATGCATTTTCGTTAGGTGGTGCCAAAGTCATAAGCCATCCAAGAACTGCTTTCCACCAACCTTGTAATGCAGAGGTGTCCACGAACTTCACAGGACTGTTCGCGAACATCTGGACTGTGCAGATTTTACGGTGGAAAACACCTGTTTTTTTGCTTCTTGCAGCCATATCCCATCCCATCCTCATTACCCCTTGCCTCCACAGAGATTATTTCATAAGTTTGACAAGTTCAATGTTGTGTTTTTTAATATGTTTTTACTGCAATGTTTGTGGACACCGGCTGCTGTCCGCAAATCCAAGATGGCGGGCGTTTCCAAAAATCTGACGCACTTCACGCTTTTCACCATCCGATCAGTGGGCGCGTCCGATGTCCGCAGACAACATGTTGCCTTCTATGCCAATCAGAGTCCTGTGTGTGGAGCGAACAGGGAAATGTGTCCGCGGACTGGACACAGATATCACTATTTTTCTTGACTTACTTTTTGGTCGTTTTAAAAAACAATACTGGACAGATTTACACCAAATTAACAAAAGCATGCTTCCGGGACCAAGCCGCCGCTCCTGCCGCAAATTTGGTGCAAATCCGTCCAGCAGTATGGGCTGTATGCATGAGCAAAGTTTTTTCCCATTATGTTTATGGAAAAAAAACTATTTTGGGACCCCCCTACAACTTTTCCCCCCCTTGACGAAACCTCACCAAACTTGGCAAAAGAAATTCAGAGTGGGCCATATACTTTTTTTTGCAAAGTCTGCTGAGGATTCGTCCACGGGGAGCAAAGTCATAAGCCGTCCAAAAAAGTGCTCTTCCTATGAGTTGAGCAACTTAACCATAAATACACGGCTGCCACCGCAGGCCGTGTAATATATATACATTTTTAAACATTTTACATGACATGGCTTACAGGAAAACTTTCACAAATCACATTAAACAACACAATACTGTGTTTAATCCTGCAGAGTCCTCACAGAATCCCTGCCTAAAGTCTTCTCCCAGGTGGCCAGTGGAAGGCAGCCACTACTTGATCCTCACCCTGTCGGTGGTATTAGCTGAGTGGATCACCTGGGAGGAGAAATCCACCCAGGGAATAGGAGGAGTCTGTTAGGAGAGATTCAGTATTCCTCCTCTTCAGAGGGTGAAATTTCTATAATGCCAGAATACCTAATGGCTTGTTGTCAGAGTAAGGCTTCCCTTCCCAAAATGACCCTCCTTTATGGTGGTGAAAACCTTTGTTTTCAACACGGGAATGGTAAATATAAGAATCATAGCATTAATACCCTGGCCTCTGAGAAATATGATTCCCCCTTAGGTTTCAGCTATGAAATCAAGAACCAAACATTACATTCTCTAAAATCTTCCACTAAAGGCATATTCAACAAACAGAGTGAATTACATATGTTTAGACTTAAAACCTTTGATACAAAAGGAACCAGAACATTAGGGACTTCAAGTTCCATAAAGCTCTAAGTACTGGGACGAGGAAGAGATGCTTAGAGGTACAGAACTGCAGTGTGCAGTCCAGTGGTTCTAATGACCCGCACCTGAGTGGGACTTTTGAATATTTAAGGCCGCTTCGGGTGCAGGCCATTCGAAGAAGTAGCCTGCAGCAGTGGAAGAAGCAGAGGCATAGAAACGAAGACGCCAGAACAGCTGCTGTATTTGAAGCAGATTACGCTTCTGAGAGGGTGTTTGAAGTTGTAAATCTGAAGTGCAGAGGTCGCACAGTGGGAAGCAGTGCTTTGACAGGATATCCCTTGGGAGAGAGAAACTCTCCTTATTTAGTGCCCTGTTCCAGTGGCTGGCAAGCACCAAGTGCACGAGGAGCAAGCCAATCTCCTTTCCCAAACGGCGTGAGCCAAAGGAACATGAACAAAGCTGTTAGAAGTTCAGGAGCCAGTAAACTGAAGGGAAGGCCCTATGTATTGGGAAGGTCAGGTTAAGGGCATCAAAAATGCTGTTATACAAACAAGGAGCTGACCTCATCCCAGTAAAAATATTTTTCTTATTATAACACACACTATTTCTTCCCGTGTGGTACTCTGTGAGCAGAAGGCTTAAGACTATCCCTCACACGTATACATACAACAGACGTATACAGGTATTATATAGCCATTCAAGTTCAATAAAATAACAGTTATTTTCAAACATAAACTGTGCGACCATGTAACCTTGCAACCAGGGTTGAATCCACTTCCCCGGATTTAAAGCAGGATTTTCCAAATCAAAGTTCCAAATAAGAAAGTTCTTTTCAATAGCCAAGCTCGTCTCTGAATACAGCACAAAGTTCTTCTCACTCCAAAAGTCTATCACGTCAAAATCAGCAGGAATACAACCACCGACGTTGACCTAGGATTGATCTCTTTGTAAACCCCCACCAGCTGATCCTCCAAGTCACCAGGAGGACCTGACCGCTGGCACTGGTTTGGAACCACGTATGCCCTGGCCAAACCTTAGGACTTGTCATTGGGTTCTTTGGCCGTGGCCACAAACACACCAGACTCTGGTGGGGGTCGCATTTGGTTGCTTTGCCCTATCATACACAACCAGGACGTGTTGGGGTTTTTGCTTTGTTTTTCCTTTCTTTTGTTTTGCTTTTTTTTTCATTAGATAGACTGTTCGTTCAGCTATACACCTTGTGGATGGTTTGTGTTTGAAAATGTTTATTTTTTGCCAACATCAGAGAATATCTTCTACACTATCTTATGTAATTTATTGTGCATTTTAATGACCACTGCTTCTTTTTGAAAGTATCATCTTTGTAGATGCTCCTTTGGGAGATCATGTTCATTTGTTAGACAACAACTGTAAAACTAATAAATAGCCACTGAGCTATTACAGTATTTTCCTTTATGTATTGTCTTTCGCTCCAAGGCAGCAACACTGGATGCTTCGGGGTAACCTGGGATATCAAATTAATCAGATATCCAGAGTATTTGGGTTCAACATTCATTGGTTTATAGGTGAATTAGTCTTAAGCCTTCTGCTTGCAGATTACCACACTGGAAGAAATAGTGTGTGTTATAATAAGAAGAATATTTTTACCGGGATGAGTTCAGCTCCTTGTTTGTATAACAGAAGTTCAGGAGCCGACAGAAAAAGCAGAAGCTGCAGCAGCAGCGGATTGAGCAAACACATGAGAGAGTCCTGTGAGTTGTCCTTTGTTAGGTAACCCCATGACGCTACACAGTCAACCGCTGACTGTTTGCAAACATTTTGAATATCAAATTAATGAAAGAAATCCATGTTGAGCAAGACAACAACCAGCATTGCCTAAGCCAAAGAAGGGCAGTTATAATAAAGAGACATTTCCAGCAGTTACTTGGTTTGCAAGTAGGAAATCAAAAGTGGCAGGAGAAAATCCCTCCTTGTAGAAAGTGTCAAGGAGGTGAGGAACATATCCTGCATTACATGTGGAAAACAAATCAATGGAACAAACAGCAACTATGTGCATTGTATCCTCACAGAAGAAGTTGTGAATTTCAATGTTGTTGAAAGTCGAAGACTTTTTTCTAAAATTTGAAGCAAGTCTCACCACAGATTACTTGTAATAGTGTTAGGAGTTTTTGCCCTAGTGGTAGTCCTGGAAGGTTAGTGGACCCGGAAGAAGAAATTGAAGTACTGCATTGTGGTGGAAAGAAAGTAGCAAGGCCATTACTGTGTTATGATAAACTGTGGTAAAACCATCCTGGTGAAACATTGCTGTTGATGAAGAAGAATTGTGGAAGTATTTGTTTTCCAAGGAAAATAAGTTATTTTGAAATATTGACTAAAAGTATGAAGACAAAGGGCCTCATTACAGGTCCGGGGGTAACTGTGCTGTGCTCCTGGCAGGTTGCCGCCGGACCCGTAATGTTTACTGGCGCATGAATTCCCAGTGTTACTGCCCGGGAAGTCAGGCGCTGGTAATTTCGTTTATCCCCATTTCCAGGAATCTATGGGAGTGGGGACACAGAAGCACTGGCACCATTGTTAACAGTGCCAGTGCTTCTGTAATGGGTCTGTCTACTGTGGCTGCTGTGCCCGGCAGGGTCAGAACTGTCGGGTACAGTGGCTCCGACAGGCAAACCGGTAGCTTGCTGGTCCGAAAACAATGGGCCGGGAAGTTTACTGGCACCGTTGTTTCCGGACCGGCAAACTTCGGATAAGACCCAAAGTCTTTCTGGTTTTGTGGAAACTTTGGATAATCATTTTGAAGAGTGACAAATTGTATTCAATCAGAAGCCAATCCAAATGCCACGTGATAGACTTTTGGAGTGAGAAGAACTTTGTGCTGTATTCAGAGACGAGCTTGGCTATTGAAAAGAACTTTCTTATTTGGAACTTTGATTTGGAAAATCCTGCTTTAAATCCGGGGAAGTGGATTCAACCCTGGTTGCAAGGTTACATGGTCGCACAGTTTATGTTTGAAAATAACTGTTATTTTATTGAACTTGAATGGCTATATAATACCTGTATACGTTTGTTGTATGTATACGTGTGAGGGATAGATTCCTTGTATTAGAATGTTTTCCTTTAGTCTTAGTTTGATAGGCAGGGGCATCCCCTTTAGGTTAGGGAGAGTGAGGTGTTTATCACACCCTTATTATTTAATAACATGTCTACTTTTGAAAAACCTTTATCTACTTGTCCGCCTCACATTCCTAACCCCTCACAATACCAATTAATTCATATTTAATTTGTACACAGATACATAATAAAAAGAGGTAGTTAAAACGTACTAATTTATATGTCAGTGAATGCGACAGTCTTAAGACTTCCATAAAAACAATTTGTTTAGAAATGTAACAAATGCAATTACGTGACCCGTTTTAGTGCCACTTAACAGTATTGCCCTGCAGCTCTCTGCGTCAAAGTGCTAAACTCACAAAAAAAATCAACCAACGTGCAAGTGCCTAAGCTCAGTAAGAGCGGGACAGTGGACCACAAGATGTTGCAGGGTCTCTAAAAAGGATGCATCTTTACAAAACTAACAAAATATACAGCCATTAGTTTGAGGCGGGCCCCTAGTACTTCTCTGGTGGCGAACAAGGGAAGACGAAACCTTAAAAACTGGTATCTCAAAATGGCATTATGGAATTGTCTCAAATACTTCAGAATACAATTTAGGGGTTTAACTTCATTTCTAAAATGATAAATACAATTTGTACTTGTCACATTTAGTCCCTGTGTTGATGCAGTCCGTTGCCCACAACTCGTTCTTCACTGCCACCGGGTTCTTAATTAACGATTATTGGGTCAGCTCCAACGCATGCAACATGCCTATACAGCCACCCTCCGAACTAGATAACAGCTTAGCCCTTTTCCCCATTCAGGTAGCATCTAAAACTGAAAATAGCATATAAGGCTGCCAAAGTAGACATTTTCTAAACAGTCACAGGCACTTCCAATGGACCATGGGTGTTAATGACAACAAACCAAACGTATTAACTGGATCAGGACCCCGTGAGGGAGACATAGAACTTTCCACCCAAAAATGTCCTCAAGAAGTTTCCATACGGTATCTGATACAGTAAAAATAACCATGGCACCATAAGTCACTGCAGGCACCACCTTCATTTTATAAAATCGGATCAGAAGGAGCAGGCACCAACACCCAAATGTCTTAATAATAGCCTTCTCTTGAGCAGTATGGGCGACAGCCTTACACCTAAGTATATCACTTCTTATAGAGTCCTTGGAACCAGCCCCCAAATGAAATCCTATTACACAGTGTAAATCCCCAATTGGGGGGAGGGGGGAAAACCGACAATGTGGCTCTCCTTAGTAGGGGCATATGTCACCCCGGTGCTGCTAGGTGTACCCTAGGTACACCAAGCTGGGAACCAGAGTGCGCCCCTCACCCCCTTTCTGTCAAATGTTTTTGGGAGTCCCGGGCTCCAGAGGTGGCGGCACCGGGGTGACATATGCCCCTACTAAGGAGAGCCACACTGTTGGTTTTCCCCCCTCCCCCCAATTGGGGATTTACACTGTGTAATTGGAGGGTGAGTTGGTTCCTGGCTACTTGAATTGACTACAGCAACCAGAATTCCCGGAGGCCATCATTGGTATTAACCATTAACACCTGAACAGACTTCCTCCCTGATGATTGCAAGAGGCAAGAAAGCGCTAGGAGGAGAATATCTACTGGACTGTGGAAAGGTACACCTAGCTGGGAACCAGAGTGCGCCCCTCACCCCCTTTCTGTCAAATGTTTTTGGGAGTCCCGGGCTCCAGAGGTGGCAGCACCGGGGTGACACATGCCCCTACTAAGGAGAGCCACACTGTTGGTTTTCTCCCCTCGCCCCAATTGGGGATTTACACTGTGTAATTGGAGGGTGAGTTGGTTCCTAGCTACTTGAATTGACTACAGCAACCAGAATTCCCTGAGGCCATCATTGGTATTAACCATTAACAACTGAACAGACTGCCTCCCTGATGATTGCAAGAGGCAAGAAAGTGCTTTGAGTGGATCATACCCAATTTAGTGTGAAAGTAGAGTTCCGGTTTCTCACTAAATGTAGTCCATTAATCATTTTCCTGGGTACGTGATTCAAAGATCCTCAAAGAGGTAAGAACTTTAACAAAGCAGTGTTGGATGCTGAAAATATTCTATCCAAATAGTATATTCTTTCTTCTTTCTTAATGTTCTTTTTATGCAATCAGGTCAGCCTCTTGCGTTTGGTCAGCCCAGCCTGTGATTTAGAGGTCTCTCACTTCCTTTACAACCTTCCAAGCAGACGTTGTGCACAGTTCCTTTAGAGATGTACCATGGTTGCACATGTTCGAGTTTTGTGTGCTTTTGATCAGTTTGTCAGCGGTTGGTTCTAAATTGCCTCGGGGGTTGCTGGTACTTCAAAGAGCAGCCACGCTGCGTTCTTCCCATAAGACTCTGTTCCGCTCACATGTCCTGCCCCTTTGCCAGAGTTTTAAAATCCATTTTTAATGCAGTGATATAATGGTTTAAAGAGTGCCGATATTTGAATTAGGAAATGTCGGAGAGGGTATATATTTATGTTTAAGGGAGTGTCATAAAGAGCCTATCCTCAGCAGACTGTCTCCTTCTCCTGCCCCAGGCAACATCTAAACAGCTCATTTATTGAAGCAGGATAGACTAGATTTCTGGCATAGTCTGTGTTCTTCTTTGATCCATTTCATCTGATTATTTTGATATTTTGATGATTGTAAATATTGATCTGAACGTGTGTGCCACTACATTTGAAGAGGTGCAGCTGGGCACTCCAGCGACGGGGATAGCATGACATAATTCTGTTTGTTTGACCATTATGTGCGGTACAGGACATTACAAGGTAATCAGAATACGCCTGTGGTGCCAAGGAAACTCAGCTGCTTCCCAAGCATTGAGACCAGCCGTCTTTGGCAGGGAACGCCCACTTACTCTGCTTACACTCCTCCCATAAGTTAAAAAAGTATAACACCAGGGCTGGCCACCAGGCTGGCCTTAGTCCTCCTCCTAGACTGGCGACAGAGCCACCGTATTCTGTGACCCGCTGCTTTCCTGCACTGTCTCAAGCTCGTCCATTGAGAATATGAAGTTTTGCTGCCTGTTGTTCGCTCTGACCCTTTGCTTCACCCAAACCACTGGTAAGTTTCATGACAAGGCTGCGATATTGTAAAGTCGACGTGAATGTGCACAGGCTGACATTTGCCTGAGAAAGGTTGACGAAGACTAGGGCACTGCGGGTTCCAGATGCCAACACACATGGAGCGGCATGGACACTGACGTTGACTTTCCATCAGGTAAGATCTATGAATTGTGTCAGTAGGGCTGGGCAAAATGTGTTACCTGTAAGAGTGGTTTCCCCAGCATCTGCTTCAGCAGAATCTGTGAAGAAGAAAGGCCTGATTCCTAATCAGGTTCTCATGGACTGGACTCCACCAGTTTGAGAATTTTCATGAGTCTGTGCATGGACCGAACCACCCTACCGTGATATGTGTATTTGCAGTACACACCGGGCCTGGGAAAGATGAAGGGCTGAGTGGACATGCTGCAAGGTGAACATATGACCATGAGTTCAAACGCAGAATCTCATAGTGGAGTCATGAGTCCACTGAGCCACAGGGAAATCGCAGATCTGTTTGAATTAGAACCATATGCACTTAAAAACAGAAACATGGTGTATGCGTGACAGAATTTGCAAAATGTCCAGAAATTCTAGAGAATTATTGTGGGAAGACTGGTCCAGCCCATGCATTTGAGAGGAAAAATGTGATCTATATCTCACTAAATCCACATTTTGTAGAAAGATTAGATTAAGTTACTCTGAAGCCAACTCATCCCGGGCGCACCCCCAATCTTAAAATGTACCGAAGAAAAAAAGGAGCCCCATTCAGTTAATGTGAGTATTTCAGTATTGATCAAGTCTCAGGGACAGCACAAAACAACAACTAGGAATTGGAGGCACCCCTCACCCCAGACCCACACCACAAGGGGGGCAGCACACTGGAGCTAAAAAAAAAGGACAGTGCTGGATCTCGGGTTGGGGAGAAATACAAAAATATTGTGCTCTACGGTAAGGGTCTGCAACCTGAGACTAACTGAGATGTTTTGGAGGACGACTCATCATCCCTCACCATTGAGTTTAATATGCTGGCTAGGGCTGATGGGATTTGTAGTGCGAAACATCTGCTAAACCGGAGATGGCAGACCCCTGCCCTAAAGGCAAACAAACTCCACTTTTTAGGCCATCTAAATGCATGCACAGATTCCCTAATCGGGAAGGAGGCCTGCGTGTTTCTTTGGGGCTGTGCATCATAGCAAAAGGAGGCAGGGGCCGGCCCTATTAACGTACTACAGGCCCCCGCTCCCCACCTGGTTGCTGGGAGTGCATTTCACAATGACATGCCATCAAAGGGCCATAATTGTTACATGTTCAGCAAAGTAAAAAAAGCATTTCCATCCCTGTTTGGGCAGGCTTTCATGCAGTTGCTATTGCACTTAAAATAGCATGGTAGGGCCTGACATGACTGCATGATGGTGTGCACCCCCCACCGCTCCAAACAGGCAAGGGGGAATCTCTGTTTTTTGCGCAATTTAAAGTGCATACTGTTAGTGAATTCAGAATAGACTTTCAAAATGCTCAGAGAGCCCCACTTATTTTCACAAGCGCGCAACAGGGGGGTAAACATGCACTAGTGCATCTCATCACTTGAGCCAAAAAAGCTTTGAGAATCTGTCCCTAACTGTCGAAAATATGCAATTGACTGCAGATCTTAAACTCCATTTTGGTAAATACATGTTCATATCCAAGTCATAAATAACATGACTAGGCAATGTCCCAAGGAAAACACACTAATAGATCACAACTAAAAAACTGTCAATGGAAATCAGGTTTTCTAACTTTCGACAAAATGCAACATTTTCATTAATACCTTTGAGATAGCTCAGCGGGTTTAACGCCTGCTGATGAGATCTGTGCGTGGTCTGCAGGTTGCAGGTGAAAATCCTTGCAAAGCCTACCCAGCCTTTCATCCTTCTGGGGTTGTTTGGGTAATAACTGTGTATATAGAATGTTCTAGGTACGGTACTTTAATGAAATCTCCATATAAAATGTTGCTGTATGAATATAGAAAAGAATACATATCCGATCTTGCACTTGTTACACCTGACTTGCAGCAGGGCGTTGGCTCTCTTGTGTGAGCACCCCTATGGGACCGAAGGAGGGGGAACGTTGTACTGAGAATTTAGGGGTATTGGTGTATAGACAATGTATGGCCTATGTGAAAGGTGCAAGCTAGAAATTGAAACACTGGAAAGGCTTAGTGGTTTGGGTCGGCCATCGAATGATATCCTATATGTATAATTCTCTCAAGTTGTCTGTACATTGGAATGTGCACATCTTTTCCACTGAGTCCCTTATCTACTAGGATTCTGGCTCACTCGGGCCAGACCCTTGAAAACAAGAAGCAAGACATCCCTCTGAACCCAATGGAGTTACAGCCATGTTATCCTCCCATCTAAACCCTAAGGCTGTCTGAATCAGTATGTATGGTTCATTGTTACAAACACTTTAATGTTAGTGTTAATGTTGTGAAAAATTAAATGTGCCTTAAGCTTTGTGTGTTGTGTACTTAGCGATGGTCGCATGCAATCCTTTTAGAAAAATCATGTTTGTCAAATATGATGATCTGTGGTCATTCTAATGTTCTAGAAATTCTCCTTGACTTTATGCAAAGCAGCCAGGAACCCTCATTGGTGCTATTAGTCCATTGGATCCATCTCTTTGGATTATTTTGAAAGACAGAATAGGAGTGTAGAGGACTGTCCATCTTGGAATGATAACCTTCTATCAGAAAATTATTTATATCAGTACTCTAAGATTTTGATATTTGCTTTGCTCCGTTAGATGCTTACATCATTCTTATTATGACCACAATACACCCTGGAAGAGAACATTTTAAAACGAGCAAGTTTACAATTTTAGTACAATTCAATAATGTATTTTTCAAATAGCTTTTTTGGCAAGAATATGCAACATTTTGGATTAATAATCGCCATCCTTCTTTGAAAGAGTCTTGCTCCGATTAAAACCAATTTGTTTCTTCTGTGAGTACGTGGCAATGTTTAACTTTGTGTGCTGGCTACTGATTGATTGCTATTGCTGCTGAACCTTTACATTTGTGACAGTATGCACAAACTCCAATAATTAAACAACAGTAGAAAATAACATATGGAGTTGTAGGCTCTGCAGCCTGGTCCTCGGCTCCCTTGCAAGGTTTGCAAGAACCCGAACCCCTACTGCAGATCCCATCCACATTCCTCACTCTTCTCCCTATATGGCAACGTGCCCTCAGCGTGTGAGTGATATTACTACAGGACACAAGTGATGTCAATATATGTCTCCAAATACCAGAACAGTCTGCTGTGACTGCTGCTCTCATTCAACCTTTAACCATGAAAAACAGAGCATTCCTTGCCCACCTAAGATATCCTATGTTTTTTCGATGGTCATGCCTCTGTCAGCAATGGCTGGGCTGACTTTAGCCGCTCTCTTTCACAGATAGAGCGTGACAGAGACATTCTCATTGTAATTCCCCTTCACTCTCCACACTTGACCTACCCCTGTCTTTACATTTGCCTGTTTCTCTTTCTGTCATGTAGATCTCTCTTCTTCTCCTCAATTATCCCTCTCTTTTCACTGTCATTTCAACCACTCCACAAATCTCTTCTCTTGCGTTGATATCACTCACTCACTTTCTCTCCCTCTTTCTCTCTATGAATCGCTTTCTCTCTATCTCGCTCTCTTTCAAGTTCTCAATGGTTTCTCTTCAGTCAACCTTTCCCGCCCGACTCCTCTCTGCCTTTGGGTTTGTTGGTGTAGCCTTACTTCTCACCTGTCTTTATCCCATTCTCTCTCCATTGTTCTAGATCTCCCCTTCCTTCTCTCTCAATGTCTGTTTCTCTCCCCTCCTCTCTCCATTCACTCCTGACTCCCCATCTCTTCTCTCTCGCTCCCTGTCCCTTTTATTTCTACCCCCTTTGCATTCTCAGGCCAGTATCTCTCTGTGTTTCTCTATTCCTCGCTCCTCGCTCTCTTTCTCTCACACAAGCACACTCCCTTCTCTTTCACTCTCTTTCTTCTTATCTTTCCTCTACCTTTTTCTCCATTTATTCTTTGCTATTTTTGTGGCCAATTCGCGCTTACCTTTGTCCCCGTCCCTCGCCTCGTCTATTGTCACCCTCTTCACAATGTCATTCCCAGCACATATGCGTGCACTGCCTTCGATCTTCATTTAGTTTTTTTTTACTTTTCACACTTCCAGCATCTTTTGTGCCCACTAACACAAATCTAAAGGTAGTGTAGAACTAACATTCACCGCCCAAGGTCCATATTTTGTATTGGGTTCAGATATGTGTATTTACGTTGTGAGCCCAGATTTAACCACACAGATTAATAAAATAGGATTGTGAGCTATTCTTGGAAAGAGTGTAGATGGTAAGAAGAATGGATGTTGGTTGGCCATATGACTCCATGCCAAAGGGGCAACCCTTTACTTGTCATGCTCTTTCATTCAAGAAGATAACACATTCTAGTAGTTGTATTCCTGGTTAATTTCAATTGATCAAAAAGAAAGTGAGTGGGAAAGAGGTCTCCCTGTAGCATGCAACATCTGAAGAACTTTCCAGTTCGAAAAGAAATCATAGTCTTTATGACACATCAACCTTCCCTTAATCTGCCCATCTTTACTTTGCTTCCTGAGCTTTTTGACACATTCATTTAAAGAGTCTTCCAATATGCCAGCCCTGGTGTCTTTGCTAGGTTTGACTTGACAATGTTAATCTTTTGTATTAGCCTCTTGGTTCATTTATTCTTGGCCTCAGAGTTCCAATGTACATCAGCTTGCCGATTCACCAGCATGGTATGGTATGATAATTTATTTATAGCATACACAGCTAATCCAATATCCGCATTAAGAAAGAGCTGAAATTACATTTGAATTTTTCACCCCAAAAAAGAAGAGCCATCTAAAGCTGTGCAAGCAACTTTCCACAAGATTATTTCAGATTTATTGAGACATTCGTTTGCAATTGTTTGATTTCTTTTTGTAGACTTGTGCAGTGCCACCCTTATTGAAGAACTTCTGAGAACAGTTCTTAAAATAAAGTTATTTATCCCACAAATACTTTATCCGCTGTCCCAAAACTTAATGACACTACAGCAATCGTTAAACATCAAGAGCCTCATATAAATGGGCCATTGGCAGATTTAAGGAGTGGCAACGTCTGCAGAAGAGGACCGGCCCCACCGAGACCTTTCTTGACTTTCTTGGTCCTCCCTGGCCTGATAGCCGAAGGTGTAAGGCTGAAAGGGCACGGTGCTTACTGACACATTTATACATTCGGAAACTAGACAACAGGAAACCCGCCCAGATGAACTTCCAAGGTCTTTAACATATGACTCCAGAGCAGGCTCTTTGCCCCATAGTTTTTGTTGTTCATCACCTGTATTATATGTGAAAGTGCGGCCTATTACAACAAGTTGGTCAACTTCCCAAAGAGTTATTCCTACTATATCAGTGGAGATCGCACATTTAAACATGGGCATCACACAATGTTGAAAAAAGCAAAATGCATTTTGAATCCACACAATAATCATTTAGCAGATTTGTATCGTCTAAACCGCTCTTGAATATGCCATGGGAATGAACTGTAAGCAGTAGAACCTGGAAACCAGATCTCAGATCCTAAATTCCCTGCATTACGTGATCCTGACCGAATCAGTTTCATTAATACTTTTCTTTTTCCCTTAAAACCTCTCAAATGCCAGGCTACTATGCAAGTCTGTGCAAAAAGGATGAGCATACTCGTCCTTGGCACTTGGCAAAAGTGTGGATCACCTGGCAGCTCAGTGAACGCTACGCAACAGTCTCACTGATATATGCTTAAATATAATATGAGTGTTGCACCATATAAAGCATCAACAAGCAGCATGTGTCATAAATTGCATTTCAAAAATGAGTCCTAGTGTGCCGTTTAATAATATCCTTTAACTCATGCATGGTAATATCACTGAGAGATGTAGCTTGCTCCCCTGGAAAAGTGAAGTATATGATATGTCATGGATGATTGTTTTTATTATGGAATGCTAGTGTGCTCACAAGATCCAAAACCATTTAAAAACAGTGGTGTCTTCTTATTTCTTCATTATTTATCCAAAGGAGAAAAAGGCCATTAAAAGCAGTTAAATAAGCATACTTTGCCTGGTACTGCTATATTTAGTATTAATAGCCAACTTGTTACTTCATTCCAAGTAGTTTTAAAGATAAGATACTTGTTTGATGTCCCAATGGGAGTTTAATGTTTTATATTATAAGACACTGTTATGAGATACTTGTATACCATCAGTGGGACTTCTTTTAAACTATGCTTAATGGCCCTTCAGTGGCCATATCCTTTGGGCTCTTACATTGAATTGGTTAATTCCCTTGGTGTCCGCGCACTTTATTGAAATTATGTAATGAATTTTCTTTGCAAATCTTTTGGTGATCTTTGGTCGTCGCGATCATTAACCTAGACAATTTAGATGATGAGAGGGACCTGAGTATTTGGTTGTGCCTGGTATTGGACGTCTGGTTATCATAGAAACATTAGAACGCCTTTGATAGCTTTCCAATTTGTCAGGTTAACAGGTAGAGAGAGGAATCAAGATATCTCCCTTTACCTGTCAAAACACTATCGGTAGAATCAGAGGAGCTTAGAAAAAACCCTTCAAAGGCTAAAATGGCACTAACCTGATCTGACAGCAAGTCCCTGGTATGCAGCAAATGTAGAAATAAGAATCCCCCTGATCGATCTTGCTCCACCCTCTCCGGGGGTAAAATACACCAGAGCGGGTGTGAGCAAGTCCTCCCAGGGAAACCATCAGGGGAAGAAAACCCTGGACGATGGTGTTCACAGGTGCTCCGGGCGTGTCTTGAGGTAAGCCAAGGTCATCTCGATGATGTCATCTGGGAGTATACAATACAGGTAAGATAACAGGTAAGAATATTTAGCACGGAACTTCAGGAGATGTGCAGAAAAGGCAGAGATCTACACTTACTGGAAGAATGTTGAACTCTCAGCTGAGAGATTCGAAGTTATCGGAAATCACGATTTCTGGTCCCTAAAGCCGGAAACGTTATATCAGTTTCACTTGAAGAGAAAAGATATGCTTTCTGTAAGAGAACTATTATGAAAGGATAGAGGACCAGGGAAAAGAAAGAATGCTAACTTACTCTGAAGGGGATGGTTGAGGGAGCGGCCAGTCAGAGAGGGTGCCGGAAGCACGAGAGGATGGTTGAGGGGGGTGCCGGAAGCACGAGAGTTGGCGAGGGAAAACAAGGTTCTGTTAAGCCTGGAGAGGAAAAGTAACAAGGAGGAAGGAAGGGAAGGAGAGTGAATTGCAGGGAAGAATAGTGACAAGGAATCACGTAGTAGTGAACGTCTATCTAGTGGCGAAACTTACGAAGCGTCCCATTCAGGAGTAGCGACGCGGCAGGTATCCGTGTTTCCTTTCCTATATGGGATCATGTGACCGCTCGCCTGCGTCGTAGAAGAGCGTGCAAAGTCTATACCGTTGTGAGCCGCTATGGGAAAGCCGTCCACGGCCATCTTGGACAGGCGGACGCAAAGGGCTCCGCACAATCGGCGGCGCTGCCAAAGCGACCAATGCCGCAGAGATGTGACATTACCTGAATTCTCAATCTTAATGACTAGTCTTATTTCTTCACACTAATTTGTGAAGAACTATAGTAACACACTAGCATTTCATGTTAAAGCAATAATCCTGTAAAGAATTAAGAGATTTTTCAAAAAGGTCTTAAAGGATATGTATGCAGCTTATGGTCCTTGAGGTTTCAAAAAATGTTTAGGCTCACCAACATCTGCCAGGGGATATGACAAATGATATGTTACCTTTAATGGCACATTCCTTTAAACTGTGGATACATAAACACTCACACATGCACTTTATACGTTTGACAGAGCTGCAAAGATCACCTGTGAAATAACAGACTTCTGGCTCGTTCTCATTGGCCAAAGCAGACAGAAAAGCAACAGCCAGAGTGTGTCCAAGCCGGGGGCAGCTCATTCGGCATTCGTGGAGAAGCAGCTGTGGCGACATATTGGACACCTCATTGTGCTAGATGACAGTATAAACATCTGGCATGTATTCTGCACTTTATTGCAATAGCAAGAGCTTTCCGGCCATCTGGAAAAATAAAAACAAGCTCTTTTCATGTCATTACCTGAGCAAAAATACTAGGGTAAATAATAAAGCTGAACAAACTACATATGAAAAACGAATAGTAATTCATATTTATGTAGCGCTTCCTGCCAGATTTGTTCTGCTTCAAAGCAAAATAATGGTTATTATTATTAACCAATGGAATTGGTTACTTTTGTGGCAAGACAATGTAAAAAAACATGTTTCCAAAGAAACAATAGTATTAGAATTCTAAAACAAATACAGCCCCACAATCCCACCATTCCAGCTGCAATGGCATCATGAAACAGTGCCATGCTGCTTTTTGAAGGGGGAGTCCCCTCTTGCAGCCAGTGCCTCCAGCACAACACACACCCCAAAACTAAACCTGAGTGTTCTTATGCACAAAAAATAAGATTTGGTTAAATGTACTGTCTTTCCGACCATTTTATTATAATATCCTTTCAACAGAAAAGACCTCCACTAGATATGGCTTGACCCTTCTGTTTTGATTATTGGTTTTTGGCATCAATTATAGACTTCAGGAGTTTCCCTTCATGGTGCAGCTCGGCCATTTTGGCCTGTCAGAGAGAGTCAAGAGCTTGCCGCTGAGGTCAGTGCTTAGTCTGTGTGTTGCAGGCTCGAATCCCAGCAAGAATGGCTCAGCCTTTCATTCTTTATAGTTGTATGTATCATGCATCATGACATTAATCAATAGCGTCGACTGCTATGGACACCGCTGTTTTTCATGCCAAAGACAAAAGCAATGTGGAAGGCTCGGCGAGCAACCTTTCATCAGTGCTTAACATGCATGATCACTCACATGTCTTCATGAGATTGGTGGCTCATGTTTCAGCGGTGATATTTTAGAATAGCTTGCAATGGGCGATCTAAGAAAAAGAAAACTTTTTCCCAAGCCACAGTGCCCCCCAACAAAACCTTGACTGCCAAGCTCCTACCATCAAGGGGGAATCATGTTAAAAAGTGTCAGCTCCAAGGGTGTTAATCCATTGCTTTGTGGTTTCATCTCACTGGCTTGCCACAGCTTTCCCTCAGGAGGAACCAGGAGATTTGCAATGAAACCTTCTGGAAGCATACGACTTGATTAATGTGTCTGCATGTCTTAGGGGTCTACAACCTACAGCTTGCCAGATGTTTAGGACTGCAGCTCTCATGATACCCTCCCATGGACTATGCCGCATAGGGACGATGGCAGGTGTATTCTAAAAGAGCTTCAGCGCTAAATGTTGCGGAACTTTGATATCCTTGAATTGTTTTCGAATTAGTTGGACATGCACAGCAGTGAAAAATGGCCGATTTGTTATAACGCGTTTTACAATAAGTGCCATTGCAAGTGGTCTCTTTAGAAAGCTGTCCATCAGCGCGTATTATCTTGTTGCAGGTGGCTGGTGGCGTGGCTTGTGGATTTTCGCCATGGTAGACGTTTGCAGGTTTCAAGTGGCAGATGCCTTTCAAAACATCAATGATAAATCATGTCTCTTTGAAATGCCCTTCCACGTTCCTTACACTCACAAGGCATAGTAGGTTCGTCTCCACTTCCCTTATTCTCATTATGTGTTTGTACTTTTGATGCAATTATTTATCTTTGCTATAATTCAATGTCTACCTTCCCCTGTGCCCACCCAGTTTGCTCTGTGGGCGCTCTGAATCAGTTTTGCTAATTGTACAAGCACCTAATAAGTGAATAAATAAATAAATAAATAAAATGGCAATGGAAAGAAAGCAGGAATTCTCCTGTGTGGCACCATGCCATTTGCGGTTGAGGGTTTCATGCAGGAATGTGGCTTAATCTTGGTAGCAAAAACGTTGTACGTAAAATACATCTTGAAATGTTACTCCAGAGTGACCTTCAGATAACAACTGGGTCAAACATTTAATTATTGTACCTCATTTTCAGAAATGAGAACATTTATTTTGTGTACTACAGAATACTCATTTATTGCCAGCCTGTTGGTGAATATATGATATATTGGCCTAATTTCAAAACGTATCATTGCTAAAATGGCCCTGAGTACTCCTTATGTACCCAAGGCGGGATTTATGGATCTGCGCACCAGCTTTTAGTAGCCAGTGTCAGGCTCGTCCTGCACAGCTTGTGACTTCGGTAGGTGGTGAGTGCACTGTTGGCGGAGAGCTCATGCATCAAGTCATCAGGCACAAAATGTCTGAAACTGGCACGGATCGTGAAAGTAGCGGGCAAGCTTCCAAGGGCAGTCTCGAAGGCCATGTCCTCACCAGCCTGCAACCTCATCATGCTCATGCTTTTCAGAATCATTACCTTTTTCTACTTCTATTTTCCATTTTATTTTGTACTTATTGAAAATCAAAAGTGCTTCACCCAAGAAGAATCGTGCAATGGGTATATTTATGGGGCAACAGTTCATTGGTGGCTACTTTACAAAGTCATGCTATAGAAGTTAATACAGTAAACCGACTCCTGGGTTGGAAGAAGCTGGAAACAGTAAAAGACATATTGCAATACCAATTTTAAATACATTTAAGTAATTACAGGTATATGCAGCTATGCAATCCACCAGTGACAGAGGTTGGGGATCATTAAGGAGGGAGGTGGTTATAGCACTTTAAGACTCTGGGGAATCCTCCAGGCACAGAAGGTGGATCTTAAGGGCAATCTTCAAGTCAGTCACTGTTGTTACTTGCTTAGGTAAAGAATGCTTGTAATGGGGAGCCTGGTGGGTGAAGGAGCGAAATTAGGAGGCAGCACAGGGTGAAGGGGGGACAGTTAGCATAATGGGCTTGGGAGAATAGCGTGTAAGGGGATGAGTATTTCGAGATAAACTCAGCCAGTTGAAGGCTAGTGAGTTCCAACAAAAGAAGGTGGATTTCTGGTAGGGAACAATGTTGCATAGCCATCCCACCTGAATGCAGTGCATGGGCGTGGGGGTCTGAGGGGGGCTCGGCTTGTGGGAGATCGAGTGTATGAGCAGAAAAATGTAATATCTTCTTCAGAGGGCAAATGCAATAGAGATGGTGTCCCAGGAGAAGCCTGGAACTGTAGCTCAGTGTATTAAGGACCAATTTGGCGATAAGTGTTTTGGTAGTGTGAGAGATGTGATGGGAATTCATTTTATGGATATTGTGAGCCGAGTGGGTGGGGTGGGGGGTTACGCCTGGCAACCGCAGGAGTGGAGGTGATGAAGTGCTGATGTTTCAGGTCGTGTCCAAAGAGAATCCACAGATTAGAATCCTTGGGCTATGAGAAAAAGGAGATGAGGGGAAGGGATACAGGAGCAGGGATAAAGGGCATGGCATGTGAGGTCCAGAGGGATATCAGGGTGCATCAATAGATGCACCACCATTCAATGGCAGATGGCAGATAGACATTAGTGATGCAAGAGGACAGCTCAGAGGTGAAGGGGGGAGGGAGGACATTATTTCAGTGGCAAATAGATGATATTAGCAACCAAAGGGGTAGAAGTGTTTGTCAGGAGAGGAGGTGTAGAAGGGCTATTGAGAGACACTTGTGAGGCGGGAAGGGACAGAGGATATTCCACTGTTCTAGGGAATGGAAAAGGAGCTGGCAGCCATATTGCCACCCAGTGAGGGAACTAGGAACCTGGGAGAACGTGTCTTGATGGAGTGTATTTTGTGGAACATAATTGGGTAGGGTTCACTGAATCTGTAGTTCTCCACATAGTAAGTGATGCATTTGAAGATTACAGGTGTGAGAACTTTTAAATAGTGAGGAAGCAGAGATAGTTGAGATAGTTGGCTAGGTTGTTAACGGTGGTGGGTTGCTGCAAAAATGGATTTAACATCGGTTACCTTCAAACAGGTTCAGAAGATACAAGACGAGTTCAGGGAAGATAAGTGCATGCCACGGGTGCAGTTCCTTGACTGTGGTGCAAAAGGGTCAGTAGGAGACTGGATCTTGCACCAGTGGCACAGGCTGTGGCGCATGTTTCTTCTCAGCTGTTGGGAGTCTGTGGAGATACATGTTTAAAGGCATGGGGATGAGGACGTGAAAGAGCTAACATGGTAATAGTGTTCAAAGGGAGATGCTAGTGGCAAATGGAACTCCATTCAATGGCATCTGCAAGAAGTGGAAAGAGAGCTTACCAGAAAGTCCTACATAGGCAGTTATAAAGTAAGATTAGCTATTTATAAGGAGGAGGGCGAAGCATAGAGACTGACTAGGAGGCGGCAAAGAGGTGATTAATAACTTGCCATGACTGTGGGTGGGCAGTTTATGGAGTGTGACCAGGGAATGGTCAGAGAGAGTGGAGTCAACTGGAAACTGAAGACGTTGAACATGATGAGGAGGTTGAGGTCCCCCATGAATACCACTGAGACTTCAGTGGGAAGAGATTTGAAGAGGAGCTCACGATCATGGAAGAAGAGGTTGCGAGTGCAAGGGGGCCGCTAGATGAGGCCGATAATAACAGGGGTTGGTATAAGAATGTTAACAGCAATGTTTTCAAAAGAAGAAGGGGGAAAGAGGGAGAGGACAGATATTCTGTCTTTTTTGATCATCGAGTGAACACCACTATATTCCCTAAATAGGTGCCAGGAATAAGATAGGGTAGTAGAATCAAAGCGCAAGGCTGCAAGAGTGTCAGTATAATTTTGGGGGATTCTTGTTTCCGTGACATCTTTCACAATAATGTCACATAGATCTTGGGCATTCCAGAGAGCAGTGGCAGAGCAATAGGAGATGGAGAAAAGATGGGGGTTGGGTGGGGGTGGAGGAGGCTCCTTCTGAAAGATGTGAGCATAAATGAATTTGAACTTGGAGTAGAATGAGCAGCGAGAGTGCCATCTTGGAGAGGGATGATGGATCTGAAAGATGTGTGCCTAGATGAACTTGAACTTGGTGTAGACTGAGCACCGCGAGTGCCATCTTGGAGCGGGATGATGGGTCTGAAAGATGTGTGCATAGGTGAACTTGAACTTGGTGTAGACTGAGCAGCGAGAGTGCCATCTTGGAGAGGGAGGATGGGTCTGAAAGATGTGTGCATAGGTGAACTTGAACTTGGTGTAGACTGAGCAGCGAGTGCGCCATCTTGGAGCGGGATGAGGGATCTGAAGGATGTGTGCATAGTTGAACTTGGTGTAGACTGAGCAGCGAGAGTGCCATCTTGGAGAGGGATGAAGGATCAAGGTAGGGTGGAAAGTGGGAGGAGAAAGACCAAGTGTTGAGGCCATGCAGGAGAGTGCATGAATTCCCCAGCTGAGCATGGGTAGGTTGGGGTTGCGTGGAAACATGATGTTTGTGGAACAGCATAGCGCAAGGCAAGGAATGTGTCTTGCTAGGTAGAATCATGCAGGCATATATTGGTGATTGTATCAGTACCATAGAAGAGTAGAACAGCACAGAGCAGCGGATACAGCCCTTTACTTCTTCCTCCCTTCTATGGAGAAAACCACAGACATATTGGACATCCTTTGTCAGACTTCTGGCCTTCTTTTGGAGTCAAACACATCAACGTTTGTCTTATTGTCAATGCAAAAGTCCACGCCATTTGTGACTATCTGAAATAAAACACAAAGTAAAAGGGTACGCTTCTTACCACATATTTAATATAGCTCTCATGGAAATCTCTCTAAACGTGGGGCTATACTAGCTCTTGTTTTTCGCCCCAGCCTATTGACCGTCCCAACTTCATTCTCTTTAAGTAACTCTAGAACAACACCTAAACTGAGAGCTTTGGTAACAACAACTCATCAATTAACTGAGTGTTCCTGGTTGAGATTTTTATAGTTGTCTACAATAATCAACAATCATTAATCTCTTAATTGCATAGCATCTTTTCTTATCATTGAAGGTTTGGCTTATTTTTAAATTGTGGCATTCATTCCTTAAATCAGTAGCAATTTGAGAACTTTCTTTCCAGTTTCCCAAAACAGATGTTATACATGCATCCGCACATGATTAGTTTTCACAGCGGTTATCTTGTCAAATTCATTGTCAATGTGCAGCAATTTCATAACATTGACTTTGTTCCTTTTTCCCAAGCAGGTCGTCTTTTTGAATCTGATGTCTTTTGCAATCTTTTTTTTTTAATATGTTTATTTTTGAACAAGGCAGGATAATAACAGTGCCGACATTTATCAATAATTAAGATGCATTATTGTAAAAGCCCAACTTCTCACTTTTCCCCACCCTCCATAAGTTTATCAGGTCTCTCAGAGGTTCCCTCCTTCATTCTTGTGGGGCCCCTCCGCTTTCCAGGACTTTCCTGGCCAGTTGGGGTTTGTACGTCAGGGCTGTAAAGTCTCTATCATAGTCAAGGACAGGGTTCCAAATGTTCCAAAAGCGGTGGAGGAGGCCCTCTCTAGCCACCGTCACTTTTTCTGCTATCAGCACATCAGCACATCCCATAGCTTCACCCACCAGAGAGGTAGGAGGGGGCCATCTGCGGATTTCCAGGTGCGAGCCACCACTATTCTACCCGCCAGCAAACATTGGGACAGGAGCTTAGACCTGGGGCCTGTCCTTGAGTAGGTCCCGGCGACAGGGAGGCCCAGGAGGATAGGCTCAGGGTCCATTGTGTGATATCGGCTATGGCCCCAAGCATTGTCTCCAGAAGCTTTGGACTTTGGGGCAGGTCCACCACATATGAAAAAAGGATCCTATCTGGCCGCATCATCTCCAGCAGGCTGGATCCAGAGTATGGTTCATGTGATGGAGGCGAAGGGGAGGGTAGTACCATTGCAGTAAGATCTTGTAGGCTCATTCTCTGTTTGTAACGCATGCAGATGATGAATGTGCGCGGGTCCAAATGTTCACCCAAGCCTGGTCATCCACAGGGTGACCCAGGTCTGCCTCCCATTGTGCCATAGCTCGAGTCCTGAAGGCAAGAAAGTCTCTCTGAAGGCGTTTGTATAGCACGGAAATTCTGCCCCGTGTTGGTAGGTCCTTGAGGGTTACTTCTATCGCTGTAGGGGGGCGAGTTACTGCCTGGCATGTTTGTGGTTGGGAGCACCAGTGGCGCAGTTGGAGATATGTGAACCTGTCTTGTTCCTGTAGTTGGAAGAGTTCCTTGCATCGTTCGAAGGAGTGCGGTTGTCCACCCCCAAATAGTTGCCCCAAGGACTCCAGCCCCCCCGCAATCCAGTTTTTGAAATTCTGGGGAGCTTCTCCGGGTGAAAAGGCGGGGTTTAGGAACACCGGGGATGAGGGATTAAGTCCTCTTGGAATCTTTTTTTGCCTCAGAGTTCTGTCCCAGATGGTAATGGTGTGTCTAGTAGCCAACAGTAGTTCTTGATATTGCTGCCTTGTCGCTGGGGGAATGTGGGGGAGAAAGCGTAGGGGGAGAGCCAAACGCGATTGTTCCAGATCCACCCACCTGGGGCGGTTGGTGATTGTTTGCCATGCTTGAATGCAGGATAGTTGGGCTGCCATCTGGTAGTTTTGCAGGTCCGGGACCCCCAGGCCTCCAAGTTTTGCGTTTCCAAGCAACGTGGTTTTGGGGATTCTAGCGTTCTTCCCCTTCCAGATGAATTGGAGCATTTTCCTCTGCAGTTTTTGGAGTGCTGGAGTCGGGATCAAGACAGTAAGGGTGGAGCATGCGTATAGAAATCTCAGGAGCAAGTTCATCTTACATGCTGTGAACCGACCCATTAACGAGATTTCCTGTGTCGCTCAGAGTTTCAGGTCCGTTTCAAGCTCCTTAAAGAGTGGGGTTAAGTTTACGTGATAAGTGTCTGTTGGGTTGGCTGGGATCTGGACCCCCAGATAGGTGATCGCCTTCGTTTTCCCTTGGATTGGGCACTTAGGAATCAGGTTCTCTCGCTCTCTCTGGGAGATCCCTATCCCCAGTGCTGTTGACCTGTTGAAGTTAATAGAGAATCACGTGACCCTACCATAGTTGTGTATTTCTGCTTGAGCCTGTGGTAGGGAGCTGCAGGGGTTACGTGATGGTTAAGAGGACATTGTCCGCATAGAGCGCTAGTTTATGGTGCGAGGGACCAGCTCGGAAGCCTTGATCAGGTTGTTCCGTCTAACATGCTGGGCGAATGGTTCCATGATCAAGGCAAGTAGAAGCAGGGACAGTGGGCATCCCCATCTGGTTCCGCAGGTCAGCGTAATGGGGGAGTAGAGGTTGCCGTTAATTCTAAGCAGAGTCTTGGGCGCCTTATAGTTCGCCAAGACCATGGTGCAGAATTCCGGTCCAAATCCAAACGCCTCCAACGTGAGTTCCATAAAGGTTCAATCCACCTTGTCAAAGGCTTTGGTCGCGTCTAGAGCCATAAGCACCATTCCCTGTGAGTCTCGGGCAGCCAGGTCCACCAGGTCCAAGGCCCTGCGGATGTTGTGAGCTGTGGATCGGTTCTCAGGAAGCCGCTCTGGTCAGGTTGGATTATGCCTGGTAGAACATGAGCTAGGCGTGTTGCTAAGATTTTGGAATAGAAATTGGCATCGATATTAATTAGGGCGATAGGCTTGTATGAGGCCGGGTCTCTTGGGTCTCCTCCTGGTTTAGGTAAGAGGACTGTGATTGACTCCTGCATGGAGGGGGTTATGACGGCTGTGTCTCTGAAGGAATTGAATAATTGCACCAGCGGGGTGAGAAGTTGGGTCCTGAAGATCCTGTAGAACCTGGTTGAGTAGCCATCTGGGCCCGGAGCACGCGACTTGAGGGACTTGATAGCCTCGTCTACCTCTTCGCTGGAGATTGGGGCATCTAAGATGTCTCGGGCAGAGCTTGGCAGTTGGGGAAGTGCCGCTGATTTCAGGTATTCCTTCTGTTCATCGGGGTCATGTGGTGGAGCGGTCATTACTTGCGTTAGGTGATCTGCTGCTAGGTGTTGTTTGTCCTACTCAGCATACTGTGCTCTGCCTTGTGGGTCCCGCAGTCCAATGATCGTGTTGGTCTGTTTCGCTTTAGCAAGCTTGGCAACCAGAAGCTTGTTTGCTTTGTTGTTTTTAGCATAATAGAATTGTTTGGCTTTAGCCAGTTGATGTGCCGTGTGCTCGGCGTAATGGGCTTCGATCTTCTTCTGTGCCGTACGGATGGCACGTTGTGTTCTAGGGGACCATCCCTTTTCTTTTTGGATCTTCTCTGCTTCCCGGAGGTCTTCCTCGAGGGCCAGACGGGTTTGTCTCCTAGTCCTGTGAAAGGCTGAGCCTTGGGCTATCAATTCTCCGCGTATGACCGCTTTCATGGCGTCCCAGGTGATAGCGGGGGAGGTGTCTGCTGTAGGATTTTCTTTGAAGAAATTCCTGATTGTAGTTGCAATTGTGTCCCTGAGCGGCATCTCGCTGAGCATTGGATCATAAAGTGTCCATCTGCGTTGCCCTGGGTGAGGCGCCTCATGTACTCGGAGCTCCAACATCACCTGGCCGTGGTCAGATAGGATTCAGGGGCCTATGGTCACGTCATTGGTAAATGAGAGAATTTGGGGAGAGACCAGGAGAAGGTCTATTCTGGAATGGGTTCTGTGAACATACAAGTAGAAAGAGAAGTCTTTTTCCGAGGGGTGGAGTACCCTCCATGAATCAACCACCTCCAGGGTTCTGAACAGCTGCAAAAGAGCTAATGTCGTGGTGAAGTTTCCGGACGAGGGCGGATGGGATTTATCTTTCGTGGGATCCGGGGAACCGTTGAAGTCACCGCCAATGACGATTCGGCCTTCCATAAAGGGGGAGAAGGATGTGCCCAGAGCTTCGTAGAAAGCAGCTTGACCCGTATTCAGGGCGTATACTGACACAAAGGTGTGTAGTTGATCCAGCAGTAGACACTTCGCCACGGCAAATCGGCCATCTGGACAGAGTTTAGTACCAATATCTGGGGGTCCAGCCCCTTCTTGAATAAAATTGCTGTACCTCCTTTTTTCGTGTTCCCCGATGCACAAAACTGCTTTGGAAAAAACTGGGAGTGAATGCGCCCAAAATCAGCTGGCAATAGATGTGTTTCCTGTATCATGGCTACCGCAGCGTTTTCATTTTGAAGCTTTTGCAAAATGGATTAGCGCTTGGCCTGGGAGTTCAAACCGTTAACATTCAGAGAGATGAACCTCAGAGTGGAGTGATCGGGAACATGAGGTGGTGGTGTTGCCACGTTCGGAGGGGGGGTGTGAGGTGAAGATGAGTCAGCCGGCATCTCGTTGATTTTGCAACTGCAACTTTACCTGCCATTGACATTTTTGTTCTGGCCTCCAACGGGAGGACGGAGGTTTAACTAAGAGGAGGACCAGTTTTGTTGGGCTGGCGCCTCCTCTGGCCAACGTGGCCCAGTAACTGAGAGTAGCCAACATGGCTAAATTTGTGGGTTGAGTATTCCAAGGACGAAGGTGGTTAGTACCTCGGAATTGGGCATGGGCCGTGGCGTAGGGCCCGCTGCAATAGTTTTTAGCGTTTCGTTTTAGAGGTCGAGAGTGGTGAGTCTGCCTCCAGCTGGGCCGCCAACCAGATTGGGAGTGTTAAAAGGGAGGGAGTTCGTTTGGGTCGAGTAGGAGATAGGCCCGTAGTTTTCGGGGCTAGGGGTCTGGCCTCGCTTGCTTGACGTTTCGATTGTTCAGGAGGTCGGGCCGCCTTCCCGCATTCAGCTATCTATTCCTTCTGAATCGCAGGACTTTTGACAAAGAGTTCTGTTGTGTTTTGGGAGGCGTTGGGGGGGGTCCGTTGGGAGGTCTGTGTAGGTGCTGTGTTCAGGAGCCAGGGGGGATCGGGACTCAGGTGAGGTTGGATTCATGATTTTCTCAGCATCCTCCAGGTGGGCGATTCTCCTCTTGTTGCCCTTGTATACGAACTGTAGAGCTGTGGGGAAAAGCCATCTATATCAGATTTGCTGGTCCTGTAGGAAGACCACCAAGGGTCGGAGAGCTCATCTCTACTGGAGGTTGAGGGCTGATAGATCTTGATAGATTTGAAGAGGCGTGCTCTGAAAGTTTATTTCATCCTGAGTGCGACTAATTGCGGAGATAGCTTCTTTCGTGGTGAAAAAGTGCACCCTGGTGATGACATCTGGCGGCGCGTCTAACTCCCCACCTCGTCTGGGGCACATCCTGTGTGTGCGATCTAGGAGAAGCTGTGACTTTTCTAGGTCCGGGAGAAGAGCTTGAAAGAAGTCGCCCACATATTCTGCCAATTTTTATCTGGGACCGATGCCGGAACCCCTCGAATGCGTAGGTTATTGCATCGGGCCCTATTCTCCAAATCGTCTTGCTTGAATTCAAGAATCTCAGCTTTATCTTGGAGAAGTCTGATTGCGCGTTGGACCTCCACCAGGGTGGACGCTTGGTCTTGGGTCCGGTCCTCTATCTCCCCCAATCTCTGTTCGACCTCCTCTACTCTTCGATCGTTTTTTTCCAGCTTAGTAGAGAGTTCTGTCATACATGACCTAAATTCGGACTTAATGTCCGCCATAAATGCCCGAATGTCATTCTTAGTTGCCAGGGTTCCCTTGTCCTCCGGAAGCTACTGAGGGGGGGAGCCTGAGAGGCTTGCTTTTTAGATCTTTCAGAGGACATTAGCATTGTAGCTATATCGGGGTTCTTGCCAGATTTCAATTGCTTGGCCATCGTGTTTTCGGGAGAGGGCTTATGCCCTCTGAAAGGTCAGTAATACAGTTTCTCGGGACTATCAGGCAGAGTGGGTGGTCAGGCGTAGCTGTAGGGCTGGAAACCCTTATTAAAGGGGTTCACCTTGTTTTCGGGCCGTAGTTTAAGGTAAACGGGTCTCAAGGTGTGGGCCGGGGCGCCCCAGGAATTCGCTGAATGCCGGGTGGCGGGGTTGTCGTCAGTCCCAATCTGCTGCAGAGAGAAAGGGTAGCCAGGGGCTCCTCCGGGCTGCCAGCGGCAAGGAAGATGTAAAGGGGCCCCTTGACGAGGAGGTGGGGGACTCTCGCTGTTCGCTGGAGAAAGGTGCCAGAGGGCCCAGGCTCCGTGGCCGGAGGATCACAGGGTTTGGGCAGCCTGCCTGGGCTTTCCCCACCACTTGTAGGGAGGTGGGGGAGGGGGAGACCCACCAAAGGGATCCGTACAAGATGGCAGATTCTACTCCCCTCCGCTCACCTCCAGCCGCTCTCAGGGCTCAGGGACCAGAGTGCTCCCGCAGCAGCCTCGCTCTCCCTATGAAGGCCCACGTCGATCCGTCGGGGTGCCTCCTCCCCGTGTGATGCCGGGCTGGTACCCGGGTAGCTCGTATGGTGCCTGCTGCTGCTGATGATGGAGGCCAGAGGTGTGGGCCGGCTGGATTTAGGTCGCAGATGGGGTGCAGCCAGAGCGGGCAGGCAGGGGGGAGAGCAGATAAAGTCTGCGCTTCACTACGAAAACACGGGTGTGCCTGGCCAAGAGCACCCGGCCATCCAGCAGCAGCCCCGGAGAGGGGATCGGCCACCAGGGACCGATGGCAGGGGCCGAGATCTAGTGTGCCCCCCTGAGGGCCAGCCGGCAGCAGCCCCCAACCCAGTGCCGCCCGCGAGGCCGGGCCTCCAGGCTCCGCCCACCCGCAGGGGACAGCAGACTTCACTGCTTCCTCCCAGGACCCCACGGGTCGACTCAGCCGGCGCTCCTCTCGGCTCAATGGAGCGTCCTGGCGGCAGCCGCGGCGCACACTTCCGCGATTCCGATGGGCTTCAGGGCGGGCAGGGAGAGGACAGGTTTCTGATGTCCGTGGTTGAGGGTCCCTGCTTCGCGGTCTCACCCAACTCTGTGGTGGCGTATCCTGGGTCCATCAGCCATCTTGATTTCATTTCGGCGGCGGCCTCGTATCCTTTCTCTGTTTCGCTCCAGGTTTGATCAGGAGTTGGAGGATCATTTTCTATCTGTCCGGGGCTGAAACGCTCCGCAAGCTGTGGCAGGCATTTTTATGTCACGAAACTTGCTAAAATATAGGCTTTATTAGGTACGGCAGCGGGCTTCCCATGGAGGCCATCAGAGGTGCGACCACATCGTTGGTGCTCCAGGCCACGCCCCCCTGTCTTCTGCAATCTTGTCACATTTGATCATATTTCTTTCTACCAAGATAGTGGCTAATATACAGCGCCTAATATAAGACGCCAGCCTGTAACAACTCCTCAACTCTAAGCAAGGATCTTCTTAGTCTCCAAAAATTCCACAATTATGTTTGTAAAAAAAATGTAACTCTTTCCCTTCTTTCTGTTTATTGAAAGAAATGTTAAGACTCCATCTACCGGAATTCTTATTTTCAGATGTGGCAGAAAATGTAAATGTTTCTCCTGCAGGGACTACTTTTTACAGTAAGAAGACATACATTCTTTGGTAAATTATTTAAAGTTTCTTTAGTTTATAACCTACTCGAAGATGTAGAAATAATAACTCTCTGATAGCTGTGTAACATATGCTGCACAAGCAGATCCCAGGGCATCTCTCTGTCTGCGCTCTCTCTCTGTCTGCTTGGGACGGCGTCTCTGCAGTGTCTCTCTGTCGACCTGCTCCATCTGCAGCATCTCCCGGTTGGCCTTCATCAGCGTTCTTGCGTGGTCTCTGTGGGCTTCTGTCTTTGTGCCATATATTATAATTATACAAAATTATAATATAATCTCTCTGTTGGTCTGCCTCGTCCATTCGGCACAATATCTCTGCACGCTTTCAACCATGCTGCCATCCAGTGGTGGAAGCATGTGCTTGTAACCAATTTCCACAGATATCATTGGCCTTTTATTCATTTGGATGGATGAATTGTGTTTTCGTATTGTACTTGGCACCATAGTTTGTGTAGCTTAAACTATTGGTGTCCCTGTTACGTAATGGCATTTCATTTATCAATCTCAGAAGGATAAAAGACTATGGTCTTTCTGCCAGCCTTCAAACCTGCGACTGAAGATTGAACAGATTTCAACTTCAAGAGCTTAACTCCTTCAGCTATCTGATAAGACAGCTGTGTTTATTTGCTTGTTGGAAGTTTTTCTCCTTGACATCATGATGCTATTGCTTGAGTGGTTTGTCGCTGTACCTCGGCACATTCCTCAATTATGGATGTCGTAGATATACAATGCAAAATTGGGTGTTATTTTCTTTTTGAAAGTGTTTGCTTATATTTTTACCGAACCGCTACATTATTGTGCATTTGTCAGGCGGAGTTTGGTGGCGGGATGGACATACCATGTCCATGATCATTTGCTGTTCCGCAAGAAAAATGTGGCTGCCTGCAGGCAGAAACAATATGGGTTCATATGGAATTCGTCTGAAAGTAGCACCTGGTTAAAGCAGGCAGATTACCTAGGAGTCCAAAGGAAATGCTGCAGAATCTGCATTTTGGATCTCACAATTCAGAGCTAATGAGAACAGAAGTGATCCATGAGACGAGAAATACAGGATGCAGCTGTAAAAACAGCATGGCAAATGCCAAAATTACACAGATGTGTAACATTGGGGGTTTTGATTTGTTGGCTTTCTACTGACCAACCTTGGGGAATTGACAGATCATCAAGACATGAGCCAGACAGGAGTAGGGGGACAGAGGTGCATGGACTGATTTCCTTCCAATTAAAGAAAATACCATATCTTATTCGTAGGGCATGAGCCAGGGTGATTTAAATGTAGTTGGCCTTGTATGGCGTCTCGTGTCTGGAAATATTTGTAAGGAGTGATGCAGGTGTCTCATCTGTATCCGTTGCTAATGAATAAACAGTGTCCTTCAGTTATGGGTCTAAGACCGCATTTGGAATGATTTCACCCTGCATTTATTTGGATTTTAGCAAATTGTGGTACAAGTGTTATGGTTCTTTTTACCACTGGGGACACTCTTGGGTCATTCTTCATGGTGTCATTCGGCTCATTATGGTCCTGTACCTGCACCAAAGACTGGTTGCGCTCCTATAAAACTTTAACTGGGGAGTATCTGGGAATTGCTATCTCGTGCCTTCACTGCAACATTCTGACCCTTACTAATTTCTCAGTAACCTTGCCTATGGTTGGTAGCTACTGTTGAAGCTCTGAACTGATCTGTATTTCAGCATTTTGTGATCTTGTGTTCTTGTGAAACCTTGTGGCCTTTTATTTATTTAGAAGCATGCTGTGGCATCCATTTTGGAAAAGATGGCTGCCCATTACTCACGTGTTTCTATGTTAGTGAGCTTTATTCACGTATCGTTCATGTTGTATTCCGTTTATACATCAGTTAGATCAGTATTCTACATGTCTTTATGGATGCCATCTTAATATTTTTCATGTATAAATGCATATATTTCCTATTGTTTACATTCTCAATGTGGAGTGCACATTTTATTTGTGTCTAAAGCATGCACATGTGTTGCTCCATTGACGGTTTGTTTGTTCTTGCCATCTTTAGCTTAGATCGCGTCCATCTCCAGTTGCACCGACTGGGATATGGGAGGTAAGGTTGCCTTAGTGAGTAACATTTCTCACCTGTGTGATATTGGCCGAGGGAGGGGCAGTAGCTATGAATGACATATTTATCTGACTCTTAACATTCCCCCTCTGGCCCTGTCATTGACCACACCCTCCTTTATGCCCTCCCCCATAATGTGCTCTTCTAGTAATACTTTAGTCACCCCCCACCCTAAAGAGGCCTGTATGTCTGACATGTTCATCCACGCCCCAGGTCATATAGCAGCATTCCTCATTGGAATCACAATATACCCAGTGCTCAGTGTAATTTTGAGGCTCCTGAGGACAAGTAAACATTGGTCCGGGAGGGGCGATAGTACTTTCCAATGCCTGGGTACAAGGCAGATCATCCGTTTGGGTGTACTCATGCACGAGAACATCCACATTTATTACTATTTTCATTCCAACAGCTCCTTAGGCAGCTTTTTTGCAACCATTTATTGCTTTTCTTAGAACACAAAAAACAGTAGTATTAGTACTACTATGGTTGTTAATACTTTGAATGCATTAGCGAGCCATTAGCGTGCCTGCTGTGACCTGTGTGTGCTAACACGTTCTCCCCCACTCGCCAATACTGTCCCTTCCACTGAGAATTTCGACAGTTTTTTCTGAACTAATCTTGCTTCCTCAATCTTCCTGTCCTCAATTTTCTTTGTCTTTCTCTTGCTTTAACCGGCAATGGTAAGCAATTGTCAGTTGAATCTCGGCCCACCCCTTCGCTTCCATTCCCACAATCCTTTTCAATTGTCCTTTAACATCTCTGGATAAAATGTGATAAAAAATCATTATTTTATTTCCCAGGGTTCTCTGGTTTCTAACATCCACTTTTCCTGAATATCCTGAATATACACTGTTGTATCTTCATCCGCTCCCATTTTACGAGTCATAATAACGTTCATGTCTAATGAGTCTGGGTACCGAACCCTGAGTGCTCTCCATACATTAGCTCAACAGTTATTAAAGGGTGCTCCGTAATGGTTGGTATTTTGTGTAGTCACTCCTAAAGAGCCTGCCCGCTTCCAAATGTTATCTATCTGATTGTTTCCCCAATATACCAGCAAGTAGGCTTTTTATGTCACCTGCTGCTACGGTCATCCCAGCTGTCATTTTCTCTAATTCATAGATCCACTTACCCACCCTTGATGACAGTGAGGGCAGTTTACAAAACAAATTATTTTTTGCCATTTGTGGCAATGGAACATATTGCTGCTGCACCCCCCCTTTTCCAATCAGGTGAATTGTGTAAACCCAGCGCCCTGTTCGAGTGCAGCTGCACCCTTTATTTCTGTCACTGTGTCTGTCATACTAATTCTCTCCGTCCTGGTAAATCCGTTAGTCTATTTACATACAGCATTTTTTCTCTTAAACTATTTGATCACCCAATCGGGCATATGGGATATTGAACAGGCTCTGACCTCCTCACTGGTTCTTCCAAATCTAAACATGCTATCTCTTTCCTTATCCCCATGCTTGTAGATGGGGCTTGTGAATCCTCCTCCTCTCCACTTTCCTCTCTCTCTTCATCTTCAAACATAGGGCCTGCACTTTCACCCCCTTCATCTTCTCTGTCTTCAAAGTTTAGTTTCCCAAGTGGACTTGTCCTAGATGTTCCACTCACCTCTTCCTCCAATACGTCCACCCTCTATCTTGCAGAGAACCCCTTCTATTCCCCATCACACTAGTCGTACCATCCCTTCTGCTCCTATACAAGTTACCAATCCTCCTTCGTATAGGCCCCTTCCACTCCTTCATCCGGAAGAGAATGCTTCTTAAGAATCTCATCCAATTCCTCGTAGTGTCTTTCTAAACTCTCTCTTTCTCTCTGTTCCCCTGTACAGTCTCCCTCTTTGTCTGGGAGTGTACATCTCCTAATAATATCATCAACATCTTTTCTTTGTCCTTCCCTGCTTCTTTCTTTCTCTGTCCCTCTATTCCCCCTTTTGCTTTTCTTTTTCACTTCTGCATCTCCCCGTCTTTCCCTTTTTTCTTCTTGTCTGTTCTCCCTTTCTCTATCTGCCTCTCACTTCATGTCTCTTTCTTCTTCTTCCTTCTTTCATTCTCTCTCTCCCCTCTTTTTCATTTTCTTTCCCTCTTCTCCTGCTTCTTTTCCTCTTCTTCTTATTTCTCCTGCCTTTCTCTAACGTTCTCTTTCTTTAAAATCGTCCATGCTTTTTCCATCTAGTTTGAGCATTATCTGTCCTCCTACCCATTCATTCGGCACGATCGCTGTCTCATCATCTTTGCTCTGCCTTCCTCTCTCTCTCTTGCGCTCCTCCTAGGCTTCTGCTAACTTTGACTGTAAATCTCAGTGCTCGTCATATTCCACATGTGTGGACTCTAGTCTTTACTTGTTTATTTTTTCACCACTTACAGTCTCTTCACTACTGTATACGGGTGGCGCATATGTGGGATTAGTGTACCCTGCCGCTGCTTTTGATGCTTGTAATGAATATAATCCCTTTGTTTCCAAAAGGATCACTGCTCTGCGGCGGAGAAGGAGGGCCGGTGGGCACTGTTCCCCCTTCATCATTCTGATTAAGCATCCATTCTTTTGCGGGTGGCTGCTCTGTCTCTTGCGCATACATTTTCCACAGTTCCAGAATGGCTAGTCAATTATGCACCTGTTTTCCTTTATATGCAGCATGTAAATACGTGCACATATGTTGTGTATTGCTCTCCTCTGAAAAGTGCACGGAACTACCATAAATCACCAATGCAATTATAGAGCAAATACTTCACCCCAAAAACAGACACAATTATTCACAGCCACGCACGCTTTAGAAGATAATCAGCTCTTTACGGCTATTTATTCAAAGATTACAAGTACATTTAAATAACTCATAAAACTAACATGGACATAGATTACAGAAAACATACAGAAGTCAAAGAAAGAATACATCACCGTGAGCGTATTATCATTCTTCATCTCGCCCATTCACGGCTGGAAGACCCCGAGGACAGCCAGGACGAGAGTGCCACAGCTCACAGGAAGGCCAGACGGAGCGTCCTTCTCTGGCTGAAGTCTCACCTGACCCCCCCCATCCTCCTTTATAGGCACTCCAAAAAAAGGAGTTAATTCTCGAATCTCCTGGAATTGCGCCTGCGCAGTTGAGGAACAGCCGTCGGTTGCCAGCTCGGTCAACCAAGAGCCCATCCCCCCAAGGAATGCAGGGTCTCCCTGCTCTAAAACTCAGAAAAAACATGCTCCACGGAGAACAGTAGCAAGTCATAACTACGTTAGCTTTTCCCAGCAGAAATGGCCTTGACTGCATACCAAGTTTGAAAAAAGCATGTTTGTCTCAGCAATGTGAATCTAACACTTCAACAAAATGTGTGCAGCCTTTCACTGCGGAGTGAAGTAAATATCCAACATGGCTGCGAGCACTCCCAGAATGCATTGTGCCTGCGCCATTTTGAACTAAGCATAAATTGAGCAGAACATCTTGTCATACTGCCTTCAAATGAGTGCCCTCCAGCAACAAGGGCATAAACATTTTGCCCGTAATGTCTAACACCCACTGAGTGTGGTATTCAAGGGCTTTGTCCTTATAGCAGGCATTTTGCCAGGCATATGTCAACTTACATGCATGGATCCGCTTAGGGTTTTAGGTATCGAGTCTCCCTGAACTGCCAGCTGCCGTCCGCCTTACAGGGCATCCTGCGGGGACCAGACATGATTTTTCTTCAAGAGGGCTTCTGTCAACCTATCTCTGTTGCACGTGATACTGATCTCTACAGGTCACCTCTGTAGTCTTCGGGCCACGGCAGGGAACCCTCGACAATCCGAGTACTCTAACCAACCACCACCATCTTTAAAGACAGCCTGGCAAATGCCAAAATTACACAGAGGTTCTGGAGCCAGAAAAACCGAGATTCAATAATGGAAATAGACAAAGTGAAAGGTAAAAACCAGCTTTATTAACGGGAGCAGGGACAGCATGCAAACACAAAATGGCATTGCTCTCAGCGGGCTTATCAAAAACAACAGGTTTTATACTACGAATGTTTCATCAACAATGTCATAACATAATTTAAGTTTATTGGTTGGCCTTATACGTACTTGGTGGCCTAGCATTGGAGGTTTTGACTGGTTGGCTTTCTATTGACCAGCCTAGGGAAACTGACAGGTTGGCAAGACATGAGCCAGACAGGACTACTGGGAGAGAGGTTCATGAACTGATTTCCTTCCAATTAAAGAAAATACCATCCCTTATTCCTAGGCCATGAGCCTGGGAGATTTCTTTGTAGTTGGCCTTGTATAGCGTCTCATCTCTGGAAATGTGTGTTATGAGTGAGGCATCTGTGAGGCATCTGTATCTGTATTCGTTGCTAATGAATAGACAGTATTCTTCAGTTATGGGACACGTGTGGTCAGACCGTGTTTGGAATTATTTAACTCTGCGTTTATTGGGATTTGAGAACATTTTTGTGCAAGTTTTATGTTTCCTTTTACCACTGGGGACACCTTTAGGTCATTCTTCATGGAGTCTTTGGGCTGATAATTGTCCTGCACCTGTCTTACAAAGACTGGTTGCTCTCTTATAAAACTTTAATTAACTGGGGAGTATCCTTCTTGCGTCCTGAAAATTACTATCTCGTGCTTTCACTGCAACATTCTGACCCTCCCTTATTTCTCAGTAACCTTGGGTGTGGTTGCTAGCTACTGTCTAAGCTCTGAACGGATCTGTATTTCTGTAATTTCAGCATTTTGAGTTCTCATGAAGCCTTATTTAGAAGCATGCTGTGGCTTCCATTTTGGAAAAGATGGCTACCCATTACTCTCAGGTTTCTATGTTAGTGAGCTATATTTGTGTATCGTTCATGTTGCATTCAGCTCACACATCGTTTATGTTCGTTTTCTTCATGTCTTTCTGGATATCATGTTAATATTCCTCATGTATAAATGCATATATTAACTAGTGTTTCCATTTTTCATGTTCAGCGCGCATTTGCTTTGTGTCTAATGCATGCACGTGTTGCTCCATTGTCGGCTCGTTTATCCTTGCCATCTTTAGCTTAGACCGCGTCCATCTCATGTTGTACCTGCCTGGGATATGGGCGGTACAGTTGCCTTAGTGAGTAACATTTCTCACCTCTGTGATATTGGGCCAGGGAAGGGGCAGTAGCTATGGACGAAGTATTCATCTGCCTCTCAAAACAGTCCAGGAAGTAGTTTCAGGTTCAGAGACAATATTTAGCAAGATGAAGAATCAAGAATATAGAACACTTGATGGCAACACTTTGCCATATATGGTGGAGGAAAGTGTTAGAGCCCCAATTAAAATTTGAGGTTGGAACATGGTGCTCAGGTATGTGTGTTGTGTTGTGCTGAATAGGGCAGGACTCTCAGCTGCACTCCAAAACCATCCAAGAAGGATCAGACGACCACACCCTGCCCAGTGCTTCCCAACAGACGTGGTGTCCCCTACCAGAAAGAGTGCAACCTTAGTAAATGGCCCCCCACCTGTGACATCAAGTAGCACCCTGCCCAAGTTGTATGCCCACCGGACGCACATCAGAATGTGATCATCAGATGTAGCGCCTAATTCAGGGAGCCAAAGCTGAGTTATTCTCCACTGTCTTCATTTCAGTGTCTATTGCGGGCACATATCACTCTTCGTACACAGTGGTCGAAGTGTACCAAAAGAAGTAGTAGAACTGTAACTTTGGCGGCGGATGGGGTAGGTGGAAGCATAGTACAACACTGACAAGGCATTGCGGCTGGGGCGGGTAAAAGACAGCGTTGACCCATTAAGTGACCCTGCTTCTCCACTCTTCAAACCACTACTGCTGCTCCTTCTGCCACTACTACCATTCACTCACATGCACTCTTTACCCTAATGATCTACTCACTTGTTTCAAATATATGCCCAATCACACTGCAGACCCTGCTGAACTCCAAATCCACACCTGTTGCAGGAGTCTGCGCCAAACACTTCCCTGTCTTTCCTCTTTATGCTGGTCTCTTGATCCACCCCTGTTGACAACTTAATCCAAATGACCCTCTCTTGGCCTCTCCCAGACCCTTCTTAAATAGTCCTCCCTGCCTGGGGATTGGTTGTTATTCCTCATCAAATCTAAACTCATCTCCCAATTCCCGGGAAGTGTCTGTGTAGCTTGCACCTCCTGATTGGGGCTTAAACCCTACCTTCTTCCCCTCTGTCTGGCCTGGCCCAGGTCAGTTCTGCTGGCGATTGGCCACCCAAACACCCGGGAACAAGTATCCCTGCTCTTTCTCTTCAGTCCCACAGGTCTGGAGTCCCTCTCCTAGGATCTATGGCCAAGAACCCCCACGTGGCTTCCGCAGTCAGGGTCCTGGGAAGCAGCCGCTTGTTTCTTCTCCCAGGCATCTGTGCCCCACCATGGAACCTGAGCCACATTTCTGCTCCCTGGGAATGGCTCCACTATTGGGTCCCATCTGCGCAACACCCAGAGACACTGCTGTTTCCTGCATCCTCCATGGATTGGACCTTTTGGCATTGTCCTCTGTCTTTCACATTGTCATCCAGCCGGAGGACTGTCGGTGCTGTTCCAACCACCCCGCAGCACACCAGAACGCAGGTAAGTGATGCAATCACAATGGCCTGGATTTCAAGATGGGTCAGGGCCAGGTCACCCTTCACCTATTTTTTAACAAGTCCAAAGCACAGGCCTTGTTACAATAGTCCTTCTTTCTAGCCCACCTTCCTCTTCCTAGTTCCTCTTCCTCTGGACAGTAACAATTTGTCATCCTTCTTCCGCATCCTAGTCCCTCTTCCTCATCCTAGTTCATCTCACCTTCCTCATCCAACCCCTTCGTTCTTGTCTTAGTCCTTTTTCTTCAACCTGGTTCTTTTTTGTCTTCCTAGTTCCGTTTACTAGACTTTGTCCCCTTTCATCTTCCATTTCTCTCTTATTTGTCCTAGTCAATTTTCCTCTTCTTCAATCCTCATCCCACTCCCTTTTCCTCATCCCTTTTTCTTTTCCTCATCCCAGTTTTGAACCCTCATCATATTACCGGTTTAGACACAAGGAACTTTCTGGGCGATATCAATCTAGTATACCCCCGCGACCAGAGTCAAATTGAATTTGAAATGTGTCGCATTGGGGGATGAGAACAACCGGAGACCGCGAGTACCTTCACTCCGTTGAAAAGATATTTTACAAAAGTGTATTACATCCACCCTTTACTGCGCCACATGTATAATGCATTTTGATAGAAGGTATAAACACTGGTGAATGAAAATAAAGTTTCAATCTGATGGTTGTCCAAATTAGTTTATGTGATAACATGTGTTTCGGCACTTTTAGCCTATGCCTTTCTCAAATCAGGGCTAATCTGTAACTTCACATATATACACTCATCCTATTACCCCCTCCTTTTCCCAGTCCTCCTTCCTTGACCTAGCCCCTTTTCCTCACTCTAGTCCCTCTTCCTTGTCTTAGTTCTTCTTATTCACCCTGGTTCCTTTTCCTCATCCTAGTTTATCCTAGTCTTCCTAGCCTCTCTTCCTCATTTTTATCCCTCTTCCCCTTCCTTGTCTCCCTTCCTCATCCTAATCCATCTTTTTCTTCTTCGTCCATCCCCTCAATTTCTCTTCCTTGCCCCTTTTCTGATCACTCATGCCAGTTCTCGACCCTCATCCGAGTATACTTTCCTCTTACGTGTCCTATTTGTTCTTCTCTACCTCGACCTAGTCCCTGATCCTAGCCCCCGTTCCACATTCTAGTCCATCTTCCTTAGGATTTCATTTGTGTTTCTCATCACATGTCAAAGTCCCTCACCTTAGTCTCGTCCTACTCCTAATAAGTATTTCAGTCACAGTCATCTTTCTCTCACCCCACTAGTATTGCTTCTTCTCTGCTTTCTTCTTTTCTCCATCCATATGTCCCTCTTTATCCCTCTGTCTTTGTTTCTCTCTTGCTTGTTCTCTTTCTCTTTTCCTCCCTCTCACAAGGCAGTATGCCACCGGTTGGTGCGCACATTTTGCAAGAGGAGTTGAAATAAGAATGAAAGGATGCATGGAGTGTTTTTAAGAGGACAGGACAATGAAGCATAAAATGTGATGCAATTTGCTTTTTGATGCAAAAATAACAACCCATTAATCCTGCATTTTGATCTGTGTGTTTTATTTAACATTTAACAACTTGAGACCTCACTTAGTTGGAGGTTTCGAGGTATGCATGGAACGAAAGCTCTGTTATTAAGCGTTAAGCTTTCAGGTAAGCATAAAGTAGAGCAGCTGCTTCAGTTGTCCGATAGGTAAATGCTTAGGCCTACTGCTGCGCAAATAGGCATATGGCCTTCGAAATATTAAATCTTCCTGATCTCACGGAAACCTGGAACAGGACACAAATCTCAGGTGAGGTTTGTTTGCCAATTCTTTAATAGCAGTACTGCAGGTGAACACAGAAGAGAAGAACATACAATCCCCATGCAGTTCAAGACTGTGTTACTCTGCCCCTTTCTCGACAGGCCTTCCTACATTTTCAGTACATTCACTTCAATAGAACGTGTGGAAAATGTCATAACCTTAATAGGGAGGATTACAGTCTTCCTCAATTAACAAAATGGCGGACTCTGTAATGCAAGGCAAAGTCAGACATCCTGGCCATTTTCCAGTCTCCAGGAGACAACCAACACAATTAAGCCTTTTACTCTTCGAACAACAGTCATTGGAAGTTATTGTATCTACATGATTAATATACCTTTGTCAGTGTAACCACATTTCTAAATATATTTTCTAGGGGAGCACAATACAAACGTGTGATCAAATGCATTGTTAGTATCCAAGTTTCTCTTCTCTATTTTGTCTAAAGACACATCATTCAAAATTGATTCCTTTCCTCAGCTATCTTAGGCTTAATCCTATGAAGGCCATATGTAATATGAAGGCCTAGTCTTTCTTGAATTAGCATGTTATTTACACTTACTTTTAAATCACGTACAATTATATTCTCCATCAACACTGTTTAAGCATTAATTGCATCATCTTCCAATTTGCCACAGTAACAGAACTCCCTATCAGCCTTTGGAACACTAGCCTCACACTTTTAAATGCCTTAAATTAGCAGTTCCAAATAACCAGGTTCATTCTCAAACATTTCTTCGGTTGTCTTCACCCCCCATTAGTCTCTCTTGACCCTTCAGGAGATTTGCAATTTTCTGTCCCAAACAATTCTAAAATCATCTGATTGGTAAATATAAGGAATACGTTTCCAAAAAGATAGCAATACCAACAGTATCTCATGGATTATAGCAGCTCCTAAAAATTAAATAGAATTGATGAGCAAGGATCAAACAGATAACCTGTGTAAGCAGTCTCTTTGTGTAATATAGTCACAGATCTTCTAATGCGACTAATAATATCAATAAGGTTAATTTGGGACAAATGTACAGCATTCCAATCTGTACCAGAATAGTATCTAAGGACATTTGATTTTTTAGTACCCTCATATGTGAAGATATTTGTCTAGGAGAAATTATTTAAGATAGTCTGATGTGTAATTCACCACTTTCTCTAGCAACAGGGACAATTTAAGAATGCTGTCCTGAGTGAGTTTAATTCCCATTTCTGGAATTAAATAACCCATCCCTCCTGCAAAGGTTTCTCAGTCAGATTCTCATTTATATTTTTTGAGGGAAGTAGTGGCAGATTAGTAAACTGTCTAATGGCAGGTAGCACTTATTCCATATAACAGTTTCTATCCTAGTCCATAGGCAACTAGCTATAGACTGAAACACCACCTATGATGTAAGTTCCATGGTAAATTATGTAACCAGATTTAGTGAAAGAAAATCCTTTATTAGAATAGAAGGAAACATTATTTACAGCAAAGCTGTTTTCTCGTAGATAACGAGTATTGCAAGAGCGTATTCCCATGAACAAAGAACCATGATTAGTAGAACACAGAAGGATTATGGCTGGAAAAGATACTGAACAGCAGCAGGTTTCTTATGAAGCTGATCAGGAGGATGTAAATTGAGCAAACATGAGAAATCCACCTGTCAATAATGACCAGAACTAAGGTTTGCACCGTAAGATCTAGAAATTAATATCAAGGCACTACAAATATCACCCGATTTAAAAGGGACTGGTGCCATCGGAAAATTGGAGTCAATATTGTGTGGAAGATGTGCACCAATCCATAAAGCTGACACATTCGGCTTGCAGGGATATTGCCAAGTCGCATGCAAAAAAGTGTTCCTGCTCTCAATCCAAGGTTGAACATCTGGGCCATGAGATGGATGACAGTCAAAATTGCACTAAAACAGGAGATTTGGAAGGCCCATTTTCAAATGTTTGTAGTTTGTTTCAATCTAGAATCTTTTTAACGCAGGACCCTTCTGGAATTCAAAAGTGCATTCTATCTTCACAGTACAAGAAGCCAATATCCGGCATACAAGCCTATGAGCAGAAAGAACAGCAATGTTGACCATAAAGGGAGATTGTCATCTGGATGCAGTAATAAGGCAAAGGGAATCAGCAATGTCTTGCATTAATAAAGATAACTGTAAATGCGTACCAACATCAGGATTTTAACTCTGAATAAGAATAACCCAGCAATACAATAGTAGAGAGGAAGCCAGACATGTCTTATGAAAAAGAGCTCCTTGCAGCTCTGTCTTTTTATTCCCCGACTCTCAATCTGCTCAAAAGGTGATTTAGTATATAGTGGGGATTATGGTCTTTCCATCAAAAGAGTTTCCAACGAAACCTTTTCCATTGAAAGATTTGCAACTAATCTTTTTTCATCGAATGTATGTGTGTGTGGGATAAATGCATTTTTAGTAATTATTTTGGTTTGGGGGGTTCACCCCCCCACACTCCCTGGTTTTTAGCTTTAACAAGCCACCCCAAACAAAATTAATCCTTTATCCCACACACATACATTCGATGAAAACAAATGCATTGCAAAACCTTTGCTGGAAAGGGTTTAGTTGAAAACTCTTTCGATAAAAAGATCAGATACCTATAGTTGTGAGGTAATTCTCTCAAAGTGTGGTCAGGTTCTGCTTGGATGGAAATTGTACTTGCATTGAAATGAGGATTCAGAATCTTGGAGAGCAGAAGCAGTCTGTTGCTCTTCCTGATCTTTTGTGTCAGCATTCACTGATGATGAGACTGCACTGTCAAACGAAGTTGATGATGAAGCCTGTGCCCAAATAGCATCTGAACTCTGAACAGGCGCCAAAGTTGTGGCAACATTGGAGAAAAGTCAAATACAGGAGGAGATTTGGTTGTGGATTATCCTCATGACCCAATCTCCTCAGAAGCCAGCAAAGTAAGGGTCTTCAGAGATTCCGTGCTTGACTCTAATGTTTCAGATGGAGGCTGTACTTTCTTGCAGTTGCAGGCATGAACACACTTTGCATGCTCCTCGCATTTGATGACAGTCTGAGTAGCAAGCACAATCTGAAAAGATCTGTGCCAGTGTGGCTTCAATCCTGACTTTCTCTGGTGCCTTCATAGGTAGACTCAATCTCCAGAGAGTGGCAGGGTATGTCAGCAGGTTCTGACACTTTCTCCCTTGACCTGTGAAAAGAGGCATCTGGCAGCCTTCAGAAGGGATTTACAAAAGTTCACAATTGCATCATCTTCCAATTTGCCACAGTAACAGAGCCAGCCTTTCGAAATTAATAAACATCTACCCACACAGAAAACATGTCCATGACTAATAAACAGAGTTCAAAGGGAAAACATTTAAGAAGTTGTATAAAATCAATTTGGACATTTACAAATAGACCATCTGTTGAAGGTAAGGTTTTTACAACTTGTTCCACGTCAACGGTCAGATTGAACATGTGAGGCAGTAGTTCTGTGCAACAGTAGGAAAATATGGTGTAAACCAGTTTCTGGTAATAATGCAGATTATTTCACCTTTACCAGAATGGACCACTGAATTGGCAGTCTGGCAAGGTAAGCTAGAAGAGATCTAGCGCAACCTGATGGCCATCTGGATAACGCAACAGAGTTGCAGTTCAACTTGCAGTTTTTCCGGGACCTGTGTTCCTTCTCTTGTTCAGATGCTAAATCCTGCAGGATTGACAGGAAAGAAAGAGTTGCAATCAAAGACTAGTCCAATCTGATACAGAAAAGGATATTGGATATTGTTAAGAGCAGGGGGGGCTTTCTGCAGGCCGCAGTTTGTGCTGAATTATTAGATGCTGACTTTCCTTTCAACACTGACATATAAAGGGGCTTCAATTTCAGATGTCAGAAATAAAGCTTCCAACAAAGCAGCACATAAAGACCATTTCATATAGGAGTACCTGCTGACATCAGGTAGCCGCGCTGTTTCCACATTATGCAATAATCATTAGTAACACCATAGGCATACTTGTAGACAATGTACTTGTATTTATTTGTATTTATTTAGTGTATATAGCGCTTTACTCCAAAGCGCTGTTAAATTGTAGAGAATTTTACCTTAGCCAGAGTATAAGATCAAATGAGAGCAATCAGTTCAGCAATTTGGGTGGAATGGACATTTGTCAGCTGACACATTTCTCAAAACTCAAACCATGTACAAACTGCATAACCTGCAGTAATTCTTCCCTGAGAATTCCTCAAAGATCCACCAACAAACAGAATCATCTCAGGTTTCTGCAGCGGTACATCCTTTGTTTCAATCCCGGAAGTCAAAGGATTTAGTATTATCAATATACAGTCCTGGGGGCGCATCAGAAGATACCAGGAGCAGAGAAACAGGATTCAAAATATAGCATTGAGTGAAAGCTACTTTGGTAGCAGATAACACTAACTTTTAATTTTTATTAAGATGATAATAAAAAGCATGCTTTAGTTTTCCTTTTAAAGGTAATGCTAAAACAACATAACATACCACTACAGTAATCAGGTGGCCCTATACTAAAGTATCTGCTTTTTCCTACTAACAGAGTACTTGGTTCCACGGCATGCAAAAAAAGTGGTAAACCAGCAGCCACAATAACTAATGCTGCACTATAAAAAGCAATGGTGGGTGCTTGCCGCCATGCATTTGATTTAAAACTCTGAGAGCAAAGCGCTCACATTCATTACAATAAATTGTTTCAGATAATTTGGTAGACCTAAGGGTTTAGCCTTTGACAGTTCTTGCTTGATTTTTTATAAATGCCTCTTCTATCTCCATAGGCCATGGTAGGAGTTCAGGAGTATAATGAAAATGAAGGACCTGTAATTGTTTTATAATGTAACCATAGCCAATATTAATTGTTGGCAGTAAACAGCGATTCCAAGAAATGCTCCCATTTGATTTCAGGTCTGGGGTTTTGGTACTTGCAAAATTACATTAATTCTGGCTTTAGAGAAATGTTTCTACCCAGCAGAGCTATGATAACAGACTCAGGTCTAACACAATTGAAACTTTTCTTTTGAGTCTTTATGTTCTTTACGCTCAAGAGGTGTTAGTAAAGGCAGAGAATCCTGCTTGCAGGAGTCCAATGAAGGGATTGCAATGCTGAATCAAAACGGACCTATCTTTGAACATCAACAAATCAAGATCTTATTTTTTTTTAAACTTGGAAAAGCGAGTGAGATTTTCTACATACACCTGTGAAATATGAGTAAAGTTGTAATGCATGTTTCTATAACTAAAGGTGAAAATAATGCAAAACATAAATCTACCACTGTAAAATGTGTTGCAGTTGCGGGAAACCAAGATAAAGTAGTTTTTGGATTGGGCACAACATGAAAAGTGGCCAGAAGCACTGCATTGACAGCACATGGAAGAGGTTTGCTTAAATCAGAGTATGATTCATGGGCTCCACCTTCAATATTTGTCCAGCTTTGCTTGCATATTTGGACCATGGACCTTAATTGTAGAGGAAGTTTGTACAACAATTCCTTTTGCAATAGGGGAATGCCATCCTACAGCTCCCCTCTCAAATTTGAAGACTCTTGTAACACAAAATCCAAATCTCCAAAGTAATATCCAAATAAATGCTGTTAGGAGAACAATAAAAAGTGTAACACATTTGACATAAAACATCTAATCAGAATAGTTTCACTGGCATAGAAGGGCCCAATAAAAAGGCACTATGTTCAGAAATAGGGCACAATGTGACAGTCCTCGATCTTGTAACTGGGTGTGGCATTGGTTGACCTCCAATGCACTTACCATTTTTTCGAAAGAGGGAGTATGTGTAAATTCAGAAGCCTGCTGAGTGGAACGCTCCAATATAAATTAAACAAGATACACTTTTCCCACTAATAGCACAATTTACATAGAGGGCACAAGGATCAAGCAGAAGCAGTGCTGCAACAATATTGATTGCACTTTGGCTGCCCTATTGTGTATTAAATGAAGCATGTGGGGATCGGGGGGAGGGTGGAAATGACTATGAATAAGGAGGGAGCTACCTCAGCTGAGCCATCTACCATGTAGTGCGATTCGGGCAATCAGACTTCCAATGTCCAAATACTTCACAATAATTACACTTATTATTGTATAGATTCGACATATCTCTATCTTGGGCTACTCCTTGTCAATCATGTTGACAGTGAATTCTCTTTCTCTAACCCACCCTCTTCCCCCAGAGTGGGGTCCAGCCCAGTGGACCATCCTTCCTTGTGAAGTTTGGAACTGCTCGATTTGCAACACCATCAGTCTAGCCTTGATTGCCTCTTTCTGTCTCTCTACCTTGTCATGAGAATGCTGCACAGCTAACAAAACCTCAGTCTTGCCTTCCCAACCAGTAAGTATTTTAATTCCCTCTGCGAGTTTGGGCTGAGGTACCATTAGAAATACAGAGACCACAACCTACTGCTCAGTTGCTGCTGCTTTGGGAGTCCACTAGTACTGATCAAACCACTGTTTAAGTCTTATTTTCCATTGGACATACAGACAGACATTTCAAAATGGATTGCTTTTCTCCGCTATAGTAGGCCTTCTTGAATCAGCATGTTCTTTAAACTTACTTTTAAAAACACTTACAATTAATTTTTCGATCAACATTCTTTAAGCTTTCGTTTGCAAACATATTTGTGTTTTACCTCCGCAGTTACATTATTACTAGTTTGTTTAAATGATTATTGAGGCCCTTTTACATGGGCATGGTTGGTAAACTGGTGCTTGGTTTTGGTACTTGCATGAAATTATAGTTATCAAGCATAACCACTACTTTATTACATTTACCGGATTAACAACCAACAATTTAAATGTTCTAAATCAACACGTGGCACAGGAAAATTGACAACATACATTCCATATATACAAACAATCAACAGCACGTATGAGCCTAATATACAGACAATGGACCAAGTCAAACCATGGCAGCCCCTAAACATTCTCTGGAGCAGTGTACTACTATGTATGACCAATCAATCAGCTTGATAGTCAGTGTTGTAAAATGGACACTGCATTATGGTAGGATTGTCGACACAACTGTGTTTAGGCCTTTCCAGCAGTTTTGGAGTGCTGTAAATACATTGGACTTCACCAGGACGGGGACTTGTAAGGCAAT